>NC_044306.2:66991989-69391989 GCF_007474595.2 Lynx canadensis
TAATTTCTCTAAAACGCACGCTTACCTTAATATTTTGATAGCAGGACATTATCATAATTTTTAGGGTCCTGGCTTAACACATAAAGCCTTTTATAAAAATTTGGCTAGGGCTTTCTCCCAGGGAGTCCTTTCCCATCATCCATCCTTATTTCTTTTCTCACTATTCATTCAAAAAAATTGTCCCATGTCATTTTAATGTCTCTCTGACATTACATATGCTCTTTTCTCTACCTGGAACACACTTCTCCCCTCCTTCATCCAGCTGCTTCCAATCTGTCTTTTTTTTTTTTTTTTTTTTTTTAATTTTTTTTCAACGTTTATTTATTTTTGGGACAGAGAGAGAGCATGAATGGGGGAGGGTCAGAGAGAGAGGGAGATACAGAATCGGAAACAGGCTCCAGGCTCTGAGCCATCAGCCCAGAGCCCGACGCGGGGCTCGAACTCACGGACCACGAGATCGTGACCTGGCTGAAGTCGGACGCTTAACCGACTGCGCCACCCAGGCGCCCCTCCAATCTGTCTTTCAAGGCAACTTCTACAATGATTCACCTTGACCCAGCCCCATGGCAGATCTCCTTACTCCATTCCTGAATACAGAGTTCACAGTGCGTGTATCTTTATCACCCTGCACATCACGCTATCTTGCAGTTATTGACATGTTTGTTTCCTTTTTCTCTCTGGAATATAATATCCTTTAAGCCAGGATCTGCGTTCTGTAACAATATCTCCTTGGCATCTAACATAGTGCCTGACAGACAACAAAGATTTTAAAATAAAGGCTGCAGGTTACAGATTGTTTTCCTTGCTTTTTACATTCAACAAAATTGTATCTCATAGAAGCAATAATATGGCCAAGGTCACAGTGTAAATGAATCAAAGAGCTTAATTTAAATTTAATTTTCTCTGTGACAATTCCACAAAATCCTTACCTGTATACTGTCATAAACAAAGTGTTAAAGTAATATGCCCAGTTAAAATGAGTATTATTTCTATACTTACTCTGACACATGATGATGTGGTTGACACTGATATTTCAGGTATTTGCTGCTTATACAGAATTATTATGATGGGGAAAATAAATTATTTTTGTATAATGTTATAATTACTGAGTGTTAAAGCTTTCTTTGCAGTCATTATATCAATAATGATTATTAACTACTTTATTCTAATAGTTTATTTGACTTATAAATACAAATGTTTGAAGGGTTAAAAATAACTTTTCCTTTTTATTTATTAAGCTCTGCAACACTATATCTTACACCTGAAACTAATGTAATATTGTGTCAACTGTACTTTATTAAAGATTATTTTTATTTACTTAAAAAAATTTTTTTAACGTTTATTTATTTTTGAGACAGAGAGAGACAGAGCATGAATGGGGGAGGGTCAGTGAGAGAGGGAGACACAGAATCTGAAACAGGCTTCAGGCTCTGAGCTGTCAGCACAGAGCCCGACGCAGGGCTTGAACTCACAGACCCCGAGATCATGACCTGAGTTGGACGCCTAACCGACTGAGCCACCCAAGGTCCCCTTTTATTTACTTTTTAAAGTTTGTTTATTTATTTTGAGAGAGAGAATCCCAGGCAGGTTTTTAGCTGTCAGCACAGAGCCCTATGTGGGGCTTGATCTCACAAACCGTGAGATCATGACCTGAGCCAAAATCAAGAGTGGGATGCTTATTTGACTGATCCATCCAGATGCCCCTATTAAAAAAAAAAAAAAAAAGGGGCGCCTGGGTGGCGCAGTCGGTTAAGCGTCCGACTTCAGCCAGGTCACGATCTCGCGGTCCGTGGGTTCGAGCCCCGCGTCAGGCTCTGGGCTGATGGCTCGGAGCCTGGAGCCTGTTTCCGGTTCTGTGTCTCTCTCTCTCTCTCGGCCCCTCCCCCGTTCATGCTCTGTCTCTCTCTGTCCCAAAAATAAATAAAAAATGTTGAAAAAAAATTAAAAAAAAAAAAAAAAAAAGAGGCACATTGGTGTCTCAATTGGTTGAGCATCTGACTTTGGCTCAGGTCATGCTCTCATGGTTTGTGGCTTTGGGCCCTGTGTTGGGTTCTGTGCTGACAGCTCAGAGCCTGGAGCCTGCTTCAGATTTTGTGTCTCCCTCTCTCACTACCCCTCCCCTACTCATAATCTGTGTCTCTCTCAAAAATAAATAAACATTAAAAAAACAAAAAAAAATAAAGGAACTGGCCGCACTTGCTGTGATAAGCACTGGGTGTTGTGTGGAACAGCTGAATCATTATACTGCACACCTTAAACTGTATGTTACCTAAATGGAATTTAAAGAAAAACTTAAAATAAAAATAAAAAAGAACTGGCCTTACAAACCCTCTTCCTATGGGCTCTTCTAAGAAACTTTTGAGACCACATAAGTTATTTTAGAACAGTATTCTTATTCCTTATTTAAACATATAAATATTATATTTTTATCCACTTAGAAATGTTCTAAAATAATACTCTAGCTGATTTATTTGGTGGTGCTGTTGGCTTAAATATATTCATTTATGTTCAATTTTTATTTCAGTAAAGATTTAGCATTGTTATGTATTCATATAAATATTCTCTAATTTCATTAATTTTTAAAATACACCGTCACCATTGTTTTGATCAACAGATAAAAAACAGATAAATCATTTTATGAGATATTTTAGAAGATTTTATGGAATTCAGTAAATATATTTTTATAATTTGAATGCATATATAAATATGAAATAATTTTACATAAAATATTAATCTTATGTAAGGAATTAGCTACAAAATACATTTTAAGGAATATAGCAAGCAAAGTATCTCTGTACACCAACTTCAAGCTAAGTCTAAACCTGTTTAAACAGATGTTAGAATTATTTGAATTACTTTTTTATTTGGTCAGTTTTGACTGATTAAAATTTTTAATGCATGGTGAGAATATAAAACAACCTTGGGAGACAGATTAAATCTGGAAAGCAGGAAGGGGAATGTGTTAACAATATAAAGAGGAAACTTAACTTTCACTTTATATGAAATGTTAGAATGAGTGGTTGGTGGGTGGTCGGTGGAGATAACCTGTAAAGTAGGCAAATAGCATCAGAAGATACTTTACTATATATCTATATATCCCAACCTTTTTTCCTCCAGCTTTATTGAGATCTAATGGACATATAATGTAGTGTAAGTTTACGGTATACATGTAACAATCATATATATGTGATGTATGAAATACTATATATATATATATATGAATATATATGATCGCAACAATAAAATTAACATATCCATCACCTAACATAGTTACACTTTTAGTGTGTTTGTGTGATGAGTACTTTTAAAATGTATTCTCTTAGCAACTTTCAAATATACAATACAGTATGTTCACTGTACATTACATATCCAGGACTCATTCATCTTGTAACTAGAAAGCTGTACCCTTTGGCTACCTCAGCCACAATCCCCACCCCACATCACCACCCACTCATGTCCTTGGCAACCACCAATCTGTTCTTCAGTCTTTTTTTTTTTTTCTTTTTTGCAGTTAGATGTGCCCATGTTGATTAATTTGAAGAAATGTAATTTGAATAGAATTTTGTGTATATTTTCCTGTTTAATTAAGTATGATAGAAATTACATTCTCTCTCCCCATTTTTCCAAATGTTGATGAACAACAATATCTAGGTTGAGTTTTACTCCAAAGATCCAATTAGGTGAGTTTGCTCTAACATCCTAAATATGTGGTTTGGCTTCTAGCTCTGGGTCTCAGGCTGTGGAAGTAGGAAAGAAGAAGCACATCTATCCCCCTCAATTTCATTGCTCTCCTGTTAAGCAGTGTCATACTAATAGCCAGGAAATGCAGTCTCTGGCTTAGCGTCTACATTGCCAACTACAGTTCACGGATTTTTAAAAAAATAGAAGAAAGAAAATAAGAACAAATGTTAGGTTATAGGTAGAAAATACCATAGCATTCCTGAATGCCATTTTTTCCCACAAGTAGGGCTATTTCATGACTCATTCCAAGGGTGAACTCCCCATGTCCCTATCAGCACTGCTTTCAGCTTATTTTTTTAGGATCTCTTGGTGATGTGCATTAAGTACTCTCTAGCAGGTCATGCTATGACTACTTTTTCCCCAGTAACCTTAAAAAGTCAACATATCTGTCCTTCCACAACTGATGTACAATGATAGAGCAAACATATAATAAGCCCATTAAAATTTCCATTTGGAAAAAGGAAGAATGCCACAGTATAGCTATGAGGACTTAAACTGCTCCAGTGAAATCTCCCCAAATGTACAAGGATGAAGTTTACATTTTGCCTTCAGCACTAGCATGCTTCATCTGCTGCAGGTCAGAGGGTCGATGCTTTCACAAACTCAGGTGCTCTGCCATTTGTCATATGTGGTCCTATAACATCAACCCGATGTTAGCTACATCCGAAAGCCAGAAGTTGAAAAGAGCTTGGAGTAAACTGTGGAAATTTTCTTGTGCCAGGCTTAGGTACTGTACCCAAATTTCTGCTCATATTTTATCAGAGAAAACTTAACCACTGGGAGACACCCAACTGAAAAATAGGTTAGGAAATTTTAGCTGCCCTTAGTTGGTCATCCATAACTCAGTTTGTAAAGCTGAAGGGGAGTATGAATCTCATTAGTCAGCCTGGACTTTCTACCTGAACGGGATACACACATCAGTCAGCTATCCACAGCAATCTAAAAATCCTTCTCGTCAGAAAATGCAGACATCCCCAGGCCTGAGAAAGAAGTAAATTCCTTGGTAAGTCCATCTGCCCTTTGTGAATAATTCTCTAGCTGTCTTTCACTGAGAGGCCGTTCTGTTGTATAGCTTATATTCTGCCAGTGAAGGATTTGGAGTACCCAGAGTAGACCTCAGGATGAGGACTTGGGTCCAGAATGTTTAGGACAAAGTAATCCCAAGGAGTCCAAATGAGGAAAGTGAGACAGTGAAGTGAGAAAAGTTAAAAAAAAAAAAAAAAAGTGTACAAAAATGAGCCTAGTCGGAACTGTGATCAACTTGGGCTCAATTCCACTGTGAATCTCTAAGAAACTACGTAGAGTTTACCACTAAATTGCCTCAACAAGAACTGTTCCACCAGCGGCATTTATCCTTTCAGACCCTTGGGTGTTCAGCATTGCACTCAGGATCTTCAGACTTTTAACCCCATCCTCAGCTCACATTCTTTAGTGTCATTGCTGCAGAGTCAGCTCCCAGGCTGCAGAGAAAGACTAATAGAAATTAACTTCCATAGCTTCAAGTGAACTCAGAGATGCGGTAGGTATACGATCTGCTACACTGGCTTTCAAGATTCAAGCTTGTGGTTTCTTCTGCAGTAAATTGCCTAAAACATTTATCAGGGTTCTTATTGATTTGCTTCTAAATCTCTCCAAGTTAAAGTAACCATACCAAAACATTGCAAAATCTCTTACTTCTATAGAAGGGACCATACTCAGCCCATCCCTGGCTCCCTTTTCATGACTGAAGAGAAGTCTTAATTACATACTCCTTTTGATCAGATAAAGAAACTCCATTCAAATTTTAGCTGCCTCAGATAAACAGACTCCATTCAAATTTTAGTGGCCTATCAATTTCCTTGTGTTGTGGAGAGAGTCTATTGGCTAATAGCTAGTATTGAATCTCTAATTCTAACTTTCTGAGGTATCAGCAAAGATTGTGACATTATCTAAGAGGTTTACTTTCCTTTCCTTAGTATCATGACTAGGATTTCTACCCATGACCTCCACCTGGAGCATGACTGGAAAAATACAGAAAAAGATAGAGTGCCTTTCTTAAGTAGTTTGCTTGCCCTGAAGACTTAAAAAAAAAAAGAAAAAAAAAAAGAAAAAAAATTATTTATTTTGAGAGAGAGAGAGCATGAGCAGGGAAAGGACAGAGAGGCGGGGGAGAGAGAAAATACCAAGCAGGCTCTGTGCTGTCAGCACAGAACCCAACTTGGAGATCAAGCTCACAAACTGTCAGATCATGACCTGAGCCAAAACTAAGAGTCGGGAGCTTAACCGACTGAGCCACTCAGGCACCCCCTGAAGACGTCTTAAGCCTCTGAACAGCTGGAAGCAACATGAAGTCATCTGTACTACTTGAAGAAATAACGAAGCCTAGTAAAATCTTTTCCAAACACCTTGATTATATTCCCTTGTTCATATACTTTGGCTCTAGTAAAAGATGCTGTCCTATTATTTTTAAATTTTCAATGTTCTTGGAAAAGAAACCAAGTGTTGCAGTTGCAAAGGGGTCACCTATCGATTATATCCCTGTTTCTCATGTATTGTGATTATATTTAATATAAAAAGTCAAGTGAGTTCACATCATACAAAAGTATACTTCTTCTTATTAAGTGTTTGTTAGTCCTTACTACATTTCCTAACAAGGAGGCAATAACACTAAACAAAGAAACATATATTTTTTTTTTTTCATGAAATTTATTGACAAATTGGTTTCCATACAACACCCAGTGCTCATCCCAAAAGGTGCCCTCCTCAATACCCATCACCCACCCTCCCCTCCCTCCCACCCCCCATCAACCCTCAGTTTGTTCTCAGTTTTTAACAGTCTCTTATGCTTTGGCTCTCTCCCACTCTAACCTCTTTTTTTTTTTTTTTCCTTCCCCTCCCCCATGGGTTCCTGTTAAGTTTCTCAGGATCCACATAAGAGTGAAACCATATGGTATCTGTCTTTCTCTGTATGGCTTATTTCACTTAGCATCACACTCTCCAGTTCCATCCACGTTGCTACAAAGGGCCATATTTCATTTTTTCTCATTGCCACATAGTACTCCATTGTGTATATATACCACAATTTCTTTATCCATTCATCAGTTGATGGGCATTTAGGCTCTTTCCATAATTTGGCTATTGTTGAGAGTGCTGCAATGAACATTGGGGTACAAGTGCCCCTATGCATCAGTACTCCTGTATCCCTTGGATAAATTCCTAGCAGTGCTATTGCTGGGTCATAGGGTAGGTCTATTTTTAATTTTCTGAGGAACCTCCACACTGCTTTCCAGAGCGGCTGCACCAATTTGCATTCCCACCAACAGTGCAAGAGGGTTCCTGTTTCTCCACATCCTCTCCAGCATCTATAGTCTCCTGATTTGTTCATTTTGGCCACTCTGACTGGCGTGAGGTGATACCTGAGTGTGGTTTTGATTTGTATTTCCCTGATAAGGAGCGACGCTGAACATCTTTTCATGTGCCTGTTGGCCATCTGGATGTCTTCTTTAGAGAAGTGTCTATTCATGTTTTCTGCCCATTTCTTCACTGGGTTATTTGTTTTTCGGGTGTGGAGTTTGGTGAGCTCTTTATAGATTTTAGATACTAGCCCTTTGTCCGATATGTCATTTGCAAATATCTTTTCCCATTCCGTTGGTTGCCTTTTAGTTTTGTTGGTTGTTTCCTTTGCTGTGCAGAAGCTTTTTATCTTCATAAGGTCCCAGTAATTCACTTTTGCTTTTAATTCCCTTGCCTTTGGGGATGTGTCGAATAAGAGATTGCTACGGCTGAGGTCAGAGAGATCTTTTCCTGCTTTCTCCTCTAAGGTTTTGATGGTTTCCTGTCTCACATTTAGGTCCTTTATCCATTTTGAGTTTATTTTTGTAAATGGTGTGAGAAAATGGTCTAGTTTCAACCTTCTGCATGTTGCTGTCCAGTTCTCCCAGCACCATTTGTTAAAGAGGCTGTCTTTTTTCCATTGGATGTTCTTTCCTGCTTTGTCAAATAGAAAGGGAAGGAAAACTTCCAGACTCCTTCTATCAAGCCAGTATTACTTTGATTCCTAAACCAGACAGAGACCCAGTAAAAAAAGAGAACTACAGGCCAATATCCCTGATGAATATGGATGCCAAAATTCTCAATAAGATACTAGCAAATCGAATTCAACAGCATATAAAAAGAATTATTCACCATGATCAAGTGGGATTCATTCCTGGGATGCAGGGCTGGTTCAACATTCGCAAATCAATCAACGTGATACATCACATTAACAAAAAAAAAGAGAAGAACCATATGATCCTGTCAATCGATGCAGAAAAGGCCTTTGACAAAATCCAGCACCCTTTCTTAATAAAAACCCTTGAGAAAGTCGGGATAGAAGGAACATACTTAAAGATCATAAAAGCCATTTATGAAAAGCCCACAGCCAACATCATCCTCAACGGGGAAAAACTGAGAGCTTTTTCCCTGAGATCAGGAACACAACAGGGATGCCCACTCTCACCGCTGTTGTTTAACATAGTGCTGGAAGTTCTAGCATCAGCAATCAGACAACGAAAGGAAATCAAAGGCATCAAAATTGGCAAAGATGAAGTCAAGCTTTCGCTTTTTGCAGATGACATGATATTATACATGGAAAATCCGATAGACTCCACCAAAAGTCTGCTAGAACTGATACATGAATTCAGCAAAGTTGCAGGATACAAAATCAATGTCCAGAAATCAGTTGCATTCTTATACACTAACAATGAAGCAACAGAAAGACAAATAAAGAAAATGATCCCATTCACAATTGCACCAAGAAGCATAAAATACCTAGGAATAAATCTAACCAAAGATGTAAAGGATCTGTATGCTGAAAACTATAGAAAGCTTATGAAGGTAATTGAAGAAGACTTAAAGAAATGGAAAGACATTCCCTGCTCATGGATTGGAAAAATAAATATTGTCAAAATGTCAATACTACCCAAAGCTATCTACACATTCAATGCAATCCCAATCAAAATTGCACCAGCATTCTTCTCGAAATTAGAACAAGCAATCCTAAAATTCATATGGAACCACAAAAGGCCCCGAATAGCCAAAGGAATTTTGAAGCAGAAGACCAAAGCAGGAGGCATCACAATCCCAGACTTTAGCCTCTACTACAAAGCTGTCATCATCAAGACAGCATGGTATTGGCACAAAAACAGACACACAGACCAATGGAATAGAATAGAAACCCCAGAACTAGACCCACAAACTTATGGCCAACTCATCTTTGACAAAGAAACATATATTAAAACAAGAACTGAAAATTTAGAGGTAATGTGTAACTAAATTTTCTGTCCCAAATGGTATATGCATGGCGAATGCTCATATTAATCTGTGTCTTTTTCTTAATTTCTGCCAAATTGAGTTCACATATTATGGATTCTGAACAACTGAAGAAGAATGACTGACATCGGTTACAATTAATTTTTGTTATGGTCTTTCATAGATCTAAGCAATGAGTTCTTGGAATATACTTCGACTCAAGTAAACTTCTAGAGTTTGGGAATACTTTTGGGGAGTGTATGTATAGTTTTCTGTCTGTAATACTGGTGGTGTGATAATATGTGTCACATTAACTCTACGAACTTTTAACAATTGTGCCAAGTCAGCAGTTTGGTTCTAAACTTTGGGACACTAAAGGAGTCTTTTAGAGTCTCAAGTGGAGTGTGGGAGTGTTGGAGGAGACTCCAACACAACCTAGGCATCAGACAGACATCTCATTTTTCAAATGGAGATCTTGAAGGAATTAAGCTAAGCTTATTATTCCCATTTTTCTATTTAACTTTTTCAGCTTTTTTTTTTTTGCCAGTTTAATTTTTTAGTTTGAGATCTAATAAGAGAAATAAGACCATGGTAAAAGAAAAAAAATAACTCAAAAGCACTGGTAATAAAATAAGAGAGATTAAATTAGACAATGATTCCTGGGGAAGGTCATCAAGCACATCCTTTGACTCCTACCTCTCAGTTCTAACAATTTATCAGTAGAGAAGTGATCACAAACATGAGTGCATAGAATGAAATCCTTTATACAGTAAAAAGTCATTGCTGCATGGTATATGTATAACTAGTAATTATGTGAGAATTTTCTCTGTAATTTAAATGTCAGGTTAAATATGAAAATACATATATAATTATCTGAAGAGTACATCTGAATAAATTTAAGATTTTAAATTATAATCAACATAGCACAACTCAATCACAAAAGACAAAACAAAATAAAACAAAACAAATGATTAAAAAGCAGGCAAAGGACCCAAATAAACATTTTTTTTTCCCAAAGACATTCAAATGGCCAACAGATATATGAAAATGTACTCAACATCACTAATCATCAGGGAAATACAAATCAATATCACAATGAAAAATATCACCTCACACCTTTTAGGATGGCTAGCATCAAAAAAATAATAATTAAAGTGTTGACAAGGATATGGAGAGAAAGGAACCCTGTACACTGTTGATAGGAATATAAATTGATACAGCTATATGGAAAACAGAATGCAAGCTCCTCAAAAAACTAAAAATAAAACTACCATATGACCCAGCAGTCCTCCTTCTGGGTATATATCCAAAGGAAATGGAATCAGTACCTCAAAGAGATAACTGCACTCCCATGACATTATTCACAATAGCCAAGATACAGAAACAACCTAAGTGTCTGTTGACAGATGAACAGATACAGAACTGAAATTATGGTGAATATATATCATTCAGTATCAAAAAAGTAAGAGATACTTCCATTTTCAACAACATGGATAAAACTGGAAGACATTGCACCAGGTGAAATAAGCCGGACACAGGGGAAAAAAATGTATGATCTCACTTATAAGTAGAATCTAAACAATACATAGAAACAGAAAGTAGAATTGTGATTATCAGGGGAGAAGAGGTAGGAGAAATGGGGAATGCTGGTTAAAGAGAACAAAATTGCAGTTACATAGGATGAATAAGCCAAGAGATCTATTTCTTCCTACATAAAATAAGTCATTATAATTCTAACATAATGGAGATAACAACTAATATTTTGATATATAGCCTTTCAGACCTTTTCTATGCACACCCAACATATATACATATTACAAAAAAAAATGAATTGTATTGTAATAATGCTATTTTCACTTGATCATCTGTTTATATCAAAAATATAATTTTTATAAACGGCCCCACTGAATTCTACTTTATAGATATGGCCCAATATCATTAACATGAACCTATTTTTTTGTTTTCTTTTGTTGTATTTTTAGACTCTCTTCACTCATTTCTCCGACACACTATCCCCTGACTGTGGCAACCTCTGTATCTATGAGCTTTGTTTTTCTTTTTTGTTTTTAAGAGTTCACATATAAGAGAGATCGTATGGTATTCATCTTTCTTTGTCTGAATTATTTCACTTAGTATAATGCCCTCAAGTTCCATCCATGTTGTCACAAATGTCAAAATTTTATTCTTTTTTTCAATATATATAATATTTCATTATATCTAAAAATACATATATATCCCAATTTCTTTATCCTTCAGCTATCAAATAGACACCTCTTTTCTTTTAATGTTTATTTATTTTTGAGGGAGAGACAGAGATAGAGCATGAGCAGGGGACAGGCAGAGAAAGAGGGAGACACAGAATTTGAAACAGGCTCCAGGCTCTGAATTGTCAGCACAGAGCCCGGCACGGGGCTTGAACTCATGAACTGTAAGATCATGACCTGAGCCCAAGTCTGACGCTTAACCAACTGAGGCACCCAGGTGCCCCATAGACGCCTCTTTTTTGAATTGAATCCTCTCAATTGAATCACCTTAACATCCAATTGAGTTCTCTCTCCTTTTTTTCTTGATGAGTCTCACTAAAGGATTGTCAATTTTGTTTATTCAAAGAACCAGCTCTTAGTTTCATTGATCTCCTCTATTGACTTTTTTTTCTGTTTCTTGAAATGTAAAGTTGGGTTGTTTATTTGAGGCTTTTCTTCTTTCTTGAGGTAGGTATTTACCACTATGAACTTCCCTATTAGCGCTGCTTTTACTGCATCCCATATATCTTGGTATTTTACATTTTTAGTTTTGTTTGTTTCAATACATATTATGATTTATCTTTTAATCTCTTCTTTGATCCATTGGTTGTTCAGTAGCATGTTGTTTAATGTCCACTTATCTGTGAATTTTCCTTTTTTTCCACATAAGTATTTCTAGTTTCATTACATTGTGGTTGTAAAAGATGCCTGAAACGACTTTAATCCTCTTAAATTTATTAAGACTGTTTTGTAGCCTAACAAAGGATGTATACTTGAAAACGTTCCAGGTGCACTAGAGAAGAGTGTATATTCTGTTGCTTTTGGATGGAATGTTATGTAAATATCTGTTAAGTACATCTGGTCTAACGTGTGTAAAGCTGATGTTTTCCTTATTGACTTTGTCTTGATAATCTATCCATTGATGTAAATAGGATATTAAAATCCCTAATATTATTGAACTGTTGTCTATTTCATCCATTAGGTCTGCTTTGTAAATTTAGGTGCTCCTATGTTTGATGCATAAATATTTAGAAATATATCCTTTTGTTGGATTGCCTCTTGTTTAACTGAGGCAATTTAATCATTATGTGCAATCTGTCTTTGTCATTTATTACAGTCTTTGTTTTAAATTCTGATATAAGTATATCTACATCAGCTACACTAATGTACAGCATGATGACTATATACCAAAGAATCAGGTTGCACACCTTAAATATATATAATTTTTTAATGTTTATTTGTTTTAAGAGAGAGTGCTAGCAGAGAAGAGGCAGAGAGAGAGGAAGAGAGAAAGAATCTCAAGAATTCTGCTGACAGCACAGAGCTCAAGGTGGGGCTCAATCTCAGAAACTGTGAGATCATGACCTGAGCTGAAATTAAAACTCAGATGTTCAACTAACTGAGCCACCCAGGCGCCCCAATAGAACTTAAAAACCATTAAATTAAATTAAAAATAAAACTATAATATCTTTGAATCAATCATTGCCTGTAATTATTTTTCTTGTACACAAGATCAAGGATAAAATAAGGAAACAAATGAAGAGTGCACAGGAATAAAGAAGTTGATCTGATTTTTATTTTAAACACTTAGTAGAAAAAAATATGATCTATTTGAGGAAAAATAGTTTGGGTAGTAATTTAGAGCAAATTATATTGATGTGTGTTGAATATTCAGATCAGCATGATTAGCATACACAATTCAGTACATGATCTCTTTAGACCTCTTTCCTATCTGTAATCATTACCCGAAATCTCATTTTCCTTCCTGTTTCCTCCTGTTTTGCTATCTTTTTCACCAATCTCAAATGAAGCCCAGGTTTTCACTTTCATTTAGTACTTGGCTCCTAATTTAGCACACATGAGATTTCACTTGCTCTTTCAGCAATAAAGCAATGGCATTTGTCTACAAACTATCAAATATTGAGTTCTGTTTATGTTATTTACAGTTGCAACACCCATACTTTTCCCAGTACCATGTAATTTATGTCATAAAAATGTAAAACATGATATATTCACAAAATATACTAAACAATGTTAAATAAATACTATTAAAAATAAATTTAGCACTATAAATCTCTACTAAGTTTCTTTCTTCATATAACATACTCAAAAATGTGACTGCAATATAAAGTAATTCATTCACACATTATATAGATATCATTTAACTTTTAAGCACTGACTTAGGTGCAGAATAGAAAAATTTCAAAATAATGCAAATATGTAATCTGTAGTAGCGAATACTTGCATGGCAGTAACAGCTCCTCAAACCATAAAGTATATATTAATCTGCTAGAAATTCTTAAATGGTCACTATTATGTCTTTTGAAAATTAGAATGGATGATATTTTCAATTCACATAAAATGAATACAGACAATAAAATACAAAGTTTTTATACTGAAAAGACTAAATAATGTGAAAATAAAATTTTCTAAGGTACTAAATAGAAAATAGTAGCACTTATTCCTTCAAATAAAGATGATATTAATGGTAAAGAAAAAGGTGATCACAACTACACTTCTAAGATTTTGAAAGATGTTTTGATATATGATAGATACGTGTGAAGTATTTGAATATAAATTAATATAATTATGTGACAATACATACTTTTAAATTTGCAAAATGTCAGCCTTTACTAAGAAAACCTGAGGGAAACACTATAACAAAGTCACATTTGGTAAAATGCAAGATACATTAAAACTAACAAAAAGCAGTAATAAAAACAAATGTATTATCAGAATAATCCCAGCCAATTTTCTGGTATATATTAAGGTTTTCTATTAGTTTATCTTGCTCAAGTATCCTTATATATTCATTGTTTTCTACTCCATTTTTTCCTCATTTAATCAAAACTGATTTTTGTAACAGTGTTCTTTTATTCTCTTATCTTTACTCTTTCTTTTAACAGTGTTTATTTTAAAACTGCAGTTTCCCAGAAGCACAAATTATAAATATGGAATATATATTTTCTGGCAAATGTGATCCTATGGCTTAAATAGGTATATTGTAAGAGTAAGAAAATTATATATATGTATATGTATGTATAATAATTTTCTTTAATTACTGTAAGTAAATTGTATGTGTGTGTATATATATGGGTGTGCGTGTGTGTGTGTGTGTGTATATATATATATATATATATATATACACTCTATATACATATTTATGTGTAATTTATAATCCCCTCTTGTATCTTTACTCATAAGGACTCTGAGAAATTGTCTCATGTATTCAGGGACTAATCTTTTTGATATTTTGTTTGCTACTGTAACAAACTGCTTTTCCATTTCCCAAAAAAATATTCCTATGCCAAAGCCCCTACCAAGCAAATATGCTTATAGTGCTTCTATGTTTTCTGCTTTTCAGTGCCTCACTTACCTTTCTATTCAAGGTCCTTTTACCATGTGCTGCTATAAAACAGTCTGGTTTGTCAGCTCCTGTTTTAGTACTAAAAGAGCTATATCTTAGAAAAAAACCTCTCCTCAGGATTTGAAAAGTTCTGTTTTTTTGGTGATGAGTTTGGAAGTTTGGGGGAAAGCCCACAACCTATATAGCTGCTTCCAAAACAAGGGCTAAAAGTAGCATTGTTTTTAATGTAAAATGGATATGACAGATTATCTGCCTTCTGTAGTCCTGTTACTGTTTTTTTCCCCGATTTCTGATCTTGGAAACCATGATTTGTGGTTTATGGATCATGAGAATTGTTGCTCATTCCAGATTATGCAACTGAATGTGCAACTGAGGGTGCTGTAGTTGTAAGCATTATTATTTTACCTTTGACTTTGCCTCTATGGATTAACTGTAATGTTTTGTATCATGGTAATGCCAGCTTAATTTTGAACATTGTGTATATTGTGACTATATATATTTTTTTTTTGCTTAAGATAATGAAAATGAATGATTACCATGACAACACAGGATGACTCAGACATTATCAAAAAAAAAAAAAAAAAAAAGAACTGAACAACTGTGCTATATTGATGGCAGATGGAGGAACACATACAACTGGATTAGGGAGGTAAAAAAATACAATGGAGCATATTGGACAATCTGCAGAACAGAATTTGTTATTGGACCTGGTGGAGCAGAGCATAAAAAACACATACGGACACACAAACTCACATTTCCAGGAGAAGACACACAGTCACTTCTAAATGAATCAAAAGATTGGTCATCTCCCCAAAAGACACAAATTGTCTATTGAAAATAGTGACTGCTGAATTAGCTTGGGTATATTACTATAGGAACGAAAAGTAATTATCATATTGTTCCTTTAAACACAAAAGGACATTTTAATAACATATGTTTTGGCTTTTTACGGTGTAGTGCTAATTCTGAGGATCCTGCCTATAATGATACTCTCTAAAGTTTATCAAGTTGTTGAATCATGGTGAAAGAAAAAAGAAGAGAAAGAAAGGAGGGGAGAGGAGAGGAGAGGAGAGGAGAGGAGAGGAGAGGAGAGGAGAGGAGAGAAGAGGAGAGGGGAGGGGAGGGGAGGAGAAAAGATGAAGAGAAGACAAAAGAAGAAAAAAGAGAGAGAGACAGGAAGAAGGAAGGGAGGGAGGAAGGAAAGAAATAAAGAAAAGAAAAATTCCGCTTCTAGCTTTTAGGAATTTTGACTTAAAAAGTGGAGTTTCAAATAATCTTGATTTCTATCAAGTGTGATGAAACTTCAGAAAATATGAAACTAAAGATTGTTACCTTGTTCAAATAAAAACTAGACTCTGCTCTCATGTTTGGCAGAGAACGCAAATGTAGATTTTGGCAAATCCCATTTAGTCTATAAACTTCTTACCAAATAAATGAAGAGACCCTACTTGCTAAACATCCCGCATATCTTGTAAATAGCAATGCCAAAATGGAGCAGGGTTTGCTGACTTGTGATATTGAGGCTTTCATAGTAAAGATTTTCTTTGCTTTTTCACTTTTCAGTTTTCTTAAAACATGCATGAGCCCATGATAAGATTTTAACTTTATATAAAAGGACAGAGATAGCCTTCTTAGACTTGCACCTATAAGATAATTATCATTTTTTCTGGCCATAGAGATGATCTTAAAATGTTGGCCTGCCATCAAATTATATTTTCAAAGTGTGTACATATAGGATGTACTCTAATTTGGAGATACATTGGAGATGAAAAAGAGGGAAACCATTATAGTAAAAGAAAAATTATGCTGTTTCACCTAAACTGTTTGATGATCTTTGAAAAGGATATATGAGCCTAGAAAAGGATAAAATAACTGAATTTGAGTTATTCACCATTATTGTAGGTATGAAAGAAATTCCCAAAGTGAAAAATAACCAACTAGAGGAAATAAGATGGCTTTGGAACTAAAAAATGAAAGAGAGAAGAAAGAAAGAAAGAAAGAAAGAAAGAAAGAAAGAAAGAAAGAAAGAAAGAAAGAAAGAAAGAAAGAAAGAAAGAAAGAAGGGAGGGAAAGAGGGAGGAAGGAAGGAAGGAAGGAAGGAAGGAAGGAAGGAAGGAAGGATGGAAGGAAGGTTCACCAGAAAAAGGAAGCCAAGTTAAATACAACTTTCTTATGTCTTTTAATTCACTTGAAATTTAACTTGTTTCCCAAAAATCAAATTACCTCTGTGCATTTAAACCATTTTCTTTAAGAAAGGGATATACAATTTATGATGACATCCACGTGCTTCAGAATGATTAAAAATGATGGGCACTTTAAACATGAATAGGCTGTATAATACATTTATGAGTACAGAAAATCTGATTGGTAAATGACTGGTCTACCAGATCTAGCTGGCAGTGTAAGTGGGTACACACTTGGAGAGCTGCAAACTAATTCCTATCATCTAAAAACTTTCTGACAAGTAAAATTCTAAATATTCTATGCTCAACTCTTTTTGTTGTGAGGATATTTGGTTTGCTGCCTCTCATTAAATGTGGAATCAATGTGACACAGCCTTGAGAAGACCAGAGTTGCAAGTCAGAGTGAGTTTTAAAAGAAAAGAAAGATGTCTCAATGGCTGTAGGCAGTTCAAACAAGTATTACTAGACAAGGAAAAAGAGAGTAAAAGTATTCTACTGTATAATAGGACAAAAGAAACATTATTATCAATATTATTTAAAAATAAATATGGGTAGGGACACTGGGTGGCTCAGTCATTTAAGCATCCGACTCTTGATTTCGGCTCAAGTCCTAATCTCACAGTTCATGAGTTTGAGTCCCACATCGGGCTCTCTGCTGTCAGCATGGAGCCTGAGTGGGTTTCTCTCTATCCCTCTCTATGCCCCTCCCCCATTCTCTCTCTCTCAAAATAAATAAATAAACTTTAATAAAAAGCTAACATTATTTATCATATCAATAATAATATGGTCTATAACATTTAAATTATATATATCTTTAACTTTTTTTTTAAATTTTAGAGAGAGAGAGTGGGAATGGGGGAGAGGGGCAAACAAAGGGAGGGAGAGAGAGTATCTTAAGCAAGCTCCACCCTCAGTGCAGAGACCTATGCAGGGCTCAATCCCAGGACCCTGGGATCACGACCTGAGCAGAAATCAAGAGTTGGATGCTTAACTGACTGAGCCACTCAGTCGCCCCTATCTTACTTTAACTTTTGACAAGTGTTTTATATATGATATGTTATCTTAATTATTCTTTTGGTTGCATTTCTAATTTTGAAGTATATACTTAATATTTATGTTAATATCACTATTGAGCAATGCCAGTTGTCCCCACTTTGTAAGGCAAAGCTATTATTGACATATAAATTTTCCCATTCTACATTCCCACATTCACACCTCACCTTTAGTCAGCTACACTTTTACTTTGACACCCATGGTACTATTCCTCTAGTATTTTCTTCCTAAGTTGATCTATATTTTATAATAAATAACAGAAAAAATCACACTACTGTAGACATAATTGTCTCCAGTTCATGGATTGTCTTGAAGATAGTAGCAGCAGCAATAATAATAGTAGTGGTAGGAACAGTAGTAGTTATGGGGTAATAGTGCTGTTACTATATTTTGTTGACATTGTAAAAACTTTTATTTAGCTTACTTACTTTTATCAAGACTTCATTGTATTTCTCCTTGCTTAATCAAATTTTCTCATTTCCTTAGTTCTTTTATTGTCCTTTTGAGAGACTCTACCTTCAATCTCTATTCTCATGGTGAAACTTTGATCTCCCCACCTGCAATTGGGCTGTTACCTTAAGAATTACTGATAGCAAGAGCCACTGTTACCTGGTTTCTAACAGTTTTTCTTCTTTGATGTACATCCCACTCTGCCAAAACACATCTTCAACTATTTAACAAAGGCTGTGACAAGTTAAACTTTCTGAATTCTTATATATCTGTCATGCTTTTAAAAATTCCTCACACATGGGGGTTCCTGGGTGACTCAGTCAGTTAAGCATCCGACTTTGTCTCAGGTCATGATCTCATGGTTTGTGAGTTCGAGCCCCACAGCTCAGAGCCTGGAGCTTGCTTCAGATTCTGTTTCTCCCTCACTCTCTGCCCCCTCCCCACTCACACTCTTTCTCTCTCAAAATAATAAATAAGTAATGGGGCGCCTGGGTGGCGCAGTCGGTTAAGCGTCCGACTTCAGCCAGGTCACGATCTCACGGTCTGTGAGTTCGAGCCCTGCGTCAGGCTCTGGGCTGATGGCTCAGAGCCTGGAGCCTGTTTCCGATTCTGTGTCTCCCTCTCTCTCTGCCCCTCCCCCGTTCATGCTCTATCTCTGTCTGTCCCAAAAATAAATAAAAACGTTGAAAAAAAATTTAAAAAAAAAATAATAAATAAGTATTAAAAAAATTTAAAACAAACTTCTCACAAGTGAATTATAGTTTGGCTGAGTATATTATCTCTGATAGAAAAATCATTTGCTTATAAAGTTAAAAGTGCTGCTGCTATGTCTTTCTACATCCATATTACTGTTAGGAAACTCGTTTCCAATCTAGTTTGTATATTTTTCCTGAACATTTGTTTTCTATGTGTTTGTATGGGTTTTTTAAATCTAATTTTATTATTTTGTTTTTTTAAAAAAATTTTATGATTGTTTTTATTTAAAAAAATGTATTTTTAAAATTTTGTTATTTTTAATCATCATTAAGTACTCAGTGAGCCATTTCAATCCGATTACTTGGACATTTCTCAGTTCTTGGCACATGGAGGTAAAGAAGAAATAAAGTTTTAAGAAAGTTAATAACAGTAAATTTAATCAAGTTTTGCACATAAAAGTTATAAGGGGTTAATTGCAATTTTGAAGATTACTTTTAACACAAAGCAATCGAGCTTTAAGAACACTAAGATCTAGAGTAGTGACAGGAAAGAAAGAGACAATGATATAGAAGAGAAGTTTGTAACTATAACATGAGTATCAAGAGCATAATATCACTGAAGAGGCAGCAAGAGAAATTTGCAAGCCATGAATGACCAGTGGAACCAAATGCTTCCAAGGAATTAGGCAAGAGAAATACCATGTAGGAGATTAGATAATTTTTTTTCTTTTAAATTTCAAGTCACCCTTATATAGTGTTGTGCAAGAGTGGAAGTCAAATAGAAGAGGATGAAAATAAGGAGCACATGTAGGTTGTAATTAAACCTGATTTCAAGGAGATTGAATGAGAGATTAGTCCTGAAAGGGCATTTTAAATAATCATTTAAAAAAAAATATTAGCAATTGAGGGATGCCTGGGTGGTTCAGTTGGTTAAGTGTCTGACTTCAGCTCGAGTCATAATCTAGGGTTCGCGAGTTCAAGCCCCACATCAGGCTCTGCGCTGACAACTTGAAGCCTGGAGCCTGCTTCAGATTCTGTGTCTCCACTCTCTCTGCCCCTCCCTTGCTTGCACTCAGCCTCTCTCTATCTCTCTCTCTCAAAATAAATAAACATTAAAAACGATTTAAAAATAAAATAAAACATTAGCAACTTGAGAATATTTAAAGACTAAATATTTACAACTAAAGTCTCAAATGTGTTAAAGGTTGATAACCTGAGACCATTTATGATTTTAAGTTATTTACAAATGAGACATGTATATTTATTGCTATACTGAGATGAGATCAGTATATGTGAAAAACTCAGGTTTTTCTATTGTATGAAGCAATCTATATTATTATGATTAATAAACTATATTATTAGTAACATATTGAGCAGGGGGGATTCAGGTGGGAATGAGCTGAAATTGGGAACTTAAATAAAATGAATCCTTGTGAGATAATATCTGTGGGTCAGCCACAATGAACTCAATTAGAGATAAGCAAAGGGCTGGCTGATCCGCAAAAAGGATAAATTTGAATAACTATTTGACTTCAGGAAAATTATTAAGAACATGTGCATATATATTCAAACAGTGTTTCATTCAAACTAGTTAAATAACTAAAATTTTAATATCTTTTTTCTATAAAAGCTCTAATATGTAGACTGAAATATTTAATTAATTATAACTATAAATTTCTTTTTTCATCCCTTCTTTGATTAGTATCATTTCCACTCCAGGGAAATTGGAATAATCTATAATCAAGGATTGAACTGCAAAATTTTAAAGCAAATTAACCTTTGGGAAAGAGTAGCATCATTTGTGTAATTAAAATAATGAGAATTCTAAGAATAATAGTATTTGGATCTTTTCTATTCTTTATAAATGGAATCCTATTTGCATCCAAACAGTCAATCAAAAGACAAACTCTAATTGTATATTCAGAAATTCCATCCTTGTGCCTCTATGTTAAAATATTTTTCTTTAAAAAAATGACTAGCTTTAGACAAGGATAAATTTGTCATTTGCAAACAATCATGGCCTCTGTTGAATGTCAATGTTAAACTTTCTTGACTTTTATTTATATATAAATGCAGGAAACTTTTTTATCATTTGCAATCTTAGAATTTACTTTTTATATTTTACCAATAATCTTTGATTACCTTAAGTTCAAAATTTAAATAATTTTGGAATATTTAAAATTTACTGTTCTTTTTGGACATAAAGCACAAAAAAACTTAAAAATATTTTAATGTTTATTCATTTTTGAGAGAGAGAGAGACAGAGTATGAGCAGGGGAGGCGCAGACAGAGAGAGAAATACACAGAATCCACAGCAGGCTCCAGGCTCTGAGCTGTCAGCACAAAGCCTGACTCAGCACTCAAACTCACAAGCCAGGAGATCACGACCGAAGCCGAAGTCAGATGCTTAACCGACTGAGCCACCCATGTGCCCCATAAAAACTTTTTAGTGACTGGTATAATGTTGGTGGTGACCTTGCATTTACATAATATGATCTTAGTAAATCTATGTACCTATTTACTGTCTTAGACAGTAAATCTATGTATATAACATGATTAGAAGAGTGTGACATGAATGACTATTACAGCTTGCCATGATGAAAAACACTTTTCAATACTGGTTTCAGTGACTGTTGACAAGGGAAACACAGGGAAGAAGTTAAGAAAAACATACAATAAGACCTTTACTTTTTAAAGTTTATTTATTTATTTTGAGAGAGAGAGACAGAGAGACAGAGAAAGATCACAAGAAGGGGAGGGGCAAAGAGAACAGGAGAGAGAGAATCCCAAGCAGGCTCTGCGTTGTCAGCACACAGCCTGACACAGGGCTTGATGTCATGAACCACAAGATCAACAGTCAGACACTTAACCAAATGAGGCACCCAGCCACCCCATCAACAAGACCTTTATTTACCTGTCACAAATTGTTTTATATAAATGATATGAATGGTATAAGTAAGCATGGAGCAAGTTTATAATAAGTGACCTATAATAAGTCAAGAGAATATTTTGAGGTTCATATTGAAATTTTTGTGTTGGTAACCACATTAGAACAGTTTAACATCATTTTAAGCAGACATGAAATACATTTGTGTAGTCAAGTCTTTCTTCTGAGGAACTGAGTGGGTGATATCATACACTATGATTTCTAAACTTCCTGGGGAACTTCCAGATTAGATAACTTTATGGTCACCCAAAAGGTAAATGCAAACAGACCCAATATGGTGTTAAAAATTAATCCCCAATTTCTCTGTGTATCTTAGTGGTTCCAACCAATACAATTAAGCATTATATTTCTAAATACAAATTTCAAATCCCAGCATCATTCATGGATATTAGTTGAAACCATGTTTGTGAACATGACCTTTCTTGACTACATATATACCATTAAACCCAAGATAAGGGCAGATAACAGACACACTTCTGGGTGGCCATGCCCAGAACCTCAACAAACAGTGTGAAATTTTTTTTCTCCAAACATCTTATGCCCATTGTTTGTTTTAATTATTTGTTATTTATAATTAATTAAAAATTGTCTTAAAATGTGAACATTTAGCTATGACATCTTGAATTTTGCACTGTATACAATACATGTGAAGAGAAAAGATGCTTCTCAGTTTTCAAGGTAATGCTTTATGAAGAACTGCATTGTGGATAATAAAAAAACATAGTACTTTCTGAGATCCATTTATGGAAGGAAAATAAATATCTCTCCCAAAACAGTCATGGACATTCATGTAATACCTAGCAGAAACAGGAAAATGCTGATATGTAGAGGTTATTTCTGTGCTGGTTTTCCACATGATCCCTAACTTCTTGAGGCTTTTATTTTCTGAATTATCTCATTCAGATCAGACAGTTATCACGTGGCAAATATATGTGGGAATTGAAAAAAACTGCATGAGAATGTTGAGAGTTGTACCTTTTATTTCTGAGCTCTAACCCACTGTATCAGTCTCCAGTGATTTTTTTTTTCATCATTCCTTGGTATTCTGAATAAGAAATATTTGTACTCAATGGAAAAGAGGCTAGATTGCTCAACTTAAAAAGTTCAAGGAAAGACGGAGGCAGAAAGAGGAAAAACAATCTTGTGAAACGAGATGGAGATTGTTGAGATTTAAACATATGAGTAGCTTCAAAATATATGTGTCAAAAAGTAAGGTAGAAAAAGAAAAATTATGAAAATGTTGACATGGATTTTGAATTAGATACCTCTTAGTAATCTTTCATAGATACAAGTATGTAATTCCATTTTAATTATTTTCTGTATGCTTCTTTAGAAGTAATTCAGAGTAAAGGTTAAGGCATCTGTCCCCTCAAATTTATCAGGTTTTTCTCTGGGCATTCAACTTAGACTTCAGAATTTAGGTATAATACCAACCAACTGATTAAAAGTATGCCTTTCAATATTCAGAAATCTAAACTATCTCCCTCATAAAATAGCAAATTGGTTACTTTTCCTTACAACTTCATGACCATAAAATTACTTAAGAATTTGGACTTCTTTTTGGATAAAGAAAACAATCAGTGTTTAAGATAATTTTAGTGTTTCTGCCTTGCTTTTGTCAGTCAAGACCAGAAATTCTATGATTTGGGAGGCTACTCTGGAAATCATTCAGTAGTAGAGGCAAAGGCAAATTGTTATTAGAAATTTGGGTAAATTTTATTACATGATGTTCCATGTATCACATAAATTGGTATTATATACATTACTATGGTTAGGAAATAGTTTGCAATTGTTTACATAAGAGCTAGTTTATAACATAAAAATTCACTATGTGAGAATTTATACGGTTCACAATAGTAGATGTTTATAGATTCAAGGTCACAAGATGTATTTCATATGTAACACATTTTACTTACCAGTCAAAGAAATATATTTCCCTTTGCCTAGATCAAAGTACATCCCCCAAACTGTCTCATTCTCCATATTCCTACTCCTAAGTGTCTAAAAATGTGTTAGGCTGAAAAAAATAATGACTGGGATTTTGGTGGAGCTTATATGAAGAATTTATTATCCACACGCTGAGGGAAGGATTCAAAAAAATACTATCAGAGACCATATTTGGAAACTAGAATTAAAGAATAAAGTTACCAGCAAGATGGGGGGGGGGATGGTCCCTGCTCTCTCAGCATCCTTTAGAGAGGAATATTTGGGTCAGACTCAACTAGAAATAACATTGTGTTCCAGGAAAGAAATTTTCCTAAAAATATGTTCTACAGAGAGTATTTGAGTGTTCTTAAAAATGGTAAAATGATAGTCTGAACTTGGGTACCACCTGTTCAATACTTGTACTGATATCACTGGAAAACTCTAGAAGGTTGCCAAGATTCTTTGTAGATTCTCCAAGTGCCTGGTAATAGAATAAGCTGGCATCCTTGCACAATACCAAGAGAACTGTGATAGCCTGATGTTACCAAAAATTATGTCTTTTCCAAGTCAACCCCTAATCTTAATAAATAATCAAATATGAACCCTGTTTATCAGGAGATATAATTAATTGAATCAAGAATAGGAAAATAGAGTGAGAAATATATTATACCCTCCATCCACTTCCTGGGGTTGGCAGTGTTTGACTAATCCATTGGGATTTTATCCATCATTGACTATTACCCTTCTTTCATACCCAGAAGACAGCATTATGTCACCATATGTGATTTCTGAAAATACAAGAGTTTAACTTTGGAGCCACCTAAAATGAAATGAGGTCCAAGTTATGTCCACCCAGCTGCCCTTCATCTGAACAATGGAAACCATCTATCAACCTACATTGTGCAAGGAAGTTATGAAAACAGAGAGGGGAAGTAGAATATTCCTCAAGATTCCCTACCCTCCCCAACACTTAGGTTTTTATTTTGTCAGGGTAGAGGGCCTGAATATTGATGCCTTCCTTTGGTGGACTTTCTACCAGAATTTTTATTTGCAATGATTACTCTTTTGAAGCAATCAGCAAAGATCATAACAAGCAATTCCAATTGCCATTTTGGCACATTCACAGAGCCAACAGAACAGCAGTCAGTCTCCAGCCCAAGGAATTTGTATGGTAGATATTTGGATGAGCATTAACAGTTTTGATCTTTAAGAGGCAGTCCTCTCTAGGAGCCTACCCTTCCAATAACCTAGCCAGATACTTCTAAAAATTAACTCTTCTGCTACTATATCCAACCATATGCTCATCCGTATAAAACTTCTACCTCTACTTTCAGTTTTAGCCTCAGTTCTGTTTTTTTCTGTACTCTCTGTCCCAGAGAATTAGCTATTGGCAAGCTCCCAAGGAGATTACACCACATTTCTGGATCATTCCAGAAATTCTGGATCATTCCAGAAATTCTGCTCAGTTCCATCCAGCTTCTTTATATATTCTTTCAGACCCACTGGCTTTCATGTGTTTCTCCCATAGAGAAAATCTTTGATAAGTTCCTGGGGAACATACCTATGAGGAATAGGGCAAGCAAGTGGGAGCACACTACCAAAGATACAGTGCTCAATACTCTCAGCTTTGTGGAGCTCAGTTTTCATGTAATTGGAAACCTAAAGTATTTTCCTAGACTTGGGTAACTAAAATAAATTAGATATCCCCAGTTTCATCCACTGGATTCCTAAAGGCAAAGACTAGTGGGTGGAAGGAAACTTTTTCCATATTCTTGATCTGATTCACTACACCTAGGGAAGAGCTGAAGTTTGGGAATATAACCACTAATTTTCTATGAACAGAATGTGATGCCACAGAGGAACTGCTTTGGCTATTGGGCCCATAAACACTAGGTTATTTTGACACGAGTATCATGTAATCATAAATTCTTTGGGGACTAGACATGGTTTTACTCTTGCTTTAGTTGAAATAAACAAGCTTATCCAATGGCCATTGCTACATGAACCATTACCTCTTTATGTTTGAGTTGCCTATTTCTAGAAGAAAAGTGTGTATGCATACACACACACACACACACACACACACACACACACTATATTTTACAGTTTTCTTGTTCAGCAAGTCTATTCCCATTATCTATTCTTCTAGTTTTATCTAAGAGAATCTAATTAGCCAGTGAAATTCCTCCTGGTGTTATTAAAGGTGCCACAGAGAAATCATACAAAGCCCCAGTAGGAAGACAAGTGTGAAGGAGTTAGAATGTAAATAGAATAGTCTTTGGGTGATGCATTTACATATGAAACTTCTCTGCATTTGCAGACTGGCTAATGGAAAAGTGTGCTGATAAAGAAATTAATATGATATTCAAATATTTAACAACTGATAGAATGTGAACATCACAATGATCAAGCTGGTTCTAGAGGTCTCGTTTTGTGATAAACATTAACTCTTTAATAATAATATTAAGCATGTCAAAACCGTTATTTAAAATCAGATTATTGTAGGATACACAATTTTCCTCTTATCATGCACTAAAATAAAAATAGCCAGAGAAAATAAAACAGTAATATGTATAGCTTACACTTACCCGAATGCTAAAAAATGATTTCTTATTATGAATAAAGTCATGAATGTGATCTTTCAATAATTTTAAGCAAGAATGCAATCAACCAGAGGTTGTCTTATATCATAGATTACTCTAGAAAATTGGTATGATGCAAATGATGTAAGAAGCTTCTGGTTGTCATTTTGCAATAACATTATTAATAAATAGTAGTTAAATGGTTGGATTTTTCTAGAGGCTTTGACTTAAAATGCAAAATGGAAACATTTTTATTTAATGCACACTTAATGAATCACACATGAAAATAAATGAAGTTCAGTTTAATTTTTGCATATTCTAATTATCAAAGGGGTTATGCTTGCTTTAAAACCAAAAAATAAAAATGTAGGTAACTGGATCCTCATCCCTTATTAGCAGTTATGTATGACTGTGTGTATGTAATTTTTATCTTTGTAATTTGATTAATTTTAAGATAAGAGAAATATAGAAGTAACTTTTTTTACATTTTTATATTATTGATCAATGTACTTTTAGAATATTTAAATCATGTTAAATCATTCTTTACAATTTTAATTTAACTTTTATTTTGGTTTATCTTCAGCAAACAATGTCTAATTATTTGTTAATGGTTATAAATGACTATAAATAAAAATGATACCACAACCACTGGCAATTGCAAAAATCTTACCCCTATTTTGTTCTTTCTCATTGAATATGCCAACATATTATTCAGCATGACATTTTCATGGTTATTTAGAACACAAGAATCAATTTTATGTTTTTGCCATAAGACTATCTTATAACCCAATGAAAACCACTCATTTGAAAAGGAAGATAACATCTGCAAGTAGTTTGGCTGAAGTGTTGTCTATGATCTTCAGGAAAGAATCCCACCATTCTCCACACAATTCAAAACTATCTAGACTCTGTTGGTACCAAACTTTTTTTATAGTTTGCTTGCTCTAACCAGGGGGTGTCAACCGAGTAAGAAAAAGGTTGGTGTATTGGGTAGGATTCAACCAGAGAAGCAGAACTAACAGGTTGCAGATTCAGGTTATTTATGACTGAGATATGCAATTTTACATGAACTTATTGTAAGGAATTGGCATATAATTGTGAGCTCTGGCTAAGCACATCCACAACTCATAGGCCTGTTTTTGGACTGAAATCCTTTCCCTATACTCTATATGTAATCATATCTCAGAGTATAAGCGTAGATTTTGCTTTATATGAATACTAGTTCTCAAGGTGTGCAAGGTTCAGCATATCATGCTGGTTTCTTCGGTCTTCAGCACGAGTTTACTTCAAAGCTGTCAGAAAAGGTGAAACAGTTTAGGTACTTTGATTTCTTCTAAGGACGTTACAGAGGAGATTGTTTGTCTTTTAAATTATCCCCCTATTTAATATTTCTATTTAAAATATGAAAGCTGGAATTCATAACTGTACGTTGTATCATCCAGGAAAATTTTTCTCAGAGTAGAGGTGAATGTGGCAATTCATGTTGGCAGGAGCAATTCTTGAATATAAAAAATCTGACCTTATTTGCTGGACCCACATGGGGGACACTGTTGCTTTATGA
Organism: Lynx canadensis; assembly: GCF_007474595.2. Taxonomy (NCBI): domain Eukaryota; kingdom Metazoa; phylum Chordata; class Mammalia; order Carnivora; family Felidae; genus Lynx; species Lynx canadensis. The sequence continues at coordinate 67,020,006 of NC_044306.2, forward strand.
TTACATTATAAACTTTAGAATAAGATAGACATGGTTCAAGTAACAAATCTTTTTCACATTGGTTGTCTGATAATAAACATCATTTCTTCTTTGTGATCAGTTTCCTCATCGTAGAAATAAAAGAAATATACCTGTTGTTCAGGATAATCTGAAAATTAAATGGGATAATTCTTTTTACTGTGCCCAGGAGAGAGAGGCAGTAACTGTTAAATGATAATTTTACTGTGATGTGCACTAAAATTATAAACTTAATGTTCTCTATGTGAACAGCCTGTCAATTTTCTACACAATGATCTGTACAGTGGCATGGGCAGAACACTCGTTGCCTAACAGACACCAGAAAATGAGAAGTGTGCAAAATTTGTAGTCTGATGACAAACCAATAGACTTTAAAGTTTTGGGTTCAAAGTACCTTAACTGACTGCATGACTTTGGCCAAGTCATTTTAATTTTCTTGACTTCATTTTTCTTAAAATGTATAATAAAGATAATGATATATATATCTGAGTTTAGCTGGGAAGAGTAGACAAAATAATAATGAGGTAATGATAGTAAACACTTTATTGAGTACACTATAGACACTTAAAATTTTTGTATACTATTTAATTACAGAAATCATTTAAGTTAGGTGACAGTATTATTTCTATTTTACACTTGAGGAAATGGTGCTTGAAGAGAAGGAAGAGAAGGAAGAAACTTGCCTAAGTCTACCATACAAGTTAGCTCAAGTTTGAAACATGTCTGACTCCAAAGCCTGTAGATTTAAGCCCTCCACTAACATTTCTGGCACACTACACTTGATATTAGATAAACACCTGACATTTGGTAAGTACTTAATTATTTTTATTAGTTTTCACTTTTCCCTAATTAACTTCATGTCAGAGAAAAGGAAGAGGGTCTTGTGTGTTTGTTGGGAAAAAAAAAAATGATATCTCATGTTGAGAAAAAAACAACAGGCTATTTTTCTGTGGCTGAACAAATATTCTTTTAATCACTAGCTTTGTATACATACACAAAGGTGTGTAAATTAAATGAATAAATTCAAGCATCAACTACTTCTTCTGCATGGAGACAAATACTTGGTTTAGCTTTACTTTCTACCTAGTTTGTTCAACTCTGGTGGCAATGATTATTTTTCTATCATAAATAATGTCATATATTTTACTTCAAAGTAAACCCCCTTATTTTTAATACTTTACATATTAAAAAGCCAAAATAAAGCAGAACATGAGTAGGAGTAAATGCGTTTAAATTTCATTTATAGAGGGGCACCTGGGTGGCTCAGTCAGTTAAGCATCCGACTTTGGCTCAGGTCATGATCTTAAGGTTTGTGGGTTTGAGCCCTGTGTCAGGCTCTGTGCTGACAGCTCAGCGCCTGGAGCCTGCTTTGGATTCTGTGTCTCCCTCTCTCTCTGCCCCTCCTACACTTGGGCTCTGTCTCTCTCTCCCTCAAAAATAAATAAACATTAAAAAAAACTAAAACTCATTTATAGATAACTGTGTTTTTATTTCTTTAATATTTCTGGAAGGCAATATAAACAAGTTTCCATAATCTTTACTAACACATGGCATCTTTTTGAGTAATATAGCTTTTTACATATTTAGTGGCACTTAACCAAATATAGGAAATGAACACACAGTATTGAAAAACAGGCAATTAGGATATATTTGACTGTAACCCTTCATTTAGATTTTACATCTATTCCATGTTTGACCAGATTAAACATATTTTCCCAAGATGCAGATAACAAGAGGCTTCTGATGGATGTAACTTTGAAAAATAAGGCGTTGACTTTTTTGGTTGGTATTTTATTTTTGTTTTCTTTTAACACCAGAAGTGGCTCCCTCAAGTGAAAAGTGTAAAATTGCTGGACTCTCTAAGGAGCCAAAGAAAATTACGTGTGGCATGAAGTGTGGTGATAAAGCACTTTTACTTTTTATCAAGATGTAATCCAAGAAGTCAGTGGGGATACATATGCTTTCTCCATTGCTATTAAAACATAAAACAAAATATCACAGTGACCAAGTATTTATATGCAACTCTATAAAGAGACCAAAGAGAGTGGACTTTCCTGAGGTCTCTAGGTTTCCAAATTGCTCAAGAAATAGAACCATATTCCACAGAGGAATGAAAAAGGCTCCTTTGACATCTCAATATTTTAAAACCCTGAAAATAACTCACATTTAGCAAATTTTAGCTAAAATATAACTTGACATTAATGACAGGCTGCATTTGAACACTGTAATTTTTATTGAAATCAACTTTCTCCTGTAACAGCCAAAGCAATTATCTATTTTACGTCTGTAGTTTCATAACTTTTACAACACACCACAGTATTGTCTATACATAGCTTCACAATGTTTTCAAAATTGGCATGTTCAGGGGGATATTGCATCATATTCTTGATGTTATTAAAAGTTAAACTCTAATGAAATAAGAGACTGATTGAATGACTAGTTAGTATGATTGTTCTTCAGAAACATGATTTCAGTTTCATGGTTTGCTGAGGCATTTATGGATTTCAAAATATTTCTATAGTTTCTGGCTACTAGTGTGAAGATGAGGATACAACAACACCAATTCTAATTAATTGTAACATTGTAGAGTTTAGATTTTACATTAATCAAGCATTTATGTAGTAACAGATACCTTTTTAAGTACTCTTTATACTGCCTGATTTTTCTAACCATAGGTGAATAGTATTATAATCCATATTTTCATAATAATGAAACAGAAGCAGCAAGATTTTAAGTAAATGTATAAAACACACAGTAAATAAATTGCAAAATGTGCTTTTGTAGCCATTCAGCCTTCATAGTTTCTGCTTTTCCACACTGTGCTGCTTCAGTGTGAAATGGTGTGTGTGATAGTTGTTTTGGTGTAATTGTGTCCCCATCATCGATTTTCCTGGTGTTGGAAATCTATTCCATATGATTTATGTGAAGATAATCTTATCCACCGTCCATCCCATATACCTGGACAGTCAAGATCTGTCTAGTTTTTTTGACAGATGTTTTGACATATGTACCCTGGGAAATAAAAGGTCTTTCTTTCTTGAAGATGAATACTTGTGTCAGTAAGTGGATTGCCACAAATTTCCCTGGGCTGATGAAGGAGTCAGAAAGTAAGAATGTGTGTGTGTGGGGGGGGGAGGGAGTGGGGGGAGGAGAACAAACGTGCAAAAAGAAAAGCAGAGTTGATAGATGGACTGAGGAAAATATGAGCCAAAAATACCGTATTTTTGGCTCTAGACCCAGGTATATCTATAGTAAGCACAGCACTATGTTTTTGTTTCATGAACAATGAATTCTTCTGCTTAGTTTATGGTTAAGGGGGTGCTTACCAGCATCACACTTTCCTTCTACAGATGAGGACAGATGAGGAGGCAAATTAAGAAATGCCAACATTAGTTCCATTATCAGCTCCTTGAAGGCAAGGATTATATCTTGTTCAACACTGATGTATCAGCACATGAACTCACTCAAAAATATCTGTGAAGTGAAGGAAGGAAGGATAAGCCCAAAGCTAATATTTGCTACCCTCATTAATAGGCAAAGTGAGATCACAGCCAAGCCCTGACTTCCAAGGCTATCAGTGATTGATTACTATGATACAGTCACACTATACTTGGCAGAAATTATATTGAGTATTTTTATCATCATCATCATCTTTTTAACAACAATGAAGTATCATTTACATATAATGAAATTAAGAGATATTAGAGACAAACTCTGATCACTTCTGACAAAGGCATCCATCCATATAATTTGTAACCCTATCATGATATAGAATATTCCCTCTCCAGAAACTTCTTATGTTTTTTTTTTTTTCCAGTCAATCGCTATTGCTAAAGTTATCTATTTTTATTTATTTCAAAGGTTCATTTGGCCTGCCACAATATAAACTCTTTTGTGTCTGGTTTATTTCTATCCATGTACTACTAATATCCTTCTTTCACAGAGAAGGAAAATGACATAAGGAGAATAAATAACTAGTGACTAATTAGTATTAGTCAAAGGTCATCCAGACAGTACATGTCATAGCTCAGGTTCAAACTTAGCAGTTTGATTCCAGAGTCCGTGTCTTTAGTTGTATGTTTCATGCTCACTTGCTCCAGCTTCCATGCACTTACATTTAATAACTAAATATATTGTCAAGGTTTAAGATTTTAATTACTATGCAACATGTTTTATATTTATAGTACAATATGTAGAATTTATATGTAGAATATATTTTTAAAGTATCTAAATAATAAATCATGTTTTTTTTCTCTTATGTTACTTTAGCATATTTTATACACACCAAAGAATACAGAACCAAGACAACCATCTAGAAATTTAAACAACAAAAATTGTTTTCAGTTGAATTATCTTAATGTTTCAGGAATTGTTTTTGTGAAAGTGTTGAAAATAGTTAAATATTCTATTACACACTGCATATGTAGACCAGACTTTGTGGGAGAGCACCACAAATAAAAAGACTTAAATTATATGTTAAAAAGATAAATGTATATCATAATATAATTTACAATGACATTAATAAGCTCATTAGTTTAATTCATTCTGACTGAAGCATTGATATAATGAAATTATTAAAAGCAACTGGGTTTAGCAACATATTATTGTGGCAAGATTTTTAAAAAGACTGCCATTAATTAATTGATGCTATAAAGATCAAGAAAACTGTTTATAGAGGTATTTTCTTATTGAATTATTTGAATGAAATTACTTGGTAAAATTTTGGTATAATGATGCCATAAAATATTGTCTGGGAATGAATTGCTGCAAACCCTTCATGAGTTCCCAAAAGGAAGAACATTCTTTATTGAAATTTAAAGCCTCTCATTAAGAACTCAGAAGAAAATTATTGACATGCTGTGGGACTTTCCAGGATGAATAGAAAATTATCTGTTTTTCTTCAACAGCATATAAAAGACATATATAATAAAACAGATGTGAATGAGGATAATAATGAATGCACAAAGCTGCTTTTTAGGAAATTAATTATTCTTCTCAATATTTCTTCAGTCCTCTTAACTACTTTTACTATGGTCATTGTCAATTATATATAGATTCATTTGGGTAATATTTTCTAGACATAAACATACAAAATTATGTCCTACCCAAGGGTGATCTGAAACTGTCACCTCCCCCACAAACTGCCCTCCCACTTTCTCCTGCCCGACCCTAGTAAACTAAGATGGCATTTTAAACTGGTGAAAGTAATGAGGTTTACATAATACATATATAAATTAACTGGCAGAGATAGATTTTTTTTATATTGGTTGTATTATAGAGAATAGTGTGATTTGTACCTTATCAAAGGAATTATTTAAACCATGCATTCGTAAAGGGAGTCCCATCACCTTTAAAGGAATAAGAATTAGCTCTTTTGAGCTATCATATCTTAGATATTATAATGGTTTGTGGCCTTCAGTACATACATAAGCAATATACAGTATCTCTGTGGTATTAAAATTTCATGATGGAAGCTGAACAATTAGGAAAAAAGAAGTCTAAAAAGGGTCAGTAGGGGAGTGGTAATGAGCTTTTTTGCAAAACACTAAATAATGATAGTATGCCAAATACAGCAGTGTTGATTCAATAATTGTGGCCATATTTAAATGTTTTTGTGTGAATATAGTTACAGATATAATAAAGTTAGATTGCCTGTTGCTATTGACTGAATGTTTGTGTTCCCCCTCCCCTTATTCATATGTTGAAATCTAATCCCCAATGTGATGGTATTTGAAGGTAGACCCTTTATGAGGGTGGTGCCCTCATAAATGTGATTAGTATCTTTTTAAAAGAGATCCCAGAGATTCCCCTTGATCCTTCTACCATATGAAGACACAAAGAATGAGAAAATCTATGAACCAGGAAATAAGCTCTCACTAGATCTTGAATGTCCCAGTGATTTGATGTTGGATTTCCCAGTCTCCAGAACTGAGAAATAAATTTCTGTTGTTTATAAGCCACCCAGTCTATGATATTTCTGTTATAACATCCAGAACGAATTAAGACTCTTTGTATAGTGGTAGAGGGGTGGGCAGGGATAATCAAAGTCCAGCTGCTTAAGTTACTGGCCCACAGACAAAATTAAATACATATTTGCAAATGTCTCCTTCATTTTTAATAACATACCTTATATATTATTTAAAGAATAAAGTTATTTTGTGAACATGTTCTTATGAGCCAATTAAGACACGAGGAAAGGGGGCTCCTGGGTGGCTCAGTCAGTTAAGTGTCAGACTTCAGCTCAGATCATGATCTCATGGTTCATGGGTTCGAGCCCTGCATCGGGCTCTGTGCTGACAGCTCAAGGCCTGGAGCCTGCTTCGGATTCTGTGTCTCCCTCTCTCTCTGCCCCTCCTTCTCAAAAAATGAGTAAACGTAAAAAAAAAAAAAAAAAAAAAAAAAAAGACACCAGGAAAGTTAAAACCTGTCTTAACCTATGTTACTACTTTGATTGTAAGTGGTTGTGGAAAATGCTGAATAAATAAGGTTAAACTAATTCCCACACTAAAAGCAGTTTTTTAACTATTTCTTTTTAAAATTATCACAAGAAGTTTTGGTTTTACAGAAATATATTGGCAATTCTTGGCCTTTACAAAGAGATCAAATTGAGCCACATCTCTCTTAATTCCCAAAAAGGAAGTGTCAAAGAAAAATTATGGATTTAAACAGGCAAGGAAGACTTTATTTACACTATTGCAATAGCGAAGAAAGACTGAATTTAACTCTGCTGAAACCAAAGGCAAGAGCATTCTTACGTATTAGGGTGAGCTATTGGTAAAGTACAGGAGGTCACTGAGAGGCTGGTCAATGTGTTTAGGTCACCCGTTTTTACTAATTGGTACTTATCAAAGTTAGGCTCCCACCCTCCATTAGACAAGGAGATAGGAGTCCTATTTTCTTGATGATTACATCACAGGGATTGCTCCCAAATCTTTGACAAAGATTGAGTGGTAAAACTAGCAGGAGGCAAGGACAGGCTATGAGAAGATTTACATCTCCAAGAAACATTAAAAGAATTTACATTTGCAAGATATCTAAAATAAAAGCCCTAAGAAAACAGAGATCAGGGCCTATAATCAGGAACAAAGCTGCCTAAAGTTTAGTCAGACTAAAGGGAACATTAAGGCCACCTTGGTCAAAAAAGACTAATCAGGATCCCTGACCTAATTAGATCATGATATTTTACTCAGAAATGGAGCTACTATCCAGAAAAAGGTTAAAGTTAATCCTGTTTGTGGTTTTCACTCACTTTTTGAGATCATGTTTGTTGGCTACTTTATTCCAATCTCCTAGTATAGCAAAAGGAATTAGAAGAGTTTTTGTGTTTTGTTTTTTGTCCTCTGTTTGCTATTTTCATTTCCTTGTTTTTCCTCATTGATTAACACAACTCTGCTTTAGGGTCTCATAATAAATACTTTTTCCTCTGCACATTATTTTTTAGATTATACTTTTCTATTTTTTTTTTCAACGTTTATTTATTTTTGGGACAGAGAGAGACAGAGCATGAACGGGGGAGGGGCAGAGAGAGAGGGAGACACAGAATCGGAAACAGGCTCCAGGCTCTGAGCCATCAGCCCAAGCCCGACGCGGGGCTCGAACTCACGGACCGCGAGATCGTGACCTGGCTGAATTCGGACGCTTAACCGACTGCGCCACCCAGGCGCCCCGAGATTATACTTTTCTATATGCCTAAGATTTGTCAAAAATTTAGTGAAAAGGGGAAAAAAAAGAATTTAGTGGAAAAGGAATCAAAAGGCCATTTGGTTGTAGTTTGTGTACAGGCTTAAGCTAGACAGGCAAAAAGGCCTTTGTCACTCATACATGCCTTGGCCCACATACTAAGGAGACTATAGGGAGCATAATAACAGGTGATTACTAAAAGTGCATGTGACTGTTAGTGGTTTCTTTCAGATACTTTTCCATCTTTACATTATAAATATCATAGTATTCTATATTTCTACTGAGAAACTTTGAAGAAAATATTCTAGATATATATATATACTCTAAGTAATCAAGAAAACTCAATGTTTTCTTTTACAAGAAAATATCACACAAGGCTTTGTAAAGCAAAGTGAAACTTCAAATTATAAAACCATTTACTAACAAACTACACAGTTTTGTGTGATCTAGATTTTTCAGTAATTTTAACCAACTGGGTTGGGTCTCAGTATAGAATCAGCAAGTATAAAAAAGTCATGTTTATGCAGGATGACTGGGCAGTAAAGTAACTAGAGATTAGTTGAATATTGGTTAGATGAAAAGTAAAGGATTCTTGTGTTTATTCTTCCATATATTTCTGATTTTCGAATAATTACACTTAGCTTTGAAGTTATCCTAACCATAATCTTCTTTTGATTAATAGTGGCATTGGGGCATTTCAGGCTTTATTGCAAACCTATTTGAGTATTTTCTTCATTCAGGAATTGTGATTGTTTCCACAAGAGTTAAAGCTCAACTGAAGACTAAAGATAAGGGGGATACCTACACAAGAAATTTCCTTGTTTACAGAGTGGAGAATTCAAGTGAGGGGAAAGGAAAGTCATGTCCCAGGGAGGTCAAGTTTGTTAACTGGCTTAACAAAATACAGATGCTGTAAAAGAGGGTGGTCATGATATCCAATCCTCCTTTAACCCCACAACTGTGTTATGGGGACTCAAGTGCTTCAAAAGTGATGTCCAAGTCTTTCAGTTTATCGGTTATTCAGGTCTCCTCTCCAACATTATATGATTTGAGAGTTAAGCTTTTGAATTAAATTATCATACTACCTGGGCACCTGGATGGCTCAGTCAGCCAAGCCTCCGATTCTTGATTTCAGTACAGGTGATGATCTCAGGGTCCTGAGATCGAGCCCCAAGTCTGTTGCACTGGGCAGGAAGCCTGCTTAAGATTCTCTCTCTCTCCCTCTGCCCCTCACCTGCTCTGATGTGTGTGTGTGTGTGTGTGTGTGTGTGTGTGTGTGCGCGCGCGCGCACATGCATCTGTGCACGCATGCTCTAAAATGAAAAAAAAATTATCATACTAAAACTTCCCAAAAGTGTGTTTCACCAGTTAAGAATTGTGATGCAAAAATCGGTAAGGGAAAATTTTAAATTACATAATTTTTTTTTTTTATTTTTTAACTGAAGTACTTCTGGGATATTTTATATTGTTGTGTTCATCATAAATTTTCTTGATGTTGTAACATAGTGTGTTTCTCTAACATTTTTTACTTGTTTTTCATGAAACACTGTAAGTAGTACTATACTATTGAAATCATATGCTGCATAGTGCCATTTAATTTAAATTTAAATTAATTATATTTTCACTTATAGGTTCTAAGTGGTTAGAAGTAGTACTTCCATATTTTCAGAGTATTATAGAGGTTAAATTACACATTTTTGGAATACTTTAAGGACCCTCGTGAAGGCCCATCTACCCATATTTGTCATGAACCCACCTTAGCACTTTTCAAATATCCTGTTGCCATATGAATTCAATTGACTTGATTACTAGAAAAGTGTAATGTGAATTTATTAATATAAAATGACATTTTTTTTCTTTTTAAAATCTACTCCTTTCTTGGGGCGCCTGTGTGGCTCAGTCAGTTAAGCGCCAGACTTCAGCTCAGGTCATGATCTGAGTTGGTGGATTTGAGACCCTTATCGGGCTCTGTGCTGACAGCTCAGAGCCTGACACCTGCTTGGAATTCTGTGTTTCCCTCTCTGTCTGCCCTTTCCCTGCTCATGCTCTGTCTCTCTCTCAAAAATAAACATTTTTTTTTAATTTACTTCTTTCTTGATTTAGAGCTATAAATAGTTAAGTAGCTTCAAGAGATATAAACCAACTATCCTTCATAGCTCTCAAAAGAAATTTTAGTGAAATTCATATGTGTTTTTATTTAGTGAGTTTTGCCCTTAGCACAAATTTTTATATATTTATATGCACAATTTTTTTCTAAATTAATTTATTCTTGATGTAGTTCTTCATTGTGGCAATTGTGATAATAATGATGGCAGAAAATAGAACCAGCCCAATTCTAGAGTACTCCTTAGAATTCTCATGATTTAGTCTCAAATTTCATTCTAGCCTTCATGAGGTAATAAGACACTTAAAACGTGCATTTATCCAATTGATAAATTTCAAATAAATCCCAGGAAGATTGCAGATCAAAACAAACAAATGCGGATGTCTGCCATTAATTACCCCTTCCTCAAATCAAACTTCTTGTTATTAATCTCATCATAATCCATCTTTTTAATGAAATTACAGAAGGTTAATTGTTCATGTTGTGAATAAGGATCAAACATACGAGATACGCTGGCCCCTTATTTTGAATCCTTTCAACCTGTTTTCATCGTATTTAACATACTCTTTTACTTTGAATCACATAAGTTTGCAAATTATTTTGAGGAAACTTATATTTAACTTAATCCTTCTCCAAAACTGACAAGACTTTTAAGGGATATCCAAGACTAAGGGGCACGTGGGTGGCTTAGTTGGTTAAGCGTCTGACTTCAGCTCAGGTCATGATCTCACAGTCTGCAAGTTGGAGCCCCACGTCAGGCTCTGTGCTGACAGCTTAGAGCCTGGAGCCTGCTTCGGATTCTGTGTCTCCCTCTCTCTCTGCCCCTGCCCTACTCATCCTCTCTGTCTCAAAAATAAATAAATAAATAAATAAATAAATAAATAAATAAATAAAACATTTTTAAAAAGGGATATCCAAGACTGTTCTATTAAAATTTGATTATTAGTTGAATGAAGACCTTTACTGGAGACAACCCTGAACATTCTAGAGCTCTTTGTTTTTCTTTTTTAATTTCCGAATATGCAGAAAATTCTCCATTTTTCTGACTTTGCACTAGTTCTTTAGAAATATAATGGTTCCTTGAATGTTAGAAAGATAACATATTTACTTATGAATAAACTTGGGTATGCCCATAATGTTTGGAAGTAAGAAAAGTCACCCTCCATAGCCACAAGGAAATCTTATTACCAGATGATGTATATACCTAACAGAGATCAGAGTATGTTGCAAATTCTTTGCTCTCAACCCATAAAATGAGCTAAGCATCAAGGAACCCTCCATCTTTTTCTCCTATCATAGGTCTTCTAGTATCTTTATACCACTACTTGCCCTTACCTACCTCACCATGGTTCTCTCACAGTGAATCAGATGTAGGATGAGGGAAGTCTTTCGGGTTTTTTTAGATCAAAATTTAAAATGTTTTCAAACTTAAAAGCTACTAGAATTTCAGGCCCATCTGGCCCATAAATGCGTATGATAAATCTTCATTTCTCTTGTTATTTTTGAACATCTCTTTCATCTGAACTCTTTGCATCATGGAAGTAACAGAGTGTTCATCTCTTTTTGCTTCTATACCAAAGACAGAATGGGTTAGGACAATGAAATGGTGAGAAAATAAGGAAGATGGACTAAGTTCTCAGAAATGAGGTGGGGGGAATTCTGGCCTTTAAAAGACTCTCCCTGGAGAAATGCTTTGAATATATTCAAAGTGAGGATACTCTCCTCTCCCAGTTTAATGAGTGGAGAGGGCTAGGAGTACCTTTTCAGGTAGCTTCCAGCCACATGTAGTGGAGTGGTGGGGGTCTCTTCCTAAAATTGTCACCTCACTTCAAGTCAGGAAAGTGAGTGGTGGTTTATATGTGGAGCTCTTACTTGTTCCTTATCACTGAATGCCAAGAATCACATACTCCATATCACTCCCCTCTTTTATATACTCACCTCACATTCCACATTATGTTCCACAACACATTTTGCCACATCTTGCCCCTCAATATCCTGAAGTTACACGACTGGGCTGTCACTTCAGGTGTTTCTACTAACCTCTTCCCACCGATTCCACTGATAGAATGAATAGGGTGAAGTTGGGAGGACCAGACTCTTGGTAGTTAAGTTTGGAGCAGTGCTGGGCAATTTGAGCATGGTAATTAGGGTCTGAATTCCAAGGTAGGCAGAGTTGGAGCTACACCACTACCCTCCATTTCCCTTACTCTTTTAAACAGAGTCCCCATAATAAATCTGTAAGGTCTCTCTAGTTAGGGTTCATCTTAAGAATGTGGATGATTCTTGCTAACTATAATACTTTTGGAAAATAGAGATGCTCAAAATCTTCTGTTCATTGGAATAGGTTCAAGCCAGGAACCTATATATAGAGAATGTATTTTTCTTCACACTAAAATATCATCAAAGTGTTTTGATTTCTATCCTAGACCAGTACTCTACAGTTCTGATTCCTCTTTAATGAAAGGGTGGGGGGAGAGTGCTGATGCATGCTAATTCTAGTAGCTTTTTAGTTTGAAAATATTTTTAATAGGTGATACCAATGTGAAAAATTTTCCTCTGAACCCAAGTTGAACCAAATTTTGTCTGAGCATTTGCAGCCACATAGGATGAAAAGAACCACACCCTTGTAACCTCTACTCTGTGTTCTTTCTGAAAGTGGCCAAAGTCACCTGCATGATCACTAGAATCATAGGGAATTTTTTAAAAATATCCATATCTTTCTTAGTCCATTCATAGAGCATAATAAAAATCTATAATTTGTATTTATATAAGTCTTTGTAAATCTTATATAAATCTTTACCTATAAATCTTTTATGTAGGGGGAATGTTTGCACATTTAAAATTTGCAACATTTCAAACTTCAACCAGGTTCTGTCCACCCTGTGCATACTTCTGACCAAATCTTAATCCCCATCTAAGGAAACATTTTTTCCCATCTGCAGTGCTTTAGGGCTATATAATTAATATCTACTGTGGCCACAGCCTCTGGGTAAAGCCATAGATTTTCAAACTGGGTTCTTTGAATATTTCAGTTGGTTCCCTTCTTGCTCAGCCCACATCCCACTAATGGAGTAAGAAAGAATACTTTTCCTGTGGTTTCACATTCAATTATTTGAAAACTAGAAATGACTGTGTTGCAAATATTGAGACTTTCTTCTTTTACCATAAACAGAAGATAAGGAACATGACTGCTTATTGCTCCCTTACCATTAATACAACTTGAGCTAATCAAATTATAATTTTGTGATAAATAAGCTTAATGAGCTTATCCTATGAGATAGAATGGATTAGTCAGTAGGGGAGTTTAATGCTGTGTGGGGCTCACTGGCTCTGACATACTAAGACATTTATCCTCAATTCTACATCCTTCCCAATAGTAAGAAGGGGTTTCTCAAGTGAGTGTGTTCCAGTGGAAGGCCAAGATTGAACTGGCAGGAGATATTTTTCTTGGGTGCAGGCGACAAGGTATCACATATTCTATATAGAATTTATGAACAAAAATAAAACCAACTGAACATTGGTTGGCCTTATATTATCAACATACACTGGCATTTAAAAAAATTTTAATGTTTTATTTATTTTTAAGACAGAGAGAAACAGAGCATGAGTGGGGATGGGGCAGAGAGAGAGGGAGACACAGAATCTGAAGCAGGCTCCAGGATCTGAGCTGTCAGCACAGAGCTCAACGCGGGGCTCAAACTCACGAACTGTGAGATCATGACCTGAGCTGAAGTTGGACGCTCAACCGACTGAGCCACCTGGGCGCCCCTACACCAGCATTTTAAAATAAAGGCAGTGACAGGGGTGCCCGGGTGCCTCAGTTGGTTAAGCATCCAACTCTTGATTTCAGCTGAGGTCATGGTCTCGTAGTTTGTGAGATAAAGCCCCAAGTAAGACTCTGTGCTGACAGAGTGGAGCTTGCTTAGGATTCTTTCTCTTCCTCTCCTTCTGCCCTTACCCCCTCAAAATTAATAAATAAACTTTAAATAAAGTCAGTGACAAAATAAATGTGTTATTTTAAAACACATACACACATATATACATGTGTATATATATATATATATATGTGTGTGTGTGTGTGTGTGTGTGTGTGTGTGTGCATATGTGTGTGTGTTTTAAAATAACACATTTATTATATATGCCTTAATAATTTGGAAAATTTCCCAGTTACACAATTATCCCTTGAGTCACATATATTCCAGTTTTTTAAGAGTGTATATATATTTTTAAAGAATCAATTCATCAAGATTTGAATTTGTTTAGGATCACTTCAGACTCACTTTTTTCTCCAACCTCTGTGGTGCTACATTTTCCTGCATTTAAACAGTGGATTTAAAGTAAACAATAATAGGGCAGTGATTATAAAGGCAAAGAAACAAAACTTGAGTTATTTTAATTTTGTGTGATCATTTGGAAATTATGTTTAAAATTTAAAACCATGAATAAGATTGTGAACTAAACTTTGTTTGGTAAGTGAACATTTTAGATCAATGTCTAATCTATTAATTTCATGTTATCTATGAATGGGAGCATGTTTGTCTTGCTCATTACTTTAACCCCAGAACTTCTCACAGTGCCTGCCATATATATAGTAGATTCTCCATAAATACTGAATGAATGAATAAATAAATAATTGAATGAATGGGTGTCTCTTAGTTCTTCCAGTTGTCTACCCTGCTCAAGTTAAGATTTAAAAATGATCAAAATATAGTGTTAGGGCTCTGTGAGAATTTATGCTTACATTCTGGTGTCTATATAATTGTTTTCTTAGTAAACTAGGATATTTTATTTTGGAATCGTATGTGATCATATTATGGGTTGTCTTCTATGTCAGTAAATATATGAAGAAGAGAATTAACATTTATTTAGAACTTGTTATTTTTAAGGGATTGTTAAGAACATTTAAAATTCATGTTTTATTTTAATTTTCACTGTAACCTTAGGAAAACAGCCACTATTATCCCCTTCTTACAAATGATGGGAGTGAAACAGCATTAACTAAAAAATGTCCATACTTTCTCTTCAGTTATTTTGAAACACCTTCTGAGCCTTACTAGATATAGGTTATACTCAGAGAACACTGATGAAGTCCAAGAGGCATGGTGAGGATTGTAAAACAAAGTCCATCTGTTTCTCCAATGCAGCAGAAATATGTGTGAACTTACAAATGAACACTCATTCGAAGAAAGGGATAGATAGCTTTAGAATAATCAAATGATTATACTATGGCATTTTTATCTCCCCACAGCAATGTTCATCAATTCAGATAATTTCAAAACAACTCAATTGGTCCTGGATGAGTTCTCTGCTCTCCAATTAACCCCATCCATGCAAAGAGATCTTGAAAAGGAGAAAGGAGGAGCAAGAAGTTTCCAAGTGTGTCACAGACAACAGAAGTCAGATACTCCAAATAATTTTCCATAGACTTAAAGAAAATACACTGGGAAGTACTATTATCCCTTGAATGCTGGTTTGGTGATTCACTTATTTTCTATATTAATAACAAAACCAACAAAAGAACAAGGGGAAAAAAAGGTTCTGATTGAGGAAGATTTCTGAACTTATAAGCATTTGAATAAAAATCTTCCTAAGTGATGAATTTTACTGCTGTGTATTTCTAAAATAAAGCAGCACCAGCACATTTGTGCCATTCATTCCCATACAATTTGTAAAGTTATTACCTATTTGGAATATTACCCACTTTTCTTCATGTACAACATAAAAATTTATGATGGATACCCTTTAAATGTGAATCTAAAAGTATGCATTACAATAAAGTATGATTTGTGATGGGAGTAAGCATTGCATCTTCATTTTTAATTACCTTTCTCTTATAGATGAACTCAGGAAAATATCTAAGTGAAATGTCCTATCACAGAAGAATACATCAGGATGGCTTGAATACTATATTAAACATTATCCATATTAATGATCAGAATTATTCCCTTACTGAATAACCACACAAATCTGGGTTCAGTTTTTTTTTATGGAGATGATTATTGAATTACACAATCTATATTCTTTTGCTCATTATTCTGTGATATAGTATTCCACAAAACAGAAATATTTGTAGGATTTGAAATATGCCCATTGAGTTCTGAGAGACTATGTTATGTATTTTCTATTATCTTAGATGGCAATTATGTTCATACATTCCAGGACACTAAATGATTCATAACTGTGCTATCCTAAGATATTTTATTTTGTGCCATAAAACGTGGAGTGGTCTGAAATAAAACTAAGCAAGATAGTCATCATATGAAAATGAACCTTTCCACTTAAGTTTGGGAGCTACAACTTTATAAATAACATGCAATATCAGCAAGTTTGCAGAGAAATGAAGTTCAAAAATATATGGAAAATGCAATATTCAGGAAAGAGCAGAATGTTAAGTATACTTATTCATTTATTTTGTGGTATGTTTACAACCTACAATAGAAGTCAGCAACAGACTGTATAAGGATAACCATACTCCAGCAGAACAACTGTAATCAAGTCATTGCCAACCCACAATGCTTGGGAGTATGACTCCACATGCCATCTTCCAGGTGACATTAGAAATTACCCTCTCAAAGGCGCTTGGGTGGGTGGCTTAGTTGGGTAAGCGTCTGACTCCTGATTTTGGCTCAGGTTATGATCTCACAGGTTTGTGAATTTGAGTCCCACATCAGGCTCTCTGTGCTCTTGACCTCAAAAATAAATAAATAAACATTAAAAAAAAAAATCATCTTCTCAGAGAATGCTTTTTTCACTTCCTTTTTCAGATACAGAAAATCTCCCCAAGGTAACGAGGGCTTGTGGTATTCTCAGTACAACACTGAAATACCACACCATATATTTTTTTTAAGTTTATTTATTTATTTTGAGAGAGACAGCGCAAGTGGGGAAGGGCCAGAGAGAGAGAGAAGAGAGAGAATCCTAAGCAGGCTCCATGCTGCCAGAGCAGAGTCAGAGGCAGGTCTCGACCTCACGAAATCAAGAGATCATGACCTGACCCGAAACCAAGGGTCAGACACTTAACCAACTGAGCCACCCAGCTGCCCCTACCACACCATATTTTTTATATGTGTCAAATCTAATTCACAGTAGCGAAAAAGATGGAAATCAAGCACACTAATCTCTTATTCTTTAGATGCAATGGCCAGCCACAGGGGTTCCATGTACAGTCAAGGGAAGAAACACAAAGTAGGTTTAGGGACTCAAATTAGCTATTTCTGGATATAGACTGGATGCTGTTCTGAGGGAGACATTTTCATTTCAATGCAGCAAACAGGATTTTAATCCTTGGTGAAAGCAGGCAATTTTTATAAGATATCTGGAGGGAACAGGGGAGAGGTGGGATTAGTCTGATGTCTTTGGGTATTTTAAGGACAGTGATTTATCAGAGTCCCTGGGTTATTGAGGAACATTATGGCAGACTAACACACTGTGGGTACCCTCTTTTAAAATACAAATTAACAAACACAAAGGGAGATAAAAATCTAAACCAAGCACTGTGCTCTTGTTTTTATGACTTTGTGTGTTTTCAGAACATAAAAATAAGACATTCATGTAAAGAAATTTAAATTACTTAAAAACATCAAATAATGAATAAAAATAGGATCTTTTCATCATATAATGCAGACTCAACCAATTATTATATTATAAATGAATGCTAAAAAATGGATATGCTTATTTACTATATAGTATTTTATACTTTTTTAACACGTACAATTTCAATTCATTAGAAAGAAGAACTGGAGTTTCTTCTTTATTTTTTCCCATCTTCCTTCAATTACATTCTTTTCTAGAAATTAGTATGTACTGTTTCTCACGGTTATTTCCATAATTCTAATTCTTGATCTATCAATATGAGATATTGACAATCTATTAACTTACTACAATAAAACATAGCAATTTATCTTATCAGAATCACTCTGTCCACCCCTGTTTTTCTTCTATCCAATACAGAAGAGTAATGTTATTTTTAAAACTTCAATTGATTTTTAATTAAAATGTCAATTGTAGACAACTTTTAACATTATCCATTGACTCATCTTCTTATAAGGTGAGGATCCAAAAGCCTGTGCTCTTTCTGTTAAGAGTTTATATATGACATAACTTTACTTTTATTCTGACAATGATGCAAATTTTATTTCTTTGGCAGATACAATTCAGTCTTATGTACTTTATTTGCTAATATAAAATATTACATATCAACACAGAGTTTTCACTTCCAAATATTATAGAGTAAATGATATTGGATTATACCTCTAAACAAATAACAATCAGACAAAATACATTAGACAAGGTTAGTTATTACGAACTGGGTGGCCAACAGCATATAACCACAGATTTTGGAAACATGGAAATTCATAAGATGAGCTCCACAATCATCCCTCTACTAGCAGACAACTTCCTAATGATGGCTCAGCAAGCTGATCTCCAAGAGGAACCACAATGGTTGAACTGAACATAGAGGTCAGAATTCATGAGTGCTCAAATAGCTGAATTCTGTAGCAAGGACTACTGAAGAAGAGGATGTATGCAAAGTGGTTTCCTGAAAATATGCATGAAGTTTCCTAACTAGTCATTTGTGGAGGACCAGGTTTCATATACATAATGGAAAATTCTACACAATTTACTATATAGCATTCGCTAAAGCGTTGAAAATGAAATAGGCAGGAGATCACACAGTTCTGGGAGACACTGGTAGCTCAGTCCAACCAAAGTGGAGAAATCACATTACCCTTACTTCACATCTTGTACATCTAGCTGAGACAACAGAAAAACCGCAGCTTATGAGTATGATGACCTAAGTAAGGCCTACACTATACTTTTCCTAATAGCTAAAATCAAGCCCTGACAAGATCCAAAGCAGAGGCAGTTTGAGATTGAATCTTACCAATTTAGAAGAGCTTGGGAAACAACTTAGACTTCCCACAGATCCTTACCAGGAAAGTGTTAACAAAGCCTACTTAAGGGTAGGGTAATCAACCAGTAATTGAACTCCTACCAAAAGAAAATAAACATACTTGAGAAGAAATTTAACAGAATCTAGAGTCTCCATAAAGTATCATCAAACATTTCCAGTATAAAATAAGAATTTCAAATAAATTAATAATGATTTAAATAATAATAATGTAAATAGAATAAAATAATAATAATTTTAGGGGTGCCTGGGTGGCTCAGTTCATGATCTTCGGCTCAGTTCGGCTCAGTTCATGATCTCATGGTTTGTGAGTTCCAGCCCCACATTGGGTTCTCTGCTGTCAGCATAGAGTCTGCTTCAGATCCTCTGTATCCCTCTCTCTCTGCCCCTCCCCTTCTGTCTAGCACTCCTTCTCTCTCTCAAAAATAAACAAACATTAAAAAAAAGACTTAAAAATAATTTTAAAAATCATATATGCAAAGAAACCAAACTATATACCTAGTATCAATAAAACAAGCAGTCAATAGAAGGCAAACCAGTTATATCTTGATGACAGATTTAGCAGACAAGTTTAGAAAAGGCATTATTTAGTTCAAAGAAATAAAGAAAGTTTTATAATGATTTTCAAAGAAGTAAACAAAAGAAGCTGACAATGAATGCAGCTCAGAAAAATGGAGCATACTTTTAAAAATAAAAATTCTAAAACTGAAAATTATACTGAGGTGAAAACTTTTTCTGTGCTTCATAGTAGGCTGAGGATGGGAAAAGACTCAGTGAACTTAATCACTGACCAAAAAAAAATTATACTATCTAACAGAGAGAGAGAGAGAGAGAGAGAGAGAGAGAGAGATGATTCAGAGAAACATGCATAGAATAGCCAGAAGTTGTCAAACAAAATAAAAGTCTGACAGACATGTAATAAGAATTCCAGGAAGAAAAGCATGTGAGAACTTGGTAAACATTTTGAAGAAACAATGTAGAATAATTTCCCAAAAGTAATAGAAATGAATCAACTTGCAGATCCAAATAGATTCAGTAGAAAGTCAAAGACAATCTGAAAGCATTCTGAGAAAAAAGAAATATTACATACAGGAAAACAATAATACAAATTTCTTATCAAAAATAATGGAGGCCTGAAGAAAAAGGAGAAGTATTTTTCTATTATGTATGTATGTATGTATGTATGTATGTATGTATGTATGTATTTGAAAGAGAGAGAGAGAGAGACTACAAGCAGGGGAGAGGGCCAGAGGGAGAGAGAAGCTGAAGCAGGCTCCACACTCAGCACGGAGCCTGACCTGGGGCTCAATCCCATGACTCTGGGATCATGACCCGAGCTGAAATCAAGAGTCAGTCACAGCCAATTTAGCCATCCAGGTGCCCTTGTGGTGGCATTTAAAAAAAGAAAAAAAAAAGTTACAGAGAGGGAAGGAGACAAACCATAAGACTCTTAAAAACTGAGAATAAACTGAGGGATGATGGGGGGTGGGAGGGAGGGGAAAGTGGGTGATGGGCATTGAGGAGGGCACCTGTTGGGATGAGCACTGGGTGTTATATGGAAACCAATTTGACAATAAATTTCATATTAATAATAAATAAATAAATAAATAAATAAAATTGAAAAATTAAAAGAAATAAAAAACTGAAAGAAAGAATGGAAAACAAAACCAAGTTCTGTCCACCACTCTTCTATACAGTTAAAATATCCTTGAAAACAAGGGTAAAATAAAACTTTTACAGAATAATGAAAACTGAAATATTTGGTTGCCCAAAGACCTGCACTACAAGAAATGGTAAAGGATATTTCTCAGGCAGAAGGATGACCACACTGAACAGAAACATGGATCTACCAGAAGGAAAAAAGAGTGCCAGAAAAGTAACTATGTAGGTAAGAATAAAGGACTATTTTTTCTTTCAAAATATTCCTCCAAAAGAACTGACAAAAATAGAATTAATAAAATGTAAAATGTGGTTTATAATGTACATTGCAATACAAGATACGACAACAACACTTGGAATTATTCTTCCATGTAGATATGAGGTGGACATAGAGAACTATACTCCTGGGACATTATTTCATTGTAGAAGTCAGAAATGGGAGGTTGGAACTAAAAACTGGCAAGTGTGAAGTGTGAAGTAGGAAGTATAAAGGGTAAAGTATGAAGTGTAAAGTTTAAATAATACAATATTTACTCTAAACATCTTTTCATAGGGATGCCTGGGTGGCTCAGTTGGTTAAGTGTCCAACTTTGGCTCAGGTCACGATCTTACATTTCATAGGTTTGTCAGGCTCTTCCCTGACAGTGTGGAGCCTGGAAACTGCTTCCAATTCTGTGTGTGTGTCTCTCTCTGCCCCTCCCTTGCTCTTGCTCTCTCTCTCTCTCTCTCTCTCTCTCTCTCAAAAATAAATAAACATTAAAAAAAGTTTTTTTTTTTTTAATATCTTCATAAATTGGGGCATCTGGGTAGCTCAGTTGATTAAGCGCCCAAATCTTGGTTTTGGCTCAAGTCATGATCTCATAGTTCATGAGTTCGAGCCCCATATTGGGCTTTGCACTGACATCATGGAGCCTGCTTGGGATTTCTCTTTCCCTCTCTCTTTGCCCCTCTCCAGCTTGCTTAAGCTCTCTCTCTCAAAAAATAAGCATCAAAAAAATCAAAAATAAATACATAAATAAAATATTTCATAAATTAACAACGCATTTTCAACTCCAAAACAAGCATTTATTTTTTTTAAAGAGGTATACATAACAAATATATTACGAGAAGATATAGCACACTATTAAAAAATTACAATGTATGCTGCCATTTGTGTTGAAGTAACTGGTACCCGACATTTCCTCTGGCCTAAAAACCTAAGATACTGGACAAAATTAAAAATAAAATTTTAACACGGTTCTCATTCTTTTTGGCTATTACTTTCTTGTATGTTAAATGAAATATTTATTCTTGAACAGCGATTTTCAAATGCATTAGTACAGATTGGCTATGTAGGAATTATCTGAAGAATTGGTTTAGTTACCACTTTTGAAATCCAGATTTCTTTTCTTTTTCTTTTTCCTTTTTTTCTGTGGAAGTATAGGTGACATGCATTACATCAGTTTCAGGTGTATAACATAGTGACTCAACAAGTATATATGTTATGCTGTGCTCACAAGTGTAGCTACCATCTGTCACCATACAATGCTATTACAGTATCATTGACTATATTCCTTAAGTTGTCCTTTTTATTCTCATGATTCATTCATTCCATAGCTGGAAGCCTGTATCTCCCACTCTCCCTTACCCATTTTGTTTTGTTTCTTAGTTTCCATATATAAGTGAAATCATATGATATTTATCTTTCTCTGTCTGACTTATTTCACTTTGCATATTCTTGCCTTAAAAAGAGTCTTACTGAATAAGAACTTCTGGAAGCCAACATATTCTAATGTGCAATCAGGTATGAAAACTATAAAACTAAATGACCCTCAGTCTCTCTTGCAGCTTATACATTCTAAGTCACTGAAAACAATTAATTTTAAACTTACATATTTGCTGTTTCACTTTCAGTAGTAATACATCTTTAGGGATTTTTCTTATGAACATGCCATTAATGTATCAATTAAATAGGCTTGCTTATGAATTTAGATGCTTAATGACCTTTTCAATGAAATGCTTCATTTTAATACCCCTTCACTATAAATGTCTCATTAAAGGGAGAATACTCCCAGGAGCATATAGAAGTTCTGAATTTATAGGGTCAGAACTACAAATGATAAATAGTAGCAACTGGACAGATGCTACAAAATAAATCTTCAGAAACCTAATAATTAGTAGCACAGTTTTCTAAGCCAAATACTATGTTTGCCAACATAAACACAAATAATTACAGATCTAGAAATAATTGTGAAATTATGGGCTGTTACATAATGAATGTTCAAGAATGATGTTCAAGAATAGTGTTATTTATCATTTCTTTCCTTTTATTTATCAAAGCATTTAAGCTCACCTGCCAATAGGATGTTACCTTAAGAGCCCACTATCTGTTCCAAAAATTGATTTTCAATTAATCTGCATCTCTACTTCTTACCTTAGCAAGCATACCTCCAGGAAACACTGTTCACTGAGAAAATTAATTCATGAAATTTGATTACATGACACTTAATGGGCTCAAACTGACACTTCCTTCACCTCTTTGGGACATGTTAATTACACATTTGGCTTCTATAAGTATATATAACTAAATATAACTCTTATGATTGTCTCACACATCACTGGAAACCAGGTCAAGCCAATTGGTGACACTGTGAAGAGAAATGAAGTGCTCACCTGTGTATCTGCTAGGCACATGACCTGAATAAGAGCAGTTATTTCTCCCCCGCCCCCAAATAAAAACCTTTGAAATATTTCCTAGTGCTATTTCTTCTCAAATACAAATGTGTTCATCTGTAAATGAATATAAACAATAAGGTCCATTCAAGTGAAACAAACACAAAGGAGAAAAATTACATATGCAAAATTGCTCAGTATTCACCTTTCTCTCCCTTTTGCTGTGCCCCTCTTCACATATATAACATAAATGAGTCAGTGTTGTGAGCACATCAACATAGATACTCACAACTGGGACACAAAGTGAATCCAGTGCCATGTAAAAAAAAAAGTTACATAGACTTCATATTTTCATTGTCCCACAATGTTATGACACAGCATGCCTCTATGATGAACCCATGACAGTTTCTTTTCACATCTACTTACAAAAAGGAGCTGGATTCCACAGTTCTGGAACTTCTTTTTAGCTATGATTTTTCTTAATCAGCTTTCAAGCCAATTTTGGAGAAAAGAGTTATACTTCGATCTTCCTCATATATAGTCCTCCTATATGTCAAATTACTACATAATTGAATACATTTTCTCCTTTTAACTTAATAATTTTGTTTCTAATAGGCACAATTTAAGTATAAAAGTACCTATTTCAGAAAATGTAGTCTGAGTAATCAAATCTTTAAGAGCTAATATTACTGATAAATGAGATTGTTACGATTTGGGGGCAATAGATTCAGAGGCTATAGATTCTAAACCTACTGGGTATATGGGGCCTTCTTGAAACCTTGTGGACTTTTTATTACACATTTCCTTTGACATTAGTTATAGACCCCTTAACAAATTATTTTTTGTTAACAAATTATCCAATTATAATTCAAAAATCATTTTATATTTGTCCCATTTTTCCATTTTCATAGTTCTTTGTGTGAATCTAAATGTCTATCTGCTATCATTTTCTTTCTACCTGGAGATTTTATTTTAATATCTGCTTTAGTACAGGCCTCTTAGCCAGGAGATTGTTCAGATTTTGTCTGAAAGTCTTTACATCCATTTTCCTTTGGCATGATATTTTCAACGGGTAGAGATTTCTAAGATGGCAAAAATTTATTTCAACACTCTCAAGATGTTATCCCATTAGATATGTCTTATTTTCTTTCTTATGAACAATCTACAGTTCTGCACATATTGCATTTTCCTTTTGCAAGTTTATTTCAATATTTTTTTGTATCACTGGTTTGTTGTAATTTCATGACGATATGCTTTGATGTGTTTTCCTTGATTTTCTTTTACACTGTTTGAGGTTTGTAGAGATTCTTAAATATGTGATTTTGTAATTTTCACCAAACTTAGAAAATTTTTCACCATTACAAAAAAGGCCATATTTATACTAATGATTCAATTGAGATTATTAAACTCTCAACTATAGGTTCCACTCCCCCCTAGTGCCACTCTTCAATTGTATCAGTTACTCATGAGCTAATAAGCTCATATTTTTTCCTACCAAGTCTTAACAACAACTCCTCTGACTCCTGGATCATCTAATTCCAGAGAGTTGATCTTGGGACTTTCATAGATGTTGGGGACAGCAACTAGAGAGGGCAATATGGCTCTCTCCCTCATACATAATATACACAGAACCCTCCATTCATTTCCTACATCACTATGGGTACCACTTTTTATAACACCATTCAAGACATAATGATATATATATATATATATATATATCTTATACTTTTCATAACACCATTCAAAACATAATGATAACAGATGTAAGGAAATCATATGAAATTTCTACTAGGTATGACTGATTGTTGTTCTTCCAGATGCAAATTCAACTCCAGCATTTCCTTAAGGTTTCTTTAAAAATATGGTCTTCAAATTTCTGCTAATATTTCCTCCCAATAGGATTTTGAAAATATATAACTTGGGAACCAATGTTTTCCACTTAAAGTGAATATAGTCCCACATATGTCCAGCCCAATTTGAAGTTAGGAGGGGACACATAATTTGCTCTGGAAAATTGACTACAAGTAGGAGCTATATGTGTTCTATATATGTATGCTTCCCCTTCCCCAAAATGACCAAGGAAGCCTATTTGGTCCAAGCTCTGTGTCTGAGTGACTATGTGGAGTAGACCCTTCCTAATGATGCTCAGTGGACATATAAGATGATCCAAAAAGTAACTTTTATTATTTTAAGCAACTGAGAATTAAATAACTGATGATGTCAGCATAGCCTGTTGTCTCTTGACAAATGTACCTTCATGTACTCCTAAGTTTAGAAGTTTGTTTTTACTAATGGGAGATGGAGTACATCAAATAATTGAAAAGTTTTCAATGGTGTGAGCAGACAGTATTTAAAATTTAGAATAAATATTTTACAATATGATGCGCTAAATTGATTTTGAATAGTCCTCAAGGGCATGTACTGAATCTAAAGAATCCAAACAAATGTTATCTATTTATTGTGTACACAGTCTACCCTGAAAAAGATTATTGGCCCCAGAAAACCTTCCAGTTGCATTTAATAACCAGTGTTGTTGACTGGGTCTGAGACTAGCCAACTATTTTCCAAAGTTGGCATTTCCTTGTAAGCCCACCGTTGACTACATTTCATGTTTTTCTTGCATTTGAATCTTCAGTTAATGGGATGTAGGAAAAATTGATGAAATCACTTCGAGACCAACTCTCTCATTTTTTTTGTTTTGTTTTGTTTTGTTTTGTTTTTAATCTAAGGTGATCTGTGCAGTCAAGTGTTGAAGAAGGTAGAGCCACCTTGAATAACTCTATCATTCTGGGTTCCTGAATAACTCAAATGAGCTGAACTCCCCTACAATAAACTTTATGTGTGACCGTGTTAAGCCACACTTCTCAGTGTTAATGAACTAATTCACTTAAGACATGGAAATGTCAGGATTTATCTGTAACAGCATTTAACTTACTTTAACAAATTATTTAACCCACACAGCTTCAGCTCTTCTCAGTTATATTCAAGCAAACACAGGCTAAATTTCACCCTTAAAAGAAATAAGCATTGCACAGAAAAGACAGAAAGCCCAAAGTGCAAAAGTGCTCTAATTAATCTTTTTAAATGGTTTCAACAACTGATATTTTAAAGCCTCTGCTTGTGATGGGTTTTGGTTTTACATCTCAGAACAAGGCACCTTCATATGATTTCTCTGTTTCTTAAAAACGTATTTATGACTTCTTTTATGCTTATGTCTTTGCCTCCAGGGCTCTTCTTTAAATACCTAGACCTGAATATTTTTTCCAAGTCTTTGCTTCACTGTTATCTGATTGAAAAAGCTGTCTCTAATCACACTATCAGAAGTTATGCCCTGTCAGTTGATTATTCAATTTATTTGGTTGTTTTCTGTTACAAATTCTTATATATGCAGTTACTATATTTGTTCTTTTAAGTTTATTTCCGAATCCTAAGTAGAAAATATACCACCCTAGGGAAAGCATCATGTCTTCTTGATTTATTAATGGAGTCTAAGTACCTAGCTTTGGAAGATAATCTTGGAAGATCATTTGGAAGTAGTATGGAGAAGAAATTGTTCAGAAGTGCAGTATGAAGCAAAATGTAGGAGGTGGGTGGGGGGAGGTTGAAGAGACGCAGAGGGAGACTATTGCAGATAAGAAATAAATGAATGTTTAGCAGTGCCACAAATAAGTATAATTGAATAAGATAAATTTAAGTAATCCCTACACTGGCTGAAATTGAATAGGAATCAAAACAATGAGTGGGGATCAGCCATGGATTAATCCCGGAGTAATCAGAGAGAAAAAAGGAAGCATCTAGTAATTGCAGAAATAGCAGATACATGTTACCCTTTTTTCCTTCCCTCTGTTATACTGGTCCTCTTCTGGCAGAAATAGTTTCTTTTATCAATGATATTTGTTAAGAATAGAAGCCTAAAGTCAGGACAGAATAGAATAGAATCCAGCAAGCCAGGATACAGTTTTTGGTGTTGCTCCCAGGAGCAGTACAGTGATAAGAGTAGGAAAATTGTGTGCCTAGATTAAGAAAGTGATTTATAGTAGCAGCACTAAGAGCAAGTAAGTTAGCATGGAGTGTCTGACTACAAGAGATATTTGTCTGTTTAAAGGAGATCACTTCATCGCAGCAGTAACAGCAGGATGGCATGAGCAAGAAATCACAAAACAGAAGGAAACATATGCAGGAAAATATAGTGAGGTACATAAAACCAATGATTTCAATAAAGAAGGCCATCCACCAGTGATTAAAACAACAACAAACTTTATAGTAAATTTGCAAAGCCCTCATAGACATAATGATATTTAGATTCTAAGTGAGTATAAAATGTGTTTCTACACCCCTTACAACAGATGAAGAAAGATGAATAACACTATGACCCACTGCCATAATTCAAGGTATGCATAGAGTCATATCTATTTTATTTTATTTTTTCAAATTAATGGCTCAGCTCATCCCATGATTAAGTTAACATGATAATTAATATATCTTTGAGTTTTGTTTCTCTTATTCCTCTTCAAATATAAAAACATTTTTAAAAATTTTAATGTTTATTTATTTTTGAGAGGGAGAGAGACAGAGCAAGAGAGGGGCAGAGAGAGAGGGAGGCTCAGAATCGGAAGCAGGCTCCAGGCTCTGAGCTGTCAGCACAGAGCCCAATGCATGGCTTGAACCCACGAATCTGACCTGAAGTCAGACGCTCAACCGACTGAGTCACCCAGGTACACCAAATATAAAAACATTCTAAAGGGATGTATTCATTCCAAAAGTGTTAAGTATATTTTTAACCACCAGACCAGGAAAGCCCTAGTAAGAACTCAATACCTTCTACTAGTAGAACCATGTATTATCTGCTGTCATTTCCATAATGTCCATATTGTGTCATTAGTGTATGCTGGTTTCTCACTGACTAGGGCATTCATTCTATAATTGCTTTTCCAAATCCCTTCATAAACCAGAAAAATGGCTATACTTGGTCTTCCAACTTAACAACCCTTTATTTTCCATTTAATATTAATAGTAGCAGTTCCTAAATTGTTAACAAGTTAAAACACACACACACACACACACACACACACAAAACTAAGGAATATGAATGTAGGAGACAGTCATAGAAAGGATGATAAGTTTCTAGACTCAGTCCTACGCTTAGAGACTCAATCTGATCTTCACATTCCACTATGGCAGCATAGAAGCAAACCTGTTCCAAGAAAGCTTGCTGTCAAATTTTTAATGGTGTTATTTATCAGTAAAGATGACAGAAAGTGGAACACTGTTTGCTCTGTTTCAATTAATAAATGATATCAAAGGAGCAAACGGGAATTTTCTGGACTGATGAACATGTTCCATAACTTGACTGTATTAAGGTGGTTACATGAGTGTGTACTTCTGTCAAAAGTCTTACACACTTTGAATGAGCTTTTTGGTGTGTAATTTATACCTAAATGGGGTTGATTTACTTAAATAAAAGAAAAATATAGACACATTTAAGATTCATTTATTATTAAGATTGACTGGTACTTGGAAATACTGTGTTCATGTCCCAGCAGGAGAAATGGCATATTGCAATGAATTATGTCTATGATCATATCCAAATTTAAATTCCCTAAACCAATTGGTTCCTCTGTTATTTGACTTGTGTGTTACTATTTTATTGGCGATATAGTTACATTAATGATAAATATGATTATCACTATTATTTGAATTATTAAATGCTATAAAATATTACATGGCATAAGTAATTATCTGAAAATTCTTATTTTAGATTTTATTTCAAAGTTCACATGGAAAAACATATCTCCCCTATGTCTACTAGAAATGTTTATCCTACACAAAGAGGATAAATTACTCCCTTTCTAAGTTTATCTGCTTATCTGTATCTATTTTTACTCCCAAACTCTCATTTCCACCTAATGATTTTTTTCATACATTACCACAAAATGTGTATGGAAGGGGCCAAAAAATCTTCAATATTTTCTTTAGATCTTCTACTCTTTTGTAATTGTTCCTCTATAGCAATTTGGTGTCTTTATTTTTGTTTATCCATAGCATAACTGTCATGTAAGTGGCATCTTTTGCCTATCATTAAGGAGCCAAAATCTGAACACTTCTGCCCACTGTATCCTATTATAAGAGTCATCAAGAAAAACACAACACAGTCACACTTTATTCTCCTGGAGAACAGACAGGGCTTCAGTACTGGGTATCAGTCTCCCGTGGCTACAGATCCCTTCCAGGGGCAACTGACAGGGACACACCCCTGTTGTGATCCAGAATAAAGACCCCCATCGTTTCCCATTAGGAGACAGATATAACCATCCAGTTGGCCAGGTGCCATATGACATGCACAGGTAAGCAGAACAAAAGAATACACTGAGTCTGAAACAAGGGAAGACTGTCCTACACAAGGTGATAATCCCAGCATAGGCTGTGAGAATTCTATCTCTTGGTAAGGAAGTGTTGTTCCAGGCCCAAGACACATTCTCATGTAGCCCAGTGAGCATTAAAAGAGTCCATGCAGAGATATTAGCTACAGTTCTGGTGGTAATCATATTGCAATATACAAATATATCAAATCAACACATTGTATACCTTAAATTTACATGCTATATGTCAAGTATATCTCAATAAAATATTTTTTAAAAAGGGTTTTTAAAAAATTGATGGGACCACTATCTTATACAACACACAAAAATTAACTCAAAATGAATTAAAGATTTGAATGTAACACCTGAAACCATAAAACTCTTAGAAAAAAAAAGTGGTAAGCTCTTTGACATCTTGGAGATGATTTTTTGGATGTGACATCAAAAGCAAAGGCAAAAACAAAAATAAACATGTGGGACTTTAGCAAACTCAAAACCTTCTATACAGCAGAGGAAATCAATAGAATTAAAAGGCAACCTACTGAATGGGAGAAAATATATGCCAATCATAGATATGATAAGGAGTTAATATCCAACTATATAAAGAACTCACACATATCAATAGCAAAGAAAAAAAATCCGATTAAAAAATGGGCAAAAGATCTGATAGACGTTTTTTTTCCCCCAAAGGAGACATACAGATAGCCAATAGCTACATGAAAAGATGCTCAATGCACTAATCATCAGGGAAATCCAAATCAAAACTACAACGAGATATCACCTCACACTTGTTAAAATGGTTATTATCAAAAAAGATAAGAAATAAGGTTGGCAAAGATGTGGGTAAAGGAAACGCTTATGTACTGTTGGGGAGTGTAAATTGGTGCAGCCACTATGGGAAGCAGTATGGAAGTTCCTCAAAAATATAAAAATATAACTACTATATGATCGAGCAATTAGGCTTCTGGATAGTTGCCCAAAGAAAACAAAAATACTAATTCAAAAAGATATATGCATTTAGTGCACTGCACTATTTATAATAGTCAAGATATGGAAACAACCTAAGTGTCCAGCGATGAATGAATGAATGAATAAAGAAGATGTGGTGTGTGTACATGTGTACACACATGATTATTCAGCCATAAAAAAAAAGAATGAAATTTTCATTTGCAATACTATGGATGAACCTTGAGGGCATTATGCTAAGTGAAACAAATTAAACAGAGAAGGACAAATATCATATGATCTCACTTATGTGTGGAATCTAAAAGAAACAAACAAAACCAAACTCAGAGAACAGAGAAGAGATTAGAGGTTGTTTTCATAGTGTTCAAATCTGTATTTTTGTAGGTAGAGAAGTAATTTTAACACTAATCACTGATAAATATTATATTAAATTAAAAAAAAAAAGAAAAGAGAGAGAGAGAACAGATTGGTAGGTACCAAGGTAGGGACTGGGGTGGGGTGAAATGAGTGAAAGGGTCAAAAGGTACAAACTTCCAGTTATGAAATAAGTAAGTCATGGGAATGTAATGAAAATCATGGTGATATTGGATTGTATAGCGGAAAGTTACTCAGAGAGTAAATCTTAAAAGTTCTCATCATAAGAAAAATAAATGTTTTTTTAATTATGTGTGGTAATGGATGTTAACTAGACTTATTGTGGTGATCATTTCACAATATATACAAATATAGAATCATTTTTATGTTATATAAACTCAGTAAAAAAAAAAAAAGTTAAAGAATTTCATGGACAAAAGATTGCCTTTCCCAACTATATGGTCACTATATGCTTGATTCAGTATGAATTCAGATATTAAAGTATATTTATTAAATCAAACAAAAAATGTAAAAGTTATTTTAAGTTAAAAATGAAGTTTATTTTTTAATATATTTAGATTTTTTCACTATTTATTCTAGATAGCAGTCTTTTGTCACAATATTTTCTCCCAGTATTTGGTTTGTCTTTTTATTTTCTTAAGTCTCTTACTATTGATCTTTACTTATTTGACAATGTTGTACAATGTCCTTTATTTTTCACAGAGCTTTCTCTCCAGTTCCCAAATGACCTTTCCATATTTATCCTTTTACAATTCTTCCAAGTCATCACAATAAACCTCTTTAATAAAAAAGATTCAGACCTTTAAAGCCCAAGTACAGTTGCTTTTCCTGGCTAGAATTTTATATAAGTGCTATTCAACTGTTCTCCTTTCTGGTCAAATATTTCGTCATTAGTCGTCATTTTGCTCCCATTTTCTCCTTAGTACTTATCCCTGCAACAGTATTTACATTTGCTATGTTTTTAATAATATATTCAATTAATCTATAAATTTTCTATATCTTATATTCATAGATTTATTCAGAGACTCAAATTTTCCATTTCAACACCATAATTTTGACTCCCTGGTTTCATTCCTTCTAATAAGATTGTTTCAAGCCACGTATAATGCAGATTCTTCAAACAGTCCAACTTGGAGGAAAAAAAATTCTACCAATAATAAATAATAATCCTCTTACAATAAGCCTTGTCCCTGAAACTGGTGAAAATTTAACTCATACTCTAAAGTGCTTTCCCAGCCATTTCTGAGTTCAGAGTTGGGGGCATAAGTTTTGGATATGATTTGATTTATTATTTAAAATCTACTTGTGTTCTGCCTAAACTACCTTTCTTTATTGCCCTTGACTGCAGAGGTACCCAGTAAGATGAAATTTTGAGAATCCACCTTCCTTATTAAATACAGTTTTGCTTGTGTACAAGGTGAAAGACTTAAGGTCATGAACCCTATTTCTTAAAGCTTCCTAACTTCTTTATGCCATTTCCTCACGCTCACTGCCACCTTCTGCTGCTGAAGGTGCTGCTATTGGAAGCCAGAACTAGCAATTAGTCTTCCTGTAAAACAGTTTTATTCCAATGCAGTCTTACACTGTGTCTCATTATTTGTTTTCAGATTACTTGTTTGTTTATTTGTTTTAAGATAAAATTGTAAAATGTCGTACACAGACTCTTGTCTACAGTTGTCACATTACAAACATTAAAGGTCAGTAGCTTAATTCTGGGTACCTCTAGGTGCAAAGAAATACTCATCATTCATCTGTTTTAAAATTAGAAATTTTTCCTGGTGCATTATTTTCTCCCTTTTATTCCAGCTTTTATCTTTACTCTTTTTCTCTGTTCCATTATTTTATATGCCTCATTATTTAATCATTTAAGGACATTTCATATCATATATTGATACACTTTTCTGGTGTATAAAAATAAATGTATCTACTTGGCATTTATATCTGTCTTTGGTTACTTAAAAGTTATTTGAAAACAAAGGGTTATCTAGAGATCGTTTTTAAAAATAAATCCTTTCTGGGGCGCCTGGGTGGCTCAGTCGGTCTAGCGTCCGACTTCGGCTCAGGTCATGATCTCGAGATCTTTGAGTTCCAGCCCGGCGTGGGGCTCTGTGCTGACAGCTCAGAGCCTGGAGCCTGCTTCGGATTCTGTGTCTCCCTCTCTCCCTGCCCCTCCCCCGCTCATGCTTTGTCTCTCTCTTTCTGTCAAAAATAAACAAACATTAAAAAAAAATAAAAAATAAAAATAAATTAAAAAATAAATCCTTTCCTGGGCACCTGGATGGCTCAGTTGGTTAAGTGTCTGACTACGGCTCAGGTCATGATCCAGTGGTTCATGGCTTGGAGCCCCATGTTGGGTTCTGTGCTGACAGATCAAAGCCTAGAGCCTCCTTCGTATTCTATGTCTGTCTGTCTGTCTGTCTGTCTCTCTCTCTCTCCCTCCCCACCTCATTCTCTCACAAATAAACAAAACAAAAATAAACAAACATTAAATAAATGTTTAAATAAATGTCAAAAATAAACATTAAAATTTTTAAAAAATAAAAATAAAAAATAAAAATAAATCCTTTCCAATAATTCATGACATATTTTCAATGACTATTTTAAGTGGACAAAGAAAATATTTTTAAATTTATTATAAGAGGGCACATTCAGTTTATTAATTTTAGGTGATTCATTTACTGATCTGATAAAACACTACTTTCTTTCAATGCAGTATCTCACTTTGGTATTTTACCTAAAAACCTCCTGATTCTAGGCATCAAAATGATTCTTCAGGAAAAGTTACACTTTCTCAGTGAGTATCAATGCCATGTTCATTATCACACTGGCTGTAACAGGCACTTAAGCAATCATTTAACATACATAAACCTCAGCTTCCTCATTTGTGAAATGATTACATAAGGATCCACCTCAGAAAGTTCCTATAAAATGAAATAAATTTCTGTTTGTAAATTACTTTGAATATGTTGACACACACAGCAAGCCGAATAAATGATAGCTATCATTACCGTCATGGAGATCTCCAAAAAGGGTAATACATAACTATTAGAGAAAAGCGTACAGATTCTAAGTGAAGTAAACAAGTCCTATTTTTCATTGTAAGGTGGCAAATTGCAGAAGAGTAGTTTCCTCTTGGGGGATCACATGGGCTATTATCAGGGAGGGATACACAGGAGACTTCTACAATGATAATAATATTCTGTTTCTTCTATTGGGGTTTTATGAGTGCTTAATTTGTAATTATTTGTTAAAATGCACACATAACTGGTAAGGTCCTTTCTACAGGAATATTTCACAGTAAAATGAATATATATATAAACAATGTATGTTTATTACATGTGTGTATACATTATTGTATATATTTTATTTTATTACATTATATACTATTTATATATTATGTATGTTATATCACATTATATATATACATTCTTCTTAGTGATTGAAGTTTGCATAACAACATATAAGCTATTTATAGAAATTATATTGATACCATTAGTTTAAAAAACATTTTATTGAAAATATTTGAAAATCAAGGAATAAAAATATATACAAAAAATCTATTAACCAATTTGCAGAAATTTCAGGCATTCATAATAAGTACTCTCAATCATTCTCGTATTAGTCAGTGACCTATGTATCAGGTAAAGGTTAAGTTTCAGTGGTACAATAAAACAAATTATGGCTAATTCAACATA
Organism: Lynx canadensis; assembly: GCF_007474595.2. NCBI lineage: Eukaryota > Metazoa > Chordata > Mammalia > Carnivora > Felidae > Lynx > Lynx canadensis. The sequence goes on from NC_044306.2 coordinate 67,054,425, forward strand.
AAAGGATAAGTAGTCTATTAAAATAAAATAAAATTAATGTAAAATTTTAAAAATAAAAATAGTATGCAGAACCCAAATGATGGAGGAGAAAATGGAGCTATGTTTTTCCAATTGTATGGTACATCACCACAGTGATATTTACTACCTGACAAAACTATTGCGTACCCTTTAAGCTTCAGTCATCTAAAATTTGTAATGTGCAGTTCAAGTGGCTATCTAATTGTTTAGCCTAGTTAGCAAGTCATTTCTGCTGTAGAACTGTATTTGCCAAAATAACATGTAATTTTTAACTCATATGCTGTATTCCATCATTTTGTTCTCTTTAGGTAATTAAACTCAATTTTAGACTGCATTAGAATTAAATTATGTTAGTAATTATAGTACAATGATAAAACCTCAGGCTATTGATCCAAGGATATTTGTGCGTTCTTTTATTCAGTGCACTGTTTGAAACATGATTTATTACTGCCTTAGGCTAGTGTTGATAAAATGAAAGATCTCAACTTAGGATATCCATTAAGCCTCTTTGGGGACCTGAGAAGATGTCTTCAATCCTTGTCCTCAGATCATAGTTAAACACACTAATGAAGGAAATTGATTCTCTTCTCATGTTAATTTAAATGAGTGTTTTTCAAATAGCAGTGAAGAAGGGAGAAACAAAGAAAATAATAGTAAAAGATAATGAAGAGGAAGAGAAAGAAAGAAAAAGGAGAAAGAAAAAAAGAAGTGAAGGAGAAATCAAGAAAGAGGAAGAGGGGCATAAACAGATGATTCAGAAGTAGAAACCACAAAAGAAGGAGCAAGAGCATGAGAAGGAGGAGGAGAGACAGAGAGAGGAAGGGAGAAGAGGGAGGGAAGAGATGCACAAGCAAGGAAAGGAGAAGGAGAAACCTACACTTTTTTTTTTCTTATGAGAGCAGTACACTCAATTTAAAAGCATTTTGGAATTTCTTTCAGGCTAATCAAAGTGCTACTAATTTTTTGGACAATGATTTTTCTAGCTAATTAAGTAATGCCTATAAATGGCCATTTAAATTTAGTTCAAAATACCATTTTTCAAGTGCCATGCACATTTCCAAATAAAGATAAAATCTCAAAAACTGTTTCTGATAATTTATTTTCATAATAGCCAAATCCATCTCTTGATTTTATGCTTGTTTTTATTCATCTGTTGTTATTGGTTGATTATATTTTATAGCTCAAAATTTATCAAAACTTGTACTTCTGTAAAAATATCCACAAATACCTAAATTATTATTTTTGTTTCATACAATCCTTACTAGATGCCAGTCACTGAAGTTTACTGTACAATGTGAGTTCATGAATACCCAGACACTTGGGTATTCAGTGACTTGAAATCAGACACAATGCCTAAGAGGTAATAGTCACTCAATTAATATGTGTTGAATGAAGGAATGAATGCAAGGAAAGAAGAAAATGAAGAAGATATATGAGCTCTATATTTTTTCACCAATAGGGTACAATATATTTAGTAGATATTATTTTGGTAGATATATCATCAAAATAGTGATTTTATAAGATCACTATTATTTTTAGGCATATTATAAGCTTTAAAGATATGCATCAAACTCTCAAAAATGAAGATAGAGAAAATAAGAATTATAGAAACTGAATGTCACCTAACCCAAACATTTTTCTAATGTGAAATGACTTAGAATCTGTGATTTCACAGTTCTCATCATTGTTAATTAATTTCAGGCAATGAATAAACAGAAATATGTAGATACTGAAATGTTCAGTTGGCAAGTCAAAGTGCTGCACATTCTGTACGAACTCACAAAATCAGTGAGCTATTAAAACAGTCTGAATCATTATGTAAACTATTGCCACTGACATAACAGTGTTTGCTGCAGGCTGTCTTTGCCCTACTTGTAAGTATAAAATTACTTTTCAGATCATCAGTATTTTTTAAGAAAGAAGAGCATGTTTATATTGCTTTCTTCCCCACAACAGACTACTTAAATGAAGGTGCCAGTGATTAATATTTTATTTAGCCCACTGTCCTTGCAAACAATTAAGCTTAACCCCAGTAGCCTTTTCTACTCCTTAGAAAGTTATGAGCTCATTAAATGTCATACTTAATCAATGGCATTCCTAATCAGTGATATTTGTAAATACAGAGACCACAAATTACTATTACAATGCTCAATTTTGATTTTTTTCATTAACATCGCTTAATACTTCAAGTAAAAAAATTGAAAAATTGTATAAATTAATATGAAACAAGTTGTCATCTACTTTTGCTTTTACTCTTTGGCCTAAGATAAAAAGTCATACAAATTATCCTTGCTTTCCATTCTGCTGGGTGATGAGCAATAATATACATCATTCAAATGAGTAGCTGCTAAGATACTTCTTACTTTTCCTTTTGACTTAGTAGGAAATGGATAGCCTTGGTCTTTTTCTTTTTTAATGCTCACATATTCTTAGAGCTATTTTTTGTCTACCTAACTGTGAAAGAGTAACAAAAAAACATGCCTTCGGTGATATGATGGAAGCACAGTCTCCAGAGAGGCTTTTGGTTTGATGGACCACTTTTCATCCGCCAGTGCTTCCTGTCCACGTGCCTAAACTGCTTGCAACACTGAGTTTTTAGGCCTTGTGCGTTTTTCCCCTTTTTTTTTTTTTATTTTTCATGCAGAGCAATAAGAAGAGGGGCTGCATTTCCTCAACTTGTTTTTAAAAAATCCCAAGGTAATAAACAGAAGATAAATTAAAAATTTATGTCAAACATCTAGTCTGAATTTTAATGATTTTACATTAGAAAAACATTTAGAACAATAGTAGTTTATTTTGATTCTTCATCTTTTTCCTGGGATAAGGAGAACAGACCAATAAAACAAAAAACTAATTTTCAAAAGCTCTACCTCCCTAAGACTATTCTTCCTCCTTTGTACCTAGCTTTACTATGTTTACTTAGCTACTTAGGTTGCTTAGTTACTTTGTTATGGTCACCACCTAAAATTTTGGATTTCTTATCCTAGACTGCAGATTTTAAGAGGTGTCAATATGGACAAAATATAAATATAGAGAAGGGAATAGAAACACCCTTTGCCATTGTTGCCTTGTTAAGTTTTCCCTATTTACCACAAGCTGTATAATACATAGTGTGTGCGTGTGTGGACATCACTTTTATTAACGAAGGGGATTATAACATGAGGAAATGCATCACTGAGGAACATAGTCCAACACATCACACAGGAGTCTCACGCGGGTGGGGTGCCCAGTTCATTATGTAGTTCCCTGTCCTTCAGATTGCCTCTCATTCTCCATGACTTATTAATCTAAACATCTTCATGTGAACCAGCAATCACCCTTTGCTATTGCTAAAGTATATCCAATTAGCATAGTCATAATTTGTTTGAAAACCATATCTGCTACGAGTGGACTCACCACCAGAGGTCTGAGTCCTTCAGTGTGGAATAAAACATCATAGGAGCTAAGGAGTTAAGAAGGAAAATCAGTCCCTCAGAAGAGTCCAGATGAGTAACTCTTAGAAAAATGCATACTCATGATTTTTTTTTTTTTAAATTAGGAGCCCTTTACTGCCTTATTAAGTTAGGCTTACCTGGGGAGTATCCCAGGGGTGAGTCTTGAGAACATTTTTACTTACTTTTTCTGTGCCTAATTAAGTAACTTCTTTGGTCAGGGGATATATTAAGTTGTCTAAGTATAACTGCAGATCAAAGCCACAGTGTAGACCATTTCCACCTGCAATCAAATTGATATTTTGATCAAGGAATGACCACATTATTTCTCAATTGTTTCAAACTGGAGGGAGAAGGTGTCTGTCTAGCTGTCACACCTCTGACCCCAAATCAGAAAGTGTATACTCACGATGCTGAAGAGGAAAGTCAAAGAAAACAACTATGCCCCCAAAGGGGGCATGACCTATGTGGGAAAAGTAAATTCAGATAGGAAATGAACAGTAGCACATTATGAAATAAAACACCGAGGAGGCATAAAATTACCACACAAACTAGGTAGAACAAGATGAGTTATAGATATTTTTGATTGCCTTTAAAGGAGCATCATCATAATTTAACAGAAATATGACAAGGATATGCTGTAGACTAGGGAAAAGATGATATGTGGAGGAAGAGTTAGGTGCAGAAAGGGGTACAAATTTGAATTCTCAACATACAGTTTGTATTCAGTTTTGTTTTGAACCATATGCATGTATTATATGGAACATTTAATATCACATTTAAATGAAAAAAAGGGTTAAACAACATCAATCCATCAAAATGATTCTATATTTACATGACATAGATAGCAATGGATGCTCCCCATTTGTAGGCTAGCTTATTTAATTTCCTTGCACTTACAGAACTAATTCTGTCTGTGTGTCTTTGCTTATGTTTATTCTTTTCTATTCTTTCCACCTTTTAAAGCATTTCCTGGAAGATGAATCTTTATTCAAAAAGTAACCAATAATTATTTCCATAATGGTGACGCTTTTTAAAATTATCTTTCACAATACCTATGACCAATGCATATGCTACTTGTTGTAATCAGTATTTTCCATGCATAACTTTATTTTTCTAAAATAAATTGCAATTAAAAATATTTGATCTTCTCTTGGATATAACATAACTTTAAATACAGGGAATGTCTAACATATGCAGATGAGTGGACCAGAGATATAGAAATAGAAGCGGCAATCAATTGTCATTGATTTTGAAGGTACAAAGAATCTGAGATTCAAGGAATGTCATATGCAACATCTTCTAGTTTTGTTTGTTTTCTGCACTTTTCAAAAGTTTCTCAGAGCAATGTTTGAATAATTACTTTTCAAGGTTGTAAGTCCCTCAATCTCATGTTTTCCTACAAAAATGGTTCTATCAGAGAGACCATTACAAATTACTTCTTGGTAATGGGAATGTTAACCATAGTTTGAATACCATTTAGAAAGCTCCTCAAACATTAAAGTAATTTCACCCTGCCTTTTAAGATAATTTGGTAAGATTTCCTACTTTCCACTGGTTAGGTTTATTCTTCTTTTTTTCTTTTACATAATTCAAGATCAGTTTCAAATTACTAGTCACTAGTAGAACCCTCAAAAACTGCTGATTATAACAGACACAGTAAACAGATGGCATCACAGTGATACACTTAGTATTGCTTCAATGGAATGTAGGAATAGTTTTTGGTCAACTATAAACAAACATGTTTGTTAAGCTCATTGACACTAGGTACGTCTCCCTTAAAAACAGACTTTTTTTCCTAAATTATTTTCTCTAATTTTGTCTATGTGTTAAAACAAAGGAAAAAAAAAACTTTATTATAGGAGCAGCTATGCATTTAACAGATATCAATTTGTGTAGTGTAGGCTCAGTGTTGTTTTTATTTTGGACTGCATTTGATGACTAACATTTTAGTGAGAAATCAGATAATAAATTTTAATGATTCTTTGTGAGTCTTATACTGGCTATGCGTGGAATTAAACATAACCAGGATTTGTAATGAAGCCTGATGGGAACAATGTATTATTATATTTCCAATTCACTGTTCCTAAGGCAAGCCCAGGGCTTACATATTTCCATGGGTAGAAAGTGATAATATCTTGCTATTTGCAGCAGTTGTGATGTTGTAGCTCACCATAAGGACCACGTGCACACACACACATACACACAGACAGAAAAGCATGATTTGTTAAAAGAAGAAATTTATGTTAAAATAAGATATTTTCAGATCTTAGGTATTATTGTCTTGATGTCATCAAAAGGTTATATGTCTAGTTTATGTCATTCTGGTTCTTTCTTCAACCAATGATTTTATTTATTTTATGAGAACATAGATTCCTTTAAGTCTCACTATCACCCAAATGTATTATATTTCCTAAAAACAAATAATGTGCCATAATTAGACTTTGGTAATTATGTAAATTAAGTATGTAAATAATGAGGGTTAGTACACAAGAAAAAGATCAAAGCAGCATAAGACTATCTGCATTGTGAGGGATATTTCATTCTGCACAAGCTACATAAATTTGTGTAATACATTTGTTGTTTATTACCAACTATATATACTTATGTACATTATAGTCAAAATCTATTTATCCCTTAAAACATAACTAAAGTTCATAATACTTGGTTGCTTTTCAGCCAGCTATTTTTATAACTGAATAACTACTTATTAAGAAATTAGAAACCAGGGGCGCCCGGGTGGCTCAGTTGGTTATGCATCCGACTCTTGACTTTGGCTCAGGTCATAATCTCATGGTGCATGAGATCAAGCCCTGTGTCTGGGTCCATGCTGACAGTGCAGAGCCTGCTTGGGTCTACCTCTCTCTCTCCCTCTCTCTGCCCCTCTCCAGTGCTCTTTCTTTCTTTCTCTCTCTCTCTCTCAAAATAAATAAAATTATAAAAAAATAAATAAAAATAAAAATAAACAGCAATGTACTATCATGATATAAGTGCTAAGAGGTCAGAGATACAGATGACATTGTGATATCACAGGTCATACAAGAATTGACTTATTGTATCAACCATGTTTGTACTGAAATCTCTCCTGTGTTTTTATTGGTGAGTCATGTTTGAATTTTAGGATTCTGTTTAGGGTAACTCTTTGCTTATAGAGTTGTTGTTTTTTGTTAATTTTTGGTCTCTGTTCCACATTTGGTCTACTGTTTTATAGAAACAAGAACTCAAAACTATTAGAGTGACTTCAAATGTAAACATCATTTGGTGAGATATTGAGTAAAAAATGATTTAAGTAAAAGGTAATTATCATTTTCACAGTTTTATACATGTCACAAAACATTATAAATACATTATAAATTTCTAGCATACAGTGTACTGTGGGAGGATCACATGAGAATTTTCTACTATGGGATAAGAAAGACATGACAATGATTACAACGTAGCATATGTGTTCTGCTTCCAGTTCTTAAATTATGTGGAATTATCTCCAATCTAGAATGCAGAACTTATATCATGGTATCTGCTGTTCTAGAAAGGGAATGAAAACACAAATTCTTTCAGATGGTGTAACAAAATAGCTAAATATATTTAGATCAGATATCTTGATCAAATAGATTGGCATTATCATTCTTGAATTTATTATAAGAAATTGATCACTTTAACTTCTCAAAATCTTGCTGTCATGATTTATAAAATGAAGATGGTAATTCTTCACAGAATTTAGGTTAACATAGTAGATAAGATAAAAAGGTAGAGATACTAATCATATTATAAGCACATTTAAATATATATGTATTATACATTTTAGATTAAAGAAATAAACACAAAATAGAAATTTGCAACAAATAACTATTATTAAGAAATTTAAATAAATGGAAACCTTAGATAAATATTAATGTCACTAAATGAATTGGCAAGGTATACACATAAATTTAAATTATTTAGTGATGTAATGTGAAATTGGGTTAGCTGTTAATTGATCAAGTTTGTACTATCTGTTTTCAGTGATGTGTTCAACATTTTCTAGAACAGCACTTCTTTAAGTGTGTAGGCCTGTTATGATCTTCATTTGGAATATTTGTTAAAGTGTAGATTCCTGTGCTTCAGGCCATACTTAAAGAATCAGATTCTCTAAGGGTGGAACCCTAAGATTTGCATTTATACCAAACATGCCAGTTCATTCTTGTATACATTAATCATTGGAAAGCATTTAAATGCTATAGACTTAAGAACTCTAGCAGAACCATTTATAGTAGATGTTTTTCAAAAAGATAAAATGGAAGAATTCTTGGTTACATCTCTATGAATATTAAACAAATTAAGTTCAAAGAATGTTAATTTATTTTTAACTACTCAATATCCATTTCTACTTTCTCTTAAAAGCACACTGACGTCCTTAAAGGAATGGTTTGCTCCCCTTTGGATTTAGTCTACTGCATATATAAAATGTGACTGAAGTTAGAATAGTCATATGCCTCCTTTTTAATTTGAATCTTGAGCTGAAAAGAACAGCAAAGAAACTGAAGATGTTTAGCACCTTTACCTTTCTGGTGTTGGCATTCGGACATGATGGTTTCTGTTATGACACTCGATACTGTAGTGTCCCCACTTCTCAGCCTCTACAGCTAAATAGGGCATGTATCATTTTCAAATCTGTTCTGTTTATCAAGTTTGTAAGAACTTAATACATTTTACTTAGACAACATCAATTTCTGTTACTTATAGCCCAAAACAAACAAATAATAAGAGGAAAATAAATTAATGACAGATGTTCCTATAAGAAATTGATATGGCCAGGACAATATGAAGTATTTTTGAAGAATGCAGCTGAAGGCAGTGAAGCTCTATTCAAACTCAGAAAAATATCCTGGCCATTGCTTTACCCTATGACAAAACAACTAAGTAAGTTATTGCTGGTGGTCTCTTGGGTATGCCAGGAAGGTCAGGCTCTGGGGGAATCACAGAATATTATATTATTAACAGTATGCGGCAGCCAAGAAATATGGGATGGTGTGACTTTTTATTAAGATACTTAAGAAGAGTGAGAAATGCCACTTTCTGAATTCTCATTTCAAGGAATGATCTGAAACTCAGGGATTTTCTATGCCTATGTTGAAAGAATCTCATATATGTTTTTACACACAAGGCTATGATAGCCAAAAAATAATCTTCAAGTTGGCTGAATTATATTATCAATTCAATTCATATCTTACTATCCTCTAATATAAAACTTGGGAGCATTGATGGAAGAGGAAGTACTCTGTCATTAGGTTGGAGCTACATGACAAGGTTTGAAGAATTCAGAGCATCCCTAAACTTGAATAACTCTGAAGGCTCCAGATGCTCCCCCCTTATCAAATGAAGCAGCTCTTCCATCTTATAAGAAAATTTCCTTCTCGTTTGAATATAATTTACTCCCTTGCCATCAAACTGAAAAAAATTCTCTTGTAGTTGAAAGTCAATCATATACTGTGACCTCCTACCAATGACATTGGACAAGTACAGAAAGTCCCCTTTCATGAGGAATCAGTATCACAATGGTATTTTATCAAGTGTCTAATGAGATTGATGGTTGTAAAATAGACTTTACCAACAATCAAAATCCAATCAGTTCTTCTATTTTTTCTGAAATATTTATCTTCTCAGCATTCTTAAATCTATTACAAATTAGGATGTGGCTAGGCCCCAAGTACCATCCCATATCCATCCCAAACTCTTGCTTTTAGTGGATTTGTAGTATTTCAACTTGGCTAGGCTTCACTACAAGGGGGGACTACCTTTCCTCAGCCATGTCTGGATACAGTGGAATACAAAAAGGCATTTTGTGTACGCTTTGGAATGCAGAAGTGAAGCAGTAATATTGGACAGAAGAACAAGACGCTGTTGCAGCTCACACGTATGTCTCTTATTTGCTATATCACTTTGTGGATGTAAAGAAGACTGTTATGGTTCCAACACAAGTTGATATAGAGTCGTTCTTTTATTTGGATATTCTCTAAGTGACCTTTAGCCATTGGCATGAGTCATTGCACACTGAATAAAATAGGACATTAAAATTTTCCCGGGCACATGAAGACACTGGCTTGGGGCAAAATAATTCCATAATACCAAGAATGCCATTATGGCTCACTAGTAAGAGAGAGGATTTGATTGAGGAACTCAGGTAATGAATTTTTGTATGTTTTTTTTTTTTTATCTTATTCCTCTTCTTGCACCTTGATGCAGTTATTGATCTTGCCTGTAATTGATTTTTTCCCTCCATTTTGTTAAAGAGAAAATAATTGAAGTAGTTTTCTTTTACCCATCATGGGATATATTTTAACCTTACTATTTTATCTCATGGATAAATCAACACCTCTGCATGGTGTTAGAATACAATACACATTGGCTTTTAACCTATTAATGCCAGTCTTGGAAAGTTGGAAATACTATACCAACTACAGTATGTGACTTGTTAAGGCACATGCATAGCAAATTATGTGTCTATATTATTTACAAACATACATAGACATAAACCCCATGTAATAAAAGAGCCTGCTATATTGTGTAGTTTGGGGGATTCTGTGGCTTAAGTAATATGGAATTACTCCTCTAAAGCAAAGAACACATCGCTGAATTTATACTCCCTAATACTAAGTAGGAGATTGCAATATGGTCTTTCAATTATGAAGGCAAAAATTGTCATAGTTGGCTATCCAATTTTCACTCATTTCCTATATCTTCCCAAACCTGTTAGCTTTACAGAGGACTCAGATCAAGAAAGGATGTTCCAGGTGGACCAAGAGTACTATTGCTAAATATCTATGATCATCCAATGGGCATTAAAATGTCTCTGGGACTTGCTTTGTAGACCATACCAAGTCATACTAGGATAATCATAGTATAGACCTCAGAGTTTTAAGAGCAAAGATTTTTCCTCTAAATAATGAAAAAGGCTCATTTTAAGAAAGAACTCTTGCTATTAACCTGTGATGGATATTGAAAAACCAGCCAAGTTTGTTTTTTGTTTTTTTGTTTTTTTGTTTTTTTGTTTTTTTGTTTTTTTTTAGAAAAGTAGGAAATTTACCTGTCTACAATGAGTTAACATTATCTAATATGACTGACCATATAAATATAAATGCCCAAAAAGCATTCTATTATCAAGTGGAAGAGTTATACATAAGCTAAGACCTAAACAGATTTTGAAAGTCTGAGCGAATTTCAAAAATAGTTTGCTCAACTTCCAACATGTCTCTTTTTTCTTGTCATTCTGCTGTTTCTTCTTCAACCTACATCTAAGGCCTCATGTGAGGTTCTGTGACCATTAACAGAAAAGAATCCCCAGCATTTCATGGTATTAGATCCTGGCTTAATGAGGACCCAGAATGACTATGGAGAAGGAAAATTTCACACTGGCAGAACTTCAACAACTATATCACCTTTCCTATTGTGTCTGAAAGTAAAAATAACAAGAATAGATCTATGTCAGTTAACAGCAGGGAGCAAAGTATTGTCCTGAAAGATGGCAGGTATACTTGTCTATTATGAGGCTCATTAATAGCATCCAGTTTGGAGAAGGCCTTTTATACCTTTATACTGGGAAACCACTACATTCATGCATATCAGTTAGCCACAAAGGACTTCACCAATGAAGTGAATATGATGGCATTGTTGCTGATTATGTAAGAGTTCAAAAACATGTTCTATTCACCAAAGTTAAATTGGTTACAAACCCTGCTAAGTACCCAATTTTCCAGCAACAACCACTAACTCTTAGCTACCAGTAGCATGAAAAAATAAGTAAATAAAACTAGGCAAACAACCTGTTGTTTACCACCAATTTTAAAGCAAAAAGACAATGATTGATACTCTGATTTTGGATTTTTTTTTCCTCACATAGGACATTTTCCTTTTGTTAAGAACCCCATTTCTTGGAAGTCTGAGATAAAATGTGAAAGTTAGCATCATCACTCTACATTTTATGTAACATTATGTTCCTGAGACCCAAATCATTTCTGCTCGGGCTACAAAATTTTATAGATTTTTGTTTGCTTTGTTATAGAGAAACAGCTGTTGCAGCTGTTAATTACAGCCCTCTCTCCTTTTCAGAACCAATTATGTGCCCATGATGGTTGGATAAAGAAAGATTAGAATTATAGCCACCAGGCTATATTCATAATTGCCATCCCATTTTGAAAACTGTGGATCATTTTTTGATTAATTGCATTGTTCTGACTATTCCACCCTTTAGGAAAATTTCCTACTCTTGTACTCCCCAATTTCTTATGTAAACAGAGTTATTAAATACTGTTAAATCTTTTCAATCTACTCTAAACTTTAGCAAATTTCCTAAATGTCTAGGAATTCCAAGTAAGTCTCTAGCTGGTAACCCTTAATACAGAGAAGAATTTGATGTGCTCGTTCCATATGAAAGTAACCAGAATATCCAATATTTTCCAATTTCTTATAAAAATACATTTTCAAATTTCAATAAGTACCTGACATCAATCTATTAAATAAATATTTATTAAGCACTTATTTACAGTAGGAGTATTCTAGACTTTGGGACTATGCTCAAAAATGGAATTAAACATATAATTTTTTATATAACAAAAAAAGTTTGAAATTTTTAAAGATTAATGTGGAGAAGCAAAGTAAGAATGAAGTCTAATGAAGTTATGGAAGTTAGCATAACAATATCTATTCCAATCTTCTTCTGGTGTGACTCCCATTACTTGTGGAGAGGAGAAAGCTAAATCAAAAGTTCTTCACTTTCAGTTGTTGATCCAAGTGTAATTCAGGTTCCACATCAGATGCAATCACATGACACTCAAAATTTGAACTGAGATAAAACACTTGCACAATATCCCATTCATCAATGTGGAGTAGAGCAAATGTGGCATAGGTCTGGAGCTAAAATAAATCTCTGACGCTTGCTGATTTAGCAGAAATGGCTTTTTTTTTTTTAAATAAAATACTGACCCTTATTTTTATCTATGTAGTTACGTTGACTGTTGTTTATGGTCTTTTTAAAAAAATTACTGAAGTACAGTTGACATATAATGTTACATCAGTTTCTGTTGTACACCACAGTGATTCAACAATTCTATACATTACTCAACACTCATCACAGTAAGTTACCATCCATTTCCATACAATGTTATTGCATTATTACTGACTATATTGTCTGTGCTCTACTTTTCACCTCTGTGACTTACTTATTTTATAACTAAAAGTTTGTACCCCAATGCTCTCCACCTACTTCACACATCTCCCCACCGAACCCTGAAGCTATAGTGTAAACTTTCTGATTTTGCAATTGAGGTGATGCTCTTCTGGAACCAGTACCTATAGCTAATTTAGCATACCAGATTAAGGCAGTCCTTATTTATATACATCCTAAAAAAGATGCCTCCTGATTTTACTAGCAGCTTCCTGATCATGAGGAGAAGCACTTCCTTTGGCAGCTTGATTCTGAAGTATAGCTTTGAGATTCTAGAATCTCATCCTACAGTTTTCTATTCAGCATCTTAATAGTTGTATAAGCAATCTGGCATGCTGTAATACATCCTTTTTGTTCAAATTATCTAGAGTGGAACTCACCCTTTGCATCAGAATATTGACCAATACAAACTCCAAAAAGATTATACAGAACACACAAAATGATGGTTTTTAAGGGCTTTTTTTTACACTAAATCAAGTAATTGAGTTGAATAATAATTAATCCTGATAACGCATCTCTTATTGTGATTTCTCTCTTTTTCAGTCCTATTCATTTTCTACTTCTTTCTGTCATTTGTTGACTTGCTGTTTAGAAGAAAGGTAAGAATAGACTCTACATTCAGCTACCTCTGTGAAGAAATGTTCTTTTGAATGCAATGACATATATCTAATTTGCATTGTTTTACTTCTCTTCAGTATGATGCAATGATGTTACTTCAAATCAAACTCATTTTCCACTTTATTTTCAAGTGTACATTCTTCCTTTTTTCTTTTATTTAAAAAAATCCTTACCACTAAAATTCCTTCCTTTTTGTCTTCATTCCCCTTTTCTTCCCTTTTGAAAAACGGCATTTTTAATATGTTAGCATTCTTTGCTCTTACAAAATTTTTGATAACTTTTATTTTTGTAAGATAAAATATGTGATGTTAAGACTTTTTCCATGTTTCTTTTCTTGTAAAACACCTTGTCTGCTTATTGTCTGTCAACACGATACAAATGAAACTCCTAGATTATTGAAATCAACCTTTTAAGAAAATGAATTCACAAAACTGAATTAACTTTAACATGTTGATCTAGGTGGGTTTTTTTTGTTTTTTTTTTTAATGTTTTTATTTATTTTTGAGACAGAGACAGAGCATGAATGGGGGAGGGGCAGAGAGAGAGGGAGACACAGAATTGGAAGCAGGCTCAGGCTCTGAGCCATCAGCCCAGAGCCCGACGCGGGGCTCGAACTCACGGACCGCAAGATCGTGACCTGAGCTGAAGTCGGACGCTTAACCGACTGAGCCACCCAGGCGCCCCTGATCTAGGTGCTTTTATAAAAAATAACAAAACTTGTATGGTATAACTATAGCAGTCATTAATATTTAAGTTATGGTTACAATTTGAAAACTGGGAAAAATTTTGTTAAGTGCCAAAACTCTGGGCCAGACTCAGGAATCATTACTTCTCTTTGTATCAGTTTTCTTCTCTGTGAAGTGGGCTAACGATAGTGTATATTCCATATGGTTGCTGTGGAATTAAGTGAATACACCCACACACATACACACACACACACAGGTGCTTGTCCCACAGCATAGGCTCTGCAACTATTCATTATTATGCTGTTGCTGCTGCTTTTGCAGTTCTTTCTTTGAATCAAAGAGATATTCCTGACTAGGATAAATACATGGACTAAAATAAATACATGGTAGAGTGGCAACATAGGCAGTCAATGTGATTTTATAAATGCCTGGAACTTCCATTCTCCCCACATTCTCTTCTTTCTTCTTAAATTTGCAAGAGCATCATACACTAGAGCATGTGGTTTGGATGCCATCACCAGCATTCATTACCACAGGGAGAGACTGATAGCACCAGGGAAAGATGAGCCCACTCTTAAAAAAAGAGAACTGCTATAAAACAGAAATAAGAGCTGAAAGAGATGACCAAATAAAGTAGAATTACTGAAACAGCTGTATTTAAATTACCTTTAAGAAAATAAAAACTAACTGTAAAAGAGTAAGGAAACATATTGGTGATATGACATAGTAATGAATTTTCATAAAACAGAACCAACGGAAAATAAGAGCTGCATGGGAGAATACGTTTAAATAGACAAATCATAAACCAAAGAGGAGAACATATGCATGAAAGACCACATTAGTGAGCTGAAGAATTAGACAGATGAACTCCCAAAAATACCTTAGAAAGTTTAAGAAATAAATGATTTTAATAAAATTATGCTAAGAGACATGAAAATTATAAGTATCAATATCCCAGATAATAGGAGTCCCAGAAGGAAAGAGAAACAAATATCACTGATGACATATTTCGCATAATCAAAGAATGATATAAGAAAGCACATTGAAAGGATTCAGTATGCCAAATATGATACAAAAGAAAATTCTGTACTAAAAATTTGAAAAATTTGAAATAACTATGGACCAAAAACCACACTAAGGGGCAAAGAATCTTCAAGACAAATATACTGGCTACAAACGTGGAACAGAATTTTCAAATTATGAAACCTTTATTCTCAATTTAAGTTGTAATTTAATGAAAAGTACAATAAAGATATTATTAGTTAAGTTCTCTTATTTTATCAAAAAGCATACCTGAAAGGAATTTTGAAGAAAGGTTGAAAATTGGAAGAATAATATAGATGACACTGGAGGAAATATGTAAATTGAATATAATCAAACAACCAAACAAATAGAAAAACATGCATTCACAAAAGTCCATGTAAAATTGTAGAAAATATCACTATGGTGTTGGAGAAAGAGAGAAGACAAAATAATGTGAGACCATATTACTTCTTGTCTTCATTCAGAAATTTATATTTGGATAAACTTCATAAATCAACAGGGGTAAAAATACCTCAAATATAAACCTTAACTAAAGAATTACAAAATATATTACTTTCTACTCAGCAGCAGAAAAGCTGACATATACAACTATGTGCATAATAACATACACTTCAAAGCTGGCAAGAAAATAGAGAAAATAAAGTACAGTAAATGGAAATATGTACTAGCATCTTAGAAACAAGTCCTAAAATAACGGTAATTATGTTGAGTATAACTGGTTCAAACACAGTAATTAAAAGATGGAGATTTTAAAATCCACAAAAATAATGAGTCACCGATTTGTTGTTTACAAGAGATACATTTAAAAGTACACAGAAAACATGAAAATAGAAGTTGGAAAATATATATGCAGAGATTAAAAGTATATTTTTTAAGTTGGGTATGGAGAAAAAAGCAGGATTGTACTAGATTTATTTGTGTCCCTCCTTCAGTGCAGTGTGCCCACTTGTTCCTTTGATCTTCTCCCACTTGCTCACTGGTGAGCCCTATTTATAACCAACTTTGTCTCATCATCTAATATCATCAAGTGCCCCTAATTCCCCAACACTGGGGCTTAGCTTTTGGTACAGCTTCCATCAGGGCTGCTACAGTGGGCGTTTAAGTAGCTCTGTCACTCTGCTTTCATTGACTAGACTGACAGAATAAATGGATCCTCCCACCAATTCCCAATTCAGATGGGGCACTGCCCCATGAGGCATGAGATATGGCTACATTCAAGGTGTCTTGGGCCTGGTTACACATGACAGACACACACACAGTTAACACACCATGAAGCAAAATAGAAACATGAAAAGAAGAAACAAAGGAAGTGGAAAAGTAGTCTTATTCTCCCCTGATGGATGCATTAACCCAGTCTGTATTTCCTTGTGAAAGCTTGGTGAAAGTACCATCTTGTATTTGCTCCCTCTACTTTGTGTTTTCATTTCAGTTTTCCTTATCGAAGAAATGCCTCAAATGAAGCATACATATAGTAGTACATATATTTTGCCTCAGCCCTCTTCCCTAGGAAATCAGAGCTAACACACTTGATACCACCAGAGGCCAGAATCTTATTTTGGAGTTAACTTTCCCACTTTTATATAAGAAATGAGAATCTTTGTTTATGGCTGTAATTAGGGTGGAAGTCAACCTGTGGTTTGCAGAGACCACACAACACTTATCTGTGGTCAAGTGGAATGAAGTTCATGTGAAAGTTAATACTTTGCAGGTGGCGGGGGGGGGGGGGACTGACTATTGTACTTGAATAGTAGAGTGGCAATGATAATTGTCCTGTAGAAAACCTGCTTTTTATGGCACTTGGAGCTTTGCAAAAAGAAACCCTTAGGTCCAGAAGTGTTAATTAGCAATTTAAATCATGCTGTGAAAGTTAGAGTATCTTTATGATGCTTCAATGGAAATTCTTATATTCTATAGATAATGGTCAGACCCTGCTGAACAGCAGCTTCAGGATCTAATTACAAAGGATGAAGAATAAAGTTATGAGATTTACATTATATCTAAGTTTGTTCCCTCATCAGGTAGGAGAGGGTATTCTACTCCTAGGAAAATAGCCTCTGAGTACACAAATCTGGGAAATTAAATATTCAAATCCTTTGAAATTCCCTGGCTAACAGTAAACATCCCTTCTCCTTTTACTGAAAATAAATAAATAAATAAATAAATAAATAAATAAATAAAATGAAAAGCAGATTTCTTTGTCTGCAGACTGCATAGTGACTCCATCTGAAGTAGATACCTCACGTGACAAAGCTTGTTCTTGTCAAGATATTCAACACTTATTTTTTGGTGGTGATGACCACGGTGAGAACACAGCATCATTTTAATTTTGAATATGGCTTCTGTGTCCGAAAAAAAGAAAAGAAAAAAAAAAGGATCTCAGGAGCCTGGGTGGCTCAGTTGGTTAAGCATCTGACTTGATTTTGGCTCAGGGCATGATCTCATGGTTCATGAAATCGAGCTCCACATTGAGCTCTGCGCTGACAGCATGGAGCCTGCTTGGGATTCTCTCTCTCCCCCTCTCTCCTACCCCTCCCCCGCTTGCTTTCTCTCTCTCTCTCAAAAATAATAAAAATAATAAAGAGTTTAATTCCCTTACCATAAATGGGGGAAAATAGTTTATTAAATATGTGTTAGAAGGAACCTGGGTAACCTGAACGGAGATGCGCCTTAAGGAGTTAGATCTGAGTAGGAATAACATGAGGCGAGACAAAGAATAATACACTGAAAAATGGACTTACTACTGGCTAAAAATTGAGTGTTCTGGCAAGGAAAGTCAGAGCTAGGCAAATATACTACTGTAATATCACCTTGAACTGTGAACATAATGATTCCCTATACTAAATGAGATTGAGATGTCAGTATATCTTTAGTGTAACAATGGATTTACTATGTAATAACTGCAGTTCTATTTATTATGTTCTTATTATATCAAATTTCTACTAATTATATTCCTTGGAAAGGCCCAGAGGTCATTCCCTTTATTAGGTAACAAGGACTGCACTAGTGAGGAAGATACCAACATCTTTTGAGAGGTTTGGTAATGGCCATCCTCTAGCCACAGTTAACAATGGAAGATGTTTCCCTGAACCGAGCTTCCTAATTTCAACATGGATAATAGCATTACAGAATGGCAATGTTCATATTATGACACTTTTTACCTTAAGTTGTAAGAATGTCTTAATTCCTCATATGCAGGATGGCTGAGGAGGCTAGCACTGTGTCTGGACTCTCAAGACAATATATTGACATTTGGTAGTTCATAATATTACAGGAGGCATAGATAGGCAGCCAAGTAGAAGGTTGTTTAATCAATATAATCAAAATAAAATTGAAAGTCAACGAGAAGGTAAATATGTCAGCTACCACCATGAAAAATAACAACTCATTATCCTGTTTATACAAGTAATGTAGTTTTCAAAACCAGAACCCAGTGACTGAAGACGAGGCAAATCATCTTAAGGAAAGATACTGTAATGCCACTATAAATATTTATAGAAAATATTGCTCTGATTTTGCCATAAAGGAACCTGTGGCAATTTTTTCAGACGCTATGCAATTGAGACAGGTAAACATACAGAATTTCAAGAAAGGGAAACAGGGCATCTGTGCTAACATGAATACCAGGTAAACCACAGAAGTTATAAATGGAAATTCCCAACTGTGCAAATGAAATACATAGCCCAGGAACATATGAGTAATCAAGCAATGGATCCACATTTACATTCAAAGTATTTGCCTAATATAGAGCTTTGGGATTTAGGAATCACATGGGCAACAAAAGGCAAGGGTTTCAGCTCATGCAAAGCGAGAAGGAAAGGAACAGAGAATACAAACTCATTTCTATTCCCATGTAAAACCAAAAACACAGGCTCAGTGAAAGGACAGTGGGTGGGGGGGAGGAATCTGCATTTCTAGCAAAAGGAGACACATACATATAAAAACATGTCTGCTTTGCTTGGGTTCTAGATAGAGGTTTGTTTTTTTGTTTTGTTTTGTTTTGCTTTGTTTTAATATAAGAATTTGTAAATACCAGCCTATACTTATAACGATATGGAGTTTGAGATTATTTGTTGGTAAAGCCCACTGAAACCAAACTAGGAACATTAATTTAAAAAAAATTTTAATGGGATTTTTGTTGTTGTTGTTAAGTGGGAACTATTTGGAGTACTTGGCAGAACCAAAAACCAATCTCTATGAAGTAAAAAATCCTCAACCCAGCCTCATAGGATACTCCCAGCTCAGCCAATCATCAATTCACATGTAAAAACTCATCAAATGAGGGGCGCCTGGGTGGCGCAGTCGGTTAAGCGTCCAACTTCGGCCAGGTCACGATCTCTCGGTCCGTGAGTTCGAGCCCCGCGTCGGGCTCTGGGCTGATGGCTCGGAGCCTGGAGCCTGTTTCCAGTTCTGTGTCTCCCTCTCTCTCTCTCTGCCCCTCCCCCGTTCATGCTCTGTCTCTCTCTGTCCCAAAAATAAATAAACGTTGAAAAAAAAAATTAAAAAAAAAAAAAACTCATCAAATGAGTAAGTAAGAGACAAGAGACACAACACTGGGGTTTAAAGGCAAACCTAGATGCAAAAAAAAACCCCTAAAGACAGATATAAATTAGAAAATTCTATCAAGGGTGCCTGGGTGGCTCAGTCAGTCCAACTACTGATTTCAGTTCAGGTCATGATCTCATAGTTGCTGAGATCGAGCCTCCTGTTGATGCCGCACTGACAGTAGGGAGCCTGCTTGGGATTCTGTCTCTCTACCCCTCTCTTGGCCTCTCCCCCGCTCGAACTCTCTCTCTCTCTCTCTCTCTCTCTCTCTCTCTCAAATAAATAAATAAATAGGAAAAGAAAAAGAAAAAGAAAAAGAAAAAGAAAAAGAAAAAGAAAAAGAAAAAGAAAAAGAAAAAGAAAACTCTACCGATGTAACAGATTAGAGGATAAAAACACTAATTACCTCAATTACTAAAAAAAAAAGAAAAAAGAAAAACAAACACATAATGCCCACTGCCATTCATAAGCTTTTCTCCATATGTTTCATCTACTAAAGAGCAGTTACCAGTATCTCACAGCAAATATCATTCTTTATGGCTGAAATATTGGGACCATTTCTTTAAATCAGAAACTAGATAAATCCTGATACTTAATGATAAAAATTATTTTCAAAAAAAGTTGAATTATTCAGTTGGTAGTAAAGGAAAAGAATTCATTCTGACAATAAAATGTTAAAACAATATTATTTATTCACTCATGTAAACATATTTGCTACTTAGTATATCCTTCACTGACATAGAGTCCAGCATACATAATTTATTCCTTATAGCAAATATTTTAAAATAACTTGGCATTTTATGTAATTTCTAAAACTATATTTTTTGTTTCACCTTCAACCTAAATAATTGTCAGTAGTTATGATCCTGTTATATACTTCTGTGATTTATATAATCAATTATAGTATTATCCCTCAGACATGGATACGCTAATTATATTAGTGCATAACTGTCTGTTTTTCCCAATGGTTGTTCAAAATAATGTGTGGGCAGAATACAAATATTTATGTCTGCACACAGGAAAAATATTCCACTATCATAGTCTCTTTGTACTCTAGCTTAGCTCTTTTAGGCAATGTATATTATATTATTTTAATCACTGTTTCTACTGAAAATTCTATAAATTAGTTGCTTGAGCCTTAATTCATGTATTTCTATTTTATTTTAATCACTAGGATATAATATCAATTATAGCAACACACATTTTAGAAAGAAACTATTCACTCTTTTCTGGTATAATAGTAATATTATACTTTGTCATTAGAAATAAAATGTAAAACTATAATACATGGGTTCTAGGTTGAATGAAACTATGTTTAAAGAAGCAGGAAAAGAAAAATCTGTCTCTGATTCAGATATGGATTTAATCCAAATACTATTTTTAACTTGGCTGATTCATATTCAGAAAGATTTTCTCTGGAGCTAGTTTTTACATAGAAGTCAGCCCATAAAATCCATATACAATATGATAGGAACTATGTACTATATCTCACCATTGAACTCAAAGAAAAATATCTCTACAAAATTCTGGTTTAATAAAAAAGAAATGTTTTCACTGACTGAATTTTGAATTTATTTTGAGCATTATTTCCCAGAGAGAAAGCAGTTCAGAATAAATATTTAGATACAAGTTAACTGAAAATTATAAAAGTACTTAATGATTCTTATTTGATGTCATGCCTATTTTCATTTAATAATTTTCATGTAATTGAAATGTACTTCATTGTTTAGGCTGTAGACTTGATTGAGATATTATCTGGGTTACTTGCAAAACAAAATTATAATTAAAATTATGTGTTTTCCTTAAGTAATTAGGAAAAAAGAGAAGTTTGGGTTGTGAAGTAAAAAGAATAAGTAAAATATTTGTACACATATGAAAAGAAATAACCTGAAGTTACATTAACAAACTCGGGGTAAAAAATAAAAAGGAAACCTTTGTTTCCCTAATATTAACCACTCTCCTTTAATTCTGCTTTATGTACGAGTGACAACGATTTTAAAAATAGGATATTAAAACAAAAAGAAGTTATCAGCCTCCGTCCCCTGATTCAGGTCCTATTTTTCAGGATTAACTATTTTTAAAGTTTTCAGTATTTAGTTATTTGATGATTAATTGCACAGCTTTGAATCATGCACATCTTTTCCTTTATTTCTTAATTTTAAAATCATTTAGATAAAATGCTTTTTAACTTACCACAAAAAAATACAAAGAATACACTAAATTTCTCTACCTCTCACATCTGCATAGACTTTTGGTTTGTGTTACTTTGGTTATGATTATTACATTGTCAGGTTTTACAACACTGGCACTCTTTCCACACTTCTAATTAAGCTTTCTGTGCTTTTACCTGGTTAATACTGGAAACTTAACTCACCACAGCAAAATCTGCACTATTATAATAATGCAGTACTGTATTAAGTACTGTGAATAATCCAAAAGAGAATAGATAAGTGTATGTCTCAAATATCCACTGCTCAGTGGTGAGCTTTCCATTCACGCAATATACTAAAAGGTAGACAGGGATTCCGTGTTGTCAGGAGATCAGAGTGAATAAGGAGCAGCACAAAAAAGGGTAGAGCCCTGAGGGAGCGGGAGCAGGACCCCTCATGGGGACATGAGAGAGCCTGCTGGGGTCAGGAAGAGACTCAGGGCACCCTGGAAAGGGCGGGCAGATGAAATCGCAAGAAGCACCAAAGACCAGAGGGTACAGGACTGGACAGGCCAGTGTTCCCATTGCAAGTCCACATGCTTTAATGAACACTCCAAAGCTGAAGGCATTATGCCTCTATTCTCAATAAAACCACACAAGGCAGCTAGAAAACCTAGAGGTTCGTCTTTTGGCTAAAATTATATGCAATGTGTATGGAAACATCAGCTACCTAGCACCTAACCGGAAGCCTGGGTGCAGCTGCTGATCTTTCCTTTTACCAAGAAAACGAAAGGCATGAACACCTCACTCACTGCAACATCCCAAGACATGAGGTCTACAGTCCAGCAATAGTAACAGGGTTCCTGGTGGAAAGGGGCACACTGGAGGCTGAGGTTGGACTTGACTGGGGGTTAAAGCCGCAGGGCCGGCTAAGGCCAGGCCTAGAAAGGTGTGCATGCCCCTGGAGGCTGGCTATGTCCTGGGTGACATTCTTAGTGACAGAAGGTTTGAACAGGGGTAGCCAGTCCTCGGAGCTGCGGATCAATTGCGGAGCCAGCAAGACCCATGTCCCTGACCCAGGGAAAAGGTGTCAAACCACCTCCACTCGCCTGAACTTGAGCACTCGGTCCTTCCCAGAATGCCTTTTGTTTCCCCCCCCCCCCCCGCCAGGGCAGAGAGGAACAATGACTGGCTGGCGGCCCACCAGGCGAGGGGAGCAACCATTATCTTATAACCTGGGAAAAGCTCAGGATGCGATGTCCATTCACCCACATCGTAACTGGCAACATCACCTACCTTATTGTGGAAATGCAGTTGCCAAATCACCCGGCTTAAGGTCATCGTGGGCGCGTTTCACAGGTGACGTTGAGTTAGTGAGGCCACTCTTGCCCCCTCTTGTGGAGTGATGTCCCTCCAACTGTGCCACCTAGTCTCTCATGGTCATCAGGGGATCTAAGCCCAGAGCCTCAGGGGAAGGCGGTCCGGCTGCACCTGGGGCCCACTTGGCTTCCCTGGACAGTCCTGGGCTTGTCGCCATCCACAGCAGGCCCCCGGAATGGCTACCGCGGCTAGCACCGCCAAGAAGCGCTGAACAGATGCCAGACCTACAGCCTCGCCGAGAGCTATGGCGGCGGCCACGCCCCCTTTCCCATCCTTCACGGACTCCCGTCAGGACTTTCGGCTGCAGTCTGGGGCCGGCCTACTTTTTGAATAATCCCGCCTCCAGAAAAGCTCCCGGGATCCTGGTGTGTTTGGAGGAAGCAAGGTCAGTAGGACTGCTGAGTGCCCCAGAGATTTTTGGGGATCTGGGTATTGAGTGGCACCCAGGGAGAGCTGCTGTAGAACAAAGAGGACTTTCTCTGCCAACCAAAACATTTCCTGGCAGTGCACAGGCAGCAAATCCCCAGCTCAGCCACATTCACCTCTCGCGTCTCGCCGCAGACCCCAAGGAGAGACCAAAGAGAGTCCTCCAGGGAACTGGACACCTTAGTGTGGGCGTGGCATTGGCTGTGGGTGGTGTTACCCCTGGGGTGTGAGACGTGTGACCCTCGGGGTTAGATATGGCCTTCCAGGTTCATTGGAGCAGCAGGGTATTCCCCTCGGCCGTGGTCCCCACCTTGCTTCATAGGCACTGGTGGAAAACAGCCTGCCCCCAGGAGATGGCCCCACCTTCTCAAAAGGAGGACGAGACAGCCTTGCTGAGCTGTGAGACACCTTGAGGTCTTTCTCCCTTTTCTTGAAGGATCACAGCTAACTAGTTCTCAGCTAACTAGCTCTATTGTGTAGTCCTATAGAATCCCAGAAGTCTGAGAGCCTTCCACCACTTCTTTGGTGTGTCTGCCCTTTAGTCAAAGCTACAATGTTTCCACTTGTGTAATCCTATAATCTCTTTACCCAGTGAGAGTTCCTTAGTCAAATGCACCTCAAAATTCTTCAGCCTCTGCCCGTCATCCAGTTCCATAGCTGCTTTCATATTTTTAGGTATTTGTTATAGCAGAACCCCATTTCTCTATGTCAAAGTCTGCTTTAGTCTGCCTGGGCAGCTTTAACAAATACCAGAAACTGGGTGGCAAAACAACAAACATGTATTTTTCACAATTCTGGAGGCTGAAGTCTGACATCAAGGTGCCAGAAGGGTTGGTTTTTCTTGAGGCCTCTCTTCCTTGGCTGATACATGGCTACCATCTTGCTGTGTCCTCACATGGCCTTCTCTCTGTCCAAAACTATAATTTTATTTTCATTTGGAAAGTGTTCATTTACTATTTTCCAGTGTTATTGATGAAAATTATTACATTAGTATAATTCTTTACTTTTTGCTTGATTTTATCTCTGGTGTCTGAGACGATTCTGTCTTCATTTTTGGGCCTCTGATATTTTGCCATAGTGTAACTATGAGTCTTTAATCGTTCATCCTATTCAGCAGGCAGTGGGTCCCATTAATGTAAATATCTGTGTTCTCTACAGCTCAATGAAAATCTTATTAAAGTGTTTCATCAAATCTAAAGGTGCCATTAACTGTAAGTCTTACTATATTTTGTGTACTATTAAGAAAGAGAAAACACTGCCAAATAAACTGATACAAACTAGTGATTGTAGGATGCATCCTAACTTCTGAGCTCTTAAAAATGTGAAAACAAGTGTGAGTTCCAGCATCAGTGAAAATGGTCTTCACTTTTGTATCTGTTCTCCTTGTTTCTTCAGTTAACATGGACAGCCAGCTTTTCTTTAATCTATCCCTATATCACTTCTTTCCTGCCCCACTCTCTTTATTTATGCTTATTTCTGTGAGTATAACTTTGCATTATAATATTGACAACATACTTGTTGTACTTTTCCTGTATTGACACTTTATGAAGTGCTTTACTTTTAATACTCTTAACCCCATTATGTTCCATGTGTAAAGCAAATTCTTGGTGTACTTAAAGCTGACTTATGAAGAGAAAAACTGAAAAGTATTAGGAAAAGTATACAAAGGATTAAATTCATCTTAGGCAGTTTTTTAAAAAGTACTAAAAAGCAGAAATAAAGATTGATGAGATGTACAAATATCCGAGTATATGAAAAGACACTGTACATCATTAATCATCAGGGACATGCAAATCAAAACTGCAATGAGATATCACCTCACATGTGTTAGGATGGTTATTGTAGAAAACAGAACAGAATAACAACAACAACAAAAACCAAAGCTAACAGGTGTTGGTTATGGATATGGAGAATTTGGAAACCTTACACAGTGTTGATAGGGATATAAAATGGTACAGCTGCAATGGGAAAAAGTATGAAGTTTCCTTAAAAATTAAAACTAGGACTACCATATACCTCAGCAATCCCATTCTGAGTATATATCCAGAAGAACTAAAATTAGAATCTCAGAGATTTCTGCACTGCCATGTTCAGCATTATTCACAGTGGCCAAGAAACAAATGTCCATCAGTGGATGGATGAATAAGGAAAATGTAGTAAATCCATACTGTAGAATATTATTCACCTTTAAAAAAAGGAAATGCTGCCATATAAGACAACATGGATGAATCTGCAGGACTATGCTAAATGCAATAAACCAGACACGGCAGTATAAATACAGAATGATTCCATTTTTAGAAGGTACCTATAGAGAAGTCAGACTCAGAGAAAAGAATGGTATTTGCCTGGAGCTGGGAGAAGGAGAAGTCGTTCAACAGGTAAAAAGTTTCAGTTATGCAAGATAAGTTCTGGAGATCAGCTGTACAACATTGGGCCTAGAGTTAACAATAATGTATTGTTCACTAAAAAATTTGTCAGAAGGGTTGATCTTATGTTAAATGTTTTACAACATCAACAGTAATAATAAAAGTAGTTAAACAATGGGGAGAAAAGGAACTAGCCTCTTTTCATCTTGGAGCAAGTAGGGGGAAGTTCTTTAAAGAGTAAGCCATTTGGTGAATCCGGTGGGGTGCGATGTCTCAAGCAGTGTTGTTACTCACATAATGTCCACAGCTATTAAAAGTGTATTTTGTTTACATTTTCAACATTATACATTTTTAAGACAAAAAATATTAAAAATAAAACAGAAAATTCTCAAACAGCAATTTTTGTAGTATTTAAATTTTGTGTTATTGCCTATTTTATCCCTGTGATGCATTCAACATTTTATTATTGATTTGTAGGATTTTTTATATTAAAAGTACTTACTTGTCTATCAAAAAAAAAAAGAAAAAGTTACAAATTAATCTTCCTTGAAATAAATACATTGAAAAAACAACAACAACACATGACCAAATGTATGAAAAACTAAACTGAAATGCAAAGCCCAATATGAAATGATAGATTTATATCTGGAAAATTCAACAAAGAATTGATATTCAGAGTGTACAAAATATATATTTTTCAAATAGTTTCTACTACCTACAAGCCAATAGAAAACTAGTTAAATTGTATGACTAAAAAAATTCATATTTGTTGACATTAAAGATGCAGAAAATTGCTCATTTAGTTAGGTATTCTAAAACAGGAAAGTAGAAGTGGTGCTGATTTAATTTTCATACCATGATTACACACAAACACACACACACACACACACACACACAAAGTCTAATAATACCAAAAATGGACACAATGTGGGAAAATGGCATTTCTCTTGCATTGCTGATTGTAAGGTTACCTGGGAAAGCAATTTGGAAAATGATTTCAAACACTTATAAAATTGGAAAATGAACCAATTTTTACCAGTCATCAGGTTCTACTAGAAAAAGAAACCTACATTTACATTAAGAATTTTAAAAAGGTATCCATTCCAATAGTTAATGTGTTATCTGTTAATTATTTTTCTGTTCTTAAATTTTTGAGATTTGACAATATTTGCTATTGAAATCTTCTCCCCTCTAGGCCTAAAAGATATAACACAGGTTTCATAACATTTGCTATACTAAGTAAATTTGCTATGAGTTCTCTTTGACTTAGTCTGTTATAAGGCTCTACTTGTTATCAATAAGACTGGTAAACTTCACAGTTATTTTTAATTCCAACTATAAATTGACACTAGTTACAGAAATTTCTATCTTTAATTAGCTGTAAGGAAAAGAATAAATAATTTTATAGGTAATTCATTCTGGAAACAGGTATATTTTCTTATTACACCTATTTTTTCAGCTCAAGAGAAAATAAGGTTATAGCTCTTATTATCCTGCAGAACTAGACTCAGACTTGTCTCGAAGTCCATTTGCCCTTTTAGATTTAAGCAAACTGCAATAAATGCATGTTCATTCAGGTAGAAATGAATATTTTTACTTCTGGCTAACATTGCTTCAAGCTATTTCTGAAAGTAAGAAACATAACTATGTATGACAATTCTCTAATTTCTTAAATTATCACACCCTGATTGTATTTACATTTCAAAAGTAGTTAAATTTATTGACTATCTTGTCTGGTTGAACTGATAACCTTTTTTTAAATATATTTTATATAATATGGAACTATCCATTAATGATTCTTGTCAAGTTTCATCTATAAAATCATCTGTACCTCAAATATAAGATCCTTGATTATCTTTCAAACTGTCATAAGTATAAAGTTACTCAGGCTTTCTACTTCTTCTTGGTCCAATTTGGATAATTTATGATCCCTTGGAAAATTTCTTGTTTATAATGCTTTTTTAAATGCATTGGCATAAATTCAATAGAATCATAGATTATAAATAGTACAATTTCAGCCTGGCTCTAACCTTTTCATTGATTAGCTTGTTTATATTCTCTTTGATAATTAAAATTAATTTTTTATACATTTCCAAAAATACCTTTTAATATTGAATACATTATATATTTTAAGATATTTCTTAGGACTTTAGACAATATTTAATACCCAGTGAGAAAACATTCCACTTTACCAACAAATAAAAAAGAGCTAATGAAAATCATTTCGATTTCAATGTTCATGATTTCTCACATCTGTCAAATTTCTTGTCTAATCCATGGTAGTACCTGCTCATTTGATGAATTTTTGGGTTTTTTTAAATCATCTCACTTGATATTTTCCTTCGGATCTCCAAAATGTTTTTGGGCACTAGATGGAAAAGCTATATATGCCTCTTCTGTGTGTCTTCTGGCTTTTTTTTAATAGAAAATAAGATTGGGAGATTGCATTTTTTTGCATGGGGTCCTTTGTTGTCTACTAATTTGGATGTAGATGCTCCATTTATCCTCCACAATAGCA
The DNA here is from genome assembly GCF_007474595.2 of Lynx canadensis. NCBI lineage: Eukaryota > Metazoa > Chordata > Mammalia > Carnivora > Felidae > Lynx > Lynx canadensis. The sequence goes on from NC_044306.2 coordinate 67,082,802, forward strand.
GGCTATGTGAGACATTATTCTTTTTTCAACCCCATCTCACATAGTCATTTCTCCTCTGTCTGGTACGTATATCTAGTACTACTGTCAGGGATGAGGCAGGTGGGGAGGTAGAATATGCAGGATTTGATTCCCCAGGAATCATACTACATACACTTTACAATTGCTGATCTTGAGAACTTTTCTCTTTCTTGTATCTATACCTACTTATGAAAAGGACTATTGGTGCCTCTGGCACATACTGCTAGATATCAATCCAATATCCATTCTAGTCTTCTTCATTAATAATAGAAACTATAAAAACTTCAATTTAGTTTGGAAAGGCAATGTGTAAAGCTAAACAAAGAAAATGAAAACTATATATCACAGACTTTCTTTTGAGAGAGATTGCCAAAGGACAAATTTTGGCCAAAGAGCCATACAGAAATGAGAAAGCCTGTTTAAAATAAGGTCGAGTAGTACAGGCTTCTCTCCTTTTTCACTTTCCTCTTTCAAATTGCTTATGACATGCTTTTGATTACTGGAAGTAGAAGTACGTTCCTGAGCCTATAAGGAAAACACTCAACACTAATAACAATTGAACAGAAAAAAAAAACTAAGAAGCCCACAACATTAATGAAGCCTGGAATCCTGAAATTCTTATCTTGGGAGGAAAAATATAAAAACATCCTCATTTGTTTAAGCCATTACTATTTCAAGTTTTCTTTGAGTCATAATCAAACTGAATTACAAACTGTGTAGTTCTATACATTTTTCTTTTAAAAATGGTTTTATTAAAGTTTAATACACAAATTAAACTTCACATAGTTAAAATGTGCAATTTAATTTTTAGTACATACTAAACCATCACTACAGTTGAGATAATAGGCATATCCAACACCCCCAAAAGTTTGTTTACATTTGTATTACCACTTACCTCTTTAAGGTCCCCATCACAAGATGACCACTGATCTTTATGTCATTATATTTTTGTGTAGAATTTTGCTTTCTGAAGGCATTGCACAATGTCACATTCTCATATGCAATGTATCAAAGGTTGAATTACTTCACATCCTAGCCAATACTTGCCATAGTGAGCCTTTTAAAATTTATACATTCTAATTGGAATATAGTATTATATCATTAATGGAGTTAATGGATTTAATTTCAATTGGAATTAATACATTTATACTTGAAATACATTTAGGGGCGCCTGGGTGGCGCAGTCGGTTAAGCGTCCGACTTCAGCCAGGTCACGATCTCGCGGTCTGTGAGTTTGAGCCCCGCGTCAGGCTCTGGGCTGATGGCTCAGAGCCTGGAGCCTGTTTCCGATTCTGTGTCTCCTTCTCTCTCTGCCCCTCCCCCGTTCATGCTCTGTCTCTCTCTGTCCCAAAAATAAATAAAAACGTTGAAATACATTTAATTTGTAGTTTCCTTTTTTTTAAAAAAATTTATTGTCAAGTTAGCTAACACACAGTGTATACAGTGTAGTTTTGGCTTTGGGAGTAAATTCCTATGACTCATCACTTACATACAACTCCCAGCGCTCATCCCAACAAGTGGCCTCCTCAATGCCTATCACCCATTTTCCCTACGCCCCCCCCCCCAGTGTCTCACTCCCATCAACCCTCAGCTTGTTGTCTGTATTTAAGAGTCTCTCATGGTTTGCCTCTCTCTGTTGGTAACTTATTATTCATTCCCTTCCCCTACAGTCTTCTGTCAAGTTTCTCAAATTCCACATATGAGTGAAAACAAATGATATATGTCTTTCTCTGACTGACTTATTTCACTTAGCATACTACCCTCCAGTTGCATCCACTTTGTTGCAAATGGCAAGATTTCATTCTTTTTCACCTCCAAGTAGTATCCCATTGTATACACATACCTCATCTTCTTTGTCCATTCATCAGTTGATAGACATTTGGGCTCTTTCCATAATTTGGCTATCATTGATAGTGCTGCTATAAATATTGGGGTACATGTGCCCCTACGAATCAGCACTCCTGTATCCTTTGGATAGATTTCTAGGAACCTCCACAGTTTTCCAGAGTGGTTGCACCAGTGTGCATTCCCACAAACAGTGCAATAGGGTGACCCTTTCTCCACATCCTCACCAACATCTGTTGTTTCATAAGTTGTTTATTTTAGCCACTCTGACTAGTCTGAAGTTGTATCTCAGGGTGGTTTTGATTTGTATTTCCCTGATGATGAACGATGTTGATCATCTTTTTATTTGTCTGTTGGCCATCTGGATGTCTTCTTTGGAAAAATGTCTGTTCATGCATTGTGCCCATTTCTTCACTGGATTATTTGTCTTTCAGGTATTGAGTTTGATAAGTTCTTTATAGATTTTTGATACCAATCCTTTATCCAATATGTCATTTGCAAATATCTTCTCCCATTCCGTTAGTTGCCTTTTAGTTTTGTTGATTGTTTCTGTTACTTTATAGAAGCTTTTTATCTTGATGATATCCCTATAGTTCATTTTTGCCTTTATTTCCCTTGCCTCCAGGGACATGCCAAGTAAGAAGTTGCTGCAGCCTAAGTCAAAGAGATTGCTGCCTATTGTTTCCTCTAGGATTTTGATGGTTTTCTGTCTCACACTTAGGTCTTTCCTTCATTTTTGAATTTATTTTTGTGTATGGTGTAAGAAAGTGGTCCAGTTTCATTCTTCTGAATGTTGATGTCCAGTTCTCCCAGCACCATTTGCTAAAAAAACTGTGTTTGTTTTCTTTTCCCCATTGAATACTCTTTCCTGCTTTGTTGAAGATTATTTGGCCATACATTTGTGGGTCCATTTCTGGGTTCTCTATTCTATTCCATTGGTCTATGTGTCTGTTTTAGTGCCAATACCATACTGTCTTGATAATTACATCTTTGTAATATATGCTAAAGTCCTATTTTATGATGCCTCCAGGCTTGGTTTTCTTTTTCAACATTACTTTGGCTATTCAGGTTCTTTTGTGGTTCCATACAAATTTTACATTGTTTGTTCTAGCTCTGTTAAGAATTCTGGTGCTATTTTGATTGGGATTGCATTGAATGTGTAGATTGCTTTGGATGTTATTGACTTTTTAACAATATTTGTACTCCCAGTTCATGAGCATGGAAAATTTTTCCATTTCTTTGTATCTTCTTCAATTTCTTTTGTAAGCTTTCTATAGTTTTCAGCTTACAGAACTTTTACCTCTTTGGTTAGGTTTATTCCTAGGTATTTTATCATTCTTGGTGTAATTGTAAGTGGGGTAAATTCCTTGATATCTATTCCTGTTGCTTCATTATCTGTGTAAAGAAATGCAACCAATTTCTGTACATTGATTTTATATCCAGAGGCTTTGCTGAATTCATGTATCAGTTCTAGCAGTTTTTCCATGTAGAGTATCATGTAATCTGAAAAAAGTGAAAGTTTGACTTCTTCTTTGCCAATTTGGATGCCTTTTATTTCATTTAATTGTCTAATTGCTGGGACTAGGACTTCCAACACTGTTAAACAACAATCGTGAGAGCAGACATCCTTGTCGTGTTCCTTATCTCAGGGGAAAAGATCTCAGTTTTTCCCCATTGAGGATTATATTACCTGTGGGATTTTCATATGTGGCTTTTATGATGTTAAGGCATTTTCTTTCTATCCCAACTTTCTTAATGGTTTTTATTAAGAAAGAATTCATTATTTGTCAAATGCTTTTTCTGCACCTATTGATAGGATTGTATGGTTCTTATCCTTTGTTCTATTAATGTGATGTATCACATTGGTTGATTTGTGATAATTGAGCCAGCCCTGCAGCCCAGGAATGAATCCCACATGATCGTGGTGAATAATTCTTTTAATATACTGTTGAATTTGATTTGATAGTATCTTGTTGAGAATTTTTGCATCCTTGTTCATCAGGGATATTGGCCTGTAATTCTTCTTTTTAGTGGGTCTCTGTCTGGTTTGGGAACCAAGATAATGCTGGCTTCATAGTGAGTCTAGAAGCTTTCTTTCCATGACTATTTTTTGGAACAGCTTGAGAAGGATAGGTTTTAGCTCTGCTTTAAATGTCTGGTAGAAGTGCCCTGGGAAGCCACCTGGCCCAGGACTCTTATTTGTTGGGAAATTTTTGATAACTGATTCAATTTCTTCACTGGTTATGGGTCTGTCCAAATTTCCTATTTCTTCCCTTTTGAGTCTTGATAGTGTCTAGGAATTTGTCCATTTCCTCCAGGTTGTACAGTTTGTCAGCATATGATTTTTAATAGTGTTCCTTGATAATTGTATTTCTGTGATGTTGGCTATGATCTGTCCTCTTTCATTCATGATTTTTATTCATTTGGGTCCTCTCTCTTTTATTTTTGAGAAGTCCAGGTAGAGGTTTATCAATTTTGTTTATTTTTTCAAAAAAACAGCTGTTTCAATCAAAATGAATGAAATCTTGCCATTTGCAACAACATGGATGAAACTGGAGGGTATTATGCTAAGTGAAATTAGTCAGTCAGAGAAAGACAAAAATCATATGACTGCACTCATATGAGGACCTTAAGAGACAAAACAGATGAACATAAGGGAAGGGAAACAAAAATAATATAAAAACAGGGAGGGGGACAAAACAGAAGAGACTCATAATATGGAGAACAAACTGAGGGTTACGGGAGGGGTTGTTGGAGGGGGGATGGGCTAAATGGGTAAGGGGCACTAAGGAATCTACTCCTAAAATCATTGTTGCACTATATGCTAACTAATTTGGATGTAAATTAAAAAATAAATAAATTAAAAAATAAACCCAGCTGTTAGATTCATTGATCTGTTCTACTATATATATTTTTGGATTCTATATTGTTTATTTCTGCTCTAATCTTTATTATTTCTCCTCTAGTGCTGTCTTTAGGGTTTCTTTGTTGTTCTGCTTCTAGTTCCTTTAGGTGTGAGATAAATTTCTGTATTTGGGACCTTTCTTGCTTCTTGAGATAGGCCTGGATTGCATATTTTCCTCTTAGGACTGCCTTTGCTGCATCCCAAAGGGTTTGGAGTATCGTATTTTCATTTTCATTTGACTTCATATATTTTTTCATTTATTTAATTTCCTGGTGGACCCATTCATTCTGTAGTATGATTTTTTTTAACCTCCATATATTTGGAGGCTTCCCAATTTTTTTCTTATGGTTGATTTCTAGTTTTCTAGAGTTATGATCTGAAAATATGCATAGTATGATCTCAGTCCTTTTATATTTGTTGAGGACTTTTTCATAAACCAGGATATGGCCTATTTTGGAGAATGTTCCATGTGCACTTGAAAAGAATGTGTATTCTGCTTTTGGATTAAAAGTTCTGAATATATCAATTAAGTCCATCCAGTCCAATGTGTCACTGAGACACATTGTTTCCTTGTTGATTTTCTGCCTAGATGATGTGTCAATTGCTGTAAGTGGAGTTTAAAGTTCCCTACAATCACAGAATTGTTATCTATACATTTACTTATGTTTGTGATTGATTTATGTACTTGGGTTCTTCCACATTGAGGACACAAACATTTACAATTGTTAGCTCTTCCTGATGGATAGACCCATTAATTATGATATAATGCCCTTTCATCTCTTGTTAGTCTTTGTTTTAAAATCTATTTTGTTTGGGGGTGCCTGGGTGGCTCAGTTGGTTAAGCATCTGACTTTGGCTCAGGTCATGTTCTCACGGTTTGTGGGTTCCAGCCCCGCATTGGGGTCTGTGCTGACAGCTCAATCAGAGCCTGGAATCTGTTTCAGATTCTGTGTCTCCTTCTCTCTCTGCCCCTCCCCCGCTCATGCTCTGTCTCTCTCTCTCTCTCAAAAATAAATAAACATAAAAAAAATTTTGTTTACTCTATTTTGTCTGATATAAGTATGGCTACATCAGCTTTCTTATGATATCCAGTAGCATGATAGGTGGTTCTTCATCCCCTCAGTTTCAATTTGCAGGTGTCTTCTGATCTAAAACAAGTCTCTAGTAGGCACCATATAGATGGATCCTGGTTTTTTTTACCCATTCTGATACCCTATGTCTTTTTATTAGGTCATTTAGTCCATTTAAATTCAGAGTAATTATTGAAAGATATGAATTTAGAGTCACTGTGTTATCTGGTCCTTTGTAGTCTTGGCTGTTTTCCACTCACAGAGTTCCTCTTAGGATCTTCTGTAAGACTGGTGTAGTGGTCATTAACTCCTTCAGTTTTTGTTCGTCTGGGAAAGATTTTATCTCTCTTTATATTCTGGATGACAATCTTGCTGGATAAAGGATTCTTGACTGTATGTTTTTTTTTGTTGTTGTTTTTTGTTTTTTCTATTCAGCACATTCAATATTTCCTGTCACTCCCTTCTGGCCTGCCAAGTTTCAGTGGACAGATCTGTGACTACCCTTATGTGTCTACCCTTGTATGTTGAAACCTGTTTGTCCCTGGCTGCTTTCAGAATTCTCTCTTTATCTTTGTATTTTGCCAGTTTCATTGTGATATGTCATGATGTTTACTTGTTTTTGTTGATTTTGAAGGGAGTTCTCTGTGACTCCTGGATTGGATGCCTGCACCCTTCCTCAGATTAGAGAAGTTATTAGCTATAATTTGTTCAAAAAAACCTTCTGCTCCTTTTTCTCTTTTCTTCTTCTTCTTCTTCTCCTTCTTCTTCTTCTTCTTCTGGAACTCCTATGATATGGATATTATTTCATTTCATTGAATCACTTAGGTCCCTGATACTTACCTCACAGTCTAGAAATGTTCCTTCCCTCTTATTCTCAACTTCATCATTTTCCATAATTTTGTCTTCTGTTTCACCCATTCTCTCCTCTGTTTCTTCCATCCTTGCCGTCACAGCATTTAGTTTATTTTGCATTTCACTTATTTCTTAATTCACTTATTTCTTAATTCATCATGACTATTTCTTAGGTCCTTGATCTCTGCAACAATAGATTCTCTGCTGTCTTCTATGCTTTTTCAAACCTAGCTATTAGTCTTATGACTATTATCCTAAATTCTTCTTCAGATATATTGTTTATATCTGTTTTTGAGCAGTTCTCTGGCTGTAATTTCTTCCTGGAATTGTGTTCAAGGAAAATTCTTCTGGTTCATTATTTTGGCTAGTTTTCTGCCCTTTACACGTTTTAATAGCTTGCAGTGTGTCCTGCACCTGCGAGTACTACTATATTAAAAAGTGGTCATACACTGTCTAGGGCCTGTCACTACAGGAAGTGTTTTTGGAGTGTGTCGTGTGGACTCTGTTTTAGCGTCTTTGGTTGCTTTATTTCACTGCTCGTAGTGGTAGGTTGGAACTTCCACCAGGTGTGCTTTGATTTGTTCATTGAAGTAACCCTGGAGAAAAGGAAAAAAAGAAGGTGGTGTGGGGGGGGGGGGGAAGAAACCTTATCCTATACAAAGAGAGATATGACAGGGGTGGAAAAAAAAAGTCCAGGTAGAGAATCAAAGAAACTATAAGGCTTAATCCAAAGAGAGAGAGAAATAAAGAAGGATATACAGAAAAAGTATAAAAAGAATAGAGTAAAATTGCTTGATTAAACAAACAAACAACCAGAACAGAGAAAGGAACTCACAAAGATTTCCTCCTGTGTTTTCCTCTAGAAGTTTTGTAGTTTGGTCTTTACATTTAAATTTAGGATCCATTTTGATTTAAATTTTTCATGAGTTATGATGTATGATCTAAGTTAATTTTTCACTATTTGAAAATCTAATATTCCTTGAACTATTTATTGATAAGACTATCCTTTCTCCATTGAATTTCCTTTACTCCATTGTCAAAGATTAGTTGACTATATATGTATGAATCTATTTCTGTATTATCTATACTATCCTATTGATCAGCTAAGATTTTTACTGGGCTTGCTTGAATCTATAATCCAATTTGGGTAGAAGTCCCCTACATACCTCTTCACTGTAAACTCTAGTTCCTGTTGCCTGTTTGAATTTTTTGTTCTGATCTGATTTTAGAAAGGCTATAGGAGTCTGTTTGGATTTTTTTCTTCCTGCTCCATGGACTGGAAATTTTCTCCTGGTATTAAGCCAAGGCCATTCTAGGACTTACTTTCCTTGTTTTCCTCTATCAATGAATACTATCTTTGTTATCCAATGTCCATTATCTCAACAATATTTGTTTTATATATTTTGTCTATTTTGCTGCTGCTGTTCCTTCAAGTGGGGAGGTAAATTTGGTCCTTGATACTCTATATTGATCATATATAATTTTCATTCAAGCATTTATCACTGTGATTTTATTCTTCAGTAATATGCCATCTGTTTTCCTTATTTCTGATATTTCTTGACATTTTTTGTCCACTAGGCATTCTATATCTAGCTTTCCAAAAAAAACTATAGATCTTTAAAAATATTCTTCTATAAATACCACATTTTTAAATAGGCAAGGGGCAGCTGAATTATGTTTTCAGCCCGTCATCTTGAAATAAGTTTTAAGGTAAGATAAATAATTCAAGGCAAGAATTCAAATCTAGGCTTTTAAGTTTTCAAAGTTCAAGGCATGAATGAAAAAAAAATTAATAACATTCTACTTTTGTGACTTTATTATGATTTATTGTTGCCATGATTTAAAAAATTAGCAAGGTGAATAACTTTTTACTGTACACTACAAACTCAAATGTTAGCAAAGGACAGTAGTTAGAATATTTTTATTTTAGTTCCACATTTGCTACTATTTATCTCTGTGATGTGGATTGGCTCACTTAATCTCTCTAGATCTGTTTCTGCTTATGAGAATGAAATGGTCACGACATTTTTGTTCAGTAATGTCAGTGATTTTCTAGCAGGCCATAATTGACAACCATTTTATGGGTGAGTTCTACCTGGCTTTTTGTTCTTCTTCAACTCTAAGATATTTTCCTTTATAAAGCTATAGATTTGGTGTTTAAAATAGAGCTGGGACACATTCAGAGTTTCTTCACATGAGGTTTATTTTTTTTTCCATTTTTTCCAGCTTATCTGATCCATTACTTCTCCTTTTCAATCTTTTACTACCTTCAAAGGACTTGTTACTTAATTTTGCCTTAGAAGAATTGAACTCAACATATTACTTCTCCAAGGAGATATTTGAAGTCTTATTTCTCATTGTGGCATAAAAGATTTCTCTCTTGTTAAAGGTATTTCAAATATATGTTGGAGAAAAGTTACTTTGAAATCAAGAATATTTCCCAGTGGGCGTTTGGGTGGATCAACTGGTTAAGCATCTGACTTCAGCTCAGGTCATTATCTCATGGTTTGTGGGTTTGACCCTGCGTGGGGCTGTCTGCTGTCAGTGCAAAGCCAACTTTGGATCCTTGGTTTCCCTCTCTCTCTGCCCCTCCCCCTGCTCTCATGTATGCTCTCTCTCTCTCAAAAATAAATAAACATTAAAAAAAGAGTTATTTCCCAGAGGTCAATGAAATTATGTCATATAGAAAGGTATTTATTTTACTTAAAGCAATATGACTTCCATTGGGAATGCATAAATCAGAGTTAGTATTATAATGGTGCACTATTATATGATCTTATAGTTTCACAAATATTAAATTAATTCTGTACTCTATAACTCAATAGGTGATTAGAAAATATACAGGGCATTAGGTGACATCAAAATTATACTTCTGAAAACAGAAAAAAAAACAGATATATCAAAAGTAAGTTAATAAATAGGGAAGATGAACAAGAATGGAATAAGCAAGAAAAAAACCTATTAAGAAGAAATGAAATTATGCTTCATTTAAAGAGCTTAGTAGTTATCACATGCAGAAGAAAAATCTGGATAAACTAAAAATCAGTGACTGTTTTTGGACTCAGAGAATTGAAATTTCAGGGGAAATTGCTATCTGGAAATATGGAGGTACTGGAACACCCTGAGAGAAATACTCTAGATGTGCTTACTTGGAAATGAACCTAGAGCCTTAAACAGGTTAGGACACTAAAGTGGTAATTTTGATGATTGTTATAGGTTGCATACAGACAAATGCAAGAGTGAAAAATTTCTGGGGGCTTTGGTATTGAGGGGATCCATATTTTCATATATTTTATCTCCAAGATATATATATCTTGGAGATAAAAATATATAAAAATAGATAGATAAAAATATATAAAAGATATAAAATATATCCCCACCTATCTCAGGTTCCCATAGTGAAGATCAAGAAAAATCATCTTGGTTCTGGCAGGTTTCAGAAGGGAAAGGTAATCATTGTGAAATTTATCAAGGGTTATCTCCATAACAAAGGCCTATATTTCAGGTGAAAGGATTTTGCCAAAGCTTTTGGAAAGCTGGGATAAAGGCATTCCTGCCACTCCAGCCCTTTATAGCCCTCCTTTTACAACTAAAGGGGAGAAGTCATCAAGAGGCATCAGGCTCTTAGGAAATGAATTGAGAACACTGTACTCAGGGAAGAGAAATCAGTGGAAAACATGAAACAGAAGTATACCATGGATAACTACTTATGAAAGTCATAGCTTTGTTTCACAGGGTCATTTAAACACTGTGATTTAATTAGGAAATTATAGAAGTATCTCCTTCCACACACTTTTCACCACACTAACACAATAACAGTGGGTTACAGTTGAAAAGGCTCTAAAAAAGGGATTCTTTTTGATGGGGAATATTCATAGAAGACTAAAGCCAAGATAAATGACCAAAACGAAGACCCTGGAGGAAACTGAAGGTTCTGGCTCCTACAGTACAGTGAAATCAACACAGCCCAAATCCATGACAGATGTTCATAAAACCTCCCATTTAAAGCCTATGCAACCCATTTCCTATTGCCATTATCAGAGAACAGTAGAGCTGGTCATTAAAGTAATAATAACTGGGGCGCCTGGGTGGCTCAGTCGGTTAAGCGTCCGACTTCAGCTGGGTCATGGTCTTGTGGTTTGTGAGTTCGAGCCCCATGTTAGGCTCCGTGCTGACAGCTCAGAGCCTGGAGCCTGCTGCGGATTCTGTGTCTCCCTCTCTCTGCCCCTCCCCCACTCTCACTTTGTCTCACTCTGTCCCTCAAAAATAAATAAATGTAAAAAAAAATTAAATAAAAAAAACTTAAAAAATTAATAATAAAGTAATAATAACACATTTTATTCAATACTATTGTGGTCTATCACAATAGAGGAAAATAGACTTCAAAATAGAACTGGGCTCAATTTTGAATACAACACATAAAAATGGAAATTTGCAGCAAAGGAGCTGTCTGGTGGATGGAAAACAACTAAAAGAAAATCTCAAGAGTATTAGAGGGGTAGGGGGTGGGGGTGTCTGTATCCAAACCTAACAGTAATCTTGTTGAAAGCAGACCAAGGTGATGAGATATCACTTGGGATATAGGAGAGGATGAGCAGTTTGGTCATTTAATCAGAGTGGGGGATTCTAGCTAAACCAACTTAGCAGGATTTTTGTAATAATGGGGCAATGGAACTCGAAGAGTTTAGGCCTAGTTGGGGAAAAAAATCAGATAATCCTTGGTTAAACTTTGGTTAAGAAAAGATTATCACTAGATATACATCATGCCCAGTTTCCAATAAAAAATTACAAGATATACTAAAATACAAGAAAATATATTGTCTGAAAGTAACAATGAAGAATAAGAACTAGATTCAGATATGGCAAATATTTTGAAATGACTAGACTGGGAATTTAAAATAAGTAGGACTAATATGATAAATGCTCTAATGGAAAACATAGACCAGATGCAAGAACAAATAGGCATAGAGATAAAAACTCTAAGAATAAAAAAAAAATAGAATTCAAATACAATTGTTGAATGAAGAATGCTTTTGATGAGCTAAGTAGATTTCACATGGCTGAAAACAAAATCAGTGAGTTTGAAAATGGTTAATTACCTTTCCAAACTAAAATTCTAAAAGATGAGCCATCGAAAAAATTGAACAGAACACCTAAGAACTGTGGGACAATATCAAAAAAAATGTAACATATGTGGAATTGGAATACCAGAAGGAGAAGGAAAGAGAAAAAAATATTTGAAGTAATGACACACATCAAACGACAGATTCAGGAAGCACAGAAACTTCAAGCAGAATAAATTAAAAACAACAGAAAACAAAACACCAAAAAGAAACACACCTAGGTATATTCAAACAGCAGAACGGCAAACACAGTGATTGAACAAAAGCCAGACAAAAGGTAAAACACCTTAAATATAGAGAACTGAAGACAAGAATTATAATAGATTCCTAAGAAACTGGGAATAGACTGAAACTTATAACATGTTGAAAACAAAACAAAACAAAACAAAACAAAACACCAACCTAAAATTTTTTATCCAGCAAAACTATTCTACAAAGTGAATAGAAGTAACATCTTTCTCAAAACAATCAAACAAACAAAAAACCCAAAAATTGAGGGAATTCTCCAGCAAAACTGCCCCACAAGAAATGTTAATGGAAATTATTTAGGCAGAAGAAAAATCATGTAAGTTAAATACTTGCTTAAATAATAAGAAAAGAAGGGGCGCCTGGGTGGCGCAGTCGGTTAAGCGTCCGACTTCAGCCAGGTCACGATCTTGCGGTCCGGGAGTTCGAGCCCCGCGTCGGGCTCTGGGCTGATGGCTCAGAGCCTGGAGCCTGTTTCCAATTCTGTGTCTCCCTCTCTCTCTGCCCCTCCCCCGTTCATGCTCTGTCTCTCTCTGTCCCAAAAATAAATAAACGTTGGAAAAAAAAAAATAAGAAAAGAAAAAACAGAAAAAGAAATCAAGATAAAAAATTTTATTTCTCTTATTATTTGATCTAAAAGATAACTCTTCACTTAAAGCAAAAATAATACCACTGTATTGGGTGATTATAACATATATAATATATATATGTATATATATATATATATACACACATATATATATATATATATATACACATATAACATACGTATAACATATATATGAAATAAATGACAGTAATGTCACAGGATATAGGGGAGGAAGGATTTGGAAATAGTCTGGTGAAAAGTACCTGCATTACATGTGATATAGTGTTATTTGAAGATGGATTTTCATTAAACATGTTTATTGTTAAACTCTAGAACAGCACCAAAAATTGTCAAGTAAATATAACTGATATACTAAGAAAAGATATAAAATGAAATCATATAAAGTGTTCAATTGAAAACAGATAAAAAGAGAAGGGAGGGCAACCCATAGAAAACACAAACATGGCAGATATTATCTAATTATATCAATGATTGTTTTTAAATGAATGGTCTAAATATACCAAGTAAAAGAAGTTAGATTCAACAACAACTAAATCCAGTTTTATATATACATATGTACACACACACACACACACACACACACAAGAAACCAACTTTAAGTATAAATACTTAGGTTAAAAGTAAAGTGATGGAGAAATGTATACCATGCTAACAATAAAATAAAGCTGGAGTAGGTATTGATTTCAGACAACTTCTATGTCAGAAGAGCATTATGTAATGATTAAGGGGGCAATTCTGCAAAAAGACATCATGATCCAAAACATATAATCGCCTGAAAACATAGTTTGAAAACATAGGAGACAAAATTGATAGGAGAAATAGACAAATCCATTGTCATATGTAGATACTTACACAAATCCATGTCATATGTGGATACATTATACTTACAAAATTATCATTAATGATTAGTTGAGATAAGCAGAAAGTCACTAAAGATATACATAAATGATCTGAGCAGTACCATCAATCAACATTATCTAATTAACATTTATAGAAAAAAATCAATACAATTAATACAGCTTTAGTCATACTAACAATGAATAAGGGAGAAAAGATACATATTAGCAATATGAGAAATGACAAGAGGTCATTAATACTCATCTCATGAACATTTAAAGAGTAATAATGACATACTGTGGACAACTAACCCTTAAGCTTACAAATTTTATAACTTACATCAAATGGACTATTTCTTGAAAGGTACAACCAACCAAAGCTTGCATAAGGTGAAATATACAACCTGAATAGTTCCTGAAAATTCGGTCTCCTGGCCAAAAAAAAAAAAAAAAAGTGTCTATTTTTTCTTTTCAGGCTCAACCATAGACAACTACAGAGGCTGTACCTGGTAGACCTTAGGGGAAAGCTGGCCTCTCCACACCAGACTTGGTACAGTCAAATACTTACAGGTTCTGAAGTTGACTTCAACTCACCAGCCATACTCTATGAACAAATATATAGTTGCATTGTTAGCCCAGATGTCTTACATTGGAGGCCTCTATATCTGAGTCCTTTAGCTGAGGCCTTCCTCACATGCTTCTACTCAGACCTCCTTATTGGGGGAGGTAGACACAAAGACACTTTTCCTCACCATAACTCCATACTCAATAACTTTCTACTCCTAATCCTCCCTCTGCTTCCCTCTCTCCAGCCTCAGGGCCCATAAAACTAAAAGAACGTTTTGTTCTAGTCTCCCTAGATTGTGAACTGACCCTCTCTTCCGTGCTGATACATCTGACCCTGAACCAATGCACTGACTCATGGGGGAAAATGGAAAGTGGAGGAGTAGGCATTTTTTTTGGGGGGGAAGGGAGGGTTAGCCTTGCAGTTACACTTCTCCAGTAAGTGATTAAAGGCATTGCTGTTATTTTCATTTTGGCATGTTACTGCTTTCATTTGTGCCTCTGACATCTGGCTGCTCAACTTGCTCTCCAGTTCAGCTGAGTCCTTGACAGCTCTATCTCTGCTAAATAAATTTAATCACTAATTAATAACCTTTAAAACAGAAACCATTAAGCCTGGATGATGTAACTGGTGAATTCTACCAAATATTTATGAAATGAGTAACACTATTTCTCTACAATCTCCCCCAGAATATAAATGAAGTGGAAACACTTCCCAATTCATGTATGAAACCAACATTATTTAAAAAGAGACTGGATAAAGACATGCAGAAAAAAAAAAAAAAAGACAAACCAATGTCTCTCATAAACTAGTATGTGAAAAATCTTAATGAAATAATATAAAATTAAAACAAACAATGTACAAAAGGAATTATACTCCATGAACAAATACAATTTATTCCAGGAATGCAAGGCTAGTTCAAGATTTAAAAATTACATTACATCTTGTCAACAGAGCAATGAAGAAAAAGGATATGATCATATCAATTGACATACAAAACGCATTGGACAAAATCCAGAACGAATACATGAAAAAGATCTCAGCACACTAGGGTGGAGAACTTCCTTGACTTAATAAAGAATATTTAAATAAAGCTTACAGCTAACAACATATGTGATGGTGAAAGACTGAACACTTTCTCACTAAGATTGGAAAGAAGATAAGGATGACCTTTTGCATCACTCTTTTTCAATATAGGACTGAAAATTCTATCTAATGTAATAAGACCAAAATAGTTAAATAAAAGTTATACATTTTGTACAGAAAGAAAAGTAACAATCAGTTTTTTTGCAAGTGCCGTATTGTCTATGTGGAAACCCCCAAGGAATCTGGAAGAAAAGCCCTGTAACTAGTAAGTGAAAATAGCAAGGGTGCAGGATACAAGATCAACATTCAAAAGTTGATTGGTTTTCTGTGTAGTACTGATGAACATCTGGAATTTGATATTTCAAAAACAATATCATTTGCATGAAAAAATAGTGTATTTAGGTATAAAACTAACAAAACCTATGTAGGATTGTTATGTGAAAATCTACAAAAATCTGCTGAGCCAAATAAATGGAGAGATATTCCATGGTCATGAGTTGGAATACTTACTATTGTTAAGATGCCAATTGTTCCCAGTTTGAATTATAATTAAAAACAATTCCAGCCACTATCCTAGGAAGGTATTTTGCAAATATTTTAAAAAGTGATTAAAAATATATATGAAAAGTCATAGACCTAGAATTGTCAACACAATACTGAAGAACAAAGTTGAAAGTCTAACCCTACCAGATTTCAAGACTAAACATAAAGCTACAGTAATCAAGACAGCATTGCACTAGCAAAATAAAAGACACATAGATCAATGGAACAGAATAGAAAACCCAGAAATAGACCACACTATTATATTTAACTGATTTTTTTAATGTGCAATGAAAAGTCAATAGAGAAAGAATAATCTACCAACAAATGGCACTTAGAAAATTGGTTGTACATGGGTAAATAATAATAATCATAAAAACATCAGTAACATAGAGAAAACCTTAACATTTGCACAAAAATTCACTGAAAACACATCATGTTCCCAAATCCAAAATGTGAAAGTATAAAATTTCTAGCATAAAACACAGGAGAAAATGTATGTGACCTTGGTTTTGGTGATGAGTTTTCTGATACAACATTAATAGGACAGTTCATGAAATAAATAATTCATAAGTTGGGCTTTATTAAAGGTAAAATTGCCTGTCCTGTAAAGATTCTGGTAAGA
Organism: Lynx canadensis; assembly: GCF_007474595.2. Classification (NCBI taxonomy): domain Eukaryota; kingdom Metazoa; phylum Chordata; class Mammalia; order Carnivora; family Felidae; genus Lynx; species Lynx canadensis. The sequence goes on from NC_044306.2 coordinate 67,099,123, forward strand.
GAATGAAAAGACAAGCCACAGTCTGGGAAAAAAAAATATTGGCAAAACCTAGATTTGATAACAGACTTGTAACGGACTACAAAAAATTCTGAAAACATAACAGTGAGAAAACAACTCAATTCAAAGTAGACAAATGATCTGAACATTCACCAAAGAATATATACAGATGGCTAATAAGCATATAAAAAGATGCTCAACATCCCTTGTCATTTGGGAAATGCAAACTAAAACAATTATGTGATACCATTTATTAGAACGCTAAAATCAAAACAAATGGTAATTGATGGAGAAAATGTGAAAAACCGGAACTTTCAACTATTGCTGGTGAAAATTCAAAATGGCATGACCACTTTGGAAGACAGTTTGGTGATTTCTTACAAATTTAGTCTTATGATGGAAAATAATATCGTAGTTACTTTTTTAATTCCTTTGAAATCTTATGTCCACATAAAAACCTGCAGTAACATTATAGAAGCTCTATACATAACCACCAAAAACTGGAAGCAAACAAGATGTTCTTAAATACATGAATGAATAATTAAATACTACAGGGGAATACTGTATTCAGTTATCAAAAGGGATTTCTATCAAGTCATACAAGGCCTGGATGAATTTTAAATGTATATTGCTAAGTAAACAGGCAATCTGCAAAGGACACATTCTGTGTAATTCCATTTATATGACAGTTGGAAAAAAGAGAACCTATAGAGCTGGTAAACAGATTTACAGCTGCCAGGAATTAGGAGAAATAATCATTGAATAGAGAAGTACAAGGAATCTTTGAAAACAAACTTTTAATTTTAGAAAATTTTTTGGACTTGTAGAAAAATTGTGAAGATAGTACTGGGAGTTCCCAAATATTCCACACCTTTTCTCATTATATTAACTCTCATAATATTACCCTACATTCGTATGGTACATTTCTTACAATTAATTAAACAATGTTGATGCACAGGTTAACTGAAACCTGTATATTGATATATTTTCTTAGTTTTTACTTCATATCCTTTTTTTCTGTTCAGGACCCCATCCAGGATTTGAGCATTATATTTAGTGGTCATGTCTCCTTAGGCTTTTAACTGTGACAGTTTCTCAGACTTTTCCTCCTTTTGACGACCTTGGCAATTTCGAAATTGTTATTACTGGTTAGGTATTTTGCAGAATACTCCTGAAGTAGAATTATTTTTCTCATAGCACTGAGATTATGGGTTTTAAGGAGGAAATTACACAGTTAAAATGCCTTTTTATCACTTTATATCAAGGGTACATACTAGGAACATGACTTAGCAGTTGATGTTAACCTTGATCACCTAGCTGAGTTTGTGTTTGTCAGGTTTTCCACTACATAGTTACTTCCTCCTTGCCTCTTTTCAACTGTACCCTTTGAAGAAAATGACTGTGCATATTTAAAAAGTGAAGAGTCATGTTCTATCCATGCTGGAGTATTTACATAAATTATTTGAAATTCTTCTGTAAGGAAGATTTGTTTCTTCTTATTTATTTTCTTATTTATTTAATAAATTACTCATATCAATCAGTATGAATGTATGTGGATTTATTTTATACCTTGGGCTATAATCTAATACATTATTATTTTTATTTATTTTTATTATTAGTTTGCTCATATGGTTCCATAGTTGGACATTTGGAGCTCTTTCAGTTGACTCCCATGTGTCTTTGATATATTCTACTTATTTTAATTTTTTTCTAAAGCACTTCCTCACTTTCTGGAATTACCAGTTGCTCCAGGCCCAGGTTGTATATTTTCTGCCTGGTCCTATAATCAACCATTTCCCCAAGGAAACTTGGTTCCTTTTTTTGGAGAATGATATTAGAAAACAAGATCCAGGTGCTAGATGTGCTCATTGCTACGTGGGTGTTGTAGCTTCTAGGCCCTCTCAGATGACTAAGTAAGGAGAAATATATGCATGCTAGCCTGTATATATACACAAGATAAACATGTCTATATAAAACCATGTCTATTTTTATTAAACTACATTTGAATTCACAGTGATTTTTCCAACTTTAATCCGTTATTACACAGATCATTCCAGACCTAATTATTTTGCTTTTCTTTGAACTCCACTGCAATGTTGAAACTCTGGTTCCAACCATCTTCTATCCATTATAGTGTCACAAATAATAAGATATTTTAGGGTAAGTTCATATAGTTCATATAAGGAGTTTCCATAAATGGGAGAGTTAGGGGAGTTTTATATAAGGAAATCTTTGTGTGTGGTATATGGGAACTCTCTGCATTATCTCCTCAACTTTTCTGTAAATCTAAAATTATTGAAAAATAAAAATTTGTTTAAAAAATGGGCACTGTAATATTTTTCTTTCTGCTTTCTTAACACTTTAACATATTCCAAGATTATTATATATTCTTAGAATGATGTTATTGGATAGGAGCATGATGTTGTTTGAATTCTATGATGTATTATCTTTTTTTTAATACTTTATTTTTTTTTAATTTTTTTAACGTTTATTTATTTATTTTTGAGACAGAGAGAGACAGATTATGAACGGGGAAGGGTCAGAGAGTGAGGGAGGCACAGAATCTGAAACAGGCTCCAGGCTCTGAGCGGTCAGCACAGAGCCCGACGCGGGGCTCGAACTCACCAACCGCGAGATCATGACCCAAGCCGAAGTCTGACACTCAACCGACTGAGCCACCCAGGCGCCCCTATGATGTATTATCTTAAGTTCATTGCCATACTTCCAAATATTTAGTTGTTTTAAATTTGGTGGGATTATATGGGACAATCTAATGAGTATTTGTAAACATGTATCTTTGAGCACGATTTATATTATTTCATTTAACTAAATTTCAGGAGGTGGAAATACCAGAAATAATACTCGAACATCATAAATATATATACTTATACATACACACTTGTATATTTTTATATATGTATGCATACACAATATATATTTATATGTAGATATGTATGTACATTTATATGAATATATGTATATATACATAAACATATATTTATACATATATACATATATAATTTTTTAAGGTTTATTTATTTTGAGAAAGAGACAGAAACAGAGAGAGGGGCAGAGAGAGGAGGGAGAGCAGTCAAAAGTTGGATGCTTAACCTACTGAGCCACCTAGGTGCCCCATAAAGGAAGTTTGGACTTATTCCAATTTTATATCTAAAGTTAATGTGAATTTCTATCTAATGTACACTGGAAAACACCATATGTCATCTGTACGGAGTGTTTGCACACTTTAGCGTTTATGTGATTAAATTTCCAACATTTGTATTGATGAATCTGATCTTTTTTTTAATATTCATCAGCCATTTCTAGTCATATTACTTTACTGTATCTTTAAATCTTTAACAGTTTCCCACTCTATTATTACTTTAATGAAAATTGCTCTATTGCTTCTTTATAAGTTTTTTCAGAGCTTTCATTTTAGTAATGTAGATTTAATTTTCTCAGCAAGCTTTCATTTAAATAAGATTTTCACATTGATTAATAGAATTAAACATAATCTCTTACCAAAAAAACTAAAGGTAATCTAATAAAAATTGGTGTCAAATTATTGTAGTTTATTTAATTACATTCTATTCAGAAGCATAATGCTTTATACTTGCCAAATTTTATACCTTACACAAAAGGGTTTCAAATCCATTATGTTTTACAGAATAGCATAATGTTACTAGCCAGATCTCATTCCCAAACTAAACTTTGTCAATATTAGCAATTTGTGTAATTTCATTGGGCCTCTGTTTTCTCATTTTAACAAGCTGGAGTATATTTACAATACCCACCCCATAAGTTTATTGAACAGATTAGAATAAAAACATGAAAGCTTTTATGTAGAAAGCATTCAGTAAATGGTATTTGCTTCCAATGATGACCAAAATAGATGACATTGCACTAGAATGCTTACAATGCTCATAATGTATTTAAGATAGTGATTTTATTATTAATACACAAAATTAAAATTTATAGAGTTTGGTGACTGATTGTTATGTAGCTTATAAGCATCAGAATGAAGAGAAGAATACTGGCTTCCTTAATCTCTGCTCTGTGCCCTTTTCCTCCACCACGTTCCTGATAATATACCTCTGGGTGAGTATTATCTTTGAAGATAAGCTGCACATTGGGTATTCACATGATCATAGCTTAGTTGAGACAATTCTCTTGCTGCTTAGATAATCAGAGCCCCCAAATTGATAATTCTTCACTATTAGGTCACTGTACTACAAAATTCTATACCTCTTTAATGTTTTTAGCAGTTATCTAAGTGATAATATGGCAAATTCTTGTCAGATCTCTAGATGATTCCTACCCCTGAGAGATAGTCAGCAATTTAGTGACAGAATCAAGATGCAATGCATTTTTTAAGAGGCAAAATCCTTGAACATTAAATGCCACATAACAGTTTGAGCAACATAACAATATGAATATCCTATAAAATAAATTATATGTACAAATGAATGATAATAGGGAAAAAATTAATGGTCAGAATTGGATGTGGGACAAAAAAGAACTTATATTTGACCAACCATATCATGATTTTAAAATAACGCTATGATCTGATATGCTGCTAAACCACAGAGCCAACACAATGTTATTGGCTATATATTCCAAAAATTGTGGAGAGTCTATATCAAAGAAGATGGCATGGTTGAAGGTGATCATATCACTTGTAAGGTGTATTATTGATTGTTAGGCACCATGTCATAGTGAGAAATGGATAAAATGGAATGAGTTTGAATGTTCTAGGATCTCAAAACCTTATTGTATAAACTTTATTAAATAAATGAGATATTTCTGATATAAAAATAATAGCCCTTTAGCATATACAAAATGTCTTAAGGCATACAAATATGATGAAGTTGGGATCATTGCCTTTTAAAGTGATTACAGTTGGGAAATTTAAGAGGGAAAAACAAGACTCAGTGTAGTAGCAGTGTGACCAGGAACATAGGCACTGAACTCCGAAGTTTAGGTTTGAATCTGGCTCTTCTGCTCACTAATGAAGTTACCCACCTCACTAGGCTTTTAGAACTTGGAGGCAATCTGAATTAAACAGATTAAAAACTCATTATATTTTTGAGAGGGCTATATTTTCTAAATATCTGTGAGCAAATATGACTAAGACCTGTATCTTAGTCATAAGATAGAAAGTCATAGCAGTCATAGAAACAAAACCTGTACCTCCAGATGTCCATGTTTGTGATGTAGACTAAAAAATAGTTGCTCAGAACCCACAAAATAGGTATTTCACAAAGTCCCTTCAGGTGGAGCAAAAGGGGAAATAAAGAAGCTGCAGAAGGACAAAGCCAGGGTGTTTGGAGAACAAGACAGCTACTCCCAGGGTGGAGCCTCCATCTTTATTCACCTGTCTGCCCAAACGCATCTCAGAATTGCTTCATTTCCTCTTCTTCGTTACCTGAATGAGGGTGTTTATTTTAATTACATTGTCTCTGTTCCACCTACGTCCACTGAATATATGAGGTAGAAGCAAACTCATGCTTTTATTTCATACGTTTCTAGATCAAAGGGGAACCACATGGATCTGATGAATATATAATTGCACACTTTTCAGAGTTTCTGAACTTTAAATTTGATGCCATGATCTTATTATTGGACTGGGAATTGGGGTTGTTTCCTTTGAAGATGGGGTATTTTGTGTATTGGGAGAAGTGAGTATTTAGTGGTAAAATGTAGATTGTCATTAAAACTAGTGCATTTATCATATATATTCAACTCTGCTTCCTGGTTATATGGATTCACTTCTTAGCTTCCTTCACTTTGGTTGGTACCCAAGATATGGTGTGTGTATAAAGATATGAATGTTACTTCTGGGCCAGAACATTTAATTGCTTGTTTGAGATCATTCAGATATCTCTGTTGTACTGGCATAGCAATCAACAATATTCAAGATACTGTCTACTTTACCTTCCTTAAGAAATTCAAAAGAGCATAGACTTCTTTCAACTTGTGGCAGACACACATTGTGTGAAGAAAAAAAAGTCTTTGTTGTTTTAAGACATTCATTGAAATTTTGGCATTCTTTTTTACCAAATCATAACCCAGCCTTTGCTGACTGATATAAGCAAGATGATAAATAGATTTAGCTTTAGATTTAGATATGTGAGGGGCACCTGGGTGACTCAGTCGGTTAAGCGTCCGACTTTGGTTCAGGTCAGGATCACAGGGTTTGTGAGTTCGAGCCCCCGTGTCATGCTCTGTGCTGACAGCTCAGAGCCTGGAGCCTACTTCGGATTCTATGTCTCCCTCTCTCTCTCTGCCCCTCCCCTGCTCACGCCCTGTCTCTCAATAATAAATAAACGTTAAAAAAATAAAAAAATAGATTTAGATATGTTAATATACACATATATAGATATGTATTTAGTTTGATATAAATCTATTTATATGCTTATGCATATATAGAGAGACAAGATAGTAATTCATATATTTATGATGGAGAAATTCTAATATATTTATAGCTAGTCAGAATTATTTATTAGAGAGAGAAAATAGAACCAAGCAGGACAAAAATCCATAAAACTGGTAGAATCGTACCGTGTTGAGGAGACGAGAAAAGGATCTAAAGTATAAGTGTAGGCATTGGCTTTTATAAAAATCTGGGCAGTTTTTTCATAATAACAGAATGAAACTGGAAGGGAAGAGAAAAGTGATGCATTATAAACCAGGCAGCAATTGCAGAGAATACATGGTGGCTTTCATAAGAATAGTGAGTATATAGTATATTTTTTCAAATTATATTTTTATTGTTTGGAAAAAAACTACAGTGGGTGGAAATTTCAAAAGAGTATAGAAATGCATTCTATATATAGGTATTGAAGTACTTGAAAATGTCTATGAGTTTCTAGCATAGGTGACTGGAATTCGTAAATTACTGATTTAAGTTAAACACAAAGAGAACACAAGTCTGGGATCCGGAAGAGGAAGGATGATAGGGTACATGGAAAACAATCAGCAGTAAGAAAAGTACTACTGGTAGCTAACTAAAAATAAATAGGTGATGGGGACTAAGAGTTACAAACTTCCACATGCAAAACAAGTAAGGCTTGGGCATGAAAAGTACAGTATAGTGAATATTTCAAGAACATTGGAATAACTTTGGTGACAGATGGTAACTATACTTATTATTATGATCATTTATATGTATATAATTGTAGAATCATGATGTTGTACACCTGAAAGTAAAATAAGATTGTATGTCAACTATACTTCAATAATAAAAGTTTAAAAATCAAGTTTTTATGGGGGCACCTGGCTAGCTCAGTGGGTTGAGTATCCCACTCTTGATTTCAGCTCGGATAATGATCTCATGGGTTTGTGAGATCAAGCCCCATGTCAGGCTCTGCACTGATGGTGTGGTGTGGAGCCTGCTTGAGATTCTCTCTCTCTCTGCCTCTCCCCTTCTCCATAAAATCAAAATAAATAAACTTAAAAAAATCAAGTTTTTCTGAAGGTAAGCTAAAATTAACAGTATTCACTATTATCAAGCAAAAAAGTAAATTTCCATAATCCTCTCAATGAAAAGAATGAATTCTACATCTATGCAGTTTACTGCCGTAAGCTTACTTTATAATCATTGACCAAACAAATGAATAGATAAATCTTAAAATTAATCATAGGAAAAGGATTATATTTCTCACTATGGAGAAAAATGAAGCAGAGATCAGGTATTTTGTTTAGTGAATAGTTAATAAAAAGCAGAGATCAATTTCAAACTCAAGTCTTAACAATTCTGGATCCCATGGTTGTTAACAGGAAGGTATGCTGCCAAGTCTTGCAATATTGTTTTTCCTTTTCTAAAAAAATTACCATAAATTAAAGGCTCCCACCAGCATTTAGCCTTCTATATCACCTTGACCACTGGTCACAAGTATCTTCAATGTTCTATACTACTCTGAAAGTGGCACATGACAACTACTCCAAGAACAATGCTCTAAATCATGTGACAAGGCAGTTACTTTCTCCATAGTATCTATAGTCTCAGCCCAGCCATCCTGTTGGGAGCAGCTGCCTATATGGATATTAAAGCCAAGACTATGTAGAGAACAGATTTGACTGTGTTCATGAAGCTGTCTTGTTCAACTGTCCTAATGAACAACAACTGTATTAACATTTGGATAATGGGTTTTTAAGATATAACAGGGCTGACCATTTGTGGTCTGGACGTTTATGCCTTCTCAATATATCCATAATAGGCCATTAAAAAATAGGATTCTTCTAATCTCAACATAACCATTAACAAACATTGCATTTTACATTGTAAAATTTAAGAAACTTTTTACAATAAATCTTATTTGAGAATCTGCAACTCACAACAGACCTCTAAAAAGATTTATATAGCTAAGCTGCATTTATATTGCCAGATGAAGAACAAATTTATTAATCATGCCATGTAGAATGTATGCCTTTAAACTGCTGCTGTATGTGAACTATTAGACAAAGCCAAAGTCCTAAGAAGAGTTTACTTTTTGAGCTAAAATTACAGAAAATTTATTTATTTGATTTAGTCAAGTAAATAATAAGTTAAATAGGAAAAAAAAAAGACACAACAGCCATTTGAATGGACAGGTTAACAGCGGAAACCTTCCAAATGTTATTCTTACATAGATGCAACTGTACTTTGCCAGTTTAAAATTAATGTTCATGTAATCATCCTTAACTTCGATATTAAACATGGCAAGTTAAGTAGGCAAATAGTCAAACTTCAATTTATATTATCACTTAAGCTGATAGAGAATTCAAAGAAGAAAATGAGTAAACTATGTACAATTATCTCAACATAAAATAAAAAATGACATATTTAAGCATTATTGACAGATTGTCTAAAGACCTATCTATACGATTCTATGCCACTCATTTCCAGATTACAAACATTAATTTTTAAAAAGTAAAATTATATATGCTGAAAAATAACTAACAGAGTTATGTTTCATTTTATCCTTGCAAATTTAAGAAATAAGAAATGAATCAGTATGTTCTGGAGTTTTTCTCTTGTACAATCAAATGATTCAAAAATTGTTCTCCCAAAATGAAATTATGTTATGATCTATTGTAAAAGAGTAAATCATACAAGCTCAATTTATTTTACTTTATTTTTCAAGATTTTCTTTCTTATTACTACTGAACTTATGAGAAGTGATTATTATCATTCAATCATAACTATACATAACTTTCCCTTTCACAACTTTCTTATTTATATGATAAATAAAATAATGTTCACAATATTTTATTCAAAGTTTATTTTACAAATTATATTCTGAACGTATAAGTAGGTTCTGGCATCACTTCCAATGTGACAAGTGTTCCCACACCAACAGGTAATTCTTTGGGCACTAACTAGGTGTTTGGTAATTCAACTCAATTCTGACACTATGTACCTTGAGATGGCATCAGACTCCATAGGTTAAGGGCTCAGTCTCACAAGACAGCCCTTGCTCCCAGCCAACCCCCACTTCAGATGCCAGTTGCAAGCCAAGGTTGTTGTCTGTGCCTGTGACTGATAGGCTACAGATTGGAGATTTACATTACCTCCTCCTTGGACTTCAAATGGCAGTCACAAATTCAGGTTGTTACCTGTACTTCTTTCTGATTGGCTATAAATCAGAAGTTCCCACAACCCTCTTTTTCCCTGAGCTTGATTAATTTGCTAGAGTGGGTCACCAAATCCAGAAAAAAACATTTCACTTACTAGATTACCAATTTACTATAAAAGGGTATAAACGTAACTCAGGAACAGCCAGCCAGAAGAGATGCTTAGGGCCAGGCATGGGGAAAGGGTGAGGAGCTTCGATGCCCTCTCCAGACATAATACTGTCCAAATACCTCCACATGCTCACCAACCCAAAAGCTGCCTGACACTGTCCTTTTTGTGTTTTATACAAGTATAGACATGATTAATTAAATTATTGGTCATTGGCAATTGATTCAACCTCCAGGCTCTCTCCCTTTCCTGGTGGTCTGGGGTGGGAATCAAAGTTCCAACCCTCTGATACAGGAGTACTGATGCATAGGGGCACTTGTACCCCAATGTTCATAGCAGCACTCTCAACAATAGCCAAATTATGGAAAGAGCCTAAATGTCCATCAACTGATGAATGGATAAAGAAATTGTGGTATATATACACAATGGAGTACTATGTGGCAATGAGAAAAAATGAAATATGGCCCTTTGTAGCAACGTGGATGGAACTGGAGAGTGTAATGCTAAGTGAAATAAGCCATACAGAGAAAGACAGATACCATATGGTTTCACTCTTATGTGGATCCTGAGAAAATCCTGTAAGATTTTTAAGTTTCTAATGTTCCTTCCTTCCTTTCTTCCTTCTTCTCTCTCTCTCTCTCTCTCTTTCCTTCTTTCAAAATGTATTTATGTATTTATTTAGACAAGAGATTCAAGACTGGCAGTTACAAGAAGCACTTACTTAGGGCACTATAATAAAACATACCTTCATATCAAATGCATGAAAATATGGACCAATTTTTGTTTAATTATAAGCCAGTTTCCTTTTTTTAAACCTAATATCAGGTAGATTGTCATTATTATATATTTTTATATTTGCTAGGTTATTTAGGCATAAACTAAAATCTTAGGTGGGAGCCACTCTATGCAACAGTGGATAGTAGTAGTAACAACTACAATTTTAGTAGTTGTAACGTTCTCCCCCCGATAAGCTGTTAAGTCTTCAAAGGCAAAGTAAGTAGCTTCCCTCTTAGACAGAGCTATTATTTGGTGATGCTATAGTCAGGATCAAAATAAATCTGCCAAGACTGAAGAAATTATATTTGCCACAACCCAAATTGAGGGCCTTATTTGAAATAAGTTGTAAAATAGGTAGTGGGAGGGGTTTGATTTCCCCATCAATAAGGTGATACACTTTAAATCACATTTCATTCTTAGACAAAAGTCAGAATGCCGTTCTAAGAAACACTAAAACCTTTTCTGTTATTTTGATGGAGAGCCCTCTACAGCGTATAAATCAGATATAAACTCAGTGTGCTAAGGCAAGCCATATACCCTTTTCATGTATCCAATGTGCTGTACAAGGAGAACAAAATGCTATCAATCTTCAAAATCTACAGTACAGTAAGGTAAATTGTTAGTGCCTCATTCCCTTGCTTGGATTTTTCATCTCAGATGCCAGGGCAGTAAAGTCTATAAAGAAAGCCTTATTCAGAGTCTCTTGTTCCTACTTTTTGTCAGTTCTTTATAACTTTTACTCAAAACTCACTACCATTTGCCTTGCTGCCTCCATAGCTATATCCATTATCTCAGCTTCCCAACTACTAGACGAGCGACCCAACGTCCGTGCCTAACACACAGAAAAGTTCTCAGTCAAATATCTAAGATAAGACAGTAAATACCTAACTAGCGTGACCTAGATTACAGTTTACTAGACACAATTCTGGTTTACAACTGTGGTTCCAGTTGGCCTCACAACCTTTCAGTCTGAAAAGTGCTGTTGTTTGGCTGCAGGATTATATTGTCTCCCCTGCCATAATCTGAAATCTCTACTCTTACCTAGGGAGTAAGACCTATGGTCTATGACAATTTGAGTGTAATATAAAATTTATTAATTAGTTTATTAAGTTATGATATGGGCAACCATTTCTATAAAAATATGAATAATAAATTTCAGCTGAATCTCTTGTGTTTTCAACAATTTCTATTTCTGTTGGAAGGAAAATGAGACAGGAAGAAAGTTTTTCCTTGCATTATACTGTATACGCTTAACTATTGGTAGAAGAGCCCCATAAATTTCAGAGATATATATTCTTGTCAAGTTTTTAGCTATTTAGATTTTTACATTAGCAAGCATGTCAAAAAGAGATTAAAATCATGAAAAATTTTCGGTAACAAGTAAACTTGAAATTCAGTTTTGAAATATTGATATTGAAAACTGCAAAGAAAGGTCTTTATTTTCTTAATAAAGATTTTTATTTCATATTAAAAAGTTGGTTATTATTTTTGTATTTTAAATGTGTATAATTCACATGACTAATTATATAGTACAGTGCCAAATAAATATTAAACTATAGCCAGATCTCTTTATGAAAAATATTTTTTAAAAATCCACAAAATTAAGCACTCTAATTTCAAAATTCATAAAGTCATTTAATAAAATGGGTTATTGTGAACTTTAGAAAAGCTATGATTATACAAGATCAAAACATTTAAAAATGAAAAACTGATCCAACAACATTCAATGATAATGAATTTAATGTGTCATTTATGCATTTAAAAAATGTTTTAAATTTAATTTAGTCTTTTGGTGAATAATATATTTTATTTTCCATTACAAAGTTATTTTTTATTATTTATATCTATTGTCCAAATCTGAGAAACCAGGGAGGCCTGAACACATGAAAAGAAGGGACTGTTCTCTATGTGACTATCAGAGACTTGATAGACTTGCCAAGCAGGGAGACAAACTTGACCAAATCTTGCCCTTAATTTAAATCATACGGATGGGAATTGCTTGTACCTTAGGTCTAAATTAAATACTATATATATTGATGCTTCCTCTTCATTATAGCTGTTTCAAACTTTAATCCTTGAAAAGACAAGGGAGTATTTTTCACATGCTTCATACACACACTAAGCTACAGTAATCAAAGCTGTTCTGATGAAAGAATCAGGGTCATAAAAAATGTCACTCTCTGAATATATAAGATATCCCAATTCCCAAAACGTGTTTTCCCAGATTAAAAAAAAATTGTTCTGCTAATTTTTCTATTTGTATCTGTTAATACAGATCATCTGTGTGTGTGTGCGTGTGTGTATATATGTTCAGCTTTTACTTATTACATATGCTATCACTTTTCATGAGTCCTTTTGAACTTATTTCTGAGTTGTACATCCATTCTGAATGTGCATGCATTCCCTCCTTCCTGCTTCATTTCGTCTTATATTTTTGACTGTGACAAACTTAGCTTTTTGTGGTGCCTAAAAAAAGGCATTTTTCAACATTCTTGTCTTCTTCCTGATCTTCTCCCAGCATATTTTTCTCTTACTTGTTATTTGAAGTTTTTGATGTTGGGTAGTAGAAAAGGAATTCTCTGCTTTTTTTGAGTAAACATAGTCTTAAAGACATTTCTGCTCATTCTCTCAAGATAGGATTTTAAAAAGACCAATGACAAAATTTCGTTGGGATGTACAAGATATAAGCTAACAAACAAAAAGAAACAAACACACAAAAAAGACTCTTGGGGAGCCTGGTGGCTCAGTCAGTTAAGCATCCAACTTTGGCTCAGGTCATGATCTCATGGTTAGTGAGTTTGAGTCCCACGTTGGGCTCTGTGCTGACAGCTCAGAGCCTGGAGCCTACTTCTCATTCTGTGTCTCCCTCTCTCTCTGCCTCTTCCCCACTCACACTTTGTCTCTCTCTCTGTCTCTCTCTCTCAGAAATAAATAAAACATAAAAAATAAAAAAAAACTCTTAAATATAGAGAACAAATTGGTGGATGCCAGAGGGAAAATGGGTGGGGAATGGGTGAAAATGTGAAGGACATTGAGAGCATACTTGTCCTGATGAGCACTGAGTAATGTATACAATTGTTGAATCACTGTATTGTACACCTGAAACTAATGTAACACTGTATGTTAGTTATATATGAATAAAAAATAAAAATAATTTATTAAAAATATTCAGAAAGATCTATAAGTGACATACTTTCAGTGAAAAACAATAATAAAAGGCAAACATCTCTACTGTAATGTTTTTTTTATTATATTCTAGTAGAAAGAGAGAGAACAACTGTCTAAATATAGACTATGATCTCAGATGTTGATAAGTACTATGAAAAAATATAAAGCGGAGTAAGAAGACAGAGCGTGCTAAGAAGGGGATCTATTTTAGCTCAGGGATGATGCTGGGATGCTCTGAGGAGTTGGCATTTGAAGACATAGATGAAATGATAGAATAGACCAGAGGATCTGTTGAATGTTCCATGTCAGAGGATCCAAATGCCCTAAGCGGAGAAGTGAATGTAGCCTAAGTCAAGGAAGAATTTTTGGATGGTAAAATATTTTTAAAAATAAAACATTAACTCACTTAATATTTAGAACCCTGAAAAGTCAAACTATTGCTATTCCCAAGTGAGGAAACAGGCAAATTTTAACTCGCTCATATCTTGTAAATGTATGAACTTGGATTAAAATCCCGGCACTCTGATTCCATCATCTTTGATCTTATCCCATACAACTGTGGACTGCTTAAATCCTATACATCATTTTCCTTTACCACTCATTAACTGCTTTTGTCAGACTTTGGTATTCTTCGAACCTCCAGTACTAAGCTCATTACTTTCATATACTTGAATATAGTGCATACTCATTATATTCTGTTCAATATCTTCATACTCTACCAGACACAGATATAGAAGTCCCTTTGGGCCTCTTTCATTAAACTAACTTGTTTTTGGGGCGCCTGGGTGGCGCAGTCGGTTAAGCGTCCGACTTCAGCCAGGTCACGATCTCGCGGTCCGTGAGTTCGAGCCCCGCGTCAGGCTCTGGGCTGATGGCTCAGAGCCTGGAGCCTGTTTCCGATTCTGTGTCTCCCTCTCTCTCTGCCCCTCCCCCGTTCATGCTCTGTCTCTCTCTGTCCCAAAAATAAATAAACGTTGAAAAAAAAAATTAAAAATAAAAAAAAAAAAACTAACTTGTTTTTATCAACCAAAACTGATTATTTCTGACCAACTAAAACATATTTTTATCACTTTGTGCCTTTTATTATGAACTTTTATTTATTTGATTACTTTTCTTGCTTCTACTTATTTTAATAGTTTGTCAGATATGTGTCAGTAATCTTGTTTTGACCAAGAAGAAAAATTTTGGAGTGGGAAAATTTAAAAGTTAAATACATATATGACTTTCAATTCTTCAGCATTCTAGGAAAAAAGGAAACATTAACATTTATGTAGTTTATTATGCCTCAGGTTTTTTAAAAAAATTAAAAGGTAAGTATATTTGAATGGTATACTGCATACAAAGTGTATGTTCCATGGGCAGTAATGGGGAGTGGCAGACAGAGGGAAGCAATTCTGGAATGCTCTGGGGTCATGAATGTTGATAAGATGTCATAAAGTAACCTTTGAAGGATCATAAATGAAAAATGAAACTTTTCAATTTGTTCAGGCTGAACATCCTTCCTGAGTGAAACTTGGCTTAAAAGGAAAGAGGTTTGTTTGGTTTAGAAAAATCACTACAGCATGTTTTTGCCATGCTTCATGCTAGTGATAATAAGTCTCTGACAAGCGGTGGCCAAAGGGATACAGAAGAGATGTTTTTTTAAATCTCAGGAGCTGCTACAAACTATAGGTTCTAGTTGGATTTTAATCTAGTTTGTGAGGAAAAGTGAGAAGCAAAAGGTGTTGCTGTTTTCATCTCAACTAACAGGAAAGTGAAATAAATTAGCTTGCTCAACCTAATTTTCCAAACTTTCACACACTTAGTTTTAATGTGGAGGTTTGGTTCCCTGACTCTATTCACTCCTGCTAACTACCAGCTATTAATAGCACTTGTGTCCATCATACAAGTGATGTGAAAAATTGATTTGACAATCTAGTGAACCTATTTATATGTTTTCCAATTCCTTAGAGCATCCTGGTATCATTCTACGTCTAAAATAGAACCCCTTCTCACTTAGCACTCTGTCTTCTTATTCTGCGTTATATTTCTTCATAGAACTTATATACATACATACATACATACATACATGCATATGTACATAGGTATATCTACAGATATACGTATATAGATATAAATACTATGTGGGTATACATATGATACGTGCATTTATACCTATATATTTGTAGATAGGTAGATAGATAGATAGATAGATAGAACTAGAGGATGCTTACAGAGTAGTAGTACAGAAACAAAACACAATTATATTTTAAAAAATGAATTTTTTGTTACATTTTGTCTACCGCAATGCAATCAATAGTATATCAGTTATCTGTTGCTATGTAACACACTGATGAGAAACTTGGTGTTTTATTTCATTTTTGTTTTATTTTGTTTTTTTGTTAGGTTTATTTATTTATTTTGAGAGAGAGAGAGAGAGCACAGGTGGGGGTGGGGACAGAGGGAGAGGGAGAGAGAGAGAGAATCCCGAGGAGGCTCTGCAATGTCAGTGCAGAGCCTGATGGGGGCTCGAACTCACAAACCAAGGTATCATGATCTGAGCAGAAATCAAGAGTCAGACGTTTAACTGACTGAGCCACCCAGGCATCCCCAAAACTTGGTCTTTTAAAACAATAAACAGTGATTTAGCTCATGAATCATTGACTCGCTGTGGGCTTGACAGATCTAGGATGGCCTTGGTTGTGTAACCTGCTGCAGTCAGCTGGGGTGTTAGCTGGAAAGACTGATGGGGTTTGGCTTTGCCGAGTTCACTTGGACTCTTCCATGTATCTTGGGTCTTGGCTGAGATGAATCAGCTGACTGACTCTGTTCTAAGTCTTATTCATATAGAAGCTACAGAAGTCCAAGCAAGCTACTGGGGACATGCAAGGCTTCTCCAGTCTGAAGTTAGGGAGTAAGATATAACCTCACTGTGTCTCTCTCTTAGCTAAAACAAGTCACTGTACCAGCTCAAATTCAAAGAGTAAGGAAAGATCCTCCACCTCTAAAAGAAACATCTGCAACATTACTCTGCAAAGAAAATGGACCTAAGGAAGCACAAATAATTGTGCTTTCCCAATCTCTCATAAAAAGTCTTACATATTTGTAAAGAAAGTATTAAAAACCTTCTCCGCAACTTGCTGCTCCTAGGTTTTCCTTAAAGAATCAAGGGATTTTTGTCTGTATCATCATAACATTAAAAATAATTTATTAATGAAGTTTCCAGTTGCTTGCATATAATTTTATTCTTCTCCTGCTATCTCTGTGGCATACTGAACAACTTGTACCCTTGGGCTTTGTCTCCTCTGGATGTTACTAACCTGCAAAAAAGTGTGTTCATTACTACCCTAATGCAGCAGTTAATTGAATTTCAGTACTAGTCAACTTCAGCCAAGGTCATCTTAAGTCGGCTTCTACTTTGACAGGAATCTATTAGCATCAGGACACACGAAGCAGTTAATAGCTATATTTTAAGTTTGGTTATTTTCATTTTTTCTCTCCTTACATCTTAATAAATGGAAACACATATCAAACCTTACAGTTATGAATTAGAATGTCTTTCCTGGTAAATGACTTATTGATGCTGAAGTGATTAACCTTTCATTAAAACTTGATATAAAATTCTTCCCTCCATATATCTATGTTTATTACTCAAGCCCCAAAGGAAAATACATCAAACATAGGACAGCTTGGTTTTTTAAAACACTTTTGCAACTCAGAGACTCATAAAATCTGGGATTTTCTAATGTCTCCTCCACCACATCTACTTTATAATAAAAGAAAATAAGTTCCATAAATGAACACACACTTTCCTCAAATGAATCCTGCTTTGTACCTTTGGGACTGATGTATAAAATTAACTAAGGTAATGCTGTATAATCCCCATGTAACATATAAATAAAAAAGTGTAAGTACTTTGGCAGAATGTTTTCTGCTATGAATCAATGTAGTGCCTGACTTTGTATATCTCTTTACAACAACCTGTGACATAGTTGAAACATACTGCATGATGGCCCAAGGGTTTTTAGGAACTGAACATAAATGTAGTGTTACAATTTCTGTAACTAAGAGAAGTTATGTGTCTCCATCCAGAGGAGCCTTTCAAACCCTCTGTCCTATTTATTCCTTCAGATCCACAGGGGTTGTGGTTCTATGATCACAACAGAGCACTCAGCTCATACAGAGCCATCACCTTTTACCCTGTCTTCTGATTTGACTCTGCTTCTGTTTGATAACATTCACCTTTCCAGCCTCTAAAGGCCACCAAACTCCCCAGCCAATACTTCACTGGGCCAAAGATGTTGAGAGCTTCCTGTGGAGCCCGCTATGGCTGGTGCCAGGACAGTGCTAGGGATGATCTGACAATGTCCACTAAAGGGCCGTTAGGCTAACAACCAGGCTGCTGTGAATTTGCTTCACTGTTATGGAGAGAAACCCTTCCCCTCCCTGTATTATAATCTGTTACATCAGTAAAAATAAAGCTGTTATATTAGACAGACTTTAAAGAACATTCATGTGAACTTAGCTCTTTTATAAAACAATCAAAAACATAAAGAAAGAAAGAAAATCCCAACTCTGGTCATCTCTGCCTTTCCTGCCTCCCCTCTAGCCCCCAAATTCTTTATACAAATTGTGGGATCTGATAACAACCTGAGTTTGGAATACTATGCTGTACTTAGAATCTCATGACTAGTAAGCACTGCTAAATGAAGAAATTTGTAGGTGCACGTTCTTCTTTCTTGGGTGATTTCCTGGACTTTGCCAGTTATAAAACCTAGATGACTCAAGACAGTCCAAATGAGCTTTGGGAACACATTCACCTTTTACTTAAGTTTCTTTTTTTTTTAATTTTTTTTAACGTTTATTTATTTTTGAGACAGAGAGAGACAGAGCATGAACGGGGGAGGGTCAGAGAGAGGGAGACACAGAATCTGAAACAGGCTCAAGGCTCTGAGCTGTCAGCACAGAGCCCGACGCAGGGCTCGAACTCACAGACCACGAAATCATGACCTGAGCCGAAGTCGGCCGCTTAACCGACTGAGACACCCAGGCGCCCCTTAAGTTTCTTGATAATGAAAATTAAACTTTATAGCAACTAGGGGACAACATTCCACTAGTATAATATTTGCAGTTTTATTGAGATGTAATTGACATAAAACATTGTGCAAGTTGAAAATGTAAAATCTGAAATATGTGACGCTGGCTTAGTGACCAAACAAGGAGAGGTGAGGAAAACCAAGTTCTCATGTTCCTTGTTATACTGCAGCAGAACGTTTGGTAAGTTGTCATTGTGGTAACTTGACAGAACATCTGTGTAACTACAAGGCCTCTGGCTTTCTGGAAGCAGTTGGAATGATCCAGAGTATTAGTAAGTATTAATTATTCCTAGCTGCTTTTAACAAAATATTATTGTTATTGGTTTTTAAAGTTTATGTATTTACCTGATGGAGAGGGAGTGCGTGCAAGCAGGGGAGGGGCAGAGAGGACAGAGACAGAATCCCAAGCAGACTCCCTACTGCCAGCAAGGAGCCCAATGCCGGGGTCAAACTCAAGAACCGTGAGATCATGGCCTGAGCCAAAGTTGGTTGGTTAACCGACTGAGCTACTCAGTGGCCCCTTAATAAAGTATTATAAGAAAAAATTTATCTCAACCAAAATTTGGATTATTTGCTGGGAATGAATGACACAAAGACTAGAGACTGAAGGACAAGATACTTGTTCCCACAGCATCAAATATTAAATCACGGACCCAGAACAGGTTAACAAAAACAACAAAATTGGCAAAAGGGATAATTGAAACCACACAGTAGTTTCTGGTGCACAGCAGTGATAAAATCAGCTGGCAGTATTGGAAAGCCTTTTTGACCAGGCAGGGGAACAAGTCCTCGGTGTATCTGTTTCCTATTTCTGCTGTAATAATTTTCCAAACATTTGGTGGCTTAACAAAATAAAGCTTATTATTTTGCAGTTCTGGAATAATATATCAAAGATTAGTAATAATATTGGGAACCATATATAACACTGTTCCTTGTGCCATTCTCAAAGGCCTCGTATCACAAGCTGTCATTTACAATCAGTCCCAATCCTGCAACAGATTGTATTAAATAAAGGTATCAGCTTCTAATGCAAGATAGTTTTATTGTAACTATTAATAAAATGATGGAAAAATGTAGATTGAAGGCACTTAATAAGAAAGGCTTAGGAATTCTATCCAAAAAGGAGCATGGTGAATGTTTACTAGTACATGCTATTAGAAGTCTACTATTTTTTTAAGAGAATTTCATGGTTAATGACCACAAGCTTGATTTGAATAAAAAGATTCGGGCCTTCACATATGCATCATAAGTACCAGACTATGAAGACCTCAACCTAAAGGAGAGTTCTCTGGCACCTACTATAGCCAAAGAAAAACATGTCAAGGAAAACCTCTAAGAAGTCATGGATGACAGTGGGTAAAGGGTTTCTTCCCAGAGAACAAGCACAGGGTCTTACTAAATTTGTGGGAGGGGATAGGTAGAAAATGGCAAAGATGTTCCCCTCCTAAAAATTCCTGAATCTGTGAGTTAGTTAATTACTAGTTACTAATGGTAAAAGGGACTTACAGATAGATCTTGAGAAGAGGGTGCTCATCCTAGATTATTTGGGCAGGATCAATGTCTTTATGAGAGACAGGGAGAAGGATCAGACTCAGGTGGAGGGTGTGTGATGATGGGAGCAGAAAGAAAAGGGCTATGTGGTGCTGTTCAGAAGCCAAGAGTCTAGAAATCTCTAGAAGCAGGAAAATTCAAGGGAATAATTCTCCCCTAAAGCTTCCAGAAGGAACCAGTCCTGCTGACACCTCGATTTTAGCCCAAAGTCACTTCAATATCCCAAACTGTGAGATAATGAATTCGTATTGTTTTAGGACAACTAAGTTCGTGGAAATTTGTCACAGCAGCAATAAGAACCTGATACACTATGGAATTCACTCCACTGATGGGTCAGAGGAGGCTTTCAAATCTTGCCCAGGATTTAATCACTGCTGTGGACTAGAAACTTCTGTGTGATTTCAGTTCTTTCGCCAAATTTTTATTGGTTTGTTTCTGTTATTCTGTTCTGACTCCATGATTTTATATTTGATGGGGTAGGAGCAAATACCTCATCTTTCAGTCTGTAGTCTCAAGATGATAAGCAGTCAAATACGGACCTGTTGCAAAGAATAATGCATCACGCAGGAATCCCAGACTTTTGCTGAATAAAGTAATTTAATGGATCCTGTGAAAGGAGAAAGTTATGTTTGAGGTATAAAAAGATGATTCCATGAATTTCTGCGTATCCAGCAGATTGCATATAGATGTTTCCCCAAATCTATGATTTCCTTTTCTAAGGCACATAAATTCCCACCTGGGGATTTTTTATTTTTATTTTTATTTTATTTTTTATTTTATTTTATTTTTATTCCCCCTGACCACCTTTCAGGAGGCTTGGGCATCTAAGTTTTTCCCAATGACACATGAACGAAAAGCAAATTCTACTTTACTTTGTTAAAGAAAACTACTGCCTGTTATGGTTAATTCTATGTGTCAACTTGGATGGTGTTATTGAACGAGATTAACATTCAAATTGGTGAACTTTGAGTAAGCATATTTCCCTCCAAAATGTGTTTGGGCCTCATCCAATCAATGGAAGGCCTGAATAGAGCAAAAAATCTGGCCTCCTCCAAGCAAGAGAGAATTCTTCCACAGACTACCTTCAGACCTCATATGTACATAAACCTCTATCCTATTGGTTTGTTTCTCTGGAGAGCTCTGACTAATTCCACAGCCACTGGACTTTCCTTCCTCTTTTTTTAAGTTGGAACACAAGATATTTCCTTGATCTAGCATAGATCATAAAGGGATGGTAAAGTTTTAGGACTGGGGAACTTACTATAGCAGAATACCTCAATAATAATATGCACTTTTTCCTGCAGGACTTTTCAATAAAAAAGCAATAACTTATTTCCTTTCCTTGCTATTTGTGTTTGTAAATAAGAGAATACCACTGCCTTCTTTATTTCATCTCCTTATTGCCTGAACTGTGTCTACAGATAATACTACAGTAGTATTTTTTTCTGCATCCTAATATATGAGTGTTGTTCTATTGTACTCATTCAAAAGAAAAACAGACTGGCCAAAATATTCTTAGGTCACAATTTTGTTTTCCCTGAGAATTGAATTTCATAAAACAGAAGAGCCAGCTTATATGCACACCACTGTCTTTCCATATATGAACCAGGTAGAAAATTGGCTGGTGTCAGGGAAGTCAAGGACTAGTCACTTTTTCAAGTGAATATAGATTAATTGGTTCAATAATTGCCATTCTTTATTTATATCAACAGTTTGGGAGTTGGTAGGCAAACTTTGCAAATGTCAGTGATGTTTGACTTTCCTCCCTGGTGTCTTTACAGGTATTTTATGAAAATTTGAGACCTATTTTATTTGGAAATCTAAACCATGAGAGTGTAGTCCCCAAAGATCCACAAGGCTAATTTGCTCTTTCTTGACTACAAAGACTACCTTTTTGCTAAAATAGAACATGTTTTTAAAATATTCTGGGATGAGCAGGGTGTTTCTGGGGTGCTGAAATGCTACTCCAAAGGGTATCAAGATTTTAAAAGAGACATAGAAAGATAAAACACATAGCCGCTCTCAGTCCCTCTCTTGATCTGTTGTATATTGCACTAAATACTGTAGGAAATATGCATTATATGTTTTATCAATAGATGTGCATAATTAAATTTATTGTTTTTTGTTTAGATGTTTTTGTAAGACATCTCAGAGTCTATGTAGAATGCATAAAGGTAGAAACAAATATATCAATTAAATATCAACATAATTTTAGGTGTGCCTGGGTGGCTCAGTCAGTTAAACATCTTACTCTTGATTTTGGCTTAGGTCATGCCTGCTTGAGATACTCTCTCCCCCTCTCTTTCTGTCCCTACCCTGCTTATGCTATCTCTCTCTTCCTGTCTTAAAAACAAATCAACATAATTTTAGTCAAGACCCAGCTCAAGACCTGCCATGTTACAGACAGAATACAAATTTGGTGCAAAGACTTATTTTCCAATATAAACATTAAACATTTGGAACCTAAGAGTAAATATACATTAGATACAGAAAATTTGTTGATAAAAAAGTTATTTTTCCTTAAATTACATGAAAGAGTGTCAGTATCAAATATTAAAAAGAACATTGTCCTTTATATCTGCAGAATTGAGCTGTGCTTACAGACTGATAACCACATAACTATATTACAAACATTTTAGAGAGTCCAAGATGTTCAGATGTAAAACTGAGTGGTGTACATAGGCAAAAATTTTCTATAGAGAAACAATCTCCTTTAAATTAGAAATATTGATACCACTGCTCTACACCCATGTTTAAGGATGTGTCAGAAAAATGTTCCATATTTTTAAAATTTGATTTATATTTAGATTCTTGGTGTTACTAAACGTGATAATAGATTTTTGAAGTAATATATTTTGAAATCACATCCACATTTGAAAGTATAACCATTACATTATAGTACTTATTTTTGGGAAAAAATAAATTAACTAAGAAAATATTTGTAACTTAAATTCATCCCCAAATCATCTTGTAAGTATTGTATAACTTGTTATAGAAAAGTGTTTTGTAATTTTGTTTTAAGTTTTAATAAGAGTTTTAAAGATACGTAGTTAGGTACCTTAAAATTGCTTATCACAAATGTCAAAAGGATTTATCAGTACAAATGTGTGATTGATATGTCTAGAATGAGTTAAAAAGAAGGAGGTCTTAAATTTGTGTTTTATATGCACTAACTTGAACTCTATATTCGTTTTGTAATAGAAAACGAAGAGCTGCAGCTGGTTTGATGATATCATATGAAGACAAAAGAAAAAAATGCTTACTTTTAACTAAGTATTTTAAAAGTAATTTAAAATTTTGCCAAGTCTTTTTGACATAATTTGTCCCTTTTAGATTTCTGAGATCAGATTTGAAGATTTCAAACATTTAATGATAGTTGTAAAGATATAATGCTTGTTTTTTAATGTGTATTTATTTATTGACAGAGAGAGCAGGGGAAGGGAAGGGAGGGAGGGAGAGAGAGAATCTCAAGCAGTCTCCATGCTTTTAGCGTGGATCTCAACGTGGGGCTCGATCCCACAAACTGCAAAATCATGACCTGAGCCAAAATCAAGAGTCAGGCACTCAACTGATCAAGCCACTCAGGCCTCGCATGCTTGGTTTTATTCATAGTGCGTATGAATCAAAATCTTGGATTTGCAAGAAATAGAACTTTATTTTTTTGTTGCTGTTTTTAGTCACCCTTTTAAGGCACAGTTGATGAGTCTTGAAGAAGCATAGAGTTATGTCACCACCACCATCATCAAGATAAAGAACAATTTAATCACCCTAAAAAGTTTCCTTATGCTCCTCTGCAGCAAGTTCACTCCTAATTCCCCCCACCCAAGCAACCACTTATTTGATTTCTGTCCTCATAACTGTGCCATTCTATAAAATCATATACATGGAATCAGAGAGTATGTAGTTTCAGCAACTGGTTTCTTTCACCTTGTATAGAGATTAATGTTGTTGCATATCTAAGTAATTTTTTTAAATCATTGAGCAGTTTCATTGTATGAAGATACCAAATTTTTAATCCATTCAAAAGTTTAATGACATTTGTGATGTTTTTAGATTGCAGTAATTATGGGCTAAAACTGCTATCAGCATTTGCAGTTAGGTCTTTATGTGAATAATTGTTTTGCTTCCTTGTAGGAAAATCTTAGTAATGAGGGTCTCGGGTATTATTATGAGCACAGGTTGAAGTTTATATGAAACTGCATATTATTTCTCATACAAAGTGGTTGTACCATTTTGCATTCCCACAAACAATTCATGAGAGTTCAGTTGTTCTGCATCCTTACCTGTACTTGGTTTTTATCAGTCTTTTAAATTTTAATCATTCTAATTAAGTGTTTGATCATATATCAATGGGGTTTATATGTGCATTTCCTTAAAGAATGAAGATGATAAACTATTTTTTTTTATTTTTACATACAATCTGTGTATCTTCTTTGGTAAAGTGTCTATTCAAATATTTTTCCCATCTTGTGTTAAATTATCTTTTTATTTTTGTGTAATGAAAATTGTTTTTGTCAATTCTGCACCCAAGTCCTTTGTCAAGTATCTATTTAGCAAATAGTTTTTTACACCAGTTTTTAAAATTTTTTCATAACAATGAATTTCAAAGAGAAGATTGTTGTTTTAATTTGATAAAATCCAATTTATCAATTTTTATTTATGATTTGCACTTTTTGTGTCACATCTAAAAATTATTGACCTAAAGTCAAATTTTCTATTACATTTCTTTGTAGAATATTTGTTATTGCTATATCTTACATTTACTTCTGCAACCCAATTTGAGGTAATTTTATATAAGAGGAGAAGAAAATCACATGTTATAAGTGTAAGGAAATCAGCTGACACTTGTTATATGAGTTGATTTCTTAACTCCCTATTTTATCCCAGGATTGGTATGTCATAAGCCAATAACCTATTTTCTCAATTACTGTTATTTCACAGTAAGTCTTAAAAATCAAGTAGTATAAGTTTATTTCTAGACTTTTTATTCTGTTCCATTGATCTATGTATCTATTTTTATGCCAGTACTATACTCTCTTAATTACTATAGCTTTGTAGTATGGTTTGAAATGAGGAAATATGGTGTCTTCAGCTTTATTCTTCTTTCTCATGATTCTTTTGGCTATTCATGGTCTTTTGTGGTTCCAAATACATTTTAGAATTGTTTTTTTTCTATTTCTGTGTAAGATGCCATTGGAATTTTTATAAGAGTTGCATTGAATTCATAGATAGCTTTGGGTGGTATGGACATTTTAACAGTATTAATTCTTCTGATCCATGAACACATAGTGTCTTTCCATTTTTTTCTGTCTTTTACATTTTCTCTTATCAAAGTCCTATAGTTTAGAGTGTACACATCATTAAATTTATTTCTAAGTAGTTTATTGTTTTTGATGCTGTTGTTAATGGAATAGTTTTTTTCTTTCTCAGAATTTTTTTTTGTTAGTGTATAGAAACACAACTGATTTTTGTATGTTGAATTTATGTCTTGCAACTCTACTAAATTCATTGATCAGTCCAACAACTTTTTTGGGGGGTCTTCAAGATTGTCTATATAAAAGATCATATCATTTGCAAATAATGATAATTTTACCTGTCACATATTTAGTCTACTAACATTTGACAAGGGAGCCAATAACATTCAATGGGGAAAGGATAGTCTTTTCACTAAATGCTGTTGGGAAAACTGGATAATGCAGAAAGACAATAATGGACCTCTATCTTATACCACTCACAAAAATTAACTTGAAATGGATTACAGACTTAAACATAAGATCTGATATTGTAAAAAAATAAAAAAATAAAAAATAAATAAAACAAACAAACAAAAACACCTAGAAAAAAACATAAGAAAGAAACTCCTTCACATTGGGCTTGACAATCATTTTTTGGATGTGACATCAAAAGCACAAACAACAAAAGCAAAAATCAACAACTGGGACTGTATGAAACTAAAAAGCTTTTGCACAACAAAAGAAACAATGAACAGGATGAAAAACCTATAGTATGAGATAAAATATTTGCAAACTATATATTGAATAAGGGATTAATATCAAAAACATATTAAAACCTCATGCAACTCAGTAACAAAAAATATGATTGCCAACTGGGCAGAGGGACTAAATAGACATTTTCTTCAAAGAATACATCAAAATAGCCAACAGGTACATGTAAAGGTGCGCAACATCACTAATCATCAGGTAAATGCAAGTCAAAACCACAACCAAATATCACCTCACACCTTAGAATGGCTTTCATCAAGAAGAGAAGAGGTAACAAATGTTGGTGAGGATGTGAAGAAAAGGGAACCCTTTCGCATTGTTGGGAATGTAAATTGGTTCGGCCACTATGGAAGTAGTGTGGAGTTTCTTCAAAAACTTAAAAATAGGACTACCATTTGATTCCATAATCCCACTTCTGGGTACATATCTAAAGAAATGAAAACTGGATATGGAAAAGATATCTGCACTCCCATTTTTATTGCAGCAATATTTATAATTGCCAAGATATGGAAACAACCTAAGTTTCTGCCAATAGATATATGGATAAAAAAGATGTGAGATACATGTGTATCTATTCTAATTCTGTTCTATCAATTCTATTTTAATTAATACAGAAATAACATGTATAGAAATAATTTCCTGTCACCAAAAAAAAAAAAAATCTTTGGATACACATCTGGAAAATAAAGTTAACAAATAATCAATTTTATAATTTTGTTGTCTATGTGTGACAAAGGCCTTGTTACATGTAGCAATGTGGAAAGAGAGGGAGCCTTTCCTGGTTAGTTTACAGTTTAAAATTCACTTGCTTGGCTAGTGAATAATGGACATATATTGAGCATTATCGACAATAAATATTAACACTTGGCAGAATTAGGACACTGAGCGAAGTTATATAAGAGAAAATTATATAAGAGAAAATAAGGAATGTAATATTTTGTAATTGAAAACAAAAGGATATAGGTGAGTGTTTCTATCAGTTGTTCCTCTACTTGCCTCATATGTGTTTATTTATTACTTTAGGCTAATTGTCACCTTTTTCTGTCGCTTCCTACTATCAATGTGTATTTTTGATTACCAGGTATATGTGAGATAGTATTTGTGATAAAACATTCCCTGTTTGGGGACACAGAAACAAAATTAGTCTGTCATTCATATCTTCATTTGCCAAGGGCAAAATTTTATACTCAGTGTCAGAGAACTGCTTAATGTAGTTTCAGTATAAATCTTCCTGATGAAAGGAAATAAATAAAGGGAATAGTGGAAGCACTAACCACTAAGCTGATTGTAATGGTTGTCAATTTTACTACTAGTTTTACTCAAAAATTATTATCCATAATACTATTATTGAATTATTGAATATTATTAAATTATTCTCAGTAGGTCATATTTCCTGTTTCTTTCCCCTAACATTTATTTTTGGGGAAAAAGTGTAAGGAAAGTTTAAAAGATTTTAAAGTAAAAACCTTCATATCTACCATCTGGAATCTACCTTTGCATATTTATATACTTGGATTTCATGTTATCTGTCCATCTACTAAATCTTCTATCAATACATATGATTTGTATTGTAACTCAAAGTAAATTGTTGACATGAGTCCAGTTCTTCTTAAATTTGACACAGAAATTTTAAAATAGACTTTACTATTTGTTTACAGGTTTTTAAGTGGAAATTACATTAAATAAAATGCACAAATCTTAGTTACATATTACTTGCTTTCCTAATCCCTGTCATAATATAGATTCTTTTATTTTATTATTATTTTTTTAAAGTGTGTTTATTTTTGAGAGAAAGAGAGACAGAGTCTGAGTGGGGGAGGGGTAAAGAGAGAGGGAGACACAGAATCTGAAGCAGGCTCCAGGCTCTGAGCTGTCAAGCATAGAGCCCGTCACAGGGCTCGAACTCACAGACTATGAGATCATGACCTGAGCTGAAGTCAGATGCTTAACCAACTGAGCCACCCAGGTGCTCCTAACTTCTTTTAAAAGGCTAGTTATCTTGATGATTCCCCTAGCATATTAATCAAGAACAAAAGACAGAATAAAAAATACACCATCAGGAAGAAGAAAAATCACCATAGATTCTACAGACACTAAAGGATAATGAGAAAATATTGTGAACACCTTTATTATAATTAATTCAACAATTTAGATGAAATAGGTATATTGCTCAATAAAATACAATAACCCCAAATTGACACAGATATAAATAGAAATTCTAAGTAGCCAGATAGACTTAAACAATGATTTTTGTAGTAAAAACATTCCCACAAAAATGCCTTAAGACCAAGATGTTTTCACTGATGATGTCTATCAAATATTTAAAAAATGGATGCTATCAATTTTATGTAAACACACTTAGGAATCGGGCAGAAGGACACTTCCCAAATAATTTCCTCAGTCTCATACTTAACTCACACCAAAGCTTGATAGAAATTTTAAGAAAAAAAATTTTCAGAGTAACATTGTTCATGAGCTTACATATAAAAATCCTAAGAGAAAAATATGAACTCACAGAATTCCTGCAATATATTTCTGACAATTGACAAATTGAATTATATCCCAGAAATGGAAGATTTCATTAATATAACAAAGGAAGACATTCATTTTTTAATCTCAATAAATGAAGAAAAACATATTTGACTATATTCAATAACCTCTCATCATATAACATCCCACAAAATTTGAGATAGAAACTCTGCCTCAAGTTGATAGAGAACATCTAAATAAAACCTCAGTTAATAACATACATAGTGATGAAATAGTACTCTAAGGCCAGAACAAGATAATGATTCCTTCTTACACAATTATATTTAATACTGTATGAAATTGCAGGCCTTTGAAATAAAGCAAATAATAAAATCAAATTAATGAGGACTAGGAAGAAAAAATAAGGCCTTTCTCTAACTAAATTTAACATGGATTAGGTATTAGCATTGAGATTATGATCTAACACAGCAAATAATTCATGGTGTTTTATCATACAATGCAATAGCATCCGAATCTTCTCATTTTTGTTTACTTGTATAAAATTTAGTTGGAAAGATATTTAACACGTATGCTCCATGCTTCTTTAACTGTTGATACCTGTCAAATTCATGTTAGTCACTACATATTTAATCTTCCTTTCTCTTGTTAATAAAAACTGGTTCATAACCACTATACTTATTCTATATTCGCAAAGGACATAAGATTCTTAGGGCACAATTAAATGCAATACATAGCAAAGAGACATACTTGGAATAACAGGAAATTAAATTAATGTCTTTTATGTTTATGGACTTTTCAGAAGCATCTGTATCTTTCATATCCTTTATGTGTGTTCAGCTTTAAGAACTAAAGGAAAAGGAGAGGTGCCTGGGGAAACTAAGGCAGTTAAGTGTTGGACTCTTGATTTCCACTAAAGTCATGATCTCATAGTTATGATCTCATGGTCATGATTTCATGTGTGGAACTCTGCACTGAACATGGAGACTGCTTGTGATTCTCTCTCTCTCTCTCTCTCTCTCTCTCTCTCTCTCCCTCCCTCTGCCCCTCTCCCCCACTTGTGCTCTCTCTGAAATAAAATTTAAAAAAGATTATAAAAATTAATTAAAGCATAGGGATGTGCAAATATTTGTATTTTGATAAAAGACTGGGGAAAGGACACATGCATAATGTCTATCATAAGGAAAAAGTTGATTAGACAAGACAATTTTGGAAGGATGTAAACAATTTCTCTTTGTTATCTTCAAGTTGAGTCAATACCAAAACACCTAATTTGGGATTCTTGCATAGAATCGCCTAAAAATAATTTGAATAATAAGGAAATTTCCTTAACTGACAACTAAAACTCTCTAGTCCTATTCTTCATGGGTTTTAGAAGACAGTAACTTGGGTAAATTTACAGTTGAGAAGATATAATGGGGACAAGTGAATCAGAGGCATGGGAATTGTTAAATTTTGCAATCATGATTTAAAATTATAAAATTTAACACTCATGATTTAGGTGATGCATGTTTGTGTGTGTGTGTGTGTGTGTGTGTGTGTATTCACCAAATAAGACATAAATATGTCATACAGAATAAAGAACATTTTATTTCTTTCCATTAGTAGCAACATGGAATCTTCAGGTATCTATTTCACAAGAGTTTATTTAAAATGTAAATTAAATTTTCTTTTCTTTGAATAGGGCCTATAAATGAAAAACATTTTACATTTTGCCAACCCCTCCATGAAATATCCTTTTTTAAAAAAAAATATTTAAAATTTATTTTAGAGAGAGGGAGAAGAGTGCTTAAGTGGGGGAGAGGGGCAGAGGGAGAGTGTGTGTGTGAGAGAGAGAGAGAGAGAGAGAGAGAGAGAGAGAGAGAGAAATTCTTAAGCAGTCCCCATGCTCAGTGTGGAGACTGACATGGGGCTTGATCCCATAACCCTGGGATCATGACCTGAACCAAAATCAAGAGTTGGACACTTAACTAGCTGAGCCACCCAGGTGCCCTGAGATACCCTTAAAAATATTAACGCATAGAGATTACAAATCACATTTTAAAGTGTCTCAGAAGACAAGAAATAGTCTTTTGAGACAATTAGTTGCTTAAAAAAAAAACAAGAAATAAATCTTTATATAATTTAATTTTCATAAAATGACTACAGGTTGAAAGAGGATGTTTTGCTGTTAAATTTACATGGATATGAAATTGAATATTATGGGATTGTTTAAAACATGACATATGATTGACATTTGAAGATACTTAATTCCTAGCTATCTGCCCATACAGAGGCAAGGGGTGTATGTTCCTGTGGATCTTATGAAATAGGCTGAAAGAAGACATAAAAAGAGTCTTTTATGTCAAGGAGTTTTAAAATGGAGCCAGGAAGCCATTAAGGACATGGGTCTTATGCACATTTGCACTGAGTAGAGCCATGAACTTTGAACTGGGCCAAACCACAAGTATTTCAAAGACTCTACACAAACATCCTCAATTTTCTTGCTACAGTAATGTATTTTTGCTTAGTGATAGCCTTACCAACCAATCACATTTAGGCAAGATTAATTTTCAACCACCACAACCAACCAAAATTCCTTGTAAACAACACATAGTAGTATTTCTTCTGTCTTTAAAGACCCCAGACTTCTATTCCCTAGGAGGACACAATTTGGGTTCCTGCCCAAATCTCCTGTCTCAAAACTGCAGTTCGGAGACCACAAATAAATTCCTTTGTTTTATTTCAGTTCTGCCTCTTTTCTCCATTCACAAAGCTTACATCAATCTGAAATTACTAAGCAACCAAAGAGTTTTGTAGAATGCAGAAATATGCCTGTGGATCAAAAGTATACTGTGGTTCTGAGGAACTGAAACAATGGGCTTGATTATCTCCATATCCAGAAGTAAAACAAGAAAGGAAGCATTATGATTCTAACATACTGAAGGATACTAAAATATAACCATCTGTTTCAGGTGACTGAAGTGGGGTCCAGTGTTTATTGTATGCAATGGTATTTCTTTATTGATAAACCAGAGCCCTTCCCCTATAAAAAATGCATACTTGTGATGGCACACACAAGCAAACGTAGGTGGCAAGGATAAAATATGAGTAGAACCTACCAACTGGCCACTGACTAGATATGCAGTAAGCTGCATAACACCAAGAGAACAAATGCAGGGATGTTTTTTTTTGACATTAGCCATATCAGACAGGGAAGAAAAGGCAAACTTGCAAGACATGGTCAAGAGAGAAAGTGAAAATTTTCCTTTAATAATAAACCTGAAAACGGAAGTACAAAATACAAGACGTAAATAATATTGAGCCAGATAGCCAAAAATATTAAACAATCAGGAGATAAATTCAAAATTGATGAAATTCCAGTTACAGAGAAATTTCCATATAAGAATCAGTTAGAATCAGTGGTCATATTATTGACAATGAAACAATTTATCTTTGAGAATTTTCCAAGAATAGGAAAAAAAAACATCTTGGGAACTTGGAAGTGAATAGAGAAACAGGTGAGTAAAAGTAGCACAGAACAACACGCTTTGGTTTTTCAACATTGGTAGCAAGCATATTTATCAGTAGATCAAGCAGTTCACATCTTAAAAGCCCTTTATAATTTATAAATTCAATCACGTACATAGTCTATAATATTTACATAAAAGCAACTAGATTCTCACTATGGTAAAAATGATTAGAGAGCAAGTCAAACAGAGAAGGATTGCCCTTCCATGATCCTGATATTTCCTACCATGTAAACTCAATTATTGTACCATAACAAGAACCTCTTTCCATTCTTTTATTCACAAAGGCATGTTGAAAGAGAAAACTTGACCATGGCCAACTCAGTTCCTCAGTGTTTGCCAGTGCTTAGTGTGGGGAAAGGGTACTGACTGTAAAGAGACACAAATGAATGTTTAGGGTGTTGGAAATATTTTATATGCTGTTTTTAGTTGTGGTTACATTTCTACCTTTATTAAATGCACAATTTGTGATATACACATTTGTTACATTTATGCAATTGTTAAAATTCACCTAATCATTTACTCAATATTGAAAGATTTCATGTCTATAAACTACATTTCAATAAAGCAAATACAATATATATAATTTTGTCATCATCAGCTTATGAATTGAACATTTATTTTAATGAGATAAACTGTAGGTAGGCCATATAGAAAATTTTATTGCTATACATTGTGGGCATATAAATTGATACTTCTTTGATGCCAACTTTAATACTTAGCAATACATGAATAACTTAAAACTCAGTTTTATTTCTGGCCATGTATGTATACAAGCAGAAATGTGTAATTATGTTCACTATAAAGTTATTTCTCATAGAAAAAAAGTGAAAAACTAAGACATAAATTTCCTTCAGGAGGTTAATGTTTAAACAGAAATTTATTCAGGGAATATATATTATTTTATTTTATTTTTTATTTTTTTCCTTTTTATGTAATCTTTACATCCAACGTGGGGCTCAAATTCACAACCCAAGTTCAAGAGTTGGATGCTCTACCAACAGAGCCAGCCAGGTGGCCCAAAAATACATATTCTTTTAAAATTGAGACTAATAACTGTTTAACAAATATCAACATGAATAAATAAAAAAAAACAATGACACTTGAAACTCAAACTATTTTAAATGACACTTGAAACTCAAACATGAATGTATAGTGTATATGGATAGAAAATACATAGTAAATATAGAAGAATGTATATGACAATGGCACTCAATGCTTTCACGGAAGTGACTGTATGTTGGGAGTATGAGAACCTGAGTAGGTTGAGACTTTAGTTATTATTAGCAATATAATTCATTAAAATAATTTTATGAAGTAAATATCATATCACGTCAGCATTTGAGATGTATCTATACTTGCTATATTATTTCATGCAATTTTTGAACACTTTAAATATTTTAACATTATATTAACCTTATGTTAAAAGTAGGAAGTGAGGGATGCTTAAGACAAGACCCCAGTTCTTAGAGAATAAACATGGATGAACGGGTAAATGAAATATATTCATAATTAATTGCTTCCCAATATGGAACTGGAAAGAGGAGGGTAAGAGATTTAATACTTATATGGATATGAGGAGAGAACTGTTCCAACATGTTTGAAAAGCTAGCAAGGGAAAAATTCTTAGAGATAAAACTATAATTATTCCCTGAGAGACTTCTCAGATAAGGAAATTCCTACATGTACTTTCATCTTATAGATAGTCAATAAAAAGTCTATTGATATTTTCCCCAACAACCACTAGTCCCTATCTTTCTTGATCGGGAGAAAACATACAGATTCACCCAAATCAGGTCAGCTATATTGGGAAAATAAAATATTCATATGATATTAGAAGAGATGAAAATCTAAGCACTTGGTATAAAAGGAAAAACAGATAATATCTCTACGCAAGGGAAATTTATGGGTTTAGAAGAATAAAGCATACTTCAACAAAGATGAAACTTTCTTTGGGGAAGGAAAACAGAATAACAAAAGATTGTATGAGATAGATATTAAATGGATAAATGATACCTCTTTGGTGGACTTAAAAGGAAAGGATAGGACATATTTGGTTGAAAAATGGATACTTTTATGAAAACTAGACTTTGTAGAATTCATAGGCTTCACTATATGGAGAAGGTTTGAGAAAAACAAATGTCTGTGACTGAAAGCAGAGAGAGAGAGAGAAATGGAAAAAGGCCTGCAGATTTAGGCCTACAGAAAAGGTGGTTCTTAAGAAGGGCTAACATTTTAAGAACTTAAAAAGCCTCTCTTATAGATATAGGAGAAAATAAGTGGGAGATGGAACATCAGTGTCATATCCTACTGTTGAATAAAAATGAAGGATAGGAACAGATGGCCCTGCTGTTATTGAAGTACTACAAGTTGTGTGAGGTCTGGTAAATTCCAAATGTGAAGTAAGACTAGGTCTTAAGAAGAGCTCTTGGCAAAAGAACGATTCTCCTGGGCGCAGGAACCAGAGATGTGAATTCTCTCAGTTGGAAATTAGCCAAGGCGGATGCGAACGCAAGGATAAAAATGTATTTCTTTAAGAGAGGATCATAGGTTTAAAAAAAACAAAAAACAACAAAATATGAACTTCCATTGTACAGGGGTAAAAATTATCTAGGGATCCCTATGGATAGAGAAATCTGGAGATAATAGGAAATCAAGACTGGAAAGAATTTATAAACTCTTTTTAGAAAGTTTTCTGATATAAGATAGGGCACAGTGTTCTGAAAAAAGATGGGGCACAGAGAAGGGGAGGCTATGACTCTCTATAGTGCACACTTTTATTTAGCCCTAGCTTGCTAAGAACAAGAGAATGGTACAAATGAAGACATTTTAAATATGTTATGCAGCAGATAATCTACAGGTTGACTACTTCATGAATATTCTGTCTCTCATCTCTCTCTCATCTCGATTTCTTATCTCTATCTTTCTTTCTTAAGAGAATTATGATTTCATTTCTCTATCTCCTGATGGACATGAGTTTCCAGAAGAAAATTATTATTCTAAGTCAATTCCATTTTTATTCTGTGGTAACAGTTTAGGGGCACCATATCTGTAAGCCATATGAGACATGAGTCTCATGAGACATGAGTAAGATTTACTGAAATGAACTACTTCTGAAAAATGTTTCCTCAATCTCAGAAAAAAGTTCATGATCCCAGAGACTTCCCATAGTTTGTGCCATTGTCCTTGTGAAGCTGTTATGATTCCTCAAACCCTGCCAACTACTACTTCTCACAGGAAAGAATCCTTATAGCTAGTGTCAAATAGTTTTCTATGTATTTTTTCTAACCGAGATATAATTGACTTATTAGATTAGCTTCATGTGTACAACACAATGATTTGATACTTCCATGTGTTATAAAATGACCACCACAATAAGTCTAGTATCTAAAACAAACACAAAATCAAACTCATAGGTACAGAGGAGAAATTGGTGGTTCTGGAGGTGGGAGTTGGTAGTGGGGTGGACGAATTGGAAGCTGATAGTCAAAACATACAAACTTCCTGTGCTTATCACATGCATTCTTCTTACCTAATCTTGTCTTTAGGACCAACTCTAGACACATGCTGTAATATACTTGAGAAAGTTTCCCTTGCAGACTTCTCTAAACAGAGAAGGGAAGTCAAATACCTTGAATTAAAGGATGGAGCAAAAAATAAATAGATTTAAATATATTTAAAATATTGAATAGGAAGATATATTGTGTCAATTTCAGGGACAGTAGAGAATTGTAAGTTGCAATCTTCAATTTTTCCCCCTGTTTTTGGGACTTAATCATTTGGGGGGTAGTCAGTTACTTTGTTGCTGAGAAAAATAAAAACGAAAGAGGATCTTTTGTTTTTACCTATTTAAAGCAAAGATCCTTTCTAGTCCAAAGAAGTTTTGGAATAGCTTTAAGAAGCTGAACAAATCAAAACTGTTTTGAGGTCTTTGCTACTTAAATGAAGGGAAGACAAATTTACCTTTAATAGAAATGGATTTTGTGAAGACAGAAAGGACAAAGAGAGGACTGTCAGGTGAGCATTGGTTACCTATCTGGACCTCTGGACTACTTTTGAACTTCATTGTCATTTTGACGGCTGCAATCAAAACCCAGAGAATATTCTGGAATCCCTAATACAACATCAAATGTTTGGATTCCAGGTTTTTTGATTTACCCAAAGGTTAGAAAATATTTCTGATATTTGGCATTATGCTTTTAAAATTATTGCAGCTTTACCTAAAAAAGAAGGTTTTGTATCTATCTCACTCACTGTTTTAGAATTATTTCCCCTTTTTCCACTTGCTATATTTGATCTATGTGTTCCAGGTATTTATTTGGACACAGAATAGCCCATACCCTCAAGGTGTTTTGTATTGTTAGATCCTTCAGAGCTCAAGAATTGGAAATAGCAGAATAGGCAATTAGACACAGGGAAAGCAGAAGGGAACTTCCATGTCAGAAGGATGGTGACAAGCACATTTTCTGCCTACCATCAACAAGCATTTTTTACTCTGATCCCTCATCTCACAACACATTGGGAAGAAGCCTACATGAAATGTGAAGACTGAAATCAATATCAGTGCAAACTGAAGGCATTTTTTTTTTTACTAAATAAAGTTGTATTTGTCCAAAATGTATAATTTTGAAATGCTGCATCGCCCAACTCCTGTGAATCTGTTTTGCTACTTGCAGTAATAGAATCCCCTTATTTATTGGTGGGTAGTTGTGCCAATCTGCCTTTGTAATTTACTTCAGGAACCTTAAAGAGCCTCAAATGGTGAGGACGGAATATTGACATTACAGAGGGAAGACCAAGAACTTTTTCACTGTGGTTGTGTCACTGTTTTTCATTAGGGACATTAACTAAGATACTCCTCGAGGAGTTCAATCCAAGTCTAAGAGAATAGTTAATGAGAAAAATTTAAAACTGTACCCTGTGGTTTGGGTGGGAAAATATCAGAAATGGGTAGAATGATGTTTTCTCTGGATACGAACAGAAGAGAAAGCTAGTCTGACACCCAGGATCAATATTGTTGGGCACAGTGCTTCTGCTATAGACCAGAGGTTCCCAAACTTTCTCAGCTCACAGAGCCCTTAGCGTATCAAGACCTTTTCATGGTGTCCTCAGGTCAAGAGAGTTTAAATGAAACAACCAGTTTCATTTAAATCAATCAGAAACTGATTGTTTGATTTAAATAGTTAACCTAAATTCATAAAATCATCTGAAACATAGTATATATAAATTAATACATAAAAATAATATTTTAGTTCATTTTTAACCACAGTCTTATAATTGGATATGAATACCTTTTGGTGCACTGCATAGCTTCTCAAATCTTGGAATTGCATTGAATACCACTCTTTTCAAATTATGTTCCATAGTAATTTTTACACAGTACTTGGTTTTTGTAACAGCAATTTCTGAAAACCTGGATTTGCAAAGACATGGCGTTAAAAGGAGTGCAGTGTGAATTATGTTTAATTGTGAAGTATCAAGTGATATCTGATGTGGAGCTGAGTATTACTGTGCTTCCCTTAAAAATTTAAAATACTCAGTGACAATTGTGTAAGTTCACCTGGACACCTCAGCACACAGTTTGGGAACTGCAGCACAGACATCACATCACAACATCTGCATCACAACATCACAACAACTGCAACATAGACATCACAAGAGATATAAAACATAATAACAGCAACAAGGTGGTTTTTTTAGTAACTTTACAGTTATGTTAGTGTAGGGTCTGATAGTTTGGATGCCAGGGAAAAGAATACTATGTTAAATCCCAGCTCTGCCATTACCAGCTCTGTTATGTTATTTGTTTTTCTGTACCTTTGTTTCCTCCTGTTAAGCTGGAGTTAGGTAGAACCATTGTTTTCTATAAAGAGCAGGATCCAGAACATACATAGAATGAAAATAAGAAAACTAAATAGTACCTGTCTCCTAAAGCTGTTATGAGTACTAAATGAAATAAAATACATACGGTTTCTCTGAAGTATGTGACAGATTATTCACACAAAGATTTGTACTTAGTATTATTATTATTGATGAATTTCTCTCCGGAAATGTTATATTAACGATTACTGTCACCCGTACCTTGCCAACCATAGATATGTTACATATAAATATAAATTGAAATAAAGAACCATTTTCCTATTCCACAATAGTTGTAATGAATTTGTTGATTCATCATGCAGATAATAGTTTTAACCTTATAGGAGTAAATGACATTAGTAATTAACATTTAAAAATTTTTTTCCTGAATTCTATTCATTTGTATACACATCTCTTGTCTCCTCTAATAAGCTGACTCTTCATTAGAATAACTATCACATCTTGTGAAATTTTAATATTTCCAAAACATCCAGGGCTTGCCATATATATACATAAATACATATTTTGTTAGATGGCTAAGCTTCTTGCAATTTAACAGTCTACACTATGATTACTGTGCTGACATATTAATTTGTTAAATAAACACATTTAATGCTTTCTGTATGCCAGGAATGCTTCACAAATATTAATTCATTGAATACCACTCTTTTCAAATTATGTTCCATAGTAATTTTATAGATCCATAGATTATTGAGGACTAGCTAGCAGTAAGTAAAGCTATTGTTTTCTTTAAACAGCAAGATCCAGATCATGAAAATGATAACTGACAATTACTTAGGCTTTACAATATGTTAGACATTATCTTAAGTGCTCTAGATGTATGTAAATAGTTTGATCTTTATAACACTATGAAAAAACTGAAACATAGATTAATTTTGTACCCCAGGCTACAAAACCGACTGGAGGTAAGGAAAAAGTCAAGTACAACTAGAGAAGCAGAGAGAAAGAGAGAGAGAGAAATAGAGAAAGACAGAGAGAGAGAAAGAGAGAAGGGATAGAAGTAGGATGAAGAGAAAGAGGAGAAGAAAAGGATGGAGAAGGAGGAGGAGAAAGAGACAGAGAAGAGAGGAGGGAAGGAGGAGGAGGAGGAGGAAGAGGAAGAAGATTTGAGGCAGTTTATAACAATGCTTATAATGCCAAGTATTGGAAGTTAAAAATCAAGGTCACGTGAAATGATAACAAAAGATAAGTGCTTTTTAATTACTCAACTTTACTTTTGATCACTTATCCTTAACCATCACTTAATAAAACATATAGGGGTTCTTGCTACATGTTACTGTGTGATTGTCCTTTCTTACCTAATTTACTCCCTGCTTTTATTTGTTTTTGCATTGAGAAATTCCATAGAGGTAATTTAATATGCTTAAGAAACCACTGCTTATTAGTCATAGTGATAGTTTGATTTGCATTATTTTATTTATTAAATTGTTGGATTGTATGAATTATCACTCCCATTTTACAAATGAGAGAAATAGGGCTCTGGTAGGTTAATTATTACATTTTTATTACTTAGAATTTTCCTGAATCAAAACCAATTCTTTAGTATACCATAGTGCAAAACTTATCCACTACAAGATTTGTAGATAAAACTTAAAACATTGTATGTAGTAGGTAGCTTTTTGGAGGGAGTGAGGTGATTCCTACAATGTGTTGGTAAATGGCCATTTTGTTCTTAGAATATAGTTATAATTTTGTGGTCTAGAAAAACAAAGTTAAACATTAAATGAACTCTGCAGAAGTAATCTAATGTTTGTGTGTGTGTGTGTGTGTGTGTGTGTGTGTGTGTTTTACCTTCTAAAAACTACCTCAATATGTCACTATCCATCATATTTCAAGACTACAGGGAAAGCACACACAGTGTTCTTGAAATTGCTTTTATATTTTTTAATACCACTTATATTCAGAAAGCAT
This sequence comes from Lynx canadensis, assembly GCF_007474595.2. Lineage (NCBI taxonomy): Eukaryota > Metazoa > Chordata > Mammalia > Carnivora > Felidae > Lynx > Lynx canadensis. The sequence continues at coordinate 67,139,201 of NC_044306.2, forward strand.
TTCTTTGTGGTCAATCCACCCACTATATGTTAAATCTTTTCCTCTTATTTTGTTCTCACAAAACATGAAGAGTAAATCTCTGAACTGGTCTCTTTATGACCAGGGAGATATTTCTATTCTATTTTCTATTTCTATTAACAGGTTATTTCTATTTCTATTAACAGGTTAAAATTTTAATTTCCATATTTTCTCTTATAAGTATTATTATATTTTAACTTCTTTATATACTTTGCATCTCAATTTCAGATTTTTAATATCAGAAACCCAAATGAGAAGAAAATTACTCCTCAAATGTCTAGTCTAAAGGATCACTTTAAGATTCTTATAAAATATTTCTATAACCAATACTCTCTCTCTCTCTCCCATTCTCTTCTTGATCCTTGGTATATACTTTCTACAAATATCCAAATAGTACATGATAATGATAACTAGCTTATTTTTTGTTTGATTTATAATTTTAATTAGCAATATTAGTAACAATAATACGAGCTGGAGCAATGACTAATTTATTTGGTACCTCCCATATGTGACTACTGTGTATGTTACTATATATACATTGCTTGTATTTCTCACAATAAACTGCAAAACTCCTGTTATTTGCCAAATACTAAAAAGATAGAAACCAAGGTTTGGAGAGGTCAACAAAATTACCTATGATCATGCAGTTACTGCTGCAGCTTGGATTTGACTCCTGGCATTTGTGAAAATCATTTTGTGAAGTAGTCATGTACTCAGAAAGGTACTTGGAATCCTTGTTTTCTATAACTGTGGATAATACAATTTAATGTGCATCAAGGCTTCCACTGGGAACAGAACACCTGCAATTATATTTTTTAGTTTTCTTAAAAGTATCAAAGAGTTAACAATTCAATGAGGAATTTCTGGGCCAAAACTCAAGAAGAATAAAAAAAGGAAAAAAAAATGAAAGAAAGAAGGAAGAAAGGAGAGAAGGAAGGAAGGAGAAGAAAACAAATGTAATCTCAATAACTACGGCTCTATTAATCTGAAGGCATTTGTAATCGAGGAAAAAAGAGCTTCAAAATGGATCTGTGTGTTAGTCTAAAGACCTGGAAAAGATCACAGTCTGAAAAACTTAGGGATTCTGATTAACCATCTGGTGTGTTAACCTAGGACCCAAATGTCTTTACCATCAAAGTAAGGTTCAAAAGTACTAAAGTAGCCTACCATGCATTGTAGCCTGTTTTTTTTTTTAATTATAGCCTTTAAAATCCTTTTTTAATTTTATTTTTGAGAGAGAGAGAGAGAGCATGCAAACCAGGGAGGGGAAGAGTGAGAAGGAGACAGAGGACCTGAACTGGGCTCTGCACTGACAGCAGACAGCCTGACACAGAGCTCGAATTCACAAACCTTGAGATCATGACCTGAGCCCAAGTTGGACATTTAACCAACTGAGCCACCCAGTTGCTCCTATAGCCTGTTTATACATGGTTTTCTAAGACTTGAGTTAAAAATAAATTCTGAAATTAGATTAATATGATCTGAGACTGCATCAAAAACAAACAAAATACATTATCTTTTAAAGAAAATGTAATCACACTAAAGTTAACTAAGCAAGTATTATTAGAAATATCTTTCCAGGGGCACCTGGGTGGCTCAGTCAGCTGAGCATCCAACTTCGACTCAGGTCATGATCTCACGGTCCATGAGTTCGAGCCCTGCGTCAGGCTCTGTGCTGACCACTCATAGCCTGGAGCCTGCTTCAGATTCTGTGTCTCCCTCTCTCTCTCTCTGCCCCTCTCCCTTCATGCTCTGTCTCTCTCTCTCCCTCTGTCAAAAATAAATAAACACTAAAAAAAAAAAAGAAATATTTTTCCAACACAAGGCCCAGTATAGAGTAAAAAATGACCAAGCACACAAAGAAACAAGACATTGATTAAAAATGAGCAGAATCCACAGACAATTGAAATAGTCTCATAAGGACTGTTAGTAAATATCAAATACAGGCTTCAAATTCAAATTATACTGATATATATATAAAATTGATATAACAGTTAACTTTGAGTACTTTGATAACATCCAAAAAAAAATAATTACATTTAAAAAAGGAGTAAGATATTCGAAAAATAAAATAACACACACACACATATATGTATATGTAACACACACACATATATACATATATATATATATATATACACACACACACACACACACACACATAATAATCAAGATTAAGAACTCAGTTGATGGGTTTCATAACAAATTAGACAGATATGAATGAAAAAGTAATGAACTGAAAGGTAGGGCACATAACACTATCTAAATTGAAGTGTAAGTGGAAAAAAACCCAGAGACTTGTTTTTAAACCAAGCATTAAAAATATCACAGGACTAAATACACACCAAATATCTTTGCTATACACATTGTAACTAAGTGAAAATATTCATATACTTGACTAATAAGAAATATACTGAGAAATACTATATGTATCAAAGAAAAATCTAACAGAAATAGGGAAATATTTCAAATTACAAGATTATTCCTATGAAGTTAAAATAAGGGAAAATTTGGGGCTTCTGGGTGGTTCAGTTGGTTGAGTCCGACTTCAGCTCAGGTAATGATCTCATGGTTTGTGAGTTCTAGCCCCACATGGGTCTCTGGCTGACAGCTCAAAGCCTGGAGCCTGCTTCAGATTCTGGGTCTCCCTCTCTCTCTCTGCCCCTCCCCCACTCATGCTGTTTCTCTCCATCTCTGTCTCTCTCTCTGTCTCTGTCTCTCTCTCTCAAAAATGAATAAACATTAAAAACAATTAAAAAGAAGGCAAAAGTCATAACTCATTTTTGGATTTTCTTTTTTTAATGTTCACTTAGTTTTGAAAGAGAGGGAGAAAGAGAAAGTGCAAGCACATGTGGGAGAAGGTGAGAGAGAGAGGGAGACAGAGAATTCATAGCTGTCAGGGCAGAGCCTGACATGGGTCTTGAACCCAGGATCTATGGGATCATGACCTGAGCTGTAGTCAGATGCTCAACCAACTGAGCCACCCAGGCTCCCCCACAACTTATTTTTGAAGATGGTAACACTTTTCTATAAAAAACAATGAGATTAGGTGAAATGACAATTATTATGGCAAACTTTTTTCTGTAAAAGACCGTAAGCAAAGATTGTAAGCTTTCCAGGCTCGTATTAAAATGATTCAAACTGGCTGTTGTATCACAAAAGCAGTCATAGACAATATATGAACATAAGGGTGTGTCTGTGTTTCAGTAAAGTTAATTTACAAAAATAGGTGGTTGTAGTGGACTGAATTAGATCAAGGTGCCCTAAACTGGTGACTCCTGAACTTGAAGAAAAGAATAGCCATCAATCACCATGGGGGAGATTGTAGAAGGAACAGTTTATTAGGACTTAAGTTTTTGACACATTAAGTAAGAGATGTCAATTAAACATCTTAGTAGAGATATCAAGAATGCTCTCGGGCAAAATATCATGCAGTTAAGGAGCAGTCTGGCTGGATATATACATTAGGAGCTATTAGTATAAAAAGGTGATACAATGCAGGAAAGTGTATAGTTAAACAGCTAATCTGCTCTCCATTCAGTTTCCCTTTACCAAAAAAACAAACAAAAAAAAGAAGGTAAATGACTTGGTCAAATATCCTTATAAATATATTAATGAGAGTCTTCCTGAAAAAAAAATTCTGAAAAAAGTTACCTTCCAGCAGAAGACTCTTTATCCTTGGAATGGTTTAAAAAAATGCATCTGATCTAAAATTGCTTACTGTACACCTATAATCTATGAATTTATATAAGTGGGCTATGGACTATGTTACATACATTATTTAATGATCTGAGAACAAAATGACCTAATTTCTTGACCAAAATGATCCCTTCTTTGTAAGTGATCTTAAGCACATACATCACTTAGAGTCCACTCGTGTTAATCTGCGCTCAGAACAGGTCCAGGGCAGAAGAAAAAACATGTAGATCCCTGTTGATAGTCCTAGACCCTCTCTGTACTTCAATTGTGCCTCAAAATTCATTAGTAATCTTTGGTACCAGGTAGTATTTCCGATTTACCAGAGTCTGAATTAACAATGCAATCCTGTGTACTTATTGTTAATGTCATTACATAAGTTCAGATTATCACAGGAGTGGCTTTTCCGAAGAGAGTCAAATACTGGGATCCCTTAAGGCACTCCAACAGTGACCATCTGAAAGAAGAGGGGACATGCAACAGGACTGCTGGAGGATAATCAGTGAGGAAGGAGGAAATCCAAGTGTGTAGGCTAAGCTAGAGACCAGTGAAGAAAGAGTATCAAGAAGGAGGAAGTATTGACTGTGTCAAATGGTGGTCATAGGCACTGTGCTTTAGCATAATACATAAAGTATCTTGGTGAACTTAGCAAGAAGAGTAGTTTTGGTGAAACAGCTGGGGTAAATGCTTACCTCAAAACAATGTGAAACAGTTATCTGAAGATAGTGACTACAGACAACAATTTCACACAAAATTTTGCTGCAGAGAAGACTGAGGACATTAGATGCAGGGTCAAAAGGTTTTATTTAAGATAGAAATCATTTTTAAAAATATACGTTTCAGTGCTGACTGAAATATTTAATCAAGGAGAAGTTTTAATAATGCAGAAAGGAGAATAATCTTGGGGCAAATGTCTGGGAAGGGAAGAGAAGAAGCTATCAAGGATGCAGATTGGGCAATGGACATCAAATAGGTAAATAAGGAGTTCATTTCTCATGAAAGGCAGAAATTTGCTCATTTGTGTACAGGTGGTCATATATGAGTAGATGGAGTGGGGAGACTGTCAATATTTTCTTGTGTGAATTTTTGCAGTAATTCCAGAAGCAGAGTTATTATCTAAGAATATAGATGGGATAGGAAATGTTGAAGGTTTTAGGAGAGAAAATAAGATTTGAGATAATACTGTAGGACAGTAGGAAAATAAATGGATCAGACAATTATAGTACAATTTTCTGGCAGCATTAAAAACCCAATTTAGCTTTTTGTTCATACATTTAAATAAGTATGAGCATTTCCTTTATGCACAAAAAGCAGCACAGGTTTGCAAGCTAAAAGAAATTAGAGATTGAAGTAAACCATAATTGCTATTTTGCCAACAGTATGAACAAGTGAACCAGGTGCCTGAAATTCAAGGGCAGATGCAAGGAAATAGTTATAATGATTGACCATGGAACTGGAACTAGTCACATTTTTTAAAATGTGCAGTAAAACACACACACTCACACATACATGCACACTCAGATCATTAATGGACTATATCTATTTTGTCTTCATACCAGGTTTTGCTATCATAGTAAAGTTTTTTATGTTCCACAGGTTTTTTCTTCTAAGCTTACAGATGAAGGTTCTGTAGGTTTAGCTCTGTTTTTAATTTATTCTACTTCTCAGTGAAGAGGAAAAGAAATATTGAAACATTTTCAGTGTCTCAATTCTCTTATGAATTCTAATGCAAAAAGGCCTAACAGGTGCCTAAATTACTCTTGTGGGTACAGATAAAAATCTAATTGTCATTGAATGTTAACAAATGCCAAGTACTTTTCTATCACCTCTACACAACAGAGAAATCCAAATAAAACAGTAATGTGGGTTTTATTATTTACTATCCCCAATTCTGCCTCATAGACAATGGCATTGGTGCTCACAGTAACCTTCATGTAGTCACCCAATATAGGGTTGAGAGCAGAGTTCAAGATTAACTTATATTTTACCGTCAAGCATTTCCTCTCCTTTTCCTGACTAGATGGCTCAAGTAAGTAGAGTCCAGCTGCTGAGAATGTACTTCATGAACAGAAAATTATGATATGATACATAGCTGGATAACCAAAGTATTTATTTGTTTTTCTTAAAGTGTTGTGTGTGTGTGCGTGTGTGTGTGTGTGTGCGTGTGTGTGTGTGTGTGTTGGGTAAAGAGGGTATGGGAAGAAACCAGAAACCCAGGTATTTCTTCTCAAGTGATTTGAAATTTTATTTCAAGATAATTTTAAATTTTAAATAATATTATAGATCAGAAAAAATGGGTAAGCATGGGATGGAATTTAGAAACCATTAAATTTCATCCCATTTTAGAAATGAGTAGACTCAGCTCCAGAAAGTTTATGTAAATTGTTCAGATTTTAACATATTTTTGAACAGCACCAGGGTGTGGGGGGAAACAGAATATTGAAGTTGTTTAATAATTTTCAAACATTTTAGCAGGATTCATTTGTATACAAACAAAGTGATAATTTTATGATTCACATCTATTTTTCAGAGTAATTCCAGGAGGAATTATAATAGGCAACATTTTGCCAACCTAATTTTCAGTCTGATTAAAAACGCTTCTCCTTCAGTTATTTAAATTAATGAAGTTTTACTCCATGTTTACAACTAACCTTCAAAAGAAATTTATGAATGGCCTTACTTTAAAAGTGGCTTTGGGTTTTTATGCCCTTTAGATGAAATTTGAAATCATGCAAAGATGAAAAGCGAAATTATCCCTTTCATTTCACAGCAGGTGACTAATATTCACTGATCCAGAATGCTGATTCCTGGGAAAGTGAATGAAGATTTACTAAAATTAAACTAAACTGTTGCCAGTTCCTCAGACACTTATCTATGTTGTAGAGTATCAGCCACTTTCTTCCTCTTCTTTCTCTTTCCATCTTCCAAAGTGGCTGTTCCATTTTGTATTCCCACTAGCAAGGAATATGAATTCCTGCCACTCCACATCCTCGCTACCATTTGTGCTTGAATGTGGTCCAGATTTTTGTCATTCTAAGAGGTGTCTAGTGGTAACTCACTGTTGTCTTGATTTGCATTTCTCTGATGACATATGATGTGGAACATCTTTTCATATGTTTATTTGCCATCTGTACATTTTCTTTGGCAAGGTGTCTATTAAGGTCTTTGGACCATGTTTTAATTAGGTTGTTAGCTATTTTATTGTTGAGTTTTAAGAGTTCTTTGTATATTTTGAAGAATAATCATTTATCAGATGTGTTTTTTGCCCACATTTTCTCCCTGTCTGTGGCTTGTCTTCTAATGCACTTGATAATTGTCCTTTGCAGAGCAGAAGTTCTTCATTTTAATGAAGTCCAGCGACTTTTTCAATAACTACACTAGCAGTGCTGCTATTGATGATGTTTTGATCTTTATATATTTTGGAGTCTCATAGGAGACAAAATATTTAATAAATTTTATTGAAGAGCACTTAATTATTTAACAAATACCTATATGTACTTATTATGTTCCAGTCACTGTTCTAAATGCTTCATAAGACTCACTCACTTAATTTTCAGAAAAGCATTTTGGGTGGTTATTTCATAGTCCCCATTTCAGAGATGAGAATACTGCAGCATAGAAGGTACTTAAGTGACTTGACCAAGTAGATGAGGAATTGGGATTACTGCTCAAACAGACAGGCTATGGTCTCTGTGTCCTCTGTAACCATACTGCTTCTTCCATGTTGAACATGGTTTTTGAAAGCACTGTTTTCCAGTCATTGCTTGATAATCAGCAATTGCTTGATAATCAGCAATTGCTTGATAATCATTCCTTCTCTTCTGATTATTGGGCTTACCCCAAATTTCAGCTCCAGAAGTATGGTACTTGATATACAATTCTGAAGAGATTCTTTACATTCAGTCTTTAGTCCACTATGGCATTCTCAGAGACTAAAACGTTTTACCCAAATAAGTGTTGGATAAAGAACCTAAAATGGAGAGAGAAATCTGACATTTCTTTTTCTGAGCAGCAGAATTGTAAATTCAATTGCTATCATGATCCATCTGTTTTATTTGTCAATTTATAACAACTTTTGAAGAACTATTTAACATGTAAAATTCTGGATATCATAACATGAATAAGAATTGCTGATTACTGATGGAAAAAAACACACAGCTATGTAGATTTGCATCATCATATAAAAATTGTGGTTTTTACTCCCAACTGAGCCATCAAGTTTGCCGTCAATATTTGTATACTTTACTCAGCTTGTTTAGACAGTTTATTTTCCATGAAGCTATATCCAACTTCCTTCATTCTTGTAAATCCAGAAGAAAGTCCCTTGCTTCTATGTCCCATATTTTATTCTACACCTGACATAATGGGGAAACATTATAATAATCTACTGGGGCAGGTGTTATTTGTCATCCATTTTATGATCAGCATCTTTTGAATTAATGTATTCTCATATAAAGTAGTAATATTACGGAAGCGTAGGTATTCACTTTTCTTCTCCATTTGGAGAATGGAAGATTCCAAAAGTATTTTATTAGAAATTCCCTAATTATAAACTTCTCTGGAAAATTCCAAATAGCATGAAACTTTCGGTTATATCACAGAAATTCCTTAAGAAAACATGACTGCTACTTTCTTCATGTAATTTTTCCACCCACCCACAATTTATGCCAGCCATTTCCATAAACTTTTCATAAGTAGTTCATCTGGGATGATGACTTTCCACTATTCGTGTTAAATATCAGTGATACTGTTGGGTATTGAGCATCTAAAGTGAAGCCAGAGTGTTCTATTTGTTTTATGATTTATATTTCAGAAGCTCAATAGTAACCAGCTTGCTTAAAACCTTTTAGCTGTGTGTCTTATCAACAGTCTTAGGAATAGAACTACTAATATGTTTTCTTATTCTATTATATTTCTTTGTATTCTTTTCATACCTATTCTACAGATCAGAAACTTATTCAAATGAGTTACTCAATATGTTTCACCCAGACCTATTCATTCTGTTAAAGTAACTTGCAAATTCATGCCATAAACAAACATATTGATTTTGGCTCTAGAGGGCTTTTGTAATGAATTTCATAATATTCTCATATCCCTTTTGTAATTAAGCCCAATTTAATCCCAGTCCATCACCTTCTTAACAATCCAGGTGCCTATATGAATAGAATCGTACTGCTAGCGGATATGACTACATATTGAATTTGCAAGTCATTTTTATGATGGGCCCTTATTTATTTAGTCTGCTTTGCTTGCCTCTGAGATGATTTAATTAAACGAGTAATAAAGAGGTGTAGGTACAAAAGGGTATATATGGAAACATGTAGGATACATCGCACGTTGAATACAAATATGCTGTTGAGAATGCATAATTTCACAAAATAATGAGATGAGAAAATTTTGCTAGTAGGTATCCAGAGCAAATATAATGGTCCAGGCTTGGACTGAATCAATAAACTTCATATGTGACCAGAGAGCAAAGAGTCTTTACAAACACAAAGATATTTCCTTTTATTTGCTCTTTTTTCATTAAATTTAATAGGAATGAATTTGTGTCTTTTGCATAAATTGGAAAAGTTACGCAGTAGAAACCAGGGAAGTGGGAATAGTGGTTAACCATTACTAGTGGAACTTTCATCTTATGAATTTGCTCAATATTTGCATTCAGGTACAAAAATGTAGAACGAATAACAATGTCTAATATGAATTTAAATTGACAGACTATCTTAGCATAAACACGCTATTAACATAAAAATTCTGTGACATTTTTATTTATGTCGAGAGAAAGGAATAAAAATAAATGAATACACTCATGCTGTATTTGTGCTAAGTGGTATTATAATGTCCAGAGAATGTCTGGGCTATGCGACCTTGAAGGAGGAAAATCCTATGCACTTATTTAGCCAACTGGAAGCGGGGACTTCAATGTGCCTTTTAGATAAAACCATAAGATTCTGGTGACGTTTTATAATATTCAGTGTATGCACGTGGTGTGGTGTGAATACAGCCACACTCTGCTTCCCACAGCATGCAAGCAGCAATGGGCTGCAGGCTAGGTCTCCTCTGAAGTCACTTGTCAGCCTGACTGAAAGAAAGAACAAAGAAATGAAGCAGAGGTGTATTCTCTTCTCAGACATGCCTTTAGTACATTTAGGCATTTTAGACAAAAAATAAAGAAATAAAACAGTCATTGAAGTTTAACGTCTCAGTCTGATTTTGAACACCAGAAAAATCAAGGCCAGGTTTTAATTACATACACATGCAAGATTTCTTTCATTATATGTTTTTTTCTAAACTTAAGACTGTATCTACTTTTCTTTTCTCTAAATGCTTTAAAATCCACAAATAAAAAAAATTAAAGTGATTTTTTATTAGGAAAAAAAGAGGGGATTATTTTGTGTGGACAACTTGAAAACAGAAAAAATGGTTAGGCTTGCTATTCACCTGAAAGGCTATTTCTTGATTTATGGCATTATTTTGATCTGTTATAGGAGAAACTACTCTGTCCATTCCTTTTCTTGCTTGCATGGCCATATATTATTACCTACAGTCTTACCAGATGCTTTGTGGATATTTTTATTTATTTATTTTTTTTTTTTTAAATTTTTTTTTTTTCAACGTTTATTTATTTTTGGGACAGAGAGAGACAGAGCATGAACGGGGGAGGGGCAGAGAGAGAGGCAGACACAGAATCGGAAACAGGCTCCAGGCTCGGAGCCATCAGCCCAGAGCCTGACGCCGGGCTCGAACTCCCGGACCGCGAGATCGTGACCTGGCTGAAGTCGGACGCTTAACCGACTGCGCCACCCAGGCGCCCCATGGATATTTTTAAATGACAGTGATATTTGCACTTGCAGTTAAAATTTGCATAAAGCATCAGGAATAATATGTCCAATGTAGCTAAAAACTGGTTAAAAAATCTGAACAAGTTCTTCTTTTAAATGATCATGTATGTAGAATGGTGGCATTACGTTGCACATGATACTCCTGAGGGCAACATTGTGGAAAAGGAGCAGCCTCATTTAATACAGACATAACTAGAATTTAGTTTTTAAAAATCCATTATTCATCCACTTTTTAAATTGGAAAAGTGATTCAAGAACACAAAATAGATATACAACCATTGATCACTGTTTAGTTTCAACAGTCAGTGGCGAAGTAAATTACATTGAAACAAATGGCGAAGTAAATTACAATGAATATTTAATAAATAATTTTAAAAATTTTAATATTTTGCTTTAAATATTTTAATAAGTATTTTAATACAAATAATGCATTTGGCCAAGAAGTGAAAAACGGCTTAAAATGGGATGTCAATATTAGGAAAAAAACTCCAATGATAATGATAGTTCAAAGTCCGTCAATAATTAAGGCTCCTGTGGAAGAAAATTGTGTCCTGATTATGTGTTAGACTATATTATTTTTACATTAAAATTTTCATGGTCTTACAAAATTTTTATAGTCAGTGTGCTTATATAATGACTGATACAATCCGCTTCAATTTCTTTAAAAAATATTTCTATGTGATAAATATTTCCATTTGTAGACATTATATTTTTAAATATATAATTATAAGATTCTAACAGACTAATTTGTGTCATGAAATGTATCTTCGTCATTTTGGTATTAGTAGCAGCAGTAGTAGTAACAGCAATAGTAGTATTTGCAGACTGGAGTCTGGACATAACTATATTTTAGGATATAAATTCTTATAAAAATATATTTTCTTGGATTACAACAAGCATTTTTAGGAATGAGAAGACTCCTCTTAAAGAATAATGATGTAAACTGCCAGTTCTATATCTCACTGTGAAATTAGGTGTGTGAAGTTGCCTGAAGAACTCATTCCTGATCACCCCATGCAATCAGATTGAGGTGGACAAAGAAGATGAGAAGTGAAATATTTTAATATCAAATTATTTTGTCACCAAATTAATAAGCTGCCCCTTTTTCACAATGCAAATAACTTGGACATAATTTTGAATTCTGTAATAAAATGTGAGTCAGAACATACATTTCGAATTAAGAACAGGAAATCTTCTCTAAACGAAAATAATTTAGATGCTCTTCATAAGCCAAAAACAACTTGTTGAAACATGGAGACAATTTCTTTTTCAACGTGCTGTAAGAAATGCTTGTCACATGATGGAACTGGAGAGTGTTATGTTAAGTGAAATAAGCCATACAGAGAAAGACAGATACCATATGTTTTCACTCTTACGTGGATCCTGAGAAACTTAACAGAAGTCTATGGGGGAGGGGAAGAAAAGAAAAAAAAAAAAAAAAGGTTAGAGAGGGAGGGAGCCAAAGCGTAAGACACTCTTAAAAACTGAGAACAAACTGAGGGTTGATGGGGGGAGGTAGGGGAAAGTGGGTGATGGGCATTGAGGAGGGCACCTGTTGGGATGAGCACTGGGTGTTGTACGGAAACCAATTTGACAATAAATTCCATATTTAAAAAAAAAAAAGAAATTCTTGTCACGTGACAGCTTTAGGTCAGCCACAATCTGATGTTGTCTTTCACCACCTGTGTCTGTTCACAGGGCAAAGAATCAAAATCATTTAATAGAGTTTACAAATAATTACACAAATGAGATGCCTGTCCTTTCATATATTTAACTTGTATCACTTAATGATAAGAATAATCATACTACGGAAGCTTATCCTTATATTCTGATGAAATGTGTTTTATGATTTAATGGAAGACATTAAGTCCTTCCACTTTATTTCACTATTGCCCATCTCTTCTTTTCTTTCACTGTTTCATATACCCCAGAATTATTTACAATATCCTCTATGTCTTCTCTCCAGTTGGTTGCGCTGAAAGCATTTTCCCACATTATCATCCTAAGTTACAGTACATTTAAAATAAACATAAGAAAGTAACTGTGAAATATATCCAAATAAAATGAAAGTCTTCAATAGCATAAAAAAGGCATCATAGGAACATTAAGAAAAGTTTTCTCTTTGGAGGAAGTGGTCAAAGAAGTCACAACCTCAGTATTCAATAGCATTTTGTTTACAGTAAAAAGGAAAAGGAGAGACATTCCTTCTGGTGTATATTGCCATGGTCAAGGCAAAACTGAGTTCTAAATATGTATAGATAAAAATGGTGTTTGATACCAGAAATATATATAGTTTGAAGTGATGGTTGATACTAGACCGTGGAAAGTTTAACCACAGACAAAGTAGCTGTTATTTGATAACGTAAGCAATGGAAACTTCATTAATCAAAGTCTTCTTTCTTGCCTCCCTTCCCACCCCAGTGGATAATGCTAATTAAACTCAAAATATCACTTTGTCCTTCCTCATGCCCCACTGAAAACCCAAAAAGAGATGAAATAAAGAGATCTTCTGTCCTGAAGAGAGCAGCATGACTAAGCATACTATTAGGGAGTTGTCCTCTGCTTGATTCTCTGCTGAAGAGCTATTCTGGAAAAGCCAGTCTACATACTTCTTACATTTTTTATAGCACAGCAAATAACTTTATGTTACTATATCTCCAGAGAACACTGCAGGAAAATAACAAAGCCATTAAAAGAGTGGTTCAGAAATGAACATGTTTGTGGGTTATAACTTAACAAAACTTTCCCACTGTCAAAGAAATTGGAGCTCAGAGTGACGTTTTTGTGACTGTGCAAAAATGTCAATCAAGCGATATTAATTGCTACCCATAGAATTGACTCTCTGTCCAATTGAATGTCATCCATGTAGAAAATAAATCTCTTTTAATAGAATTAAGCTACATGAATGACCCTATTTGAAAAAGTCATATTCATGAATATTTACATAGTTCTGCATTTAAATAAGTTGTCCATGTTCTAGAAAATCCAAGGGAATATGCAGCACTATTCCTCAATAATTGATCTAATGTTATAATCAAATCCCTGTTTCTCAGGCATTTACCATACAGTATTTAATTACATCATAATATATTTTTCGTATAATAAATTATAGACAATCTACAATGGAGTAACAACATTAAATCTTCTATTCACTCATTTATTAATAAGTTATTTTAGGTCTACTATGTGCCAAGTACTGCTCTAAGAGCTATGGAAAAAATGGTACATAAGACAAGCTGAACACCTATCTTCATTAATTTTTGTTTTATAAGATTCTGTTTGTGTCTCAGTCACTTTGGGCTTCTATAATAAAGTACCATAGCCTATGGGGCTTAAACATTAAACATTTATTTCTCTCAGTTCTGGAGACTAGAAAGTCCAAGATAAATTGTCCTGGCAGATTTGGTGTCTGCTGAGAGCCCATTTCTTGGTTTACAGATGGCCACTTTTTGCTGTGTCCCTTGTATGGTGGAGACCGAAAAGCGCTGAGTTTTCTTCCTCCACCTATAAGGTCACTAATACCTTAATGGGAGCTCTACCCTCCTGATCTCATTTAACCCTAATTACTTCCCAGAGGTCCCACTTCTTAATACCACTGATAATATTGTAATTTACAATGAGAAGTATACATTTGGTCTTCCATCCAGTTTCTGGCACAGAACTCCTACAACTGTTGGAATTTTCTTAAGTGAGGGAAGCAATAAAGCTATCTTTTGTTTTAATAATGAGGCGACTTTTGGAAAGCACGTAAGAATGTGGGCTGGCTGCAGGAGAGCCAACCGTGTGATTAAAGGATTAGGACTTTTAGTTCCCCAATCCCACTTCAGGAAAGGAATCAATCACCAATGGCTAATAAAGTAATCAATCATGTCTATGTGATGAAGCCTCCATAAAAACCCAAAAGACAGGGTTGGGGAGCTTCTGCGTTGATGAACACATAGAGGTGCTGGGAGAGTGGTAGCTTGGAGAGGATTTCATAGAAACAGTACAGATGGGTGGTTGCAAGGGCTGGGAAAGGGAGAAATGGGGAATGTAGGTCAAAGGGTCCAAACTTCCAGTTATAAGAATAAGTTCTGAGGATCTAATGTACAGCATGGTAACTATAGTTAACAATATGGTATTGTATACTTGAAAGTTACTAAGAGAATATCCTAAGCCTTCTGCCCGCACAAAACATCAGTTGTGTGAAACGATGGATGTGTTAATTATGTGAATGTAGATAATCTTTCTGCAATGTATATGTAAAACCAGTCATCATACAGTATACTCTACATATGTAAAATTATACAGTTGATTACCCCTAATGAAGTAGGAAAATAAAATAAAACCATAGAAAAGAAAAAAAGCTCCTCTGTCCGGTTCCTGTGGCCTCCCACACAGCCTGATGGGAAATGATTCAAAGATTTCCAAGTTACACATTTACACTCCTCACTTCAAAGTTTTGGCTGAAAATTGACTACACATTTCAATGTACTCCGTTTGGATGAGAGGGATGTCTAGCAACTGGAGGCCAAAATGGGATCATCAGATGCCCCCGTCTAGATGAAAAGGAATAGAGGCCAGTGCCCCACAGATATCAACTAGGGAGGGCAACAGTAGATTAAATTTAAGATCCTAGAAATTGGGTAAACCCCAGCATTAGAGTTACTAGGAGAAAAAGGGGAAAATACTGAACAAACTAAATAGGAATGCCAAAAGAAAGATCTGTAAATCTTGATTTGAATTTTTTTTTCTTTATTTTGGAATTGGTGTGAGGCTAAACATTGACATTGCTAGATTAATTTATCTTGCTAATGAACTCAACAGGAGCTCATGAACCAAGCTAAATTCCATTATAGAACTACAAATAAGGTAGATCCTTTTTGTGGACGTTTGAAATTTGATTGTGGATTACATACCTGCCTATACTCTGTTTCTACAGTTTTGTCCAGGATTAATTCTGTCCTTTAAATTCTTTTGAGTCTCTTTCATTTGCTGTCCACAGGAACTCATTGCCCTCAAGTCTCATGATGCATTGGCTACAGCACTCTAATTCTGCCTGTTCCTTTCAAAAAATACCATGTTCTGGACCTTTCTCACCCCTCATCATAATTGCATTCGCTCCATCAAAATTTACATGCTCCATGTGCCACTATTTCTGGCTTAGAAAAAATGCTGACATCAATCAATTTAAAACCTGCCATATAAAGAATTATAAAGGTATCAGGGTTACTCAGCCTAGAACATTGTGGCCTTTAGATATTTATATGGCAGTTATTTTGAAGAGGAATTTGTTGAGGATAACTTCAATTGAAATTTGTGACATTGTAGCTGCACTTACTACTTAAATTGTAAAGGTGTACCATTAAACCTACTTTAGGACTAAGCACTTATGGAGAGCCCTCTAGGAGTGTGCTGTCGCAGACAGTTGCCAATAGCCACATATAGTTAGAAGCCCTCAAGGGCTTTTAGGACTAATATGAATGAGGATCTGAATTTTTAATTTATTTAATGTATATTAATTTCCACTTCAATTTAGAAACAGAGGAAGTATAAGCAATCATTCCATAAAGGAAAATGTATTATTTTGCTAGCACTACATTTCACTTTAGCAGGTGCATTGGGCATGACATTTTGGTTGCATTGTAGGGTGAGTCTCTGGCTTCTGTGTCTTTCTGGTGTTATACAAAAATATATTTAGTCATTATGAATGGATTGATTCAGTTCAAACATTTTTGTCTATATGCTAATGTCTGCGTCAATACAAGTAACACTGTAATATGTGTTTTTTTGAAATATTTTATGCAGACAGTATGAGTTACAGTGGTAATATGTACATGTTAATTTTAAGTTGAATCAAAGTACTTCTTATTAATTATATAATTAAATTATTTTCTAGTTAAAATAGGTATACATTGATTTTAAAATGAAGAAATATTCCTGAATCAGAATGGATAAAACATGTAAAAGCTATCACTACAATGGAAAAAGTAATGAGAAATAGGCTCCAAAAATGTATGTGGTCACTTTCATAATGAATGTCAATTAGAAATCGCTAGGTTGAATAAAATGAAAAAAAAAATTGTTGCCTAAAATAAATTTACACAAAATAAGGTTCACAAAATTGACACATATCCATAATATACACACTTAATTTGAAAAGAAAATTCTTCCTAAAGTAAAAGAAAAAAATTGACAAAATTAGTCACCTGAAATCAGAATTAAATATTCAGCAAAATTTTTTTTTTTTTTAAATTTTTTTTTTCAACGTTTATTTATTTTTTGGGACAGAGAGAGACAGAGCATGAACGGGGGAGGGGCAGAGAGAGAGGGAGACACAGAATCGGAAACAGGCTCCAGGCTCTGAGCCATCAGCCCAGAGCCCGACGCGGGGCTCGAACTCACGGACCGCGAGATCGTGACCTGGCTGAAGTCGGACGCTTAACCGACTGCGCCACCCAGGCGCCCCTTTCAGCAAAATTTTTAAATCATATTTAACAAGCTCTGAGTGTGTAACTTTGGCAGCTATCAAATTTGGTTCTTACACAAAGTAAGAACTATTTTTTGAATGTTAAGATAATAACTTAATAATTTCTTTCCTGGAAATTTTGTAAGACAACTAACTGTACATTAAAGACTAAAAAAAATACATTTTAACAAGGTGAAGGATCTTCACTTAAGCCACCAATTACTTATGCAATGTAAAATCATCCCAACTATATTTATGATCAATTGTTTAAAAATACAAAAATAGCAAATACTTTTCTTTTTAGTTTGAATTACTTATGTGGTGCAAGAGACATTGTTTGGTTACAACACTGTGTCTATGTCCTCAAAGTATTTCAAAAATAAGAAAACAATGTTGCCAACTTGCAGACTAAAAATCAAGCTCATGACATAGATATTTTAGATTCCATTGTACTTGAGCAAAAAGAATCTCAACTAGGTATGGAGCAATTAGTTCTCATGGCAGATGATGCTTACGTTATTTTAGTTTGAAAAATCTGGATTTATTGGAATTTTAAAACAACCAAATGCTAGTTTCTGTATTCCTTTATTCCACTTTATAATACATATTGAAAAATATATACTCTAACTTTTGAAGCAGATTTTTCAGAAAATCTGTATGCATACAGTTGTTAACAGCATTCAGCAATATATGCAGATATTATTAATTATGACTAGTTTGTTAACAACTGAAAGAAATAGAAGACAGTGAGTTATTTAATAAGTTCTTTGCCATAGTTAATTGATTGACTCACAGATGACTATTACTGTGGTGTTAACTCCAACTCTAGATTTTCTTGAAAAAAAGGGAATGCTTCCTAAATATTCAGTAACCAGGGACAAAAATTGCCATTATTTATATTTCTTCCTATCACACTGTGTGTGTGCAAGTCAAGTTTAAAGTTCCAAGGAAAAATAAATATTGTTACTTATGTAGAAAACATGACCACCTTCATAATGCATGATGTCCAGTGCAAAATGAACATGTGAGACCACTTGCTAAAAAACTATTAAGAATTTTAAGATATTGGCAGCCTAACATTATACCAAGTGTGAGGTCTCTGTTATTGAGCAGTTTGTGCACTTACAAAGCCAAACGTGGTGAACAACTATAAGGATTTGTGTTGAAACTGAATTTTCATGATGTATATGGATAACAATTACTTTTCCCATTTTTCTAGTATGAATCCACCTGCAGGTGATTGTAATTTTTTAATCTATAGCATTATGTACAATAGCTATAAAAACTACACAAAATTTAAATGACACTTTGTTGATACTGACAACTTTGTAGATTCTTTTCAATTTATTCAACATCCTTTAAATTCTGTTAGGAATACTGAGTTGACATAATAATTAATGAATTTTCCTAATTTTTCAATGTCTATTTATTTATTTTTGAGAGAGACACAGAGTGTGAGCAGTGGAGGGTCAGAGAAAGAGGGAGACAAAGAATCTGAAGCAGGCTCTAGGCTCTGAGCTGTCATCACAGAACCTGATGTGGGGCTCAAACTCACAGACCTCAAGATCATGACCTGAGCTGAAGTTGGATGCTTAGTTGACTGAGCCACCCAGGTGCCCCTGAATTTTCCTAATTTGAATAGAAGTTGGGAACTGATATGCTTTTGCTTAGAAAAAAGATAAACCAGTTTTTTGAACATGGACTGTTAAAGGAAAATGATGTTTTGTAATGATTCAATTATTAAAAACTGTTCAAGTAATTTAGAACCACATGGGAATGTGTATCTATTTTTCAACTGAAAAATTTATAGAATCTAAATGTAAATGTAAATCAGATAAGTATCTCTGATGAAAATTTGTGGTCTTATCAAAATGTTATGTAAATGTAAAAATGTACACTAAATTTAAAAGTCTTGTATGAAAAATGAATATAAAAGATCAGTAATCTTATATTGTTATTTAGAATTTATGGAGTTAAATAGTCATGTTAATCAAATGCTATTACTAAAAGTAATTTCACTGGTTTCTTATAACTTTTTGTTTGAGTCTCCACGGAGAGTTAATTTTAAGTATGTCACCTACATTATAGTTTTCTTGCACAAGAATGTTTTAATATGCTACTTTTCATTGCAATCACCTAATAGTTATTTATGCCATCTTATATGTCATCAAGACTTAGAAACTATGGAGTGAAGGACAAATGTATTCCAAAACCTCTTTTTGTAATAAAATTTTATTGGAGCATACATACCCTTTCCTTTCATATATTGTCGATGGAATTTTTTAATGTTTATTTATTTTTGAGAGAGATAGAGAAAGAATGGGGGAGGAACAGAGAGAGGGGGACAGAGGATCCCAAATGAACTCTGCACTGATAGCCACACCCAATGTGGAGCTTGAACTCATGAATCCTGAGATCATGACCTGAGCTGCAGTCAGACACTCAACCAACTGAACCACCCAGGCACTCCTGTCAATGGATGTGTTTATGCCATCAAGGTATATTTGAATCATTGGGTCTATGGTAAATTGAGCCACATAGACCACAAAGCCCGAAATATTTACTCCCTGACTCTTGATCCCTACTCTAGATGACATAAAGCATTTGTCTTCTGGGCATTTGGCCAATTAATACTATACTTGGAGGAGGGACACAAGCACCAAAATGCTGAACTGAATAACATAAGATCCTGTAATCTCAAAGGAAGACGTAATCGTGGGAAGACCTCCTGAGTAAGCATTGTCCATTGTTAGTGTGGTAGTGACAAGTTGGAAAGGTAACTTTACCTAAAATTTCAGAGCATGCTAAAATTAGGGGGACTGTGATTTTTGCAATGTAAAATATATTTTTCCCTCTCTACTATATATGTTTGGTTTAAATTGTCTATGTCTTGGGGCACCTGGGTGGCTCAATTGATTAAGCCTCTGACTTCGGCTCAGGTCATGATCTCACAATTCATGGGTTCGAGCTCCGTGTGCTTACAGCTCAAAGCCTGGAGCCTGCTTCAGGTTCTGTGTCTCCCTCTCTTTTTGGCCCTCCTCTGTGCTCTCTCTCAAAAATCAATAAATTTCAAAAAATAAAATAAAATAAAATGTCTATTTCAGAACTCGATTCACGCTAATAGAAGTCTCAGCTGCAGAATTGCAGGTGTGTGTAACGATAACAATGTCTCCTACATTCTAAACAGAAACTTGTCTAAAATTAGGTTACCCTAAAACTCCCAAAGCCATGCTACTGGAACGGGATCTATATAATTATTTCTATAACTGAGTATCAGTGTGACCCTAAGGATCAGATGGAAGACCAGTTGTTGAAAACTATATCCATTTCTGGATCAAATATGATGAGGCTTTAAGGAAATGAACATCAAAACCACAATGAGATATCACTTTACACCCATGAAAATGGCTATCATGATTTTTTAAATGGACAATACAAACATTGGCAAGGATGTGGTGAAACTGGAAAACTAGAACCCTCAAAAGTTGCTGGTATGAATGCAGAATGGTGCACAGCTCTTATGAAAATCAGTTTGGCAGGGTGGCTCAGTCGGTTAAGCCTCCGACTTCAGCTCAGGTCATGATCTCACGGTTCGTGATTCTGAGCCCTGGGTTGGGCACTGTGCTGACAGCTCGGAGCCTGGAGCCTGCTTCAGATTCTGTGTCTCCCTCTCTCTCTGCCCCTCCCCCCCCCGCTGCCCCCCCCTGCTCACACACACACACACACACACACACACACACACTCTCTCTCTGTCTTTCAAACATAAAATAAAATAAAATAAAATAAAATAAAATAAAATAAAATAAAATAAAGAAAAGCAGTTTGGCAATTCCTAAAAAACAAAAACAAAACAAAACAAAACAGAAAACATAGAACTACCCTTAAGTATATATCTAAAGGATTTGCAAACAAGTGTTCAAATAAAACGTGTCTATGAATGTTATAGCATTATTTACAAAAACCAGCAAGTGGAAACCACCCCAGTGCCTGGCAATTAATTAATGGATAAATAGAATGTGGTCTCTCTGTGAAACAGAATGCTATTCAGTCACAAAAAAGAATGAAAAACATGGATGAAGCTTGCCAGTACCATCTCGATTAAAAAAGTCAGACAAGAAAGCCATATATTACACGATCCCATTTATATTAGCAGACTACTGTCAGGGCTTGGGAGGAGGGGAAAATGGGGAATGACCACTTAATTGCCACAAGGTTTCTTTGGGAAGATGAAGATGCTCTGGAACTAGATAGGGATAGTAGTGGTACCACATTGTGAATGTACTAAATACTGTCTTGTACACTTTAAAATGGCTAAAATGATAAATTTTGTTTGTAATTATTTTTTTTAATTTTTTTAACGTTTATTTATTTTTGAGACAGAGAGAGACAGAGCATGAGTGGCGGAGGGTCAGAGAGAGAGAGGGAGATGCAGAATCTGAAACAGGCTCCAGGTTCTGAGCTGTCAGCACAGAGCCTGATGCGAGGCACGAACTCAGGAACCGCAAGATCATGACCTGAGCCGAAGTCGGACGCTTAACCAACTGAGCCACCCAGGCACCCAGGTGATTATTTTAACCACAATAAAAATACAGCAATTTAGACTAGGAACAGCATACCATTAAATTCTGCCATCATTATCTTAAACAAATGGGTTCTCTGAAGGATTAAGGAAGTCCTGAGAAACCAATTGTCAGTAAACGTACTGTCAATATCACCAAATGTTTGCTAGCAGTTGGATTTGATGATTCTAAAGATACCATAGAATTATTTTTTTAAATAAAAATTTGACCTATTCCTCTAAGTAATGCTTAAAAATTTTTATACATTTATATTTTTCAACCAGCTGGCTATCCAAGTTTGGAAATTTTAAATGATAAAATGGATGTATTTTTATTAAATTGTTCATTTTTACATAGCAAAACCATACTTTAGTGTTATGAGTTAGCTCTTGACAAATTCTAATGCTCAGAAATGACAGTTTATTTCAGGGAATCTACTAGCTTTGGATCAAGTAAATAGCTTGCTTTCCTTGAGGAATCTCATGGTATCATTTATTAGATAGTTTCTGTTATAAACAGAATTAGTACTTTTATGGCATCGTTTGTGATAAATATATGATTGTTTTAAAACAACAATGTTGACTACTTCCTGGGCTACTCTGGAGAAGGTGGGAATGGGAAGAGGAGGAAATACATAAGGATTTCATAGAGAGAGTATTCTGTATTCTAACAGGTATTAGGAAGTGAGAATTATTAGTGTATTTCTAGCATGGATTGGAATCTGGAATGAACTCTCAACAGGTATACTAGTTAAGACTAGAGTACAACGTTCCTAGTTGTTCAAAAGTTTGGATTCAGAATTCTCAAAGATCCCTTTTGTTATTACTGTTATTTAACTTTCTGGAAAGGTATTTAAATAATTCTTTATAGATATTGTTATAGAAAAGTCGCTGTGGTGGAGGAAACGTACATATACCACAGTTAATATTATGTGTCATGTAACTGAGACATGTAATTTTCCACAAGCATCTTATGTTCACACAGACTGGATTTTCTGAGCAAAGGGCAATGATAATCTTTGCAACATTATTTGCATATTTGCAAAAACATATTCCCTTTACTAGACTATGCTGTCATGAGTAAACACATTCAATTTGTCTCTTAGACTCAAAACTTTGTTTTGCATGAAAATATTCTTTGAAGCAAATGCATGAAAATATTCTTTGAAGATATAGACAGCGTCTGCCTTCATGCCAGAGACAGAAGATTTTGTACAGCATGGAAAAATCTCTGCCTCCTCAGAAACAGTCCAGGAAAGTAAAATATCATTTCCCTTTCTAAGGATATTATTATATTCCAGGGTAAAGATAAGTTGCTCTCTTGCTCTTTTTCTCTAATAGGCAGATCACCAGTAGTCCTAAATAAGATCAGTGTTTCCTGATTTCGGGTTCCTCTTCTATAGTGTGCACCACTGCAGGCTCAGATGCCATGTACCCCTTATGAAGTCACCATGTAGGGACTGATATTTCAGAAAGCGACATAAAATATTGCTACGGTTGAATATTATTTCTGTGAGTAGCCATTTTGTCTCTGACCCCCAAATCCTAGACCTTTGATACACACACATACATGCACACATGTGCACATATATATTCATAAATATTTATGAACATGTATGCACCATAATTACATAGATTATATATGCATAATGCATATATATGAAATATATGTACAGACATTTATAACTGAGGTAGTCTCACTTGTTGGCTTGCAAGAAGAGTAAAATCTCAGACTCTTCAAACTTCTGAATAGAATAGTTTATTTGATATAAGGTTACATATTGTTTTCATTTAAGTGGGTGTGCATTATTAATTTCCAGTTCTTCATTAGTACTATTGATATATACATTTTTAGGGGGGATTTTTTTCAGGTCTGGTACATTTTGTAGCCACTTGAAAACACTATATCCATTTCACCTAATTAATAATATAATGCCTTCCTAGAGCCACACTTAGAATCTTGGTTTACTTAAAGGATTTTCAGGGTAATATTATGTCCCTAAGAGAGACCTAGATTACTAATTTTTTTTTTCAACGTTTATTTATTTTTTGGGACAGAGAGAGACAGAGCATGAACGGGGGAGGGGCAGAGAGAGGAAGACACAGAATCGGAAACAGGCTCCAGGCTCCGAGCCATCAGCCCAGAGCCTGACGCGGGGCTCGAACTCACGGACCGCGAGATCGTGACCTGGCTGAAGTCGGACGCTTAACTGACTGCGCCACCCAGGCGCCCCTAGATTACTAATTATTGTTCTCTGATGACATAGGGATTTGTGTACCTAATCCCTTGAGGGTACTACAGCTATCACCTCTTTCCAGAGATTATTTCAATAGGCAAAGCTTGGGTTCTGGTTATTCTAACTTTCTAAAAGAACCTCAATTCTGTGACACTTTTATTTCATCAAAAGAGTAGAACATGAGTCATGCACAAAGGGGACCATTAAATTAGTTGAGGTCAAACTAATAAATCCAGAACAAATTTATCATAGATTTTAAGAGGAAAAACAAAAGAACTATAGGCGCTAGAGATAGACTTAAATTGCCTAAATAACCAGCCCTAAAATGTGAGAAATTATGGAAAGTGTACAATCTCCTCAGTGAATACCATACGACTTCAGAAATTGAATTATATATGTATTTTATGATTTTCAAGGATGTTTTGGTATAAACCATGAATTCAAAAAGTGGTGATAGCTACAAGAAATGTTCTTTGCAATTTGTTTTTAAATTTTGTGTTTTGTTTGCATAAATAATTCAGAGTTTTTTTTTTAATTTTGCAGATATAGTTTAAAGGATCTGTATATATATAAATTGGAAAAATGATAATTTTATTTACTTTTTGTAGAATATAGTTTTGTAGAATGTTACAATATAAAAGAATTTTCTTTTTTAATCAGTAAATTAAAGTAGTATTATAATATCTTTAATTTGCAGAAAGCCCTTACCCTTTGAATTTACTATAAAAAAAAACTAGTTGCCTTGGAAACTGAAGAAGTTCATGGCATTCTGAATACATTATTAACCCATTATCACGCATCTGTGATATTACACTTAAATAAATGGCAATTGATTTTATGATTGTAGTTTTTTCTGGTGTAGGTTTATATAAAATATTTTAACCTAAAATCATCATAGCCTTTGAAACACTTGAAATTCCTTTGTTCCTCCTCCTAGAAGTTATTTGTTTAGAATTTTATCCATTCTTATTTATATTATTTATCATCTTTATGTGTGTTGATCTATAATTCTTTTGTGTGGACTTATTCTGTACCTCTTTTTCAAATTTATTTTTAAAATTTCCTGTAACAAAAATTACTCATTTCTGATCATATTAGATGATACACAGTTCCCACTTATCTCTTATCGTGCTTCAATGGACATTCAATGCGGTTATTTTAAATATTAAGAAAACAAATTGTAACCTGACTCCATACTGGTCATCTGAATTAACTTTGATGAATTAGAGAAGTTAGTAACTCAATATTTCAAATTACAGTTGCTTTTAAAAATATGTTACAGGGGCGCCTGGGTGGCGCAGTCGGTTAAGCGTCCGACTTCAGAAGGTCCGTGAGTTCGAGCCCCGCGTCAGGCTCTGGGCTGATGGCTCGGAGCCTGGAGCCTGTTTCCGAGTCTGTGTCTCCCTCTCTCTCTGCCCCTCCCCCGTTCATGCTCTGTCTCTCTCTGTCCCAAAAATAAATAAAAAACGTTGAAAAAAATTAAAAAAAATAATAAAAATATGTTACAAAGCCATAGTAATCAAGCAGTATGGTACTGGCACAAAAATAGACATCAATGGAACGGAATATAGAAATAAACTTATATTTATATGGTCAATTAATCTATGACAACACAGGCAATAATATACAATGGGGGAAAAGCCAGTCTTTTCAATAAATGGTGCTGGGAAAACTGGAAGTTACATGTTAAAAGAATGGAATTTGACTACTTTCTAACACCACAAAAATAATCTCAGAATAGTCTAAAGACCTAAACATGAGACATGAAACCATAAGAATACTAGAAGAGTGCACAGGCAGTAATTTCTATGCCATCAGCCATAGTAACATTTTTCTAGGTATATCTTCTAAGGCAATGGAAATGAAAACAGAAATAAAGTATTGGCACTACATCAAAATAAAAAGCTTTTGCACAGAAAAATAAGTCATCAACAAAACAAAAAGAAAGACAATCTACAGAATGGAGAAAATATTTGCAAATGATTTACCCAATAAGGGGATAATATCCAAAATATAGAACTCATATAACTAAACACCAAGAAAACACAGTCTGGTTAAGAAATGGGCAGAGGACTTGAATAGACATTTTTTACAGAGAAGGCATACAGATGGCCAACAGGCATATGCAAAGATGCTCAACATCACTGATAGGGAAACTGAAATCAAAACCACAATGAGATACCACCTCATGCCTGTTAGAATGGCTAAAGTCAAGAAGACAAGAAATAACAAGTGTTAACAAGGATATTGAGAAAAAGAATCCTTGCGCATTGCTGGTAGGAATGTAAATTGGTACAACCACTGTGAAAATAGAATGGAAGTTCCTCAAAAAAATAAAAATAGAAATACCATATGATCCAATAATTCTACTATCAGGTATTTACCTGGGAAAAACAAAAACACTAACTCAAAAAGACATACACCCTTATGGTTATTGGAGCATTATTTACGATAGCCAAGACATGGAAGTAACGTAAGTGTCCAACCATTAGTCCATAGACTAATGATAATTAAAATGTGGTATATATACATAATTGAACATTATAAAGCCACATAAAAGGGTGAGATCGTGTCATCTGAGACAACATGGATGAACCTAGAGGGTATTATGCTAAATGAAATAAGTCAGATAGAGTATGACAAATACTGTATGATTTCACTCATAAGTGGAATCTAAAAAAGGAATAAACACAAAGTAGAATCAGAACTATAAATAGAGAACAAACTGATGGTTGCCAGAGAGAAGAGGGATGGCAAGTTGAACAAAATGGGTGAACGGGTGAGGGGAATACAGGCCTCTAGTTATGGAATTAGTAAATCATGGGAATAAAAAGTAGAGCATAAGGAATACAGTCAATGATGCTGTAATAGCAATATAGTGAGATGGATGGTAGCTGTCCTTGTGGCGAGTGTAGCATAATGTATAAACTTTCAAATCACTAAGTTGTACACCTGAAACTAATGTAGTTGTGTGCTAACTATATTCAAATAAAAAAAGAATTTCAAATAATTTATGAAGGTATTTCTACCTCAAGGAGTTGGAAGATAACTCTTCACATTGTAGAGTAAGTGTGGGATGCACACAGTTACTTCTAAAGAGCACAGTATATAAAGTTGGAAAAGAGTAACTTTTCCATGGGGAAACCACACACACTCCCAAAGCCAGGTGATTGACATTAATATAATTAGGGATATGTTATGTTAATACTATATACGCTTGATATGATGTGATAAGAACAGCACTTTACCTTTATGACTTTCCTCCAAAAGCCCATAATTTCAGTCTAAACATGAGAAAAACATCAAATTCAAGATGAAGGGTTATCTACAAAATTACAAGCAGTACTCCTTACAACTGTCAAGGTCATCTAAAACATAAAAAGGCTGAGAATTTGTCATGGTCTAGAAGATTCTAAGGAAACACATGAACTTAAGGTAATGTAGTTTCCTGTATGAGACCTGAAGCAGAGAAAGCACATTAAGTAAAAAGTAATGAAAGCTGAGTATAGACTTTAGTTAATAATAAAGATTTGATTTTGGTTCATTAGTTGTGACAAGTACAGCTTGTTAACAATAGGTGAAACTGGGTATGGGGTATATGGTAACTCTGTACTATCCTTGCAACTTTTCTGTGGTTATAAAACTGTTCCTAAATAAAGAGATTATTATTTTTTAATGTTATTTTTCTCTCGAGCACATGAAGTCTTCTAATAGTGAATCTAAAATTAGTATGGTGTTTTGGCTGTTAGAGACCAAGGTACATTCATTCTTTCCTTTGCCAATTGTGACTTCCATTTTCAAATTTTTTTTTTTCAACGTTTATTCATCTTTGGGACAGAGAGAGACAGAGCATGAACGGGGGAGGGGCAGAGAGAGAGGGAGACACAGAATCGGAAACAGGCTCCAGGCTCCGAGCCGTCAGCCCAGAGCCTGACGCGGGGCTCAAACTCCCGGACCGCGAGATCGTGACCTGGCTGAAGTCGGACGCTTAACCGACTGCGCCACCCAGGCGCCCCAATGACTTCCATTTTCAAAGTAATCTGAGTCGCTAAAATGGTTTCTGGAGCTGCAGGTACTGTGTCTATATTTTAGTCACCAGGAAAGAAGATGGGATGAGACGGATATTACACCATTTTAAAAAAATATGTTCTGAAAGTTGTTGTACACAATACTGCACTTATAAACTATCAGCTAAGAAATATAAACATGGCCACAATTGGCTCCATGGGTGACTGGGAAGTTTACAGTTGAATCTGGGTGATTGTGTACCCTGATGAAGATCAGGGGTTTCTCAATACTATGGATGGCAAATGAGAGAGAAACAGAGAGA
Source organism: Lynx canadensis (assembly GCF_007474595.2). Taxonomy (NCBI): domain Eukaryota; kingdom Metazoa; phylum Chordata; class Mammalia; order Carnivora; family Felidae; genus Lynx; species Lynx canadensis. The sequence goes on from NC_044306.2 coordinate 67,167,330, forward strand.
CAGGAATAGAGAGATGGAGATAGACAGAACAACACAGAGAGAAAAATATTATAGTAAAATAAGCAGAATCGAAACCATTCTACCTTTTTGGCCACACACATGTCCACATGTAATTTGCTTTTCTACACAAACTACAGTTATCTTTCACAAACAACACGAAAGCAAAGCAAGACAAAACAAAATACAAAGAACTAGCTAGTTACTTTACCTATTTGAAAATCTACTCCTCATAGGTGGCATGCAGTCCTCTCCATCAAATATAGGTGTTATTCCTTCAGAGTCCAGTTATATCAGACTTAAGATTTATGCAAATTATAGTAATTAAGACAATACTATTGGGGATAGACTAGTACACGAATAGAAACACACAGATCTTAAGAAAGACCCTCACATATATACGGACACATGATTGATAGAGGCAGAAAGAGAGATTTATTGAAGAAACCTGTATTTTTTAATAAATGATGCTGTCATTTTTGTATTCATGCAGACGAAATATGGAATTGCAGCTTTATATCATTCAATACACAAAACTGAATCTTCAGTGAATTATAGATCAGTTTGAAATGCATAACTCCATCATCACACAGAGCTATTTAGTTAACTAAGTTTGATTGATCAAAGGAAGATCCAGCATTGAAGAGGATCAAAGTTTTACCAAAGTCAGCATATAATGCAGATTGTTTACATCACTCTATATTGCACATATCTAGAAGACTGTGGTTGCAAACATTTAGTAAAATCAGAGCAAAAGATCAGAGTGTCTTTGTCTTAAATTCAAGCATTACTTCTGATTTAAATATTTCAGGAAACATGAGTCACTCTCATCATACTTTTTTTTTTAACAGAAAAATTGTCTTTCTGCTGTTTAGTTTCTACCATTATAAATGGATTTTTAGGAGTAAAATATCTGTGACAAAGAGCAGGGCAGTACATGCTCAGGGCAGTACCACAGGAAGCTTACCAGAGAGAAGGTGCTATGGGACTGAAAACAGAACAGAGACACTAGATGCCAAGCGGTGCTATGGAAATGCTGGATTTCTAGACCAGTCATAATGTACATGTTACCACCCCTAGCATTCAATTGTGATAGCAGAAACACCATACCTTATCAGTCAAGATTATGTCCTGGATTTGGATGGATTACTGTCTTAAGAAGGTCTAGAAGCAAGATCTGCAAACTACAAGGGAGACAAAATTGAAGGTTGAATCTTATTGTGGTCAAGAGACTTTGAAAACCCTTTGGATTTTTCACCGATGTGGATAAGCAGAACCTGAAAGCAAGATGCACAAGTTGAAGTGCTCAACAATAAGTTATATAAAAATATCAACACTCTTTAGAGGAATATAACAATCCTGATGGTCTTCAATGTATCATCAACAATGTCTTGTCAGAATAAAAAAATATGCAATATGGGAAAAACAGAAAGATGTGACACATAGCCAAGAATAAAAATCTGTTATCAGAGACCTAAACCAGACGACTCTGATGTTGTACATGAGAGATAGAGTTAAAGGAAGTAATTTGAATATTTTCACCTACTTAGTACCAAGGTAGGAAGGATTGATTGAAGGCTGATTGATTGAAGGAAATGCTCTGTATCTCTATTAAGGTGGAAGTTACATCAAGATATATATTTGTCAAAAGTCATTGAATTGTGCACTTAGAGTGTGTGTATTTTAATTTACACAATGTATGCCTCAAGTAGGTTGAGAAAATATGTTTGACCAAAAATTTCTCATATTTTGTAAGCTATCCTTCCTGGTGAAATGATTTCTATCTTTAAACAATAGTGTATAAAATAACACAGCTCTCATAGTTTTAGTTCAGACAGTGGGACACACAAAATTTGAAAAACAAAATAAAACAACATAAGACAAAACAAAACAACACTACTGATTCCCAAGAAGAAATTTTATGTCACAGCAGGTGTCTGGAAACAGTCACCATCCTTTGCTATGATCTGTTGTTTAAAATGCCCTAGGGCGTTTTTAGGGTTACAGCAGATGCTAGTTTAACTGTAGCAAAATGTGATTACACTAACACTTAGAAAAATGTTCTTAACCAGTAATAATTAAACATCTCATAGACTTTAACCTCTTTGTCATAAAATTAAGTTAAAAGATCTCTTATGTATATATAGTCATCATTCAAAATATGCCAATATTTCCACATATACGTAATGTTTTCTGCAAATGATAAAATAATATTCTTATTTTGTTCTAATAATACTTGTGTTTTTTATTTTAATGATTAATAAATGAAAAGAAATCAAATATTAGTTGAAAAATCCAAACTAAATCATCTATTACAAATACTACTTAAAGGAGGATTTGTAAGTCTCTTACTCATTCTCTAATCCATATTTGTTTGAATTCTTAGCTTATTAGTCTACTATATAGAATCTTTTTTTTCACAAGTTATTTTAAGATTTTTTTTATCAAACTGAACCTTTAAAAAATAATTCTTATTGATTCCTTCTGAAGAACTTAATGACACTAACTTCATGACAGAAAGCAATTAAAAGTCAGGGGGACCTGGGTGGCTCAGTAGGTTAAGCATCTGACTTTGCATGGAGATCATAATCTCATGGTTTGTGGGATCAAACCCCACATTGGGCTCCATGCAGACAGTGAAGAAACTGCTTGGGATTCTTTCCTTCCCTCTGTCTCTGCCCCTCCCCGTCTTGTGCACTCTCTCTCTCTCTCAAAATAAATAAATAAACTTAAAAAAAAAGTAACAACAACATCACACATTTTATGCTAGGATTATTCAGGTGGTTATTATGTTATCTCTAAATTAAAGCATTATGGTCTAGCCTTTTAAAAACTCATACTAGAAATTTATATTTCCAGGTAATATAGTCTGGTTAATAAGTCTGTTTAGATAAAAGTGAAAAGTATACTTGTAGAATGCAGAAAATTTTTTTTTCCTTAGGAACTCAAGAGTGAAAAAAAATGTTTCCTTCTTAGTGCTATGAAGTTTAGTTCAGTCTTAACATCTTCTTCAACAATATCTCTCTTTTTCTCCACAGGTGTCACTGTTTCCTGCTGTCAGTGACAAGCATTAAAGCCCATAGAAATCCCTTTCCTGCCACTACTTTCAACAGCCATATAAGATCAGCACCAGGCTACAGTTCTCCTGGGCCTCTAATGAAACTGAGTCAGCCCTTCCTCCCCATCTATAAAGGGACCCTACAAAGTAGTGATTGACAAAGTTTCTAGCTTGAGGGTTCTAAAAATGTGTTCACATGCATGAAGTATGCTATCATTCAGACTATTAATATACTTGAAAAGATATCATTCTTTTTCAATGAGCCACACAAAATATCAAATGTTCAGTATGTATTATTCGTATATAAACTATAATATAAATACACAGAGGATTAAAGAAATATTAGCCCCAGGAATAGTCCCTTGATTCAATTATGTACAATCACAGTATCACTTCATCTGAATACATAATATATTATAGATTGGACAAATAAAGCAAAACCAAAAATGTGTATTTTTTTGCTATTGTCTAAGATACTCTGTCTTCTGAATGGGGAGGCTTTGGCTATTCATTGACCTTCTTACCTTACTGAGCATACAGCACAGTCAAGTGAAACTAAGAGAAGAAGAAACAAAATTCATACACCCTATTCTGAATGTTAGCATCTGGGAATTCCTAAAGCTGTCTCAACCCTCTAGACATCCACCTATATGTGACATTTAATATTTCTTTTTCTTTTATTCCTCTTCCCTTTTTTTCAGCTTTGAATAAAGTTTCTGGCATTTTGAGAAAGCTTATTGTAAAAGTATCTTAAGTGTTAAAAATAGCTTAACGAGCATTTTTCTTGATGACAATGAATATTTCATTAATTTGTCTTTTTGATGCAAAGAATGTGCATTTATTAGTTCATGCATTTATCACATATTTACTGAATGCTATTATATGCAAGATATGTTAGGTTCTGCATTTGCAGCAATAAAGAAAATTCCTACTCAAATCCCAAAATATACAGGCTATCATACATGCATAGATTTATCATAATACATATCTATCATACATATCTATAATATACAGAGTATCTATTATATGTACATCATACATCTATCACTATGTATGTATATGTCATACATATTGTACTGTGGATGAAGATGAAGAAGACTGATACAAATCGAGGGAAACTTTTTCACTTGAAAATAAAAAAAAAAAAGTTCTTTTATTCTCTAAAGTTTCATTCAATATCCCACTCTAAAATTCCGTTTTATGTGGTAAGATCAGGTGTGTTGGTAGCCATGGAAGAAATGAAGACTGTTTAGTGATCAAATTCTAAAGTTAGAAGAGCAAAACAATGGGCAGATGAAATGTAGAAAGTAGATTAACATGTGGCTCTTATTTCTGCAAACCAATCTCTTAATGAAAATCAGACTGTCAAATTAAAGGAGAGGGAAGCTATAATCACCAATTGATACCACCAAGAAATTCTGTCCTAGTATGTTTCATTTTTGAATCAGACTCTCTCAATGAAAAAATCTGAATGAAAAGTGCCTTTAGAAAGGAGAATATAATAAATTTTTTAGAGGATGTCTTAGACAAGTAGTGCAATTCCAGTCTTTGGTTACTCCAAGCCCATCGTAATTCTTAGATAAGACTGAGATTACCCACAGTGGTGAATTGCTTGGTCCCATTGGACTTCAAAAGAACAAGGAGAAAAACTGTGGTTGCTATTAGAAGAGAAAGATAAGACAGAGATAAAGGAAATCTGGATGAAAAGCATATGACAAAAGAGGCACACATGAAAAAGAAGCAGAGAAAGATCAGAGTTCTCCATGACTTCAAAGAAAATAGAAAAAGAAAACAGATTGTGCAGCATTTGCACACGCACACATTTACATACACACGTACACTCACTGTCACCCATTCACATGCCATGATTAAAACAAGTAAAACACAATATGTTTGATGAAAACATGGTCAAAGTATGATAAAACAAACTCTTCTGTTAAATATGTCCCTTTACAAACATAATAAATGACACACATATGTAATTCATCTTCTTTCAGGATGTCATATTTTCTCTCCAGGGAATCGTCATTTGCTAACTAAAAGCTCAAACATGAACCATTCTCATAAAATATTTCTCATTTTCATTTCCCTTTTTTACAAAGCTTCATTTGCTTTCTGCCAACACATTCAGAAGTCTAAATTACTTTTGAGTTCTTGACACAATTAAAGTGCCTTCAGCTTTGTACAACAGAGATCATGACTTAAAAATCTCCATGTCTTCTGTAACCAAAGTAGTGTCTGAGACTCTTAAAGTAGGTGCTCAGTAAATAATAATAAATCGAAAACATCAATATTATTTTAAATGCCTATGGGATAATTTTTCAGGGCTGGTAGATTTCTCTCTCTCCTACTTCCTGTGAATATCGGAGAAATATTTTTGTTATTATTTATCAGGAAGTGTGAAGAATCTCAGAAGTGATCATGTTGTTATATTCAGTTAGTGAAAATTAATAATTAAGAAAAAGTTTTCACTAAATATTCACTAAATCAAACAAAATTACTTCTTTCTCATTAACTTTTTACCTAAAGGTCTTTAAAATCATCTTTTGTGAATCTCCATTATTTGTTCTAACCAAAATGGGTGATTCCATATTTATCAATAACTTACTTTTGACAAGGGAACAAGGACCTATGATAAATAAAGTACCAAAATAAACTATTTATGAGAATATATCATGGCCTAAAGTTCTAATATAAAAAGAAATGTAAAATAAGTGTGGCAAATAAGCTTAACTTAAATAAAATATATAATCCCATATAAATGTCATAAGAGATGTGCTCATTTTGCCATATGATTCTGTGGTTGTTTTTCAAAAGTGTTTGCATTGATGGTTTGAGATCATGATATACTCTTATTAATATAACAACATACTGAATTTGAATTTAATTTAAATTTTATGTAGGCACTCTGTACACAGAATTTTTAAAAAGTCAATTATTTTTATAGGGTTCAGAATAGAAGCTACTATTCTCTTATTTATTTATTTATATTTAAATATGAAATTTATTGTCAAATTGGTTTCCATACAACACCCAGTGCTCATCCCAACAGGTGCCCTCCTCAATACCCATCACCCATCCTCCCCTCCCTCCCACCCCCATCAACCCTCAGTTTGTTCTCAGTTTTTAAGAGTCTCTTATGTTTTGGCTCCCTCCCTCTCTAACCTCTTTTTCTTTTCTTCCCCTCCCCCATGGTCTTCTGTTAAGTTTCTCAGGATCCACATAGGAGTGAAACCATATGGTATCTGTCTTTCTCTGTATGATTTATTTCACTTAGCATAACACTCTCCAGTTCCATCCACGTTGCTACAAAAGCCCGTATTTCATTCTTTCTCATTGCCACATAGTATTCCATTGTGTATATAAATCACAGTTTCTTTATCCATTCATCAGTTGACGGACATTTAGGCTCTTTCCATAATTTGGCTATTGTTGAGAGTGCTGCTATAAACATTGGGGTACAAGTGCCCCTATGCATCAGTACTCCTGTATCCCTTGGGTAAATTCCTAGCAGTGCTACTGCTGGGTCATAGGGTAGATCTATTTTTAATTTTCTGAGGAAACTCCACACTGTTTTCCAGAGTGGCTGCACCAGTTTGCATTCCCACCAACAGTGCAAGAGGGTTCCTGTTTCTCCACATCCTCACCAGCATCTATAGTCTCCTGATTTGTTCATTTTAGCCACTCTGACTGACATGAGGTGGTATCTGAGTGTGGTTTTGATTTGTATTTCCCTGATGAGGAGCGACGTTGAGCATCTTTTCATGTGCCTGTTGGCCATCTGGATGTTTTCTTTAGAGAAGTGTCTATTCATGTTTTCTGCCCATTTCTTCACTGGATTATTTGTTTTTTTGGGTGTGGAGTTTGGTGAGTTCTTTTGTATAATAGCCCTTTGTACTATATGTCATTTGCAAATATCTTCTCCCATTCCATTGGTTGCCTTTTAGTTTTGTTGATTGTTTCCTTTGCAGTGCAAAAGCTTTTTAGCTACTATTCTTTAACCTATGAATCACCTCCCCTCAATTTCCTCTTCAGAGAAGCAAACATTTTAGACTCATTCAGTAATGTATTCTATTATTTTCTTACATATTTTAATGACATCATATTTGTAATTGCTTTTATTTATTTTAAAGTTTAAGATATTATCAATTTACTTTCTATGACAACATTTGAAGATTTAGCTCCCTTATAGTAGTTGCCCCAACAGCCAATAAAAATGTATATCAACATTCTCCTCTTCTACCATTTCTCCATTGTCAACATATAATTTTAGTTTAAATCAACATCTAATGTTTACAAGTTCTGAAATTATATATTTTTTTTCATAATTATATATATTTCCTTACTATTGCAGTGTTGTTTTACTGGGAATTCAGATTATTCTATTTCTTAGAATGAATTCTTAGATTTTCCATACGAAGCAATTTCAAACTCAAATTCTTTTTATTTTTTATTTATTTTTTTTTATAATTTTTTTTTCAACGTTTATTTATTTTTGGGACAGAGAGAGACAGAGCATGAACGGGGGAGGGGCAGAGAGAGAGGGAGACACAGAATCAGAAACAGGCTCCAGGCTCTGAGCCGTCAGCCCAGAGCCTGACGCGGGGCTCGAACTCACGGACCGCGAGATCGTGACCTGGCTGAAGTCGGACGCTTAACCGACTGCGCCACCCAGGCGCCCCACAAACTCAAATTCTAACATAAAATTGTAACTATACTTTCATTAATTAATAAGCACAGAATAATTTATGTTTCTTTTCTAAATTTTTTAGATATTTGTTTAGTTTTTAGAGAGAGACAGAGAGAGCCAGAGTGTGAGAAGTGGAGGGGCAGAGAGAGAGGGAGACACAGAATCCAAAGCAGGTTTCAGGCTCTGAGCTGAAGGGGCTTAACACACAAACCATGAGATCGTGACCTGAGCCAAAGTCCAACACTTGACCAACTGAGCCACTCAGGTGCCCCTTATGTTGTGTGTGTGTGTGTGTGTGTGTGTGTGTGTGTGTTTGCTCTTAGAGAGTATATATCTCTGTACCTCTCAATCCTCTTACTCTCATCATGATTTGGATTTGAAATCTACTTTCCACTTTAATACAGACCTTCATTTAACTTTGGGAATTCTCATCCCTCTCCTCTAAGGTCAACTTCTTTTTGATTACATGATGGCCCCCTTTATCTTGTTTATGCCATTATTGATGTAGTTATTTCCAATAATTATGAAAGTAAATGTTTTGAGGGGTCCTTTCTCAAATGTTTTTGGTTAACTTTCACCCTCAAATGATACTTTGAGAGATACAAACTATTTGTTGGATCTAGATTGGAAAGCATTTTCTCTGTGAATTATGAAGGCTTTCTAGACTTCTATGACTGCTATCTATAGATCCTATGCCACTCCTGATCCTTTCTGTGTGAACTCTTCCCCTTCAAATCTCACCTCAAAAGTTTTCAGAATTTTTAAGTAGTGTTCAAAATTAGAGAGAGAGAGAGGGACAGAGAGAGAGAGACAGAGAGAGACAGAGGGAGAGAGAGAGAGAATAATATGTGTTAGCATGGACCTTTTTTTTTTTTTTACCATTTTTTCAGGTGGTTTTATCTGCATACCTATATCCTTTAGTTATGAGAAATATTCTTTTTTTAAATTTTCATTTATCTTTGAGAGAGGGAAAGAGAGAGGTAGAGAGACAGAGGGACAGAGGATCCAAAGCAGGCTCTGTGCTGACAGCAGAGAGCCGATGCAGGGCTCAAACTCAAATACCTACTGTGAGATCATGTCCTGAGCTGAAGTCAGATGCTTAACTGACTGAGCCACCCAGACACCCCCTGGGAAATATTCTTGTATTAGTTCTTTGACAATTTCCCTCCTCCATTTTCTCTAGTCTAACTTTCTCTTTTCTTTTTTAGTAGTTAGTGAATTCTCTACATTTTTTTTCTTTTTCTGTTTTATTTTCTAACCTTACTCCCTGTGTGCTAATTTCTGAAAAGTATATCTTGAAACCTTTTATGCTCTCTAAATCTTCCTTTTTTATTGCACACTGTTCTGTTTATCATGAAAGTAATATTTTCTTTTATTTACTTTTCTTAGGATATCAATTGTCAGATTCTCATGGGATTTTTTTCCTGCTACATGTACTCTGCTGTATTTTTTGTTTCCTTTTAGGTTTTTTTAGTTTTTTGTTTTTGTTTTTGTTTTTTTAGGTTTTGCTTGTTGGCGAATTGATGCCTGCTTTGGTTTGTCTTTCATATCAGAGGATTTCTTCAAATATCTGGTTATACTTGACCATTTTGTTTTCATATTTAATAGTGTGGCACTCAAAGTTTGCTGGGGATTTGTGAGCATGAGTGGGACTTAATGAGTAGAAAGCTTAACATTAACATGCCTGCTGACACTCAGCCATCTAATCCTAGGAGTCCCAGTAGTCAGTATATTGGACCAGAGAGGTATCTTCCTCTTTTTGCTGGTACTGGTAGAAGTGGAGATGAGGCTGGAATACGATGGAACCAAATCAAAGACTGATTCTGTGTTTCCTGATAGCCAAGTGAAAGAGATGGGGGCAATTGACCATAGACTTCCATATATTCCCTATTTTTCCACATAGCACTCCAGTCTTCACTGAGTGTCAGTGCTCATAATCCACTGTATCTCTGGTTGGAAGACCTGAAAAAGTGAAACTATAGAATTATAGCAAGTAGGGGAAGGAGCTGTAATTGTTTTATTTGCAGGCTTTAAACCATAAGCCATGTAAACCATGTTTTGAGGTAGCACCTATATATAACCTGCCTTCAGATGGATTTAGTTTCTGAAATTTCTAAAATCTTCCAGAGTTCTTTTGTGTGATTCAGCTAATGTCTACACTGTATGCTCTACTCCTATCAGGCATTTAGGTTCGGTTTCTCAGTTTCAATATGCCAGTTAACATGTATGCATATAAATTGTTTATGGAGCTCTTCTTTTTATATGTGCATCTCTTATGCCTACATTTGTTCAGCCACAGTTTTTATTCTTGGAAATTCATGCATCATGAGAAAAATCCACTTACAGTCATTTTACTGAGATTTCTGAAGAGGGAATAATTAAATTGTGTGTTCATTTTTTCCTGTTCAAATAGAAGTCTTTCTATCAGTATGAAGTATCATGAGAGTCCATACATACATTTAATAATTTTTTTGCAATTTTTCTAAAAATAAATATAATTATACACAGCAGAATAAATTTTCTGAAGTGGGTAGCTGTTTACAATATAGTCAAGCTATTAAATTTTGCTTCAATTGACTATAAAAGCTTTTATGACAAATTAGGACAAAGAGCTTCTTACTTAATAATATGAAATATTAGGGGTGCCTGGGTGGCTCAGTAGGTTGGGCGTCCAACTTCAGCTCAGGTTATGATTTCATGGTTCGTGGGTTCGAGCTCCACATCAGGCTGGGTGCTGATACTTCAGAGCCTGGAGCCTAATTCAGATTCTGTGTCTCCCTCTCTCTCTGCCCCTTCCCAACTCATGATATGTCTCTCTCTCTCTTTTTCTCAAAAATAAATAAACATTAAAAATAATATGAAATATTAAACCAATTTTATTTAGAGAATACTCTATCAAAAGAATATTTTTCTAATATTTACCTATAAACCCTCAATTAAATGGTACCATGCGTTTCTGTCATAAAAGATGTGTTTTCTTTTTATTCATGAGACTTGGCACAGTTACCATACATGTATGTTTTCCAAGTGAATTTTAGCTTTATTTTAAGTGGGTTAGTTAGACTGTGCACTTTTAAGTTTAATAGTTAACTGTTTTCTCAATAATACCTCATCCTTTTTAGCAAACAATTCTTTAGAATCTTATTTTAGAGCATGTTGTTTTTAGGGAAGAGACAGAAGCAAAATTTTACAACCTAAAAAAAATAGACACTCAAAGCTTTTTGGTTAAATTTGTACTGATCTTCATTTCATGTATGAAGACATGTTTTATAATCATGAAAAAAATTTGTTTTCTTCATTGAAATTTTCTATAATTACAAGCACATAAATCATAAAAGGGAAAAGGCATAGTAATGTATGGAAATTTGAAAGTGAGAAAATAATTCAAATAAGTAATTAGTGTCTTGGCTTTTAAGCTAATTTATGTTCAAAGTTCGTATAAATATGCTCTGATAGTTTTGACAACACAGTCTGCAATGATAGAACACAATATAAATGAACATGGAAATTACTATATTATTGAACAATGAATTTTTGTTTACTTTTAGTTTTCTTCACAACCACAGATTTGCTTTAAGTGTCATTGCAAATAAAATTATCTCTCTTTCATATGAGGAACATAAAATATTTTGTATTTGAGAGATAACAACAATGATGTCAACATGGAATCCACCTTAAAACAAGATTGGAATTTATGGAACATCTGAATTTAGCACATTCTACACTTTAGTAATCTACAACAATGTATCTTTAAAAAAGAACTGTCCATTTTATAGCAAATAATTACAATGAAGAGATATAACTCTGAGGAAAACACTTGTACACATACACACACACACACACACACACACACACTAACATGTACATGCATTTGCACATGTCTTTAATGCAAAAACAATTCAAGCATGACTGGGACATCTGGGAAAAAGCATGTACCTGTAAGTGATACATGTTTGAAGAGTGTTGAACATAAATCTGCCTTCACTTTAGTAGCTTTGTTAAAGAAGAATTACATTAGTATATTATCTTTATATTATGGATTAGGCATGTCTATAAAATTATTGTAAACTGAACTTAATTTAGATGTTAACAAAATAATATTAATTTTTAGTCATATTATGTTAGGTTGGTAATTTCAAAGGAAATATTCTCTACTAAAGACCAAAATTAATAAATACTTTGAATAATAATTATCTCTAGAAATGTGAGAAAATTCAGCACATGGACTTTATAGTGAAAGAAAGAAAGAGTTTTTATTGTATACTTAAATTATTTTTAACTTTGTTTCTAACACATAGTGGTGATATTCAAAGTTATTGGCTAAAATGAAATTTCTGTTATATATACATTGTTTTTTTCTGGTAATTATGTTGGAAGAAGTGAAGGAAGCTATAAAGTTTTTACTTTAAGTTCTCCAGGTGTTATACAGATTTTTTGATAACTATATATTATAAAGTATGATTATAAAATATAAATATGAAAACTGCATGTTATACAAAAGGTTGACAAGAACTCAACTTTTAGCTATTGCTAAGTTCCTTAAGTAGGAACAAATATAAAAGCCCTATAAAACATTAAAAGGCTCAGACTAAAAGTATCCGGGAACCATGATGCTAGCAAGATTTTAAGAGTCAATATCCAAGAGTGAGAGAAAGGACTGACATTTTCTTATTTCCCAGTAGGTGGTTATTGATTCCAAAATTAGAAAATAAGAGGGTGAAAATCTGAAGGGAGGTTTCTATACATTTGTGGCAGGAGAAAAGTTGGAGTAAGGAGCGCATCAAGCATAAGACCCTCCTTCTTCTCACCATCATTTACTCATTCTTTTTTTAATTTGGACACTGAAGAGCTAAGCCCTAAGAGTAAACATTCAACACAAAATAAACGATCTTACCAAAGACAGAATTTAACATTAAACTATCTCAAATCCCATGTGAATTAAAGCAATGCCCTTAGCCTAACATCTGCCAAAAGGAAAGTAAGTTCTGTTGCCAGAAACTAGTATTGCTAGGAGGTAATATAGTCTCCCCAATTTTTACTTGCAATTTACAGTATAAATATAGCTAGGAATAGAAATAGATAGGACATTATTGAAAACCCAGAGGAAAACGTTCAAACAATTAAAACACCCAAAGAATATCCAAATAGTTGAAAGTATGATATAGTAACTTAACAAAATGTATTAAAATTTATAAAAATTTAAAAAAGAATGCACAATTTTGGCATAGAAGTGAAAAATATAAAAATAAAACAAATACAAATTCTAAAATAAAACCCAATGTTTGAAGTTAGAAATCAGTGGATAAGAATGGCAGTATGTTAGGAACAGATGAAAAGATAATTGCTAATTGGAAGGTTGATCAGAAGAAAAAATTCAGAATAAAATACAAGGATCATGGGAAACCGAAAACAAAGAGCATGAAAACAGAAAAAAAATGAAGAAATATATGGGACATTGTAAAATTGTCTAGCTTATTTATAATTTATGCCTTACTGAGAGAAAATAAAATAATACACGAAAGTAATATAAGAGAGATAGTGCCTAGAATCTTTCCAAAACGAATAAATGATATCAAACCACAGCTTCAAGGGTTATTAAAAATTTTCACCAGAATACATAAAAAAGATATAGAAATTGGTGAAAGGACTAAAATTTGTAGTTGACATCTAACCAGAAATAAGTGCAGCAAGAAGGCAGTGGAATAGTAGCATTAACAGTCTTAAAAAATATTTACTGGGGCGCCTGGGTGGCGCAGTCGGTTAAGCGCCCGACTTCAGCCAGGTCATGATCTCGCGGTCCGTGAGTTCGAGCCCCGCGTCGGGCTCTGGGCTGATGGCTCGGAGCCTGGAGCCTGTTTCCGATTCTGTGTCTCCCTCTCTCTCTGCCCCTCCCCTGTTCATGCTCTGTCTCTCTCTGTCCCAAAAATAAATAAACGTTGAAAAAAAAATTAAAAAAAAAATATTTACTGATTACTAGAATCCAAAAACCAGAGAAATACTAATTTCAAAAGGAAAGATATGCACCAATAAAAACAAACTTAATAACATAGTGAAAAAATTTGCAGGAAATTATAATGTACAATTTGTTAGTGGCATTTAACTATAGAAAATATTAAAAAGAATTCCACCTGGAGGAAAATGATCCCTGGTAAAAACTCAGTGATTGAGACAGAAAAAAATGGAAATGTGCCCTGTTGCTTACATTCCATGGGAATAAGTAAAATAATTCATTTATATTAGACATTTGTGTTTGAAAGCTGTATGTAGTACTTAATAAATTAATCTATAAAAGTGTATACTCAATTCAAAAGAGAAAGGATAGAAATGGGACATAGAAAAGATAGAGCAAATATAATCAAACAGTCATATGTTAAACTGAAAAGTACTTTTGGAGTAAATGTTCTTATAAAATATTTGTATTAGACATAAAACAAATCATAGTTATAAGGAACGTTCATTCTAAGTGTAAAGGAAAATGTTGAATGTTAAAATATGTAAAAGATAAAAGTAAATAAATGCTCTTAAATATTTATATTCCAAAAATAATCATATGCTGGGTCATAAAAGAAGACCCGAGAAAATACATACCTACGTAGATAAAATCGCTGGCATTATTTTTTCTGATAACAGGTGATTTAAAGTGAAAGTAAGGAATATAGTTAAGTCAAGAATAAATTAATAGAAATGTGACAAAATCAATCTGTAAATGTTTGAAAGGGAAAAGAAAATTAATCCTATAAAATAGGAAAAAATAAAGAAAATAGTAGAAATTGTTGCAACAAACAAATGTAAAACAGAATGAAGAAGACCCAAAATTGCCTTTATGAAAAGACTGTTAATTCATTTAATATTTGGCAAGACTGGACATTGGTGAATAAAAATAGCAAAACTCAGATTATCCATATCAAGAATGAAAGGGGCTGTCATAAGATAGGACATTTTACAAAGTAAGTGGCTATGCTCTTAAAAATATCAATGTTATAGGGTTGCCTGGTTGACAGTTGATTTAGGGTCCAGCTTAGGCTCAGGCTCAGGTCATAATCTCATGGTTTGTGAGTTAGAACACTGCATCGGGCTCTGTGCTGACAGCTCAGAGCCTGGAGCCTGCTTCGGATTCCGGGTCTCCCTCTCTCTCTGCCCTCCCTCTGCTTGCATTCTTTCTACCTCTTTGTCAAAAATTTAAAAAAAATTAAAAATTTAAAAATATACACTAATGTCGTAAATACAAAGAATGAAACAGAAACTGTTCTAGATTAAATGACATCAGACATGACATCTGAAAATAATACATAATAATTGATATTATTTTACTGTCAATAATACTATAAAAACAATGTGTAAATCTCAAGAAAGATAAAAACATCTTTTACTTTTAAGTTAATGCTATTGATACATAGGTACATAAGCACATTTGCATGTGGAAACTTCAGGTGTATACCCTGTTATTAGAAAATATGCACAAAGGATTTATGTGTAAATGGACACTGTATCTGCAACTTACTCTTCAACACTTTAGGGAAAAAGAATGCAGACATGTGTTTCTTTCATTATTTTATAGTATTTATACAACTTTTGGGTAAGTTTCAAATTATGCAAACTTTTAAAAATAGAGGCAAAAATTTAAAATATTAATTTGAAATGACTATTTCATATTCTTCCCTTAAATTAAATACCTACGAAGAGAATTTTATGAGGCAAAGTTACCTGGTCATTTTGAAATAATACCCAGAGTCATATATCAAGAAAAACATGTCATTTATCTGTATATTGATTTTTAAATTTATTCAATTTCATTAGCATCAGAATTTTGGTGTCAGGGAAGCAATTTTGATTACTGCTTCTAGTAACTGAACCAAATGAAAGGTGACTGCTAGAACTCATGGTCACCCACACACAAACACATACACTCTCACACTTTAATAGACTAAAAATGCTCCCTTTACGTATTTTCATATTTCAGAACTGTTCTCCAATCCGTTTCAGTGATGAATTAAACCATATGAAAATCTAACTAGCTCTGAACTAAACACTGTGTAAGAGTACTGATTCCATATTTTATTTATGAAAAGTTCAAAATAGGGGTGGCTGGGTGGTTCTATCAGTCAAGTGTCTGACACTTGACTCTGGTTCAGGTCATGATCTCATATGTGATTGAGCCCAGCCTTCGTTGGGCTCTGCGCTGGCAGTGTGGAGCCTGCTTGGGTTTCTCTCTCTGTCTCTCTCTCTCTCTCTCTCTCTCTGCCTCTCCCCTGCTTGCTCTCTCTCTCTCTCTAAATATATAAACATTTTTAAAAAGTAAAAATATAATTTTCATTTCTATGCTAGTATTCTAATTGACTTCTATTCAATGATATAAATTAACTATTGTTTTCCCGTTTTTGATGAAATATATCTACTTGATTTCCTTTCTGGTGTTTTGACAGGGAGAGACTGGTGTGTTGATTCAAGGCAAGAGAACAAAGAGGATTTTAAAGATAAAATTCAGTGATGACATGAATTTATTACCATGGTTTATGCACAATGGATATGGCAAAATTAAAGAGTTGCCTAGAGAATTAGATACATATTCTTTTGTTTAAAGGAGAACACTGGGGGCGCCTGGGTGGCGCAGTCGGCTAAGCGTCCGACTTCAGCCAGGTCACGATCTCGCGGTCCGTGAGTTCGAGCCCCGCGTCGGGCTCTGGGCTGATGGCTCAGAGCCTGGAGCCTGTTTCCGATTCTGTGTCTCCCTCTCTCTCTGCCCCTCCCCCGTTCATGCTCTGTCTCTCTCTGTCCCAAAAATAAATAAACGTTGAAAAAAAAAATTAAAAAAAAATAAAAAATAAAGGAGAACACTGTTAGACTAATCATATGTTTAAAGCTTTGTCTTTATGAAACTTTCAGTTCTACCTAATTTTCAGTAAAGCGATGGGAAGCTTTAATTTTTATAAATGATCCAACTTATGTATTCTTAACAATGAGCCTCTTACTTATATAAAAATCAATTATCAAGATTGTTACTTTAATCTGAATACTTATCCAAGGCATATTTCCCTTTAAACTAATGCCTGCTTCTGTGATAGGACAAACTTGAATAATATTGAAACAACTACACTTATGAAATGCATTTAATGATTGGACATTTAGCAAAAGCTCTATTATCTGGATGTTAGCCATGATAGTAGTTGATAGTGAAGTCAAGTCAAAGAAAAATAATTTTAAAATTGAAGAGTAATTGGTTATCTCATTTCATAATAAAACCTTATATTGAATACAACTTACTGAACTTAAAACTAATCTTAATCTTTTGGCTCTTACTAAAGATTCTTTCCCCCATTTGATTATATTGTTATTTTATTTTTCCTCCTTTGTAGTGATGCTGTCATATTCTTGCGTTATTTTTATTTATAAAATACACTTGTAAATATATTGATTGATACCTGTGCAATTGGTCGTGACATAAATGGTAGGTTTGAAGCTCATATTATGAAATGGGAAGGGAATTTTTAGATAATGTGCTTCAGTGTTATAAATCCTTCTTACATATGAGAAAATATTAAGATAGATAGCACTTTAAATACTGGGACTATTTAAAAAGTAGATTAAAATAAAGCCTAATATCTCTATTTGTTGTTGTATAGATTCAATTTATGGAAACTATTTAGTTTATATTATTTCGTTCACATTCATTGTTTGAAGAGTGTCAAATTAATCTTGCTTTTTCTCTATCCTTATTCTTTCTGTATATATACATCTACATGAGAACACCCAATTTAAAAATAGTTTCCTGTGGGGCGCCTGGGTGGCGCAGTCGGTTAAGCGTCCGACTTCAGCCAGGTCACGATCTCGCGGTCCGAGAGTTCGAGCCCCGCGTCAGGCTCTGGGCTGATGGCTCAGAGCCTGGAGCCTGTTTCTGATTCTGTGTCTCCTTCTCTCTCTGCCCCTCCCCCGTTCATGCTCTGTCTCTCTCTGTCCCAAAAATAAATAAACGTTGAAAAAAAAAATAGTTTCCTGTAATGAAGATATGCATCAATGACTACATCTAGCTGCCACATCAGCAAATTAAAAACTAAATTAATTTTATCAGAAAGAATCATTTCATATTTGTATGACAAAACATGATGTTTAATTTCTTTTCTGAGTGTGCTGATTCCTGTTATTGTCTTCTTAAAGTTAGGTCAAGTAATTTTAAAAATAAGGTGTTTTATGAAAGTTTCTTATCACTACGATTTGCTACACTCTTTAATCTTAGAATATTTAATCGTTTCTTCAGTGAGTTTATTTCTCCAGTCAATATCTTTTGTTCATTACTTTCCACAAACTTTACCATTTGAACTTACTTGAAAATATCAGGAAAGTGTTGCCTATGTTAAACCAAATAACATTTAAGTAGTAGGCTCTTTTAAGTGTGAATAAAAATAATGGAGCTCAAGAGCTGAATAGCATGACGAAGTAAACACAAAAACTCAAGAATGGGATTTTTCAAATACTTGTTTTTCATTTTTTTTCATTTGTTCCTTTCAGCCCTAAGTATCCCAATGTAAATAGAATTTAAACAAATATTTTTGTTATTATTGAAAAGAGTTGTTTTGTATACTAGTTGGAAAGAAAATCAAACTTATAAAATGTAATATGTAGTAACTGAACACAATTTTTAAAACTACAAAGGCATGTACAGAGTGCTAAATTTAAGTTTTTATATTTTTTTATCATTAACTAAAGGAAAAACTGGATACATGCTCTTGCCAATCAGGATGACTTGAAAGTCTTCATGTGTTTCAGCTCTTTTATCTAACCAGCCCCATTTAAATAACTGCAAACTTATCTTTCAAGCAGGGTATAAATTTGTAAATTCAGAGACCAGGCTATTTGTTGCAAAACAAGAGAAAATGGAAAACAAAATGAAGTCTTCTTTTTTCCCATTGTAGAATCCAACCTTTTTCTTTCAAGTTTTCTATTCACTATAGTTAACATACAGTGTTACATTAGTTTCAGGTGTACAATATAGTGATTCAACAATTCTAAACATTACCCAGTGCTCATCTTGATAAGTGTACTCTATTTTGTCCTTTTTTTCCACTTTGCACTTGTAAATTTTTTTTTCTCTAAGTTTTTCTTTAAATTCCAGTTAGTTAACAGTGTAATGTTAGTTTCAGATGTAGAATTTAGTGATTTGATTCATCACTTATATACAACACCCAGTGCTCATCACAGTAAGTGCCCTCCTTAAACCCCACCACCCATTTGGTCCACCCCCTGCCCACCTCCCCTCCAGCAACCTTCAGTTTGTTCTTCATAGTCAAGAATTTGTCTTTCTTCATTTGCCTCTCTCTTTTTTTCCCTCAAATGTTCATTTGTTTTTTTCTTGAATTCCACATACTAGTGAAATCTTATAGTGTTTGTCTTTCTCTGGTTGAATTATTTCACTTGACATTATACTCTGAAGCTCTATTCGTGTTATTGCAAAGAGCAAGATGTCATTCTTTTTACGGCTGAATAATATCCCTATATATATATATATATATATATATATATATACACACACACACATGTGTGTGTCTATATATATGTGTATATATATGTGTGTGTGTATGTGTATATATATGTGTGTGTATGTGTATATATGTGTGTGTGTGTACATATATATATATATATACATATATATGTATATATACACACATACCACTTCTTCTTTATCCATTCATCTATTGATGGACACTTAGGCTACTTCCATAATTTGCCTATGGTAAACAATGCTGCAATAAACCTAGGGGTGCATGTATCCTTTCAAATTAGTGTTTTTATATTCTTTGGGTAAATAGCCAGTAGTGCAATTACTGGGTCATAAGGTAGTTCTATTTTTAACTTTTTGAGGAAGCTCCATACTGTTTTCCACCGTGGCTGCACCAGTTTTCATTCCCATCAATAGTGTATGGATTCTCCTTTTTTCCCCACATCCTCACCAACATTTCATCATTAAGACTTTTTTTTTTTTAAGTTCCAAGTAAAGTGTCTTAAATCAGCAATGGGAAATACCTGGAAACAAATACATTTGAACTCCAAAATCTCAATTGGCTCCATGATCTCTTAAATTGAGGGTAAAAATGGGAATTAAAATTGAATGATTGGTTAAGAGGGAAATATTCGGGGTCTTTTCTGGTTCCATACAAAATTTAGGATTATTTGTTCTAGCTCTGTGAAGAATGCTGGTGTTACTTTGATAGGGATCGCGTTGAATATGTAGATTGCTTTGGTAGTATCAATATTTTAACAATATTTGTTCTTCTTATCCAGGAGCGTGGAATCTTTTTCCATTTCTTTGTGTCCTCTTCAATTTTTTTCATCAGTTTTCTATAGTTTTCAGCATATAGATTTTTCACCTCTTTGGTTAGATTTATTCCTAGGTATTTTATGTTTTTGTTTTTTTTTTTTTTTTTTTTTGTGCAACTGTAAATGGGATCGATTCCTTGATTTCTCTTTCTGTCCCTTCCTTGTTGGTGTATAGGAATGCAACCGATTTCTGTGCATTGATTTTATATCCTGCAACTTTGCTGAATTCATGAATCAATTCTAGCAGTTTTTTGGTAGAATCTTTAGGGTTTTCCATATAGAGTATTATGTCATCTGTGAAGAGTGAAAGTTTGACCTTCTCCTGGCCTATTTGGATGCCTTTTATTTCTTCGTGTTGTCTGATTGCAGAGGCTAAGACTTCCAATACTATGTTGAATAACAGTGGCGAGAGTGGACATCCCTGCCTTGTTCCTGACCTTAGGGGGAAAGCTCTCAGTTTTTTTCCCCATTGAGGATGATATTAGCGGTGGGTCTTTCATGTATGGTTTTTATGATCTTGAAGTATGCTCCTTTTATCTCTACTTTCTTGAGAGTTTTTATCAAAAAACAATGCTGCATTTTGTCAAATGCTTTCTCTGCATTGAGAGCATCATATGGTTCTTGTTCTTTCTTTTATTGATATGATCAATCACGTTAATTATTTTGCAGATATTGAACCAGCCCTGCCTCACAGGTGTAAATCTCGCTTAGTCATGGTGAATAATTTTTTTAATGTATTGTTGGGTCTGGTTGGCTAATATCTTGTTGAGGATTTTTGCATCCATGTTCATCAGAGAAATCGGTCTATAGTTCTCCTTTTTAGGGGGGTCTCTGTCTGGTTTTGGAATGAAGGTAATGCCGACTTCATAGAAGTTCCTTCTATGGAAGTTCCTTCCGTTTCTATTTTTTGGAACAGCTTCAAGAGAATAGGTGCTAACTCTTCCTTAAATGTTTGGTAGAATTCCCCTGGAAAGCCATCTTGCCCAGGATTCTTGTTTTTTGGCAGATTTTTGATTACTAATTCTATTTCCTTACTGGTTATGGGTCTGTTCAAATTTTCTATTTCTTCCTGTTTCAGTTTTGGTAGAGTATATGTTTCTAGGAATTTGTCCATTTCTTCCAGATTGCCCATTTTATTGGCATATAATTGTTCATAATATTCTCTTATTATTGTTTTTATTTCTGCTGTGTTGGTTGTGATCTCTCCTCTTTCATTCTTGATTTATCTATTTGGGTCCTTTCCTTTTTTTTTTTTTTTCTTTTTTTTTTTGATCAAACTGGCTAGCGGTTTATCAATTTTGTTAATTCTTTTGAAGAACCAGCTTCTGGTTTCATTGATCTGTTCTACTGTTTTTTTGTTTTTTGTTCTTTGTTTTGGTTTTGGTTTTGGTTTTGATAGCATTAATTTCTGCTCTAATCTGTATTATTTTCTGTCTTCTGCTGTTTTGGGGTTTTATTTGCTGTTCTTTTCCCAGCTCCTTAAGACGTAAGGTTAGGTTGTGTATCTGAGATCTTTCTTCCTTCTTTAAGAAGGCCTGGATTGCTATATACTTTCCTCTTATGACTGCCTTTGCTGTGTCCCAGAGGTTTTGGGTGGCGGTGTTATCATTTTCATTGCCTTCCATATACTTTTTAATTTCCTCTTTAACTGCTTGGTTACCCCATTCATTCTTTAGTAGGATGTTCTTCAGTCTCCAAGTATTTGTTACCTTGCAAATTTTTTCTTGTGGTTGATTTCGAGTTTCATAACGTTGTGGTCTCAAAATATGTCCAGTATGATCTCGATCTTTTTGTACTTACTTAGGGCTGATTTGTGTCCCAGTATATGATCTATTCAGGAGAATGTTCCGTGTGGACTGGACAAGAATGTATATTCTGGTGCTTTAGGATGAAATGTTCTGAATATATCTGTTAAGTCGATCTGGTCCAGTGTGTCATTCAAAGCCATTGTTTCCTTATTGATTTTTTGATTAGATGATCTGTCCATTGCTGTGAGTGGGGTGTTGAAGTCTCCTACTATTATGGTATTACTATTGATGAGTTTCTTTGTGTTTGTGATTAAATGATTTATATATTTGGATGCTCCACTTTTGGCGCATGTTTACAATTGTTAGGTCTTTTGGTGGATAGACCCCTTGATTATGATATGATGCCCTTCTGCATCTCTTGATACAGTCTTTATTTTCAAGTCTAGACTGTCTGATATAAGCGTGGCTATTCTGGCTTTCTTTTGTTGACCGTTAGCATGATAGATGACTGTCCATCCCCTTATTTTCAATCTGAAGGTGTCTTTAGGTCTAAAGTGGGTCTCTAGTAAACAGCATATAGACGGATCTGTTTTCTTATCCATTCTGTTACCCTATGTCTTTTGATTGGAGCATTGAGTCCATTGACGTTTAGAGTGAGTACTGAAAGATGTGAATTTATTGCCGCTATGATGCTTGTAGAGTTTCTAATGGTGTTCTCTGGTCCTTTATAATCTTTGTTTCTTTTGGTATTTTATGTATATATATGTACATTATATATGTACATTATATATAATGTACATTAATATATATGTACATTATATATAATGTACATTAATATATATATATATACACACACACACACACACACACACATACTTATCTTTTCTCCCCTCAGAGAGTCCCCCTTAAAATTTCTTGCAGGGATGATTTAGTGGTCACACACCCTTTTAAATTTTGTCTGAGGAACTTTTTATCTCTCCTGTTTTGAATGACAGCCTTGCTGGATAAAGAATTCTTGGCTGCATATTTTTCTGATTCAGCACACTGAATATATCCTGCCACTCTTTTCTGGCCTGCCAAGTTTCTGTGGATAGGTCTGCTGAAAACCTGATCTTTCTCCCCTTGTAGGTTAGGGACTTTTTTTCACTTGCTGCTTTCACGATTCTCTCCTTGCCTGAGTATTTTGTGAATTTGACTATGATGTGCCTTTTTTGATGGTTGGTTTTTGTTGAATCTAATGGGGGTCCTCTGTGCTTCCTGGATTTTGATGTCTGTGTCTTTCCCCAGGTTAGGAAAGTTGTCCAGTATGATATGCTCACCTTCTACCCCTATTTCTCTCTCTTCCTCTTCTGGACCCCTATGATTCTGATATTGATCCTTTTTAATGAGTCACTGATTTCTCTAATTCTTAAATCATGCTCTTTCGCCTTAATCTCCCTCTTTTTTTCTGCTTCATTATTCTCTATAAGTTTGTCCTCTATATCGCTGATTCTCTGTTCTGCCTCAGCCATCCTTGCTGCCACTGCATCCATCTGTGATTGCAGCTCAGTTAGAGCATTTTTTAATTTCATTCTGGCTATGTTTTACTTCTTTTATCTCTGCAGAAAGGGATTCTAATCTATTTTTGACTCCAGCTAGTATTCTTATTATTGTGATTCTAAATTCTGGTTCAGACATCTTGCTTGTATCTGTGTTGGTTAAATCCCTGGTTGTAGTTTCTTCCTGCTCGTTTTTTGGGGGGTAAATTCCTTCATTTTGTCATTTTGAAGGGAGAAAAGGAATTAATGAGGTAGAAAAATTAAAATTAAAAAGTTAAAATTAAAAAATATTAAAACTAAAAAATTAAACACACACACACACACACACACACACACACACAAATCAAATAAATTATGCTAGATCCTAGGTATGTTTTGGTCTGGGTGTTGAAAGTGGTTTGATGGGTTATAGAAAACAAAACAGGGGAGAGGAAAAAAAGGAAATTGTTTGAGAATTTGAAAAAGTGCATACACTCAGGTAGACTAAAATGAGATGATGGGAATAGAATAGAATTTGAAAACATATACACAAGAGGAAAGAATATAATAGAAAAAAATTACAGAAAAATATTTTTAATTAAAATTAAAAAATATATGAATTTTTTTCTCTTTCTGTATTCATGAAAAAGAAAAGAAACAAAAGAGGAAAAAGATTAAAAAAAGAAAAAAGAGGAAATCTTTTGAAAATTTGAAAAAGTGAATACAGTGAAGTAGACTAAAATAAAATGATAGAAGTAAAATAGAATTTGAAAACATTTACACAAAAGTAAAACAAATAGTAATAAAAATTAAAGAAAATATTTTTAATAAAAATCAAAAATAAAAATGGATTTTTTTCTCTTTCTGTACTCAAGAAAAAGAAGTGTAAATGAGAAAAAAAAAAGAAAGAAAATTGAATAAATGGACTTGCTAACAGATGGAAATAGTACTGAAATTACTTCGTTTTCCCCTAGAAGTCAGTCTATGTAGCGCTTTATAGTCCATAAACCAAGCTGGCAGTGAAACTTGTGCTCTTAAAGAGTGAAGTTGATCCAGTTGGGCGGGGCTCAGTGTAACGGATCCGCTCTCCACTAGATGGCGCAGCTAGCATACTGGAGTGGATTGTTACGGCGCTCGTAGGTGCCTATGCACATGCGCGGGAGTGGTAAAAATGGTGTCACCCAGCTATCTAGTCTGTTCTCCTGTATCAGCAATTGCACACCCGTCCTCTGTCTTCAGCTTTCGTCTACTCCCTGCTTTTTCACTCTCTGTGACCAGGCCCCAGGCTGTACCTCTCTCCTGAGTTTTGTCTCAGATGCGGCTGTTTTCCCCGGCCCCTTACTTCCGAAGGACAGTGGCTTTGACCCGTTCCACCCCTCTGCAGAAGGGTCTCACTGAGCAATGGCCTAATGAGCAATGGCCGAATATCAGCTGCACCCAGGAACACTTGCTGGACCCTGCTGCTGTCGGTGCCCCGAGACTGTGGCCAGGTGCCAGCCCACCCCAGAAAAAGTTCGCGAGATAGTGTAGCAGCAGTGTTTCAGGGATTATGGAAAATCACAACACACATCTGGCACCAGGCTTCACCCTTAATGACCTTGTTCCAGCACCAGCGAATGTGGCTGTTTTCTGGGGTCTGCTGGGAACAGGTGGCCTCAACAGTCTCTACCAAATGTCCTTTCAGCAATGAAATTGCTTTTCCCCGTGTGGCCTGAGAACCTCCCGGACCTCACTCTGTTCCTGGGGATTCGCCCTTCCGACCAGAGCACCACCAGGTATGGAGCTGTGGAGTTGCAGGCTTTGCGCTCCCCTTGTTTACAGTTTTAATGGAATTTAAACCCTCTCCTTCCTCCTTTCTCCCTTTTTAGTTTAGTCCCTGCAGCTGTTTCCAATTTTCCACTTTCTCTCCAGCTGCTTTTGGGAGGGGTGCTTTTCCCGTAGTCTCCCCCACCCCTAGTCTCCATCCTCTCTCCTCTTGCAAAAGCACCTCTATTCCTGCGCCTTCTCACTCCCCAAGTCTACCTCTCCGCGCCACGTACCTGCTGAATTCTGTGGTTCAGGTTGTGCAGATTGTTGTGTTAATCCTCCAATCAGTTTTCTAGGTGTGTAGGATGGTTTAGTGTTGGTCTGGCTGTATTTCATGGACGCGAGACACGCAAAAAACTAACATGCTGTTCCATCATCTTGGTTCCTCCCTCATGTAATCTTTAGAACAAACTTGTTCAAATATACAAAAATGCTTGCTAGGATTTTAATGTAAATTTTAATCCATAGGTCTATTTGGGGAGGACTGACATCTTAATATTTCCTTATAATACATGAACATGTTATAATCTCTATTTAGATTTTGGCTTTGTTCTAAATGATTTATATATTTCAGCATAGAGATCCTATACATAATTTGTTATATTTAAACATCAGTGCTTCGTTTTTAGCACCGATTTTGTGTGTTGGGTTGGATGTATACTAATGTAACTTTTTATTTCATATTCCATTTTTTCATTGCCATTATAGAAATATGACTGACATTTGTTCATTGACATTTTATATTGAAATACTGCTAAAGGTACTTATTATAAGAACTTTTTTAAAAGATTCTTTGGAATCCTTTACAACATCAATCATATCATTTGAAATTAAAGATCGTTTTAATTTCTTCTTTATCATATACGTGAATGTCACTTATTTTTCTTGATTTATTACATTGGCTAAAACTTCTGGCAAGATGTGGACTAAAAATGTTGTCTAACATTGGACTTCACTGGTTTCTTTCTGACTTAGGGCTTGGGGAAAAGGCCCAAAGAGTTAAGAATATAGCAAGATTCTTAGATTCAAGATTTATGGTTTTAACCAATAATTGATCGTCATTTCTTAAAATATTTTTCAGGCTTTCTTTTTTTTCTCTCCTTCATTGACTTTAATTACACTTATATTTGACTTATTGACATTGTCTCCACAGCTCACAGATACTCTATTCACTTTGTATTTCCATTTTTCTTTGTGTTTCTTTAATCATGTCTTGCAGTTCATTAATCATTTTCCTGGAATGTCTAAATATCCTTAATACATGCAACTACTTTTTTTCATCTTCCAAGTTTTTACTTAACTTTTCAACAAGTGGAATACGAATAGTTACATAACTACGGGTTACTTGTATGAACTATTGTGCAAAATATTTTTACTAATTTTAAGAGCTAAGTCAGATCAAGGTCAGTTTCAATAGATTGATTACTGGTCATAATTTCCTGCTTCTTTGCATGTTTGTGGATTTTTTATTGGATGTAGATATTGTTATTTTGCCTTATTGGATGCTGGATATTCATATATAACTATCAATATTGTTCAGTTTTGTTTTAGGGCACAGTTACTTGGATTTGATGTTTTCAGATATTGTTTTTAATATTTCTCAACCCTGACTTTGTTACTATAAGGCT
Organism: Lynx canadensis; assembly: GCF_007474595.2. Taxonomy (NCBI): domain Eukaryota; kingdom Metazoa; phylum Chordata; class Mammalia; order Carnivora; family Felidae; genus Lynx; species Lynx canadensis. The sequence goes on from NC_044306.2 coordinate 67,194,083, forward strand.
AATTATTCCCCCACATGGAGAAAAGACTTACAAATTTATCTAAATAAAACCCCAAATATCATAAAAATTTCCAGTCTGTCTTCTAAGAGCAAGTAGTATTCCCAAGAATAAGTGAAAATTGGATGTTGTTACCTCTAATATTTCAAGGTAATCCCTTAGGGAGTTTCTTTGCATGTATGTTCTGATTAGTACTCAGCTGAATACAAAAGGATTTCTTTCAGACTTCCACAGTTGCCTTCCTGACCATCCTTTTCCTCTCTCACACATTATCCTGAGAACTCTAGTTGCTTGTTCTCCCCACAATTGCAATTCTGTCTGTTCAGTTCAGGTAGTGTACCAAACTCGGTCTGGTTTCTTTTTATTGTGTTGTAGCCTGGAAATGCTCTCATTAGGAAGATGACACAATTATAGAAGTTACATGAATTGTTTGTTTCTCATCTTCAGAGGTTATTGCCCATCATTGCCTTATGTAGAGTTTTTTTTATAGTAATTTTTTGTTCATTTTTTTTTTCAACGTTTTTATCTATTTTTGGGACAGAGAGAGACAGAGCATGAACGGGGGAGGGGCAGAGAGAGAGGGAGACACAGAATCGGAAACAGGCTCCAGGCTCCGAGCCATCAGCCCAGAGCCCGACGCGGGGCTCGAACTCACGGACCGCGAGATCGTGACCTGGCTGAAGTCGGACGCTTAACCGACTGCGCCACCCAGGCGCCCCTGTTCATTTGTTTTTGTTGCTACTTGTGAAGAAGAGTAAATCTTCAATTTTGGCATAATTCTTATTCATACTTGAAAGTTTGCCACTGCACCTCTCCTCAAAGCAACTCTGTGTCATTTGAAAAAAAAAGTTCTTCAGACCATAGGCCAAAAATCACCTCTTTGAGGTGGTGACAGGTGGTGCCAGGAGGAAAAGAGTAATTACTGTCTGGGTCAATGGCACTGAAAACGGTCATTTCCCCAGCTTGATGTTCTTCTATGTGCTTGTCTCATCTCTTGAGACACTTGTTTTCTTCCCTGCCTCCTATGCAGTTGTCTTCAAGATGTTGGCTTCTGCAATTTGCAGATTTTGCAAGGTAGTGTTTTTGTTTTTGTTTTTGTTTGTTTGTTTGTTTGCTTTGCCTGTAGGTTATTTATCAAGGAGCAAAGGCAGTAATTTTTCTAAATGCCAAATGAATGTGAAGAAAAGCAATATGTTACTGGTTGTGGTTGTTATTGCTATAGCCCAACATAAAAATAGTTCAAAAACTGGGTGTTACTCCATTTTGGTTAGAAGTATGATACTACATTTTTTAACACAAAAACATTTTCAAGGGCTGACATTAGTTATAATTAAAATAATAGAATTTCTAGGAAATTGACTAATGTATCAAATTTCTTACCATAAATAGAATAACTCAAAGATTAAAACCACAATTTAAGTGAAGCCTTGAGTTTATGTTTATTTGTAGAATTTAATAAAATTTTACAATGTAAACACTTATAAAATTATTATTTTAATTTACTAGAAATATTAAGTGCCATGTCATTTTTAATCCATAATAAAATATTTTCTGATATTTATCTTTAAAACCACATGTGTCAGTCCTTGACTTGTTTGCCCTTGTTTCCTTTATTATTCAGTTAACTTACTGTGTATCAGAAGGAAAGTTTATGCCGCACTCTGAACCCTGTAGAGAAGGAAGAAATTTTCCACTATCCTTTAAGGGTGTCTGGCTGGGCCTCAAAAGTAACCTGACATAAAACAGATTAACAGAAGAAAAGGATATACATTTTTTTTAATATTTATATATTTCATTCATAAGAGAATATAGATCCAAAGAAGTTACCAGAGCAGGAAGCTTTCATACCTTTTAGACAAAGATAAGAACAATTTTGGAGAACAAACAAGACAAAGGGGTTAGGGCTGGAGTTGTAAGTGGTGAAGAAGTAACCAGAAGGATAAAGGTTAGTTTAACAAGGTTTGTTTGTACGGATTTATAAGCTCCAAATTCCCCATCTGTGGTGATAAAAATGTTTTATTTCCTTCCAGTACAGGAAGAGTAACTTTCACATGGGAGTTTTATCTCCTGCTTTTAGGAATAAAAAGGAGGCTCAGAATATCTTCTTGTACCTGCAATTTCTTAAGTGCCTTTAGCTCAAAATAATATGTCAAAGAGACACGTTTTTGGGTAACATATTCTAGCTTCCTTTATTCCAATGCAAGTTGGCTCTTATCTGGGTTTGAAAACAGTTGAAACCATTAGCAGCGTAGGTACAAAGAAGCCTGTGTGTTTTTCATCTGCTTTTCTGCCTCTAGGAGAATATGCAGGATCTATTATGCCTTACTCTATATTCCTCAGGTCCCATCAGAAAGACCTACCATGACGCAACCTTCCACCAAGTGACCCACATTCTGAATACAGAAACACTATATACTTTGTCTCTTCAACCTGTTGTAAGCATTCAGAATGTTTTTGTGACTCCTACCTTTCTTGTTACAATGAGTGATCCCAAAAAAACAAAGCATAACAGAATTTTGAGGGTAGGTTACTCACCTCTTTGAGTCTGAACATTTTAATGACTACTTTGTGGGGGGAAATATGATGGAAATGACTGATACATTAGTACAATTACCACTTCCTGTCACATGGGTGAAGTGGTGTTTGTAGGTGAGAATTAAGGATATCAAGTCAATGTCAATATCAGCTGCATACAATTGATACTGCACAAATTGTGGTTACAAGTTTGTAGAATGGTCTGGCTGCTTGAAGACATTGGAGAGCTCTTAAGAAATTAAATGATAATCTCAGGACTTTGAATTCTCAGGTAAAAGATTGGCTGGAGACACAGGACTTTTAGAGATATTAAAGCAATATTTTATTCTAAGTTCAGGACATATATACCTCCTAATAGGCTATTTGTTTCTTTTCAAATCTTAGTATCCAATGTGATGGTGTTAGGAGATGAACCTTTTGGGTGTGCTTAGGTTATGAGGTTAGAGTCCTGATGCATGAGATTTAATGCCATAGAGAGATCCTTCATTCCTTCTGCCACATGAGAATACAACCAAAGGTCTGTTTCCTGAAAGAGGGTCCTAATCTGACCATGCTTGTGCTCTAATCTTGGACTTCCATCATTCAAACCTGTGAGAAATAAAATCATGTTATTTATAAGCTGCCCAATATATGCTATTTTCTGGAACAGATCTGGAATAGATAAGGACAATATCTGAGCATCGAGCCTCAATCTGATTGTGGTCAGTGTTGAAGTTATAAATCAAGTTTAATATGTAAGCCTGCCAAATTTCCAAACTAAGGTTGTGGCATTAGTAAAGTATGATGAAGTAACTTAGACTTGATTTGAGGATATTAATGTAGATTTAGATGAATTGGAGACCTTTGAAAACACAAATCACTCATCTCTTATGGCCTTCAAGCCCATGAAGTAAGTTCGATCCCAAGAGGAGAATTATAAAATCTTGAGCAGAAAACCATCGCCTATACACTAAAGGAATTAAAAGATTTTGCAAGTTTTAATAGCAAGAATCTTATGAGAATGTATTTAGGGGTATTAGGATGGAGGATAAATTTGAATTTGGCTGAAATTATCTACATGCAGACAGCTCATCGTATTTAAGGATTTAATGTAGTAGCTTTGGCAGCTGGAAGTAGCTTTAACACTTTGTTTGATTCAATGCATGAAGCCTGGGGTTAACAGTGTTGTTATCTACATCAAATGATGTTAAGATTCCTGGGCTCACTTGGTCTATTTTAGAGAAGAAAAATGTGAAGGCACAAATGATGTGTTGTATTTGTTATGTAAAAAGTTCACACGTGCCTTCCACCAATTAGTGTTCACTTAAGGGACCGTGAGGATAATCCTTTCTCCAAGACATTGAAAAATGTATTAGTGATAGGAACACCAGTATTCCGGGGAAGTTCAGGTTGGGAATAAGAATAGGAAATATCACTATTGAAATGCGGTCCCTCTTCAATAGGAATAATAGCATACTGGAGTGACAGAGGTTAGGTCACTGTGATTAAATATCAGAGACAATGTAGGTGAAATGACATGATCAGAAACATGAATGGAATGGTAATTATTGGTTTGACATGCAAAAATCTGTATAGTTGTTAATCAACTTCACCTTTAAAAATAAATAGATGACAGTGCAATAAAATTATTTATTTATTTATTTTTAATTTTTTTAATGTTTATTTATTTTTGAGAGAGAGAGAGAGAGAGAGAGACAAAGTATGATCAGGGAAGGGGCAGAGAGAGAAACAGAGACACAGAATCTGGAGCAGGTTCCAGGCTCTGAGCTGTCAGCACAGACCCTGATGCAGGGCTCAAACCTATAAACTGTGAGATCATGACCTGAGCTGAATGAAGTCTGATATTCAACCAACTGACCCACCCAAACACTTCTAAAATATTTTAAAATCATACTTTATTTATTAAAAATAAAACCTGGATAGTGCATAGATGTTTGATTTGATTGCTCTAATAGGAAATCATAGTTGCTAAAATAGTTCCTACATTAGGCCAGTAAACTGACCCACATCTAATTAAGGAAGAGCCACCATATATGTTTATGGATGCTAAGTGACAAGTAAACTTTTGTCCAGGTTCTGTAGGACAGTAATTCTCATAATTGCATTGTATGGCTTGAATAGATCTAATTAGTAAACTGCAGAATGCCTGCATTTGGCTCCCTGGTAACTAAGGTGCTATGAAACAAAAGGAAGAATTAAGTAGAAGACCCCAGAACTTCCCCTTCTTAAGAAATTAGCAAAATGTAAGCAATACCTCCTCATTCCTGGAGGAATTTCAGAACTTACTAGCAATATCTAAGACATGAAAAGTGTAAGAGTAGTGGTTTCTTTCAAATTTCCGTTTAACTGATGTGTTGTTTGGTGCAGAACCCACATGGATTGGTTGCTATTTAAAACTTAAGCAGATGTTATCTAAATCCAGTTGCTCCTTAACATATTGTACTTTGATTAGATCCAACTCACAATTCACTCCCTGAAAAGTAGTGCAAGGTATATTTTTTTCCAAAGCAATCACCAGAGATGAGGAGAAGCAGTTCACTTTCATTGGGGAGGAATAGCAGTATGTATATCTTGAATATCTTGTCTCAGGGCTATATCAGCTCTCATGATCTCTGTCTTAAAAGAGTTTTAAAGGAAATCAATTATCTGAATATTCTGCAGAATGTCATTCTGTCCCATTATTGGTAACTCCAAATGATGGGATATGGCAAGCAGAATATAGCTACTAATCAGATACTCTAGTGAAATATATGCATGTTAGTGATAAAAGGTAAGCCAATGAAAATTCTGGGTTCTGTCAAACTACTAAAGTTTCTAGAGGCCCACCATTTTGAAAATGTTGGGAAACCCCTCTAAATTGAGAGACAGGTTGCACTAACACAGAAAGTGGCAAATTTCATCTTGGGTCTCTTCAGATTTTAGAGGCAACATGAACCACATTGGTCTGCCTGCCCCAACTCATTTTAATTAACTCATTTAGCTGAAATTTTTTGAGTGGAGTCAAGAGGAAAATATGGCTCTACATGTAGCAGGTTTTCCTGAAATAAAAGTCTCCAGAAAATTATGCCTCATAAGCCAGCAGATACAATGGTGCTGTCACTGCCAATCATAAGTAAAGGATGCTTTAACCAACTGGGACTGGTTAGTCCCAGCACAATAATTATAGCACAGGGGCACCTGGGTAGCTCAGTTGTTAAGCGACCAACTTCGGCTCCCATTATGATCTCACAGTCTGTGGCTTCAAGCCCCGCTTTGGGCTCTGTGCTGTCAGCTCAGAACCTGGAGCCTCCTTTGGGTTCTGTGTCTCCCTCTCTCTTTCATCCCCTCCCCCCCCACACTCTCTTTATGTCAAAAAAATAAACATTAAAAATGTTTTAAATAATAATTATAGCACATATTCTGAGGATTTTGCAGCAAAATGATGCCCTCCTCTAATGATAACTATTCTCTTCTTGAAGGGCAACTCTTGTCTTTCTCCTAGGCCCTGATAAAGACCGAACACATAGCTGTGGTATACCCAAAGGCTATGAGATCTGAACTGAAATCATGAATAGAGTGAAATTTAATCCCTTGAACCATAAAATTGATCTACAGCAGTAGTTTTTTGCTAAAAATTAGCACTTCCATGACCAAGTTTACTAGGAATATCCAACAACCCGATAAATCAAAGACTACTGAAACCTCAGATCCTTCAAAATGAAGGTTTGAATAACCTTAAGGTCGAGAAACCTGGCCAACTTAGGAACTGGCTATGTACAAAGAGTTAGATAAAATCTAGCAAATGCCACTACACCTTCATGGCCAGCACAGATCTAAGAACTATAGCAGCTAGGTGTATTCATATTACTTGTATATTAATCAAAATTTTATTTTTGCCCTTTCCTTTCGTTAATGTGTGATACTCTACTACATAATTTAGACCTTATGGGGAGAGTTTGTGTATCACATTGTCTTGGGTATGTTGCCTAATGAGAGTTTGGAATTACTCTTCTTAGAGAATAGACGAGATCATCTTTGTATGATAGGTATTCACCTAAGATTGAGTATAAAGATAAAGAGTTAGATAAAAATGAATGACTTATGTAATATGGTTATACAGTTCCTGAGTTTCATCTTATTTTTGAGTGTCATACTAAGTTAAGAGTTTCAAGAACAGAGTAATATGTGTTGTTTATTAACAGTAAGTTTCCTGGAGACACAAGCTCTGTATTGTTTACTAGTATAGGTATTTCCATGTACTCCCACATAATTTTAGATTTTTAATCTCATTTCTTCTGTTGGTATAGTGTTGATATATTGATCTACTTGATATATTGCAGTCCATTTGCTATAAATATTTCTTAGAGTTTGTATCTCTAAATCATATTCTGAACTCTCATAAACATAATACATATAAGAAATTGTCACAACCTATAAAATACAGTCGAACCTAGCTATTGAACATATTTTCTTTGAGGCTTAAGTAATTCTTTAATTGCTAAATCCATGAAAAATTATTTCAAGCATAATAGGTTATAAAGACTGACTCTAATATTAGAATTTGAAAGAACTAGTTAATATTAAGTTTTTTAAATTTTTTTATTAAATTAATATTATGCTGATAAAACTGACAAGGTAATTTCTACAAGCTTTAAGTGATGATCTTTACTTTCTTTTAAACTGCATCATAAAAGTCAATGAAGAGACGTTTGTACACAAATGGATAGTGCTGAGCTGTTCTTGTCATGCACAAGAAAGCCAACACTATGATGTATAAATAATCTGTGGCATATTCACAAAATGTTTCTCTTCTGTCTCCATGACATTTTGGTTCAAAATACCATACTAGTCATGAATACTTGCTATTTGCACACCACAGATTATATTCAGAAGTAAATGTTGGCTATAATTCCCAAATCTATACAAGATAATTAATCTGTCTGTACTCATATTAGAAAAAATAATAATAATAATAATAACCCAACAAATAACATGAATGTGACATTTAAATCTTCTGGAGATAATTCTGACAATGTTTGGTAGAAAGATTAAAATTTCCCACCACAGACTAGAGGAGTTCTCATTTTTTTTTTTTTTTTTAAGAAATGAGAGGTTTCAGAGATCAAAGCTGCTATGGCATACACGGAAGCCAATCTATCATCAACAGGAATGTCATCACTCTGAATCACTCTGTGCCTTGTCACTTCTTCTGACATTCTTGTTGAAGCTAACTGGAGCAACAAGCTTCAGAGCTGACATTTATGCTTTTGTCATGATGAGTAGTCCTACTAAAGTAAGCTGCCAAAAATTCAAAAAAACGAATAAAAACATCTTCATGCAAACTAATATAAGAAACTAATGAATAAAATCGAATTACCAAAATTCACTGAAAAAATACTTCTAACCTTAAGAATCACACAAGCGAAGGGGCGCTTGTGTGACTCAGTCAGTTACGCCTCCAACTCTTGGTTTTGGCTTAGGTCATGATCTTGTGTTTCATGGGTTCAAGCCCCATGCTGGGCTCCACCCTGGCAGCACAGGGCCTGCTTGGGATTCTCTGTTTCCCTCTCTCTCTGTCCCTCCTTTACTCATACTGTCTCTGTTTTTCTCAAAAATAAATAAAAAGAAACTTAAAAAAAAATGAAAGAATCATGCAAGTGGAGAAACCAATTTAAGTTTCATGCCACACTGATAGAAAATTATGGAAATTATTGTCTTTTATGCTTTTTAATTAAAATTCATTTTTTAATATTTATTTTTGAGAGAGAGAGACAGAGACAGAGACAGAGAGTGAGCAGGGAAGGGGCAGAGAGAAAGAGAAAGACAGAATCTGAAGCAGGCTCCAGGCTGTGAGCTGTCAACAGGAGCCTGATACAGGGCTCGGACACAAACTGGGAGATCATGACCTTATCTGCCAGAAGTCGGACACTTAACGGACTGAGCCACCAAGGTGCCCCTAAAATTAATGTTTTAAGTGTTCAAATAGCTTAAAGGATATTTTCAGTCCCCTTGTTATAACATTTTATTCCATTTATTTTCTGAAATTAGTTAACTGAAGTAAAGTATATTATTCTCTGAGGAAAATGGGTTATATCTGTTGGAGACTTTTCCTTTAAAATAAAAGTGGTTATGTATTTATGCATCTCTGGCATCAGTGAATATTTACCTTGCAAATAAGTGCCCAAATATGTATTTAATGAATGAGTAAATAATAAAAGGATGTATGAAACCATCTAATAGCATCTATGGTTTATTGTATTCCACTAAATCTTTAATTTGCTATATCACCTTTCTATGATTTATTCTACACTCTTTTGAAATGCTACATTTACCTATTAGAAATAACATTTTGGCAAATACCTCCCAGGAAGAGAAGAGTGCTATTAGATAATTAACTCTAAGATCATTTATGTAAGGTGGAAAAATATGAGGTAATTACCACAATTCTCATTACAAATGATACCCCATATAAAATACATCTTTATGATTCAGAATACATTTGCAGAGTGAGGTCCAATTGCCTATTTTAGTCTTCGCTTTAATGATAGGTAAAAAGAGTTTCCCTCACTCATATGAGCCCTTATTTTTCACTTACAGATTAAGCAAAATTTAACTATCTATAGTATTCTTCTTAAAATACATGTACTTTACAATATAGATAGCTATTTATTAACCTAAAATTGTATATCTCTAAAAGTGATAATTTTGGTGGGGATCATGTTACCTGAATTCAATTGGTGCACTTGTCTCTGAGATTTCTTCTGAATAAGCATTTATAATCATCATCATCTCACATAGATGAGATTCAATTTTTGAAAAAGGCCTAACCAGCTTTTTTATTTTCTAAAAAATGGTATGAGTTATTTCCACAGGAAACACATGATATGAAATTACTCTTTTGGTTAGGAGAATTTTTTGTCAGAAATATGGAGAAGTAATTTTCCCTTCTTAATGAATCATATGGATAAGAAATGTTTAAGGTGATTTGCTTTGTTAGTATTTGTTAATATTCCATTTTGGATAATTTTGTGCCACCATATTTATCAATGCTTCAATACAAAAAGATTAGAATACAAAGAACCTGTGATTCAACCTTATTAATAAAATCATCTGTGGTATTTTTTAAATGTTGTATTATCCTAAAATCAATATTTAAGCATTTTATGTTATGATTGCAATCATACAGGGTACTCTAACACACTGAAAATATTTACCCTGTCATTTACTAGGGTAACACTTTCAAGTGTTATCTTCCAATTCAGTGCCTGGAAAGGGGATGCATAATAGAGAACAAATGATTATCATATGGTCATAATAAGCTAGCCACTCTGTTGACATTGTATATACATTCTATCGCTGTTCATAAATATCTTATTTGAATTGTGGCATTTTTGGTCAACAGTTAGGGAACACAGCTTAGAGAAACTTAGTAAATAAGAAGGTTTGCAAAGGTAAGAAGTGATAACACTTATATTTAAGTCAGGATACAACTGACTCCAACATTTTACATTTGTCAAATTTGCTGTTGTGTACACTCACATTAAACACCCAAGCATGTACTTTAGACGCTATCCACTTTTAGGTATAGATTTTAATACGCAGTTGTCTAACTGCCAGAATTATATGCCTCGGTTGGACAAATAACAAACGTAGCAATATTCATCCTACGTGTCATTGGTTATATAGGTCATAAGACATTATGTCAGCTAAATGTAAAGGGGACAGCTGTTCTTATTTTCAAATTTTACATGCATTCTTCCTTTATTTTTGTGTGTGGGTTTGACATGTTCTTGACAAGTATTACTTATGTGCATTACAAAGTGTTCAAAGTGGAACGACTTACCTGTAGAAATTTGACCTCTGTGCATATTGGCATTGAATAATGTGAGCTATTGGGGTTGATATTAAAGAAATGATCATGTTCTCTAGGCACCTGAAATGAAGCATGTATCCCATTCAGATGCCTTGGGAAAAAGATACTTGAAATAAATTCCCTTTTGCTTAAAATTGTTGAAGGCACACTGCACATTATGAGAATTTTCATACACAAGATCCCATGGATAAATAAATTTCACTTCTTGAATGGTCTGAATTCTTTTTCCTTTCAGTTAATAAGAAATTATGTATCCTTTTTTTGAATTGGCATACACAAATTTTGCATTTGAATTTAGTGACCATTTACTGTTTTAGCTGTTAATCATTTATTCATTAAAAAATATCGAGGGCTTATTTGTGCCAGCAACCTCTTTAAGCACTGAGAATAGGGCAATAAGTGAAACAGTCCTAACAAACTGTCTTCGTTAAGTTTACATTCCAGCAGGGAAGAATAGATAAGAAAAAAAAATAAAGATTAATATCTAAAGGAGAGAAACAAATCAACTAAGAAGGATGAATAGGAAGTTTCAAAATGCAGAGGTTGAAGGAATAAAATATTATCAGATAGCAACAGGGATGATCTTTAATGAGAAGATGACTTTTGAAAGAAGACATGAAGGTTCAAAATATTACATTTATATATCCTATTTATAATTTGTAATAAATAATGTATTAAAGACAGAACAGTTTATTAAATGCATTTTTTAATCTATGAGTTTCATAATGCCCTATTGACCACTAGAAATCACCTCCCACCTCACTGGGCCTCTTATGCATTGCACTCCAAAATCACTGAAATTCTTTCAATTCTTCAAAGTCAAGAAAGATTTTTCTACAGAGGAACCTTTACACATATTGCCCCTGTAACATAAAATGTTCTTTTCTGTCTTTTTTCTTTCCTTCCTCATCATCAAGGTCATGTCTTCAAATGATCATTCCATAATCATCCCACATAAAGAAAGTTTCCTCTTATAATTTAACATAAACTATCTTTTGATTTAGAAACACTTCAATTATATATATATATATATATATATATATATATATATATATATTACATCTTTTAAGACTTCTACTTCTTTTTATTATTTTTTTTATTATTTTATTTTTGAGAGAGAGAGAGGGAGACAGAGCATGAGCAGGGGAAAGACAGAAACAGAGGGAGACACAGATTCCTAGGCAGGCTCCAGGCTCTCAGCCATCAGCACAGAGCTGGAGGCCATGCTCAAACTCACAGACCTCCAGATCATGACCTGAGCCAAAGTCGGATGCTTAACCGACTGAGCCATCCAGGCTCCCCTTAAGGCTTCTACTTCATACATCAGTTTGAATATTTTCTATATTTCAAAAAAATTATTTGCTTTATTGAAGCTGTTAGTCATTGACAAATATTTGTTTTGTAATGTTCCTTTTCATCCTCCAAAAACAATAAAACACTGAATAAAAAATTGATGATGCAAAGAATTGGAAAGACATTCCATGCTCATGGGTTAGAAGAACAAATATTGTTAAAATGTCAATACTACCCAATGCAACTCTCAGATGTAATGCAATCTTTATCAAAATACCAACAGTATTTTTTACAGAACTGGAACAAACAATCCTCAAACTTGTATGGAACCATAAAAGATCTTGAATAGCCAAAGCAATCTTGAAAAAGAAAAACAAAACTGGAGGTATCAGATTTCAGACATAATTTCAGATTTCAAGTTATATTACAAAGTGATACTAATTAAAACAGTATGGTACTGTCATAAAAATAACACACGGATCAATGGAATAGAACAGAAAATCCAGAAATAAATCAACAATTATATGGTCATTAATTTTCAACAAATGAGGAATGAATATGCATTGGGAAAAAGATAGTCTCTTCAACAAATGGTGTTGAGAAAACTATACAGATACATGTAAAAGAACCACTTTCTTTCAGCATACACACACATACACACACACACACACACACACACACACACACACAGACACTCACACATACAAAACCCTCAAAATGCATTACGACTTACACGTGAGACCAGAAACCATAAAAATTCTCGAAGACAGCACAGGCAGAATCACTCTGACATTGCCATAGCAACATTTTTCTAGATATGTCTCCCAAGGCAAGGGAAATAAAAGCAAAATAAACTATTCAGGCTACATCAAAATAAAAAGTGCACAGTGAAGGGAATAATCAACAGAACTAAAAGGCAAACTATGGAGTAGAAGATATTATCAAGTGACATGTTTGATAAAGGGTTAATATCCAGTATATATAGAACAGTTACAACTCAACGCCCAAAAACCAAATACTCCAATTAAAAAATGGGCAGATGCCACAGACATTTCTCCAAAGAAGACATGCATATGACCAACAGACACATTTATGTTCAATATCACTCATTTTCAGGGAAATGAAAATTAAAACTACAATGACATGTCACCTCACGCCTGTCACAATGGCTAAAATAAAAGACAAGAAACAAGTGTGGGCAAGGATGTGGAGAAAAGGGAATCCTCTTGCACTTTTGGTGGGAATACAAATTGGTGCAGCAACTGCAGAAAACAGCATGGAAGTTTCTCAAAAAGTTAAAAATAGAATAACCCTATGATTCAAGAATTGCACTGATGAGGATTTATGCAAAAAGCACAAAAGTAGAAATTCAAGGAGATACATGCACCCTTATGTTTATAGCAGCATTATTTATAATAGCCAAATTATGGAAGCATTTCAAGTGTCCGTCAGTAGGTGAATGGATAAAGAAATGTGATACACATGTACAATGGAATATTATTCAGCCATTAAAAAGAGTGAAATATTACCTTTTGCAGCAACATGGATAGAGCTAGAGAGTATAATGCTAAGTGAAGTAAGTCAGTCAGAGAACAACAAATGCAATACAGGGAATCTTGCAATATTTTTTCATGATTTTTAAAAAAATTATTTGCATATTTTTTGCAATTGTAATCCTATCTTTTATAAAATGAAAAGAAGTTATTATTTTATCTACCATATTTTGAGAGAGCTATGATCTCAAAAGAATTCCATGACAGTATTGTCCCTTGGCTGCATAAGGTAAATTTATGACTGAAAGTTAAGAATAATGAATTTCTTACACTATTTCACATGATGATTACTTGAATATCTATTGCTTATACTAAATCTTTTCAATGATTGATAATGTATCTGCATTGTAGAGTGTAACATTTGTTTCTCCTGTTCAAAAAATACTTCTTTTCAACTTATCCTTTGTGCATGCTATACACAGTGAGAATGCTAGAACCACCTTAAATTTATTTTTAACTTTTTGTTTAATGTATGTGGTATTTGCCATTTAACCAAAGATTTTTACATTGTATCTACTTCCCCATTAAACTTTAGTTACTTTCTTTCTATAAGGAGAATAGATGTATCTTTAGTATTTAATATAAAACATACATATTTCACTTAAAGCAAAATCCATTTTCTGTCCGGAATCCCAGGATTTTATATTAATTTCTTACCTCAAAACCATTCTGTGTTGTATCATTTTTATATATTATCTTTATGCTATTTTCTTACTAAAACTCTTTCTTGGGAATATATTTTTATTTTTGAAACCTTGATAATTTTTTCCTTAGCTTCTTGGAAAGGCAATCTTAAAAGGAGTTTTAAAATACTACATTTATGTACTCCATTTTACATGAAGTGATCTGAAAACTTTTTTTTAAAGCAGAGTGTATATCTACACATACACACACACACACACACACACACACACACACACACACATGCACACACACAAAATTGTGCTCTGTAAAGGCCAAATAAGCAAATTCAAAGGGGCTGTGGTTAGAATCTTTAGGTTTTTAATGGTTGTAACTAAACTTTGCCATTCAGTTACAAATATAGTATTACTTTTGATTTAAACTTTGGTGTGAAGTTAAAACTCTCTGACATTTGGTCTATGTACTTGGCCTTTTCTTCCATAATAAATTTCCTTCAAAGTTTTAGGTATCAGATTGGATGATTCTGACAGTTTCTAAGTATATCTGGTCTAAACCTGCATTCACTGACTGTAATACATATGTAAGATGAATTTATATGCACTGAGATCACTGTTAAGACACTCTTGAGAAAAATTACACCTACTACCTGATTCCCATGACCTCTAAAACTAACCAGCAGACCTCAGTGGCACTCTGTATTTGAGAAAAAAATTATCAGTTTAGAGCAATATCCAAAAAATTCTAAAATTGGTTTATTTCTCTTTCTCTAAAGCCCTGTTACCCAAAGATTCTTTGGTCCTTTTAGGAAAGGTTAGGAATGAGATTTATAATATGTGCATATTTGTAGTGTGATTGGAAAATCTTTTCTGGAGATCATATGACTTTCTCTTAAGAGGTGATGAATCTGGAGGCACCTGGGTGGCTCAGTTGGTTGAGCATCTGACTTCAGCTCAGGTCATGATCTCAAGGTTAGTGAGTTCAATCCTCACATTAGGCTCACTGTTATCAACCTGTCAGCAAGAGCTCACTTCAGATCCTCTGTCCTCCTCTCTCTGCCCCTTGACTGCTTGTGCTCTCCCAAAAATAAATAAATATTGAAAAAAAAGGTGATGAATCTGTGTGCTTACTCATGTTCGGGAATTGGAGGATGGATTATTAATTCTCATGGCAACAAAACTATATCTGTTTGAAAGACATCTAGTTTTCTCTGTATAAATGAAATGATCCCTAAGTGCATTATCTAATTATTTTGGTTATTTATACCTCAGCATCACTTAACCACAGCCACAAATCTCTGTTTTTTAAACCTGAGACCTGATTTATCTCTGGAAATTATATGCTACTATATGGCTTCTTGCAATCTCATAGCATACCATTTCTAATAAAGTCAAGGAGTGGATATAAATGGTAGCATCTTCTGCCTTATTTCAGTCTTCTGTAGGTAGAAATTTCATTGCTAGTGCTTTCCTCAAAAGTTTCTCAATAACATGGTCCAGGTGTCTTTGAGGAGATATTTACAGGTATATGATAAGATCACATGATAAATTCCCTCCACCTTCCCATTGTATAAGCCATTTTCTCTGAATAAGTAATGTTTAGGGACACCCTGGATGGCTCAGTCAGCTAAGCTTCCTACTCTGAATTTTGACTTAGGCATAGTTTGGATCCCGAGTGGGGCTCTGCACTAACAGTGTGAAGCCTGCTTGGGATTCTCTCCCTCTCTCTCTCTCTCTCTCTCTCTCTCTCTCTCTCTTGCTCTCAGCCTTGCTTTCTCAAAACAAATAAATAAACTTAAAAAAATGATAAATAAAATAGGTAATGTTTAGTTGTCTGAGCCATGTTGGTGGTCTGAAAGGAGGTGCAGGGCTGGACGAAAAATGAAGACAATTCTGCAGCAGCAGTAGTGGTATTATTAGGACAAGGAGCAGCTTATGGACATACTAGCCAAACAGATGCTCACTAAGAAGTTCACGGTCTGGGACCAGATGAATTCTGACCACCACACAAGGACCATGCAAGATAGGTATATGGAAGTCAGTGGGAACCTGCAGGAAATGTATGACAAGGTGGGTTAAGAAAGGAGAAACTCAATGCCATTTCAAGACCCAATGAATCTGCCAAATTTTATAATAGACTCAAGCAAACAAAAAATTTTCACCAGAAACACCCAAATGAGATCTGTGTGCCAATGTCAGTGGAGTTTGAGGAGCTTCTGAAGGCTGGAGAGAATCCAAGTGAAGAAGCAGGAAGGTTGGAGGAGTTCACAGATGAAAAGGGATGCTGTGGTTACCTTGACCTCCATGACTGTTATCTCAAAGACATTAACCTGAAGCCCTCGGAAAAGCTGGATTATCATGTACCTGTCAATCTTTGACCAGTCGTTTGACATTTCTAAATAAAGGAAGAATACTGAATATAAGAGATACTTTGAAATGTTGCCTGTGTACCTTCAAGATTATACAGACTGAGTGAAGCCCCTCGAAGATCAGAACAAAGTTTTGGAGTAAGTTTGAGAAGTGAGAGAATGGTACCTTCCCTGAATGGCCAAAAGAGATAAGCAGTGCCCTGACCCATGCTGGAACCTATTGTGACCTTTCTGCATTCTCTTTAAGCTTTAGGCTTGAAGTGTGGTGGGACCTAAGAAGAGCATGGCCAGAGGCTATTCCACACCAGACGAAAGCCCTTGGAGTCACTTGACACCTCTCTGTTTGGCAAAAATCCCAAGTCAAAAGGCACCAAATGAGATACTGAGAAGGACAAAGACACTGCCGTCCTAGAAGCCCAGATCTACAAATACGTAGAGATTGTTGGGGAACAGTGACATCTCATTCATGAAAACGTACATAACAAACAGGCAAAGATGGGGAAGATTGAGAAGTAAAAAGGAAAAGTATATCAGTGAGGATGAAAGTGAAGACAAAGAGAATGAGATCATTTCCAGCCCCAAAACCTGCCTCTTGGCTGGCACGGCAAACCCATTTCCTACTGGTTGTATTAGGTTCATGGTCTAAACTACAACCACGAGTTTTGTGGAAATTACACCTACCGAGGTCCCGAGGCCTTCTAGCAGCACCGTGCTGACTGGTGTCGTGCTCAAGGCATGAGGTGCTTGGGCATCCCAAACATTGTCCCCTTTGCTGATGTGACACAGATTGAAGACGATGTCTCCTTGTGGGCCACACTGAAACTGAAGAAGGCATTAGAATGATGGCAGCCTGACACTGAGGAAGAATTCACAGTGGAACATTGTGAATAAGAAGACATATGAGGATCTGAAAAGACAAGGACTGCTCTAGTGTTTAAGGATGTATCTTAGCTTTGGGGCTTGCCTGGACTTACCTAACATCTGCTTTTTCTATTTCTCCCGACCAAATGCATCTAAAGATTCTGCTACTTAGTCTTACAGTCTAGCATGCATCTTGGACAATCAAGGCATGCTGGCAGATTGAAGAGTTGAGATGTGTTTTTTCTCTGTTTTATATTAAAAGATACTGTTAGAAAATTTAAAATATAAAAGAAAAACAGGTAATGTTTGATACCTCAGCTTCATTAGGGAATCCCTTTAGAGTGTTTGTAGTCAACTAATCAAGCAAGGAGCTGGACAAATTACATATTGATTTAGTATTTTTGGTATGTGAACTTATGCTGATAAAGCACCACATCTAAAATTATGTATCCCCTTTCTTGTTCCGTTATCCTGCCTTCTGAAAATTGGTGAAATTAGTGCATATATCATAAGGTTATTACAAACATTACATGAGTTAATTTTTGTTTTTTTTTTCAAGTTTATTTATTTTGGTAGAGAGAGAGCGCGAGAGCAAGAGAAAGAACCAGCGGGGGAGGGGCAGAAAGAGAGCAGGACAGAGTACCATCCCAAGCAGGCTCTGTGCTGAGCGCAGAGAGCCCAATGCAGGGCTCCAACTCATAAACTGTGAGATCATGACCTGAGCTGAAGTCAGACGCTCAACTGACTGAGCCATCTAGGTGCCCCAGATGAGTTAATATTTGTAAAGCTCTGATAAAACTGTCATATTATTGCTAGGTAATTGTTTGTTAAACAAAAATTTATAGAGGATATAAAAGCCCTTTAGCAATTGACTTCTTTTGTTCTTTGTCCTTTTGATCTCAGATTTTTCCTGGATGCTTTTCTAATTTTTTTCTTTCAATTAAACACATTCACAGTTAAGAAAAAAAAATAACCAAAAGCTCTCTCTGGAAAAAGGATTATGAAAGTGCTATTCTTTTATTCATTTAACACTTTCTTACAACTACTATGAGTTTGTAACAAAGTTATATGCAAATACAAAGCCTTATCTTTCAGGAGCTTCAGAAGAAAGGACCAAATTAGAACACAACACAATAAACATTAAATAATAACAACAATAAAAATGATCAACCAAGAAAAATGATGTTTGTGTCTTGGAAGAAAATATCAAGAACGGATTTATACTGAATATGACATTTATCCTAGATTGTGTGTGAGAAAGAAGATACTAAATGAGAAGAGTTAGACAATTCAATTTGGAGCATATGTTGTATAGGAATGTGTAGAAATCAGAGAACTGAAACCAAGTTGAATATTCTTTGAATATTTAAATATTTCCCATGTAGTGCCTATGATACCAATTTTAATTACATACATAAATATAATCAGCTGCAAGTAATGGAAGCTAAACTTTTAGTCAACTAGAGTGATAAGAGGTTTATTTTGTATCTCATATCACAGTATAAATATATGGAAGCTGGAATTGGTAGCTGTCAAAAATCTTTTTATTAACCAGTTTATTTCTGTCTTTCTATTCTCCCAATCTTAGAATATGGACTTTATTCTTCATTTGTGTTGTCTTGTGAATGTACTGAAGTTTGCTAAATCTATAGATTATTTTTTATCTAAATTTTTTAAAATGTTTATTTATTTTTGAGAGAGAAAGACAGAGTGCGAGTGGGGAAGGGGCAGAGAGACAGGGAGACACAGAATCCAAAGCAGGTTCCAGGCTCTGAGCTGTCAGCACAGAGTCCGACTCGGGGCTGGAACTCACCAGCCATGAGATCATGACCTGAGCCCAAGTCAGCCATTTAACCGACCGAGCCACCCAGGTACCCCAAAATCTATAGATTCTTATTCCAAGAAAATACAGAAAAAAAGAACATAAGAACAGTACCAGACACATCTATAACCTTTTATAAAATATGATTATCAGTAAAATAGTTTTTATTCTCCCCTGCCTTTAATTTAGAACCATAGTGTTGTCTCAACCCCAAGTTATCTTACAAATATTTCCCCCAGTTACTTGGCAGTATTCCACTTACATTTCATTGGTTAAAACAGAATACACGTCGCTAACTACAGGGAACCTTGGTAAATCATTATTTAGCTGAGCACTGCTTCCCCAACCAAAAATAGGAAGAAAGGAGGGAATATTGGATACCAATTGTCATGCTATACTTCAATTTTTGCTAACAAATATATGAGCTTGTTGACAATACCAAAAAGTGATTTTCTCTCAATAAGACAATTTCCTTGTCTTTTAATGAATGCTTCCATTGACTTCATGGCTCTACCTTCAATTATAGATTACAACAGTTTGCTTAATATGTGGGACTCACTGCTCTGTAATTCAGAGGATTCAAGTTAAATATCTTATTATAGACAGAAACAATATTGATGAATCATCCATCCTTCAGTTCAGTGTGCATCCTAAATGCCAGGCTATAAATTTGAAACAACAGGCATTCAATTTCAACTAAATTATTTAAAAATTATTGACTGTGCTATAACATCTCCATTATATTTATATATCTTTTACTAATCAAATCTATTATATCTGTAGCTGTGTTAGTTATTGGTTTCCAACTGCCTCTTTCAGCAATGAAAAGCAAGGTTAAAACTTCTCATCCATTGCTTTGAATTTTTCAGAAAATCTTATACATTTGTCAATCATAAAAATAATCCTTTAGAAAATATCCCCCAATATTTATATCACTCACTTATCAGTGAAATGTCTTCAGGTTTAGAAGCACATGTGAAATACCTGGACTGTAAATCATATGCCTGTACTTATATTGAAATGCCGTATATCTTACAAAACAAAATAATAAAAAATAATGAAATTTCCCTACTAAGCTAACACACGCTAATGAAGAGTTTATCACTCTTAAGAAGAATGCAAGTTTTTAAATAGCCTTTCTTCCAAAATTAAATTTTTATTGCTTTATTGTTAAATATATAGTCACAATTTTTCCCTTGTCATGAGCTGACAAAGAGAATGTACATATAAGTACAGAAGCTCAGGTCTTCACTCACCTGCTGTGTTTCCAATCTTACTGTTCTTAATTATTATTTCTTGAAAAAATCCTTTTAAATTTATGGACAACAATATAATATAATCTACATATCCCTTGTGCCCACTTATAGATAAACTATAAGTTTTCATATATCTCTGAAATCTATGAGAAAATAAGGATGATAATGACAACCACTATTCACTGAAGAATTAGTTATATTTTAGAAAGTTAGATGATAGATAAACATAGAGATATTAATATCAGTACATAAATGGATATATAGGCATAGATAAATATATATTTTAGGTGTCTTGTTTAGCTAATAATAAGGTGGACTTGATCTTTTTTTAAATTCCCATGTAGAAAAAAATAGAAATTTAAATGAATTTTTTCCTACTTCTATGGGCTGATTGTCTTTTTCACCCCTCAGGATATGCAACCACATTTGTGAACC
The DNA here is from genome assembly GCF_007474595.2 of Lynx canadensis. Taxonomy (NCBI): domain Eukaryota; kingdom Metazoa; phylum Chordata; class Mammalia; order Carnivora; family Felidae; genus Lynx; species Lynx canadensis. The sequence continues at coordinate 67,214,694 of NC_044306.2, forward strand.
ACTATTCCAGCTGGAGCCATAATTAAAAATTGATATTATTCATCTTTCACTCTCCTGGAAGATTTCATTCTTTAACCTACGTGGTATACATTCTATATATTTAAACATTTATAGAAACAACTGGACTGTGCTTTTAGTTCCTCTGTTGACACAGCTTTCTCCAAGTGAAATTGGGCCAACTCAAACCATTTCTAAATATTTTTGTATTTGCTTAAGTTACTATATTATTTGCCCTCTGAATTAAGTTTCACACATTTGATCATTTTTTATTCTTGTTGTATTAGGATATCTTGACTCCTCTTAAATAATGATCATTGAATCTTCACTGCCATCCTTTTTTTTTTCTTTCCTCGTAAACAATAGGATAAAAAAATAAGATTCAGTCTATAGTAATTTAAACATATAGTTTCACATTTGGAAACAACATTTTAAATGAGCTTTTTTTTTTTAAATGAAAGACTATCCATCTTTCATATAACTCCATTTTTCAGATCTGTATTCATGAATGACATTCCATTTGTCTGGATTTTTTTTTCCACAATGCCTTGAGACATGAACAATGCAGAGATAATTATGAAATAAATTAGTACCCTGAGAAAATTAATTTCAATAATGTAGTAAAGCAGAAGCTAGAATGCAATGAGTTAGGAATTTGAAAGTAGTTGATGAATAGAAGGAAGAATGTAAAGAATGACGTTCTAAGTGGTTTTACAATGAACTAGGAGAGTCTGTTATTTTCAGAGCGTAACAGAAGAGGTGGTTTTGGATTCTGATAAGCAGAACAATTGAAGCAGAGATCATTTTAGGTAAAACATGAGGTCACTAAGTACTGAGGTGGTGGGAAGAATAAGATCATTAAAAGATGTGGTCATGGACTGGAATGTCTAATTAGATACCCTAGAAAAAAAAGGATACACAATCTATATGAAGGTTAAGTCAACTGACGAGAGGCAAAGATTGTTATGTTTATGTGGGTAGTAACTATGAGGTTGTCATTAATAGAAGGGTATGTAAAAGGAGATATTTCCCAAAGCAGGGCAGAGGGCTGTTTAGAGAGGATAATCAATATATTTGTAAATATAGTACTTATAAAAACATCATATGTGGAAAATCATTTTGGCACATTTTTGATGTTCTATTTTTTTTTTTAATTTTTTTTTCAACGTTTATTTATTTTTTGGGACAGAGAGAGACAGAGCATGAACGGGGGAGGGGCAGAGAGAGAGGGAGACACAGAATCGGAAACAGGCTCCAGGCTCTGAGCCATCAGCCCAGAGCCCGACGCGGGGCTCGAACTCACGGACCGCGAGATCGTGACCTGGCTGAAGTCGGACGCTTAACTGACTGCGCCACCCAGGCGCCCCTGATGTTCTATTTTATACTCTTAACAACTTATCAATGTAAATTGTTTTTGAAAAAGGTTTTATAACTTTTTGGAAGTACAACCCTGACAGATTAATGAGCATAAGACAAATGATTGACATGCTTCTTACAGCTGCCTTTGTCTTAATAAACACATGTTCTTTTCAAAGTGTTAGAATGTGTAACATTTTAACATGCCCATATTTTAAGAACTGCCCTATCCTTTTTTTCAAGTTGTAGATACAAAAATGAAGAACTGGCCTTATATCTACCTGAATAGCATTATGATCACACCAGCAGAGTTTGTTGTTTGATGTTAGGAATTATGATGTATATCTTAAACTTCATGTTCTTTGAATATAAACCAAGATTAATAGTATAGCATTTGTATTAACTGATATGAGTTAATATATGTAAAGATATGTTGTAAATTCTAATGGTCTAGTAAATTTTATTACATCAAATATTGAATTAGAAATGATGAAATAATGTTTTCAATACCCAGCTTAATTTTTTATTTTATTATCCCTTTGAAATTATAATTTCAGTTATAACCTTCAAAATCCCGAGGTAATATTTAACGCATTGCCATATCTCTCCTGGCGATCCTTGTGCTTCTATGAGTAAGTCTTGAAAATAATCATCTTCACAGCATTCATCATTTGCTTGTTATTGTTTTTTTAATAGCTACTATTAAATGGTTATTTATTTAATAGTTTCTATATTCAAGGGACTGAGCTAGAGTAAAAACTAACCAAATTGTGGAAGGACTTATTCTCAATTTTTAGAAGCATTTAGAAGCACTTAACAAGTGACTTATTAAGGATTTGGTATGTAACAATGAGTGAGAAGTGAAGGATATCATTCCCAGCGAAAATTATTATAAGCACAAATGTCCTCTAACTTTTCCCATTACTAAAATTCACAGCCACAATGAGCCATTAATAATAAGAATCTTTTTTTTAAGTGTTTATTGATTTATTTTGAGAGAGTGAGAGCACACACAGGAGGGGCAGAGAGAGAGTGAGAGAGAGAGTCCCAAGCAGGAACTTGATCCTATGATGCAGGGCTTGAACCATGAGATCATGATCTGAGCCCAAATCAAGAGTCGGACGCTTAACTGACTGAGCCACCCAGGCACTCCTCAATCATGCAATGAGGAATCTTAAAGCAGATACAGGTATGAAAATGACTGAAAAGTTTGAGAAATACTACTTTAAATGAAAGCATTTTTTGTTTAAATTGTCACCTTGTGTGTGTGTGCATGTATAAAACAATAGGAAATATAATAGATTAGAAATGGCAAGTTAGAAACAAGATGGGACTGAAATAGGTAGAGGGTGAAATATACACACAGCAATGTGGTGTATCAGCTTAAAGCAAGAATGGGAATTGTTATGTACACTTGGCAAATTGACCATTTGATTAATATGTTACATTCCTCATTCACCCTGATAATATTCCTTGTCTGGAGGTCTATTCTCATATAAATAATGATGGTTTCTTTTGGTTAGTATTTATATGGTACATCTATTCCTTTATTTTTCTTTTACTTCATCTATAACTTGATAGTTAAAAAGTTTTCCTTGAGGAATGAGGTTTTTGTTTTTGTTTTTTTTTAATCCAATTTGGCCATTTCTGCCTCCAAATAGTGACATTTAGTCTATTAACATTTAATTTAGTTGTAAATATGATTGAGATTACATATACCATCTTGTTCTTTGTTTTACTTTACTCCTGCACATCTTTGTTTTGTTGCCTTTTATCTCCACTAGTGGGTCATTATTTAAAGTTGTTTTTTTTTTTTTCAATTGTTTACTCTAGGTATTACAATACACTCTCCGTAATGTATCAGTCTGTCTAAAAGTAGTATACCCTTTAACTTGTAGTAGAATACATTATACCATGATTTCATCTCTCACGTCCTCACATATGCTGTCACCCCCACATTACGTTAGTAAGATTTTTAACTGTTTTATGTTTATACCATTTTGGTTAGATAGTGTATTATCTTTTAAATATATCAGAACTAAATGAAATGACTCTTTTATATCTACCATTATTTTCTTCAAATTTTCAGCTTGCTTTCTTTATTTATGTAGAACCACATTTCCATCTAATATAATTTTCCTTCTGCCTAATAAAATGTTTCAATTATGGGTTTGCTGGCAATGGATTTTCCAAAGTTTTTTTTCTATGAAAAAACTCACATTTTGTCATGATTTTAAAAGATATTTTAAGTGAATACATAATTCTGGGTTCACAATTTTTGCTTTTAGTATGTTAAAGGAAGCCTTCCATTGTTTTCTGGCTTCCAAAATTTCATATGAAAAATTGCTGTTAACTCAGATCTGTTTCTCTGTGTATAAAGTTTCTTTTTTTTCTTTTGACTGCTTTATTTTTTTTTTCTTATAGTTTTCAGCAGCTTGACTCCGGTGTGATTTTTTTAAAAAATATTCATTGCTTGAGAAAGAATGAAATATGGCCCTTTGTAGCAATGTGGATGGAACTGGAGAGTGTTATGCTAAGTGAAATAAGCCATACAGAGAAAGACAGATACCATATGGTTTCACTCTTATGGATCTCAGGATCTTATGTGGATCCTGAGAAACTTAACAGAAACCCATGGGGGAGGGGAAGGAAAAAAAAAAAGAGGTTAGAGTGGGAGAGAGCCAAAGCATAAGAGACTCTTAAAAACTGAGAACAAACTGAGGGTTGATGGGGGTGGGAGGGAGGGGAGGGTGGGTGATGGGTAGTGAGGAGGGCACCTTTTGGGATGAGCACTGGGTGTTGTATGGAAACCAATTTGACAATAAATTTCATATATTGAAAAATAAATAAATAAATAAATAAATAAATAAATAAATAAATAAATAAATAAATAAATAAATAAAAATATTCATTGCCTGGGGTTCTTGAGATTCTTATCCATGCACTGTTGTCCTGTACTAAATTTGGAAACTTGATAGGCATTATTTCTTCAAATAATTCTATATTTCCTTTCTTTCCTTCTCTATTTGGCAGATAAATATAGGTAATATTTCCCCACCGTTCCTGGATTTCTAGTTCTCCTTTGTGTACTCTTTTGTGCCTTTGTTTAAAGTTTGCCATTAATCTCTGTTGATTTATTTTATTTTATTTTATTTTTGACTCTGAGGATTTTGATAAACCTTTGAGTCTACTGATAAACCTTTTGAAAGAATTCTTTACCTGTGCTATCTTCTAGAAATCTGCTTTATGTAATAGATTGTATATAATTTGGCATTCATATTTAACCCCTTGTTAGAATTTCCAGTGTGTCACTAAAATTTCCCAACTGTCCACATCTATTTCCAACTTTTTCACAGGATTTTTTAGCATCTTAATCATGACTATATAAGTTAAAAAGCTTTTCTGATATGTCTAACACTCGGTTAACCTTGGGTGCTACTTCTGAATTATGTAGGGTCTGACGACCCAGAGGGCTTTTCTCTCTATTCTATGCATTTGTCCTTTCTCCAGCGGCACACTTTTTTTTTTCCTTATATTTCTAATTTTTTGAATTATCCTCTCCAGCTCAGTTTTAGGAAATCCCTGTGTGCCTGTGTGTTGGTTTGGAGCTTTGTCAGTGTTTCTGCACATCCTTCAAACCCTGGAACATTAAATCTGCCTCATGTCTGTGGAGATCCTTTGTGGGATTGAGTGTCCTGTCCCTTTCCTAGTGGCAACAATCTTCTGATTTATATCAGTACAGGATGATTGTTCTGATTGGTTTTTCTGCCTCTCTCATTGGGTCAGGTAGCTTTTTCTTCTAATCTTCTGAGAACCTTTGCCTTGAAATAGAGTTTTCTGTCCCTCTCAAGTGCTAAGTGCCTTACTAGCTGGTTATTTGCTGAACGACCTGTGGTGAGGTAGGGGTCTTTCCTTCCCCTCCTTCAAGAGCAGATGGATTTTGCTTCTACCCTCCCCCCATCCCCAGCAGCAGTGTATCTTTGTAAGTGATCCAGGACAGGAGTGTTTCTTGTTTCACCAGCAGTAGAATATGGCTTTATGATCACATGAGAAAAGAAGCTAAGGAGTAGACAGGGTTCTGTTTCAGTGTTCCACCAAGGATGGCGGTCTGGTCTCTCGCCTTTTCCATAACCTGATTTGCGAGTCCACAGTCAAGGCTTGTGAAAATAGCTGCTGGGTGAGTGTGGGCTCCATGTATGTCTGTGGCTCCCAGCTAGTTTATACTGTCACTGCAGCACACACTCAGGCTTTAAGATGTGTAAAACCTCAATTGTTTCCCCCTTTGTTTTCATGGCAAAGTTTGGTGCCACTCTGATAAAAGTGAAACCTTTCATTCACCCCACATCTCCTTGGAATCTAGTTGGAATGGCTTTCTTCTGATCACCCTTCCCTAACTTGATCCTCAAAGTTGAACATACCACACTGAGCATAAGTCTAGTGATTCACTTTTCACAGTTCCTAAAATTAAGCCTAGCGTTTTACCTAGTTTTCAAGAGAAGAATAATATTTTCTAATATCAAACCTGATTAGGTGTTGGATTCTTAAGAGGAAATATACATGTCTCTTTTGTAGCACCTCCAAAGAGTTTGTTCAAGGGTAATTTGACTGTGGTATTTGCATAACTTGCTGACTTTATTATTTGACCCTTTTATAAATGACAAATGTACTGTATAATTTTAGGGTTGAATGTTATATTAACCTGTATATTTTGAAAGTGCAACCTAAACAAAGTCCAGAATTACACTTACATATGTTCACACCACAATAATGATTTTTTTTCTAAGTGAAACATAGAGAATGAAAACAAAATTTCAAGTCTTATTTCAGCAATTAAGTTTTTCTCCGACCTTGAAGAGGTAATTTAATTCCAATTTTCCTTTCACGTAAATATTAGGGTGCTCCATCTCTCTTTAAAAAATCATGTCAATTAAGTAGTCAATGGTTTAGATCCTTCCAGGTGTATGAGCTACTCCCTGAGTGTAAATTACATTGTACTAACTGCATTCAGCCACCAGCGCTTGAAATTCAGTGAATTACTGCTCTGCTGCGCTAAATGTTCCCCTAATGACTTGAAAGAGTCCATGTACTTTTTAAATTTTCCAGCTTAAATACTAGGGGTTTTGTAATGTTCTTTACAAAAGTTGAAGAGAAGTTAATATCTTATATATGGCATATTTTCTCACTACTAGTAGAAAAACAAAGCTGACAGGAAGCTTGAAAACTAATTAGATTTTACAATACACCCACTGCTTTTAATTTATGAGATGTACTTTAAAGGAAAAAGAAAAAAAAACATGCAAGTTAAGGATACTATTTAAATTCATCATGCTGAACAGAATTTCTGAAGCATAAAGCAAAGGGTGTCCCAAAACACTTGGTAGCATAATACCTGTCAAAATACTTGCTAATTAGTAAAATCTAAGAGCAGTTCCTAGTGAATGTTGTTATCCGTACTTTCAAACAGTACATTTTAAGGTCTTGAAACATCACTCTGTGTTATCTTCAGAGAGCATTTCCTTGAGACCTTTGTTATATACTGAAATATGTTTCAGTTTTAGATAAGTATGCCTACGTGGTTATCTATTCAATAGTATTTTTTTAATTTGATCATAATAATTTGTTGTTATACTTGGGTTTCCACTTTAATTAATTTCCAAATCTGTTGATGTAATTAAAGATATTACTAACTTGAATGTAATTTGGTATATGATTAGTTCCTCCTCCGAGTTTCAATATATTTCGTGAGTATATTATTTTGGCATCACTTTCTCTTTCTTGATATGAGAGCACCCAGGGATTGTGTTACTTTTTCCCTCCCTTCTGTTCATGTTTTTCTACTCTTGTGATACACATTCACCTCCGATCAAGTACTTTACAAACCAAAATCTCTGATCTCTTCCACAGAATCAATTTACATTTTTATACATATCTGTCTTGTAATCAAGTGTTAAAACTAAAAATAAATAGATATGCCTACGTGTTGCAGTTGGTTAAGCATCTGACTCGTGGTTTCTGCTCAGGTCATGATCTTGTGGTTTCGTGAGATTGAAACCCAGGTCGGGCTCTGCACTGGCAGCATGAGCCTACTTAGGATTCTCTGCCTCCCTCTCTCTGCCCCTCTCCACTCACGCTGTTCCTATCTCTCTCAAAATAAATAAATACAGTTAAAATATATATAAATAAATAAATCTTGTCTACTAGGACATTTTGTGCTCTTGGCATGTCTCTTAGATATTCTGTCCCCAGTCATATTTGACTTTTCCAAGTGTTACACATGTTATAATCTAAGTAATATATGTTCATATGTTATTTGGAATCTTATTTCCAAGGGGTTCAACACAACTTTCTGTTTCCCTTCAAAAGATCAACTCTGAAAGATCTGTGGAAGGAACGACCATGGCACACAGGAAATACCAGAGAACTAAAACAAACAAACAAACAAACAAAAAAAAACAAAACCTTTAATGTATGGAAACTTGGTTTTATATTATTCTTACATTTTTATGTTTGTCTATGCATGTTATGGCGAATGAACATTTGGGTTGTTTCCATTATAACTATCATAATAAATACAGGTCCCCATTTTGCCTATTTATATACCATTAATAATAAACTTTTAGATACAAATTTATGTACAATTATTGTCTACAAACACCAAATCCACCTCTTATACTCTGTGATGTAAAGCTGGAACTCAGCAAAATATATTACTCATACATCCTTGTCAGTTTGATTCTTATTGCATTTTTCCATTAGGAGACACTAGAAGAAACTTAGGAAGACAGGAAGGAGAATGACATCTTTCCCTATATTCTCGCCAGAATCACCTAGCTGAATTAAAATTTCATCCCAGCACCAGCAGGTTGAGCCAGATTATTCTGACAGTCCCTGAAGCGGTTCCATTGACACCCATATATATGTGTGTGTGTGTGTGTGTGTGTGTGTGTGTGTGTGTGTGTGTATGTGTGTGTGTATATACACACACATACACACACACATGAAATTTATTGTCAAATTGGTTTCCATACAACACCCAGTGCTCATCCCAACAGGTGCCCTCCTCAATGCCCATCACCCACTTTCCTCTCTCCCCCACCCCCCATCAACTCTTCATTCTTGACAGATCTGAGCAAGAGCATTCCACAGTACTCTTCTGAAGTCCTGAGATACAAGAATATGTAGGTGATCCATTCCTCAAATATCTGAATTATAATTGCAAAAAAACCCTTATTCAACCTTTCAACCTCCTGATTTCTGGAAACCCAACCTCTCCCCTTTTGTTTTCCTGTCCTTATGTTGATAATGTTTCCCACACTCATATTCTCTGGCTCTGTGTTTTTTGTTTTTATTTTTTAGACTTCTTGCCTCTGTAAACAATTCCTTATTATCAATCTATTATTTTAAATATTAGTACGGTTCTTGTTTTATTGGCTAGTCTCTGACTGATAAAAGGTATTTAAGGTCCTGACTATGAATTGCAAAATTAATTTCCAAAAAGCTTTTGGCAATTTATATTAATGGAGTCAACACATGAATATGCATTTTTCTTTATGTCTTTTTACTCACATACCTAGTTTTAAAATATTTATCATGCTCTAAGTTACAAAAGAGATTATTTTACTTTAATTCATATGTATTTCATCAAAAATGACTTATTTTGACATAAAACCTGTTGTTCACAGGTCTTACCTATTTTTAGATAATTTTAAAGTGCCTTGAATAGATATTTTGTGACAATATTCAGATTCATTTTTATGAACCACAACGTGCACACAAACCAAGTATTTTGTTTTTCTGGATAGCATTTTAAGAGTGGGAAGAGAGAATATACTTTAATTTTCTGTTTTATAGCCTGTAGATTAAAGTTCTATGTGATTCTTATAATTATTAAATTACTCTACTTATAAGTAGAAATGTATTGGAATAGAAAAGTAGCTTTGAGAGGCTAGGTGGCTGAATCCATTAAGCATCCGACTCTTGATTTTGGCTCAGGTCATGATCTCGCGGTTTGTGAGATCAAGCCCAACATAGGGCTCTTGGCTGCAGGCACAGATTCTCTCCTTCCTTCTCTCTCTGTCTCTCTCCCGCTCATGCTCTTTCTCTCTCTCTTTCTCTCTCTTAAAATAAATAAATAAACTTAAAAAAACAACTAACTTTGAGACACTTCAGTGTACCTACAGGTACCACTCACAATTTATTTGAAAAAACAATTAGAACAAACACTATAAAATATAAGATAATTAATGTGTTTCCTCCTGCTGTACCAACTCCTGCCAACAGAGGTATCAGGGATTCATTCATATATAATCATTTTCTCTTATTTCAAGTGAAATAACTGTGTATCACCTACGTCTTTTAGCCTTCAGTGTTTATTCTTCCTATTTAAATCCTTAATGCTTTAGTCATTTTTTTTTTCTGAAATAACCTAAATGAAAAAAAAAATGTATTTGCTGTCCTGGGATCATTGTATTTTTTTCCAATATACCTAAACATAGTTTCATTGTTTTAAGTTTATTTATTTGTTTTGAGAGAGAGAAAGAGAGAGGGGCAGGGACAGAGAGAGAAGGAGAAGGAGAATCCCAAGTAGGCTATGCACTATCAGCACAGAGCCCATATCATGAGATCACGACCTGAGTTGAAATCAAGAGTCAGATGCTTAACTAACTAAGCCACCCAGGCACCCCTGGTAGTTTAAATGTTAAGTAAGCTCTCCATTTTAGAAGAGTTTTAGAGTTACATAAAAGTCTTTAAAATAGTAATGAGAGTTCTCATATACCCCGTAACCAGTTTGCCCTTTTATTAACATCTTACATTAGAATGGTATACTTATCACAATTAATGAACTGATACATGATCTTTGGCTAAAATTCATCTATTATTCAGATTTCTTTAGTTTTTATATAATGTCCATTTTAATGTTCCAAGATCCCAACCAGAATATGATATTACATACGTATTATGTATGATATTACATTACATGTTTCCTTGGTCCCCTCTTGTCTGTGACAGTTTCCCACACTTGCCTTGTTATTGACGATGTTGACTGTTTGAGGAGTACTGGCCAGGTATTTTGTTGGATGCCCTTCTGAATTTGTCTGAGGTGTTTTTTTTGTTTTTTGTTTTTTTTTTTTTTTATGATTAGAGTAAGAGTTATGGATTTTCGGGGAGGAAGATCACAGAGGCAAAGTACAATTCTCATCATATCAAAAGTACACACCATCAACATGACTTATCACTGTTGATGTTAACTGTGATCACCTGGCTGAGATAGTGTTGCTCGATTTCTCTACTGTAAATTTACTATCATGCTCCTCTTCATATTTTACTCTTTAGAAAGAAGTCACTGTGCACAAGTTGCACATAAGGAGTAGGAATTTACATCCTCCCTCTTTGAGTGCATATAATCTACATGAATTATTTGGAAATACCCTAAATGAGAGAGTTCTCTATCATGTTCTATTTGCTTATTTTTTTCAATCATTTATTTATATCAGCATGGAATCATAGATACTTATTTTATACGTTAGGTTATAATCCAATGATACTTTGTTTATTTTTATGTTCAAATCATTCCAGCTTTCACCACTGAAAGAATTTTCATTTGTTTCCTGTATCCCTTTGACATATGTATTGTGTTTTTAATTGGCATTTATTTACACTCTAGCTCTATAAGATACTTCAAAGTCATCTTGTTTTTCCCCTGCTTTCCTCCTAGAATCAGCTATTTCTCCAAGAAGTCTTGGTTACTTATATTGAAGAATGGTATTAGAAGATCTGGATTCTAGATACATTCATTCCTACTGGGATGACCTGTCTTCTAAGTCCTCTAAACTGAGAACAGAAGCAAATACACATATGCATGGTACACAGTATACATACACATATCTGTAAATATACCTCTGTGTATCCCTTTCTGTCTATATTAAGCTAAATGTGAGTTTATATTGACACCTCCATCTCTATCCCATTAAAACATGTACTAATCTACCAGGCTTTTTTGCTTATATATAAACTTTCATTCCAAGAGTGAAAAATCTGGCCCCCCTAGTCTCCTCCTCCATTGATCACTTAATTGTTCAATTCGAGTGTTCATGCATAACAGTTTTAGAATTATCAACCTGTAGCTCCGTGAAAAAGAAAAAAAAATTACCAACAAGAGTATGGTACTTAGGTTCAGTTCTTTTGCTTTAGTCTATGATCACCATTCATTGTCCAAGTTACTTAAGTCCACACATTTCCCCCACCCACTTTAGTGAGGTTATTTCCCACATTATTATTAAGTTAGATTCTGTTGTCACAGTCTACCTTCACTCCTGGAATCCCACAACTTTCTAAAGGATTTTTTTTTCAATTGCAAACATTAGGGATCACTCTTTATGCAATAAATTTCCATTTGTTTTGCAAATGCAGTGTCCTGGATCCACCGTAACTTATTTCAGCAGCCTAAAAAATTCCCTGTGTTTCACTTGTTTTATCTTTGGCATCATTCCCATGGTTCTTGAATGTTATGTTTTCTTTGCTTCGCCCACTATTGATTTGCAAACTCCTTGGGAGCTGCCAACCTATAATCTGAAATTGGCCTCCTTATGAGAGCAAAAAGAGACCAAAGAAGATGCAGACCACTCCAAATTGGTAGCTGGTAGGTTTAATAAGCAAGAGGATTTACTTGTATTTATTTTTTAATGTTTATTTATTTTTGAGACTGAGACAGAGCATGAACAGGGGAGGGGAAGAGAGAGAGGGAGACACAGAATCTGAAACAGGCTCCAGGCTCTGAGCAGTCAGCACAGAGCCCCACGCGGGGCCTGAACCCATGACCTGTGAGATCATGACCTAAGCCGAAGTCAGATGCTTAACTGACTGAGCCAACCAGGTGCCCCAAAGGAAGATAATTTACAAATGAGGCTTGTCTTCAGTGGCCTTGAGATGAATAGATCACTATGCCTGCCAACAAAAATTAACATTGGCTAACGAAACAATAGAAATTTTAATTAAATGACTTAGGGAGTTCACAAATGTTGAGGGGGAAAAACAGGCCTAAGATATGGTTAGAAAAATATAATGCAGGTTGGAATCAAAAACATATTTAAATCCTTACTAGGAATAAATCCTGGGGAGATACCAATATTGGTAGGAATGAACTTTATACGCCATTGCTGCCATTCTACTTCTGCAGTTCTTGAAAATGAGAGGCCTCATAGTAGGAGAGAACACTACCAGCATTCCCATGTTCCTTATGGACACCAAATCTCAAATCAAGTGTAAAATGAAAGGGTCTGCATTAGTTTCCTGTCTCTGTTCTAACAAATGAGGATAAGATTCACGATTTGAAACAACAAAAATTGAGGCACCTGGGTAGCTCAGTCAATTGAGCATCTGACTCTTGATTTCAGCTCCTGTCATGATCCCAGGGTTGTTGGATTAAGCCCATGTCAGGCTCCGTGCTGAGTATGGAGAAAAAAGATTTTCTCTTTTCCCTCTGCTCCTCTCTCCCACTTTCTCTCTTTGTCTCTCTAAAATATAAATAAATAAATAAATAAATAAATAAATAAATAAATAAATAAATAAATAAATAAATAAAATAGATGATTAAAAAAATAAAACAACAGAAACTTTTTCTCTCACAGTTCTGAAAGTCAGAAGTCAGGAAATCAGTATCACTGGGCCAAAATCAAAGTGTCAGCAGAGCTGTGCTCCGTCAAGAGACTCCAGGGAATACTTGTGCAGGTTGACTTTTCCAACTTCTGGTGGCTGCTGGCAAACCTTGACTTGTGGCTACATCACTCTAATCTGTTTCTGTGTTCATATTGCCTCCTCCTCTTCTGTCTGTGTCAAATATCTCTCTGCCTCTCTCTTAAAAGGACATTTTTAATGGCATTTAGAGCACCAACAAATCATCCAAGATAATATTGCCATCTCAAGATGGCATCTAACTCAATCACACCTGCAATATCTTTGCCATATAGGTAACAATTAAAAGTCTAGGGATTGGGGATGAAATTTTTTAGGGGACCATTTTTAAGCCTATCACAGCATCTGAGTGTTTGAGTCCACATTACAGAACACGTACCACAATACACACATGTAGAAATGTGGTTCATATTGTGGACAGCTAGACAATAAAATATAGTTGCATTTTACCAATTACAATTTGGGCTCCTCACAAGATCATTTCTACTTACCTGAATTTAACAGAGTAGTTAAAAGAAATTATACCATATTACAATTCAGACTTAGAAAACATTGAATAGATATCTTTAAAATTAAACTCAGTTAAGGTAAGAAAGTTACAGCCAAAGAAATATGGATGGGTGTTCCTTAAGCATTTGCCCTTAAACTAAGCTATGCATTTAATAGCAATTTCTCGGGTTACACAGTTAGATTCTGATTATTTGGATTGGACAGAACATCAAACTCAGTTAAGACTACAGTAGGGTCAATTCTTCGAAGTAGAGCTGTACTGGCCATACAATCAGGCCTATGCTAGACCCATGCTTATGAATTGTAAAACTAAATCTTGACAGGATCAAAATAAAAAGCCAGTAAATTAACTGCCTGTTAAACATAGCATAACACTTTTGGAAAAAAAAAACAACAACATAATCCATTAACTCAAAAACATAATCTAATCTTTCAACAACGTGGCACCAAACATCAGCAAACAAACAAAACTTGTCAGACTTATGAGAAGGAGGAAAATGTGATTTGCATGGGGAACAAGCTCAAGTCAGTATAAACAGACCTAGACCTGACACATATATTGGAATTAGTAGTCAAAGATCTATAAATATGTTACAATTGTGGTATCATTGTATGTTCTGTAATTAGAATTACTGTATACATGTCCAAGGACTAAAAGGAAACAGTGGCACTCACAATTTTATATATGAAATTGGTGCTGCATTCTGCCATCTCTTATTTAGACTTTTATTTTGCGAAGTGAGGAATTTAATTCTGATACGTCTAGGTATGTTTTCCTTTGTCTTTATCTTATTTGGCTTTAGTTGTGGTTCTTGAATCTGTAGCTTTATATTTGTTTTTTAATTTGAATATGAGTCTTTTTATTGTCTACAAGTATTTATTTCAGCATTCATTACTCTTTCTTATCCCTTTCTAACTCAATTTCAAAGTTTATGAAACTTCTTATAATTGTTCTACTAGTTACTGTCATTTTGTCCACTTTTTTCTGCTGTGTTCTTTTTCTCCATGCTTCAGTTAATACTGTTTCTATTACTTTGGTTTCAAATTCAACAATCTTTTCTTCTGTAGTATCCAGTTTGCTGAAAGCACATCCGCTAATTATTTTATTTCAGGTATTCTATTATTTAGTTAAAAATATTAAATTATACCAAGTGTGTTTTCTGGTCATAGCAGGAATTAATTAGAAAGGACTATGAGATTGTATGGCCCTTACCGGGAGCAATTGATGGGTTCAAGAAAGACAATAAAGCCCGACAGTGATTAATCAGCCACTTGAGGCTAAATGAGAAAACCAGAGATTGCCTCAGCAACATATAAAGTGATTTTCATCTGCAGTAGAGGGCAAGAAAGGCTGCAGAGTCCAGGATCAGGGATGAAAATTAATCAAGGGTAGATGAATTTCATGTAAGTTTTAATTCCAACCTTAACAATTTTGCTACGCCAAGGCCAGGGCTGACACTGGGAGCAGCAGAATCGAGACATACAAGAATCATCTGGGTGGGTAAATTCAAAGACTTTGAAACTTCAGATTGCCCTGAAATATTCCTTGACCTATGAAAATGCTCCTCCTTTCTATTGAAGGCTGGTGCCCTTCTTTTTCTTAGACACAGTATAGGCAATATCCACTTCGCTAGGTAACACACTACTCCCCTGCTGTGTGGTCCATGTCTCTTGCTTCCTCCTACTTTTGGTGCTGACACTTTCATTAGTAGAGGTAGCACATTGCACATTTTTGAAGAGATCCTTACTATTTACCAAGAGACACAGAAAGGTTTAGATTTTGAAATAAACCAATAATACAAAAGTGTCCTTGTTTGTGGGCAAGCATATCTGCCACTTGGGCTGTATGTCTTACAGCTGTAATGGATTCATAGTATCTTGATGGTGCAGAATATTATGAGAAATTTGTGCAAAGCTCCCAAGGAAAATAAAAATGTACATTAGAGACCTGGAGCAAAGCTTTGATTTCTACAATAATAAATTGCCATTTGACAAATAGCTCTGTTGGTACGTTTAGGTCTTAGTAGAAATGAAGCATTTGACTTTAAGATATTAAGAGTGATCATGTGGTCCAAAGTGTCCATCAAGCATTAATTGCAATCTGACTCACCAAGTCATGATCTCAGGCACCTCCGGCAGCAATCTGTTGTAGTTTGGAAGCAGTACTTTTAAGTTAACACACAAGCAGGCACTTATGTCACTAGGACTATCAGCTCCATTGTCACTTCTCCTTCAACTTTACCTTTGACCACATAAGGGTGTCTCTTTTGACCAACTAGGGAATGAACGAAAAAGCAGAGACTAGTCTATGATGGATTGACTTGATATTTGGGTACAAACCAGGATTATATACTTACTAATACTGGGATATCCCTAAAAGGCAGTGAGTACAAGAAATCCTCACACTGAGCAAAGCTTTGGGCAGTACATCTAGTTGTCTCGCTTGTTTGGAAATAAAAGTACTCAAGTAAAAATATATTCAGATTAAAGAACAGTAGAGTATTGCTGGTTGGCCAGGGGCCTAGAATAGTAAAGATGAGAAGATTGGTGTAAACACACAATGTATTTCCTTACGAAATGTTGTTTATGAATTATACTAAAAATTAAAATGTCTATGCTTAAGAGTACTAAAACACCAAATGATAAGCCAGTTGAAGCCACTTCAGTATCCTACCTATGAGAACTGACAACTGTAGGGATAAGTCTGACTCCAACAGAGTCCTAGGAATTAAACTCCTAAACTCAGCATGGGAGAACCAGTTTGATAACTGGAACCAGGAGTAGTGTTGGGGCTTTCCTTTCAAAGAAAGAAGGTGGAGAAAAACAGCCAAAGTTTCTACCTAAAGGTGTATTTTATAGAAACTGATTACCCAGTGAGTTGGAAGAATGTATATACATTCTTAATAGTGATGAAGAACTCAGTTAAGCCAATCACTGACTATATGTCTGACTTTGTATTGTTGAAAATATGTTCATGACATGGAAGCTTCTAATTTCCCCCAATTCTTGGTAAAGAGTGTGCGCCTGATGAATGAGACAACACACACACACACACACACACACACACACACACACACACACACATACACGGAAGCAGAAGTGATGTGTGTGTATACGTGCAAACATAATTGTCTAAAAGAGAATTTTTTTTAAAGGAGAAGGGTAGTACATAAATTTCCCAAACATCCTACAGAAAATGAGTCTGCAGATAAAAATTTACATAGATGTGATTTTAAAAAATATGAAGATCTAATCATTATAAACACTGAGAAATTTTACAATAATGAAACAAAACACAAATGTGTGATGTTAAAGAAAACCATCTAAAATGTTAAATACATGGTAAGCAAAATTTTACAATACTATATATGAAATAAACACTAGTTTTAAAACTGAATTAATGAGAAATTTACCAATTCACCTAGAAAATAAAAGGATTATTTTTAAGATATCTATTTCCATTTCAAAACAAATTAAAATGTAACTTCAGTACATCAAAAATAAGAGTACAAAGTAATTTAAAAGGTACCAGATTGAAAATACAGGTAACCTTCACAAGAATGAAAATCCAATTATTATTATATTGTTCATTAGTAACTGCAGGAGACAGAAGTGAACGTAATAAGGACTTGAAACTACTGTGAAAAAAATGACAGTCAACATTCTATTTTATGCACAAAGGAAGATCCATTCAAGAATAATAAAAAGCACTTTTTCCTGCCCACAGCCAAAGACTTTACAACTGAAAAAAACCCATACTGAAATATTGATAGAAATACACATTTCTTCAAAGCACGCATGCACATACCTGCACATGTTTTGTAAGGAAAGGCTTTTTGGTATACAGAAAGCAATGCTGATTACAGAAATGGAAAAAAAATACGTTGAAATGTTATTAAAATTTTTTAAATGTTTAAAACAATATATGTTACTGTATTAAATCAAGGTATGGAACATGCATCAATTGGTGGGTAATTAAGCCCCTTCAAGAAATACAAAGTGATGAGCACCCTAGAAGCCTAACCTATGCCCTCTGCCAGTAAGCTCCTCTTCTATTGTCACTTTTACACACAGATTCATTTTGATTTTTTTGAACTTCCTATGTAAGGAATCATATCGTAGTATTATTTTCTGTTGGATTCTATCACTCAGTATCTGTACCATTCATCCATGTTGTTACAGATGATAGAATTAGGCTTAAGTTCATTACTGTACAGAATCCCATTGCATGGAACCTAAGTTTTTGTTCTGAGCAGATGTTATTGCCTCTTAATTTTTTTAAATTTAAATTCTTTTTAATGTTTATTTTTGAGAGAGACAGAAACAGAATGTGAGTGGGTTAGGGGCAGAGAGAGAGGGAGACACAGAATCCGAAGTAGGCTCCAGGCTCTGAGCTGCCAGCACAGAGACAGATGCAGGGCTCGAACCCATGGACTATGAGATCACGACATGAGCCAAAGTTGGACGCCCAACCGACTGAGCCACCCAGGCACTCCATTTCCTCTTCATTTTTAAAGGATGTGATTATAGGAAACAGAATTCTGAGTTAACCTCTTCTTTTCCACTTCAAGACTTTTAAGATGTTGTCCAATGTTTTCTTGCTCACATGGTTTCTGATAATTTTGTTTTTGTGCCCTTATAGGTAGAGTGTTTTGTTTATTTTGATTTTTTGATAGATTTTCTATCGTATTTGGTTTTGGTTTCAGCAGTTTAATAGAATATGATTGTTTTCTTATTTTTTAATGTTTATTTTGACAGAGAGAGAGAGAGAGAGAGAGAGAGAGAGAGAGAGAGAGAGAGAGAGAAACCTGGCAGAAAGGGAGGGAAAGAATCCCAAGCAGACTCGCCAACATGGGGCTCGATCTCAGGAACTGTAAGAAAATGACCTGAGCCGAAAGCAAGAGTCAGACACTTCACCGACTGAGCCACCCAGACGCTCCTGTTTTCTTACTTTATTCTAGTACTTACACTCTTTGCTATTCTCTGAGTCTCTTGGATCTGTGATTGGTGTTATGTCCAGTCTATATTTCTGTATATAGAATTTTGTTATGAAATCTAATTATACGTGTAGTGCACTATTTGAGGTAGTCTCAAAGATCTTGGATGCTATTTTCTCTGTTTTTTATTTATTTTATTATATTTTAAATCTTTCTTTTTCTATTTATATATGCTTCAGGTGATTTCTACTGATGTATCTTTACATTTATGGACTGGTAGATACTGCTGGACTTGGCTCTCTCTTGAATGAAGAAGTCAGTATCATTAAGGATGTGATTCAGAAAATATATTTAAGTCTCCAGATAGTTGAAATGTGTAGAAGTCTTTAGAAGGGCTGTTCTCGTTACTTAAATGTTACAACTGATGGAGAACAATGTTTATAAAATCTTCTAAAACAAAACAAGTAAGTCTAGAGATGATATTCCATTGGTGATATAGGAGAACTGTTGTAAGATTGTATACTTGGGCGGATACCATTTCAATGAAATGCTATTAACATAATTTGGTAAGTTTTATTAGACTTGGAACCTGAAAGCCTAACTTTAATTGCAATTTTCAAACAGGAGAGTGGTGTTAAATGATGAAAAATGTACTTATTTTCCATGGGTCTCAATTTCTGAGGTTTTTAGTTTATGAAATAGTCAGATATTTTAGGTCTATTTTTAAAACAGAAATAGAACAATGCCGTCATGTGGACTTTCTCTAACATTTTGCTTTAAAAGATTCTTAATAGTTAATCTCACCCTTTACATATAACCATTTTACTAATGAGAGCTAATTTTGATGGCCCTAATACAGTTCCCATGTATTTTAAAATGTAAGACTTCCAAGTATCCTGGCATAAAGGCAGACCACTAATTCAAATCTATTCCCATATCATACAAAAATTAAATATATTTGTGTGTGTGTATGTACACATATATTTTAAAATAAAGCACTATTTTTAGTTTTAGGTTTACAGAAAAACTCAACAGACAATACAGAGCATTCCCTCATGCCTACATGCCTGTTCCCCACCCCCCCTCAGATGCTCTATTCACATCTTGCATTAAAAGTTCACAGCAAGGTTCACTTTTTGTTGCACAGGCTATGATTCTTGGCAAAAGTATGATGACATGCATGGAGCTACCATTAGAGAATCATACAGAATAGTTTCACTGCCATAAAAATCATCTGTGCTTTGGGGTGCCTGGGTGGCTCAGTTGGTTAAGCGGCCGACTTCGGCTCAGGTCACGATCTCGCGGTCCGTGAGTTCGAGCCCCGCGTCGGGCTCTGGGCTGATGGCTCAGAGCCTGGAGCCTGTTTCAGATTCTGTGTCTCCCTCTCTCTGACCCTGCCCCATTCATGCTCTGTCTCTCTCTGTCTCAAAAATAAATAAAAGTTAAAAAAAATTAAAAAAATCATCTGTGCTTCATCTACTCATCACTCTTTCCCCTTAAACCACTGGCAACCCCTAATCTTTTTACTGTCTTCATAGCTTTGCCTTTCCAGAATGTTATGTAGTTGAAATCATACAGTATGTACCTTTTTCAGTTTGGCTTCTTTCACTTAACAATGTGCATTTGAGTTTCCTCTGGGTCTTTCCATGCCTCAATAGCTCATTTATTTTTATCAATGAATAATATTTTAATGTATGGATATACTACAGTTTATCCATTCACATATGGAAGGGCACCTTAGTTGTTTTTATGTTTTGGCAATTATGAATAAAGTTGTTATAAACATTTACATACAGGTTTCGTGTGAACACAAATTTTCAAATAATTTGGGTAAATTCCAAGGAGTATGATTGCTGGAATATCTGATAAGTGTATATTTTTTACTTCTCTCTACTAAAACAATGTAGAAAAATGAATAACCAGGAACAATGAGTAATTCTAGTATCCCAATCATAGTTTCTTTTTTTTTTTTTTTTAAATTTTTTTTTTTCAACGTTTATTTATTTTTGGGACAGAGAGAGACAGAGCATGAACGGGGGAGGGGCAGAGAGAGAGGGAGACACAGAATCGGAAACAGGCTCCAGGCTCTGAGCCATCAGCCCAGAGCCCGACGCGGGGCTCGAACTCACGGACCGCGAGATCGTGACCTGGCTGAAGTCGGATGCTTAACCGACTGCGCCACCCAGGCGCCCCCCAATCATAGTTTCTAAATAAACTCCCACTAAAAGGAACCAGGATAAATGGACCATTCTTGGTGTGGTGTAAAATGAGCTTAGAATATTCTTTTCTATGCAAAGGCAAAAAATCTATCAATGACTACATGTGCCATATCAAAATGATTCAGAAGTGAACTTGAAGAAATACTTGATCACCAGAAAGAACAACCTTAATGGATCAACACACACCAAATATGTCAAGATAGACAAATTGTTAACAATAATAATAATTTTAAAACATTTTTTATCACATTTGGAGGATGTTAGAGAACCAATTCACTTTGGTTGCATATTGGTTGAATATTCAACAGGAAAACATTCAGGAATTTTTTTGCCCTTTCTTTTTAAAATGTACCATAGTGTCACCAACAATAGAGAATGAAAAGTGTCTCATAGAAATATCCAAACTAATGAATAAATAAATGATAGACTATCAGAATTTGCAAAGCCCCACTGACATAGTGGATCTATGGAATAATCATAAATAGTGGTTAATTAACATCATACACAGAATAATTAGATAGTAATCAACATCTATAATAGTTTTTTTAAATTTTTTAATGTTTATTTATTTATTTGAGAGACAGAGAGAGAGGTAGAGAGAGAATCCCAACCAGGCTCCACACTGTCAGCAAAGACCCCAACATAGGGCTCAAACTCACAAATTGTGAAATCATGACCTGAGTCGAAACCAAGAGCTGAATGCTTAGCTGACTGAGACATGCAGTCACTTATAGGAGTTTTGATAAATCCAGTCTATCTGAATAAGCTTCTAGATATAACTAGCAAACTTTCTAAAGTACAGTAAACCAAGGGGAATATTAAATGTTAAAATGGGATACCAGGAGTAAAATCTAGATTGTGAGAACCATAGGACAAATGACCCAATTTCTAGAACAATTAAGTTGAAAGGGTAATAAAAGCAAAAGAGGAGATTAAGTGACTTAAGAGTGCAATTTGTAAATTTTGCTTGGATCATAATTCAAGCAAATGGACAGAAATAGAAATTAGGATCAATCAGGGTAATTTGATATATATTTGATGATATTAAGGAGTTTCATTACAGGTTTTTATAGACTTAACAAAAGCTGTATGTTTATGCTTTACATGAACTGTTGTATTTTAAGGATATATATTAAATTATTTATGTATAAAATAGTATGATGTCTGGAAGAGGCTTCAAAATGATCCAGGAGAAGGAATGTGTAGGAATGAAGATAAAGTATAATTATTCATGAGTTAATCAATGTAGAAGCTTGGTAATGGTTATATGAGTTTCAAAAAACTATTATCTTTTTTACCGTGTATATTATTTTTCCTGCTTTAGACTTAAAATTGACTTGTAGCAACACCTTTATGTCACAAAATACAGATTGTGTCTTATTAATAGTTGATCAAAGTTCTCATTTTTATTGGGCAAAATAAAATAGTCCAAGAATATTAAAATGAATCAACTTTATTGAAGTTATTTTAAAATTGTTTAGAATTTATTTTTTCAATAGTTTATTCTTTTTAATTTCACTATTACTTCAGGATTCATGTAGTCATTGAAGATCTCTTATCAGATTGTAGGAACTATGATATGTTACCATATATTCTGTTTTATGTAGCATATTATGATTTCCTAGAGAATTTAACTTAAAATGTATGTTGGAGGAGGTATGGAGTCTAACTGACATAAAACACTGATGTTATCCCATAGTGAGAACATAATATCTTTTCCAAAGAGCTTTGAAATTAAGACAATTGAATTATATGGATGTGATTTAAAACATGTTCTTTCTCCCCTAAATAGTAAGATTTCTAAGAAGTTATAAGCAAGTAACCTATAATTAATGAATAAAAATAAATATTACTATCTTATTCTTAATTTATCTTTACTCATCATTTCTATTCTCTACAGAATATTTTTATTATAGTTTTTCTAACTAGTGCATATAAATCTTTCCTCCTCATTAAGTATCTCATTGAGAATCACATAGCTTTAGTATTATTCAGAGTGTGATTCCTTTAACAGTATATAATCTCAATACATATTTTTGCTATTAAATTGCTTCATTGGATAAGATTGCCAGTGTGCAATTGTGAAGTAAAAATTCCTCCATTCATTAAGTTTCAATGTAGAAAATGTCAATCCCAATGAAATTGTAAACACCTGTATTTATCGTGCATTCAAGATTCGATCTCAAAGACCCAGTAGGTATATTTTATGAAAATGATTGTACTCTCCTCACTATAGCTTGGAAATCTGACTGTGAGAAGAGTTCAGTTACATATAAATTAAATAATGACATAAAGGAAATGTAAAAGTGACAAAAATGATACACGGATAGGGTTTTTCTTCAGACCTAGTTTTCAGTTCTTAACTTAAATTTCCTCTAAAGGGAAGAAGAATTGAAGATCACTGAAATATATATGGTTCTCTTCTCAGAAAGCCTGTTCAATTCTTTCACGCTCAAAATAAAAGGGAAAATATTTAGATGACAATCAAATTATGGTTTAACATTTTCATTCACTTTATTTTAAAGACACTTTTTTCACTTAAGTTTCTATATAAAAATGATACTGATTTTCTGGTTGCAGCTAAGATTCCCACTCTGTTTTGTCAGTAACACTGCAGAGGATAAATACACCCATGAGGACACAGTTATTTTGTGCTTAGAAACACGTGAAATTGTAAAAATCTCACCAATAATATGGATGACATCATATGTACTTCTTCCATACTGAACTATCACATTTTTATTAATTATTTGATAGTTTTTGAAGTAATTTTAATATACTGAAATTTCTAAAAACAGTTGATTTTCACTCTGGTGCATTCTATTAGATGGGTGTTACTAATTACATTCTTATTCTAATTGCTATGTGTTTTATGTGTTTTTTGGTCAGTTTGTATAGTTAGTGTGCTGTTTCCAAAGGTAGGATACATACTTCTGGGAGTTGGGAAATATACTTTTTGTTTCGTGTGTTTATCAGCATATTGCTTATAATCAGGGTGATTACATATTCTTATTAGTCTGGAACAATTATGTTTTACATATGTTGTCTTTAAATTCCATTTGTTTTATATTCAGTCCCAGATTTTTCATATTATCTCTATCATTATAATTTTTATTTGCATGAATAAAGCCGGGATGAGCTTGTTAAGCTTCCTCTTTATACTTTGGCTTCTGTCAGACTCTCCTTTAGCAGTGACTGAGATGCATGTGCTGTGACAGCATTTTCACTTCAGCATACTCACATTCTGTGAGATGCAACATAATGAATATCTCGCTTTCAAGGAAGTATTTAATGCTGCTTTGCGTGACACATGCTCTATCAGCCATTGAGTCGTACAGCTCATGTCACAGGACAACCGATATCTTATATAAAGCCAGGCCAGCAGATATAGAAGTTGGAGGGAAATAGGTGAGATTACAGGTCCAGTGCATGTAAAACATGTATTGGAAATAGAACATGAGTTGTCTTAGTCTAGATTGTACAGAGTGGTCTGAATACTCTCGTTATGGTAATAGCATAATTTATAGCATCACATAAATTTATACAATGTATTTTTATCATTTGTGATATTCTTTTTCTTTTTTTTTTTGAGAGAGCGTGAGTGGGGGAGGGGTAGAGGGAGAGAGAGAGAATCTTTTTTCCAATGTTTATTTATTTTGAGAAAGAGAGAAAGTGAGGGTGCATGTTCATACACGAGCATGAGTGGAGGAGGGGCAGATTGAGAGGGAGAGAGAGAATCCTAAGCAGACTCTGCACTGAAAGCAGATGGGGGACTCGATCTCACCAACTGTGAGACCATGAACTGAGCCAAAACCAAGAGGTTCTTTTTCTTTTTAATTTTAAAATGAAACATCCTGGGAGTCCTGCGTGGCTCAGTCAGTTGAGCATTCAACTTCAGCTCAGGTCATGATCTTGTAGTTATGAATTCGAGTCCACATCAGGCCCTGTGCTGACAGCTCATAGCCTGGAGCCTGCTTCAGATTATGTGTCTCCCTGTCTTTCTGCCCTTTTCTCTCTCTCTCTCTCTCTCTCTCTCTCTCTCTCTCAAAAATAAATAAACATTAACAAAAATTAAAATGAAACATTTTTACAGCTATAGGCTCAAAAAATACATAAATTGTATTTCAGTGGAAACATGAGTATTGAATTTGCTTTTGTAAGTGAGAGATTTGGTTGTGTAACTTGTGCAAACTATTCATTTGACACCCAATCTGAGGGCATAGTAGTTTTATTGACAATATGGAAATCATAAGATGCAAATTTTCTGAAGAAACATCAACATATGACTTTCTTAATAGATCAAATGACTATTGTAGTAAATTCTAAATTTAAAAAAGTGAAGATGAATTATTTATGCTTATAATCATAATATGAAAACAAATTTCAGTGGAACACAGCATCATGATATAAACAATATTCTTACTAAATTAAAAAAATATATACTCTTGAAACTAGTATGAAATATATATATTTAAAATCCATCTAAGCTGTGATGTATAGCAATGAAATAGAAGCTCTGTGGTCATGTTCTTTCTTGCCTGATACCAATTGAATTAAAAAATGTTAGAATCTTTGATTCTTAAGATTCTAAACTTCTAAAAACAAGTTTAAATATTCTACAAAGTTCTAAAATAATTTTGTAAATAAGCCTTCTAATACTTATTGTGATAAAAAAAAAAAGTCAGTTGAAAGCTATCAACCAGAGTAGTCAAGAAACAATATGTAACAGACAATATTTACTGACAATAAAGTCATAAGCAGGTTGAAAGTGAATTATGTTTCTTTAAAAGAAAGGGAGAAATGGAAGAAAAAAAACTAAGATGAGAGCTTCAAAATTATCTTCAAGATTTACTTTTGAATTTCATAATTGTACTTTGAAATATCTTAAATTGTAGGAAGAATCTATTGATAGAAATTTCAACTTTTAGTTGTATTTAAATTTCTATGTAATAATGGAATGAGATGGAATTCAGAAGCCTAAGTTGCTTTATTATCTCATTCAAAGGAAATCAACTTGTTTTATTATATGTAGCTTATAAAAATGCATATCAAAGTCAAATATCTTCAGTGGAAGCCTAAAGACAGGGTTAATGAAACTATTTGGGCTGAAACCTATAAATTTAGGTTTTAATATATAAAATAAATTATAATTAAAACATCCTTGATCTGGGGCATTTGGATGGCTCAGTTGCTTAAGCATCCAATCTTGAGTTTGGCTCAGTTCATGATCTCACAGTTTGTGAGATCTAGCCCACATCAGGCTCTGTGCTGACAGTGTGGAGGCTGCTTAGGATTCTCTCTCTCTCTCTCTCTCTCTCTCTCTCTCAAAAATCCTTGAGTTAGCTGAATTTGCTAATCTACTAGGTGTCTCAGTGTAAGAGTGTGTTTTTTCAATTAAAAATAAAATAGTTTAGTAGTTAATATATTAACCTTAATAAATTATTAAATAAATTAGGATTAATAGATTAACTTCATAAGTTAATAGATTTATTTTACAATTCTCAAAGAAAATTTCAGGCAATTTTTATACAAAAATAAAAATTAAGCAATATTGAAAAAGTATATATATTTCTTAGAAAACTCCAGTGATAGTATTAGTGATAGTTAAGAATCTGATAAGATATATGAATAGTTCCAAATATTATTTCTTGTTTGATGTTGTTTTTCAATGTTCAGATAATCAAAATTAAAAAATAATTTTTTTGGCTTTCAATGACGGGATATATGCCATTTTACTTTTAGAAGAATATGTTTTAAAACTGTATTTCTAAAGGAAGCAAAGTTAGCCAATGTAGTAAAACCAATTTTTGACCAATAAATAATTATTTCAAAAAATAAAATGTCCCAGGTCATCTTATTAAAAAACAAAACAAGGGGTGCCTGGGTGGCTTGGTTGGTTAAGCGTCCGACTTCGGCTCAGGTCATGATCTCACGGTCCATGAGTTTGAGCCCCGCGTCGGGCTCTGTGCTGACAGCTCAGAGCCTGGAGCCTGTTTCAGATTCTGTGTCTCCCTCTCTCTCTGCTCCTCCCCTGTTCATGCTCTGTCTCTCTCTGTCTCAAAAATAAATAAACGTTAAAAAAAATTTAAAAAACAAAGCCCCAAAAACTCTTTAATTTAACAGCTTCTCAGTAAGTTATGCTGATTAGTTTCTTCATTTTTCTTCAGAAAATACCAGTTTTATAGGTGTTCAATCCTGGAGACTTCTGCATTTTATTTGTGTTTCAACTTAAGGTTTAGCAAGTCAAGATTTAGTCAGTTTTGTAGGATTACAATTATGTATTTACTTGCTTTGACTGCTGTTTACATGGTTTACATTATAGTTGAAGAAATATCAAGTCAAAACTCAAAAATGCAGTTCTGGTTTTGATCTATCAAATTATTTAAACGCTAAAATGTGTTCTGTTAAATATTTCACGTGTACCTAGATATCCAGATTCAAAAACGACATATATTGAAACTTAAATGAACCACAATAAAAAGCCTTCCGACCTTAAGAGGTATTAAGTGAGATAATTTTCCTTTTTATCATGAAGTTATTAAGGCTGAAAAAAAATCTCAAATAATCTTTTGAAAGAGGAGTTTACTGGTACTTATACTATTCTAGGTTCACTGGAAATTCTTTGTCTTTAACTGTAATGGTTCTTCATTTTGCTTTATGGAGATCTATTTCTGGTTCTTAAAAGTTTCTAGGGTTATGTTTGTTCATTAATGCTTTTAATGTTCCTTGTTATATTGCTGCTTCAATTTTTACTGTCTTGCTCACATCAGGTTCTCACAGCCTGGAGTTTACCTTGAGTCATAAAAATTTGAGATTGTGACCTAAACTAATGATGTAGAACACTGCACAGTTCTACAGGGCTCAGTAGGATTAATGGAGGTTTGTATACTTTTAATCAAGTGCTATAATGAACATATAGTGAATTTTGTAGAATGGCTACAAGACAAATAGGGCTATTAGGAGGGAAAAAGATGATGTGATGAGTCACATAAATAAAATGATCAGGGTAGAGGAAGTGCTACAGATCTCTAGTTAAATATGAGAATCCCACTGAGTATTTGCAATGTGCTCTTAGATAATGGCCATAAATAAGCATATATTCTATGTCAAATAGTTAACTTTTACATCTGTAAGGCAGAGTGAGATGGTACAGATCTGAGTAACAAAGTATATGGAAGAGGAATATTGCTTCCAAGGTTAGATGTACCATTTTTATTAAAATTTAAAAATAATCATAAAAATCATAGATTTGAGATGTAAACTTAGGTTTTGTGCCAATTTATCTCTTGACACTCATCGTATCAGATTGCTTCAGAGAACTGAACTAGTTGGGGCAGAGCTGCCTGGATCTAAAAGGTCTGAGAGGAGTGAAAGTAGATTGTTAATGGTTACCTGAAGCTTTATGCGGAGAAGGATTTGGGGCTACTTCTGAATTCAGCAGGCCAGAGAACCTCTCTGGAAGAGGACAGTCATGATGCATGTGGAGGGGTGATTTCGGTGGCATGATCACCATGCATTTCCCATCCAAGCCTCGATTTTTTTCAAAGTTAAACAGATCAATATCAGTGTGAATATCTATATACATATCTCTTAAAGCATAGCCTCCTTGTCTTTTTTTCCAATGATCTACATTGTAATTAGTTTTACATAAAGAATCTACCTATGTGTAATTGTATTCTTTCTTTAAACAGTTAAGTATTTTTAATGATTTTTTTTTATTTCTACATCCCCACTTTCATTTTTCTCTTGGCCCCTCTCCATCCTCATTATTACTTAATATCACAGCATCTCACCTATTCTAACAACATAATGTATATCTTTTGGTATTTTATTGTTATACTCAAATAACCCTATAGATACATAAACTCTTTTTTTTTAATGTTTTATTTATTTTTGAGAGAGACAGAGACAGAATGCAAGTGGGTTAGGGGCAGAGAGAGAGGGAGACACAGAATCGGAAGCAGGCTCCAGGCTCTGAGCTGTCATCACAGAGCCCGACTCAGGGCTGGAACTCACCAGCCATGAGATCATGACCTGAGCCGAAGTCGGATGCTCAACCGACTGAGCTACCCAGGCGCCCCGATACATAAACTCTTATAAATAGGTATACAGGCATGGGTATATATGAAACAAATTTCTGTTATGATTTCTTTTATTTACTTTAAATTTTTTAAATGTCTACTTTTTTTTTGTTTTTTTTTTTAATTTTTTTTTTTTTCAACGTTTATTTATTTTTGGGACAGAGAGAGACAGAGCATGAACGGGGGAGGGGCTGAGAGAAAGGGAGACACAGAATCGGAAACAGGCTCCAGGCTCCGAGCCATCAGCCCAGAGCCTGACGCGGGGCTCGAACTCACGGACCGCGAGATCGTGACCTGGCTGAAGTCGGACGCTTAACCGACTGCGCCACCCAGGCGCCCCTAAATGTCTACTTTTGAAAGGGAGACAGAGCATGAGCAGGAAAGGGGTAGAAAGAGGGAAACACAGGACTGAAACAGGCTCCAGGCTCTGAGCTGTCAGAGCAGAGTCTGACGCAGGGCTCGAACTCATATACCGTGATATCATGACCTGAGCTGAAGTCGGACGCTTAACCGACTGAGCCACCCAGGCTCCCCTGTTATGATTTCTTTTAAAAAAATAACACATTTTGGGGCGCCTGGGTGGCTCAGTCGGTTAAGCGTCCGACTTCAGCTCAGGTCGCGATCTCGCGGTCCGCGAGTTCGAGCCCCGCGTCGGGCTCTGGGGTGATGGCTCAGAGCCTGGAGCCTGCTTCCGATTCTGTGTCTCCCTCTCTCCCTGCCCCTCCCCCGTTCATGCTGTGTCTCTCTCTGTCTCAAAAATAAATAAACGTTAAAAAAATTAAAAAAAAATAACACATTTTGCATAATTCTGAGCCTGTTGAAATTTTTTATTCTCACACAACAGCATAAGATGGACATCCCTACATAATATGTATTAATACTCTTTGTCATATTTTTTAATGTCTATTAAATTCTACATGCCTTGTATGTACCATAATTTTTAGTCATTTTTATATTGAAGTGCAAGAGATTTCTTTCTATGCTTACCTATTATAGGAGATCTTTGCCTATTAGAAATATGTTTCAATAACATCTGCTAAATATTTTGTTATTTTTTATAATTACATTTATGTATGGAATCTTTGGTGCCTATTCAAACATAAATGGCTCTTCTTTTAGAGTTCCTGAGTTTAAAATCTTTATAAGGTATGTATCTTCTAATTCTAGAATGTATATGTACTTTTATTCATATTCGTTAAGTATGCATATTTTTTTAAGACTAATCCAATCTGATTTTTGTTCATTACATAGGTGACTGTCTCTCTTTTTAAAAACTCAAATGGATACCAAAATATGCTAGAAACGTTAATTAAATAATATATATCACTTCAATTTATCATATTTTAATTAATCTCCTATATATTGGTATCTACTACATTATTAATCTCCTTCTATGCCATTGCAGCACTACATTGATTTAATTACAGTGAGTCCATAGAATGTTCCTCTGATGAGCTATTCCCCCATCATTGTTATATTTTAGCATTCTTTTCTTGACTACTTTAAAAAATTAGTTCTTTCAGAAGAAATTTAAAATTATTTTACAGAATTCAGAAAAATAAAAATAACAATGATAACTCTTAGGGTATCTTCACTGTAGTTTAATTTAATGAATAGAAGTTTTCTGAGAATGTATGTATTTATAATATTATCTTTCCAACCAAGGACAAAGCATTTAGGAGAGGAATAAGACATTCCTCTCAAGACATTACACAAGACATTACAATACACAAGACATTACAATATTTGAAACCCTATCAGTGTACATTTAGTATATAATTAAGAAACTTTTTCACATAAAAATAAAAGTATTATATAAAAATAAATCACATCCATGAATAAGCAATGCAAAAAACTGAAGTTTTAGCTAGCAAAACTCAATAATGATATTTGAATTCAGTATAAATTTAATATCAAAACTAGAAAACATTCCTTTTATGTGAAAATTTTGTTTCATTTTGATACTAAGTTTATACTGAATTCAAATATGGTAAGGTTCTCTGTGTGTCATTTGATCACTTTCTTAAATGCTTTGCACATTTATTTTTCACCCTAATTATTGGTAGTAGTATGTTTGCCATCATTTTGAAATCAGCATAGTTTTTTTTTTTTTCAACGTTTTTTTATTTATTTTTGGGACAGAGAGAGACAGAGCATGAACGGGGGAGGGGCAGAGAGAGAGGGAGACGCAGAATCGGAAACAGGCTCCAGGCTCCGAGCCATCAGTCCAGAGCCTGACGCGGGGCTCGAACTCACGGACCGCGAGATCGTGACCTGGCTGAAGTCGGACGCTTAACCGACTGCGCCACCCAGGAGCCCCGAAATCAGCATAGTTTTGAGAGAGATATAGTGACATGTACTTTACATAAATATATATTTTATCAAGATATCCCTACATTTCTAATTATTTTTATATGTTAACTCATACCCTATGAGCATTGTGGTTTATTATCATATATTTTTATCATACATTTTCTCATCATTGTATTTATTATATATACATTGTATATATAATATGCTATATAATATTCTTTTTATTTTTATTATTGTTTTTTATTTAAACTCTCATCACCTGACATTATTATTATCTCCATTCTTCCTGTGTCTGCTTCCATTTCCTGGTATGTTTTACCCCATCTCCTCAATAAGTTTGATACAAAAAATTGTCATTTTAGTCTATTTTTTTGTAAAAGAATATATTACTGGATTTAATTTTATGAATAGGTAAGGTTAAGTTGAGGTAAGGACTCACTTCCCTCAAGGACTTGGGTATGATTAGGGTAATCATATCTGGTAATGATACTAATTTAAAATCATCTGTAATCTCTCCTCTGTTAGTACATGTTGAATTTTTACCTTATAATTCTTATAGTAAGAAACACTGTTGATACAAAACACAGCAGAAACTTGAATAATTTAAGCATAAGTGATAAAGATTTGTTA
Source organism: Lynx canadensis (assembly GCF_007474595.2). Taxonomy (NCBI): domain Eukaryota; kingdom Metazoa; phylum Chordata; class Mammalia; order Carnivora; family Felidae; genus Lynx; species Lynx canadensis. Next base: position 67,246,428 of record NC_044306.2, read on the forward strand.
AGTAAAACTATTTTGTTTCCATCATTTGCCATGAAGCTGTACAAAATGTAGATACCTGTAAAAATTAAGTTAACCATTTTACTTATATATTGGACACATTTATATAGAAATAAGTTCAAGTTAAAAAAAATATCAGAGCCAATATAAATCTGCGTATGTAAGGAAACTAAAAGATTATTTAATTTGGGATTACATCTAATAGTAGCATTTGTGAGAACTGTGAATTCTCTTTTTTCAGTTCCTATAATGAAAACACAGTTGATTCTGATACAAATCTGTATTTCCTACAATGTTCCTGTATTAAGGAACACTAAGTAGAATTTTCCTAGTAGCCCAGGAGAAATATCCTCTTACAGTGAAGTCTTGGGTTTTTTCTATTTTGAATGATATTTACTTGGTACCCCTTTGCCTGGCTCTTTTTCCTAATTGCTGGAAGTCACTGATATTTTGTTATGATAACAAACAGAATCTTGATGCTCAATGTTTTCACTCATTGACTTCTATAGGAAATTGTTCTCTCCAGCATGCATTCTGAAATTCTGGCTGCCCATGTTACTGGTTAACGACCATAGCCCCATGATGCTACTGCCTTCTGGATCTCTGTAGCCTAACTGTGCTGTGTCTGTGTTTCGTATGTTGAACAATGAGGAAAACATTAGAAAACTGAGTAGGTCATCTCCTTCATGTACTCATATTTGAAAAAAGGGTCCCCTATTGACCAGCATCATTAAACATTCTTCAAGCCGTGCTCGTCAGAGTTTTCATGTTCTGTGTGTAACTAACATTTACTGAGAACAATAGTCCTACAAGATATATTTACATGAACATCTAGTCCATTCAATACATATATAAATTAAAGTGAATTTATGGTTTATTTTTTCTATTAATATTGCTCAATTTCAACTGGTATTTTGGTACTTTTTTTCTAAGAATGCAGAAATAAATAAATTAGTACAAAATATCCAATATTATTTGTATCAATAATTTAAAGAATGACACATTTAATTTTTCATGAGCAAGTAAAAAAGAATAAAATATGTTTTACTGTAAATGTTACTACATTTTTCTTGGGTAGTAATAGCCTGAAGCATTACAGTTAAAAGCATGTCTTTATAGATCCTGTCACAAAGTATCATATAGAGCAGGATTTTATAGATTATGAAGTAGGATTTCATAAAATGTTTGTGAAAGCATTTTTCCTAATTTCCCATCAATATATAAATACTTTTCAAAGAAAATACATTTCAGTAGCTTTCAGAATTACATCATTGTTCAAAAAATAGTATAATAACAAGCCAGAAATCAAATTATAACTTTTAAAAAGTAATGGTATTAAGTGCCTTGGATTTCTTTAACAATAACAAATGGAAAAGTATACAGTTGGAATTCTAGTTTGTGAAGCTGTTAAGAAACACCATGTTCTCCAAATGTTTTGTGTAATGTTTGAGCAGATATTTCTTATGATTGGGAATTCAGAAACCCCATTTCTGTTCTTCTCTTTAATACTGTATGATTTATGGAAAGAATAACCCTTATAATCTTCTATTCACACACTCTTTCCATTTGGCTTCTGGCTAGCTTTGCCTAAGGGAGGTAGTCTTGGAGTGGTGAAAGTTAAGAGGAAGGAGAAATAGTGTTCTTTCTGTTTCAATGTATTGTCTGGCAGTGTCTGTCCAGCAACATCAGACAACAATGGAGTCTAGGAGACTGGTCAGTTCTAGCATCCCCAGCTTAAAACATTTTACCAGGCATTAGTGTGTCCCTGTTTGCTCCAGCATCATTCAAGTGATGTTTCTTCTGTGTTTGCATCACAGTTCTAGGGAACACATGTCTGACAAGTTCCTGCCTTGCTCACCTTGATATTAAATCATCCCACATGATATTAGAAGAGCAGCGACACGTGAGACACTCACCAGAAGGAAGGGGAGTAGATTTTCCTGCTTTTACTAAGCTCTGGGTGACTTCATTTCTTTTTTATCCACTTAGTTATCTCAACACTTTTTTAACCAGTTAAGTGCTCTCTTTTCAAAATATCTAGAATCATTTGTTTTGTTGACTAATGCTTACTACACAACTGATGCAATATGTAATACCATAAAATAACCCAAAGATTACAAAAGGAGAATTTTTTTCCTGAAATGTGTTGGAAAAAATAAAACCTGGATCATAAAATGGTGGACTTAATCAGTTACTCTGTCCATAATCATAAAATCACCATTGTTAACCTAATCATATTACATAGTTATGACTAAAATACTTGTCCTGAAACAGACTCTTAACTATAGAGAACAAACTGATGGTTACTGGGGGGAGGTAGGTATCGGGATTGGTTAAACAGGTGATGGGCATTAAGGAGGGTACTTGTGAAGAGCACTGGGTGTACATACAACACCCAGTTGTTACATACAACTTACATACAAAGCGATGAATCACTAAATTCTACACCTGAAACTAATGTTGCACTGTATGTTAACCAGCTGGAATTTAAATTTTTTTTTAACATTTATTTATTTTTGAGACAGAGACAGACAGAGCATGAACGGGGGAGGGGCAGAGAGAGAGGGAGACACAGAATTGGAAGCAGTCTCCAGGCTCTGAGCCATCAGCCCAGAGCCTGACACGGGGCTTGAACTCACGGACCGCGAGATGGTGACCTGAGTTGAAGTTGGACGCTTAACCGACTGAGCCACCCAGGCGCCCCTAACCAGCTGGACTTCAAATAAAAACTTGGAAAAAATACTTGTCTTGAGAAGTCTAGATATATTCAAGAAGACAATAATCTTATAGGAGATTTAGAAATTGATTCAAACTTTTATTTTTTATTTTTTAGAAGTTTATTTATTTTGAAAGAGAGAGTACATGAGCAGGAAGTGGAGGGGGGAGCAGAGAGAGAGAGAGAGAGAGAGAGAGAGAGAGAGAGAGAGAGAGAGTCTAAAGTAGGCTCTGCAGTCAGCACAGAGCCCAATGCAGGGCTCGAATTCATGAACCATGAGATCATGACCTGAGCTAAAATCAAGAGTCAGATGCTTAAATGACTGAGCCACCCAGGTTCCCCTCAAACTGTTTACTTCAATCAAATATAACTCTGTGAGTAATCAATTATAAATGGAAATGCAGATTAATATTTAATACTAAAATGTAAGAAATTTTCTGTATGTGTACTTAGTTATATCAATGGTGAAATTTAACTGTCAAGATTTTGTTTTAATAACTAAAATAATCCGTATGCATTGTCAATTTAATATAAACAAATTTGAAAATGCAAAAAAAGAAAATCTAAAATGGAGCCATCTCTTCTCCTTGCTTTATATTTCAGTAAGGACCACTAAGAATTTTAAGTTATACTAATTTATATTAAAGTTTAAAATGTCAGAAATAAGAAGTAAAGAAAATGTAATAATTCCAAACTGAAAACCTGAGCTCATATGCTGAAGATAAGGATGTACAGCAACTTGACTTATTTATTACAACTAGTAAACAAACAGAAAAAAAGGAAGAATTAGTTGCAGGAATGTGCCACTATCCCTTTTTGTCTAGTCCTATTCTCGAGCAAATGCTTTGTTTAAGTTTCCTTCTGCAGGGTGTGATATTAATTAGCCTACTTAGACTACCCCTTGTTAACCTCACTTGAATCTTTCATAAAGGCAGCAGGAGGTCAGAACTTGGAGATTCACTGATTCTCATTGTAAAACCTGTGTTTTTGTTTGTACTGGAGTATTTCTGATGCTTAGTTTTCTCATAATCTGACAGTGACAAAGCAGAGTAACTTATAAATATATAAATCAATGTCAATCATTTTAAATGGCTTCAAACATTATCATATTCAACAAAATAAATCCAAGTTTCTGTTATTGCTTAAATATGCTTTAAAACTCTTTAATAGTTATATGGTATTCTCCATATAATAGATGAGAATACCCATCTATTCAAGATTACTCTGTTCAAGAATATATGTATAAATTAGATATGCTTATTTTTTTTTTCAACGTGTATTTATTTTTGGGACAGAGAGAGACAGAGCATGAACGGGGGAGGGGCAGAGAGAGAGGGAGACACAGTATCAGAAACAGGCTCCAGGCTCTGAGCCATCAGCCCAGAGCCCGACGCTGGGCTCGAACTCACAGACCGCGAGATCGTGACCTGGCTGAAGTCGGACGCTTAACCGACTGCGCCACCCAGGCGCCCTGATATGCTTATTTTTTTTAATCTTTATTTTATAGTTATGTCAGTGGAGTGATCTCATTCTCAGTGACGTTAATAAAAACTGTGATTTCTTTCCCTATTTTATACTAACTCCATCACCAATACTGCAAAAAACAAACATACTAAATATTACAACAATGTGTATGATTCTAAATTCAGTATTAACTCCAATTTTAATATTTACCATGCTCCATCCAGTGATCTATTTATGTATGAACTATCTATCATCTGTTATCATTATCTATGTATCTACCCATATATATATATATATATACATATACATATATACATATATATATATGTATGTATACATACATACATATATATGTACACATACATACATATATGTATACATACATACATACATATATATGTATACATATATACATATATATATCATCTAGCCATTGAGAGGAGATACTTCAAATGAAAAATTCAAATTTCTCCTAATTATTTGTGAATAATAAAATGTTTCCGTTATACCAAACATTGCTTAATGAAATTTTATAAATATCTTTTTTTTTTTTTTTTTTTTACTTCTAAAGACCACGGAAACACAATGTTAGAGTATTATCAACAATACCATATTTTTTTACACATGGTTAAACTTCAAAGGTTGACATTGCACATTTGTCTAACTTAATGAATTATCACCAAAACTCTATTTAAATAAGAAGAGTTTAAAATAAAATCCAACCTGATAAAATTTATATTTAATTTTCAAAGCAAGACATTTTTATTGTAAGCATATTTTTTAATTACTGATTTTTATTTAAAAAATGGCACATTTTTTCTGTTGTGATGACTCCCTTTTGAGAGCATATAGAAAAAAATTATTAATGGGGTGTTTGGATATTATGATGCCTGATTGGGTCTTATCAACAATCACTATGAACATCAAATATTTTTTTTAAAGAAGAACATATTTTAAGCATACAACCTGCAAAATATTTCTTTAACTCCTTAAAGCATTTTATATTTAAGTCAAAAGTCAGATCTCCAGAATAATCATGCATTCATATGCACACACACACACACACACACATACACACACACACATGTAATTATGGTTCAGTCACTTTTATATACGGATCGATATTTAGCCCCAGAAAAACTGAATCTGCTATAAGTAGTGTAAATTTAAGAGGAATCATTTCAGAGTTTTTGATAATTTACAAAATCATTTGGTAATTGCTAAAAGAAGAAGAAGAAGAAGAAGAAGAAGAAGAAGAAGAAGAAGCAGCAGCAGCAGCAGCAGCAGCAGCAGCAGCAGCAGCAAATTCCCAGGCACATTCCTCAAATAACACCTAATATCTCAAATGCAAGAAGGGGTTCTTCTCATGATGCTATCATGAAGCTTAAGAGCAGAGGGATTAAAAGTAGGTAAACAAAATTAACATGAAGGATTTGATGGGTAATATCAAACAGTCTAACATACATGTAATTGGACTCCCAGGAGGAGAGAGAGTACGTGTAGGAAAAATTGGGGAGAAAAGGAAAATTTTCTAAGTTTAATGAAAACCAACTCACAGAGGCAAGTAGCTCGTCAAAACCCAAGTACAATGAATAGGCACACAATGGTCAACAATATGAATCTTAATTCCCATTCAAAGAACTCTGTACACCTTATTTGATGCATTCATTTCTGTTGTAATTTAAAAATCACATCAGCTTCTCCCATAAACCTATTAAATATATGAGGGAAATTTCCTTTGTTTATCAAGGTAACTATGTCTCCTAAGAGCTCTGCATAGATTTGTTGAGTGAATGAGTATTGATTAGTGATCATGGAAGGGTACAAAAATAACATAGTGAATAAAATGTTAATAAATAGTGATTAATGTAAGTCACAAGAAATATTTTCTGACTCAAGTGTAGATTATAAATCTCCCATTTCAGTAATCACTTTTTAATAAAAATATGCAAAGTATTATGACAGTTATAGACTAAATAATGAACTGGATCTAATAAATAGAATGTGCATTCTGGATAATTTCAGGGTAGAGCTCAGAATAATAGAAAGGACAAACGAGATCTAAAAAGCAAAACTTCAGGGGCAACAAATACATGTGGCTGGGGTTATGAGGGATGTGCTTCACATTTTGGTTTACTGGTAACTTTCTATATTTTTATTTCAGTGGTGATTATATGATTGCATATATTTGTCAAAATCTATAGAACTGTATACTGTTTTACTATATGTAACTATCTTAATAAACCTTAGAAAAGTAAAATAAAATAAGGAAACAAAAATCTGCTGTGTTCCTGTAATTGCAACAAGGTTTGAAATGTGTTTTTTTTTTATTTATCAAGTTAAATACTTTTAACATCATAACACACTTTATTAATAAAATATTTTTCAATCTGTACAAAATATTTTAAAGTTCTTTTGTTATTTATATCTTACTTAAATTTCTTATGGACTGAAGATGTGGTCTATGGTTTATGCATGATACATGATAAGTCTGGGTTAATGTTCCATTTTCTGTTTAAATATAGTGTTTCCTTTCCTATTTATCTGCATAAACTTTATCTCTGTAAAATCAAGCTTGTTAATTATGCTATTAAAACTTGTATATACTTTCTTATTTGTTTTGAATGCTAGGTTAATCAGTTTCTGAGAACAATGTATTTAGATAAAGATAAAGATAGGGGATTTTTCATCTTTGTAATTCTGTCAAGTGCACTTTTAGACATTTTGAAGCCAACTAGTCATTTGTAGGCATGTTTAGACTATTTAAAGTGCATTCATTTTTCATAATTAGTGATTCTGTGTTAGCCTGAAAAATGCTTTTGACATCCTCTAAAAATATCTGTGTTCTAATCTGTAGAAACTATGAATGTTGCCTCATATGGAAAACAAAATGAAAGTTAACAACAACAACAACAACACCCCACAAAGATCCTTGTAGATGCAATAAACTTAAAGATATTGAGATGGGGATATTATCCTAGATTATCTGTATGAGCCATAAATGTAACTGGAGGGATCCTTTTGGGTAGGAGGGAGTGGATGATTTGACAAGATGCAGAGGAAATGGTGATGTGAAGACAAAGCAGAGAGAGATTTGAAGATGTTGGCCTTGAAGATTGGAGTGACATGGCCACAAGCCAAAGCATCCTGATGGCCACCAGGAGCTCAAAGAGTCCAGGAACTGATGCTTCCTTAGAGCTTCCAGGAGGAGGGCCCTGCTGTCACCTTAATTTCAGTCCAAACTCATTAAAGACTTCTTGCCTCCAGAGCTGTGAGATAATGAATTTCTATAATTTTAAGCCACTAAATCTGTGGTAATTTGGAGGCACTTGTGTGGCTCAGTTGGTTAAGCATCTGTCTTTTGATTCGGCTCAGGTCATGATCTCACGGTTTGTGAGTTCAAGCTCCATATCAGGCTCTGCACTGACAGTGCAGAGCCTGCTTGGAATTCTCTCTCTCTCTCTCTCTCTCTCTCTCTCTCTCTGACTGCCTCTGTGCTCTCTTTCTCTCTCTCAAAATAAATAAACTTAAAAAAAATCATTTATTTGTGGTAATTTTATAGTGGAGTCACAGGAAACAAATATGAATACTCTCTTCTTGTCTGCTATTATTTTATCTGATATATTAATTGACTGGGATATTTTTCGACTTTGACTTGTCATTTATTAGTGTTCCTATAATTTTTCTTGGGCCTTTTTCAAAAGTTTACCATTTGGTTTTAATCTAGTTTGGCATCTGTTGTCTTTTAGTTGGCAAATTTATTCTGCTAACATTGAACCTGAATATAAATATTATTTGCACTGTATCTACTGGTAGATTTTCTGCTATTAGTCTTAATTAAAAATGTTTCTTTTATCTTTTTTCCTGCCTTTAAAGAATTAATTCTTTCTTCACTTTTTTTTTTACGATTTAGAATGCCACTTTTCAGTGATTATTTTGAGAATTTTAAAATACAAAAATCATCAAAGCACAAACTTAAACATATTTATTCATTTTTTGTAAAATTAGAATCTTAGAGCATTTTATTTCCAATATTCTCTTTTTAATTCAGATGATTTTTGGTTAATGTCATGGGGTGTTTTTGTTTTCATTTAAAATTATTATTTTTTGTTTGAGTGAAGTTTATACACAATGTTACACTAGTTTCAGATGTACAACAGAGTGATTTGACAAGTTTATACGTTATGCTGTGCTCACCACAGGTGTAGCTACCATCTGTTACTATACAACACTCTTACCATATCATTGACTGCATTCTCTATGTTGTGCCTTTTATTCCCATGACTTACTCATTTCATAACTGAAAACCTGTATCTCCTTCTCATCTTCATCCATCTTGCCCATCTCCCATCCCCTGCCCCTCTGGAACCACCAGTTCTCTGTATTTATATTGTACTTTTTGCTTCTTTATTCTTTTGACCTCTTCTTTTTTTTTTTTTTTTTTTTTTAGATTCCACATATTAGTGAAATCATATGGTGTATGTCTTTCTCAGTCTCACTTATTTCATTTAGCATAATATTCTCTAGGTCAATCTATGGACCTTTACTTTTGTAAGAAAAAGAAATTAGAAATAACAATTTTGGTAAAGAAATTAAACTGTCACTATTTGCAGATGACATGACACTATAGTTACAAAACCCTAAAGACTCCACCAAAAACCCTCTAGAAGTAATAAGTGAATTTAGTGAACTTGCAGGATACAAAATTAATACTCAGAAATCAGTAGCATTTCTATACACTAATACTAAAGTAGCAGAAAGAGAAATTAAGAAGACAATTCCAGTTACAATTGCACCAAAAAGAATAAAATACCCGTGAATGAACTTAACCAAAGAGGTGAAAGAACTGTGCTCTGAAAAGTATAAAACACTGATGAGAGAAATTGAAAATGGTCAATGTTGTTTTTGCTGATTACTAGTCATTCAAATTTTTAAAATGCATTTTTATTTTAAGCAATCAATTTAACTGTTTTACACTTTTTTCTTGCATGTCAAACCTTCTTACTTATATTATCATTTCTTTTGGATTTCAGAACTTCTTCCTGAAATACATCTTTTAGCAGTTTTCTTACTAAGGGTTTATTTGTATTAAGTCCTTTTTATTGGATGGAAATTTGTTTGTAAGGGAAAAAAAACATTTAGTTGAATGGTAAAAAGTAAATGCGTGAATGTAAGTTGAAATTTACTTTTTTTCAAACAGCTAATATTAAATTACTCTACTGTTTTCTATCATTGCTGATGACAATTCAAATATTAGCTTAAGTGCAGTTCTTTCCAGATAATAACATTTGAGTCAATTTTAATGATTTTCTCCTTATCTATGGTATTCCTTGCCTCTACAAATATAGATTTGTTTGCTTGTTTACTCTTTGGAATATTCAGAAACTATTCTTTCTTCTCCCCAAACTGTTTCTAGCTTTTTTTTAAATCTCTATGCTAATTTTTTAAATGTTTATTTATTTTTGAGAGAGAGAGAGAGAGAGAGAGAGAGAGAGACAGTATGAGCAGGGGAGATGCAGAGAGAGAGGGAGACACAGTATTGGAAGCAGACTCCAGGTTCTGAGCTGTCAGCACGGAGCCCGATGTGGAGCTCAAACTCATGAAGTATGAGATCATAACCTGAGCGGAAGTCGGATGCTTAACCCACTGAACCACCCAGGCATCCCTCTCTATAGGTAATTTTAGATCCAGGTTAATATTTTCTTTTGTCTTACATATTATTCCTATTGTAACAGCTTTACTGAATATTTACATTATTGATTTTCAGTTACGTCATCCTCAACCTACTTATATATTTCAAGATTGAATATTCTATTTCTTGTGGTCATTTTTTACCCTAATTCTGGGTTCTTTTTTCTAATTCACCTGACAAATTGTTAAATGGACTCTAAGCATTTCCCTGAATAACCATAATGATTGTTACCAACTGTGAAATCTGAAAATATTTCAAAGTACCAGCTGAATGCTAACTTATGTAGAACTCTCGGATTAGTCAATAACTCTCACATGTCAAGATTCAGATTCAATGCATCATCCACATGCTTTTATGGTTATTATTCATGAGAGGAAGTTATGAGAGGGAGGAGTCATAAATGTGTGTCCAGCTTGTCATCTCCACAGAATATCTATCTGGTCCTTCAGTGGAAGGGAGAATATTTATTATTTATTTTATTTTTAATTTTGAGGTTCTATGGAGTTTTAACATTATGTAGACTATCTGCATTGATCTTTGATTAGTATTTAATTCTACTTAACTAATAGCCTCTTTTAATTTGGTGGGTTTTTTTTTTTTTTTCTTAATGTGGGCCAAACTCCAGACAAACATGTACTATATCCAGAAAAGATACTTCAACACTAACTGATGCATTCTGGGTCAAATTCCCATGTTTAGGGCATCAGTGTGGATGCTTCTCATTTTAGTAAGTTAATAGGAGCATTTAAATATGCACAGTTGGCACTCTGAAGTTTTTCTTGCCCATAAGGGAACATAAGTGGCAACATAAATGGCAAAATAGCATAATTAGAAACTTTTCGAAAAATTTTCAAGTGTGTGTATAGAAACCTTTTATTAAAGAATAAGTCACACACAGTGATTACTTGTGGTGTTAGTTTTTCCCTGGTTGACTATGAAAGTCAAGCCAGTTGGTAAAGCATGAAGAAAAAAAAAAAGACACTATTTTGCCACTTAGGCAAACTTCTGAAAGATTTTGGGTCACCTTAGGTATGAGTTGAGATTGAATTAACTTAACTTTAGTGGACATTTATTAGGTGATCATTTTGTCCACAACATTATTTTACTGTGAAATGAAACCATATCCATCCTGAGAAGTTATTTTCTATATATAAAACAACTAAATGCATGTGGCTTTAAGGAGAGATTTTTCAATAGTAATTTTTAACAATAGATAGTTATGCACATGTACATACACAAATAGGTTGTGGTAGATGGCATCTAAAGTGGCCCCCACGGGTCTCTGCCTCCTGGTATTCACGCCCTTCAGTATTCCCTTCCGTTAGACTGTGAGCTAACCTCCTATCTCTCTTCTAAGGAACTAAATATGATAAAAGTGATTGAATGTCACCTTTGAGATTAGACTGCAAAAAGACTCCAACCTTCATCTTGTTTGTCTCCTCTCCTGCCCTGTCTCTGCTCTGTTTCTATGTCTCTCCCTTTCTTTTAGTGAATGGTAGAGACACCGAGTTAGGGGCATCTAACTAAACTATACTCAGTTTATGGGCTCACAGAATCTCTGAAATAATAAATGTATATTTTTTTAAGCAACAAAGCTATGGGGTAATTTGTTATGAGGTAATGGATGATTAATAACTATTTGATAAAACATGCATTAAAAATTAACTTACTATAAATTCGTTCTTATTAATACTAATTTTTAGCCATTACCATATTTGTGTGAATCATCTTTGATCCTCAAAATCTTGAAATATTATTTTACTGTTTATAGCTATTAGTAACAACATGTTATGATGGAATATATCCCAGCTTGGTTTGGAAACAATATCAAAGAGTTTGCTTACAAGGAAGAATAAATTATTTCCTCCCACTTTCATTAATTTTAATTAGTCATTTGGTCAAGAATTAATGTAGATATATTTTGGCTACAATTTGCTTATTTTATTGTGAAGATACTATGGGGATTTCTGGGATTATGCATTTCATTCATAGATCCAAATTGCTTCGTATAATTAGTTACTTTCTCTTCCTACAAGGTATTTATCAAAATTTTGTTTTTCAACAAGTTCTGCTTTGATATCATTGGGGTAATATAAGTTTAATTATAATAAATGTATTATAAGCATCTAAAATCAAAGGATAATAAGGATTTTATGATCTACATATTGATATTCATAAAATAATGATTTCATGATCTACATATTGATATTCTGTTGTTTGAAACCAAATTAAAAACAAAAGTAATTTAGTTTCATAATTGATGTTTGCACAAAAGCAGTACTAAATGCATTATACACCATATAGCAATATAGTCTGGTAGACTCTAGCTAATTCAAATGAGAAACAACAAAGCACAGGCTTGATGCAGAAAGTAAACTTATTAGCAATTCAATTGTACTATATCCTCAAAAAAATCTAGTAACTAGCTGAACAACATTAAAAAATAGAAGAGTAAAAGAATGTAAGCATTGACTGATAGAGCAGAGCTTATATCCAGACCAAAATGAGTTGGAATATATTAGGAAGATGAGCAGGTATGAGGACTGAAGGTCTATTTTGAGTGACTATAATATGATGTCAATCAAAACATTATGTTCTTGTGTGATGATAAGTTTTGTAGGTATGCAGCCTGCATACATCTTTGGCTATCTTTAGTAGCAAGAGCTGCTTTTATTCAAAATGTCTAGAATGACTGAATCAGATGGTTTATGAACTGGAAGGGGAGAGATTGTTGTCTTTGGTAGAGGTGAGTAGTCTCAGATTTGGTGAGACCTTTACACTTCCTTCTGGGAAGAATGATAAGATTTCTCAACTGGCAACTCCATAGAATCCTAGTACACAACAGTGGGAATGAGAAGCTCTGAGGGCAGTGACCACATAGAGGGCATAGATTAGACAATAGGTCAGTTATTTATTTAGCTATATACTATAATTTTGATATAAATATTGTACACAAAACATGTAACATTTTTAAGACACAAATTTTAAGAGGTATCATTGATTTCAGAAGTGTCTGAAATCACTGTTAAAGCTACTAATAACTCTACTAGTAACTAGTAAAAATAATGTAATAAATATCCTTTAAAAGGAGGAACATAAAAATAACATATTCACACTTCAAAAAAAGACCTATCTGTTTGAAAACTGGGAAAGTACATTTATTCAAAATCATACAGTATAGTTTATCTATACTTAATTTTACACTATTCAGAAGGAATTGCATTTAAAAAAATATTTATTTAAATTCAAATTACTTAACATACAGTATAGTATTGGCTTCAGGAGTAGAGCCCAGTGATTCATCACTTACATATAACACCCAGGGCTCCTTCCCAACAAGTAATGCTTAATGCTCCTTAATGCTCATCACCATTTAGCCCAACCCCCCACTCACCTCTCCTCCAGCAACCCTCAGTTTTTTCTCTGTATTTAAGAGTCTCTTATGGTTTGCCTCCCTCTCCATTTTTATCTTAGTTTTCCTTCCTTTCCCCTACGTTCATCTGTTTTGTTTCTTAAATTACACCTATGAGTGAAATCATACGATATTTGTCTTTCTCTCACTGACTTACTTCGCTCAGCATAATGCACTCTAGTTTCATCCATGTTGCTGCAATGGGGTCAGAAGACAAGAAGGAATCACATTTTGATTGGGTTAATTCAACATGCATTACAAACAGGATTTTGCATTGAATTTAGTTGATGCAAGTTCTATTAGAATTTGTCTGTGTTTATTTATCTTATTTTAATATTCTTTAAAATTCAAATTTTCACTGTACTTCAGAAGACTTTGCATATGTCAAAAGAATATTTTTTCTGTTGTATTTATTTACTAATTTCCATGATGTCTGCATGAAAGACAGACATTATATCGAGCACAATAAAACCTGGCTCACAATTCAAGGGAAAAAAGTTTCCAAGAGAAGATGAAAGACTCCATATAAATTGAGGGCACAAAGTGACAACAAATAAAACTGAAAATGTTACCCAGACCACTACTCACAGCTCCACCTAAATAAATACATTCTTCCTTCATGCTTAAATTCTGACAAGAATAAACACTTTTTAATGTGATGTTCAATTATAGGGAGAAATATAAATACATAAAAGTATTTTTGGTATCAGAGGAACATCACAGCATAATATTGATCACTACAACTTTCTAGTCTCCTAGTCTTCTATATTCTATACTTCTTCCATAACTGTGGCAGGTCACCAAATATTTATTGACCTATTTTGTATAAGACAGCCCACTTGTTGCCTGGATGATACTAACTGCATTATCACATTTATAAGAATAAACAGATTCAATCACATAATTCCCACTCTCAAAATACCAGTGGTGGCCACAGAATGAGTGAATTCCTTACCATGAAAAACAGATTTTCCACTTCTGTGTTCATCCACCATCAATGCGTATCTATGTTTGTTCAATTTTGGTAAAATCTGGAACAAACACAGTTCACAGAGCTTGTCTCACAGTATCTATTCCTTTTTTAAAAAATATGAAATTTATTGTCAAATTGGTTTCCATACAACACCCAGTGCTCATCCCAACAGGTGCCCTCCTCAATACCCATCACCCTCCCTCTCCTCCCTCCCACTCCCCATCAACCCTCAGATTGTTCTCAGTTTTTAAGGGTCTTTTATGGTATGGCTCCCTCCTTCCCTAACTTTTTTTCCTTCCCCTCCCCCATGGTCTTCTGTTAAGTTCCTCAGGATCCACATAGGAGTGAAAACATATGGTATCTGTCTTTCTCTGTATGACTTATTTCACTTAGCATAACACTCTCCAGTTCCACCCACGTTGCTACAAAAGGTCATATTTCATTCTTTCTTATTGCCAGGTAGTATTCCATTGTGTATATAAACCACAATTTCTTTATCCATTCATCAGTTGATGGACATTTAGGCTCTTTCCATAATTTGGCTATTGTTGAAAGTGTTGCTATAAACATTGGGGTACAAGTGCCCCTGTGCATCAGCACTCCTGTATCCCTTGGGTCAATTCCTAGCAGTGTTATTGCTGGGTCATAGAGTAGATCTATTTTTCATTTTTTGAGGAACCTCCACACTGTTTTCCAGAGTGGCTGCACCAGTTTGCATTCCCACCAACAGTGCAAGAGGGTTCCTGTTTCTCCACATCCTCTCCAGCATCTATAGTCTCCTGATTTGTTCATTTTAGCCACACTGACTGGCATGAGGTGGTATTTGAGTGTGG
This sequence comes from Lynx canadensis, assembly GCF_007474595.2. Lineage (NCBI taxonomy): Eukaryota > Metazoa > Chordata > Mammalia > Carnivora > Felidae > Lynx > Lynx canadensis. Next base: position 67,261,515 of record NC_044306.2, read on the forward strand.
TTTTGATTTGTATTTCCCTGATGAGGAGCGACATTGAGCAATTTTTCATGTGCTTGTTGGCCATCTGGATGTCTTCTTTAGAGAAGTGTCTATTCATGTTTTCTGCCCATTTCTCCACAGTATCTATTTCTATGTTGCTTTGCAATCTGATCCTATCTATAACAATTTCACTTTTGTCAAAACTGCAACTTAAAATAGAAAAAAGATTAAATACTTCAAAAGCTATCATAACTATTAAGTCCTATATGGTTTGTTGTCCTGAGACTTTTTTTTTAACCAGATGAGGATCAAAAGTAAAAATGTAAGAACACCTGTTGAATAGTTTTTCTTTTGACACTCAGTCCAGAAGCCAATTCCTTTGGAAAATAAATAACCCTCTATCACTTTGAGCTTATTAAAGTCAATTAATAACTTCTGGTCCTAAGAAAAGATGGCAGAGATTCATTTTTCCTTTTTCCTCCCCTCTATATACAATTAAACACACTAGAAATAATCTAACACAACCATAAAAGGACCCTGAAGGTTGAAAAGATGGAGACGAACTAGGTAGAGACATCAAGACTTAAAGAGAAATGCAAGGGTAATTCTAGGTTGGGTGGACGTATGCTGTACAACTTAGAAATGCCAACACACACATACACACACACACACACACACACACACACATCCACAGAGACACAGACAGAGAGAGAGAAAGAGAGCGAGAGAGAGGAAGGGAGAGAGAAAGAGATGGAGAAATTAAAGAAAAAAGAAAAAAAAGAATATGGTTTATCTGGCTAGAGAACTAGGAAAGGTACATCTCAGCTGAACTTAGGGAGAAGACCCATTCTCAGTGAAAGCAATAGATCCAACCTACCTGCAGCAATGTGATCAACAGAGCTCAGGGGACAAAATCATTCTTTGTTCTACAGCTTCTGGTTGCAGTGACACAATCTTCCCATGGAAGAAGCAACAGCAGCACCTGGACAGGCCAATCCACTCCATCACATCAGAAAAGGTAGAAGACAGGCCTCTGTGCATGACTCAAACTATATTAAAAAGCTATAGTAATCAGAAGTTTTTGGGTCGCTCAGTCAGTTAAGCGTCTGACTTTGGTTCAGGTCATGATCTCATGGTTCATGAGTTTGAGCCCTGTGTTGGGCTCTGTGCTGACAGTTCAGAGCCTGGATACTGCTTTGGATTCTGTGTCTCCCTCTCTCTCTGACCCTCCCCCACTTACACTCTGTCTCTTTTTGTCTCAAAAATAAATAAACATTAAAAAAATTCCAAAAAAGCTATAATAATCAAAACAATATGACAGTGGTATAAAAACAGATACATAAATCAATAGAATAGAATAGAGACCCCAGAAATAAACCTGCACATGTATGGTTAATTAATTTATAACAAAGGAATGAAAAATATACAATGGTAAAAGGACAGTTTCTTCAATAAATGGGTTGGAAAAACTGGGCTTCAATATGCAAAAGAATGAAGCTGTACCATTATCTTAAACTATAAGTAAACAATAACTCCAAATGAATTAAAGACTTAATTGTAAAACCTGAAACAATAAAACTCCTAGAAGACAACTAAGGCAATAAGATCCTTAACATTGTTCATGGCCCTAAGTTTTAAAAATTTGCCTCTGAAAGCAAAAATTTAAAAAAAGAAAAAGTTGGACTACTTCAATTTTTTTTTTTTTAGTTTTTTAAAATCTTTATTTATTTTTGAGAGAGAGACTGTGAGCAGGGAGGAGCAGAGAGAGAAGGAAACGCAGAATCTGAAGCACACTCTAGGCTCTGAGCTGTCAGCACAGAGCCTGATGCAGAGCTCGAACTCACAAACAGTGGGATCATGACCTGAGCCAAGTTTGATGCTCAACCGACAGAGCCACCCAGGCACCCTTGGACTACTTCAAATTAAAAAATTTGGGAAGCAAAGGAAATCATCAGTAAAATGAAAAGGCAACCTACAGAATGGGAGAAAATACTTGCAAATCATGTATATGAAAAAAGGTCAATATTCAAAATGTATAAAGAATGCATACAATTCAGTAGCTAGAAAAAAAAAGATCTGACTAAAACATGGGTAGAGGATCTAAATAGAAATTTTCCAAACAAGACATATAAATGTCCAAGGGGTATAGGAAAAGGTGTTTAACATCGTCATTCATCCGGAAAAGGCAAATCAAAACCACAATGAAATATGACCTCACACCTATTAGAATGACTATGTTTTTGATAGGAAATAGATGTTGGCAAAGATGTGAAGAGAAGAGAACTTTTGTGCACCGTTGGTTAGAGTATAAATTGGTATGGCCACTATGGAAAACAGTATGGATGTTCTTCAAAAAATTAAAAATAGAACTACCATATGATCTAGCAATTCACTTCTGTGTATTCATCTGAAGACAATGAAAACATTAATTCAAGAAGATATATGCACCCTCATGTTTATTGTAGTTGCAACATTATTTGTAATGTCCAATATATGGAAACAAGCTAAGTGTTCATCAATGAATAAATGGATGAATACAATATAGTATACACACACACACACACACACACACACACATATATATGCAATGGATATATGTGTATATATATATATATATATGGAATATTATTCAGTGGAATATTATTCAGCCATAAAAGGAATGAAATCTTGCCATTTGTGATAGCAGGGACCTTGAGGGCAGTATGTTAAGTAAATAAGTTAGAGAAAGGCAACTACCATATGAACTTACTTATGTATAGATTCTAAATTAGAAAAAAGAAAAACAAGCTCATAGGTACAGAGAACAGTGGTTGTCAGCAGCAGGGGCAATGAGGTGGTAGTAAACAAAATCAGTGAAAGGGGTCACAAAGAACAAGCTTCTAGTTATAAACTAAATAAGTCATGGGGATGTGAGATACAGCCTGGCAACTATAGTTAGTAATACAGAATTGCATAGCTGAAAGTTGCAAAGAATATAATCCGAAAAGTTCTCATCACAAGAAAAAAATTCTTATCTGCTTATGATGTGCATAAAGTCTAGTTAACTAGACTTATTGTGATTATTTCATAATATATGCAAATATCAAAGTTATTTTGTGTACCTGAACTAACATAAGGTTGGATGTCCATTATACCTCAATTTAAAAGAGAGAAAACTATGGAAATAAAAAAGAAAATATATATATATATACATATATTATATATATATTATATTCTACATATATACATATATTTATATATATTCTACATATATAGACCATATTTATATATTATATATACATACATATATATTATATATACATACATATATTTATTATATATACATACATATATATTATATATATAAATACATACATATGTTTATATATATTATATACATATAATAATAATATAATATATATAATATAATAATAATAATATATATATTATATATATACGTAAAATCCTAAGCAGGTTCCACGCCATCAGCACATAGACTGATGCGGAGCTTGAATTCACAAACCATGAGATCTGATTTGAACCAAAATCAAGAGTCAGACACTTAACCAACTGAGCCACTCAGGCACCTTATTTGTTTTTAATTGCTAGAGCTAGAGCTAGGAATGGGGGAGGAAGTGGATGCACTTAAGAAAAGATAACATGAGGGATCTTTTATGGTGATGGAATTATTTTCTGTGGTAGTGGATACATAAATGTAAAGATGTAATAAAATTACTCAGAATTAAATACATACATCTGTTCTTGTGCACACACCCTTAGAAAAGTACTTGTAAAATTGCAGAAATGTGAACAAGATCAATGTCAGTTTCCTAATTGTTATATTCTCTTATCATTTGCAAGAACTTATCATCAAAGGTATTTGAAAAACTGTACATGGGATCTCTCCATATTAATTTTTGTTTTTTAATTTTTTTTTCAACTTTTTTTTTAAATTTATTTTTGGGACAGAGAGAGACAGAGCATGAACGGGGGAGGGGCAGAGAGAGAGGGAGACACAGAATCGGAAACAGGCTCCAGGCTCTGAGCCATCAGCCCAGAGCCTGACGCGGGGCTCGAACTCACGGACCGCGAGATCGTGACCTGGCTGAAGTCGGACGCTTAACCGACTGCGCCACCCAGGCGCCCTCCATATTAATTTTTGAAACACCCCGTGGATCTTCAGTTATTTCAGAGTAAAATGATTAATTAAACATAAAGAAGTTGATGGGGCACCTGGGTGGCTTAGTTGGTTGGGCATTCCATCCTGGAATCAAGTCATGATCTCTCACAGTTCATGAAGTCTAGCCCCACATTGGGCCCTCTGCTATCAGCGCAGAGCCTGTTTCTGAACCTTCGTTTCCCTCTCTGTCCTTCACAAGAGCTGTCCCTTTATCAAGAAGAAATACACATTAAAAATACACACACACACACACACACACACACACACACACACACATACATACTACAGACCTTCAAATGTCTCATATCTTTTAGTAACATGTGGATATCCTTAGTCACAGCAGTGCCTGATGCATCTGATAACAAAGACTGGTGTGAAGCATCCAAATAAGACTTGGGATTATAAAGCTTTCTTAGAAAAAAAGATACTTGAGATGTAGATTGAAAGAGAAGGTATTCAAGTGAATAATGAAAGCAAGGTGATTGAGGTCAGTCCAGGCATAAGAAATAACTTGAAGAAAACCACACAGGCACAAAAGTGCACTTACTGAGGGAAGCGTAAGGAGCCAGTTTTGTCCATAAATGATTGAGCAAAATAGAAGAGATAAATAAAGAGGAGTTAAAATAGGAATTGGTTACATAGAATGTTTGGAATTAACAAAAAAAGATGTTTGAGCTTCATCCTTGAAAGCCCTGAAGAGCCACTGAACAATTTTAATGAGGAAACAGTGTGATTGGAATTACATTTTGGAAAAAAGTATGGCTGATGATACTAAAATGGTTTAGAATAGAAATTGGAAGGTTAGAAAAGAAGCTATTGCTCATAACACTTTGCCTAGACCAAAGTGAGTCAGTGGAGATAGGGAGTCAGAGATGGGAAATAAGGAAAATGATAAAATGGAATCTAGAAAGAAGAGAAAGACTGTACATTGTAGGACTTAGAATATAATCCAAAGGAAGAAGGAAGCATGCTAACAGCACCAGCGTCCTGCAGCACAGAGTGAAGAAAAATTGTAAAAAGAAAAGCTGCCAGGAGAAAAACTGCAAACGTTAAACAGCAGGAGGCAGTGACAAGCCATGCCTCCAGAGATAAGCCCTGAATTTATGTACAATTTAGTTTACTTGATTATAATGTAAATATTGTTTTCAAATACTTACTTTTGTTTCATTATTCTAAGAGTCCACATCAGGCTTCAGCAGCAATGGGACTATCTAATTCTGGATGGAACCCCTTGTTCCATAGTCTTTGGCCTAAAACATAGACATAAATATCCCTCAATAATCTGATCTTCCTGAAGGAAATGACTCTGCTCTGTGCCTTAAAAAATTCTTTTTGCTGTTGTAACTCTCATAAATACACTACATTTTTTGAAAATACCTGTTTCTCCCACAAAATTGACCATTTTCCCCACTTAGGATCTGAGATACAGAAACCTATTCAAATTCGTTGTGATGTTCCCAGAGATACATTAGCCATTCAGTAATAATCTTTGTTACCAAGCAGAATTACTTGATTAACAAAAGACTGATTTCTACACCATAAGTATAAATGCTTCTAACATGAAAACGTTATATTTTCTATATCCTGTGTACAATTTAGCACATAGAAGGATTAATGAATTGAAGATACAGAGATCAACATTATATTTCTTTTATAGAAAAAGTAATGTACTGGAATTTCATGTACTTTTAAAAATAGTTAAAGAACTTAGATATGCTTTACCTATAGACTGTTGAACAGTATATAATAAACAACTGTATAATACATGTAGAATATTAATCATCTCCACTATAAAAGTTAAATCCAAGTGTTATTCAATATCTGTGAGTGATTTATCTATATGGAAATATTGTGCTGATTTGGTAGCATATCTAAAAATTTCCTACTAGTAGGACACTTTTGCTGCCTAGCTCAAATTGTATATTCAAACTATACAAATACATTAAGAAAGAACTTGTTAACTCAGTAATTACTTCCCACTTCTGAATTATGGAGATTTCAATCTATTATTTCTGCAAGTATTCTTAAAAATTCATTTTTTTCATTGTAGGGTAAGAGAGGGAAAAGTGAATATTAGACTGCAATGTGCATTATACGGGAAGCTTTTCTTAGAGAATCACTAGGAGAAACAATTCTCTCAAAAAGTTTAACTGCTTTTTTTTTTAATTGGGTAGTAAATTTCAAATGTGGGATTCAATTTAGGATAAAGTGATTTAAAAATTCATGCTTTATGCTTTCCATGGCAATTCCCACATAGAGGAAATCACAATAACTGTATAAAGAGGCTCTGGCATTTAGCTTTTGAAGTGAAACGTGGTTTCAACTGTCTATTTTGCCAGCAACTAGGACTGTGAATATGAGCAAGTAAAACTTTTCCTTTGACTGTATAATAAGCATACTAAAAGTTACTACTTCTAAAAGTTCTGTAAAAATTAAATGAGATAATGCATGTTGAGAGTGTGGAATGATTCTATGAAAATGATAAAATCAGCATATTTTAAGTTGCTTTACTTATTATTGGTATTATCAATGTTCTGAATGTTCATAAAACTAGTGCAAAATTGTTTATGTACACTATCAAGAAAGATTTTGGGAGCATCCTGAAAACTTAAGGATAATTGACTAACTGAGAGATATAGAGCAGAAAGGCCATATGATCCCAAATATTTGTAATATAAAGCAATCCTTGCTTTTGCATGATATCATAATAATTGAAACCCATGTGTATTGGAACCTGTCCTCATTTTTACACAGTTCCTCAATAACTGGGCCACTGTAGTGGACATGAAGTAGCTAATTGTTAAATTGTTGTTGAGTTTACACTAGATGCCACTTTGAAAGGGCATCCTAATGCATCCTAATAAATTTCAATGCATCCTAATTCTTCATTATCTTTTTTTGTCCATTTTGTCAGATACATAATAATAATAATAATAATAGGGAGAGGAGTTAAGATGGCAGACTAGTATGGGCACCCTGAATTTGTCTCACCCCTGAAACACAGCTAGATCCAACACCAAACCATTTTGAACGCCTAGGAAACTGACCTGAGGATTAACCCAACAACCTGCATAATTTGAGCAAGAGATTTTTGCATGTATGTGGTGCAGAGAGGTGAACTGGAGGAGAAAAAAGGTGTGGTGCCGCAAAGGGTAGGGAGCTGTTTTTGCAGAGAGAGGACAGAGAGAGAAAGAGAAAGGGGAAGAGAGCGCAGTGTATTGGTATCATGCAGGAAAAGCACTCTGCCCGAAATTAACTGGAGAGAAAGAGAGAGAGGAAGGGTGAAAACACTCAAAGGAGACTGAACAAGACATCTGTTCCCCAAAACCATTGGTGGGAAAATATGAGAGGGTTTCAATACCATCAGTTTTTTATAATCAGTGGAGCACAGAGTCTGAAGCTTTGGAGTTCAGTGCCTGGCAGTGCTCCGGCGAGGAAGCAGGGTGAATCCCCGGGAGCTGGCAGTATGGTTGAGGAGAAGGGGTTCTCCTGCTTGGAGTGCATTTGGAAGATGCAATACACCCTCTTCACAGGCAGGCAAAAGTCCCAGAAGGCATCAGCTGTCACGTTTACCAATATAGGGATAAAGACACTGGCTGAGGGCAACAAACCCTGGCACTGGCTATGTGTTGTGATTTACCATAAATTCTGCATCTGCCATTGGAGGGTCGCAAGAATGCTTTCTAGGACAAGTCATTACCCAGCCATTGCTCATCAAGACCTTCCCCTAGAGGATCAGTGGTGGTCTGAGCCCCGGGGGTCTCTGAGTGTGGGGTTTTGAAACACAGCCCCATCTGATATAAAACTCTGAAGGGAGGCACTACCTGGAAGACGAACAGCTTGGACACAGGGATGCAGACTTAAGCCTAAAACAAAGGAGGGGTGACTGATGACATTTATGTGAGGGTGTTAAATTCCCACTCTGGAGACTAGAGAGAGGCTGAAGCCATTTTCACCACTCGCACACCTGTAGTGATGGACCCCAAAGACCTAAGTAGTGCCACTAAGTGGAGAACAAAGCTGTTACACAAAGCCCCGCCCACCTGCACCCTCCAGGCACATCTCCAATAGGGCAAGTCTTACTGAGAACCAGAGCAGCAGGCTCCTATTCCAGAAGACCAGCACAAATCTCTTTCACACACTTAGTCAAGAGATCATAGTGCAATACAAAGTTTCAGTTCTAGGGAAAACTGGATCTAGCTTCATTTGGGTTTTTTGTTTGTTTATTTGCTTGCTTGTTTGTTCCTTTTCTGTTAGTTGTTTGTTGTTATTTTTCTCTCTTTCTTGGATAAAGAATGAGTAATGTTTTATTCTATTTTCTTTTCTATTAAAAAAAAAAAGTCTTTAACCTATAATGGAAGACAGATCAGTTTTGCACCAGATCTCTCCACAAAAACTTGGCAGGCCAGAAAGGAGTGGAGGGATATTCTCAATGTGCTGAAATGAGGAAAATACGCAGCCAAGAATTTTTTATCCAGCAAGGCTGTCATTCAGAATAGAAGGAGAAATAAAGAGTTTCCCAGACAAATGAAAACTAAAGAGATTCGAGATCACTAAAACAGTCTTACAAGAATTTAAATAAAAAATTGTTAATGTTTATTTACTTTTGAGGGAGAGAAACAGAGCACAAGTAGGGGAGGGTAAGAGGGAGAGAGGAAGACACAGAATCTGAAACAGGTTGCAAGCTCTGAGCTTTCAGCACAGAGCCCGGGGTGGGGCTCAATTTTGGAACTGAGAGATCATGAACTGAGCTGAAGTTGGACACTTAACCAACTGAGCCACCCAGGTTCCTCAGTCTCACAAGAAATTTTAAGGGGCACTCTTTGATTGGAGAAAAAAAACAAAACAAAGACAAAAGCAACAAAGACTAGAAAAGACTAGAGAGCATCACCAGAACCACATGACCTCTACAGGCAACACAGCAGTACTAAATTCATATCATTCATTATTCACTCTGAATGTAAGTGGACTAAGTGCTACAATAAAAACATAAGGCATCAAAATGGGTTAACAAAAAACCAATATCCATCTATATGCCTCCTACAAGAGACTCATTTTAGACCTAAAGACACCTGCAGATTGAAAGTGAGGGGATGAACGGGCACCTGGGTGGCTCAAGTGGTTAAGTGTCCAACACTTGGTTTCAGCTCTGGTCATGATCTCATGGTTCATGAGTTTGAGCCCTGCATCAGGCTCACTCTCTCTCTCTCAAAATAAATAAACTTAAAAAAAAAAAAAAGGAAAGTGAGGTGATGGAGAGCCATCTATAATGCTAATGGATGTCAATAGAAGGCCAGAGTAACCATACTTATATCAGACAAACTAGATTTTCAAACAAAGACTGTAGCAAGAAATAAAGAATGGCATTGTATCATAATTAAGGGTCTATCCATCAAAAAGATCTAACAATTGTAAATAATTGTGGTTCCAAGTTGGGAGCACCCAAATATATAAATCAATTAATTAATAACAAACATAAAACAAACTCATTGATAATAATACAATAATAGTAGGAGACTTTTACACCCCACTTACAACAATGGACACATCATCTAAGCAGAAAATCAACGAGGAATCAATGGCTTTGCATGACATACAGGACTATATGGACTTAATAGATATTTCAGAACATTTCATCCTAAAGCAGTAGAATACACATTCTTCTCAAATGCACATGAAATACTCTCCAGAATAGATCATATACTGGGTCACAAAGCAACTCTCAACAAGTACAAAAAGGTCGAGATCGTTCCATGCATATTTCCAGACTATAATGCTATGAAATTAGAAATTAACCACAAAAAAAAAAAATTGGGAAGATCACAAATACTTGGAGGTTAAAGAGCATCCTACTAAAGAATGAATACATTAACCAAAAACTTTAAAGAGTAAATAAAAAAGTTCATGGAAGCTGGTGAAAATGAAAACATAGGAGTCCAAAACCTTTGGGATACAACAAAAGTGGGCATAAAAGGGAAGTGTATAGCAATCCAGGCCTTCCTAAAAAAGGAAGGAAGATCTCAAATATACACCTAAAGAAGCTAGGAAAAGAACAGCAAATAAAGCCCCAAACCAACAGAAGAAGGGAAATAATAAAGATTAGAGCAAAAATCAATGGTATCAAAATTAAAACAACAACAACAACAACAACAACAACAACAGTAGAACAGATCAATGAAACTAGGAGCTGGTTCTTTGAAAAAATTAACAAAATTGATGAACCCCCTGATCAGACTTATCAAAATTAAAAAGGAAAGGACCCAAATAAATAAAATCATGAATGAAGAGAAGAGATCACAACCAACACTGCAGAAATACAAACAATTATAAAAGAATATTATGAAAAAATTATATCCCAACAAATTGGGCAATCTGGAAGAAATGGATAAATTCTTAGACATATATAAATTACCAAAACTGAAAGAGTAAGAAATAGAAAATTTGAACAGACCCATAAACCAGTAAAGAAATTGAATTAGTAATAAAAAATCTCCCAGCAAACAAGAGTCCAGGGCTGGATGGCTTCCCAGGAGAACCCTACAAAACATTCAAAGAACAGTTAATGCTTATTCTTTTGAAACTGTTCCAAAAATTAGAAATCTAGAAGGAAATGGGGTGTCTGGGTAGTTAAGTTGGTTAAGCGTCTGACTTTGGATCAAGTCATGATCCCACTGTTTGTGAGTTTGAGCTCTGCATCAGGCTCTGTGCTGACAGCTCAGAGCCTGGAGCCTGGTTTGGATTCTGTGTCTCCCTCTGTCTTTTCCCCTCCCCCGCTCATGCTCTATCTATGTCTCTTTCAAAAATAAATAAACATTAAAAATTTTTAAATAAAAATAAATAGAAGGAAAATTTCCAAACTCATTCTATGAGACCAGTATTACACTGATCCCAAAACAAGACAAAGACTCCACTAGAAAGAATTACAGAACAATTTCCCTGAAAAACATGGATGCAAAAATTCTCTAAAAGATAGTAGCAAATTGAATTCAACAACACATTCAAAGAATTATTTATGATCAAGTGGGATTTATTCCTGGACTTCAGGCGTTGTTCAATATCTGCAAATCAATGAATGTAATAGACCACATTAACAAAAGAAAGGATAAGAACCACATGATCTTCTCAATAGATGCAGAAAAATCACTTGACAAACTACAGCAACCTTTCTTGATATAAACCCTCAAGAAAGTAGAATAGAAGGAACATACCTCAACATCATAAAGGCCATATACAAAAGATCCACAGCTAAAATCATCCTTAAGGGGGAAAAACTGAGAGCTTTCCCCCTAAGGTCAGGAGCACAACAGGGATGTCCACTCTGACTACTGTTGTTCAACATAGTACTGGAGCAACCTCAGCCTCAGCAACCAGAGAACAGAACTAGCCTCAGCAACCAGAGAACGAAAAGAAATAAAAGGCATACAAGTTGTCAAGAAAGAAGTCAAATTTTCACTCTTTTAAGACATGATACTCTACATGGAAAACCCAAAAGATTCCACCAAAAAAATTGCTAGTACTGATACACCAATTCAGTAAAGTCACAGGATATAAAGTCAATGTACAGAAATCTGTTGTATTTCTATGCACCAATAATGAAGCAGCAGAAAGAGAAATCAAGGAATAGATCTCATTTACAATTGCACCAAAACCCATAAAATATCTAGGAATAAACCTAGTCAAAGAGGTAAAAGATCTGTACACTGAAAACTGAAAGAAATTGATGAAGACACAAAGAAGTGGAAAAAATTCTATGTTTATTTATTGGAAGAACAGCTATGTTCAAATGTCCATACTATGTGAAGAGGTCTACACATTCAATGCAATCCCTATCAAAATAACATCAGCATTCTTCGAGAGCTAGAGCAAACAGTTCTAAATTTTGTATGAAACCAGAAAAGACTCCAAATAGCCAAAAAATTTTGAAAAAGAAAACCAAAGCTGGAGGCATCACAATTCTGAACTTCAGTGTGTATTACAAAGCTATAGTCATCAAGACACTATGGCACTGGCACAAAAACAGACACATGAATCAATGGAAAAGAATTAAGAACCCAGAAATGGACCCACAAATGTATGGGCAACTAATCTTTAGCAAAGCAGGAAAAAGTATCCAATGGAAGTAAGACAGTCTCGTCAGTAAATGGTGTTGGGAAACTGGACAGCAACGTGTGGAAGAATGAAATTGAACCACTTTCTTACACCACACACAAAAATAAGTTCAAAATGGATGAAAGACCTAAATGTATGACAGAAAACCATCAAAATCCTAGAGGAGAAAACAGGACGCAACCTCTTTTGCTTCTGTTGCAGCAACTTCTTCCTAGACATGTCTCCAGAGACAAGGGAAACAAAAAAGCAAAAATGAACTATTGGGACCTCATCAAGATAAAATCTGCACAGCAAAGGAAACAATCAACAAAACTAAAAGGGAACTGACAGAATGGGAGGAGATACTTGCAAATGACATATTGGATAGAGTTGGCAACCAAAATCTATAGTTTATCAAACTCAACACCCTGAAAATAAATAATTCAGTACAGAAATGGACTAAAGACATGAATAGACACTTTTCCATAGAAGACATCCAGATGGCTAACAGACACATGAAAAGATGCTCAACATCACTCATCATCAGGGAAATACAAATCAAAACCATAATGAGATATCACCTCACACCTATCAGAATGGTTAAAATGAACAATTCAGGAAACAACAGATTTTGTCAAGAATGCAAAGAAAGGGGAACACTTTTGCATTGTTGATGGGAATGTAAACTGCTGCAGCTACTCTGGAAAATAGTATGGAGTTTCCTCAAAAAGTTACAAATAGAACTACTTTATGACCCAGCAATTGCACTACTATTTATCCAAAGGATACAAAGATGCTGATTAAAAGAGGCATGTGCACCCCAATATTTATAGCAGCACTATCAACAATAGCCAAATAACGGAAAGAGCCCAAATGTCCATCGACTCATCAACACATAAAGAAGAAGTGGTATGGGGCGCCTGGGTACCTCAGTTGGTTAAGCATCTAATTTCAGCTCAGGTCACGATCTCATGGTTCATGCCTGCATCAGACTTTGTGCTGACAGCTCAAAGCCTGGAGTCTGCTTCAGATTCTATGTCTCCCTCTCTCTCTGCCCTTCCCTACCCCCCACCCCCCGCCCCATGCTCTGTCTCTCTCTGTTTCTTGGAAATGAATAAATGTTAAAAAAAAAAAAAGTGGTATATAGATACAATGGAATACTACTTGGCTATCAAAAAGAATGAAATCTTGCCATTTGCCACAATGTGGATGGAACTAGTGTGTATTACGCTAAGTGAAATAAGTTTGTCAGATAAGGGCAAATATCATAATTTCCCTCATATGTGGAATTTAAGAAACATAAACATAGGGGAAAGAAAAGAAAAATAAAATAGGATAAAACGGAAAGGGAGGAAAGCCATAAAAATAGTCTCTTAACTATAGAGAACAAACAGGATTGCTGGAGTGGAGTTAGGTAGGGGAATGGGTTAAATGGGTCATGGGCATTAAGGAGGGCACTTGTGATGAGCACTGGGTATTGTATGTAAGTGATGAATATACTAAATTATAATTCTGAAACCAATATTACACTGTATGTTAACTAACTTGAATTTAAATAATAATAATAATAATAATAATAATAATAATAAATTACCAACCCATAGTCATATAAACTTTCACTTTTTTCTTGCATGTTTTCTCCACCAAATTCCTCAGACCTCGATAATATAAATCGTCTCATATTTAACAGCTACCTCTAAGCAGGACCCAGAAATATAATTTCTGTCACGTAGAATTTAATCAGTTAATATATGTTCTATATTTCTTTCTTGTGTTTCTGAAGTGTATGTTTTAAAACCTAATAGCATTATAAAAATAGAAATTTATGTAAAGGATGGATCAGGAAGCTTAAAGCTGAACCTTGACAAGGTTATAGCTTAGAGCTGAACTTAAATTCTCTTAAAGCATGTCATGCTTTAATAATAATAATGATAAGAAGAAGAATAATAGTAATAGTAATACAATCCCCTTAGTATGTTTGAAATCTTGCTTTCTTAGTAAATTTAGACTCTATCACATTGCCAAATTTTGTCTTCATTGGAGACATTGCAGGACAAGGTGAGAAACTGACATAGTGAAAAGTGTCACAAAGGCAGCCAATTATAGGCTCTAAGCATAGCTCAGTCCCTTAGCAGTTAAGCGATGTGAAACTGGCTAGGTTAAAATCAAAAGTCAAAAAATGGCAATGTCACATTATTCTACATATCCATAACTTCTCTGAATTCAGTTTCTTAATTTCTAAATTGAGGTAAGCATTTCCTTTGTTGTTAAGAGTAAAGCTAAAGCAATTGAGCATGTTTGGAATACCTAAAGGACTCACTGAATAATAGCTATTTTGTTAATTCAGGAATATCTCTATACTTATTTCATTGTGCTTTACAAACTGCTATTTAATTCCTCTAGGATTAATTTAAATGCAAATGTTGCATTCAGATCTTAGCAGTTGTAGATTGGTAAAAAAAAAAAAAAGGTTACAGCTTTGAAATAATGATAAATACCCTATTAACTTTAATTGTTATTTTCTAGGAAGCATGTAAAAGAGTGTGACAAGAACATCACCATAGGCAAAGGTCTATTAGCCAACTAGACCAATAAAAATTATACCTCTTGTCAGAATTAGAAGGGCCAGTAATCATTAACAAGCCTAATAAAGAATAATAGTATTAATTTAAAAGTTTATTTTTATTCACTTGTGAACCTTGGTGAAATTCCAGAAGTCACATAAAGAAAATGGAAATATCATCTGTCTAATCAGAGAAGGGTTGACTCTCTAGTCAGGAAATCAATTATTAGGCAGTGTAAACATTATTTTAATTTAGAATAAATTTGTTTCTCGAAGTTTACACTGTTGTTGTTAAATGGATTCTTTCCTTCTCAATAATTTCCAAAGCCACAATGCTACCCCTTCTACAAATAGCAAAATTTGTACTCAGGTAAAAGGGATTTAAAGCACATGACAAAATAGCTAGCATTTTTATCCATGCCTTTTTCATTACATTAGACTATCTGAGTTCACTTTAGATTTAACTATTTCTCTCAAATAACTAATTTTGGGGAAAAACTAGAAACTAAAATAGATATAAAATTTCAACAAATTTTGTAGATAAATGTAAACACTGGGACATTAGTTTGCAATCTCTTGTCTTTCAAAATACTTTATGGAAAATAACATTAGGGAGGAACAGTAACAATTAACCTTAATGGAATCTAACAAAATTATTTCAACACCACATGATAAAGAAAGATATACTGCTGTTGAGCTCAATTTTCAGAAAGATGTTCTTTCTTACTAAGAGTTGTCCCTTGACTTGAGCCTCTTCAAACTGGGAAGCTTGACATTAACTTTAAAGGCTATATTTTCTTACCATAACCTTCCTTTTTCTATTTTAAATCTTCCAGGGAATCTACCATACTTAATGAGCCAAAACATGATTTTTTCCTTGATTTTCCCTTACTCCATTTTCTCCCCTTCTTATTTTAGCTCTTGTCTTATCAGGATTTGAAGTGTTTAATGATATAAATAATTGCCAATATGTTAAGAAGACATTTGAAAAGACAAGGTTTTTTTTTTTCATGTCATCTCAATTCCTAATATATATGTGACCAATTCTGTATAAATTTCTACATATAAGCACACCTAATTATAGAATATCCTCAAATATATCTTTAGGATAAGATGATTTGATGCCCAAAATATGTGTCACATTAATATTATAAATGTCTAACACTTTTTAAGAGTTTACTTTTCATTAGACATTATACAGTGTTCAGTTTATAAAGAGACCCTTTATTTTCTTTAAATTTTTTATTTTAAATTTATTTATTTAAATTCAGGTTAGTTAACATATAGTTTAATATTGATTTTAGGAGTAGTACCCAGTAATTCATCACTTACATATAACACCCAGTGCTCATCCCAACAAGTGCCCTCCTTAATGCCCATCATCCATTTAGACCATCCCCCAACCACCTCACTCACCTCCAGCAGCCTTCAGTTTGTTCTCGATATTTAAGAGTCTCTTACGGTCTGCTTCCTTCTCTGTTTTTATCTTATTTTTCCTTCCCTTCTGCTATGTTCATCTGTTGTGTTTTTTATAAAGAGGCCCTTTAAAGTCTCATTTACTGTTGAAGAAACTGAAAAATTTAAAGAATGTAATTTGCCTACTATCATATAGTCAACAACTGTTAAGATTTGATCCCAAGCAGTCTGTCTCCAAAGCTGCGCTCTGAATCATCACCCATTATTCATCGTCTAATCATGTGGCACATGTATCACCCGTGTGCCTCTCTCTATTATACTGACAACAGTAAATGCATCAACATACACCAGAAATTCAATCTGTTCTTCAAAGAGAAATCATATTAAATATAAGATTTTCCTAGATATTTACCTTAGAATTTATACATCCGTGTGCACACAAAATCATATAAAATAGCTTAAGGGTTATTTTTTAACATTGCTACATATCTCATAAAATATTTTATCTAACTCATTTTTCTCCATTATGACATACTATGGAAAAGACTAAATTTTAAGATAAAGTAAAATGTGCAGCATCTTTTTGCTTTTGTAGAAAGTAACTTGTAAAATATTCTTCAATGTTTATTATTTTTGGGACAGAGAGAGACAGAGCATGAACGGGGGAGGGGCAGAGTGAGAGGGAGACACAGAATCGGAAACAGGCTCCAGGCTCCGAGCCATCAGCCCGGAGCCTGACGCGGGGCTCGAACTCACGGACCGCGAGATCGTGACCTGGCTGAAGTCGGACGCTCAACCGACTGCGCCACCCAGGCGCCTTTTTTTTTTTTTTTTTTTTTTAATTTTTTTTTTCAATGTTTATTTATTTTTGGGACAGAGAGAGACAGAGCATGAACGGGGGAGGGGCAGAGTGAGAGGGAGACACAGAATCGGAAACAGGCTCCAGGCTCCGAGCCATCAGCCCGGAGCCTGACGAAAATATTCTTCTTCAAAACCTTGACTTTTTAATCATCTTTGATAAGTGGCAAGTTTACATTTCTACATAGGTAAAGGGGATTAAGGGTATATTTACTGTGGTGAGCACTGAGTAATGTATAGAATTTTTGAGTCATTACATTAAACACCTGAAACTAACATAACACCGTATATTAATTGTACTTTAATTTTTAAAAAGTAAGAAAAAGTAATTTTACTTTTTTTAAGTTTATTTATTTATTTTGAGAGAGAAAGAGAGAGAGAGAGAGAAAGGATAGAGAGAGAGGGAGAGAATCCCAAGCAGGCCCTGCACTGTCAGTGGGGAGCCCGATGCGGGGCCCAAACTCCCAAACTGTGCCATCATGACCTGAGCTGAAATCGAGAGTCGGAGGCTTAACCAACTAAGCAACCCAGGCACCCTGAGAAAAAGTGATTTTAAAATAATGATTAATTTAAGTTTAAATTTGAAAAGGATAATATTTAAGTTTCCAATACTCTGAGTATAAATTAATCTTTGTACCACTACACTATGTCATTGTTCCTTTGACTGGGACTGCCAGATGTCCACTGAAGCGACATTAATTGCTACACTACTCACTGAAAACTCTTACACTCTCTATTGAGGGGCATAAATACCCTGCCAATCCATTTTATCTTAGCACGAAGTTTTGACAATTTCCTTTTCAAAATAATAAATTACTGTAGTACTGTATGTGTTTTCTAAATCACTTTCTTTACTGTTAAAAGCCATATCTACAAGTTTACACATCATTGGTTTCTTTGAGGGCAAGAATTCACTGTTTCTTGTAATGGAAGGATTTAATTTTGGCACATGTCCAAAGAAAACAAAACATTTGCTTGCTATTTTCAGTAATATCGTAGAATAAAAGCAGATTTCATGATATAATATTAACTAGAAATTATATATGTGATAGAAAATATATGTGAATCAATTTTGTATTTATTGTAGTTTTTTGGCTTGGTATATATAAAGCATATTTAAAGGACTGTCTCAAAATAGAAATGGAAAGAGAACACATGAGAAAATATTTATTTCCTTCTTCCTTTTATTTTTATTTTAACTTAAACTCTATGACACTTGCTTGGACTCTTAGTAAAGAAAAAGTCATTAAATCCCCTGACCTGGTGTTAACATTATTGATAAAGAAAAGAAAATGAACACGTTATTTGTCTTCACTTAGAGGAAGGAGTAATAGCATGGCATTTGAGGCAAAAGAAAAGAGGAAAACTTCCATCTTTTTCTTCTGGTCCAGTGACTGAAACATCTTTTTGTGTTTGCTAAATGAACATGACTTGGAACAAAGCAGTAAGAATAGTGACGGGGGCATGTGAGAGTTTGAGCTGGATGATGGGATCTACTTACCAGTGCCACCGGTGGGCCTTTATTTCTATCAGGAGGCAGCACTGTCGCTTAGAGGACAAGGAGAAATTCAACCAATTTTTTTTTGTATGTGTGAGTAAATCAAGCGCGAGCTGCACTGAACTACGCAGTAGGCTCTTAAACACACTTAGGTACTATAGGATTACTCGTCCCAAGCAATTTCAGTCTCTCCTTTTCTGTGATGAAACCAAATATTCCAGTCAATGATTTAACAAATAGGACCAATGTGGTTGTGACTGATTCCCCTTGATTGTGCAACACTGAACTCCCATAAATACCCATATGCATTTTTATAATGAACCATGGGAAGAGTCGTTAGGGATTCTTGTTTGTTTTATTACTTTGAGTAAAAGGTACTCTTTAGATGTTTTTTGCCTACTTCAAAATGACAATAATATGTAGATATTTGAAAAATATGTATTTTTGGTTATGAAGACATGAGTAAAATTATTATGAAACAAAATAATTTGTAGTGTAAGATCTTTTAATTTCCATTCAGACATAAAGTCTTCTTTAAATGCTTTATTTTATTTTATTAAAAATTTTTAATGTTTATTTTACTTTTGAGAGAGAGAGAGAGGGAGAGAGAGAGTCAGAGCGCAGCAGGGGAAGGGTAGAGAGAGAGATGGACACAGAATCTGAAGCAGGCTCCAGGCTCTGAGCTGTCAGCACAAAGCCTGACATGGGCTCAAACCCACAAACCGTGAAATCATGACCTTGAGCTGAAGTCAGACGCTTAACTGGCTGAGCCACCCAGGTGTCCCTAAGTGCTTATTTTGTTAAATATCAATTCAGATTAACAAAGAAGCCCCATTCACCAACTTATTCTGCTACATGTTTTAATAATGTATTTCTAAAGTATGTATAATGCAAACAACAGCATATATACCCTCCAATTGTGATTTGATTTTCAACAGAGGTTTAGTGATCAACAAGAAAATGAGCAAGGTTGAGTATTATTACATTTTTAAACTACAGGATTCATTACAAATTCCTAACATTTAAATTGTCTTGGCTAGGTTTTAAAACAATCTTGTAAGAGTGAACCATTGGCAAGGCTGTTTGTTCCAGGCTTTTTAGCTAATCAAAAGTGAAATAACCTGTATTCGATGTTAAGTTAAAAACAATTAATTGATCTGTTCATGTTATATCTCACTACTCTCCCATATGTTATTAACTGAAATAGATAATCTTATCCTCACATTTCCCTGGAGCATCTTGAACCTTTTCTGAGTATGAGTCAAAATAAAAATATATCACTTATTAGAAGAGAGAGATCCAGAACTAGCATATCTGAATTGTAATAAGTCTGTGTTATTTTAGAATTACTAGTAATTTGGTTGGATTTAATCTCCTAAATTTAGTCCTATATTCCATTCTGATACTTCTAACCTGACTTCTCTATTCTCCATAGAACTATTTGTATTTTTCTTGAGGATAATAAGACAAGGCTAATAAGGCTCCTTAGTAGCTGCCATATCATCTCATTAGGAAGAAAATGTTATGACCTCCATGAATATGGATGAGTAAATTTGTTCTGATCAAGATTTGTGTTTGTTTGTGGGATTGTGTAATAGTATAATCAATCAGCTTTGAGCTTCTAAGCAATATTAAATTCACACACTTTGATATAAACACATGGAAAAAAACAGAGTGTAGCTACTCTAATATAATCTTCAGGGCCCAGAACGAACAGAACAATTGATTTTATTCCTCTTCATATCCATTTCATGTCTGTCCAGGTGAAAGGCCCTAGTTATACACACATTTGTCACCTATATCTGTTTCTAGATATCACTCACAGTTCACGTGCTAGTTCAGTGTAAGAAGTCTCTACCTGAAAGAAAGACCTTATCAGTTCAAATTTTCCACATCAGTTGACAATGATGTAGCCTTTCTCAATAACTTAGGTCCAAGATGAAATTTTGTAAACTCTCAGGGATATCATATTCATTTTTAACTTTTATTTATTATTTATTTATTTATTTATTATTTATTTATGAGAGAAAATGAGCACGAGTTGGGGAGAGGGAGAGAAGTAAAAGAACAATGATGTCTGAGAAACGAAACAATGGAGACAAGCCTTACATTTGCATGATTAACTGACTGGAGAGAGTTTTCAAGACCTGGTGCTGTAATGTTGAGCCCTGAGTTTGAGAAGAGGGAACTGGGCATCTGAAGAGGCCAGGTGGTCAGAGTTCACAGGGCTGAGTACCAAAGAAGAGAGAGCTGCACACAGAGAGAATACCAGAAATCTGCCGAGGGCCCCATTAAGTCAGGATGTGCTAGGAATCTAGTATGAGCACATGCTAGGACAAGCTAGTGTGAGGAAACCAGTTGAGACTGTGTGAAAATCCATTTAAAGAGATTAAACAATATCCAGAGCTCAAATAATAATTGAGTGGTACACCACACACACCATAAGATACTTGATAAGGTTTTACTACAGTAGTAAAGGAAATGAGCCCCAAACACTGATGTGTTCTCAACTAACAAAGTTAAAGGACCCAGAAGGATCAAACTCTTTCTAAATAATTTGGCAAATAGGGGTGCCTGGGTGGCTCAGTCAGTTGAGCGGATGACTTCAGCTCAGGTCATGATCTCAGGGTCTGTGGGTTCGTGCCCCAACATCGGGCTCTGTGCTGACAGCTCAGAGCCTGGAGCCTGCTTCAGATTCTGTGTCTCCCTCTCTCTCTGCCCCTCCCCGACTTGTACTCTCTCAAAAATGAATATAACAGTTAAAAAAAAATTTTTTTTAAATAATTTGGCAAATATTAGATTGAAGATTAGAGATATTTATAGAGAGCATAAATAGCCAGCATACAGTAAAAATTCAAAATAGCTAGAATACAATATGTATTAGCAGGCATTCAAAGAAACAAAAAATACTAATAAAAACCCACAAGAAAGAGAAAATCTAGTCAAAACCAATCTAGGTAAGCGTCCGACTTCAGCCAGGTCACGATCTCGCGGTCCGTGAGTTGAGCCCCGCGTCGGGCTCTGGGCTGACGGTTCAGAGCCTGGAGCCTGTTTCCGATTCTGTGTCTCCCTCTCTCTCTCCCCTCCCCCGTTCATGCTCTGTCTCTCTCTGTCCCAAAAATAAATAAACGTTGAAAACCAATCTAGGAATGACGTGGTAACATAATCAGAAGACAAGGGAATTTTAAAAAGGCATATAGCTGTATGTCATATGTTTAAGAAGGTAGAAGAAACATTAAACATGCTAAGTTTAATATGGATCATAGTTTAAAGACCCAAGTTGAAGTATTAGAGATTAAAACTGCAATGTCTTAGATAAAAATGATTATGGGTGGGATTATGGGGATATCAGATTAGATGCTGCAGAAAAAAAATTGATGAACTTGAAGACATAGCAATAGAATCAATTAACAAAAATGAAAAGCAGTGATGAGTTGTCGGATAATTTCAGGTGGCCTGGGTTTCACCGTAATGGAAGTCACCGAAGGAGAAGGCTGAGAGTGGTTAAAATGGAAAAAAATACTTTAAAAATAATAATAAATAATTTTCTAAATTTTATGAAAATTTTAAACCCCCATATCTAAAAAGCCAAACATTGAATACATAATCACAGAGTTCAAAATGAAAAATGTTAGACACAAAAGGGTATATACTGAGTTTTTCATTAATATAAAATTTAAGAAAATGCATAGTGATAGAGACTTGAAGGAGAGATTACAGAGGGACAGGGAGGATATTCTCAGGGTTTATAGAGAAGTTTATTATCTTGACTGTGGTTATAATTTTGTGGATGTACACATACATTAAAACTTACCAAACTGTGCACTGAGATATGTGTAGTTGATTATATGTTGTATAATATTAATGATTGTGTTAAAATTTCAGCAGAGATTATCTGGTAGAAATTTTAAAAATGCTTATTTTGTGTATGTGTGTGTCTGTGTGTGTGTGCTTGTGTCTTTATAATTTTTCGTAGCTATGTGTCCTCTCGGTGTGTATATATGTGTGTATATGTATATTCCATTTAAAATAATTATAATAAATAAAGTTTTGGAGAAAACATTCATATAAAGAAGGTAGGAAGAAAGACATAAATGTCTACAGAACAAGTGCAAAAAATAGAATTATTTTCTGAGAAAACTATTCAAATAAAAATGATAATAAGTTTAATAAATGTTAGTATGACCAGGGTGTGGAATATGTGAATATGTGATGTGGAAAGCACTTTATTTTTATTAACACAGTATAGCTATTAAAAAAGTATTTTTTTCCATTTTTTTTTTTTAATTCTAGTTAACATATAGTGTAGTATTGGCTTCAGGGGTAGAATTTACTGATTCATCACTTACATAAACCCCTCCTATTCATCACAACACGTGCCCTCCTTAATGCCCATCACTCATTTAGCCCATCCCCCACATACGTCCCCTTCAGCAACCCTCAGTTTGTTCTCTATAGTTAAGACACTCTTATGGTTTGCTTCCCTGTCTTTTTCCCCCTTTCCCTATATTCATCTGTTTTGTTTCTTAAACTCCACATATGGGTGAAATCATGTAGTATTTGTCTTTCTCTGACTGACTTGTTTCACTTAACATAATATACTCTACCTTCATCCACCTCATTGCAAATGGCAAGATCTCATTCTTTTTGATGGCTGAGTAATATTCCATTCTCTCTCTGTCTCTGTCTTTCTCTCTCTCTCTCTTCTCTCTCTCTCTCTCTCTCTCTCTATATAATATAATATATATATCACTTCTTCTTTACCCAATTCATCAGTTGATGGACATTGGGATCTTTCCATAATTTGGCTATCATTGACAATGCCAGTATAAACATCAGGGCATGTGTCCCTTTGAATCAGTATTTTGTATCCTTTGGTAAATACCTAGTAATGCAATGGCTGAGTCATAGGGTAGTTCTGTGTTTAGTTTTTTGAGGAACCTTGATTACTATTTTCCAGAGTGGCTGCAGCAGTCTGCATTCTCACCAACAATGAAGTGTGCCCCTTTCTCCACATCCTTTCCAACATCTGTTCTTCCTGTGTTGTTAATTTTAGCCATTCAATGCAGTATAACTATTAGGAAATAATACCCACCTACTGGAGTAGGTAGGTTATCTTAACAATTATCCAAGGTACCGCATTTATAATGTAAGAAATTGTTTCTCAGTAGAAATGGTGTTGCCCACTTATGGCGTTTGGTAGAACTATCAGGTAGAACTATTGGCATATAGTTAGTAGTAGATTTCAGGCATGCTATTTTTTTTTAATGTTTATTCAATTTTTTTGAGAGAGAGAGAGAGAGAGAGAGATCGTGAGCAGGGGAGTGGAAGAAGGAGGACAGAATCCGAAGCACGCCCAGGCTCTGAGCTGTCAGCACAGAGCCTATGTGGGTCTTGAAACTCACGGCCATGAGATCACGACCTGTGCCAAGTTGGATGCTCAACTGGACTGAGCCACCCAGGTGCCACAGGGATGCTAAAATTTTGAAATGTAGAGGACAGTTATGCACAACAAAAAATTACGTGGATGTGACCTTCAAATGACCTACTTGATAATTATGACTATGCAAATTATCTGTGACTAAGACTTAATCTATTTTACATATAAAAGTTTTGTTTTGTTATACCTAGTTTTAACATGCCCTTTGATTCTCATAAATATATCTACCATTAAAACTGAGGGAAGAATTTATGTCTTAAAAATTTACAAGAGTCATGTATCATTTTACGAAAATATCATCTATGGCAAAGTTTGTTGTGATATTTAAATACTCAAGGAATATGTATTTGTAGTTGTAGCATTGTAGTACTTAACACTATCTATATATTTCATGTCTATATCTTGCTAGAAAAATAAAAGTTTGCGTAGCTTGAGTAAGAGGTGCAAAAATCTTCATTTAAGCAGTTGAAATTTAGTTTTAAAATTCTACATGCAATTGAAAGTACTAATGCTCTACTCTGCCAAGATATATTCTTTACTACTATTAACTAAGTCCATGAAGATTAAGTGGACTCTATAAATAAACATGTTAATAGAATATTATATGTATATGTATTATTCCCCATATTTACTAGAAATATTCAAGCAGTGTTATTCTCTCCATTATGATTAAAAAGTCTTCTAATCCTGATAGTGCTTTCATTTTATTGTGTTATTTTTGTTGAATAATATGAATGATAAGACAATATGTAAGCCACATATTAGAAAATAATTAATCATACCTGCTACCCATACATTATTAGTATGGTGATGGAAAGCAATTTAAATGAAAATTTATTCTATTCTATTGGAAAGTGCTATGGTTTCATGAAGAATCAATGGAATAGGGAAAATGTTGAAAATCAACTGTGTAATGAACTGCAGTGAAGCAAATTTTTATTATAAGTAGGTGAAATCACACTGCGTGATAATAAAGATTGACTACTTGCACCTGTAATCTTTGTAAGAAAGGAAAAGTTCTAGAGAAAGGTAATATTAATATTGATGAGAGTGATTCAATAGTTTCTCAGTTAGCAAAACCTGTTAATGTTATTTATTGGAAATACAATTATTTTTCTAGTCACTTATAGTGTATTAGAAGAAATAAAAGGTATGGTTGTCATAAGCATATATATTGGCCATCATAAAAAATATGTTAAGTGTTTTTAACAACTCATTATTTATTTATCAGCAACATTTAGACACTAAAAGTCATAGAGAAAAAATTAAAAACACAAATAAAATATAATTATCAATAACACAAATATATTACAGGTGACTCTCAAATAATTTTTTTCATAGTCTGTGAAACAAGATAAAGAGAGGTATTAGCATTTTAGTTTATAATTCGAAACAATACAGAAAAATTTTTAAAATATCTGTTTATTCTGGAAAAAATGTAGAAGTTTTTGATTCATGTATTGAAAAAGTCAACATTCGAAAAAATATTGTTAATTTTTGTATCATATGTAGGTATATATGTAAAGTTAAATGAGTATCATTTTTGCTAAAAGGAAATAAAATTAATCTAGTTCAAGTGAAGATATTTATTACAGGATTTATCAATTATCATAATTTTAAAAATTTTCTTGTTTTTCAAGGTTTACAGTTTCCATCATTATAGTTTTTGGAGAAAGAATAGCTTAAAGTTACTGATTTAAAAATGTATTGCTCTTTTTGATCCTATCAAATCATAGAATTACTAAATTAAAAGATTTGTCAGAGTTACATGATCTCATTGAATGATTAATGCTTTTCAAGTAAATGTATTACATGCTGGCCAAAACTCAGGAAGAAGTAGTTAGCCCGTAGCATAGTTTGGTCATTGGAATAATAAAATGTTTTTTAGATGCAGTTTAAATTTCTATACACAGTTCTCTCTTTTTAAAAATCTTTTTAAGTTTATTTATTTATTTTGAGAGGAGGGAGGGGCAGAGAGACACAGAATCCAGAGCAGGCTCCAGGCTCTGAGTTGTCAGCACAGAGCCTGTCACAGGGCTCAAACTCATGTACTGCAAGACCATGACCTGAGCCGAAGTCAGACGCTTAACCAACTGAGCCGCCCAGGTGCCCCATACACATTTCTCTTGAACAAATTTGTTTGCATTTCATTTCTTTTCTTTTTTTTTTTTTTTAACATTTATTTATTTTTGAGACAGAGAGAGACAGAGCATGAACGGGGGAGAGGAAGAGAGAGAGGGAGACACAGAATCGAAAGCAGGCTCCAGGCTCTGAGCCATCGGCCCAGAGCCTGATGCTGGGCTCGAACCCACGGACCGCGAGATCGTGACCTGAGCTGAAGTCGGACGCTTAACCGACTGAGCCACCCAGGCGCCCCTGCATTTCATTTCTAAAGATACCATTTTAATTTTTTTGTGTGAAACGTACAATTACAACAAAAGTATTAAAATGAGCAATAATTACAGAACAAAACAGAATTGAGTCTCATTTTAGAAAACAAAGTTAAAACTAATGTCTCCTTGATTCTAACTTCACAGTGCAGTCTCCTTTCTCCTTTGTGGAATGTATGTTGCACACTACATTAATTTGGGCCACTATCTCCAAAATAGAAAAATTTGACAAAGCAAAATTTACAACTTCATGATACTTGAGATCTCCTCAGATTAGCTCATCTAAGTACTCTCTCTTCCCCTGTTCCTTCTTTCTCCTTTTTCTACTTTCAACCTTTCCTAGAGCTCCCTTGAATCTTCCAATCTTCCCAACTTCAAAATCTGCACCTCTTTTATCCCTATGTTAATCCTTGTCACCAGACTCCTTTCCTACTGGCGCCTCTCAACTTCCTGTTAGTAACTCAATATTACTGGGGCGTTTGAAGGACTCAGAGATCCCAGGAGCAACCACCCTGAGCTGAAAAAGATAATTTGAAATAGGCTGGCTGTTTAATCCACTCAGATGAGCATTAGAGACACACAAACAGCTGCTTGGTCTTGGTCTGTAGCTCAGATTTTAGTCTACAGCCTCCATAAAACTGCAGATGGAGGAAGAAAACAGTCTAAATGTCTCCTTTCTAAGTATTCGAAGGGTATGTGTCATATTGCTCAGGCAACTTCAACTTG
The DNA here is from genome assembly GCF_007474595.2 of Lynx canadensis. NCBI lineage: Eukaryota > Metazoa > Chordata > Mammalia > Carnivora > Felidae > Lynx > Lynx canadensis. The sequence continues at coordinate 67,288,632 of NC_044306.2, forward strand.
TTGCATCAGAGAGAAATGCAATCCTAATAAAACTATAAATTTGGAACAGAAACAAGAGCTTATTCTTATATAAAACAGTAAATTTTATATTTCTGTATTTATGCCTGATTCATAGCTAAATTTTTTAAATTAAAATGATAAGCTCTCTATGTCTGTCTATATGTTTACGTATGTGTATATATGTATGCTTTATGTATGTAATGTCTTTCTACCTCTGGATGATGTTAACAAATTAGATGATAAAAACCCCTTAATGTATCTCTACATTGATTGGGTTGAAGTTAAACCCTTATAAAAATTAAATATTCCTGAAATTCCCAGAAATAAAAAAAATATAAATTTCTAATATTTTCAAAAGAACTGGAATAAACATTTTATAAATTCTATTACACATAATATAGATAAACCTCCACTAATGAGGTTAGTTTAATATTGTGGATTTAATAAAAACATCTTCTTATGTTATAGACTCTGGGTCTGGAGATCTCTCTTGTCAGGCAAGAGAGTGAAGGCAGGATTGAAATGCAAGAGAGGTTAATGTCTAGGATGAGACAAGAGCCCCAAGTAAGGGTCCTTGCTCCGTTTTTACTAGGATGGAAGGCTCACAAGCATGATGGGCGTGCAGACAAGCGGTGTTAGGGGTTTGGTCAATACAAAACAAAATCCTGGTGCTGGGTGGAAGGTTGTTTACAACAGACAAGAGGTGCCACCTCTGTTTACCTAAACTGGCCTAGGAGATAAGAAAGACAGAGCATACTACCTCAGGGTCAACAAGGCACCTTTCTTTTGCTAATTAGCTCCACTCTGGGCAACTTCACCCTGCTGCAGTCTAAAGTCCTGTTTTCCTGTTTTTGTCCTTCGTTCCTCTGAAAACAGCTTTCTGCTACTGTACTAAATTGGAGGGTGCTTCAGCCCTGAATACCTAACCTTGGATGTTTTCATCTTGAGATTTCCTATTCCTATACCTTTGTCCTATACTGGGAGCCTTTGCCCCTTTTAACTAATCTTGTTTACCCAAACTTGGGTGTGTTCATCCTGTGGCTTCTAATTCTTTATGCCTTGTTAATACATGGGTGCAAGCTCAGGGAATTTGTAAGCTTATTCCCCACATTCTTAGTTTTCAGTGTTAAGTATAATGCAAGCATGTATTTTTATTCTATTTGAGTAGGTTCTTCCTAAACCTATGCACATTTACCAGCTGACTAAATTAGCATTATACATTATAAAGTTTAAGATTATATTATATATAACCAACTGAAATGATTATTTTAACAAACTATTTCAAAATTTAAATATATTTTGTAATAAGTCAACTCAAATATATTTTTCAAGATCTTCTATTAATACCTTACATATGATTAAACGAAGTTAATTAATTGGGTATTCATTAAATACCTACATTTTTTCTAAATAAGAGAATACACATTATGATGATATCAGTAATAATTTTAGTACTTTTTAAAAGTACATTATTTTGGGTTGGGTCAGTCAGTTGGGTGTCTGACTTTGGCTCAGGTCACAATTACAGTTTGTGGGTTTGAGCCCTGCATTGGGCTTTGTGCTGACAGCTCAGAGCCTGGAGCCTGCTTCAGATTCTTTGTCTCAGTCTCTCTCTTCCCCTTCCCCCCTCATGCACTGTATCTCTCTGTCTCAAAAATAAATAAAACATTAAAAATATTTTAAAGTACATTATTTTGGTTGTAATTTTGCATCTTTAATTTAAACCCAGTATATTCTGAAGAGTGCTTTTAAATTAGGGACTTACATAAATTACCTGAAAAGTTTCATTAATATGCAAATGTTTAGGACTTCTTCACTGACAACTAGATTGTGTTTAGTTCCCTAAATCTCTTGGTAATAAATATGTCCTTACCCTCATATTAACATTTTCCCACTAACTTGAAGTTTTTCTTTAAAAAGAGTTACTGATAATACGGCTGAAAACTTAATAAAATGAGTATTTCCCACATGGGGAATTTCACTAATGTTTTCAAGTGACTACAGGATCTGTTTCACTGGCAAAGTCATCCAAATAATGAAACCTTTCTTTATTCCCCTCAAATACCCCCTTACCATCCATAATCATCTGAAATAATGGTGAGAGCTATCAAAATGTGTATCCAAATTAAAGTATACAAATTAAAACTTGCCAAACTAACAGAAAAACATAATCTCTCATGTCCTCAGGTTTTGCCCTGAGCCCTGATTGACTGCCAGTCCTTTCCTGATGGTCACATTAACTGTCTCCATATTAAACAATAGTTAACCAACCCATAAAAATTCCCTATTCTGCTCACACTTTGAAAGGTTCTAAACTGGTTAATTCAGACAATATAAATGCTGCAACAGACTTTTCAATTACCCATATACTCTCATGAATTGGTCAAGCCTGTTTTTCCTTGTCTTTTCTTATTATCCACAATCTAGAAACTGGAAATTTAGGTCTCTGGAAGTGACATCACCAGAAACCGACTCTTAAATCCCTTTACAGGGGCGTTTACATCATCCTCCATATCACCAATACTGCTGGCGAACTCTAGGTGGCTTGACCTTAAATTTATATCTCTCATCCCCCCAAAAAAAGGTACACAAGCTACTCTTCATGGATATGCATTCCATTTGAAGACCTGAACCAAAGACTCTCTTGAGATCCCATGAAAGCAGATGACACCAAGAGATAAACAGCTTTTCCCAAAACTATAGATCAACCAGATGACATTATAAGAAAATAAGATTCTACCCACAATGCCAGAAAAATGCCCTTTAAGATCCTTTGCTTATTTATTCTCATTTCCATTGTCTTTCTTTACTGTATTTTTCTCCTTGTTAATTCCCTCCAATGTGACTCCTGCTTTTCACATAATTATCCACATGCAACTACTGCCTTCTATAATGAACCTTACTTTGTAGTATCTCCTCCTGCTTCCTCAATCTGTTTCTCCCCCGGTGATCCCCCATCCCTGCAAATTCTCCAGAATCTATGGCATTCTTCCATTCACTCAGAACCATTTCACAACCCTACTTCTGATTGCTCATTATGCACTCTCTTTCCTTTAGAAATCTCCAGTTTCCTACAAATTCTTATATATACCTTAAAGATAAGGGCATCCTATGTGTTAATATACAGGGTTTCTTTAGCTTGTCTCTCAAAACTTCAAAAGAAATTTCCTTTAACCTTAATACTTTTCAAAAAGAGCAATCTAGGGGTGCCTGGATGGCTCAGTCAGTTGAGTGTCTGACTTCATCTCAGGTCATGATCTCATGGTTCCTGGGTTGGAGCCTTGCCTCAGTCTCTGTGCTGACAGCTCAGACCTGTAGCCTGCTTTGGATTCTGTGTCTCCTTTTCTGTCTGCCCCTCCCTGGCTCATGCTCTGTCTCTATCACTCTCAAAAATAAATAAACATTTAAAAAAATAAATAAAATAAAAGAGCAATCTATGCTTCTGCTATAAGACAACTGAGGACCTTTTCATGGGTGTAAGTATCAGCAAGTACACTTTTCCCCCCACTAACAAATATTTACAGTTATTATGGGATGAAAAAGTATATATTCCTTGTCTTATATGCATCTAATAGACCCATCTGATCCTAGGCATAGTTTTATCTGGTACACTTAGGACAGTCCATCCTGGAAGAAACAACCAGAGGAACTTCCTATTCCCAGCTAATGAGAAAACATCTCCATCAAAAAGTTTTATCTGAACTCCAAAATAAAAATACATAGAATAATTAATTCCATGAATTCCAGGTAGCCTCTGAGGAGTCATAATTTATTTGTGGCAACCATGGCTATTAGTATCTGCCTGCTAATTGGACTGGCTCCTGTTAGCTAATTGTATTAGCCCTTATCAAATATTCAACCAGACTGCCCCCCCCCCTTTTTTTTTCTTATCAGACCTACTCTATTACCTTTGATTTGATGCTCTAAAATGTCTATACAAATAATTCAGTTACAAATTTAGGTTAAAAAATCTAACCCCAGTCAGACACTGTGACCTTCCATTCTCATTAAGTTTTTAAGGAATCTTTAGATGATAGTCTTGAAGATTGAAAGTAAATCTAAAAGACCTGGATGCCACATAGCAGATCTGTATGGTTAGCCTTCATGCCTGGCACTGCTTCCATATAGGCCACTGAAAATATTCACCAGAACTCCTATATTTTCCAACTTCCACTCTGAGTATAAATCAAGACTATGGACAATCTTACCTAATCTAACAACCTCACTGCAGAGAACTATAGGAACTCCTGTAAAATCATCTGGCAGCAGACATAATTCTGGTCCTAAGGGAGCATTCATGCAGTGTTTAAAACCAAGTATTGTACATATGTTCTCTAAAGCCTCCCTGATGGCTGTGACAACACCAAAAATATTCAGATCATACCAGAAAGTTTGTCTGATTCCACTGCATTCTTACTCTGGCTTCTAAGGATGCCAATGTTCAGAATCCTCTCAACTGGCTTTCTTCCAAACTAAAACCTTGTTTCTTCTTCTTCTTCTCCTCCTCCTCCTTTCTGTCCTCCTCCTCCTCTTCTTCTATGCTTTAATAGTTTATTTTGAAGGACATTCTATTTTATTTATTTATTTATTTATTATTTATTTATTTATTTATTTATTTTTTATTGAGAGAGAGAGAAAGAGAGAACATGAACAGGGGAGGGGCAGAGAGAGAGGGAGACACAGAATCCAAAACAGGCTCCAGACTCTGAGCTGTCAGCATAGAGGCTGACGTGGGGCTTGAACTCTTGAACCCTGAGATCATGCTGTGAGCAGAAGTCAGACTCTTAATGACTGAGCCACCCAGGTGCCCCCTGAAGGTCATTTTAAAAGCAAAGTTAAAGACAATCTGATCAAAAATTGCACAGAATACACTCATTAAATAAATGTGATGATTAAATACAAATAAGGGAAATGTTTTTTTTTCCTGCAATTCTGGAAATAAGTTCTGTTGTTCTGAAGGTTTTTATACTTAAAAACAAACAAACAAACAAACAAACAACAAAAACGAAACACAAAATCCAAGGCAGGGATGGGGGAATCGTGGCAATTAAAGCTGCCTGTTAATCACGTAAATCTGCAGTGGAAACCAATTTTTTTCTGTTCTTCCCAATAAATCAGTTTCGATCTTCAAACTGTGCCTTGTTTTTGTTTAAAGGTAAGATGGTAGAAACCCAATGGGATTTGGTGGCTTTTTGTAAGCACAGCAAGTCCCTATAATAAAATAGGCACAACTGTCTGACCCACATAGGCACCAGGTGGCAAAGAATGGAGATCCACTATCTGTTTTGATGATTTTTCTGTATTCATATTCTCATCGTCTACTATCTCCTTGACATGGTTGGTGAGACCACACCCAGAGTGAGGGTTTGCCATACCTTGCTTCTGTGTCTCCAGCATCTGCTCTGGCTCCGTGGCGGACTCTGCAAGTCACAATCCCCAGAAACCAGTCTGCGCACCCAAGCCGCTCATTCTTCAGAGCCCTGCACCACGCCACCAGCTCCCAGCACAAACCGGTTTTACTCGTTTTATTATATTCCTAAGGCATACCACTCATCAAATGCTGGATCTCCAAGCTCTCCATAATTGTTAGGTTGACAACATACACAATAAATCATACAGCTATTTTTTTTTTAAAGCCAGCAAGAGTGTGTGTCCACCCCGTTGTGAAAACCACCTTGAGAACCTCAACTTCACAATAACTATTCCATCTCTAATAGTTTTTAAAGATGAACTTTGTCTCTCTTAAACAACAGAGAGGACCGACCAGTTGCCCATTACTTGGCCACTGACTTGGCTTGAACAACCTTCAGTCAGGCTTCTCTCCTCTCACAGTCCTCTCAGTTGTGGCTCCTCCCACCCCAAGTCTAAGTAAACTCTAAGGTGTAGAACAACCACTTATTACAAGAATCATTTGCACAGCATGAATTATTTCTTGTTAAACTTCCTCAGTGATGCTGTGTGCAAACCCCCACTTACTCATTTTTTCCCTCAAAGTCCCAGCTAGCATCCCCCATTCCCTATAAAAGTCTCTCCCCCACAGTTTTTTTTTTTGTTTGTTTGTTTGTTTCATTTTGAGATGCCTGCAGATCCTCAGATCAGAGCATCTTCTTTGTTACAATAGTCTTTTTGTATAAAATTTTTCCTCACATAAGTCCAGATTCGATTTTGCTTAACAATATTATGGACATTAAAAACATTAACAAATCTCCAGAGACTTCTAATATATTCTGTAAAGTGTTTAATCCCCCCAAATTTACAATAATAAATTTCTATTCACAAATATCCCTTTAGTTTGATTTTTTCCCATTCAACTATTTATAATAACAGAATCCAATTAAAAAATGAACACATCAAATAAAATTATTTATAGCATTCTTGTAGTGTGAAAGAACAAAGCTTTACGATCTTTGAGGTACTTCTAGCAAATCTGAAATAATTTCAGGTGTAAGAGACTTTGCAAATCTTCATTTATCTATTTATTTATTCTTATTTAAAAGCTGATTCTAAAAGGCAACCAACAGAATTTCAGAGTGATTTGATCATATGATTAGATAAAATCATGGATACCTGATCAATATATTTTGCCTATTTAAAGTTACAATATAATTTTGAAGTAAACATAGAAGACAACACATAATACTGTTGCCAGAAATATCAACTTTTCACCATGAGGAAATTTGTGTGCTTGCAGACATGTGTGTGTGTTTTCTGGGTTGGTTTTATAATTATGGACATTATAAAAACAACACAAATCACAGTACCTGTAAAAATTTCAAGCACCTGAGGAAATAATGGGGAAAGAGATGTTCTTATCTATAAATATCCCATGAGGAGCATTTGTGAATTAATATGTTTCATTTGTTCTAGAAGGTAGGTCTACTTAAGCATTTCAGTTGAACCCCCAACACTCTTTATATATATATATAAATATGCATATATATAAAATACATATATATTATATTGTATATTAATTATATTATACATATTATTGTATATATATATTAAAGAAATATATATGAAATTTGTATGAAATTACAAATGCTTCTCTCTGTGATATACAAATATAAAATGAGTATCTGTCAAAGATTTTATTAAACTTATTATGCAATGAGGAAACCAGTAGGATGATAAGGCTAGTTCAAAAAAGATATTGAAGACTTGAGATTTATTTATTAATTTTTAAAAGTTTATTTATTCTATTTTGAGATAGAGTGATAGTGGGGGAGAGGCAGAGAGAGAGGGAGAGAGAGAGAATTCTAAGCAGGCTCCACGCTCAGCTTAGAGCCCGATGGAAGGCTCAAACTGATGAACCATGAGATCATGACCTAAATCAAAATCAAGAGTCAGACACCTAACCAAATGAGCCATCCAGGTGGCCCAGGGCTGAAGATTTAAGCATTCTTTCATGTTAATAATGAAATAAATTTCCTAATTGATACAAAACTCCTCAATATCCAATAAGAAAGTAAATGTGTAATCTATGTGGTTATACCTTCTACTGTACAAACATTTATAAATTAACCTGTAATTTTAGAATATTTTGCCTATACTTGTCAAATGCATTATCCTATAAAATTAATTCTTCACTGACTATTAAGCAATGACATGAAAAGAATATGCAGGCATCATCATGTTTCATTTCCTAGTTTTTGTTAATATTTCTTTTTTTAAATTTTTTAAAATGTTTATTTATATTTGACACAGAGAGAGAGAGAGAGAGAGAGAGAGTGCGTGAGCAGGGGAGGGGCAAAGAGAGGGAGACACAGAATCCGAAGCAGGCTCCAGGCTCTGAGCTGTCAGCACAAAGCCCAATGTGGGGCTTGAACTCATGAGCCATGAGATCATGACTTGAGCCGAAGTCAGACACTCAACTGACTGAGCCATCCAGACACCCCTGTTAATATTTCTTAATATCACTTGCTTATAAATGAAAGCCTGACATTTCTACTGTTTTTACTGGTTGTTTTCATGTCCACCTACTAATGATTCCACCATTTTAGAGTCACCTTTTAAAGGTATTTGTAAGCATTTCCTATACCCTGAGCTTACGACAATCATACAAACCCATCTCTTCATGATCTTGGTATCTTTTATGTCCATCTTCTTTAAATCCAGCTGTTGTAGATGATTTACATCTCCCCATTTTTTTTCTGGGATAATTTTTCATCCAATTTTGTTGAAGATGTCTCTCTTCTGATGTTCTGTTATTGTTTTCATTATTGATGGTGGTTTTGTTTTATTTTGTTTGGTATGTTTTTTTTTTTTTTCCTTCTGATATCTACTTGTTCTTTTGTTTTGTTCCTGTAAGAGGAATTAGAGAGTCTATTTGTGTTACCATCATTATCTTTCCTGGTTTATTGCTTTAATATATTTCACATATTTAGGGTTTTCATACAAGAGATATTTGGAGAGATAATTTCCTCTTCTTTACCCTAAATAAGGGAAAAATATTTTTGAGGTTTCAAAAGGACAATTTAGGTACTATGAGAACTTGTAAGCTAATAACATATTTTAATCATTTTATCCAAGAAGTATTTATTAAATACCTATTGATAAATACTTTTTAAAACGTCATCTGATTTCTTACAGATTTTTATGAATTCCATTGGCAAGTATGCTAAGCTGACTGAAATCAAATTAACCAATAGGTCCAAAAAATTCATGTTTATTGAAGAAATCTCACAAAATATAGAGTAACTGAGAATGCTGGTCACAAAGAATAATAGTAGCATTTTCCGTTTTGTTACTCCTATAAAAATCTGTCCCAAAGAAAAATCTTATTTACATAAAGCCTTAAAATCAAAATATGTAAAATTTGGCCTATTATGATGATGAAAATAATTTTCTGCAAGAATCTTGTAAATAACATTGAAATAAGTATATTATATTTCATATTCATATTTATTTATAACATTTTAGTAATGTTACATACCACTGATGAACTGTAGTGCTATATCTTTCTTAGCAATTTGCTATCCTGACGGCTTAAATACCTCACCAACTTAAAAAATAATTTTAAAATAGTGAAAATAAAGTATATTCTATGATAATAGAGGCTTCCTAAATAAATAAGATCTGTCTAATGACTAATCAGTACCTTCCACATGTCTATAAAATAAATATTTGTGAATACCATTAAACTAATTTTCTTCCCCAAAGAAATTGTTTAAATACTGATAAGTTTGATACAGAGCCAACTACCACTTGTCTAAATCAAATTGAATATCAACTAGCCACAAAATTATCTCATTTAATTAACTTCATTAATTAAATGAAATTTTACCTTTTCTCTTCACTTCCAGAACAATTTCTAACAATCTCCACATGAAAATCTCTAAATGTTATTGTACTTTTTGCTATTTCCATTTGAATGTGCTGCTTCAAGGGACCAAAGTTGGATTTCTATCTATGAAATGAGGGCCATTTATACCTTCACATGCAGTACTTGCTTTCTTGTTATTATAGGCACTCTTAAGATACATTTCTCTGTTTTTATTTTTGAATTTAAAAATGCTGATAGAGCTCCCATTTGTCTTAAGACATCTATAACTCACAAGGAAAAATAACACTTATTTTCAATAAGTGATATTCCTAGGCTCTAATGAAATTCTGTGTCTTATGCAACCTCAGCAAACATTTAGCTTGTCCCAATAGCTCATAATGTTTGAAGAGATATCCAAGATATTTGTTATGTGACTGATATATTTGAAGACTAGATTAATCACAAATCTTTAGTGTAAGAAAAGCTTAGTTAAATATATTTTATGTTATGTTCAAGATAGTGTCATCTAATAAATAATATGTAACCACAAATACACCAATAACTTGTACAAAGAGTCTGTAGAAATGGTGAGCCCAGTGCAATATACAAACTAACCAAGATCCATATAGATCCATTGGGCAAATTTGAAAATGCTGCATTCTTGATTTATTATAATCTAATCTTTCTTTCTGCATAGGTCATAAGCGGGGCTGGCTAGCTTGCATCTCTGGATGCAATGATACTGCCAGCAGCATTATCTCTTTTTCCAAGTACTAAAAGTCAAAATTAAAAACTAAAAGTTTTCGATCTAGACCAAAATGCATGACTTTTGATGATAAAATACTCATATATTTTTGTCCTGTACTTAAAACATTTCCTTAGCAATAAGCATTACTTGAAGTGCTTTTAAAATGATTTATACAGATTATTAACTTCTCTATCAGAGGTTGTTAACAGAAAATATTGGAAAAGTTAGCACACAATAATGAAGTATATTTTCATTTATTTTTTTCTGTTTATAAGAAGTAGTGGTTTTTCACAGTATTTGTGTCATTATTCATATCTGATAAAGGCTAATATTTTTGTAAATTTTATTTGCTTTATTTAATTTCTTGCCAATTCCAAGACTGGAGGGAGTAGTCTAAATATAAGTGATTTCATTCTGCAGTATATACATGTATCTCGTTATTATTCTGTCAAGCATTTAGCTAAGCCACACCATGCTATTGCTGGCTTGGCATACATTTTGTTTGATCAAACTGCCAGCAGGGACCTCATGTGAGCACATGCCCTAGATAGCACCCCACAAAGTCACAAGTAAATGTAAGTCCCTGATAAGACTTCCCCAAAGGCCCTTGTGATGAACACTCTCCTGTGTCTCCCAGACAGAGCCTTTCCCCTTGTGTGCCCCTTATATAAGACCCTGTGGAGTTTAGATTTTTGGGGGGGGGGGTTTGAATTGATTAATCTCGTCTTAGCCTGGGAACCCCAAAGCGTCCAACTTAAGGACCCTAATAAAAGGATGTGCCTCAGGTCCTTCTTTCTCTCTGCCTGTATCATGCCTTGACCTCCTCACGTGACCCCTCAAGGTGTGCTGTGTACTTCCTCCAGGACCTGTGAGTAATAAACTTCTTTCAATTCCTTTGTGGCTTCTTCTTAAACCCCATGGTTCACCATGTGACACCCAGGTTCGACTTAACAAAGGGCAATTTATTAAAGCCACAACAATGTTGTACACCTTAAACTTAATACTATATGTCAATTATATATTGATAAAGATGGGAAAAAATAAATTAAATAAATAAATGTGTTTTAATTCCATTCTTTCAAAAATATATAGCATTATTTCTATATGTTAATAATTAAAAGTAATAGTAAAGATAAGTAATATTCATTGAAGCCTAATAATATATCAGAATTTGTACTTTATGCTTACAATTTTAGAATTCAACTTGTACACAATGCAAAGTAGAATTATACACTCCTCCACAGTTTACAAATGAGAAAGCTGAGTTTTCTAAATGTTACATAACTCATAAAAGTAGTTAGGAATGCTTTGTTGTGGTAAACTTTCAGTTTTATTCTAATTTGAAAATGTTATATCTGGCAACCTAACCTCATTTTTAAACCTCCTAAATGAGACTATACAGGAGATAGAATTGTAGAATAAAGAATATTTTTCCTTGGAAATTTAAAATCTTTATTCGTTTTTCCAGTACTTGTTGATAATGAGAAGCCAAGTATAATTACATTTGTTTTCTGAATTTAGCTAGATAAGTTATATAATAAATATATTTCCTCAACATTTTAGTTATTATTGATTTTTCTAGCATATTAATGTTGATGAAAAGTTATCTTTCAGTCCAATGTTCTTTTTTCATATTAATACACATTGGTTTTTTTGAATATCTTTTAGAGCATTTATTTTTTCCTTTATGTTTTGCAGTTTTAGCAGAATGTTTCTGTATATTCAGCACAATATTCATGTTTTCCTAATATAAAAACTTATGTATTTTATGGCACCTGGGTGGCTCAGTCAGTTAAGCATCTGGCTTCAGCTCAGATCATGATGTCATGATTCAGGAGTTTGAGCCCTGCTTTAAACTCTGCTTATAGCTCAGAGCCTAGAGCCTGCTTCATATTCTGTCTCCCTCTCTCTGCCCTTCTTTCACTTGTGCTCTCTCTCAAAAACAAATAAACATTAAAAAAACATTTAAAAAAACTTATGTGTTATTTCCAGTTATAAAAAAGTATTAACTATTTTGTCTTTGGATAGAGCCTCATATATACTATCAGTATTCTAGAATATTCCACATAGACTTTGTTGGAACTCCTTATTTTATTCCACATGCACTTAATTTCTTGCTGTTCAATTTAATCTCTGGATTTTTTGTTATTGTATCATGGTTATTCCCTTCTATAAATCTTGTGATAGTTGTTTTACCTTAATTTCTATTACAGAATATTAATTTTAAAAGAAAACACAGGACATACATATAATGGACTTAGAAACAACAAAATGAACACCTAGGACCCACAGTTCCAAGAAAGAGATGCGTATGTTCTTTAATTCTTAGATAACAATGTTCTGTGTATGTATATTAGATCAAGTTTATTAATTTCTATTCAAAATGCCTTTATCCCTTCTGATAGTTTCTGTTTGTCTATCAGCTACAGCTGTATATAATTTCTGGTGATTTTACTAAATTCATACCAAGTTAAACTTGTTACATATTCTTGGTTAATTGAAACTTTTTTCTTTGAAATGACGTAGTGGTTAAGTTTTGCTTTAATTTCTATTTTATCTTATCATTATGTAGTTACCTCAGCGTTTCTATATGTTTATATATATTGGAAAGAGCGCTTTTTAATTGTGATTGTTTCTTTTTTTTCTTTTTTGTGTAATCTGTCTGTAGTCATTTCCTCTGCTTTCTTTCTTAAGATTGATAATTCCACAATTACTATACCACATTCCTTTCTGTCAACTTAGAAGCTATATTTATTTATTGTTTTTTCTAGCAGTAGCTAGGAAATAGAGCATACATTCTTTACTTACCAAAATCTCCTGACACCCTCATTCCTCTCACAGATAATAAAAGGAGTTTAATAATGTTAATTCCATTCATCTTCATCCCAAATATTTTTCTATTCTTGTCATGTGTGAGGGTTACTTTTAGATGTCAGCTTGACAGAGCTAAGGAATGTCCACGTAGTTGGTAAAATGTTATTTCTGGGTATGTTTGTGAGAGTGTTTCTGGGAGCGATCAGCATTTGTATCAGTAGACTGAGCAAAGAAGATCACCCTCACCAATGTGGCACACATTATTGAGAACCCAAATAGGAAAAGGCCAAGAAAGGGAGAAATTCTCTCTCTCTCTCTCTCTCTCTCTCTCGGATGTCCATTTTCTCCTGCCCTATAACATTGGAGCTCCTGGATCTCAGGCCTTCAGACTTAAACTGAATTACACCGGAGGCTTTTCTGGTTCTCAAGTTTGCAGGCAGCAGATTGTGGCACTTCTTGGCCTCTATAGCTATGTGAGCCAATTTCTATAATAAATCTCCTTTCTCATTATATATCTTATCGGTTCTGTTTTTCTGGAAAACACTAACCGATACAGTATGCAATTTTATTTATTATCCATAAAATGTTTGACCCCGAAGGATATTATTATCGCTTGGTAGAATCAATATTCACATTTGCATTTTTATATTTACTGTTCTTCATTTATTTTTACATCACTAATACTTCATCTGAAAATAGTTCTTTCTGCCTGAACTTGGTGAACACTTTCAGAATGGCCTTTAGCTTAGGTCTGCTGGTAGTGCATTCTTTCTTTAGGTTGCTAGAAAATATCTTTGGTCTGAATTCCAGAAGTGTATATTTTTTTCCTTTCAATTATCAAATGTTTATGTATTTAGTGTTTAAACATAGTCCACTATCCTGTGGCTTTAATTACTCCTGATGAAAAGTCAGCTATTTGTTTAAATTTTGCCATTAAAACATAGCATCTCTTTTTTGCCCTCTAGCTCATTTATGATTTATTTCCTTTTTTCTTTAGATTTCTATGATTTCACTATGATGTAATTGGTTGTGATTTTCTTTATGACTTATTTGGGGCTATTGAGCATTTTTAAACTATGGATTGATGACTTTTAACTGTTTTGGAAAATTATTACCTATTAACTACTCAAATTGTTTTAAATTTCTTTTACTCCATAACCTCTTACTTTTCTTACTAGGTCTCCAATTAAGTATTTGTTAAACTCTACCTCCTATATCTCTTTTCTACTAGTCTGAACTTTTCCTTTTTTAAGTGTATTTATTTATTTTAGAAAGAGAGTGTACACACGAATGTGTGAGCAAAAAGCGGGGGGGGGGTTAGGGAGAAGGAAAGAGAGAATCCCAAGCAGGCTCCATGCTGTCAATACAGAGCCTGATACGGGGTTCTATCTTATGAAGTGTGAGATCATTACTGGAGTTGAAATCAAGAGGTGGACACTTAACTGACTGAGCCACACAGGCGCCCTCCCATCTTTTTAAACTTTGCATTCCACTTCTGTATCACTTATTTTGACTTATTTTCCTGGCAATTAATTCCCCCTCCAGATGTGTTTAAACTGTTAAATGCATTCACTGAATTGTTAATTATAATTTCTGTGTTTATCAGGTTTTATCATTTTTCTTGGCTTTTGTTTTTGTCTGACACTGAGATGTCACTATGTTTTTTTAATTTTCAATTATCTTTGAATATTTCAAGATTAGGTACAATCTCCTTGTAATATTAAGCATAGATTTATAAGTCTATCTTTCATTATTTGGGTGCCTAGAATTGATTATGTGCTAAACATTTTATTTGAAACAACTTGTTTTTAGAAATTATTCGAAAACTAGCATGAAGATTTATTCCTTCAGAAATGATTCTTTCATATATATATATAATCTATATATATATTATATAGAAAACTAAAATCATTGGTATTATTGTATTACCTTATCCAATTCCAAAGCATAAGTTTCTCCAGACAACCCATGTTTCTTAAAGCCTAAGGGCAGGTCATTTGAATGTTGGTTTTCAAACTCTTAATATTTTATTTTAATGTGTCTGCCTGTGATCCTCCAGTCTTTACATGACATGGTCTTTAACCATAGTAGATCTGTTTTATCCCTAGCCTGAAGGGTTTTTAAACCTGCAGCTTCTTGGATGTCTCTACTTATTTGAGAATAATTCCCAAATAAGTAAAAGAATTTCCCAATTCTGAAAGGTTTTGGCTGTGCCAAAATCTTCTGGTTTCCACCTTTTCATTTTGGGAGTATTATTACTCTTAATTTTCTTAGTTTTCTTTAGCTGTTAGAATAATCCAAATACCTGTGTGAGAAGTACTGGAAGTTGATATTCTTTTCTGGTGGTCCTTCTTGTCGTTACCAATATTGAAACTTTTTATGTCTCTTTACTTATTCCTAATATTATTCATGTGTGCTTCTTTTTTCTGATCAGGCCAGACTTTTTATTATAGTTTCTTTGGTTTTATTCTGATCTTTTTATAATTTCTTAGAACACATTCGCAACCTTTTCATTTTTTACTTCTTCTATTGTAACTGAAACAGGGCTGCAGATTTCTCTCAATATTCCCTTTTGCTGCAACTCACTTTTTAACATTTTTACTAATTTCTTCATCATTCAGTTTCTAGCATTTTGAAAAATGTACCATGGCTTTTGAGCTATGATTTATTAATTTTTGACCTATGACTTATTACTAATGCTTTTTGGTATTTTATTACATTAATACTAGTAATTTATTCTTATTGTTATGAGTAATAATAGCCAATATTTATTAGTACCCATATGGCTCAAAGTACATTATGTTTACTTTTCGCACTTAATCTTGGAAATAACCAGGTGGGAATAGATGAGATTGTTATATCTTCCTTTTCAAACAGCTTTGTGAAAGTTTGATTGACATGCAATATAGTACACATGTTTAAAGTGTAAAAGGTGATAAGATTTAGTATGATATGCCCATGAAATAATTTCTGCACCGAAGATAATGGACATATCCATAGCCATCAAAAATGTTTTCCTTCTCTTGTGTAATCTATTCCTCTCAGCTCTCCAAATTTCCTACTCCTTCCCCACACCACCATTGATCTATTGTCACTAAAGATTTTAAGTTTACATTTTTTTTTAATTTATGTAAACGGAATTAGGTGAAAGTACTCTTTGTTTTACTTTTTTACTTGATGTAATAATTTTGATATCCATTCATGTTGTTGTTCATATCAATAGTTTCTTTCTATTGCTGTAGAGCATTGCATTGTATGGATATCCTAAAGATATTTTATCCTTTCACTTTGCTATATGTTTTTATAATTTCTAGTTTTGTCTATTTCAAATAAAACTTCAACAAACATTAACATTGAACTCTTTTCCATTAGCCCATAGATTGTTTAGACAAAAATATCCAGAGGGCCTCACTATGCACTACTCCTTGAGATATTTGTAGAATTTAATCACATTAATCACACCGGATTAGGGGAACCATTTTATAGCGAAAAGTGTAATATTTATTTCAGGACTTTAGAATCTACTTTATATCCCATACTGCATCACCCTGAAATGACTAGCTGATAGAGTATTTGAACAATCTGCTGGAGATGTAGTTGATGTGTCCCACCGCCTTCTCCTTGAGACAATAGTATACAAGGTTGAGGTACTGTCTTCCAAGCTTTAGTATACAAATTGAACTAAAGACCTCTATATGTCATTGTATGTCCAACAGGAAGAATATATGTCTGACATAAGTTTTATAATTAAATATGGAAGCTGGATTTACCTCCACTTATCATCATGCTCAATAACACATGGAAGTGTTTTGGCTTTCTTCTCTCATACTATGAGGTAATGCTATCTCCGGCCAAGTTACAGCTCGTATTCCCCAAAGGGAACATTCTTTCACCAGGGATCACAAAAACTAAGCTAAAAATGATGGCTGCCACTCAAGCACTTTGGGTTACTGTGTCCAAGGACCAGTAGGCAAAGGCAGGAGTCAGCAGTTTGGCAAGTGTAATTAACTCTGATTATTTCCGAAGGGGATAGGGCTGCTGTTACACAATTAGGGCAGAGATGAGATGTATAGCTATCACCAGATAATCCATTTTGGTGCCTGTTGGTACACACTTTCCCGGTCATGACTGTAAATGAACACCTTCATTAACCTCAGCTGAGAAGGACGTGGTGACCAGGGTCTCTACACTTAGGGAATGGGGGTCTAGGTCATAACAGCAGAGGAATCACTGATACGGGCAAAGCAGAATCTAACTTGAATACAGTAGAGGACAGAGATGATGAGTAGCCCACTGGATGGATTTTGATCGGTACAGAGATATATTACCTAATTTACTTTTTAATTTTTTTTTTATGTTTTAATGTATTTTTGAGACAGAGAGAGAGAGAAAGTGAGCACAGGTGGGGGGCGGGCAGAGAGAGAAGGAGATACAGAATCCAAAGCAGGCTCCAGGCTCTGAGCTGTCAGCACAGAGCCCGATGCAGGGCTTGAACCCACGAACCGTGAGATCATGACCTGAGCCAAAGTTGGATGCTTAACCGACTGAGCCACCCAGGTGCCCCAACTAAATCTGCTTTTGACACAGGACTTATTGCACAGCTGTCAGCAGACAGACTGTAGCTGTCAGTTTCTTTATAATTACCTCAGTTTATCTTAGTGCAGACCATATACAATGACTGATTGTGGTGCAGATTAAAAGGCTGGCCATCTGTGATGAGCCATATATACTCCTAAATTTTCTGTAAGATTGGCTGAGTTTTCATTTAGGCCTATTTTGCAGGCACACTTCTAACTTCCAAATCTACTTCTTCCATTTTCCTTTCCACAGGTGTTGATGCCCGATGAATAAATACCATGCATGCCACACTCCATCTAGGCATCTGCTTGTGGAGAGCTCAGCCTACAAAAGTATTCATAATGAAATCAGCTTCTGCTGCTTTTTTGTCGGCAGTCTCCCACATAATAGTACTAATATTATAATAATGCAAACAGACACGCAAACAAATCTCAGCTTCCCCTAATGCATACCTACATTAACATAACTTATTAATTCATTATTCAAGTTTATTAGGGTTTTTACTGAACACAAGCCTAAATTAATTTGTGTAACTCCCCCATCCTTAATCTACCCTTCCCCCCATTAAAGTGGCATTCCTCATAAAAAAAGAGTGAGAAGGATTTACATTTTTCTCTCAGAATCCAAACATGAAGTGGTTCCTCAGGGGGTGAAAGTACATTAAAAAAGTGTGGGGGCTTGGGGCCTCTGGATGGCTCAGTCACTTAAGCCTCCGACTTCAGCTTAGGTCACCATCTTGTGGTCCATGGGTTCAAGCCCCGCATCAGGCTCTGTGCTGACAGCTCGAGCCTGGGGCCTGCTTAGGATTCTGTGTCTCCCTCTCTCTGCTCCTCCCCTGCTTGTACTCTGTCTCTCTCTCTCTCTCTCAAAAATAAATAAACATTAAAAAAAATTTTTTAAAGGTGTGGGGGCTTATTTCATTAGCCCCTGAAACAATCATTGTATGCAGAAAGAAAAAAGTAGTGTTTGTCCTTATCACTAAAAATATAATGAGAAATAATATAACTCTAATGTACCTAAAATGTTAAATAAAATGTTCTTTTCTGAAAATTATACTATCATATGCAACTTTAAGATTTTCTTATTCTTCACCAGATTACTTTCAAAAAAACAACATATAAGTCAGTATTTGGTCATTTTAGCAAATGGTATAGTGATTATACGTCCAGGTTTTACTCTTTGGTAACAGTGAGATAAACTGAAAAACATAGTGTCACAAAATGACCTATAAGCACTGGTTGCCAAATACCTTCCCCCAAATCCTATCTAGGTTTAATTATGAAAACTCATCCTAAAATGATTATTTAAGGACGAAGTGGTGGGGTAATAATAAGAGATATTTATGTATATTCACGTGATCTCAACACATTTAGGTGAATTCTTGTCAGTATTTATTATAAAGGATCAGGTAATATTCGCAGATTCTGTTCATTCTCAGTCTTTCACAGTGTAACGAAATATAGGTACTATTTTGGAAATGATGCATTTTTTTGTGAAGTCAATAAAGAATGTGCCTAAGGGTAAAGGAACAGTTTGTATATCAAAATACCCTGGAGAGTTGTCTAGGCAATGAAGATATAAGCTTTAAAATTTATATTTTAAGTCAAGAAATAAAAATGGTATTACTTTGTACTTGTCTAGCACAGCTAGTGCTGGTGCAGAATAAAAGGTTGTAACTTTATTCTCCTGCAGTCGTGCACCACGCCGCCACATCTCCCGTAGAGTCTGCCATTTTTAAGAAATCAACCGCAGTTCGGTCACTTTATTGGTAACAAGAATGCCCATTTAGCATAAACAATAGCAACGTTTCCCCCCCCAAGGAAAGCAAAATTTCGTCGCTTTTCCTGATCCATGCATCCGTATTACTTTTAAGAGATGAAACAAATTGTCCATCTTGAATGCTATATCTCTTATAGATTGTGTTAGTCATAGTATCAGCTATTATTTCAAAAATACACTTAAGAATTTTAATTTGAACTTCAAAATATTAGTTGTTCATATTTTTATTTAGAAGAGTATCTCTTTTGCTGTTATGGGTCACAGGCCAATTTGATAATACAAATAAAGTTACAGAACCTGTAGCAAAAACATAGGTGAACTTATTAATAAATGTAACTTTTTTGACAGGAATATCATTGATATTCTAATAAGGGAAAAACATCAAAATATTCTTGAATCTTGTTCATGAAACTGTAATGGTTATGAGTGTTAACTGAAGGATACTTGAAATAGATTATAAAAGACAATCAATTCTCCGTGTGTTAAGCATTTATACGACATTCAATTAAAATTAAGTTATTATAATTATGGAGCAATCCTAACTGGTATTCAGTATAAGCGTAATGATAAACAGTACGAATAACCATAGCTATTGAGCCCTTATTTGCCCTCTTTAAATGTTTTGCACTCTCATGTTGATGTCTTTACACTAACCTGGCAGAAATTGACTATTAATATTATATATAATTTAGTATTACATTAATACTTTCATTCTGATGTGATGTAAGAGAAGCTTAGCAATATTAACTTTTGTGTAAAGTCAAGAATTCCATAAAGTAGTAATACTCTATGTTTTACATGGTATCAAACCTCTTGGCCTCAATAACCTAACTGTGAGAAATTTGATCAAAATCTAACATTTTCATGAGAAAAAATTGGCCTGTGATACACTCTAGTATGCCCGTATTCATTTTTTACTTTTTTTATACTCTATTTTCTTTTTAATTATACTGACTTTTGAACAATGAATAACATATTTTCCATAAACTATAGATTATTCTCATTATCCCAAATATTGTTTTTTAAAATTATTTTATTATAAAGATATTTTACAAATATTGGACTTAGATAGATGTATGAGGTAAAGAGGTAAGCTGAACACTCATATATATACAACATACTGCTTGAGAATCAAAGACTTTGACATTTCTGTCACTACACTGTCCTCATACAGGGAGGCAAACATTATTCTGAGTTACATGACTATCATACTCATAATTTTCAGATTACTTTATTGAACGGGAAATGATATATTTGTAGTTTTCTCTGCTTTTGAAATTTACGTATTGTGATGTGTCTGGCTGCCTCAGTTGGTAGAACAAGAGGCTATTGATCTTAGGGTTGTGAATAGAAGCCCCATGTTGCAGGTAGAGTTTGCTTTTTAAAAATTACATATTGAAACCACACTCAAGGTATACTGTGTTTTGTGGGGTTTTTTGCTCAGCATTTTAATTATGAAAGTTATATGTATCGGTGTGATAGTATAGATATCCATTTTTGCACTCATATGTATTTCCATGAGTGAATATAGCAATTCAACTATCCAGTCTTCTTTGATGGATTTTCAGATTGTTCCCAAGTTTTACAATGTTTCTACAAACACTGAATTATATGTCTTTTGATGTACATTCATGAGAAATTTTACTGTGGAGTATACTCATTACTAGAACTTCTGGGTCATTGGGAAATGACATTTTCAAGTTACATAAATACCATATTTTTCCACTATATTTTTGTCAGTGAACACTTCCATGAGAAGCATATTTAATACTCCAAATCTTTACCAAAGTGGGTATTACCAGACTTCTACATTTTCTTTTTTTAACAGAAATTATGGTATTTTTTTAAGTTTATTTATTTTTTTGAGAGAGAGAGACAAAGAGAGAGAGAGAGAAAGCACATGAGCGTGCATGCCTACATGAGCAGGGGAGGGGCAGAAAGAGAGAATTCCAAGCAGAATCCCAATGTCAGTGGGAGCCTGACGTGGGGCTCCAACTCACAAAGTGTGAGATCACGACCCGAGCCAAAACCAAGAGCCAGAAGCTCAACTGACTGAACCACCCAGGCACCTCAACATCTGTAGTTTTTAATGTAATATTTATAAACTGATGAGCATTTGTGATAATGATTTTAGTTCCCTAATTATTGTTAAAGTATCCATTCAGATTTGCTTTTAGTGAAATGACCATTTTTCTTGAAGATTTTTAAACTATTTTTTAAGATTTAAAAGAATGTACAATATGTAAATCATTAAATCCTTATATGCATTAAATATACTCTCCAAATTATTTTTCCATTTTCTTTATTGTGTCCATTTTGAACAGAAATTTTAATGTAATTTAATGAGGTCAATTATTTGACTATTTTTGAGTTAAGAAAACTTTTTTACAATATATCCATATTTCATACTAAAAATTTTAAGGCTTAAATTTAAACAACCCTTAATCCATTTTGTATCTATGTTGTAAGGGTTAAAATTTTCATTTTTCTCTTATGAATTGTGTATTAATTTGCTTGGATTGCTATTACAAACTAACATAAATTGTGTGGCTTATAAACTACAGAAATTTAGTTCTCACAGTTCTGGAGGCTGAAAGTCTGAGATCAAATTGCCAACATAGCCAGATTCTGAGGAGGGCCCTCTTCCTGGTTGGATACTGCCATCCATTTTCTGTGTCCTCACACAGCGGAATAGGCAAGGAAGCTCTCAGTGGTCTCTTTTACAAGGGAGCTAATTCATAAGGTCTCCAGACTCATGATCTAATCATTTCCCAAAGGTCCTACCTCCAAATATCATCACACTGGGTATTAAGGGTTCAGCATATCATTTTGGTGAGGGACACATTCAATCTATAGCAGATTGTATGTGTGTGTGTGTGTGTGTGTGTGTGTGTGTGTAATTTTGAAACTGTCCATTATTCCACTCCTTCTCTGAACATCATTGACTCTTCTTATATGCCAAAACTGGTCTTAACTTTGTTGAACAGGTTTGACAAATAGGGTAAAAACTAGCGTGGCATAAGTAGAGATTTGAAAACTGCCTGCTCTTTAAGGTTTCTATTTATGCTGCTGTCACTATGGAAGCAAGCCCAGTCTAGCCTCCAGGAAATTTGTAGCATGTGGAACAAAACAAACCTGTCTTAGTAGAGACATTTTAGATCAGCTATTCTAGCTAGATATCCTAGGCCATCCATCCCAGCCAAGCTATTAAATGACCACGAAGATCAGCAAAACCAGCCAAGAACATAACCACATTAGGTAATACATAAAACTGGGAGCTGAATAAATGTATTGTTTAACCCCTTTACATCTTAGAGAATTTTGATATGCAGGAAATACATAGCTAATACACAATAATTAATATTCTCACCATTGAATTCTAAATGATTTAACCTTTCTCTATAATCTGCAGTCTCATATAAGCCATAGAGATAAAGTTCTATATCCACATGAGATTCTCCCATAACCTCTTCTTTATTTTATACAAATGGTCCTTTTAGCTTTTTTAAATTATTTTTTAAAGTTTATTTATTTTTGAGAGAGGGAGAGAGACTGAAAGCAAGGCCAGAGAGAGAGGGAAACTGAGGATCCGATGTGGGCTCCATGCTGACAGCACAGAGCCTGACATGGGGCTTGACGTGGGGCTTGAACTCATGAACCCTGAGGTCATGACCTGAGCCAAATTCAAACACTTAACTGACTGAGCCAGCCAGGAGTCCACAAGTGGTCTTTGTAAAACCTATGTGTAAACTATTCTATCTTAATTACCACATCTTTATAATAAGTCTTGTATATAGCACTTAAACTCCCCAAGTTCGTTTCTCTTCCTTGTGATCCATAGACATTTTTAGCATTTTCCCTATTTATAGAAAAATTTAAAGGTATTTCAGGTTTCCATTTGATTTTGATTTAATTAATTTAACTAGTGATCAACCTAAAAGAAATTGGTATCTTTCCAAAATTGAACAGTATGAGTCCATTAATTTGTTGCTTCTTCAAACCTTTTCTTTTTCAAAAAATTTGACAATGATTTTCACAGTTTGCACACATCTGGGTGTGTTTGTGTGTGTGGGTGTATAAATATAGACTTACTGCTTTGCTTTTCATATCTATGGTGACCATTAAAATATCTTTTCAGACCTATGGATGCAGAGAACCCAGCTGACTGAAACCCCTCTCTGAAATCTACCATTTCGTTTGTAGGGAACTCACACTTCCCATGATCTGCTCATAATTGGTAATACATCCAGTATATTAAGGTGGGCCCATTTCTGGGATACATAGGACTCATATGATGTATGACTTCGATTGGAAGACACCTTAGCAGCTCTCTTAAAATCTCATTGGATCAACTATGCTCTCTAAGAAACTTCCCACTTACTTTCCATCCTTATTTTCCTTCTCTTGTTTCATTCCACTCTGAGTCAATTTGTATTGTGCTTTGCCAGCTTTTCTAGGATCCCCTCCCATATTTTTCATGTATAATCTGTCTTGATGTTTGTTTCTCAGAAGACCCAGACAACACACCATTCTAATAAAAGTAGAATGGAATGTTAGTTTTACGAATTTCAGGTCATCATTATTAATGATTAGTGTTTTATTAAATTATATCTTATATAAATAGGCTTGCTAGAAACATGTTTTCTTCCTTTCTACAAAAGGTTGACTGTTTTGGCATATATATATATATATATATATATTATATATATATATATTATAAAGTACATTAAAGTTATGCATTGTTATCCACTGCTTTAGCACCGTTATTTTTTTATTTATTTGGGAGATTGAGAGACCAGGAGAGGGGTAGAGGGAGAGAGAGACACCAAGGGAGAGGGACAGACAGAAAGAGATTCTCAAGCAGGTTCCAAGCACAGCATGGAGTCCACATGGTACTGGATCTCAAAACTGTGAGATCATGACTTGAGCTGAAATCAAGAGTTGGCCACTTAACAGACTGAGTCACCCAGGCACATGGCGTGTAGCACATATTGAGAAGTCCATTAATTTTTCACTAAATTACTGTGATAATTTTGTTATAAATAAAATTATTGTATCTGTGCGGAACTATTCTGGACTTTACTCTGATTATAATTAATTTTTATTTTATTAACACCATTCTTATATTTTGCAAAAAGCTTTAAAACATAAAATTCAGGTACTCAACATTTGTTATTCTTCTTGGAGATTGTCTTGACTTGGATATTTTGCATCAATCATATAAATTTAAAACCAGCTTGTCAAATTGGACCCACACAACACACACCACACACACACACACACACAGAGTATTGTATTGAGGCTATTGATTTCTTTGACAAGATTTGATATTTAACAGTCTTGAGTCTTACAATAATTTTCAGTTTTTCTGGGACTCCTTTATGTCCATCCCTCAGCAAATTGTAATAGTTTTCAGTGTAGTACTTTTTTATCACTTTTTGGGGGATTAATCCTTAGATATTTTATTTCTTTTCCAAGGTCCTTTCAAATGATTTTTTCTACTTTAAATTGATAACTGCTTTTTGGTTGTTAAAATACAAATGAAATTTTTAATACCTTTTTATTCAATGCTTACTAAGATCACCATTTACTGATCATTTATGGGTATTCTTATGTTTGCAATGCACACAATTATTTCATTTCCAAATAATGTATTTCCAAATATGTATTTCCTGTCCAATCTTACACCAATTACTTCTACTTCTTCATGTATTGTACTGTAGGATCATCAGTATAATGTCAAATAGAAGTGGTGAAGGTGACAGTTTGTGAGCTAGAGCTCCGCATCGGGCTCTGTGCTGACAGTGCGGAGCCTGCTTGGGATTCTCTTCTTCTCTATCCCTCTTCTTTCTCTCAAAATAAATAAACATTAAAAAAAAAAAGGGAAAGAAATGCATGAAGGTGCATATCATTTATCTTACCTAATTTAGGGGAGAAACATTTAATATATCATCATTAAGTTTTGTCAAGAGCAGAATTTTATTTTTGTTTTTTGTTGTCTTTAGATACCACTTCTCAATTTAAAAGGTTCAACTTGTAGGGGCAACCCGGGTGGCTCAGCCGGTTAAGTGTCTGACTTCCACTCAGGTCATGATCTCACGGCTGGTGAGTTTGAGCCCCGCATCTCGCTCTGTGCTGACAGCTCAGAGCCTGGATCCTGCTTCAGATTCTGTCTCCCTCTCTCATCTGCCCCTCCCCCACTCATGCACTCTGCTGAAATACTTTATTATTTCTTAAACTTCACCTTTTGCTCTATTTTTCTTATCACTATAGCAGTGGAATCATGGGCCACTCTGAATATATTTTTCCTTCTTTCTCTTGTCCCTAGAATTTTGGCATACCTTATAATTTAAGGTAAAATGATCTACCTCATAACTGACAAAAAAAAAGAAAAAAAGAAACTCTGAAAAGTTAACTTCCTTCAAAGCCATGGAATTTTTTAAATAATTTGTAGTTATCATTAATCATTCTGATTCTCTGTGCACTTGGTTTTAACTTCCTAAGTTTCTCCTTAAAATTAGAATTTGAAATTAGTTGCATCTCAAAGAAATGCAAGGGACGTGTTCATGTCTCTCTTTCTTGCCATGACTGGTCTCCAAACTATTTCCTGTGACATGATGATATCATTTCTAGTTAGGTTTATACGAAGTCAATGATGTTTTTCCTAGGTTTCTTAGGTACTAACTCTATACATGCTTTGACTTCGATCCTCTCTTTATTTAAGTAAAATTTTGCTTTCTGCTTGCGTTTGAGTCCCTCCTACTGCAATAATAATAAAGCTGGATGGATATGCATTTCTTCTTTCAAAAATTCTTGGGTATTGTTTGCATTGGAGTAATCATTCTAATGAGTTCAAAAGATATATTTTTCAAGTTGTATAGTTATTTTTTAGTTAGAAACTTAGTCAAATACAATGTGGAACAAAAACCCTGTGATTTAATTTTTATCAAATGTTGAGTGGTTCCACTTGTGTATGGAATAATAAATAAGTGCCCCTAATTCATATTTTGGGAGAAAGTTTTAGATTAAATAAAATATTTGGGTTTATTATCAATTTCATGAAAATTGTATTATAATTGAAAATAATCCTTTTTATGACCGTATTAGATATTCTTAAATACATTAGGAATATAAAAAATATTAACATAATGGAAAATATAATAATAATATGGAAAGCACTATATTTTACACATTATCATCTTTTCATATATTATCATTCTTTTCAATGTTACCTCTTTATTCCTAATTATTATTAGTAATGTTTTGATTTTATACCTTTTGTTAGCCATTCTCTTTGTTAAAATATAGTAATAAAAATTTTGCCTGGAAGGATAATGTTCTGAAATGAAATATATATATATGTGTATGTATATATACACACACATATATATACACCTACACACAAGATGTGTATATATATATATATATATATACACACAACACATATATATGCACATACATATATATAGATACACATATGTATGTATATATGTATATATATGTATGTGTGTATACGTGTGTGTGTGTGTGTGTATATATATATACTGTTTAAAAGCAAATCCTGAACTGTATAATAGGGCATACATATATGGATAGAAATTTTATGAACTCCATAAAACCAGAAATAAGAACAAATCTATACGTTCCTAAGTATATCGTGATGATTAGTGTTAACAAATGAATACATACTCAGGTTGGCTAATAGCTTCTCAGGGAGTAACATCTATTTGTTCAGTGACTAGCAAGACCTCATAATTCCCTTGGGCTACTGATAAAAAGTCTTCCCCATTAAAAGAACATACAGTACACTTTCACATAACACTGTTAATTACAGTATTCCAATTTTTACTCTAAAGTAAGAAACTATTTTCCATGTATTATATGATTAATGATTCCCCAGGCAAAGCAAGGAAGCCCTGTTTCTTACATGCGTTATCAGACAATAATATTTATATTAAACCCATTAAAATTAAAATATAATTTTGAGGTGATAATACATCAGTTTTCAAATGACAAAGCACACATCTTTTCCCTTTCCAAGGTTTTTATCTGATTAAAAATGGCAAACTAATAAAATAGAAGGGAAATTTTCCCTATCACTTTTTAATATGCATGTGTTTTTCTAATTTATAGCTTATATAAAATATTTTATTTCTCTAAATCTCTCAATGAATCTGGAGGTAGATACTCTTTACGAGTGTGGAAAAACATCCTGTCTTGGGATATCTTCTTCTCAGAGTATGACTGATTTTAATTAATATGACTGCCTTCCAAAATTGAACTACATCTTTTATAGAATACATGTCATATTTTTATAAAATATGATATACATAATAAATAAAATGATTTTTTCTGGAGTCACTAGACTGTAAGGATAGTTTTAAATGCTTAAAATATTAAACTAAGAAGAACAGCACCCAAAATTTGAGCAAGAAATCAGTTGGGTAAAATGGATTGCCTGAAAATAATTACTCATATCAGCACCAAGATTCTGACATCAAAACAGTTTGGTAAGTTAAGGCACACTAACATTGACATTCTTTATTAAGCCAAGCTTCTTAAAATGGATGAAAGTCCAACACAAATAACTTAACATTTGTCTGCCACATTCAACTAGCGGAAGCTAACATAATTATATTGAAGAATACATTCCTATTTGACTTAGTAAATAGTCAAGATTAAATTTAATAAAATATGAAATGAACATCAGTAAATAAAAATGATAAACCCACAAGAAATTACACCAGGAATGAATCATTATTTTTTGTTGTCTTCATTAATTGGAGACACACACTCCACACACAAACACAAAATTGCATCACGTAGCAACAATATCAGACTTCTAGAACTTGGTATCAACAAATCCCTTGAATATTTTACTTTTTGCTCTGACCAATTGATATGTTGATGTTATATTGAGCCCTAACCTATATGAGAGGGTATATTAAAAGAAGAAAAAGAAAATTTAAAAGTCTAGGGAGATTTTTATGAGAGAAGAAAAATTAAGACAAATGCGATTTATACCAACCTTACATGACTTTGGGAATCCAATCAGCTTCTGCTTATTTTTCTTCAGATTTTAATAATAATTATTCAAAGAATCATTTTTACTTCTCAGTATTTATATACTTCACAGAATGACCGTGAATCTTTGAAATGCTTATATCACTCCTATTTTTCTATGCCATTGTTTCCTTGTGGCCTCCACTCCTGACTATTCGGTATGTTGTTGACATACTGGTTATTCATCGTTATGGTTTTGTCTACTTATCCCAGTTCACATACTCTTCTTTACTGATACTATCTTATTTTCAGGATCTCTAACTCAAACTGTCTAACTCAAACTGTTGAGATGAAGACAATGACCATTGATGGTGAATCAATTGAGGAGAATTATATTTGCTGTTAAAGCAATAATAGATATGCTTTTTAAATAATTTTAAAAGACTAGGCAAATTACTTAAATAATACCACTTAAAATATTTGTAATTAATATTATGACACTTTTATTCCCATATATATGAATAAAATTTTGGAAAACTTGGGAACAGTGTTCATTGTCATTATTTATATCACTTTTACGCTTTAGCAATATACAATTAACAGCTTGCCAAACAATATAGCAATATGAAATTATTGAATATGAATTATGCTACAGAAATTATTCCAAGAGGTCTGGCATCCATTTTTTGGGAGTACCAATTTGTTCAATTAACTAATTATTATTGAACATCTAGATATCTTGTGTATATATATATATATATATATATATTATATATAATACCTCAATACTGAATAACATTCTTGCAACTATATCTTAGAGAAAATACATGGTAACTTCTCTATAATTGACCAATGTGGAATGTCTGATCTAAACATTATCAACAGGTAAAAATTTGCTGTGTTTACTGAAAAAATTGTTTCTGTAAAGCTTTTATAGGGGAAGAAAAAGTTTTAGTTTATTCTCTTAGGGTTTGCATCTGGGCCTGAAAATTAAACTGACAAACATCGATTAACAGTAGAAAAGCATACAAATTATCTGTTTTACATGACATGAAAACCTTCATAAGGAAATAAAGACATGGAGAAAAGATTAAATCTGATTATTTTATGCTAGATTTGATGACAAGTAAACAGTTGTGGAGAAAAATATGACAGCATGAAAGATATGAAGTCAGCGTAGTAAATGGGGAGTGAGGGGTGGAATTTAGCCTTATTTATTCAGTTCTTGGTGTCTTTTCTCTTGTCAACAAGGATATTCTTCCTTTCTGGGTATAGGAAGAGTGCCTCTCACATGAAAGTGTTATGACACATATCATCTAGTCATAGATATCATGAATATATATATATATATGCACACATATATACATATATATGTGTGTATATACATATATGTTAGATATATGAACATATGATTAAGTAAATCTTCAGACTTTTTTTCTAGCAGCATATTTTCTAGCAATTATATAAGACAGGAAAATAAGTACTGTGTTTCACAGATATAGGGTTGTTTTCATATGCAGAAATGGATTTGACAGATGGGAGAAGTTGAGAGGCAAACAGAAAGTAAATTAAGCAATTTGTTTATAGAATTACAGAAATGATGGAGGGAATTTAGTAGAATTTGGAGGTTAAATAATTAAGAGGTTTAGGACAGTGCTGAGATAAATTCCAGCGTTGAAGGGAGCATGGTGGATGTTGAACCATGGTTTTAAAGTTTATTTATTTATTTTTTAGGGAGGGAGGGGCAGAGAGAGAGACAGGGACAGATGATCTGAAGCGGGTTCTGCACTGATAGCAGAGAACCCTATGTGGGACTCGACCTCACTAAACATGAGATCATGACCTGAGCTGAAGTCGGACACCTAACCAACCGAGCCACCCAGGGGCCCTGAATCATGCTTTTAGAATGTCCTCACATTGTAAAACACCTTAAATCCACAGCTGGCCAATTTTGTACTTGATT
This sequence comes from Lynx canadensis, assembly GCF_007474595.2. Classification (NCBI taxonomy): domain Eukaryota; kingdom Metazoa; phylum Chordata; class Mammalia; order Carnivora; family Felidae; genus Lynx; species Lynx canadensis. The sequence goes on from NC_044306.2 coordinate 67,318,779, forward strand.
CTAAAATGAGATCCAGGAAAAATATTTAGGGAAAAGAGTACACCAGTCACTTTTATGCTTTTGAATTATACTATGGGAAGGTGGAGAGAAGGCTAAGAGAACATAGGGAGGTTATCTTTACAGGTGAGAGATGAGGAGGCTCTGACATGTGGGACATTGTCTTTGAAATGGACATGAGGGCATAATATCAGAACAATTCAGAAATAGGAAGCGGAAAGCAAATATGAGATGTGTACTTGTAAATAATTTGGTTAGCACATTTGTTTCTTCACAAAGTATAACAAGATTGATACACATCTCTTATTAAGAAATAGCCAAAGTAAGTTATTTCCCTTATAGAATGTTTAAATTTCTATAAGATATTCAACATTTTCATAAAGAATCTAGCTGTGCTTTCAACAATAGCCAAATCATGGAAAGAGCCCAAATGTCCATCAACTGATGAATGGATAAAGAAGATGTTCTTTATATATACAATGGAATGGGGGGGGGTGGGGGAGAGGGGAAAGTGGGTGATAGGCATTGAGGAGGGTACCTGTTGAGATGAGCACTGGGTGTTGTATGGAAACCAATTTGACAGTAAATTATATATAAAAAATATGAAAAAAACATACACACATACACACAGGATGGAATACTACTTGGCAATGAGAAAGAATGAAATCCTGCCATTTGCAACAATGTGGATGGAACTGGAAGGTATTATGCTAAGTGAAATAAAGTCAGTCAGAGAAAGAGAGATATCATATGTTTTTACTCATATATGAAACCTTAGAAATTTAACAGAAGACCATGGGGGAAAGGAAGGGAAAAAAAAAACAGTTTCAAACAGAGAGGGAAGCAACCCATAAGAGACTCTTAAATAGAGACCAAACAGGGGATTGTGGGGGGGGGGAGCAGGGTAGATGGTAAAATGGGTGACGGGCATTGACGAGGGCCCTTGTTGGGATGAGCACTGGGTATTGTATGTAAGCGATGAATCATGGGAAACTACCCCCAAAACCAAGAGCACACTGTATACACTATATGTTAGCTAACTTGAAAATAAATTATATTTTGAAAGAAAGAAAGAAAGGAAGAAAGGAAGAAAGAAAGAAAGAAAGAGAAAAAAGAAAGAATAAGGTTTTTTTGGAGGAACCTGGGTGGTTCAGTGTGTTAGCTGTCCAACTCTTGATTTTGGCTCAGGTCATGATATCACCATTCGGTGAGATTCTGCTTAAGATTCTCTCTCCCTTCTCTCTCTGCCCTTCCCTAGCTTGAGCATCATACACTCTCTCTAGATTATTTTGTTTTGGCTTCCATATACAAAGGATTACCAAACTACACATTACAAAATTTATCTCAGAAATTTTAATTTCCAAAATTATTAGTCCCTTTGATATACTGCAAAGAAGAGACACCAGATTTTTGTGGCAAGGTCTTTGTGCACTTACTACTAATGATATATCCATATTATGATGAAAATAACGCACTTCAACAATTCTCTGTAGACTGCCAATATACAGTCTATATAAAACAGTGCAATGCTGTAATATTTTCAATAATAAGTACCAATTTTTCTGTAACATTCTAAACCCTTTTGTTACTTGTCGACACTGTGACTGTTGATATTTTTATCATTTGCTAGAACAAAGAATACTGTGTTCTCTAAGAAATTAATGCTTGGTTAAATTAAAACCATTCAGACCAGGGGAGCTTGCGTAGCTCAGTCGGTTATGTGTCTCAGGTCATATTAAAGGTCATGTTAAGTGTCTCAGGTCAGGGTAAGTGATCATGATCAGGTCATGATCACACGGTTCATGAGTTCAAGCCCCGTGTAGGACCCTGTACCGACAACTTAGAGCCTGGAGCCTGCTTCCGATTCTGTGTCTCCCTCTCTCTCTGCCCCTCCCCTGCTTATCTCTCTCTCTCTTTCTCTCTCTCTCTCAAAAATAAATATTGAAAAAATTAAAAAAATAATAAAAATAAAACCATTCAGGCCAAACTGTGCAAAATATAATAGCATCTTTGAAAGTCCATACTTATATATGGTATACATGAAATATAGCATTGTGTAAGGGCACTATATCATGAAACTACAATGATTTTGTTGGTAGAAACTTAATTCTCTACAATAGGTGGTTTCACTCTCCTCAAGGGACCTATTGCGGCATAGACCCATGTATTTGATGGCTACCTCTGAAACTAGAAAAATGTTGCTGAAAGTAGTCCCGGACTTTTGTACTCATTAAAGTTTGGAGAGATATCTTCATATAGGTTACATTTCTTGATAAGTTTTCTTGTTTCATCTGGGTCAAGTGAAATAATGAAACAAAAATAAAAGAAAACCAAGTTTTTGGCAATTTCTAAATGTGACTGATATTACCTTAAGTATCTTATTTTGACCTTTAGAAAATAGTACCGTGTAAATTCTACTTTTGAGCATTTCATTGATTGCAATATCCACAAATCTTAGAACGTTGCCTGATGCATAAGGATAATTAAATATTTCTAATTGAATTAATACATTTATCAAATATTTCTTGCAAGTTTTAATAAATTACACTAGGGAAGCTGCCTTAGACCACTTGTTAAATATCCATATAAACAGAGCTGGACTCCCATATAACTGTCTCACACCTTGCAATATGAAAAAGAGAGAGTAGTAAAGATGTTTCTTTGTGCAACTGCAAACAGTAATATAAAAATTGTGCTCTGTTGGTTAATAACATGATGTCATTGTCCTACTTGGGAGGTGTTAAGCTCATTTTCAATCAACTATACCACATACCTTTGTTTAAAAATGGATAATTGTGTGCTTGTCTGTTAGGAATTTTAATTCCTTAAGAGAAATCAGCTAAATTGCTTCTCATTTATGCTTATTTTACAAGTAATAAGAGGCAAGTGAATTGAAAATTGAAGATAAAAATATAAGTACTAATAGAATTAAGAAAAAAAAATGAAGAGTTCTCCGCTATCACCATTGATTTGTACTATAACTTTTTTTTTCTACTCTTGGTTTATAAAAATCTAGTATTGTATTAATTGAAAAATGGAGGAACACTATCAAAGACTACAATGCTAAGACCATTTATTTCAGAACTTGGCAGATTGGCTTAGGCAGTGCTTTACTCTGCATAAAACTCTATAGTGGTGTGGGCACAGATATTTCTTGAAATGGGCACGATATGTCTTTCACTGTTCCATTCTCCTCAGTTCCTAAATAGTAATTTCTGCTTTTTGACTGCCTTGATGTCTCTGTTCATGTGCCCTAGTATTTTTTTTTAACATTTACTGATTTCTGAGAGAGAATGCGTGGAACACGAGCAGAGAGAGAGGGAGAAAGAGGTTCCAAAGCGGGCTCTGCAATGCAAGCAGAGACCCCAATGCAGGTCTCAAACTCATGAGCCATGAGATCATAACTGGAGCCAAAGTTGGATGCTTAGCTGACTGAGCCATCCAGGAGCCCCAGGGTGCCCTAGTATTTATACCTGCATTTTCTCCTCTCGTACTCTCCTCCTCTCTTCTTGAGAGTCTAAAGACTTGTGAGTTTTTATAAAATCAGATCTATAAACTTGCTTGTCCTCATACTTCATATCCCTCGAACATACAGCAAGACCAACTGCTCACTCTGATTAATCAGTACTGAAGTCCTAAACTTATTACTGCTCTATTGAACAGAATTTTACATAACCATTTTTTTATTACTAAAAGTCCTTTGAAACTAGACAGCTTTAATATTTAACCTGTTTTTTAAGAGAGTGATTCTTTCCAGTGAGTCACACAATGTTATGCTTTATTAACATGTTATATTTTTGTGTATATTCCATATAGAGCTGTAAAAATATCATATATTTTACAAATTAGTGCCAATGTTTATACTAGAGCTGGTGTTCTAAGTTTAGGAATATGCCAATTTAAAAATCCTCTTAGGATTCTAATAGAACTCTATTTTCATCATTGGTAAAATAGGAATGACAATAATAGCTACTTATTAGAGTTATTTTTAAGAAATAAGTAATAAATTCATGAAGCAGCACAGTAAGTATTGTGTTTTTTGTACTTAATTTTTATCCAATGCTTAGGGAAATACAATGTCAGCTTCACAAAAGGAAGGTATTTTGTTCAGTTTCAATCTTATTACCTAGAACAGATTGGTACATGGTAGGTATTAACTGAATAATGATCAATTAAATAAAAATTTAATTTTTAGATTGTCAGCACTAAAATAGAATGTTTAAAAAAAGGGAAGTCTGGATGTAGCTAAACTGGATTACAATACCAACCCCATGCCTTACTAGTGTCATCTTTGGTAACTTATAAACTAATTTAGCACTCAATTGTTTTATATGGAACCTGAGATAATATTAACATACCTTTCATGTGATTGCTTTGAGGATTAACTTTGAAGATATATGGTAAATAGTTGATAATATTTAATAAACATTTTATGATATTATGAAGAAATTATTTTGTTCTCAAGTAAGTTAAATAAGTGATAAAAGTATAAACTAAACAATAATTTGAAATAAGTTAATGTAATTGCTATAAGAGAACATCTTTCTAGAAAAAAAATTTTTTAAAAAGATGAAAAATTGATAGTGGAATAGAATGAGGAGAGGCTTTATGAAGTTGAAAGCATTTTATTTATTTTATTTTATTTATTTATTTATTTGAGAGAGAGAGAGAGAGAGAGAGAGAGAGAGAGAGAGCAAGCAGGGATGAGCAGAGGGAGAGAATTTAAAACAGGTTCCATGCCAAGCACTGAGCCCAACATGGGGCTCACTCTCATAACAGTGAGATCATGACCTGAGCCAAAATCGAGTCGTGGGCTTAATTGACTGAGCCACCCAGGTGCCCCAAGAAGTTGACAGCATTTTCGATAAATATCATGTAAAATAAGAAGTTAGGAAGCACTGATAAGTATTTCAAAATGAAAAAAAAATAGTATTGGTAATAATGTAGGCAGCAACACATAATTTCAGTTGCATAGAATGAAGACTGAAAAATGAAATAGAGGTTATAGGCTGGAAAGCAATTGACTACTTTTCCAAGGAATGTGTGTGTGTGTGTGTGTGTGTGTGTGTGTGTGTGTGTGCATATGTGTCAGTGTGTGTATGCATGTGCACGCTGGAGAGCTTGCACATGTTTTGGCTGTGGAAGGAGGTATAAAGTGTTTATAAGCCTTTTGGAAGTTCATCTCAGCAATGTCTGTAAAGTCATGGTCAGATTATGTAAAAAATCTAGGGTAGTTAACCAAAAGTACAGATGATGTTTTAAACATTACTTCATAATAATCTCATTTGGTGACAGGGATGGTAAAGGAAGGGGTGTGTGAACTCTGTACAGAAATGTTTTCTAAAGACAACATAAAACTTGTAGCCATTTGGAAGAACCATTAAGGTAATTCTGATAGATATTATATTTTGATTTAAAAAGATTATTTTGTACTGGTAAATGTAACTTGACACAATAGTGCAGTAATATATTAATATTGTTTTCCTAAGTAGGTTGTGGTAATAGAATCAATGATATTTAGACACCCCCACACATACCTTGAGTTTAATCAGGAATAGGCCAAATGAAGAATATGACCTAACTGTCCTGAGAAAAAGAAATTATTGAAGAGGCAATCCTCACATAATGGAAAGTACCTGTGTGGGAATTAGGAATAGGAAAATTTTGAGCACTAGTCCTGTTTGGTGTGATATAATAAGTATCCAGATTTTGTACCTACAAATAGAAACATGTTAAAGGTCAGCAAAAGGAATCAACTGTGGTCTAGAAGAAGCAATTATCATTATATGTGCATTCTACAACATCATAGCAGAACAAAAACATACCTGACATAAGACCTTGTTCCAGCATGTTCCAAAATCCAAAAATGATATCAGCACCAATTCCTGGCTGACTATGTATCTACATATTCTAATAGGGACCATGCAAAAAAAAAGTGGTAAAAATATGTAAAGATGGAGGTTCATTCTTAAAAGGCAAAACTGCTTTTTGCAGGGTGTGAAAGGCTGCTGTCCTTTTGAATATGTTCTCCAAACAAGACACACAGTTTGAGTTGAATTTAAACATTTCCCAAATCCTTTGCTGACTACTAAATGACACAGACACAGGGGAAACTTTCCAGGGGGACAAGAATAATACCACTAAATAGAAGAAAAATAAAATAGGAAAATCGACAACTGAATACTTAGAAACAGATTCATATGTCGAGACCAGATGAGTTAATTACTTACAAAAACCGAGCAGCCAACCAACCACAATACAATAAAATTCCAGAAACATTTATCACTATGGTATCTAATTTTCAACAAAAATCTGCTAGATGTCAAAAGAAACAGAATAATCATTAACCCATAACAAGGGCATAATTCAGTTAAAAGGAAATGATTCCAAATAAGACCAGGTATTTGATTGAACAGACACAAATTTCAAAAATACACCAATAATGTGTGAAGAAATATAGAATCTAAACAGAAAAATGAAAGCTATTATAGAACAAAGTGCATGTTCTAGAGCTAAATATTAAAATAGCTGATAAAAAATAAAAAATAAATAAATAAAAATAAATAAATAATTAAAAAAAGGGGCACCTGGGTGGCTCAGTTGGTTGAGCAACCGACTTCAGCTCAGTTCATGATCTCAGTTTGTGAGTTTGAGCCCCACATCGGGCTCTGTGCTGCCGGCTCAGAGCCTGGAGCCTACTTCAGATTCTATGTCTCTCCCTCTCTCTACCCCTGCCCTGCTCACGCTCTGTGTCTCTCTGTCTCTCAATAATAAATAAACGTTACAAAAAACAAAAAAAATGAAATAAAATAGCTGAAAAAAATCACAGGCTCAACAGCAGATAAAAAAATTTTACTAGATAAGATCAAAAGAAGATTTGAGATGGCAGAAGTGAACTTTAAGCCAGATCAATACAATTTACACAGTCTGAAAAACTGAGCGAAAACGATTGAAATACAAATAAGAGTCTCACAGACCTGTGAGACGATATCAATACTTAAAATGTATATTTGAGTCCTATAAAGACAGAAAATGGGCAAAAGTCCCATAAAGACAGAGAAAAATGGAGAGAAATAACAATGAAAAACCTAAAGTCTAAAAAATGCTTAAATGGTTGGAAAATATAAACTTACAAATTCAAATTCAGCAAAAAGCCAATCCAAATAAAAAAGTTAACTTAGTGAAAAAAAGTTATCTTAGTCTAACTACTTCAAAAGAAAAATGAAGAAAAATGTTGAGAGCAACAATAGGAAAATAACACACTCTATTTATAATAACAATGGTACCTTTAAAGCCTGATTTCTCATCAGAAACAATAGAAGACAAAGAGACTAGGAAGACATATTAAAAGTGCCGAAAGGAAAATACTAGAATTTTATATTCAGAAAAATACCTTTCACAAGTGGAGATAAATATATTTCCAGATAAACAAAGACTCTGGATATTACTGGCAACACATATGCACTCTAAGCATAAAAGGAATGCTAAAATTGTCCTTCAGGTTGAAGGGAAATGATACAAGAGAATAAGCTGTATATATAGAAAGAAGTAAAGCACACACTAATTGGTACGTGTGTGTATTTGTGTATATGTAGCTGTATGTAGATAGGCATAAATCTCCTTTTCTAAATTTCTGTATAATGCATAGGACTATTTAAAGCAGGAGTTGAGAAACATTCTGTAATGAGACAGATCATAAACATTGCAGCAATAAGACCATCACCGTCCCACTTTTCTGTTGTAGCATGAAAGTAGCCATAAACAATACCTAAATCATTGAGTGGGGCAGTGTTCCAACACAATTTTGTTTATGAAAATATGTGGTGATTCAGATTTGGACCATGGGATATCATTTACTGACTCCTGTTTAAATGTAAAGATATCACACTCTATTGTGGGGTTTATGAGACATGTACAAGGAGTATATGATTTAAACAAAGCATAAAGTGAAGTGAAGGGTAGAAATATAATTGCACATGTTTCCTACCTTTTTCCAGAAATATTCAGAATTAACTGTAAGAAGATTTTAATTAATTAAAAATTAAAATGACAATGCAAAATACATAAATAAGAAAGCAAAGATGGGGAAAGGAAATGAAAAAAAGATGAGAGAATTTGCAATGAAATATTAAAATATCAATAAGCCAAGCATGCCAATGATACATTTAAATAAACCGTCTAAAAACTCTAATAAAAAGGAAGATATTATCAGACAGCATAAAAAAAGCAATATTGAAACACACACTCTCTAGAAAATGCAGTTTAATATCACATACATAAATAGGTTACAAGGGAAAGGATGAGAAAGTGCTGTGCATGTGGTTCCTAGTCCAGCATGGAAGAAGTTGGAAGACACCACTTCATTTTAATAATTAACAAGGTGAACAAATTATAAACTCCACAATTTCTGTTTTATTAGTCAGAAATGTGAGGTCACAGGGAAATCTGCTGTCCCCATAATTAGAGAGACCAAAAGTAGAAGACGGAGAATCACATGTACCAGAACAGAAACCCAGGAGTCCAAACCTTGGGGATAACAGGTGCCATGGAGGGAAACCTGACCAATAATTGATGAATTGCTGAAGGCTCTGTGTAGACAAGTCTGAAGGATACAAACTTAAGGGGGACCCAGTAACAGGGGGTCTCAATAATTTTGTGAATTTCGCATTAGGAGTTCAACTAGACTTCCACAATGAATATTGGGGGTAAAAAAATCCCACCTGCTTTAAGCAGGGAGAGAAAAAAAGAACCATTTTGAAATATGCCAGAGCATTCTGTCCTGTTCTTCTTAACAAGGTTCTGGCCTCAGGAGAAACCATTTAAACAGCTTAGCCTGCTGGGGTTTTATGGATCCTAATCAAACTGGGGGTGTGTGTGGGGGGGTGGGGAGTGAATTAAAATAGCCCAATTCTAGCCAGCTCTAGCCTTCCACATGGAGAATGAAAAGAACAAATTCGAGCCCACTGTAGCCAACCTGTTCCATCGGTGTGGGGAGGGGAGGGGAGGGAACCTCATCATTGGACCGTAGGATGCTCCCCCTCCCTCCAACCTTACCACTACGTGACTAAAGCCCTATTTACAGCAGTTTTTTTTAACATATGTGTATGAAGTGAAGCTATCAAGAAAAAGTCATGAGACCTACTAAAAGAACTAAATCACAATTTGGAGAGATGAAGCAAGCATCAAAACCAGACTCGGAGATGGCAAGAGTGTTGCAGTGTTCAGGCCTGTAATTGAAAACAGCTATGGTTAAAATGCTAAAGGCTGTCGTGGATATAGTAACAGTATGAAAGAATAAATAGGCAATGTAAGCAGAGAGATAGAAATCCTAAGGATCACTCCCCAACCCTCCCCCTGCCCCACCAAAAAAAAAAAAAAAAAAAAAAAAAGAGATTAAAAAAACACGGTAACAAAAATGAAGAATGCTTTTGATGGATTTATTACTTATTAGTAGATGGGAAACAATTGAGAAAAGAACCTTACAGCTGGAGAATGTTTCAATAGAAACCATCAAAACTAAAAGGAAAGAGAAAAAGACTGAAGGGGGGGGGCGGTGGAAAAGAGCAGAATATCCAAAAACTGTATAACAATGGTGTGACATATATGTAATGAGAATTTATTCTCTCCTAGAGCATCCAGAAAGGAACACACATCTGTCAATATCTTGACTTAAGATCAATAAAAGACCTATTTTGAGTAGAGATTTCTTTAAAGATGGACAAAGGGTCAATAGGATCATGAAAAGTTGCCTAACATCACCAATTATGAAGGAAATGCTGAGATATCACTTCACACCCATTAGGATGGTTATTGCGGAACAAACAGAAAATAACAAGTATTGGTGAAGGTGTGGAGAAATCAGAACACTTGAACACTGCTGGTGGGAATGCAAAATGGTGCAACTGCTGCAGAAAACAGTATTGGGGTTCTTCAAAAAAATTAAACATAGAATTACTGCATGATCCAGCAGTTCTTCCTCTAAGTATATACCTAAAATTCAAAGTAGGGAGCACCTGGGTGGCTCAGTCAGTTAAGCACCCAACTCTTGATTTTGGCTCAGGTCATGATCTCCTGATTTGTGAATTAGAGCCCTCCATTGTGCTCTGTGTAGACAAAGTGCATCTGCTTGGTAATCTATCCTCCCTCTTTCTGCCCCTCCCCCATTTTCTCTCAAGATCTCTCTCAAAATAAAAAAAATAAACTTTAAAAAAATTTAAAAATTCAAAGTATAGGCTCTAACAGATATTTGTACACCAATGTTTATAGCAACATTACTCACAATAACTAAAAGCTGGGGGGGGGGGAAAGCAAAAGTCTACCCATGGATAAATAGGTAAACAAAATGTAACATACATACAAGGGCATATTATTCAGTGTTAATAAGGAATGACTCTTATTACTTGTTGCAGCATGGATGAACCTTGAAACATTTTGCTACATGAAATAAACCAGACACATACACATAAAAATATTAAATGATTCTACTTATGATGTGTCTAGAAGACTCCAGTACATAAAGACAGAAAGTAAGAGTAATGGTTGTTTGGACTGGAAGAGAAGAAAGAATAGGGAGTGATTGTATAATGGTATAGAGTTTCAGTCTGGGATAATAAAAAAGTTCTTTTCATGGATAGTGGTGATGGTAGCACAACAATGTAAATGTGCTTAATGCTATGTAATTGTACTTACATGGTTGAAATGGTAAATTGTATGTTGCATATTTTATTTTATTTTATTTTATTTTATTTATTTTTCTTAAATAGGCTCCATGCCCAACATGGGGCTTGAACTCATGACCCTGAGATCAAGAGTCACATGTTCTACTAACTGATTCAGCCAGGCACCCCATGTGTTGTGTATTTGATCACAGTTAAAAAACTAACCTAGAGGAACAGAGTAGATCAATGTTTTTCAAGAACCAGGGTGATAGGGAGGCATGAGAGGGAGTGTTTTATAAAGCAGCACTATAAAATATTTGCTGGTGAAAATGTGTCCCTTAATTTGATGTTGGTGATGGTTTTGCAGTTGTATATTTATATCAAAAGTTTTCTAATTAGACACTTTTTATATCTTCTTATTTTATGTCAATTATGCTTCATTAAAGCTACTAAATAAACACATATATATATATATATATTTACATATTCTGGAAAGATGGCCTAATAAACAGTGAGTTCAATATTCATTGTAAAGTTTAGCAGACAATTTGAAAATAGCAGGTAAAAATGAAAGAATCATGGCTCAATTCAATAGCAATTGAGTGCCAAGTATCTAGCTTGAATGAAGTCTCAGAATATGCCAGCTAAGGTTTCTTCTAGGAAAGAGTCCTCTGAGGAGAATCTGCTGGGTTAAAATAAGAATTAAACAAGATAAAGACCAAAAAGACAAACTAACAAGTAGATCCTGATAAATTTGGAAGATTAAGATATCCAGAATATCTCAGAAAACAAATCAGTATAAATATTATTTAATAAAACACACACTCAAAAGAGATTGGAGATATCAATGATTTTACAAATGATATGTGAACTATGAATTGTTCTAAAAGAAAATAAGTTTATATAATAATTGACAGACAATGTTGAAGCCAAATTCATACATATTTTAAATTTTTAAAAAATGTTGAGCATTTCTACAAAGAACGTATGCCTTAAAGAATTGCTTAAAGGGGCACCTGGGTGGCTCAGTCAGTTAAGCAACTGACTCTTGACTTTGGTTCAGGTCATGATGTCATGATTCATGAGATCCAGCCCCAACTGGGGCTCTGCGGTGGCTAGGGGGAGCCTGCTTGGAATGCTCTCTCTCCTCTCGCTCCACCCCTCTCTCTGCTCATGCACAAGCACGTGTGCACTCTGCCTCTTTCTCTCAAAATAAACAGACTTAAAAAAAAAATTGCTGACGATAAACGTGATAACCGAAATTCAATATTTAAAAAAAATTTTTTTAACATTTATTCATTTTTGAGAGACAGAGAGCATGAGTGGCAGATGGGCAGAGAGAGAGGGAGACATAGAGTCTGAAGCAGGCTCCAGGCTCTGAGCTGTCAGCACAGAGCCCGACATGGGGCTCAAACTCCTGAACAGTGAGATCATGACCTGAGCCGAAGTCGGACGTTTAACCAACTGAGCCACCCAGCTGCCCCTGAAATTCAATATTTTAAAGTAAGCTAAAATAAATTGCAAAAACAAATAACAAGTGTCATGGGAAATAAAAAGTGCATCACACATTTAAGTTGCAGGTAATGGGGAATTATGTAGGATCTCAAGAAATAATTATACATACAAGAAATGATTTCAGGGGTAAAGACAATTCAAAAGGGTTAGAAACACAGGAGAAATTAAACACATATAATTTTTAAGATAAATAGGAGTTTTAAAAACAACATTTCAGAAATAAATAATAATGAAAATAAAAATAAAAAGGTTTTACAAAATGACAAATGCTATAAGAAGGCAGACAATATTTGGCATATAGGTAATAAGATTGCCTGAAGAAGACAAACAAAACAAGGAAAAAAAAAAGAAAAACTACAATTCTAGAAGACATTCCAGAGATTAATTTAAAATAATGCTTTGAATCTCCACCCTGAAAGATCACATTGTGTATCTGAAAATATTGTCCCAAAAGGCCAATAAAACATGTTTTAGCAAAATGATTGAGTTTAAAGGAAAAAAAAAGTGTCTTTTGTACATATAAGTAAAATATACAATTGACATGTAAAGGTATGATCAGACATTTTAAGAGCATGTTTTAATCAGAAAATAACAAAAGTAGACTAGCATTTAAAATACAAAAACAAAATTAATCAAAGCATTTATAATGACCTTGGAGTATAAAAAGCATAATCAATGTTCAATATTCATTCCCTCAGAACATTCTTGTCATGTGTTTTTCCTAAATAAATGTTCTAGAGAATAACCATTAGGCATCCAGTTACCAGAGAGACATTAACATTAGAATTAGCACATCATCCTTTTGAAAACCCCCATGGACTTATGGATCTGTACATTGAGAAGAAATAACATAAAACAAGAATTAAAATATAGATATTTTGTGCCTACACATGAAAAAACACACCATCACCTATAGTTGTACTAAAAGAATAAAACCCAAGTCTGGACAAATATTAGGATGCAGCTGTCAATTTGTAGGAAATTTAGACAGATGACATATTGAATTGCATTATGTACATGAAATCAATAAAACCCAGATTGTGGGAAAATCTAAAGTTCAAACTGTCTGATTTCCTCACTTATAAATGTAAGGAAACAATAGATAGTACAAGTTCTGTGCTTTAAAACAAATAACAAAACATTGCAGTTTATAGTTAATTTATGAGGAACGTATTATATAGTTAGGTGTAGATTCTAAATTTGTTTAAATTAGCATTTAAATCAGAAAATAAAAACAATATAGTATGGATATAAACATCACTCAAATACGTAATCAGAATTTTCCTAATGCATTTTATCCTGACTTTAGTATATAAATATTATGAAAATTGGATTCATATTATACTTTTATTTTTATTTATTAACTTTTTTTTCTGTTTTTATTTTGGTAGAATACACCTACCATAAAATTTACTATCATAGCCATTTTTAAATGTACATTTTATTGTAAGACTTAGGACCAAAATTTTGCAAAGATTTCACGAAGATTTCTTGACTAAGTTTTCGCAATATTTTCTTGAATAAGACACCAAAGGCACAGGTAACAAAAGAAAAAATAGACAAATTAGACTTATTGAAAAATTTAGAATTTTGTAAAAGACACTATCCATATGATTTCACTTCTATGTGGAATCTTGAAAACAAAACAACTGAATAAATAAGCAAGCAAACAAACAAACAAACAAAAAGCAGAATCAGACCTATAAATACAAAGAACAAATTGATGATTGCCAGAGGTAGACAGATGGGGAGATGGGCAAAATGGGTGAAGAGGTATGAGAGATACAGGTTTCAGTTATGGAGTATATAAGTCATGAAGACGAAAGTCACAGCATAGGGAATATAGTCAGTGGTACTGTAATAGAGGTGTATGGTGACAGATGGTAGTTAGACTTGTGGTGAACATAGAGTAACATATAGACTTGTCCAATCACTATGTTGTACACCTGAAATTAATGTAACATTTTGTGTCCACCATACTCAACTAAAACAAAACAAAATAAAATAAAAATCCAAAGGATGAAAAAGAAGACACTATCCACAGAGTACAAAAAGACAGAACTCACACAATGGGAGAAAACATTTTTAAATAATATATCTAATGAGGAATTAATAGCCAGAATATATAGAGAAATTCTAAGACTCAACAACAAAAATACATTTGGTTTTATATGCAAACTTTAATAAATAACAATATATAATGAGATTTAAATGTTATTTGAATATGATTTTCTACACAGTATCTGATACATTATTTCTCAATTATTATACAGGTAGATATTTAGTTATTTTAAATCAATAATATGTGGGGCATCTGGGTGGCTCAGTCGGTTTGCCTGACTTCGGCTCAGGTCATGATCTCGCGGTCTGTGAGTTCGAGCCCTGCGTCGGGCTCTGTGCTGATGGCTCAGAGCCTGGAGCCTGCTTCGGATTCTGTGTCTCCCTCTCTTTCTGCCCCTCCGCTGCTCACTCTCTCTCTCTCTAAGATCAATAAACATTAAAAATATAAAAATAAATACATAAATCAATAATATGCTTAATAACAATATAAATAATTGCATATGAACATCAAATTAGAATTGTTTTGTTTCACTATAAAATTCTGCATCATATATTAATATTTGAATTTATAGATATATTATAAACTCAACTTTTACATTTATTTGTTCATGTAAATAGTATCTTCATTTATTATACACAAAGGTAAAGATGTGATAAAATTACTCAGAATTAAGTACATACATCTGTGCATGTGCACACACCCTTAGAGAAGTACTTGTAAAATTGCAGAAATCTGAACAAGATCAATTTCAGTTTCCTAATTGCTATATTCTCTTATCATTTGCAAGAACTTATCATCAAAGGTATTTGAAAAACTATACATGGGATCTCTCCATATTAATTTTTGCAACACCCCGTGGATCTTCAATTATTTCAGAGTAAAATGATTAATTAAAAATAAAGAAGCTGATGGGGCGCCTGGATAGCTCAGACGGTTGGGCATTCCATCTTGGAATCAAGTCATGATCTCTCACGGTTCATGAATTCCTGCCCCACGTTGGGCCCTCTGCTATCAGCGCAGAGCCTGTTTCTGAACCTCCGTTTCCCTCTCTGCCCTTCCCCCAAGAGCACTGTCCCTCTCTCAAAAAGAAATACACATTAAAAAATAAATAAATACATACGTACATACACATATACATACTATGGAACTTCAAATATCTCATATCTTTCAGTAACGTATGCATGTTCTTTTTCTTTTTTATTTTTTTTAACGTTTATTTATTTTTGAGAGAAAGAGACAGACCGTGAGGGGGAAAGGGACAGAGAGAAAGGGAGACACAGAATTGGAAACAGGCTCCAGGCCCTGAGCTGTCAGCACAGAGCCCGATGCAAGGCTCGATCATGACCTGAGCCCAAGTCGGAGGCTCAAGGACTGAGCCACCCAGGCGCCCCTACCTGTGGATATCCTTAGTCACAGCAGTGCCTCATGCATCTGATAACAAAGACTGGTGTGAAGCATCCAAATAAGACTTGGGATGATAAAGCTTCCCTAGAAAAAAAGATACTTGAGATGTAGATTGAAAGAGAAGGTATTCAAGTTAATAACGAAAGCAAGGTGATTGAGGTCAGTCCAGGCATAAGAAATAACTTGAAGAAAACCACACAGGCACAAAAGTGCACTTACTGAGGGAAGCGTAAGAAGCCAGTTTTGTCCATAAATGATTGAGCCAAATAGAAGAGATAAATAAAGAGGAGTTAAAATAGGAATTGGCTACATAGAATGTTTGGAATTAACAAAAAAAGATGTTTGAGCTTCATCCTTGAAAGCCCTGAAGAGCCACTGAACAATTTTAATGAGGAAACAGTGTGAATGGAATTACACTTTGGAAAAAAGTATGGCTGATGATACTAAAATGGTTTAGAATAGAAATTGGAGGTTTAGAAAAGTGCTCATAACCCTTTGCCTAGACCAAAGTGAGTCAGTGGAGATAGGGAGTCAGAAATGGGAAATAGGGAAAATGATAAAATGGGATCTAGAAAGAAGAGAAAGACTGTACATTGTAGGACTTAGAATATAATCCAAAGGAAGAAGGGAGCATGCTAACAGCACCAAGCGTCCTGCAGCACAGAGTGAAGAAAAATTGTAAAAAGAAAAGCTGCCAAGAGAAAAACTGCAAACGTTAAACAGCAGGAGGCAGTGACAAGCCATGCCTCCAGAGATAAGCCCTGCATTTATGTAAAATTAATTTAGTCTACTTGATTATGATGTGAATATTGAGTTTTGCCAGGATCATAATAATTTTTTTCTAGGAAAAATCCTTTTTTTTTTCCTAAACTTAGTTATTTTTCTGCCTTTTGATTCTTAAATTCGGTCTAATTATTACATTTCTTTGTGAACAAAAACCATGAGAAGTGAATGTTGTCCTTATGCAATATGATTCTAAAGTTCTTTTTTATCTATCATAAATACAGAAATAATTCTAAGATCATTTTCACAAACATTTCAGTTTCTCCAGAGGGCTTAGTCTCTGACTCACAATGGTTTGACTTGGGATTCTTCACTTTACTATGGTGTGAAAGCAATAACTTTCAATGGAGACTGTACTTAGAATTTTGCATTTTCATCTTTTCCTGGGCTAGTGATCATGTGGTACAGTGGCAGCCACAGCTCACAGTCAGCCAAGTGGTCATGTGGGTGAATAACCAATACACTTAAACCATCCTTTACCCATACAACCATTCTGTTTTTCACTTTCAGTACAGTATTAAATTACATGAGCTATTCAACACTTTACTATCAAGTAGGCTTTGTGTTAGATGATTTTGACCCAACTATAGGCTAATTTAAGTGTTCTAATACCCCTAAGTTATGCAAGGCTAAGCTATGATGTTCGGTGCTGCAGGTCCATTAAGTGCATTTTTTACTTCTATTTCCAACTTAAATGGGTTTAATGGGACATAACCCTATCCTAAAGCAGTACCTACCACAGATATTTCTAGGAAAAGCCTTATAGATTCAAACATGATAAAAAGTAAATGTGACCATCTATCATTCTCTCCTTTCTTCCTCTCTCTCTTTTCTTTCCTTCCTTCTTCCTTCCTTCCTTCCTTCCTTCCTTCCTTCCCCCTCCCTCTCTTTCTTCCTTCCTCCCTTTTCTTTCCTTTCCTTTCCGTTCCTTTCTTCTCCTCTCCTCTTGTCTCCTCTCCTCTCGTCTCCTCTCCTCCCCTCCCCTCCCCTCCCTTCCCTTCCTTTTTCTTTTTTTCTTTTTTTCTTCTCTTCTCTTCTCTTCTCTTCTCTTCTCTTTTCTTTTTTCTTTTCCTTTCCTTTCTTTTCTTTTCTTTTCTTTTTTCTTTTCTTTCTTTCTTTTCTTTTCTTTTCTTTCTTTTTTCTACCATTTGCAGAACATCCAAGGGAAAATTAAAACTTTTCCCTCTATTACAATGTTTTGTATCTTGGGTCAGTATTTTACTTCAGAAAATTTTCCAGTTCTTGCATTTGCATGGAAATTTAAACACATTATAAAAAAAAAACAAAAGCAAAAACAAAAACAAAACTATGTGTTCCTGTGTCTATCTTTGAATAGTAAAAATACAATCATTATGAGGATTGCAGAAGTTCAGCTTAGAGGGGATCATTGCTTTGCATATTACTTTGCAGTCCTATGTTAAATAATAGTGGTGAGAGTGGACATCCCTGTCTTCTCCTTGACCATAGAGGAAAAGCTCCCAGTTTTCCTCGATTGAGGATAATATTAGCTATGGGTTTTTTGTACATGACTTTAAAAAGTAATTTTTAAAGAAGAGACGTAATCTCATGGGAAATTGTCATGAAGATCCTTTAGCAGCATGCCAAAATACAGATGGACTCAGTATCTAAAGACAAAGTCAGGCCTCTTATTACATGAAGGTAACTTGGAAATGCATTTTCTCAATGCACATAAGATGCAAAATTCAAATCTATAGGTCAGTTCATATTTAAATAAAAAGGAGCATATAATAATGGCAAAAAAAGTGTTATGCCACAAATATGTATACCTTTACCTAATTTAGCAATATTTCTCTTGCTGGTTTGAATTTTTTTTAGTGCTTATTGATTTTTGAAAGAGAGGGAGAGAGACAGAGCATGAGGAGGGGAGGCACAGAGAAAGAGGGAGACACAGAATCTGAAGAAGGCTCCAGGCTCTGAGCTGTCAGCACAGAGCCCGACACAGGACTCGCACTCACAGTCCATGAGATCATGACCTGAACTGAAGTTGGATGTTCAACCGACTGATCCACCTAGGCACCCCTTCTCTTGCTGGTTTAAACAATCACTTACTATTTTGCATAAACCTATTTAACCAAACTTTTACTATACTTTGATCATAGGAAATATGATCAAAACATAGTAACATAGGAATAGTATAATTGACCAAATTATGACTCTTATTAGAAAATCACTATTTAAACAATACCAATCATAACAATAGCTTCAAAGTCCTTGATATGTTTGTCACTAATTTCACCAAGCTGAAATCTCAGTTCTATTATAATGCAAACCATAATGAAAATTTCTCTGTTTCTGGATGTAATTTTGAGGGTGGAGAATGAATAGAACAGAATTATTAAGCAAATTTATTACATTTAGTTTATCTTCATTTTAAAAGGTTGATAGAAACAAAATGAAAGTATTTTTTAATGATTTTATTGTTTTCTCTTAACTTGATAATTATTATTTTTTTCATTACACTTCAGATTAAATCCTGCAATGTGTAATTCTCTGTTTGAAAAAAGATCTTTGCAGAGCCAGGCAGTGCCCCTAGGGTACCAGCTATGAAACTAGACTTTAAACAGTAAGAAAGGGAAACTATTTTCAATTGTACAAGCAGCTTAGTTATATGGAACTAGTCAATAATAAAACAGTTGGTAGGAGAAGGTTCATAGAAACATGCCGTCTCACTCAGTTCTTCTTCAGTCCGACCATTTATTAACATACTCAACACAATGCTTTTCTTCTGCACTCTTAAGCCTTGCAAACCTATGAATTGAAATCTGATGCTTCTAGACATTCAACTCAACGTTTAGGAGAGTGTGAGGACTTCAAAAATATTTACTAAAGTTGATTAAAATGTGAAGTATTTTATTAAAATATTCAAATTCAGTCACGGGCCCTATAAATTCAAGTTCAACCTGAAGAAGGTAAAGCAGCCCAGATTTGAGTATTTACTTCTTCCTAGGAAAATAGAATTCTGAAGTTGTCATCTACCCCTCTTCTAATGGTCACTTGCCTCTTTCTATTAATCCAACTTTGATTAAAGGTATTCAATGAAATACTCTGGAGAATTCCACTCATTAATACACTAAAATCTCATAAGGAACAGAAAACAGTCATTGCATATATGCAAAACATAAACGTACTTTTCTTTCTTAGATGATGGCAATTTGAGATTTATATGAGGCAGTTTGAGACTAGTATTCCAATAACATTTTAGATACTCTAATCATGAGGAAACATAAAGAAAATTAATTTGCAAATGATAGAGATTATACATGATGTGGAATAAACCTGTTGAAATGCTAGAATGTACATAATAGTAGATATTATATAAATTTTAAAAATCTTTCACATTTTAGAATAGGCACTTTTATTGTTTCTAATAGAAGCCAAGAACACTGTCAAACCTATTATTTTACCATATTGTAGATAACCAAAGACATAATTTATGGGCCTAATTGATTTGGAAATAGGTAAGCATTAAACATCTCCATCCCTCTTTCTGGTTAAATATATTGTATTACATTTTGTAAAACTTTGTATCTTTCCAGCATTTTTACCTTTACAGCAAAATTGAGGGAAAGGTATAGAATTTTTCCATACATCCTTTGCTTTCACAATGCAGAGTCTTTACCCCAAATCTATAGTTTACATTACAGTCCATTCTTGGTGATACACATTTTATAGGTTTGGACAAATGTGTAAAGACCTGTATCCATCAATACAATATTATGCAGAGTATTTTCACTACCATAAATTTTCTGTGATCTACCTATTTATCTCCTTCAACTCCACCCCTGGTAACCACTGATCTTTTTCTCTCTCCATAGTTTTGCCTTTTCCAGAATTGTATATAGTTGGACTCTTGCAGGATGCTTCCGGATTAGCTTTCACTTAGTAATATGCATTTAAGTTTCCTCCATGTCTTTTCATGGCTTGATAGATCATTTCTTTTTAGGGTTGAATAATACTCCCATTATCTGTATGTCCCATAGTTAGTTTATCCATTCACCTACTTAAAGACAATTTGGTTGCTTTTGAGCTTTGGCAATTATGAATAAAGCTGCTATAAGCATGTGTATGCAGGCTTTTGTATGGAAATAAGATTTTGGCTTCTTTGGGTAAATACAAAGGAGCACAACTACTGAATCACATAGTGAAATTATATGTAATTATGTAAGAAAGTGTCAACTGTCTTACAACATGGCTGTACCATTTTGCATTCCCAGTGGAGATGAATGAGACTGATGAGAGTTTCTGTTGCGTTACATCTTCATCAACATTTGGTATCATCAAGGTTTTAATTTTCATTAAATTCTAAACATGAGATTCTTCTACTTGTGACTTTGTCTTGAAAATGCAGACACTTAAATGTATATTACTTATTTCCTGGTATTTGGTGATGTCTCAGATATTTCTGATACTGATATTTAGTTGAATTCTAATCTAATTGCAGACAATACTTGTTGTGATTTCAATTTTTAAACGTATGCTAACATTTGTTTGATACCTCAGGGTACATTTTATTTTAGAGAAGTTTTCTTGGGCACTTAAAATTGTTTCCTGGTTCTGTTGGATAGAATGTTCTACAGATGTCAATTAGGTCAAGCTGATTGATAACATTGCTCAGATTATTTATGTTCTTACTGATTTTCTGACTGATCTAGCAATTACTGAGAAAGAGGTGTGGAAGTCTCCAAATATAGTTGTGTATGTCTCTAGTTTTCATTTCACTTTCATATGCATTTTGCATCATAAATATTATAATTCTATTATTAGATACATACACACGTAGGATTATTATATATTAATGGTGAATTTATTCCTTATTTGCAGTCTCCATATATAGAGTTCTGAAATCTACATCTTCTGATCTTAATATAGCCAGCTTGTCTGTCTTTAATAATCACATGGTCTATCTCTTTCTACTTTTCTTTTAATCTGTATGTCTTTATAGGTGATTTATTAGACACAGCATATAGATGGGTCTTGATTTTTACATCAAATCTCACAGTACTGTCTTAAGTTTATAATCTATAACATTTAATTTAATGTAACTATTAGTATAGCTAATTAATTTATTTTTTTAAAGTTTATTTATTTTTGAAAGAGAAAGAGACACAGTGTGAATGGGGGAGGGGCAGAGAGAGTGGGAGACAGAATTCTAAGCAGGCTCCAGCCTCTGAGCTGTCACACAGAGCCCGATGTGGGGCTTGAACTCATGGACCACAAGGTCATGACTTGAGCCAAAGTCGGATGCTTAACCAAGTCATCTAGGCACCCCTAATATAGCTAATTTAAATCTAATATTTTGTCAGTTCTCTACTATGGTTTGCTCCATCCCTTCTTACTCTTTTTTTCTTTTTTCATCTACCTTTAGATTATATTATTATTGTTATTCTTATTATTATTCCATCTTATGTCAATATTGGCTGAGTATCTATATCCTTACCTTTAATATTGTGTGTGTGTGTGTATATATATATATATATGTGTGTGTGTGTGTGTGTATATATATATATATGTGTGTGTGTGTGTGTAACTTTTTATTATTTCATTCTGTTACTATTGGTTGAGTAAATAGACAAGTTATATCTATCTTTGATTTATCACAGTTATCTTCAATGGATTAATAATATTAATATTATCCACACCATATATTATAGAACCTTAAAACAGGATACTTTTAATTTTTCCATTTTCATGCTATTATCATGCATTTACTTTTTATATATTACAAACCCCATGATATGGTACGTACTTTGCTTATGACTTTCAATTTTCTTTTGGAATAAATAAATTAACAACAAAATTTATATTTATCTACATTAAACTTCCTCATTTTTTCCTTTAGATATAAGCTTCTGTCTTGTATCATAAGTCTTTCTACCTGAACTTCCTTTATTGTATTTGATAAAATAATGTGATAGCAATGAATTTTTAAAGCTTTTCCTTCTCCAAAAAGTGTATATTTTGTATTAATTTTTAAAAGATAATTTTCTGTGTATTAGATTCCATTTTTATGTACATTTCAAGTCTTATTCCATTGTCTTTGGTTTGCATATTTCTGACAAGAAGATTGCTATAATCCTTATATTTCATTTTCTTTCATCCAAAGAGTGTATCCTGTTTTTCAAGCAAGAATTGTAGTTTCTATGCCTTGTTTATTTGTCTTTTAGATTTTTTTACAGGCATTTCTCTTTGGTGGAGTTCTGTCATTTAAGCACCAGACCACCATAGAAGGTTTCTCTTTGCCTTTCTGACTCTACCTTCTCCCAATTCCATGTCCTCTTGAAATTCTGATCTAGACTAGAGAAACTTCTTGTCCTGAAAATTCTGCCCATGGATTTTTTACTGCTTAGCTTTCAGATTTCTTTTTCTTGGGTATTTAATATCTAGAAAATATCTTCAGGAGATCTAATGTATATTTATTCTCAGTGATCCCCACTAGCTTAACTTTCACATACACACATCATGAGACTGTAAGAAATTTCACTCTACATTTTCAGACCAGCCTCCTTAATCTATGAGCCACCCCCCACCCCAAAATATCACAAATACTCCACAGAGCATCTTGTCATGTGTGGAAGCACTTCTAGGCTCCAATCTGTCACATCAGCCTCTGTAGCTTTTTACAGATATGCTGATATTTCTTTCCAGTAGCATACTTCCCTCTGTTTATGGTAATCCTCAGCCTCAGCCTCAGGAAATAAAATAGCTTCTAACAGCCATTCCATTTATAAGGAGTCTTCTCTCTCTGAAATTTTAGTTCTTAGTCTTCATTTTACAATTTTGTTTCTTAGAATGATAAAATTTGATAAAATCAAAAGAATGACACGTATGTAAAACTAAGCAAGTATATTAAAGTTAAAGGTCAAGAGAAATAGACATATTTATCAGACTTGAATTCAGATCCAGAAACACAAAGCCAAGAAATGATGGTTACAAGATGGCTAAGAATCCGATATAAGTTCCACAAAAGAGCTGCCTGACTTTGAAAGACTGCATATAGCTTTTCCAGATAAAGGTTCTTAGAAAAGATTCCTATTTGAATTATCTTCAAGCTCTAAGCTGAAATACAATTACAAAAGAAAAAAAAAGTCTTAGATTTAGAAGGCTGCCATAAGGAATTTTTTAGGTTGAGAACAGGTTAATTGGGCTTCACACAAGTTTCAGTTTTAACAGCATGGAGTTAATAATTCTGCTATCACATTCCAGTTTATGTTAGAATGTAGCAATTTTTCCATGAAATTCAGATATTATCCTCTTGAAAAAATGACATATGTTACAGTTTTAAATTAGGTTCAATGGTTGATTAAAAACCCCATGAGCAGTAGCAAAATTCCACCTTATAGTGGGGCAATAAGATATTAAAGATTCTTAACAATTTAGGATAACTGGGTCTATATGTAAATTTTGGAGCCTGAAACATTATCAATTTTCCACTTAGCACATATTACCAGGGTTCATGTCCAGGCTGCTGAGGGATGCTAGCTGAAAATAGATCAAGATGATATTTTTGAGATATTCTTGGTGGTCTATTATATAATAATTTTCTCTTAAATGTTATGCGTACATTTAAAATCAAGTGTATCCATCATATAATACAAAATTTGTTATGACATTTATTTATTTAGCCATATAATTTATTCATTAAATGTATAATATCTACTGTGTTCTTTTTTAGGTAATTTATTACGACTGTCATATACCTATAAAATAATAATAGCATTTTAATTTACACTTATTATTTATAATACTAGATAGAATTTTCTATTACAGAAACTCAGCACAGATAAACCATTGTACAAATGTACCTTTTCAGATCTGTTGTCACAATAAGGTTATGCCTGGCTCCAAACCTTAATATTTTTGGCTTATGATTATTGCCTGATCCAACTATACTTAACCCAAATATAGATAGCCACTCCACTACTAAAGGTAATTTCTTTCTGAAATGGCCCACTCGTACTTTTCCTCAATTCATTTTCTTTCTAAAAGTCAACCTCCTACTTTTAATCTTTTAAAAACTTCTTGTCAGCACAAAAATTAAAAAGCGACAAAAGATAGAATATTACTTCTGAATATTTGAGACCATTAACATTGTCAGTTTTTAACTTAGATTATAAGGCCAACTTAAGACAGTTGTTAATTTCCTATTCCTGATAAAAAACCATGTGTGACACTAGTTAAATGAAGATAGAAATAAATATGTTCTTTAATCCAGCTTACTCAAGCAGATGGATTTTTTTTCTATTTTGCTGACTTTTTTAACCATTTTCTTCCATTTCTAGGTCTCAATTTTTTTAATTTATTTTGCATAGTTTGCTAATTGTTGCTTTTCTAAATATTTTTATTGGTATTTAAAGACATTGTGATATAAACCTGCTTCCTTCTTATGCAATGATCTAAACTTGTGACATTTCCTGGAATTTTTATAATTATTCTCTCTAGTACCTAAAAATTACTTAAAAATTTATTTAGTTGTGGGCACTTGTGTGGTTCAGTCGTTAAGCATCCAACTTGGCTCAGGTCATTATCTCATGGTTCATGAGTTCAAGCCTTGCGTCTGGCTCAGTGTTGACAGCTCAGAGCCTGGAACTTGCTTCAGATTCTGTGTCTCCCTCTCTCTCTGTCCCTCCCTGCTTGCACTATGTCTCTCTCTCTTAAAAATAAACTTATTTTTTTAAATTGCTTAGTTGCAAATAAAATTAAAATCCATTTCCCAGATATTATACCACCTATTAATTAGTAAGATGTGTCATTCTAGTTTTCTACACAAATCCCTCTTAAATACAGTAAACCTTGGATTGCAAGTAACTTGTTCTGTGAGTATTCTGCAAGACAAGCAAACAATTCTAATAAATTTTCACTTGATAAATGTGCAATGTCTTGCAATACAAACATCACATGATCACAGCTGAGCCACTGGTCCTTTCTCTCTCTCTCTCTCTATCTCATTGCAAGACTGTGGGTGATCATCAATGCAATGTCACATTTCCACAAATCCTCAAAAAAGGGCAAAAACAAGCGTCACTGGATAGGTTCCTTGTTAAAGTTGCACAAAAGCCAAAAAAATTCCCTGAGCCAGTAGGATAGCAGTGATTCAATTAGTGATAGTGAAAGTCGTCCTACCAATAACCCTCCTCTCTCTGTCTCCCTCACACCAGCCATGAAGGTCTTCAAGTAAGTGAGTTAATTTTATATATTTAGTTTTTTTCTTTATTATTTTGTAGTATATTACAGTATTGCAATCATTTTATATGAATCCTTTGGGTTGTGGAACGAATCTCCGAGTTCCATTATTTCTTTTTTTTTTTTTAAGTTTATTTATTTTTGCGAACAGAGAGAGACAGAGCATGAATGGGGGAGGGGCAGAGAGAGAGGGATACCCAGAATCGGAGCAGGCTTCAGGCTCTGAGCCATCAGCCCAGAGCCCAACGTGAGGCCTCGACTCATGGACCGCGAGATAGTGACCTGAGCTGAAGTCAGACACTTAACTGACTGAGCCACCCATCGGCACCCCTTTATGTTTTTTATTTTAATTTTTTTTTCCATTATTCTAACAGGGAATTCACGTTGGTATACAAGTGCTTTGGGATTACAAACATATTTCCAGAACAAATTATTTCTCACACCCAGATTTTACTGTACTTTCGACATTAAGAAATGATTGCAAAGTGATGTGTGTGTGTGTGGGGGGGGGGGGGTTATTATTATTATTTTTTTTTGTCGTGTTAAGTATCTGTCCATCATCTTCTTTCAGGGAGAATGACAAATGATCAAATTTAAGTTCTGTGGGGTTTTAAATTATTTCAAAAAATTAAAACTCAGACAAATAATCAGCTAAGATGACAATGTTCGTTATAGTGAAAATTCTTCAGTGACTGATTCCTTTCTTATTAAAACATTTGTAGAGATTATATTATCAGGTTTAATGCTAGCTATAAGTGATTTAAAAATGTTACTTTAAATGCTGTCATCAAGATCCTCTTGAGGAATGAAGTTACTGTGTTGGGGATATGACTTGACAAGCTCATCTTGGAGTTGAAAATTTCCCTAGGCATAGCGTTCAGCAGCTTCTAGATATCTGAGGGAGAAAAAGAGCTAGTACAGAGGCAAGTCCCTTCCCTCTACCATGGTGAAATGATAACAAGAGTCAAATCTACTTTTTAATTTTGTTAATGTTATTTATTTTTGAGAGACAGAGAGCACTAGCAGGGGAGGAGCAGAGAGAGAGGGAGACACAGAATCCGAACCAGGCTCCAGGCTCTGAGCTGTCATCACAGATCCTGATGCGAGGCTCGAACCCACAAACCATATCATGACCTGAGCCAAAGTCAGATGGTCAACAGAATGAGCCACCCAGGCACCCCTAGCATCTAACCTATTTTTTTTTTTTTATTTCCAGTTGTGTGTTGGTCTAGATCCTGTGAAACAGATACCCTGTGAGTTTAGATCCTCTCAGAAGAGATGAGTCATGTGGTAATTTTAACAAGGGAAGTTTAATACAAAGAATGTTTAGCTATTACAGAAAAAGATTGTCTAGTAAGTAGTATAGAGAAATTTAAAGAAAGTAAAATAGTACTATTTTTAAAATAGCCACTAACCCAGGGATGAGATAAGGAATCCAAGAAAGACAATCCCCTTTTCCTAGGCCTCAGATATTGACCTTATTGGAGAAACCAAGGTCATGGTTTTCTCAGTAACAGAGGAATTGCTAGAGTGTTGTTCTAGAAAGTGTGCTATAAATCTGCCTTCTGGAGTTTGCTAGAAATTCCTCCTCTAGAGTACTAGGGAAAGATGTTTATGAGAAAGAGAAGATGGCTCACTACTGGCATTCTGCTTTTAAAACTGCCCAAGGGGGAGATGCTAGGGATACTTGGGTGCTTGGTGCTTCTGGCCACGGTGCACGTCAGCAGCCAGGACTCTGAGAAGCTGTGAGTGCTGCAGGAAACTGATCCTGGAGGAAGTTTGGACAGAGAATCCTGTCAATGTGAGCACATGGGGATCTTGAAGTAAACATCCATTTTTTCTGCAATGGTGTGTGTGTGTGTGTGTGCACGAGCTCAATTGCAAAAGCTTAACATTATGCCAGTTTTCAGAGTAAAGTTATCTCAATGACCCAGATCCATTTCACAGATGAAGAGATTAAGGATGATTAAGCAGATAAGAAATTAAGCTGGTAAGAAATAAATTGATAATTTCCAAGGTGGGATTAAACAGCAAGGATTTTATTAGTGGAAAATGCTATGTGATAGACCATAGGGAGGGAGGCAAGTGAATCTGGGAGAGCTACCTGATCAAAATATAAGACTAAACCTGCATGAAGGAGAGAAAGAGAGAAAATTTGGTAAAAGCATGCTAGAATGTCATATGAGAAAATTCAGCAAAGCCTTTAAGGTGCCCTCTAGCCAAAATTAGCTATTAGAAGAGTCCATATCTGCCAAAAATGGACCTGATTTAGTAAGCTTGCCTAATCCTACAATGCTCAGATAGGTAATGGAACATTCACTGAAATATGGGAGCAAATATGGACAATGGAGGTTGGAATGCAATAGTTTGAAACTTTAGAGTCAATTACATTTTCTAAATTGTGAGAGTTGCAAGGTATATCTCATGGATAATGCAAGTCAGAATATAACTATAATCTCCTGAACAAATATTGGTAAAAATCCATGTACTCATGAATACTGTTTGAGACAGAATGGTAGCAGTAGGGTTATAAGTAGAAATAGAAGAAGAAAGATGGAGATTAGATGTAGAATAGAAATAGAGGTAGAACTAGAAGAAGAGTATGGGAAAGGGAAAACAGAGACAGAGACTGAGACAGAAAGAGAGGAAGGGACAGAGAAAGAGAAGAGAGAGAAAAGAAAGAGAGAGAGAGTTGTTGAAATCCATATCTGGAATCATGTGAAGCATTGAGATGTGATTTATTAAAAGAATCCAAGAGATAAAGGAGTCTATAAAAATATTTGCAGAGTCATGCCCCAACTTGGGAAATATGAGGAAATCTTTGGGAGTGTACTGGGCTTCCATTCGCAGAATCAGGAGGGTATAATCAGACTATGTGGAGACGTTCTCAATAAAAAAAATATTCTTTGAATTCCTATAGTCTTGTTTTGTAAAGAAGAATTTAGTCTCTCAATCATTTAAACTTTTTCAACACTATGATATCTTTGCCACAATATACTCACTACTACCAGAGAAGAGATATTTCTACTGCAGACTATATCTACTCATATGTCTTGGATGAAGTTGGTTATTTCCTGCTGATATTTTGTGAATATAAAAACTATTGGCATCTGGAAATGCAACATAATTCCTAGCAATCTTAATATAATAAAGATGTTTAAACACTTAATAGAATAAGAAACATGATTATATTGAAATAGGAATGAATACAATAAATGCATTATTTATGTGATCCTTACTACGCACCACTATCAAGTGTTACTGTAAACTTATATTCCTTGATCATAGTGTTTACAGGTGAATAAAAAATATATAAATAATGACATTAATAACATCTCTCTTTCAAACTCCCTGAATATTGCTTCATCTGTTTCCTCTTCTGAAATTTCTTTGAAATGTGTGACTTTATCTTTTAGCTAGTTGTATAATATCATACTGCATGTAAGTGGAAATTCAAAATAAGATTGCCTCAAGGAACACGTCGCATTTCCTTTGCTGTGTAACCTAATGACTTTGTTTTGTTTTTTGGTTTTTGCTAAGACATTCTTTCCAAATGACAAGTGACTGTAAAGTAATGGGTAACAGGAAAATAAGTAACATTTGAGGACATAACTGAATATTGGAAAATGAAGAAATAAATATATAACTGTTCAAAATTCCAACCAGGTAAAGGCAAGGTAGGTCCCAAGTGAAACATACTTGAATGCTGTCAGAAACTTTGACCTAACCAGATTTGCCAAATGAATTTTTAATATCTTAATGCTCTATTTCCTATGTCTCTTTACCATTCATTATTTTAGAAATTGTATACATGTGATCTAACATCCCAAACTGTGATAAGGTATAAGACAGATGGTGTTTTTATATTTATTATAGTTTTTTTATTTTGTGTCATGACCATGGGATACCATTGGAAAATTACGATTCTCTCCCAGATGAAATAGAAACTTACAGCTACATTTTTATTAACCTCTCTTTCTAGAAAAAAAAAAGTAAGAGTAAAAGAGACAGGTGACCACTATTTCTTTATCAGTTCTTCAATAGATGTCCTTTGTAAAAGAAATTACATTTCTGGCTAAAGTCGTCCCAAGTCTAATTAGATGTAAAGCAGATTCACAGAAACATTATCAGGATTTAAAATATGCCAAAAAACACCTAGAGTAAAGTACTATGACCTCTACCTGTTACCTTGTAAACTTTCCAATTACATGGGCATATTCATTTATCTCTTCTACACACTTCAGGGGGTTTACAATAAAAATCAAATGTGTTCCCAGCTGTGCACCCCTCTGAGTCAATTGGATATGTACAGTTTTAAGTTGTTTTGGTATATACTGGTAACCACCCTTCTCAGTCAAATTTTGCCATGCTTAGTAATTTATTACAAACAGGTATTAAGTAATCACACATTCTAGCTTTACATTTCAGTGCTCTAAAACATTCTATGTGAAAGGTTCTCTTGGAAAATATGATGAAATTTCAGAGGCAGGTTTAGGCAAACCTCATTTAAATCCAGCCCAAAAGAATCTTTTGAAGCATCAGTGGGAATATAAAAGAATCAAGAGCACCATTCTGAAGGATTCAAGTTTACAAAGTTTCTAGGTTCTTACACTTATTTCTTAAGGTGTACAAATTATTTAAATAGTTTGACGCCAGTTCACATATTTTGATTTAGGTCCATCAATAAAAGCTATTGTCCAACAGCTGAATTGCTAATTAACAAGCTGCTAACTTTAACAATAAAACCAATTTCTTACTCTGCTTAAAATAGCAGATATAAACAAATAAATACATACATAAATAAATACATAAATAATAAATGAACAAATTCATGGCAGAAAAATTACAGGTAGATTTAGGCAACAAAATCAATTTTTCATTGACCAAAGTGTAACACCTCATTACTTTTTATAAAGTGAACACAATTTTGTGTGAAGGTATGGATATGGATTACTCATATAGTTGCTCATCGTAATACACTATCAAATTTAAGCTAATCACACCCTTATAAATAGTGTTAGGTATTTTAAATAAGATTTTGTTAAAATCATAAAGATTAAAGTTTATTTCGTGACAAATCATTTAGGTGAAAATCTGGTGACTTGGATAATAAACTTGTCTGGGGGTGTCTGGGTGGTTCAGTCAGTTAGGTGTCTGACTTTGGCTCGGGTCATGACCTCCTGGTTGGGTGATTCAAGCCCCACGTCAGGCTCTGTGCTGACAGCTCCAGAGCCTGAGCCTGCTTCGGATTCTGTGTCTGCCTCTTTCTCTGCTCCTCCCCTGCTCTCTGACTCTCTGTTCTGTGTCTCTCGCGTGCGAAAATAAACATTAAAAAGAAAACTTTCTAGATAATGTTTATGGACAAAAGTCAAAAAGTAAAATCCTCTTGGTTTTATGAAGTATATTCACCACAATGAATATCATGAATGTCCTAAATATGGTCTTTAAGGAAGGTTCACATTGCCTCCTCTCTCTCTCAAGCTGCCTCTAAGGCCTCATGGAGGGATTCCCAATGACCAGCTAAATTAGAAAAACAAGTGGAACTAGTTTACAGTATGCGCCAAAGACCACCTGAAAGTTGTTAGTTCAGTGCTATTGCCATAATTAGGGATGGCCATAAGAAATAGTGTTGAAAAGAAATATTGCCAATCAGCAGAACTTCAAACATTATACATCTGTTGTTATTGTTGTAGTTCACTTTTGCTTTTTGTTTTTTCTTGCGGAGAAGATAGTCAAAGGTAAAAATCTAAAGTGATTCATGGACACTGAATCCATGACTAATTCCCAGGGCTGTATTGTTAGGGACTTAAAATATATACACACCAGTGGAAGTCTGTAGATAAGGATATCTGTAAAAGAAGCGTATAGGTAAGATCATCAATGAGCACTAAGTATGAAGATCTGTGACCCACATGAATATCTACTAAACAGCACTTCAGCAGGGAAAGATCTTAATAAAAGGGAATAAGATATGACACCCCAAAATATGCAGCTGTAGTATCTTGATTATTTTGAACTGCAGACACAAAAAATAGCAAATGCAGTGAGAGGCTTTATCTGAACTCTCCTTACCTCCCTAAAGACAGATCCTCTAAAAGGAACTCATTTGCCACAAATCCCTTCCCCTGAAAGTGTTATCAAGCAGAGAAGATTGACTCTTACCACAGGAGAGGTACTAGAAGTCCATATCACACCCAAACTTGTTGCAAACTATCGTATCTTCCATCTATTCTAAGGGTCCATTCATTTTCCTAAAAATCATTTGCTCTCCCCTAAAAGGCCTACATCCATCCTCCTTTTCCCCTATCAAGATGGTATTTATCCTGAATTCTAAAGCTACCTCTTGAGTTACTCATTTTTGATTAAATATCTCCTGGAAATCAATGAGATACCATATTAAACTTCTGTTTGCTTTTCTCTTTTTAATGTTGTTTATTACAAAGGTTTCAGCGAATAACTCAGAAGGCTATATAGAAAATTATTTCTCCTCCTCTATATTAATAATCAGGTGAACAAAATTAACTGTTCTTGAGATATCAGCCACCCTGCCCTTGCTTGTGAACAAAGTGGTCATGATAACAGGAATGGATTTTAAGCCTGAGTTTAGCCACATATATACTTTACTCATCAAGGCAATCTGGCTATGCCAACTGTTGAATGGCAAACCTATCAGCAGCAGATAGCAATGCTGAACATGTGTTTTACCACCTTTCACCCAAGGGAAACAGCCATTCAGCCATTATGGAAGGGGCAACAACTTGTTAGCACTAGAATAAACCACGAGGGTATTAATTGTCTTCCTAGCCCCTAACCACCATAAGTGGACTTAACAGAATATCTGATTCACTCTGTGTTTCCACACAGAAGTTTTCTGACAAGGGATTGACTTAATTTAATTCACTCATGCTACAGTACCTGGCCTGATCTTGTAATTATTTTATTTGGAAGTTAAATGTGATTAAAACAGTTATGAAAGGACACCAAGTTGACAAGGAGTAGGCTGTGGTGATTTAGATTCTCAGGTATTGGTTAAGCTGGAACTCAAAGTACCCAAAGGCTCCTTCCTTGTATTTTGCCACATTAGGCTTGACCAATATAAATACTTAAGATATTTGAAAGGCAGAAGTAAAGCAGAAATTATTACTTCCCAAAAGTTGTCACGGTTAGAAATGAAGAGACAGTTGCAACAATGGTATTGAGTAACAGCTTGTTTTCATTCTCTTCCATCTTATTTTTAACTCTTCTTTCTTCTGAATGAAGCCCTCTGAGTGACAGATCTCAGGGCCCATCATTATGATTTAGACTACAGCTCCCGATAAATGTCACCAACTCACTCTTGCTTGTCCTACTTTGGCAGTTGACTATCCTTGGGTTTTCAGATTCATTAGTTGGTGACTCCTCTGTTCTTACAGTCTCTCTTTCTGATCTTTACTCCACCAGATGTACCTCATTCCATAACTCACATGGGTTCTGCCATTGAACACTGATAAGAACAAAGCTCCAATTGTCATGAATGATTTGGCAAGAATTATAAATGGATGCTAAACTATCTGTGATGGGATATTTCCTCCCCCTCTTGTCCCAATGGTCTCTAACTGTCAAATCACAGATCTTTCTGGCCATTACCAGCCATCAGGGGAATATCTGTTTTGCCTTGTGAAATCAATCCAACTTGGTATCATTAGTATTAGAAAACAAAATGCTATGCCATGAGCTATGATTTTATACATATATAAATCACACTTAGAAGGACAATAAATATATTTGAAGAAAAAAAAATTGTCAAATCTATGCTTACTTCTACTTGAGAATCCAGCACCTCTATAAATTAGTGTGTGTGTATGTTACATGTATATGTGCTGATGAGTGTACTTTTTGTTTCTTTGTTTTCACTCTGGAAATGTTGCCCCCAGCAAAGTTCCTTGTACTCTGGTGAGCTTCTTAAGGACAGATGGAGCACAAGGCCTCCAGGAAGGAGCTGACTCTGCTGACTTATCCATGGGACTCTTCCCAGTTGGTCCCTGGTGGCCTCTGCTCAAGTCTTTCATTTGTAACCTTTTCTGAAATTTCATAGTCTAGAAATTTAGAGACAGAAAGTCCACGTTTATGTGTGAAGAAAAATAACTGGAATGTCAGGACAATGTCTTTTGAGAAAGAAAATATTCTGATTATATCAGACAAATTTAGAAGTTGCTTTTAAGTAGAACAGAAAATAGCAGAAGAACATTTGCACAAGAGGAGCAGTTCTTCACTAACAATCAGGCATTTATTAAAAAGATGATCCCAGGGGCACCTGGGTGGCTCAGTTGCTTAAGCCTCCAACTTCGGCTCAGGTCATGATTTCACGGTTCATGAGTTTGAGGCCGTGTCCGGCTCTGTGCCAACGGCACAGAGTCTGGAGCCTGCTTCGGACTCTTTATCTCACTCTCCCTCTGTCCCTCCTCTGCCCACATCCTCTCTCTCTCTCTCTCTCTCTCTCTCTCTCTCTCTCTCTCAAAAATAAATAAACATTAAAAAAAAGATCCTAGTCACCTTATAAACATACATGGGGAGTGGCAATGAGATAAAATGTTGTTTAATGAAGTCAAAATCATCGAAATCTGTATTGTCAAATTACAAAGAACCCATAAATTACACACATAGTGTCTCACCATTTTGTGTACCATTATCTCACACAAAACTGAGTTGTAGGTGGTGGTTTTCTTTCCCCATGAGGAAGATACTTGTAGAAACATAGTGAAATGTCTCTTTTTCACTATTTTGTCTATTTTTATACATGGGACTTATGGTAGATCCCAGAAATGTGTTAAGGCTTTGAAAATAGGTTGTTTGATTCATAGGTAAATCATTAATCAGAGAAACAGTCTTGTTAAGGTTTTACCAAAAGTAATGCTTCATATGCTCTAACAATACATGTCCTTCCTTAACAGGATAATGCTGCTATAGAGAAACAAATGTGAATGTCAAGCATGTGTTTTACCATAAAAAAAAACAAACATATAATTAAATCCTCGATGGTCTATACAATGTTATCGTGTATGGATTTTTGTTCTGTCTCTATTTTAGTGTAGGAGTGTCTTTTAAAGGATGGTAGCTGAAGGTAAATATATTTTTTTCTTCAATGTTTCTTTCTTTTGTTTCCCATTTTTTCCAGCTAGCTAGCTGAATGAGCTGGTTGCCAAAATTTGAATTTTGTGATGATGAATTAAAGGGATGTGGAAAAGTGGTGCTATAAAGAGCAAAAGAGTAACTTCTAAAGAAAATATGAGTTGGCCAACACAATGTAGTTCTGAAAGAGAGAGAGATAATAAATAGAGAAGGAGAGGAAAAAGCAACAATAACAATAAAGCCTAAAGTCAGAACTGATGAGAAAGTTTAGTTACTTAGAGAGGGAGAAATTCAGGAGCAGCAGTAAGGCACAAGAGGACTATGACTATTGAGACTGAAAAGTATTACTAAATATTAAAATCAGATTTCTCTGAGTACTCATAAGAAAAGCAGTAAAGTTTTGAAATAATTTATAATTATTATTTTTACATTTTGTTATTAGACTTTGTTTCATTATGTGCAAATTTACACAGAGACTGAGCCATGGGAATCTCCATACTTTATTAGAAATACATGAGCCAAAAACTTAATAAGAGTAAAACCTGCAATTTACAGAGTTTATACAATTGGACTTTAATTTTGAAACTAGGGAATATTAAAAGCAATATAATTGACACACTCACTTCTTTTCTATGTAACCATAAATAAGAAGCGGCTATTGATAAAAATCTTTTTGTTGCTTACTTTCATATGTTTGTGAAGTTATCATTAAAAAGTGCTGCCGGGGGCGCCTGGGTGGCTCGGTCAGTTAAGCGTCTGACTTCGGCACAGGTCATGATCTCATGGTCCGTGAGTTCAAGCCCCGCGTCGGGCTCTGTGCGACTGCTCAGAGCCTGGAGCCTGTTTCAGATTTTGTGTCTCCCTCTCTCTCTGCCCTTCCCCTGCTCATGCTCTGTCTCTCTCTGTCTCAAAAAATAAATAAACGTAAAATTTTTTTTAAATAAAAAAATAAAATAAAATAAAATAAAATAAAAATAAAATAAAATAAAAAGTGCTGCCATTTTGATATGGGAAATGACGGTGACATATTCATGTATTGAATATTACGATGACCTTTGAAAGAGTATGCTCCTAGGTGTTCATGCACATCTGTTTTCTCCTTTGAGAAGTCCACATCTACTTATGGCAGGCCTTTAAGATGTTTATTTAAGTACCACCTAGAAATCAGAATTTCCTGCAAGCAAAAAACCAGAAGGTATTAACTATCTTTTTATATAATTTCTCTTTAGTAATTTTTAACATATTTGGGACAGTTTGAGGCCTAGTAATATTTTTTCCTATAAATGCTTGCCAAAAAAAGTATTAACTATTTTTATTGAACTGTAGCAGTAAACTATTTGCCAGAAATTATATTAACTAAAATATATATTATCAAAAGATTTTGAGATGGAATTGTTAATGGAATTTTTCTCATCTCAGAAACATTGTAAGATATTCATTTTCTAGTCAAGTTACATATTTGGTATATAAATATGTTTGCCTCATTTGTTTTTATTTGTTGATATTAAAATACACTTATTGGGGTGCCTGAGTGGCTTAGTCGGTTACACAACCAACTTCGGTTCAGGTCATGCTCTCGCGATTCATGGTTCGAGCCCCACGTAGTGCTCTGAGCTGTCAGCTCAGGAGCTTGCTTCTGATTCTGTGTCTCCCTCTCTTTCTGCCCCTCCCCCATTCGTGCTCTGAGTCTCTCTGTCTCTCAAAAATAAATAAACATTAAAAAAAAATAAAAAAAATAAAGTACACTTATTGATGTAGTAGCATGATATTTGAAGCTATGGGATGATGAGACATTCGCTTGTGTAAATTCTGTCCCTTGGCGATGAACATAGCTCATTTTTCATTTTCTTCAGACATACGATTCCAAAGTCATCTTATAGATTTCCTCCCAACTACTCATGTGAGATAGCACTCACACTCTCTTTTACTGCACTCTTTATTCTCTGTGGTTTTATCACTAACACATTTATGTTTATATTTTTTGAATAACCTCAGGTTATCAATTCCATGAGATCAAAGATTTTTCCTGTTTTGCTCATTCATCTATCACCAGAACCTAGAAAAATGTCTTCAGCTCTCTGAATAGCTTTTGAGTAAACAAATGAGTTTGTTTCTAGCTTAAAACCACCAGAGAAATTGGATTTATACTTGAAACCATAATGTGAGAAAACTGGACCAGAAAAACAGATGGGTATGAAAAGATGATACTCTGACAATTTAACTAAGCAAACCAAAGCACACTCTCTCATTTTCTGTCTGTCTCTCACTATAACAAAATATATAAATACAAATAAATAAACTTCTTAATTTTTATGTAGTAAATTCATTTTAAATAATAAAATTTAACTTCATAATAAATAATCTGTTAAATATATAAAATACAAAATTTTATATAACATATATAATATTTCCTATAATCCTAATTTCTGTAATTATATATATATATTATTCTCTACAGGATTCATTAAATAATTTATTGAAATGTTTACTACGTTTATAAGATGTATTTGATAGGTCTGTGATATAGGTTGAGAAATATATAAACTAACACTTTGAACTGAAAAGAGTGGAGTTAACCAATAACCTTGTGCTTTTCGTTTGGAGGCAAACAGAGCATAAAAGTACAGAAAGCCTACATGGCTGCGACTATAGAAATTTTTTAGTGAAATGCATTTTAAATGTGGTGACAAAACTAGTATGACCATGGCCATCTATCCAGTAAGATTAATGTGTTTCTTCCCATAGAAATAAGGTTTATGTGTGATTGTTTTTTGACCTTAAAAAAAAAAAAAAAAAAGGCATAGTCAGGAAGTTAAGTGCCCTGTATAACTTGAAATAAAACAAATGAGCAAACAAAAAAAACAAAGAGCAGTATAATTAGTTCTATGTAAAACCTTGGAATAAAAAGTGATATGTGATTGTAGTAGAAAAATTTAAAAAACAAAGAAGTCATATAACCTGGTTAAAGAGAGACAAGAGATGTAATGAGAAAGTAACAAAGAAGGCATAGCAAGTAATTCAACAGAGACCACTATGACTAGAAAAATATAGAAGAAAGAGGGGGAAGTAACATTTCTAAAGAAATCTGTCAGAAAAGAATAAAGAAAAAATTAACTACTAGTGAAATGTAAGTCCCAATAAGAATAGTGATATGGTTTGGAGAAGCATAGAAACACAAACAAAATGAGAAGAGACAGGGCAATAGCAATCAGAAGAGAAAGGTGGAAATTAAAAGAAATTGTTGGGGGGCGCCTGGGTGGCGCAGTCGGTTAAGCGTCCGACTTCAGCCAGGTCACGATCTCGCGGTCCCGTGAGTTCGAGCCCGTGTCAGGCTCTGGGCTGATGGCTCAGAGCCTGGAGCCTGTTTCCGATTCTGTGTCTCCCTCTCTCTCTGCCCCTCCCCGTTCATGCTCTGTCTCTCTCTGTCCCAAAAATAAATAAACGTTGAAAAAAAAATTAAAAGAGAAAAGAAATTGTTGGAATCCTCAATCAATCCTCAGTATAGACATAGATTAAAAAAATAGTAATAGCAAGAAGTTATAATATAAATACTATGTAAAACACATGTAATTATACATATATATATATCAATGTTAAATATGCCTTTTAAAAAAGATTTTAATCATCTCAGAAAAAAGGAATATTTATGTGCAAAATAATACCTAGAAACAATAAATAAAAAGGAATAGAGATGGAAATTTCTACATGAATAAAAACAGTATTAAAAAGTCAAAGAAAAAAAACAATAAAATTAGAAAAAAAATAGTTTATACGAGTGAAAATCTAATTTACCCTTATAAATAAGAAATATGTAAAAGATCTTACCCATACATAAGAAATAGGGTAAGGACTTTAAAAATTATTCACAGAACAGCACATACCTATGAAAAATCTGCTACAATGATAATTATAGAAATGAAATTAATGCTATTTT
This sequence comes from Lynx canadensis, assembly GCF_007474595.2. Lineage (NCBI taxonomy): Eukaryota > Metazoa > Chordata > Mammalia > Carnivora > Felidae > Lynx > Lynx canadensis. The sequence goes on from NC_044306.2 coordinate 67,357,441, forward strand.
CAATAGCATTGTGGTAACAATCATAAACATGTATAGCCTATGCGTGGTTGCAAGGTTAGAGACAGAAGTCCAGCTATGTGTTATTGGAGTGTAAATTCATAAAAATCTCAATGGAAATTAATTGTAATAGCTATCAAAATTATCTATTACTTTATTTTTATATATTTGCAAAATTATGTATGTAAAATTTAATTAATTGTGTTTGTCATAGCAAAATATTTGAAGAAACCTTGTTGCCAATTAAAGGGCCTATTAGGCAAGTGTGACAAAGTTTGCAATTCTATGAAGTCATTTAAAAGTTTGGAGTAACTCTTCAGGAACAGTTTATTTAGATATATCATGGTGCCAGAAAAGGAGAACTATATTTGTTCTCTATTGTTACCATACCAAATTACCACAAACTTAATGGCTTATAACAACACACATTGATTATATCAGTTTCTTTAGATCAAGGTCTGGCAGCTTGACTGGACCTTTACTTAGAGTCTTACAAGACCAAAATCAAGGAGTTACAGATCTGTGTTATGGAGACTCTAGAGGAGGATACATTTTCCTGTTCAGTCAGGTTGTGGCAGAATTCAAGTTGTTTGTTGCAGTTGTAGGACTGAGGTCCCTCTCTTGCTGCCTGTTAGCTGAGAGTTCTGCCTAACTTCTAAAGGCCACTGAATTTCTAGGTTCCTGGCTACATTCCTCTATCTTGAAAGCCTCCAAATATGAGTGGAGTCCTCACTTTGTGTATCTCAGATCTAATTTTCTGCCTTTCTCTGTTGAATCTCCATGACTCTTCTGCCTTTCACTTTTAAGTGACCATGAGATTGCTTTGATCCCACCTGGGTAATCCAGAACAATATTCCTATTTGAAAGTCTGTAATCTTAATTCCACCTGCTAGTCTTTTTTTGCCTTCTAATAAGACATGCTGAGAGAGTCCAGGGATTAGCATGTGAAAACCAGGGGGATCTTCTTCCTGTCTACTACAATAATCTATTATGTTTCCATTTGTTTTAGAAAACAAAATACTGTGACATATTTGGTTGTATAAAAGAATGCTACTTGAAAACTAAGAAGTTACTTTGAAAACTAGGAAAACTATGAAGAAGAAATGTAGGTTTCTAAGGAAAGTAGATGCATAGATACTTTTCAATATTTGTCCTTTGTATATTTTGAATGTGTATGTGTGTATATACATATACATGCACATATTTTGAATCTATACATACACATTCAAAATATAAACAGAAATACCCAACAAACGTTCCCCAGAAATACCACAAACAAACAAACATGAAATCACCTATTCAGAAATTACAAAAATAAATAAATAAACAGAATTTTTGCTGTGGTTAAGATTAAACTAATTGCCACATATCTGGAAGTATAAGAGCAGAAACACCTAGTATGAAAAATTATCCTATGAAGAAAAGCTTTTTAAATCTTTCAGGTATTCAGGTCATGTTAATAATTGCTACCAAACAAGGTTGTTTAGGCCAAAGGCTTTGCAGAGGAAACAGAACCCCCATTGTGCAGTGTAATACAACAATGAGGATAGACTGAATTAAAAAATAGAAACAATTCAAAAGGGAGTTAAAAAGAGAAAAGTTTTAACAGAAGAAAAAAAGGAGGGTGATGTTTTTACAGTAAAGCTTATACCTTTAGATAAAAAGAAAGAGTGTGTACATATATGTTTTCCTCCAGAATATGAGTAAAGATACAAAAGTTACCAAAAATGGTATTAGAAGAAAACACATGTAATAGAGGAGCTGCTTTGGGGTGGCACTCTTTGAAGTGGGAGAAAGTTTTCTGTAGGAAACCACACCTTATTCAAGGTATCAAAAAATTATTTTACATCAGTTGAATAACTCAAAAGGAAGTGGAATACTTTGTAAATATATGGCTGACACTTGATCCTACTAACTTTTTAGATTTATTTGAATAAAATCTCTGTAAGACCTTTTCTTTTAATTTTTTTCATGTTTATTTATTTTCGGAGACAGAGAGAGTACAAGCAGTGGAGGGGAAGAGAGAGAAAGAGACACAGAATCTGAAGCAGGCTCCAGGCTCTGAGCTGCCAGCACAGAGCCCGATGTGGGCCTCCAACCCACAAAGCATGGGATCATGACCTGGGCTGTAGTCAGATGCTTAACCGACTGAGCCACCCAGGCGCCCCTGTAAGACCTTTTCTTTGCGGGAAGGGTAAAGTGACCAACATGATCAACGAAGAATAGTAATTTTTCTTTCTTTAAAAGGAGAGATGAAGAATATTTGGCTAGAAAGATACTAAGATTATTTAACACTAATGAATAGAAGTTTTTCTTTTCTCAGATTAGAATTTTTGTCTTCAAATTTGTCTTCCCAGAAGCGCAGGATGAATAAGTGTATGAGAGAAAGTCCACTGGATACCTTAATAATGCAAGAATAGAAATGAACAACAGAGAAAGCACAGAATATCCCAATATGGCAGAGTGGAAGCTGGAAAGTTTTCTTTTAATCACGAATATATTTAAATAAGAATAAAATTCTGCTTTAATAGTTTGTAAGGGAAATCTTATGCCAACATAAACTTCCTGATTCTGTGACAGAGATGATCAATAAAGCACTCCTCATTATCCATGAGGAAATACAGAAATCAACTAAAATTAATAAGAAAATGAAGACTTATTATCCTTTCTATGTACATGCAGTTTGTAAAAAACTGTAAAGATAAAACATTTATAAAATTTAAGCTGTGAAAAATAAGGGATACAAAGTACTGCAAGTCTAAATATTAGGCAGATTAAACAATTCAATTATTGAAAATAATAGAGCTTAGAGAAATATATTTGAATATATTAGAGCAAGACACAACAAATTAGAAAAGCAACTGAGATATACAGAGAACTTATGGGTTTTTGAATTAGTATGCATAGCAAAAAAAAAGAAGAGATGAAAACTGAAAAAAAATTGCACACATTTGAAGGGGATTATCTAGTTCCTTAAAAACAAATATGTGGTTGTCACAGAAGGGTTGGTATGTGATGGACAGAAATGTGTCAAAGTGTATACATAAAGATAATCAATATACATTGGCAAAGCCATGTAATCCCATAACAATGATTACATAAAATAGGAAATAACAGAGTTGGCTTCTAAGTAGAAGTGTGCTCTTCTTTGTCTCAAAGATTGCATATATCATTTAGGAGAGGAGATTCAACAATTGACTTTGCTACTTTTGTGAGGGTTTTATGCTCCTGTTCTAGCACTTTTAAAAGCTCTTCTGAGAATTCTATATAGCTAAGACTGCATAGCTTGCTTGCATCTGGAACAAGGCCATGATATTGTTGAAAGTTTACCGTTATTCAAGCAAAGCCAAGGTCAATTTTCCTGCAATATCCTTCAAAGCTGATTTCAAGCCCTTCTAAATACTGATCCCAGGAGTAAAGCAGAGAAGTATGTTGATAATTGGAAAGTTATCATTGGAATACAGGAGTCTAATTAAGCAAGTTCTGAGGTCAATTTTCTATTGTGTTACTTATATGTGACTGTCATTGAAGTATGTAATCTTATCAATGAGACCCTTATTTATGTAAATGGAGGAAATAGTGCTGGAATGAGGAAAACAGCATTATAGTAACATTTACATGGCCTCATTTCAAAAAATCAGAAAATAGAAGAGCTAAGATGGCATAGTAGTAGGAGGACCCTAGGCTTGTCTTGTCCCTTGAACGCAGCTAGATAAACACCAAATCATTCTGAATACCCAAGATATCGATCTGAGGATTGACAGAACAAACTGCACAACTTGAGAGAGAGAGAAGAGGCCACATGGTTGAAGGTAGGTGGTACAGAGACATGATTTAAAAGAGAAACAGATCATGGGTGCTGTGGAGTGGAAGGAACTCCTCTCGCTGCATAGAGAAAGGAGCACACAGGGGATTGTACAGGAAAACATTTCCCCAAAGCCATCGACTGGGAAAATGAGAGAGGCTGATTTTCATGAGTTTTTATAACCAATGGGGTTCAAAGACGACACGACAGTGCTCCTGTGTAGAAAGTGGGCAGATAACCCTGGAGGCAGGACTGTACAATCTGAAGATCCTCTGGGATGCACTGGGAGAGAGACAGTTCCCCCATCTTGGAGTACATCTGGAGGAGGTGATATTGCCTTTCTGGGGAAAAAGAGCCCACAGGCACCATTTCCCTCTCTAATCTCTTACTATAAACTAACTTCAGTAAACAGCAAAGCACCAACACTGGCGCTTAACTGCTTACACCAAGCCCCATCCCCCTGTGCTCTGTTGGTGCTGCTTTTCTTGAGCAAGTGTGTCCTGAGAACCAGCACAGGAGACCCCTATCCTAGAAGACTGGCAGAAACACTCTAAACATACTGCATCTACTGACCAGCCCCTGTACACACTGTATCTACTGACCATAGAGTTCTGCAAAGCTTCACCTGTAGTGGAAATAGTATCAGGTCTCTTTTAACAAGTGGGCAGAAGCAAACCTGGTTAAAACTCACCACACTCTGGCCAATGTCCAAACGTTCCCCACTGCAGGCAAGGAGAAACTCTGCAGAGGACTGATCTGAGGGAAACAGCAGCCAAAAATGTCCAAAACGTTCCCACTGCAGGCAAGGAGAAGCTCTGCAGAGGACTGATCTGAGGAAACAGCAGCCAAAAACACAGCAGCAGAGTGCACAAACATACACCAGAGACATTTCCCTGAAGCACCAGGCCCTGCATAGTATATGACTTCTTCTTCATAAAGCCAGTAGTCTCAGGAGCAGGACACATAGCAAGCTTTCCCAACCCAGAGAAGAAGATAGAGACCTAGACAAAATGCGAAAACAGAGGAATTCATCCCGAAAGAAAGAATAAGAAAAGGTTACAGCCAACAATTTAATCGAAATAGATATAAGTAATATTTTGATCCAGAATGTAAAGCAACAAATCATAAGTTACTAGCTGGGCTGGAGAAAAGCATAGAAGACATCAGGGAGTCCATTATCCCAGAGATAAAGACTTACAACTAGTCAGAGTGAAACTTAAATAAAAAATGCATTAACTTAGATTCAAATTGACTAAATGTAATGACCACAAGTACGGAAGAAGCAGAGGACAAACAAGTGTATAGAAGATAAAATTATGGAAAATAATGAAGCTGAAAAAAGAGAAAGAGAATATACATCATAATGTTCACTTAGGGGAATTCATTGACTCCACAAAGCATAATAACGTTCATATCACAGGGGTTCCAGAAGAAGAAGAGAGAGAAAAGGGGGCAGAAAATTTATTTGAGAAACTATAGCTGAGAACTTCTCTAATCTGGGAAAGGAAACAGACATCCATATCCAAGAAGCAAGAGAACTACCATCAAAATCAACAAAAGCAGGCCAACACCAAGACATACCATAGTTAAATTTGCAAAATATAGAGATTAAAAAATTCTGAAAGCAGTAAGACAAAAGAAGTCCGTAAATTACAAGGGAAGACGGTTGGGGTTAGCAGATTTCTCCACAGAAATTTGGCAGGCCAGAAGGGAGTGGCAGGATATATTCAATGTGCTCAATGGAAAAAAACTGAAGGCAAGAATACTCTATCCAGCAAGGCTATCATTCGTAATAAAGGGGAAGGGGAACCTGGTGGCTGAATCAGTTAAGTGTATGACTTGTGATTTGGCTCAGGTCATCATCACAGTTAGTGAGTTTGATGCCCCATGTCAGGTTCTGTGCAGGCAGTCTGGAGTTTGCCTTGGATTCTCTTTCCTCCTATGTCTCCTCTGTTGTTCCTCATTGGCAGGGGCTTTGTCCCTCTTTCTCTCTCCTCTCTCTCTCTCCTCTCTCTCTCCTCTCTCGCTCTCTCTCTCCTCTCTCGCTCTCGCTCTCCTCTCTCGCTCTCTCTCTCCTCTCTCTCTCTCAAAATAAATAAGTAAACGAAAAAAAAAAAAAAAGAATAAATGAGAGATAAAGAAGTTCCAGACAAACAAAAACTAAAGGAGTACATGACCAGTAACCAGTCCTGAAAAAATGTTAAAGGGCACTCTTGAGTCAGAAAGAAAGACCAAAGCAATAAAGACTAGAAAGGAACAGAGAAAATATCTAGAAAGAATGACAAAAACAATATAAATGGCACTAATTCACATCTATCAATATAAATCTGAATGCAAATGGACTAACTACTCCCATCAAAAGACTTAGGGGGTCATAATGGTTAAAAACAGAAGACCCATTTACATGCTGCCAACAAGGATTCATTTTAGACCTAAAGATAGCTGAATCATGGAAGTGAGGGGTCAGGAAAACATTTAGCATGCAAATGGATGTCAAAAGAAAGCCAGAGTAGTAATGCTTATATCAGATAATCTAGATTTTAAACCAAAGACTGTAATAACAGATGAAGAAGGGCACTATATCATAATAACAGGGTCTATCCAACAAGAAGATCTAACAATTGTAAATATTTATGCCCCTAACTTCAACACTCAAATATATAAAACAATTATAACAAACATAAAAGAACTCATTGATAATAATACAATAGTAGGAGAATTTAATATCCATCTTACATCAATGGACAGATCATTGAAGCAGAAAATCAATAAGGGAAACAATGGGTGAGTGACACACTGGACCAGATGGACTTAACATATATATTCAGAATACCATCCTCCAAGGCAGCAGAATACACTTTCTTTTCAAGTGTACATGGGGATTCTCCAGAACAGATTATGTACTGGGTCACAAATCAGTCCTCAACAAGCACAAAAAGATTGAAGATCATACCATGTATAGTTTCTGATGACAACCCTATGAAACTCAGGTCAACCACAAGACGAAATTTGGAAGGACCAAACATACATGCAGTTTAAACAACATGCTAGCAAAGAATGAATGGGGTCAAGCAGGAATTCAAAAGGAAAAAAATACATGGAAATAAATGAAATGAAAACTAACAGCTCAGTACTTTTGGGATGGTAGCAAAATGGTCATAAGAGGGAAGTATATAGCAATACAGGCCAACCTCCAGAGAAGAAAAGTCTCAAATACACAACCTAACCTACACCAAAGGGAGCTAGAAAAAGAAACAACAAATGAAGCCTAAAGCCAGTAGAAGAAAGGAAATAATAAATATTAGAGAATAATGATAAAGAAATAAAAAAAAAAAAACACAGCACAACAAATCAATGAAGCCATGAGCTGAGTCATTGATGAAAATAATAAAATTGATAATTCTCTAGCCAGACTTACCAAAAAGAAAAGAGAAAGGACCCAGGTAAATACAACCACACAGGAAACAACAGATGTTAAGGATGCAGAGAAAAGGGACCTCTCTTACACTGTTGGTGAAAGTGCAAACTGGTGCATCCACTCTGGAAAACAGTATGGAGGCCCCTCAAAAGGTTAAAAATAGAACTACCCTATGATACAGTAAATTGCACTACTAGGTATTTACCCAAAGGATACAAAAATATGATTCAAGGGATACATGCAGTGTGATGCTCACACCAGCATTATCAACGATACCGAAATATGGAAAGAGCCCAATTGACTGTTGAATAAATAAAGAAGAGGATATATATATACTTACCCATCAAAGAGAATTAAATGTCACCATTTACAACAATGTGGATGGAGCTAGAGTACTATACTAAGTAAAATAAGCCAATCAGAGAAAGAAAAATACTATATGATTTCACTCATAGGTGGGATTTAAGGAAAAAAAATGAACATGGGAAAAAACGAGAAGGCAAACCATATACATTCACTTAGCTTTAGAGAACAAATTGAGAGTTACTCAAGGAGAGGTGGAAAGGAATGGGCTAAATGGGTGATGGGTATTAAGGAGGGCACTTGTTATGATGAGCACTGGATGTTGTATGTAAGTGATGAACCACTAAATTATACACCTGAAACTAATATTAGTACACTATATGTTAATGGAATTTAAGTAAAAACTTGAAACTACAAAAAAAAAGAAACTTAAAAATAAATAAATATTTAAAAATAAATAAATAAATAAAAAGTAAAAACCTAAAGTTACAGTGGAGTTCTTACTTTTTTTATTGTTTTGAGTATTGAGTGTGAAAGGAGTGCTCAAGTAAAAAGAATCACGCTGATTTTTAAAAGGACAAAGAATAAGGGTGTCCAAGTAGCTCAGTTAGTTAAGTGACAACCTCTTGGTTTTGGCTCAGGTTATGATCTCATAATTTTTGAGATAGAACCTTTGGTTGGGCTCTGTGCTGACAGCATGGAGCCTGTTTGGGATTCCCTCTCTCCCTCTCTTTCTGCCCCCCACCCACCTCTCTCTCTCTCTCTGTCTCTGACTCTCAACCCTCTCTCTCTCAAAATAAATAAATAAACTTAAAAAATAAATAAAGGACAAAGAATGCATTGTAGTGCTTCATGATAATGCCTGAGAATAGACTAAAAGACATTTTTTAAGAACCCAGAAATTAGGTGTCCCTGGGTGGTAAAGTTCCTTAAGCATCTATCTAACTCTGGAATTTCGGCTCAGGTCATGATCTCACCAGTTGTGAGACCAAGGCCAGCATGGGGCTTTGTGCTGACAGCATGGAGCCAGCTTGGGATTCTCTCTCTGCCCCTCCTCCATCTGTGCGGCTGCACATACATATGTTCTTTCTTTCTCTCTCTCAAAATAAATAAACTTTAAAAATAACTCAGAAATTTAATATACTAAAATAATGTAAATGAAAATGAGGATATTAGAATTGTTTGACTATGAAAAATTAAAAGGATGAAGGGAATAGGAGAAAAAAAAGCCATGTACATAGATAGTCTGAAGGGTTTTTTCTCATTTTTTTTTTGAAATTTATTGTCAAATTGGTTTCCATACAACTGGGTGTTCATCCCAAAAGTGCCCACCTCAATACCCATCACCCACCCTCCCCTCCCTCCCACCCCCATCAACCCTCAGTTTGTTATCAGTTGTTAAGAGTCTCTTGTGCTTTGGCTCTCTCCCACTCTAACCACTTTTTTTTTCCTTCCCCTCCCCATGGGTTTCTCTTAAGTTTCTCAGGATCCACATAAGAGTGAAACCATATGGTATCTGTCTTTCTCTGTATGGCTTATTTCACTTAGCATCACACTCTCCTGTTCCATCCACATTGCTACAAAAGGCCATATTTCATTCTTTCTCATTGCACACGTAGTACTCCATTGTGTATATAAACCACAATTTCTTTATCCATTCATTACTTGATGGACATTTAGGCTCTTTCCACAATTTGGCTATTGTGAGAGTGCTGCTATAACATTGGGGTACAAGTGCCCCTATGCATCAGTACTCCTGTATCCCTTGGGTAATTCCTAGCAGTGCTATTGCTGAGTCATAGGGTAGGTCTATTTTTAATTTTTTGAGGAACCTCCACACTGGTTTCCAGAGTGGCTGCACCAATTTCATTCCTACCAACAGTACAAGAGGGTTCCCATTTCTCCACATCCTCTCCAGCATGTATAGTCTCCCTGATTTGTTCATTTTGGCCACTCTGACTGGCCTGAGGTGATATCTGAGTGTGGTTTTGATTTGTATTTCCCTGATGAGGAGCGACGTTGAGCATCTTTTCATGTGCCTGTTGGGCATCTGGATGTCTTCTTTAGAGAAGTGTTTATGCATGTTTTCTGCCCATTTCTTCATTGGTTTACTTGTTTTTCAGGTGTGGAGTTTGGTGAGCTCTTTATAGATTTTGGGTACTAGCCCTTTGTCCGATATGTCATTTGCAAATATCTTTTCCCCTTCCATTGGTTGCCTTTTAGTTTTGTTGGTTGTTTCCTTTGCTGTGCAGAAGTTTTTATCTTCATGAGGTCCCAGTAGTTCATTTTTGTTTTTAATTGCCTTGCCTTTGGAGATGTGTCAAGTAAGAAATTGCTACGACTGAGGTCAGAGAGGTCTTTTCCTGTTTCTCCTCTAGGGTTTTGATGGTTTCCTGTCTCACATTCAGGTCCTTTATCCATTTTGAGTTTATTTTTGTGAAAGGTTGGAGGAAAGTGGTCTAATTTCAACGTTCTGCTTGTTGCTGTCCAGTTCTCCCATCACCATTGCTAAGAGACTGTCTTTTTTTCCATTGGATGTTCTTTCCTGCTTTGTCAAAGATTAGTTCGCCATACGTTTGTGGGTCTAGTTCTGGGGTTTCTATTCTATGCCATTGGTCTATGTGTCTGGTTTTTGTGCCAATACCATGCTGTCTTGATGATTACAGCTTTGTAGTAGAGGCTAAAGTCTGACATTGTGATGCCTCCTGCTTTGGTCTTCTTCTTCAAAATTACTTTGGCTATTCGGGGCCTTTGTGGTTCCATATGAATTTTAGGATGCTTGTTCTAGCTCGAGAAGAATGCTAGTGCAATTTTGATTGGGATTGCATTGAATGTGTAGATAGCTTTGGGTAGTATTGACATTTTGACAATATTCATTCTTCCAATCCATGAGCATGGAATGTTTTTCCATTTCTTTATATCTTCTTCAATTTCCTTCATAAGCTTTCTACAGTTTTCAGCATACAGATCTTTTACATCTTTGGTTAGATTTATTCCTAGGTATTTTATGCTTCTTGGTGCAATTGTGAATGTGAACTGTGTTTATTTTGTCTTTCTGTTGCTTCATTATTAGGTATAAGAATGCAACTGATTTCTGTACACTGATTTTGTATCCTGCGGTTTTGCGAATTCATGTATCAGTTCTAGCAGACTTTTGCTGGAGTCTATCAGATTTTCCATGTATAATATCATGTCATCTGCAAAAAGTGAAAGCTTAACTTCATCTTTGCCAATTTTGATGCCTTTGATTTCCTTTTGTTGTCTGATTCCAGATGCGAGAACTTCCAACACTATGTTAAACAACAGCGGTGAGAGTGGGCATCCCTGTCATGTTCCTGATCTCAGGGAAAAAGCTCTCAGTTTTTCCCCATTGAGGATGATGTTAGCTGTGGGCTCTTCATTAATGGCTTTTATGATGTTTAAGTATGTTCCTTCTATCCCGACTTTCTCAAGGGTTTTTATTAAGAAAGGATGTTGAATTTTGTCAAATGCCTTTTCTGCATCAATTGACAGGATCATATGGTTCTTATCTTTTCTTTTATTAATGTGATGTATCACATTGATTGATTTGTGAATGTTGAAACAGCCCTGCATCCCAGGAATGAATCCCACTTGAACATGGTGAATAATTCTTTTATATGCTGTTGAATTCGATTTGCTAGTATCTTATTGAGAATTTTTGCATCCATATTCATCAGGGATATTGGTCTGTAGTTCTCTTTTTTTACTGGGTCTCTGTCTGGTTTAGGAATCAAAGTAATACTGGCTTCATAGAATGAGTCTGGAAGTTTTCCTTCCCTTTCTATTTTTTGGAATAGCTTGTGAAGGATAGGTATTATCTCTGGTTTAAACGTCTGGTAGAACTCCCCAGGGAAGCCATCTGGTCCTGGACTCTTATTTGTTGGGAGTTTTTTGATAACAGATTCAATTTCTTCACTGGTTATGGGTGTGTTCAAGCTTTCTATTTCCTCCTGATTGAGTTTTGGAAGTGTGTGGGTGGTTAGGAATTTGTCCATTTCTTCCAGGTTGTCCAATTTGTTAGCATATAATTTTTCATAGTATTCCTGATAATCGTTTGTATCTCTGAGGGATTGGTTGTAATAATTCCATTTTCATTCATGATTTTATGTATTTGGGTCATCTCCCTTTTCTTTTTGAGAAGCATGGCTAGAGATTTATCAATTTTGTTTATTGTTTTCAAAAAACCAACTCTTGGTTTCATTGATCTGCTCTACTGTTTTTCTAGATTCTATATTGTTTATTTCTGCTCTGATCTTTATTATTCCTCTTCTTCTGCTGGGTTTGGGGTGTCTTTGATGTTCTGCTTCTATTTCCTTTAGGTGTGCTATTAGATTTTGTATTTGGGATTTTTCTTCTTTCTTGAGATATGCCTGGATTGCAATGTATTTTCCTCTCAGGACTTCCTTTGCTGCATCCCAAAGCGTTTGGATTGTTTTATTTTCATTTTCATTTGTTTCCATATATTTTTAAATTTCTTCTCTAATTGCCTGGTTGACCCATTCATTCTTTAGTAGGGTGTTCTTTAACCTCCACGCTTTTGGAGGTTTTCCAGACTTTTTCCTGTGGTTGATTTCAAGCTTCATAGCATTGTGGTCTGAAAGTATGCATGGCATGATCTCAATTCTTGTGTACTTATGAAGGGCTGTTTTGTGACCCAGTATGTGATCTATCTTGGAGAATGTTCCATGTGCACTCGAGAAGAAAGTATATTCTGTTGCTTTGGGATGCAGAGTTCTAAATAGATCTGTCAAGTCCATCTGATCCAATGTATCCTTCAGGGCCCTTGTTTCTTTATTGACCGTGTGTCTAGATGATCTATCCCATTTCTTTAAGTGGAGTGTTAAAGTCCCCTGCAATGACCACATTCTTATCAATAAGGTTGCTTATATTTATGAGTAATTGTTTTATATATTTGGGGGCTCCAGTATTCGGCGCATAGACATTTATAATTGTTAGCTCTTCCTGATGGATAGACCCTCTATTATTATATAATGCCCTTCTTCATCTCTTGTTACAGCCTTTAATTGAAAGTCTAGTGTGTCTGATATAAGTATGGCTACTCCAGCTTTCTTTTGGCTTCCAGTAGCATGATAAATAGTTCTCCATCCCCTCACTCTCAATCTAAAGGTGTCCTCAGGTCTAAATGAGTCTCTTGTAGACAGCAAATAGATGGGTCTTGTTTTTTTATCCAATTCTGATACCCTATGTCTTTTGGTTGGCTCATTTAGTCCATTTACATTCAGTGTTATTATAGAAAGATATGGGTTTAGAGTCATGTGTTGTCTGTAGGTTTCATGCTTGTAGCGATGTCTCTGTTACTTTGTCTCACAGGATCCCCCTTAGGATCTCTTGTAGGGCTGGTTTAATGGTGATCAATTCCTTCAGTTTTGTTTCTTTGGGAAGACCTTTATCTCTCCTTCTGTGCTAAATGACAGACTTGCTGGATAAAGGATTCTCGGCTGTATATTTTTTCTTTTCAGCACATTGAAGATTTCCTGCCATTCCTTTCTGGCCTGCCATGTTTCAGTAGAGAGATCAGTCATGAGGTTTACAGGTCTCCCTTTATATGTTAGAGCATGTTTATCCCTAGCTGCTTTCAGAATTTTCTCTATATCTTTGTATTTTGTCAGTTTCACTATGATATGTCATGCAGAAGATCGATTCAAGTTACATCTGAAGGGTGTTCTCTGTGCCTCTTGGATTTCAATGCCTTTTTCCTTCCCCAGTTCAGGGAAGTTCTCAGCTATTATTTCTTCAAGTACACCTTCAGCACCTTTCCCTCTCTCTTCCTCCTCTGGAATACCAATTATGCGTGAATTATTTCTCTTTAGTGCATCCCTTAGTTCTCTAAGTTTCCCCTCATACTCCTGAATTTTTTTATCTGTCTTTTTCTCAGCTTCTTCTTCTTCCATAATTTTTTCTTCTAGTTCACCTATTCTCTCCTCTGCCTCTTCAATCCGAGCTGTGGTCGTCTCCATTTTATTTTGCATCTCATTAATAGCATTTTTTAGCTCCTCCTGGCTTTTCCTTAGTCCCTTGATCTCTGTAGCAATAGATTCTCTGCTGTCCACTATAGTGTTTTCAAGCCCAGTGATTAATTTTATGACTATTATTCTAAATTCACTTTCTGTTATATTGTTTAAATCGTTTTTGACCAGTTCGTTAGCTGTCATTATTTCCTGGAGGTTTTTTTGAGGGGAATTCTTCTGTTTCGTCATTTTGGATAGTCCCTCGAGTGTTGCGGAACTGTGGGGCACTTCCCCTGTGCTGTCTTGAATAACTTGCGTTGGTGGGCGGGGCCGCAGTCAGACCTGATGTCTGCCCCCAGCCCACCGCTGGGGCCACAGTCAGACTGGCATGTGCCTTCTCTTCCCCTCTCCTAGTGGCGGGATTCACTGTGGGGTGGCGTGGCCCGTCTGGGCTACTTGCACACTGTCAGGCTTGTGATGCTGGGGATCTGGCGTATTAGCTGGGGTGGATCGGCAAGGTGCAAAGGGGCAGGAGGGGCAGGCTCAGCTTGCTTATCCTTAGGTGATCTGCTTTGGGAGGGGCCTTGCAGCACTCAGACAGAGTCAGACCCTCTGCCAGAGGGATGGATCCTCAGAAGTACAGCCTTGGGTGTTTGAGCGGTGCAAGCCAGTTCCCTGGCAGGAACCAGTTCCCTTTGGGATTTTGGCCCGGGGGTGGGAGAGGGAGATGGTGCTGGCAAGTGCCTTTGTTCCCCACCAAGGTGCGTTTTGTCGTCCAGGGCTCAACAATTCTCCCTCCTGTTGTCCTCCAGCCCTCCAGCTCTCCGAGCAAAGCTGTTAGCTTATAATCTTCCAGATGTTAAGTCCCATTTGCTGTCCGAATACACTCCGTCCAGCCCCTCCGCTTTTGCCAGCCCGACTTGGGGCCCCGCTTGGCCGGTGGGCTGCCCCTCTGCCCCGGCTCCCTCCTGCCAGTCCGTGTAGCACGCACCACCTCTCCGACCTTTCTACCCTCTTCCGTGGGCCTCTCGTCTGCGCTTGGCTCCAGAGAATCTGTTCTACTAGTCTTCTGGAAGTTTTCTGGGTTATTTAGGCAGGTGTAGGTGGAATCTAAGTGATCAGCAGTACGCGGTGCACCCAGAGTCCTCCTACGCCACCACCTTCCTTTTCCTTTGGGTTTTTCTCATTTTGAAGTTTCTGCCTCTCTTGATGTTTTCTTCACTCCTTCTCTGCTGTATTCTGTGTACAAGGAGGCAGACCCCAGCAGATTTTTTTCCAGATATCCATGTCCTTGAGATTCTGCATGGATTTGATCAACAGAGACTGCTAGCAGAAGAATTGGGATGCAAGAGGTAGAAGCTTCCTACTGCTGCTAATGTCTGGTTCCCTCACTGTTCACTCCCATCATGGGTACAAACAATTCCCTACATTCTCTTCCTGTTCTGACTGATGCAACACTATGGATTCCCGATATCAAGCCATGTCTCTAGGCATTTTTTCTTTCAGAGAGTAAGGAAAATTTTTTGATCTAGTATTTTCATTTTGATGATCATATAAAGTACATTAGAAGTCTGAGGTTGATGATAAAAATCTATCTGGAGATAAAACAGTGCAGAATTAGTACTTGTATATGATTTCAGCACAAGTATTTGTACTTATATTCATGAGCTTTTCAGTGACAAATATACTATTTTTTCCTGGACTGCAAAGAAAGAAGAAAAGCCGAAAATATATAGACATTGTTTCCATATCAAGTGAAAGCCAAATGATATAATGGCATATTAAATTATCCAATAAAATGAAAATAACCAGAAAAACAACAATAAAAACAGTTGACTTCTCTAAGGAAAAGAGCAGAAATCACAGTTTTAATTCTCAAAACTGTGGTTTTCTTTGAATATTTTAAGAACTTCTAATATTTTTATAGTAATTTTCAAAAAGACTACAGGAACAGACTATTAAAAATGAATGAACCTGTTTTATACTTCAATGTGCTTTTTTCTTTAACATTTTGTCTTTTTACAAAAAAATAAAATCATATGCTACCTGCAATGATCTCATTATGCTATTTCCTTTCTCTTATCTAGTGTTTTCATAGGCAGATAAGCAAATTGGAGGTAGAACTGCTAACAGTAGAAAGATGGAAATACACTTAATCTTATGTGGCTTTGAGATTTAACTCAGTGAGCCTGTCTGACATAAAAAGTTTTATGAATATTATTGTATAATTTTAGCTAATTATATTTTTAGTTATGCTAAACAGCACTGTAAACTGTATAAAATTAAGAAGATATTATGTGATGTACACAAATATGTAAATAAATCCTATAAAATCATTTTAATTTTTACTGAAAATGATAGAGTGTATGTGACTAAGTATATGAAAAAAAAAGTAACCACAATGTAGAAAATAATTATTAAATGTTAAACCACTTGTCTACTATCCTGGGCATAAATTGGAAAACTGTCATGACCCACAAGCCCCGTGTACCAGCCACCATTCTTCACCCACTCAGTTCTTTCCTATTACAAGTTGACACAAACTAACAGCTACAGTTGACAGTGCCCACATCTCTGTCACGGACTCGCTTAGAAGCCAAAGTTCCTTCTACATTGTCTGTCATCCCTTGAAGGCTTAGAATCTTCTGATCAACTAACCTTCATGTAGCTGGTCGACAGGGACGTGAAGAGGACAGGAGTGAATGAAGCATATAGTGCAATGGATTTTATTAATCAAAACACATTCCATTGACCACAAGTATAAAAAGGGTACCAAGGAATTGCCTATGAGCATTAGAATTATAGTCTAGTCTAACCTAGGAGAAAAAGACAATATTTTGTGAAACCTCGGTAATTATTTTTTTAGCTTCTGCTCCAACTATGCTGAATTGAATGCTAATCATATCCTTGCATTTCTTTATAGTTTTTACTACCCACACATATATCCCTAATAATAAAAAGATGTTGAACTTTGTTTCTTAATACTCGATTATTTTTCTTCATTTTATATGTTAAGATTAGTTTATGATACCATATGGTACACTTGTTTCATTGTGGTATAGTATCCCATTGCATGAACATCACACAGCATATTTCTAAGTATTCTACTGTTAATATTTATTTTACTTGGTTCCATGTTTGTTATTAAGTGATAAATATTATCGAGAATAAATATTATTTTTATATTTATCCTGCTATATTGTGTAAGAGTTCCCCAAGGTATATAGTTAATGGTGAAAGTGGTTTATCGGGCATGCACATGTTGATTTTGTTGGTTAATACCAAACTACTTTCAAAATTGTTGTGATTCCAACAGTGGATGAACATTCCTGTTGTTCCATAGTCTCCCCAGTGTTTTATGCTGCTGGACTTTATTTTATTTTTTCAATCTAGTGAGTCTAAAATTATATTGATTTTATACACCTGTTCAACAAATATTTGATGAGTGCGTACTATATACAAGCACTATTGGCCTTGCAATATATCAGTCACCAAAACAGACTAAAAATCAACTTTCATGGAGCTTACATTTGTCATAGACTCTAAGTCTAAAGTTCTCTTTTGGCCAGCAAGAGCGAATGCAAGATTGAAGCAAGAGATGTCTAATGTCCAGGAAAAGACAAGAGCCCCAAGTAAGGGTCGACCCATATTTATTCAGATCAGAAGGCTTAAAAACGTGATAGGTGTGTACAAAGAGACAAAGAAACTGGGAACGTTAACTTGGGGACGTGAGGGAAGAGGGGTTTTTTGAAGATATACAGTGTTTGGGGTTTGGGTTAATGTGAAACAAAATCTGGGTGCTGGGAAGTCAGGAGGAAGGTTGTTTACAGTGCACATGAGGCAGCACCTCTGTTTATCTTAGCTAGCCTAGGGGATGAGACAGATAGGGGAAATAACCTCAGGGTTAATAAGACCTTTTCTTTTGTTAACCATCTTCCACTCTGGGCTGCTTTGCCTGCAGCACAGTGGTCTATGGTCTAATTCACCAATTTACCTAACCTGGCCCTATCCTCCTGTGAAAGCAGCTTTTCTGCTATAGTACTAAATTGGGTGTGCTTCCACCCTGAATATCTAAATCTTGTTTACTTCATATACCTGTGTATTGGGCACCTTTGTGCCATTTCTATTTTAGTCCTTTGTCTCTCCCTCTCTACTCTGGGGGCTCTGCACCCCCTCTCTATTTTGGGGTGGCTTTGCACTTCCTTATTCCTGGCACCTTTGTGCCTCCCTATTCTTGGGGTGCCTTTGAACCCCCCTTTTGGGGGGCACAAATCTGTTTACCCAAATTCAGGTGTGAGAATTTTATGACTTTGTATTTCTTTATACCTTGTTAACCCATTGGTGTAATCCCGGGGGGGATTCCTGAGCTTATCCCGTACATACATTTTTATGGGAAAGGACAGAAAATAAACATAAATAAAATAAAGAATTACTATAGGAAATAAAAACATAAAATGTAAGTGAATAGGAGAAAAGAAGATGTACTAGAAGCCAGAGTACTAGAGAACATGGGTTTTAATTTTAAATAGGTTATTCAGTGTAAGACCATTGAGATGGTAAATTTAAGGAGGCATGTAATTTAGCCATACGGACGTCTGGGACAAAAGCATTTTTCCTGAAGTGCATTCCTAAGTATATTCTCTCTCGCTCTGTTTTAATAATAACCATGGTTTTAAATAACTATTCTTAATTTTTAAAGAACTAATTCTTAATTCTTAATGTCCTATGTTGCTTACATATTGTAACACAATTGGTTTTTATATATTGATCTGGAGTTCAGTGTACTTCCTAAATCCATTCATGAACCCTAATTGTAAGTATACAATCATGTCATCTACAAAAAAGTAATATTTTCCAACACTTCCGATCTTTATACTCTCAAATAATAATGATTAAACTTGAAAAAAGTGAACATTCTTGTTCCCAGGGAGAGAGCATTTAACATTTCATCATTAAGTGTCAATGTGGATAGTTCCTATCATTCCTCCTTCCCTTCTTCCATCTTTTCTTCCTTCCTTCCTTTTTAATAGGTATGTTTTGTAGGTATTATAGGTAAGTTTTATTTATTAAGGAAGTCTCTCTTTATTATTAGTTTGATGATAAGTTTTATTTATGTTTTTTCACAAATCAGTATTGATTTAATGAAATGTTTTTCAGCATTTATTATATGACAGTGTAATGCATTTATTTCATAAATATATTAAACATTGACTGATTTTTAAATATTAACAATATTTGCATTCCTTGAAAAGACCCATCTGAGTCATAAAGGATTTTTTTATGCAATGTTACTTTTGGTTTTATTTTAACAAGTTTTTATTCAGTTCATGAGAATCATTGCCCAGTAATTTACCTTGTAATGTCCTTGTCAAGTTGTGCTCTCAGGCTTCAGCTGGACTTACTAAAAATATTAAAAAGTGTTTCTTCTTTTTCCTTCACTGAAGAGTTTGTTTAAAATTGATGTTCTTGGGATGCCTAAGTGGCTTAGTTGGTTAAGCGTCCAACTTCAGCTCAGGTCATGATATCGCACTTCATGGGTTTGTGCCCCATGTGGGGCTCTTTGCTGACAGCTCAGAGCCTGGAGGCTACTTTGGATTCTTTGTCTCCCTCTCTCTCTGCCCCTCCCTCACTCATGCTCTGTTTCTTTCTCTCTCTTTCAAAAATAAATAAACATTACAAAATTTTAAAAAACTGATACTATTTTCTCTTTACAATTTTGGAAGAATTTTTAAGAGAAGCTTCTTTTTTTTTTTTTTTAAGTGGGGAGTTTTAAAACAACGTATTTTTTTTTTAAATGGATGTAAAATGATTAAGATTTTTCCTCGCCAGTTTTGGGAAGTTGTCTTTTTTAAAGAATTTTCTAATTTACATTAATAAGTTTTCAGATTTATTAATATATGTAGTCTTATCTTTTAAATATCTGCAAATTTTGTCCTGAAATCCTATTTTTATTCTTATTTGGTGATTTTATTTTGCATTTTCTTTTTCATTTTCTTTTTTTGTTTTTGGAGGAATCCAATATATGTATTTATTTTATTAATGTTAACAAAATTTTGGCTTTTTTTGTTTTTTCTATTGAACATGTGTTTTAGATTTTATTGCTTTCTGCTTTTATGTATATTGTCTTTTTTCATCTATTTTGTTTGTTTTTGACTGTCTTTTTCTAGATTCTTGAGACCTAAGTTTTGGTCATTGGTTTTTAGCATTTCTTCTTTTTTTTTTTTTTTTTTTTTACGTTTTTTTAAATGTTTATTTACTTTTGAGAGAAAGAGAGAGAGACAGAGGCATGAGCAGGGGAGGGTATAGAGAAGGAGACACAGAATCCAAAGCAGGCTCCAGGCTCTGAGCTGTCAGCACAGCCTGATGCGGGGCTGGAACTCAAAACTGTGAGATCATGACCTGAGCTGAAGTTGGACACTTAACCCACTGAGCCACCCAGGTGCCCCTAGCATTTCTTCTTTTTTAATACATGCATTTAGAGCCACAACTACTGCTGCAACTATATTACAAGATTTAAAATTTGGAATTTTTTAAAATTGTTCAATGCAAAATGCAAAATACAAATATAATACAAAATATTGTTGTTTCTATTGTATTATTTTTTCACACTTTTGATATCTTTAAAAGTGTTGTCTAATTTGCAAATATTTGAGAATTTGCTCATTACCTCTCTGGTATTTCTTCTTTTTTTTTAATGTTTATTTTTGAGAGAGAGACAGAGACAGAGTGTGAGTGGGGGAGGGGCAGAGAGAGAGAGAGAGAGAGAGAGAGAGGGAAAAGACAGAATCTGAAGCAGGCTCCAAGCTCTGAGCTGTCATCACAGAGCCTGATGTGGGGCTCAAACCCACAAACTGTGAGATCATGACCTGTGAAGAAGGGATGCTTAACAGACTGAGCCACCCAGGAACCCCTCTCTGGTACTTACTCTTGTGCTAATTCCTTTATAGTAAGAGGATATAATTCTTTATATTTGTTCTTTTCAAATGTATTGTGACTTTTTTTAATGTCCCAGCATGTTTATTTTAGTTAAACATCCCCTGTATACTTAAAAAGAATATGTCTTTTGAAACTATTTGGTGTAATGTTCTATATATGTCAATTAGGTCAAATGGATTAAATGTGTGGCTTGAATTATTATACTGTTACTAACATTCTTATTGTTTTTTTATTTTACCAAGTACTTAAAAAGTGTGTTAATATGCCCAACTATGATTTGGATTATTTTTTTCCTTTTAATTATATTAATTTTTGTTTTATTTATTTAAAAAAACAAGTTATATGAACAAATTCAAATTTAACTTTTTTATGAGCAAAAGAAAACAGGAAGAGTACAAATATTTGTGAGATGGAGTTGGCAAACTGTGTAAGATCATGTAGGTAGTTGTAAGAATTTTATTTTACTAGGAGTAAAATAGATCCTACTGTAGGGTTTTGACCAGAAGAGTGACATCATCACTGATCACTCTGACCTCCATGTGGGAAACAAACTGTAATAGAACAAGAAGAGCATCAGAGTGATCATTTAAAAATACACTTATTTTTAAATTATTTTTAAAAAATTTTTAATGTTAATTCATTTTTGAAAGAGAGAGATGGAGCATGAGTGGAGAAGGGGCACAGAGAGAGGGAGACACAGAATCCGAAGCAGGCTCCAGGCCCTAAGCTGTCAGCACAGAGCCCAATGCGGGGCTGGAACTCATGAACCCTGAGATCATGATCTGAGCCAAAGTCGGATGCCCAACCAACTGAGCCATTCAGGCACCCTAAAAATACACTTATTTTTAACCTAGTGAGAGATGAGGATAGCTCATGAAAGTGAGAGAAATAATTGGATTCTGCATATATTTTTAGAGTAGAAAAAAGAAGGTACCTTAATGGATTTGCAGTGGCAGGGGTGGGGAGTAGGGAGTGAGATAAAGAAAGGAGTCAAAACAACTTCTAATGTTTTGACTTCAAAAATTTGAAGAATGGCATCATCTGATGAGGAAGGATGCATATGTGATGGTAATGGTGAAACATACAATTAAATGCATTGCCACAAAGCTGCTTAACTATTTATCTAAAAATGATTTAGTGCTTATATAACTTTAAAAGTTATTCTCTTGAAGAGACATTTCACGCATTCCATTCTTTGTGTTTTAAATGACAAGCACAGGGGGAAAAAAAGAAAGGAAATAAACTCATAGTATGGTTTTAATACATTACAGATGTAAAGGTTTTGTTTGTTTGGTTCTGTTTTATTTGTAAATTAAATAAGGTAGATGTGTTTCAAGAATTGGAAAAGTAAACAGATTAATTTTCAGGGATTCTGGGTTTTCACAGACTTTTTCCAGTAATTCATTTAAGCATAAATGACAAGAGATGTTATACTTAGTTTTGTTTGCATCCTTTATAAACTTTATTATGCATTCTATCAATTAAGATAATCATGAATTTTATTTCTGTCAAGCCATCACACTTAGTTTAAATTTAACTTCATAGATTTAGCATAATGCCAAATGACTACAAATGACACCTTCCTCTAATTTGTATAAGACACATTTTATTTCCTGCTGAGGTTTAACAGCATCTACTCTCTCTCTCTCTCTGTCTCTCTCTCTCTCTCTTTTTTTTTTTTTAATTCCTAGAATGTTATATAATGGATTGTAATTTGATACACTTCCTTGGGCTAAACTGCTCCATTTCCATTAAGACAAAAGCCTCCTCTGGGTCACCAACTAATTATCCATTCCTTTGTGTCCAGTCCCAAATGAAGCTTGAGCTCCTCCACAAATTATTAATATAATTTTCAAAGACATACACATAATGAAAGGCATTTTAACACTGATAATAGTTAGAGAACTTCTCTAATGAAAAAATCCTTCTATGTAATGATAGTATCAAAATTTTACTCCCTGCTGTTTTTTCATTGTCTACTAAAAGTGTCCTCTCAAGAAGGAAAAAAAAAAAAAAGGTAAATTGGAAAAGATAAATAAAAGTAAAAATCTTTACAAATGAATGTGGTGTGCTATCATTTAAACTCAACTCTTTCTACTCTACTGTTTAACTCTAATAAAATTGTCCTTACGGGGAAATGAAAAATTTCTATCACCTAAACATATACATTAGAGTGACTTATATTTTCCTTCTGCTTTCATAGACTGACCTTAACCCTTCATTGGTGAAATGCAAGTTAAAATATAAATGTTTCTATTAAACTTATACAGTATCATGTGTCACTTATACCTTAGTAAACTGGAAACAAATATGTTTCTTAACTTGAAACTACTCTACCCATAGTCCGACTATTCCCTTTTGTAACAAAATGGTATAGCAGAGGCAAGATTTAAAACACACATGCACACACACACACACACACACACACACACACAAATATTAGATTGCATCTCAAAGCTTAAACTTCCAATCAGAAGATAAATACTTGAGTTATGCCATCAAAATAAATCCTGTGATGTCATCTTTCATTTTAAAGGGGAGTGCCAGGAATAAAATTAGGTAACATGAATAAAAATTGTTATACAGTTTTGTTGTTAGAGTAGAAGAAACAGTGAACTCTATAATATAACTGCATATGTTTGTAAATGAGATTTTTTTCACTAATATTTTAAGAACATTTGTGTGGTTTTATATTTTGCTTAGAATTTAATATTTATAAAAATCAATTTTCTGTTAAATTAAAAAAAGAATGAGATGATATTCCAGTCTACAGTACACTTAATGAAAAATATAGTGAATAGACTTAGATACCAGTTGTAGTCTGAGCTAGCAGAAAGTTGCCCTTGATTTTGTATACATGTAACTAATATAAAAAATACTGCATAATAATAGATGATGAGTAAAATATGGTGTGTGCTTTTTACAATTCTTAAAAAGTTGAATTTTTTACAAGTATGGCAATGTATAAGTCAAAATTTTAGCATGGTATTTGATGCTGCAGTGTTTTTTTTTTAACCAATATCTTACTATATCAACCCAAAACCTTATAAATAGACTTGAATGTATTATGTCTCTTCTCATGCTGTAATATCTCTTCTGAATGGATGTGGTTGCCCTTTATTTATAGTTTGAACACTATCTTATCCTTGAAGCTTGTTTTTATTTGCCCCTCATTCCAGACATGAATAATTACTCTTTCTAGAATGGTGTTGATTTATCAGTGGTGTCTTTCTTGTCCGTAGCTTGAGATTTGCACAAATTTTTGGTTGATGGTGGCCCATTGCTTGGATTCCAAAAGATGTATCACAAATATAGCCATAGAATGAAGGGCTCAGGACTATAGATGCATTTTTGAAGTGATTGGTGGGGGGTAGTGGGGGTCCAGAGCTGATGGCCAAGAAAAAATTCTTGGGGCACCTTTGGTGCAAAAAAAGTGATTTTATGAAAGAATGGAGACAGAACCCATGGGCAGAAAGAGCTGCACCAGGGTTGTGAGGAGTGACTGATTTTATACCTGGGAGTTGGGAGGATGGTAAAGGCAAAATGAATGCCTCCTAAAGGACTTTCCTATGCTAAAGGTGACTCAAAAGATCCTGGAGGCCTAGTGATTGTGAAGGTAAGGTTGTTTCTCCCTCAAGCAAAGCATTAACATGAAGACAGCAGGGGGTTCCTGGAGAAATGTTCTACTCTGCCTATCAGGAAAAGTTGTCAAGGGGCTACAGGTTATAAAGAAATTTAATTTTATCCACCATTTCCTTCTAGCCTTTGTTCCCCCACATCACTATGGAGGGGAGGGTGATGTTAGGGCTTTAGGAAATTGAGTCTATCAGTTTCTGGAGGTTAGGTTACTGTTAAGATGATCTTTTTCTTATAATTTACTAAGACATTTGTAAACTGATGGAGACTTAAGTCCTGCATGATTGTGATCTCTATCAGTTAACCATTTGTTTTTTTCTTTTCTTTGTCCTTGGGCAGCCAGGAGTGCCTGAGAAAGGTCACTCGCATCCCACCTGGGGTGGGGAGGCTTGTGGGGTGTTAGCTTGTGCTTTGCCCTCAGGTTGCCTTTGGCTCCCTCATCACTATCATGAGTTTATGGCTCTATGTGACCAATGTTGATAATATATCAATAGATGCCACAAGAGTAAGAAGCAATGTTCAGTGAACAACATGCTCCGAAGGAATCCAATTGATACTTGTTATCTCTAAATTGTAAGAGAAGTGTTCTCAAGCATACCAAGGAACAGGGACTATATTTATTCACATCGAAACCTGAAAGAAATGACAGTGAATCATTTTCATCACCTTTTCATGTTGGAAGTGACTACATGGATAGCTTCTCTGAGAAGCCACAGAACTCTTCTAATCTATTAAGGACTTTATCCCATTAGCTTCAGCGGTATCTGGCCTCTTGAAATCTTTACTATAGATGTCTAATATCTCTTCTTCTCCCTAAGACTTTGGAAAATGAGTTGGAGAAAAACCAAGACTATAGAAAATGGCCACTTGCCCGTCCATGATTTCTTTGCTTTATGGGTCAATAAGGGCCTAGTTTGGGGATTTTTATGTTCTTTTAAATGATGCAATTCTTCTTCCCCAGGCAGAAAAATGTATGCCCTAGCCATTATAAATTGAGAAGATATATTCCACACATGATGAAGAAATCTTATAATCCTCTAACTTGGTTTCTATATGATAGATATTTTGTAAATCACTTCGTAGTAAAACCGGCTTTAAATCCTATTGTGTTGGGAGGCAATCATACTTGGAACATCAGAAATTTAACATCAAATACTTTTATCTCTATTATTTTTTACATAAAAATCTTAATCACATCCTCTGCAAATTTTGTGACAGCTGAATTTCTCAGGTTGGCTGGAATTGTGCAATGTAAAATAAAGATAAAAGAAAAGAACCCTTATGTATTTTTAAAACTAGTGTTACCTGTGGTATGCTTATTTAGTAATACCATTTCCTTGAGTCAAATATATTTACTCTTTAGGGTTAACATATTAATTTTTTGGCATATACAAAGAAAATTTATTAACAGAAAACAATAATTTGAGTAGTGTGGGTCACAGTTAGCAATAATACTAACCCCTTTTCCTCAGGCGCTGTCTAGAACCTCAGTGACATCCTCAATCCACAGTCTTTGTTCTGCACCAACGAGGGCTTGATAGCTGAATGGGCCCAGGGTCTGGGCTCTTGGTCCTATTTCCTCCTGTGACCTGGAGTTGGTGTGTAGAGCAGTGATGCCCACGTGCTTGCGCCTCTGGGCCTATCTTAAATGGCTAACATGGTGGTATATGGTAAAAATTCATCTCAGTCAGCATTCACCTTCCTCCTACCAGTTACACAGCAGATGGTTTCCTCCCAGAAAGAGAGTGTCATGGGCAAAACTATCACTGAAGTTTGCAGAACTGTGGCAAACACCAAATATAATCTCTTCTCCCACCACCTGAAATCCAAGGCTGATTGTTTTTCTCCTTTTTTTTTTCCTTTGAGATGCCATGTTTGTGCTTGTCTCCAGACTCTTACCAGAAAGAATATAAACAAAGAAATAAATAAGTAAATAAATAAGTTAGTATGTGCATGTGTGTGTATGTGTGTGCTAAAAATGAAATTAGAGCCATGATAGTTTTGATTTCAAATTCTGTTACAGTGGTACAATATTATGTTTATAGAAGACTAATTTTTCCATGAAAGGGATTTATATTCAAAACAACCTCCAAAGACTAAAGGAGCCTAAGACCAAAGAAATTAGGCTAACAAGTCCATTTCTTGACTAGAAATGTTTTTTTAAGGGACTTAAAGACAGAAACTTGTCTTGGGTGGCTGCAAGCTGAGTAGATCTCTGCAACTCCACTTTCTCTAAAACCTGGTGTTATAGCCCTGGGGGCTGGGGAGCCGGCTGGGAGAAAACCCCTAGGAAATGCTTGAGAATCACAGCCAAGTATTGCATCCCAGGCTGTACTTAAGGGTGTGGCTAAATAAAAAGAAAGAATGGTGATGTGGAAGGGGCTGTGCTCAAGAAGGCTTCAGGTCACAGTGTGGTCATCATGGCAGTTTTTTCCAACATGGTATTAGGCTGGTTCACAAACTAATGCGTGTACAGGACTTTGTTGCATCAAGTTATGCCAAGAATTTGGAATTCATACAATTTTCTTTCATAAAAAAGAGAACCTACGGGCATCTCAAAGAGCTTAGACAATATAAGAATGCATTACAGTTATCCATAAAAAAGTTAATCTTTAGATACATATTTGCAGACAAATTTTGTATAGATTTCTGATACGAACTTTCTCAGTGAAAATCAACTACTTTTAGAAAGATTGAATATGATGTGACATATTTTGGTGAAGTAACTTATGTCTCCATGTCCATGCTTATAGTGACAGATGCAAATTAAATTAAAAGAAACATAAATTTGAAAATTCAACACTATACTTTTTAAAAAGTTTATTTTCATGTTATTTTATTAATGATATCACCACAGTCTTGTGTGTCTTAGGGAGATTTTCTTTAAAATGTTTATTTATTTATTTTGAGAGAGAGAGTGAGAGAGAGTGTGGGGGAGGGACAGAGAGAGAGAGAGAGAGAGAGAGAGAGAGAATCACAAGCAGGCTGTACACTATCAGTGCAGAGGCCCATGTGGGGCTTGATCTCATGAACTCATGAGATCATGAACTTAGCTGAAATCAAGAGTCGGATGCTTAATGGATTGAGCCACCCAGGCACCCCCAGATTTTGTTTTGTTTGTGGCTGCTATTCATTATATGAGCATTGGGTACATACATGTTTGATGAGAGTGCATTTGAGTCCTTAAGCTTTTGAAACTGTTGAATAGTTCTTTGGTTGATCTAATATTGTAAATGTTTCAAAATGTCTTTTTCATTCAAAATATTTTTTAAAAACTCGTTATTTTAAACTGAGTCCAGAAAGAACTCATTAGCTTTTCTTTTCTTTCTACATTGCCTCATTTCTACATATGCCTCTTTTAGTTTAATGTGAACCATGATGTGTTCTCTTCTCAGACGTGTTTTTTTTTTTTTATAAGATAGCAGATTGATGTCATATTTTTGAATAGAAGTCCTATACCAAATTTCTCAGTGTTTTCACCTGTAATTAAAAAAAAAATATGATTTGGGGGCGCCTGGGTGGCTCAGTCGGTTAAGCATCCGCAGCTCAGGTCATGATCTCACATTCCGTGAGTTCGAGCCCCGTATCAGGCTCTGTGCTGACAGCTCGGAACCTGGAGCCTGCTTCAGATTCCGTGTCTCCTTCTCTCTGCCCCTCCCCTGCTCATGCTCTGTCTCTCTCTGTCTCAAAAGTAAATAAAAACATTAAAAATAACTTTAAAAAATATGATTCAAAGTGATTCAAAATGTGTACAAAAATTTTTAATAGATTACAGTAAAATAGATGAAGAAAAACATGAAAAAATCTCTGTACACATTTTAATTTCTCTCTCATTTCCTCTCAGCTTTCTTATTGTTAACATTTCTCTTCAGGCATTTTGTATATTAATTTCAGTAGATCCAACTTATTTTTTTTAAGTTTCTTTGTTATTTAATTATCTAATACTGAAGTGCAAGATTTCTAATCTCAACAAAATAAACCAAAATACGACAATGCAATCAAATAATATTGCTCCCCCAAATAAAATAAGATAAAGTAAAAACAAAAAGGAAATAAACAAAACTGCAATAAAACCATCAATGCTTTTTTTATTGTTCCCTAATTAAATCAAAAGGAACCCAAGCATCTTCATTATGTGTTTTCAGATTTACCTTCTAAATGTATTTTTTCTATGAAATTTTTACCTTCCTATGACACATTCAGAAAAATTACTTGTACAGGTAATTTTTTTACATGAATTTTTTGCCTTTTTTTTTTTTTTGCATGAATGCCATGTATACAGATAATGAATATCTTAAAAAATACATTCAGAGGCGCCTGGGTGGCTCAGTCAATTAAGCGTCCGATTTCGGCTCGGGTCATGGTCTCATGGTCTGTGAGTTCAGCCCCACGTTGGGCTCTGTACTGACAGCTCTCAGCTTGGAGCCTGCTTCGGATTGTGTCTCCCTCTCTCTCTGCCCCTCCCCTGTTCATGCTCTGCCTCTCTCTGTCTCAAAAATGAATAAACATTAAAAATTTTTAAAAATACATTCATTTTCAAGCTCTAGCTCATTGATTAAATATTTCTTAATTCCTGATATCATTCTAGTCTCAAGCAGAAGTGATATCTCCCATTTTAAACTCACATTTTATTTATTTGGATTTTTTTAATGGGATTTTACATATATCAGTGTTGTGTGTGTGTGTGTGTAATTTTTCTGGACTTCATTTTTCTATTGGATAAAATGAAAATTAAATAGAAAGATATAATAATTAAGTAGATGTTGCATTAGCATTCTCACATATAAATATGAGTTTATCACACATTTACCATCGATATCTGTTTTTCACTTAACCACGTGCTCCAAAAACACAAATTCAACTTCCCAATATGTTAGTGAATATTTCTGTCAAGAATTTAAAATAACATAGAGGAGAGGTCCATACTTAATATTAGTCATGAAAAAAAAAACAAATTTAAAATACCCATGGGGTACCTGGGTGGCTCAGTCCGTTAAGCATCTGATTGATTTAAGCTCAGGTCATGATCTTGTGGTTCGTGAGTTCAAGCCTCATGTCGGGGTTTGTGCTGACAGCTCAGAGCCTGTAGCCTGCTTCAGATTCTGTGTCTCCCTCTCTCTCTACCCATTGCCCACTCACACTCTTTCTCTCTTTCTCTCAAAAATAAATATTAAAAGTTTTTAAATATCTCTTTGTTTGTCCTAGTTCTCTTCTAGGAAAATATATCATTAAGTCTCTCTTTCCTCCTATACAGTACTAAATAATGTACCAGGTTGTGTATCTTCCTCTGAAATGGAAAAATAGTCATGTAGTGAATCTTATCACCTATACCAACTCTTTGAAAAACCCAAACTATTGCCATACTGGCAATCAATGCTAGTGATAAAAATTTTTGATCAAGACTATTCTAATCAATAAATAATCTAAGAAATATGAGACAGATAATTGATGTATTAACTAACATAGTTGTGATCATCCTCAATACATACATATATCAAATCATTATATTGCACACCTTAAGCTTATACAATGTTACATATCAACCACATCTCAATAAAGTTGGAAAAAGAAAGAAATATTATAGCTATTGCTAATGATTCAGGATAAGATTGCTGCAGTTCTACTTACATAAAAATCATGACCTGACCTCACCATTTGAGTCAATTCGTGCCCAACCACCCTTCCCTTTGATAGTTGTCCTTGGCGTCCCCTTTGAAGTAGTGTTACAAATCAAATCCCAAAGAGACACTAACAGTTAAAAACAGAAGTTTTCTAGATCAGACACTCAGTCCTTGTACTCGGGTTTGTTTTCCATGTGACATGTAATAGTTTTTGTGACATAGGATAGTTTTATTTATTTTTATTCTTCTGATGGAAGGGATGTATATTGCAGAAAGAAACAAAAAGAGAAGCAGAAGAGAACTTGTATTCCCTCCCTGCAGCTGACTTTCAGGTGAAAGAAAACAGAAGGAGCTTGACAGGTATACCATTATTTTGCTTTTCGAACTCATGAGTTAGATTGGTTGCTCTATTTTCCCAGAGTAAGTGAAATAGTAGAGTGACTCCACTAGTGTTACACTATTAGATTTCTCTTCACATGGAAAGCAAAATCAAGAGGGGTAGAATGTTTACCTTTTAATATTCTCCTATTTATATTCTCTTAACATTACTGGTCTTAACTTTTAAGACTATGGCGAAATAAGGAAGTGACTCTCTGTTTCAAGGCACTAGATTAGTCACTTACTACAGTTTTCTTGGTACCTTCACAGGACTAATTTCTTAATAATTGCTACTGCCTTATTTTGGGCCTGCAAGAGAATGAATTACGACAGAATAGTGAATTAATTAAATCTATCTTGAAAGTACCCCTGTATCAAGTCCCTATTTTTACTCTATATTCTTTTTTTTTAATTAATTTATTTTGAGAGAGAGAGAGAGAGAGAGAGAGAGAGAGTGTGCGCATGCGCACAAGTGGGGGAGGGACAGAGACAGGGAGAGGGATCGAGAGAGAGCATCCCAAACAGGTTCCACACTGATAGTATGGGCTTAAACACACAAACCATGAGATCTTTACCTGAACCGAAACCAAGTCGGATGCTTAACTAATTGAGCCACCCAGGTGCTCCTATTCTATATTCTATTTCCATTTCCAAACTGGATCTACCTTTGAAGTCTACCATCACCTGCAAAAACTATTGTACTGTAATTAAATGGCATAACAATACTCCAATTATAAGACATAAAGATTTTCCAATAGTAATGTTAAATGTATGAAAATTCCCCTAATTAGGAAGAATCCCTCCCATTATAAAATATCTAAGGATATACTAAAACACAAACATTAAACCTTTTGAAAATTAAAGTACATAATATCAAAATGTAAACATTAAAATTAATTTATTTTCCTGGTGAGTTAAAGTAAAAAAATGATTTGTACTATATTATTATTATTAGTAGTAGTAGTAGTATATTCTGCTCAGTCTCAGATGCCAAGACTGGGCTAGAATTTCTTTCAGCAGGTATAACCTATGTATAGCCTCATTCACTCGATTAATATATCCCCCTTTTGTAGCCTCATATATTAAATAAATATAGTTCCAAAGTGCTTGTGAACCTCATTTTTATAGAGTGCACAGAGTTAATATTATCATACTTATGGATCTCTATCCAATTTAGAATCATCTCATCCCCAGTTGCCAGAGCTGTGACTTGAGACAAAATTATGATCCTAGAATGCAGTTTCTAATGTTGCCATAGCATCATATTAAAAACAACAATATATGCAGGAGGAGAGTAGGCAAGAAAAATCCTGGTTTTTGCTTCACCAGAATCACAATCAATACCAGCTGAGAACCATGTAAAACTTATAAACTTAAACTCATTTGTGAAATATCTTCCTTCAAAAGATTAATTGTGCTATGATTTATTTACCATTCATAGGAGAATATCCAACTATGCATATGTCCTCTCTCTTGGAGAAAGATTTTAAAACAGTGCTGCCGGCATGCAAAATTTAGACATCTTCAGTTCTGGTAGTTTCATTCAACATATCTTGTTTGAGGTATATTTCTTTTCCTTCCAACATATTAAAAACATATTAATATTCATTACTCTGAAACAGTGTGTTTCTGGCACCCTTGGATTAGTAAACTGAACATGCATTGGATTTGATTACATGCTGTCTAAACTATTTTGGGAAAAATGCATTTGAACTGAATCACAGTCGCTATATCTGTCTGTTGCCACTTGGTATAGAAATCCTTAGACCTAATAAATCTGTCTTATAAAAAAAAAGATTCATCCTTCATATATTAATAGCAAAGATAGGTGATGACTCATGTGCATACACATAGATTACATGAGTTCACATCTCTCTCTCTTCCAACCGTACTACTGCCTTGACCTTGAGTGGAAAAAGGAAATTGGAACAACTAATCGAGAGTGGCCTCTATAGACTTGAACCTATTTTTTTTTTAATGTTTGTTTGTCTAAGTTTATTTATTTATTTTGAGAAGAGAGAGTGTGTGGGCAGAGGAGGTTCAGAGAGAGAGGGAGAGAGAGAATCTCAAGCAGGGATTCTCTGTGTTCACAGAGCAGAGCCGGACATGTGGGGCTCGATCTCACAAACTATGAGATCATGACCCGAGCCAAAACCAAGAGTCAGATGCTTAATGGACTGAGCCACCCGGCGCCCCTGACTTGAATCTAAAGTTTAAAGGGAGAACCTCACCATTGCTGCAAAGCACAAACTAAATTCCCTTTAAAGTAACATATGTTTTTCTGAAACAATATGTCTAGAAAAACAATATTTGAACTTCCTGTTTTGTTATATTTGAATCTTTGCTTTCTTGATGCCTGCCTAGGTAACATTACTCCTAATATAGAAAGGCCTATTCATTTTTGAAAAAATGCAGCATAAGGTACAGTCACTCACTAAGGTCATAACACTGCATAACGTCTAGCACAAAGCTTCTTGCTCAAGCCGCAGCATAACTACAAATTGCAGCTCCATAATTCAATACAAACATCTGCAAGCTGCTAAATTCACAATGCCAGGCCCCCTCACAAAATGCCAAAGCTGAAGCAATCTGACTTGAATGTATAAAAATCCTCAGTTGGTCCATATGTATCTTTTTTCCTGAAGTTTTACTCCTTGCCTATTTCTCAAAGTCAAAGCCCAGTCTTCTATGAATTGAATTTCCCTCCCCAAAGCCACAGCCTCCCAAATGCTTTCCTCCCATTCTTGTGTGCACACACATACACTCCCAGGAGGGCCAACCTCTTAAGGTTCATTTCTTCATAGAAAAGGTGAGAATGTGCTTTCTGCAAGTAACTCCTTCCCAAGAAAAAATAAGGATAGTGGGCTGATTAATACAAGACAAGTTTCTTACCAGATACATGGATTAATCTCTAAAGAAAGTGAGTGAGCAAAGCAGTGAAAAGAAGCCAAGAGCATTATGTGACCTGTTACGTTCCATATAAAAAAAAAAATCAGAAGACTTTTTATGGGTGAAATGAAATCTTATTGTAACTTTAATTTTAATTTATAGATTACTAGATAAGTTGATCATTTGTTCATTTAAAAACTATAATCATACTTCTTTATTGTGAATTATTTTTACATGGTCCTTAAACATGTTTTTCTTCATCAATATGCACTATTTATATAGAAATAAATTAGCCCTTTGTTGCAAAAGTCCTAGAAATAAACTGTGATTTGATAAAATCTGATCTAAAAATCTCATAATTTAAACTGCTATAATATATAAAAATATGAATATATGAGCACTATTGGTTAGGATATGGTTCTGGCCTTTGCAATAAGGGCCAAAATAATAACAGCTTAAACAAAATAAAAGTTTATTTTCTTATCATATAAAAAGTCATACCAGCCAGTGGGAAGTAAAGGGAAGGAACATATAGTTCTTTGTTTCTAGAAAACAAGCTATAAGTTTTACACATAATGTTTGCTTCTGTATCAGTGGTCCTGTCACAAGGCCATTTCTATCTTAAAGGAATCTGGGAAAGTTATTCTTTACCTGAACATTCATGCAGCTAACTCTTCTAGATCAGGAATCAGTCAACATTATCTGTAAAGGGACAGAGATTAAGTATTTGAAATTTTAAGGACAATATGATCTCTCTTGCAACTATACAACTATAGTGTCTTATAGTACAAAAGCAATGGTAAGTAACATGTAAGTGAATGAGAGTTTCTGTCCTTCTGTATGATTTAACTTATGAGCAATGAAGTTTGAATTTCAGAGAAGTTATCATTTTCACGTTATGAAATCATCATTTTTCAATATTGTTCAACATTGAGCACAAAAACTGGTTGTGGGACTGGATTTGGCTCCCTGGCAGTAGTTTGCAAGCTCTACTCAATATGGAAAAGGAAGTATTAGGGATAATTTATTAGTTTCTGCCACAGGTACCGAGTAAGGTATAATTCAGGAACGCAAGAATGGAATAGCATTATTAAACCTATTAATATATTTCATGACATTAGTCCTTAAAATAATGAAGCATTTCATATTATCTCAATAGATAATAAATATTGTTTAACAATATTCATAAATTGTGAAACAAACAAAAAATTCTTAAATGTGGATGCAATTCTAGCTGCGTATCTTACTAGATGTGAACCTTAAATCTTTCAACCACATTGATGTTAACTTTCCTTATTTGGAAAGTGATAACATTAATTTTGCCTATTTAAAATGATGTGGTTAATTACCAAATACATTGAACGCTTTCAATTCTTATTTGTCATCTCTTAAGAATTTCGTATTATTTAGTCATTTCCTTTGATGGAAAAGTTTGTAAATAAATTTCTAATTTCATAACTCATGAGATTCCATTTTATTTCTTTAGCAATTCCTTCTCAAACCCTTTCATATGTTTCTTCTTCCTTTATTTATTTGATTTTATGTCAATTTTTCCTTGGGTACCATTTTTTATTTTTTTGTTTTTTCAAGTTTTTATCTTAATTCCAGTTAGTTAAGATAGTGTTATATTAGTTTCAGGTGTACAATATACTAATTCAACAGTTCCATACATCACCCTGTGCTCATCACCACCTTAATCCCTATCACCTATTTAACCTATCCCCTACACCCCTCTCCTCTGGTAACCATCAGATTGTTCTATAATTAAGAGTCTGTTACTTTCTCTCTTTCTCTCTCTTTTTCCCTTTGATTTTTTTAAAAAAATATTTATTTTTGAAAAAGAATGTATGCATGAGTGGATGAGGGGCAGAGAGAGAATGAGAGAATGGATCCCAAGCAGGCTCTGTGCAGAGCCTGCTACAGGTTCGGTCCCACAAAGAATGAGATTATGACCTGAGCTGATATCCAGAGTTGGAGGCTGAACCGACTGAGCCACCCAGGTGGCCCTGCTTGCTTGTTGTGTTTCTTAAATTCCTCATATGAGTGACATCATATGATATTTGTCCCTCTGTGACTGACATATTTTGCTTAGGATTATGCTTTCTAACTCCATCCATGTTGTTGCAAATGGAAAGATGTCATTCTATTTTATGGCTGAGTAATATTCCTTTATATATATACAGCATTTATATATATACAACATTATATACAAAGGAATATACATATCCCTTTGAATATATACAGCATATATACAGCATCTTCTTTACCCATTTATCAATTGATGGACACTTGGGCTACTTCCATAATTTGGCTATTATAAACAATGCTGCAATAAATATAGGGATTCATGTATTTCTTTGAATTAATAGTTTTTGGGTACATGCCCAGTAATGGGGTTGCTGGATCATAATAGAGTTCTATTTTTAACTTTTCGTGGAAACTTCATACTGTTCCCCACGTAGGTTGCGCAGGTTTGCCTTCCCACCAACAGTGCACAAGTGTTCCTTTTTCTCTACATCCTTGCCAACACCTGTTGTTTCCTGTGTTTTTGATTTTAGCCATTCTGACAGGTGTGGAGTTACATCTCATTGTAGTTTTATTTGCATTTCCCTACGATCGGTGATGTTGAGCATCTTTTCATGTTTCATGTGTCTGTTGGCTATATACATGTCTTCTTAGGAGAAATGTCTGTTCATGTCTTCTTCCCATTTTTTAAATTCGGTTTTTGCATGTTGAGTTTTATACGTTCTTTGTATTTTTTTGGATACTAGTCCTTTATTGGATATGTCATTTGCTAATATCTTCTCTTTGGGTACCATTTTTAATCATTTTATCCCTAATTACATTTTTCCTTAAAGATCATGTCTTTCTTCATAGCTTGAGCGATTACTGATTACTACAATATCTGTAATATCAATATATTTAAATGTTCACCAGAAATCTCTTTCTGGATGTTCCCATTGCACAAAATGTGATTTTTTTTTCTGTAATGATCATTTTGGTCATTTATACCATCTTTCACCCAGTTGTCTAGGTGACATTATTTATTCCTGCATTATTTGTCACATGTATTTTCACCTGAGATTCAGTTCTCTAGGCACTATGGTATAGTGATGAGCCAAAAGAATAATTCCCAATTTTTCTGAACTTAAATGCCTGATGGGAGAGGAATGGAAAAAATCAAGTGAAAAAATACACAATAATTATTTCATTTTGAGCTAAGCATTACGAAAATAAAATATACTACCCAGTGGAAGAGTAACTATGGTGGGGTACAAGTAAACAGTGTGGTCAGTGGAAGCCACACCCAGGCGGTGGCATTTGAGTTGGGCTCTGACTCTTCAAAAGAAGGTGTCCATGGCAAGATGCCAGAAATCTGAATGGCATCCTTAACTGTTGCCTCATGATATATCATAGATCCAGTCTGTTGTCCCAAACTGGCAGTTCTGTTTACTCAATAGCACTCAAAATAATAAGCTTCTCTTTTGCCCACCTGCTTGTCTTATCTCCCACCATTAATTCTTCACATTTTGCCAGAGAGATCTTCCTGTAAAGCAGCTCATATCAAGTGACTCCCCTGATAGCATCCTTCATTGCTATTGGGTTTTAATTTGGGGATAACCACTGTCCCAAAACTCAAAATTTTCAAGGTCTTTGAATATGCCCTGGTTATATCTTAAACCTATGTTTTCCACTACCATACTGTCCATCATCTATGCCCAGACTCTACTAAATTACTTCAGTCCCTTAATATCATTCACTGTTTAATTTTACTTCCTTGGATTTTTGGATTATCTCTTTTTCTGTTTGGAGTGCTTATTTTAACTATTTTCACATCATTTAGGTCTCAACTTAAGTGTGATATCTTATACGTTGTAAGGAACATGTCTGTTGAATTATTTTACACTTCCACTAGTTTCTAAGTTCCTTGAGTGCTGGGGACTTTGTTTCTTACCTTTGTATACCCAGTGCTTAGCGCAGAAACCAACACTATTGCAAGTAATACCCAATATTAATTTTGTAGATAAATCAAATAAGTCTCTTCAAAGTTTTGATCATTTAAACTGAATTGTTTTACTCAAATATTTTATAGTAACAACATAAGTTGAGGTGTTTGTTATTTAACTGTGAATTCCTCATACATGCACTGGTACATGGTAGTTTCTCAACAAATAATGTATTTTTCATGTTTGTTTTTGTATTTGTAAAAGAATCGGTGAATGAATGAAGTTATTTTCACTTAAAAATAAAACACTACATAAGAATTATTTAGGGAAGGAAGACACATGATATAATCTTAGTGCTCTTTGGAACAGTACTATTCAAAGTGTGGTTAGAAGACCAGTGCCACTGAAGTTACCTGGGACTTGTTAGAAATGCAATTTTGAGGCTTCTCTCAGACTTGATGAGTCAGAATCTCTGGGGTTGCTTAGGAATCTGTATTTTAACAAGCTATTCAGATGATGGAGGGCATAACACATTATAGGTTGTTGAAACTCACACCCCCAAATGCTGATTTTGTAAGTATGAAGTGAGGTCTAATCATTTGCATTTCTGAGATGCTCTCAAGGGATGTTGATAGTGTTGGTTTGTGGACCACAATTAAGGAAGCACTGCTGTGGAGCAGGGGGTGGCAGGCTATGGCAGGCCAAATCTGGTCAGCTTTCTGTTTTTATAGATAAAATTTTATTGAAACATAGCCATCCATTCCTTAAAATATTTATGGCTACTGTGGTACTATCAGGGCAGAGCTGAGTAGTTGTGAGTGAGACCATTGAGGTCCATAAAGCCTAAACTACTTACACTCTGTCCCTTTACAGAAAGTTTGTCAAATCTTCTTGAAGAGCACAGGTTTTCTTTTCCTTTCTTGAATTTGTTAATTTTAAGTTGTATTTAATAAATTGAAGTCTGTTTTTGTTAATAGGGGAAAAGAAAAATCAATTAAAGTAATTGCAGTTGAATAAAGCAATTCTTATGTCCTTAACTTGTTGGTATAAACTCTTCTGAATCAATTGTCCATGGACTATCAAAAGATTTGCAGAACTGTGTTTAATATTGGAAACCATCAAACTTTACTTTTTAAATAAATGAACACCCTATTTAGTCATTGAACAACCTATCTCATAGTAAAGTCTCCAAAAATATGTCTTTTTAAGTTTGCTGAAAGAACCTCCAAACTAAAATCAAAAGACATAAATACAACATAAAGTAATATTATATAAAACAATATTACAATGGGGCTCATTTAAATGAATAAGTATGGGAGTAACAGAACAATTTAAATGATATATAATTTTGTATTCTTAACAGAAAAAAAAACAAATTCAACATATGTCACAAAAACTTAATGAATAATCTCTTTAATGATTCACATTCTAAGTACTAAAATATAAAATACACTCATTTGAACTATAGATGTGCATTAAAATAGTAAAGCTGTTAAGGTGCCATTTCTTTACAACCCAATAAGAACTCATTAATTTTCTGCCTTTAAAAATTATACTATGGAAAGAATATTCCTTTAGTACAAACATATTGCAGAGGTTTACCAAAGTATACTTAAATAAGTAAATGTTTCAAGAAACTCCAAATAAACATTTAAACATTTTTTGTATTAAATATTTAACACATTTCCTGGAAAGACTTCTTATCATTGAAATTGGCTTATGTTTCTGATGAAGTCTGCTACATGGTAGCAGTTTCAGTATAAAATAATCCAACTTTCATCTTTGTTAATATTCTAAGGCATAAAGTCAGTGATTAGTTTGGGAAATTTTCTGGTTTGAATTAGCGTTTTTACAGATAGTTCACGCTTATCTATAGTGAAGTTGCATTAATATTCATAAGTAGAAGATAATTCACTAAGTGTTACTTCAGATAGTCTCAGTGTCATCCTCATAAGTGACACAGAGATAGAGAACTTAAACATACCGTGTGTGTGATTATAATCTTTGCAATTATACTGCAGTTCCATTTTAACAAGAAAGAGTATAATATTTGACATGTATTTCCCATCTTAACACTGAATGCTAAGGGTTTCTTTGTTTTGTTTTGCTTTGTTTTTTAGGAATATCTACCTCATTGTTTGTAGGTATTATTACTATGTGGAAGGAGGTAAGCCAGGGCCACCACTTGGCCAGAGATCTTGGCATCACGGTGTGTTGGATTTAAGTGAAGGACATTCTTCAAAAACTTCAAAATCCCTGCTCCAAACAGTTATATGTGTGTATATCAGTACATTCTCATTAAAGCACAAAATTTGAATGACAATGATTCAAATTAAATGTGGGAACTATAAAATATATGAAAACTATTTTAACTAAATAGGAAGTAGTAATATTTCTTAATTAGTAATGCCTGTCTTAAACTTGGTCATACATATATTCTGTAGAAATTATCTATATTTGAGTATATATTTCTCCTGAAATAGAAATAAATATTTAATTTCATATTTTATTAAACATTTAATAGTTATTTGAATAATCTTTATTTTTAAATTTGAAAAAATATCCTTAGAGATAGAGTTGCTGTGTCCAACAGGTATTCACATTTAAAATGGTAATAGATGCTGATTTTTTGCACTTTAATAACCTTGCACTAATTTATAGTCCTGCAATGTAAGAAAGTATCTGTTTTCATATGTTTTTCCTTATTATGAGTACAGTTAATATTTATAACTGATGGAAAAATTAATTCTAAGTTTTTTGTGTCTATCATTCAATTATCTGTGACTATAAGATATATTGACTTTTAAAATTCTTTTTTATCTTCAAATCATTTTCATTAGGTGCTCTTTTATTAAAGATTTATTTATTTATTTATTTATTTATTTATTTATTTTATAAGCTCATAAAATGCACATTTTAGTTCTTGCTATAAATGTCAAAAACTTCTCCAATTGCCAGTTATATTTTAACTTTGATTAAACTGACACCATACAGAATTTGAAAGTTTCTTTCCTTAGGTCTTTCTTTGTAGTTTTTAACAATTTACTGAAAATTCTGTTTTATTTTCATGTAGAATTAACCTTAGCTGACCTTCCACAATTACATAGACATGTGATCCTATGGAAAACAACCTTTGCTAATCAATATATTATCCAAGCACTCTTGATAAAATGTAAGACAGGTATAAACTACACAACATCTCTATTGATTATTTTACAGAATATTTTCACAAAATCAGCAAATTTATCTTAATGTAAAAAAATAGATGTTAGGGAGAAAATGGCAATATGAAACCTAAAATGTTCTAGATGTCACTCTTAAGAGCTTATCACACTTGGTAACTTAATTGCCATCTAATCTCAGGTTTAAATTTTCTCTCAAACATTGGGTACCGAAATGAAAATCTGGTTGTCAAACTTTACTCAAGCCTCCAAGTGTGGACATTACCCCTAATGCCTGAGAGTTTGAACCCCAGCATTATTTAAAAATCTCTTCGTAACTGAATAGCACTTTGGAGTGGTTATCTTGTGTTAGCTATGACTTTCATGCCTGCCCCTTCCCTTTAAGTCAATATGAGTTCTCTGGTTTTCTGGAAATACCTCCTTGCAATCAGTTGCAGATCTTCTCCACAACCATGGTCATTCAGAACAGACTAATTATAGCTCTTGTACACTCTGTTTGAATCATCTCTATTAGGATTGCTTTTTGATTATAACTTTGCAAAGTTTTAAACCTATTAATTAAAGTAAAAACTGTGTGGATAGAAATTCAGATACTCAGTATGATTTTTAAAAATGCAGTTTTGCGGGGCGCCTGGGTGGCTCAGTCGGTTAAGCGGCTGACTTCGGCTGAGGTCATGATCTCACTGTCCATGAGTTCGAGCCCCGCGTCGGGCTCTGTGCTGACAGCTCAGAGCCTGGAGCCTGTTTCAGATTCTGTGTCTCCCTCTCTCTGACCCTACCCCGTTCATGATCTGTCTCTCTCTGTCTCAAAAATAAACGTTAAAAAATTTTTTTAAATAAAAATACAGTTTGGTTATCCATCCCATTCAAATACAAATTTTTAGAATAGTTGTTTATATTTATGAATTTCGAAATTCCAAACCTTTAGCTTTTAGGAAGTTCTTAGTATGTTAATACTATCCACCTGCAGATGCTCAAGTTTCTGTTCAAACTTTAAGACTTATTAGTTTATGAAAGATTAGAAATTTAAAAGATTTGAAGAAATGCAATTTTCACCGTAATATATGTTACATATAGAGAAACAACTATATCATTAACCAGATCTGATACTACAGCCAATTTACTCTAATCTTTTCTTTTCTTTTCTTTTCTTTTCTTTTCTTTTCTTTTCTATCCTATCCTATCCTATCCTATCCTATCCTATCCTGTCATGCCCCACCCTATCCTATCGTACTTTACTCTAGCCAGTCTAATTTAGCCTATGCTATTCTTTATATTGCTTATTGCGATCCACTAAGTTGATTTTTATAATAATACACTGGAATGGATATATCATTTAAGATGCTTTTGGCTACAAGTAACAATATTAAAAGTTGTTAAATATCAAGAACTAGTATTACCCTAAAGAAAAAAAAAATGTATACAGATTTATTATTCCATATAACAAGCCATTCCAGAGTACATTAATTCAGTAGGTAAATTAATGTCAGCAAAATTGCATGAACATTTTATGTGATTGCTTTGCCGGCTTCAGCATACTGGCTTTTGCCCATAGCCTTATATCCTAATGGTTGTAAAATGACTGCTACAGCTCCAGACATTCCAGCCTCACACAGCAATTTGAAAATAAAAGGCTTATTTTTTCCCTAATAAAATTGTACACTTAAAGATAAATTTTTCCCCTAATCTCTACAACAAATATCTCCTCTCTCATATGACCAGACCTAAAACAACCACAGTAAGGAAGATGGGATTACTGTGATCAGCATAGAATGATCCATGCTATCTACAGGGGCTGATTTTCCTAAGCATTTTACTATTCATTACTGAATAAAATCACATTTCATTAGTAAGGACAAAGGTAAAGAATGGCTGCTGGATGGGTGACATAGAGAGTGATGATGCTGTACCCATGCCCCCTTAATGTGATGTATAGGTGTTCGGGTCCACAGTCCTATCTAAGCCAGCCTTCCAGACATTTTAGTAAAGGAAGCAGATATGTGAGTAAAACTCATTAATGGACCCTCCAGACCAGTCCATCTGCCAACTGAATACCACCATGTGATATATTTCAATGTCTTATGGAACAGGAGATTCAACCAGCCAAGGTTGGCTTAATTGCTCAACAAAATGATGAGATGCAAGTAAAAATGTTTCAATCCACTAAGCATTTATATGAGGCTTCACAGAAATAGATAACTGGAACATTGTCTAATTTAATCTTACTATTTGTATGTACCTCCTGGCCTAGTTTGCTATTCTTTCTATCAACCAGCATTTAGAAGTCTTTTTCTGAAGAATTGTCTTGGGCTAATTAAATCGCTACCCAGATAAAGGGATAGCCTGGAGTGCCTGGGAATTTATGTCACTTCCTGGAAGAAGCACACTTATGAAATGATGTATGGATTTAAAAGTATGAAAGCCACATCAACCTTATTGAGACCTAACTTACACTCCAAAATTCCTCTGATGGAGTAGACTGATGTTAACCTCTATAGAATTTGGACTGAGATCACTCTTTGGCTTACTCCTCTTTACTGTCCTTCTTCATTCCCTTGCTAGTCATAGAAATTACTTGCACTTGAATCCTTGCCTCAGGATCTGCTTCTGGAGAACCCAACTTGTGGCAAGAGACTTGGAAACACTCAGGGTGGGGGACATGCTGCATTGTCTAAAACTCCACAGGCTAACAGAACAGATGGTAGAACCCACTACTTTTGAACAAGGTACCCAAATGGGTCACCTTAACTAAGCTTAGTAGCCCTTGCCAGAGTGATGCTATCTTTTATCTGGTGATTATTGTTATTGCATCTATACAGTGTTGCAAACATATCTTTTGACAGTTAAATATTTGTTTTGTTTTATTTTATTATAACTTAATTTTAATTTGAGTTTTGCTTTCTAAAGCTTTAGTTAAATCAAGGAAATTTTCATAGCAGTATTGATTATTAAAATGTCCATTGACAATATAAATAAAAACAGTTAACATTTTATTGAATGATAATTATGTGTCAGACACAAATGTAAATATTTTCAAAAGTGTTATGAACTAAATATATTAGAGCATTACACTCATTTTACAAATGAAGCCGGACAAGACTGTCCCATATGAAAATGCTGTGGATCTTGCTGTTTGACTCTTCTAAACAACTTAGCTCTTGCTCATTTGTTCACTATGAACTTCTTGCCTCCATGGAGTGTTTGTTGATAGCAATTTAAAAAATCTTCCTTGTGTGATAAACTCGCCAGTGTTTCTGTCATTATTGTTCCCAAACAACAAGAACCTTCACTAATAGAGTATGGTTAATTGATAGGTTTTCCTTATGTGTACATGTACTTATAAAATAAAACTTATTGGATCTGCCTGGGTGGTTCAGTCACTTGAGCATCTAACTCTTGATTTCGGCTCAGTTCATGATCCCAGAGTTGTGGGATTGAGCCCCACGTCGGGCTCTGTGCTGAGCATGGAACGTGCTTAAGATTCTTTCTCTCTAGGTCTGTCTCCCTGCCCTTCTCCCTTGCTCATGCTCTCTTTCTAAAATTAAAATAAATAAATAAACAAATAACTAAAAATAAAGAAACAATATGAAGCTCATTAATATTACTGATTTTATATAGGTCTCAAAAGTTTCCTTTGTATTACAAAGTGTGAACTTAAGTGCTAAAATTTCCATTATTTCCAGCTTCTAAATACCTAGCTAGGGCCAAGAATTCATTTGAAAGAAATAGATTTCTAAGCCTACTTTGATGAAGTGGAAATATCAAATCTCTAAATTTAAGACATCTTTATAATAGATGTGTGTAAATCGAGTAGCTGAACAATTCCTTATGGTTAGTATTTATGTTAAATAAAACAAACGAACAGGAAATAGATATGGCTTCATAAATTTTCAAGAGTGAATCAACAAATACTTGGTTGCATCTGATGGCATACAGATGTATGGATGGGCTTTATACAAGCTGGAGTGGGGTGAGGGGATATCCTAAATCAGATACCCACAGTAAAAAAACAAAAGGAAAGAAGAAGATGCTACATCTTTGTATCATAAAATTTATGCCCAAAGACCTTCAACTGAAGACATTTTATCATGAGGGGGATATTGTGCTTCTGATTTATAATCATGCCCTGCAAATCTGTCTTATCAGATATGTATCTGTTGGTAATATCATTATGGTCTTTGGTTTCTGAGTCCATATACTCTGCATTCTCCAACTGTTCACTCCAGTCCTTTTTGGCTAAACCAACTAGATCTTTAAAGGTATGAGAAATAGAGGTATTAGAACATTAATAATGTTCTCCTCCTACACAACTGGATATGC
Source organism: Lynx canadensis (assembly GCF_007474595.2). Lineage (NCBI taxonomy): Eukaryota > Metazoa > Chordata > Mammalia > Carnivora > Felidae > Lynx > Lynx canadensis. The sequence goes on from NC_044306.2 coordinate 67,401,863, forward strand.
ATTACTCAAAGCTATAACCATAGACATAGGCAACTAAATCAGTTATTTTTACCAGATTCTTTTGATACCACGTTGCATGTAAAACTTAACTGTGTGATTTGTTGCAAAAACCTTCTTTTACAGGATTCCTTCTATGCATATTAGTGTTTATATACCCCATCCCTTATCTCAGATCTTAGCCTAGCAACCTAATATGTTCTAGTTCAAGGATCTAAGCGGTATTTAGTCATAATCCTACTGATCTCTCTGCTCCTTTTTTTTTTCCTTTCTTGGAGTAGGCTAAGGACTCCTTTATCCTTTATCCTCTTTTTATGGTTTATCACTTACATATCAATCCTTCCAGATTTAGGCACCACTTCTGCAATTTATTGTTATATGTCAGTAACAGCACAATTTAAGAAAAGACAAGACACAGTGTTATGAATTATGTCTAGGATTTTACTTGTTTTGGAAGCTAACAAGTTTGCACAACAGCATACCATGGTTTAATGCATCCTTACAAAAGACATGAAAATCCTGAATCAGAGATAAAGGAAAGTTTATTGCTCATAGCAACAGAGGTAGCCAGGGTATCAGTATTATCTTATACTTGTTCCTCAAGCTCCAAAGCCCACAGAGCAACATGAAGGGGATCAGGTGACATCTGCTCATGCTTTGGGATTGTGTTTTGGTAAAGGAACTCTGAACTTAGGGAATTCATGTCTTTTATAATAGATAATGAGTACATCTACTCTTCTCTATAGGAATGAATTATCTTTATTATATTGAACAGTAAGCCCACCCTTACTTTCTTCTAGAAACAGCCACTATATTTATCTTTTAAGGATGAAAGTAAACATGTCTTTTGCTCTAAATATAACCAAACTCTATTTTCCAAGACCCTGAACTATATTTTTAAAAATAAGCCAGAACCAAAACGGACACTACTCTTCTCAGGAGACATATAGAAATGGGAAACATTCATAGAGAATTTCCTTTCAAGAATACCACCACTCATTTCTACACTGTTTTGGCTTCTGGCACATTTCCCAGTATGTGTACTCCATGAGCCATTCTTACTAATCTAACAAATAGCCTGGAACCAAGTCTGTTTAATTTCTCTCTTTCAGCATTTAGTTAAGGCTATTACAACAGAAATGTAAAAAATAAGGATGAGGCCACCCTGCAGTATTGACCTTAATCATGTCCCACAGGGTTACAAAACCAATCAGCTGAACAAATCTTATAAACTCTCAGGTATTCTTTCGAAAAACCCAGTAGATTTCCCCTTAAGTTTCTTTATTGACCTTTTTACTGTGGCCAAGGCATTAATACAGGTACAAATAATAAGTAGTAATAATTGCACAGACGCTCAAAGAGAACGCTTACATGACCCTGGACAGTAACAGGAAGGTGATCTGAATGCCTTCTGGGCTGAGTTGCTGTTATTGATCACTTTAGCTAAAGTCAGAAATTTTTAGCCCCTTTTCTAATTGGACGATTTCTATATTACACATAACTTCCTGCTTAAATAACATGTCAGTTATTTCTTTAAGAAGTTTCCTTAATTAGCTCTCATTTGGGAGTTATCGACATGATTTACTGGAGTGGCATGATCTAATGATAGTGTTTTCTTAAACCCTTGATGGTGTCTTATGACCACCACCTAGATGCACATATCTGTGTTTTCAGGAGGGAGGTAAGTTAATGTTTGACACAGAATAGTAAACCCTAAGGGTGCACATGCTGCCCCTGGAAAGAAAAGTTTGTTTAAAATTATTGCATTCTTTCAAGTAAGACCTATATCAACGAGGAGGCACATGTTGCTAATGCTTCCATCTGGACTCTTGGACAGATGGTAAGACTTGCATTTACCAATTCACTTAAAAACATTGAGTCTAGTCCTTAACTTTGGAGTGATAGTCTGAGGACAGATAGTCTTATTTGTCCTGTTTGTCCATAAAACCAGCTGAGTAATATTTATTCACCCCATGAAATGATTGAGTGACAGCTATGGGAATGAGTATGGAGAGGATATCTGGAGATATTAACAAATGTTTTATGTGTTTTTGAAATAACTCTTTATAACCCCCAAACCCTTTTATTCTGTTCATTACCCAGAAACTGGTCGCACACAGATTATCCTTTCTTGAAGATAGCCATGTTCATTGACCAAAATGCTTTCATAAGGTATGTGTACTAGGGAATGAGGGAGGTAGTCAGATTTCTGAGAAAAATGTTTAATGTTCCATGAATGCCTGTCGGTGGTATGGATAAATAACCTTGAGAGAAACCCATTGTTAAGTGGCTTTTGTGATGAAAGGCACACCATTCTCAGATTGCAAATAGTATAGGAATATGAAATCATGATACAGATTAGTTTTATATATCACAATTGCATTTCCTGGAGTCAGCTGGTTGGACTAGAGCATCAATATTTAACCTTAAATAATGTCAACAATTTTGAGGCACTAAAATTAGCCCAGAGAAGGAGTGAAAGGATAATTTAGTTAACTGCAAGGAGTAAGCAAAGGCAACCCTATGGATATCATTGGTGATCAGTTTAACCAAACCATCAGTGAAACATACCTAGGCATGTCAGGGAAACTCTGTGAATTTAGGGCCCTGTTAAGCCAGTGGCTTTGCCTTTATCAACAGAGTGAAAAAGTCTTCCCCAAGGGAATACTTTTTCATGTAAAAGTGAGATGTTCCTTCAGTCAGGCCAGCTATCTTCTTGAATATATAATTTCCATTTGACAGGTAAAGCCTGTTGAACTCTTCTTGCAGTGTTAGATTTTAGGTTTGAGCACTCTTGCCCACAAAATGGAAGTATCAGACAGAGACTTTCAAGGTAAGGAGTTCAGTTTTGGAAGAGTCCAATAAGTATTCCTGGTATCTATGTAAGGCAGGTAATGAATCCATATCAAGGGCATCTCTGGATGGAAACTGCCTCCCTTTGCTAAAAGCTCCAAATGGCAAAATCATCAGTCATGGAGACTTATAGCTGAAATGGGTTATTATTTTGTGGGGCCTCAAAGATATAGTGGTTCTCTAAAAAGAGCTCTTTCTGATAGGGAGAATGCCTTCATGCACAGTACAGGCATGTAAAACATCAATAACAGTTATACATTCAGTGCATGAAACCATAATAGTAGGATAATGAATTGACCCAAATGACCTCATTCACACAGTTGTGTTAGCTTCTTCACTCTACTTCAAACTTTGCCCTAACTTAATTAACTAAATTCATCTGGTTCCTGCCCCAAGGGACAATGTAGCATGGCGTCTTGAACCCCCGTATCCAAAAGATCCATAAAAGTTTGAGTCCCTCCCCATCCTGAATTACTTCACAAGTGTATATGGACTTTTGGGGACAGAGCGGACTCAGCCTCATACATTCATTTTGCTCCTTAAATAAGTGGAGTTAGAGCTAGAAAGAAGAGGAAGAATTAGTAGGCATGGACAGAGAGAGAAGCTTCAGTAAGCAAAGTAAATTGTGGAAGATGCTTAAGGATCTCACAAATGAAATGCCAATATTTTTAGTATACCCCAAACCCTCTATTAGATAGTAAGGTCATCTTTATTGATAGTGTCTATTTCAGATTCTGGAATCCCTTGACATTACAGTAAAAGCCATATTGCTTTCTGGGCAGGACTTCAATATTTATTACCTTTGGCTGACTTAGTTGATTCACAGAGTGGGGGAATTATTTTGAGTTGTTCTATTTAATCTGGACAATTTGCTTCACAATTGTCATGATAACAACTCTTAAATATTCTCTCTGGCTTCAAGTAAAGGGTAGGATAGTTTTTGAAAATGGCAAGGTTCACCATTGTAAGAAACTATTTTCCCAGATTACTTTGTGTCACTTTCTCATTCTCTAGTTGGCTTGATGATGTCTATGGAAAAGTATGTCCATACAGTGAAATATGACTCATTAACTAAAAAAGAATAAATATTTGATACATGTTACAAAATGAATGAACTTCAAAATATTTATGCTGAGTGAAATATTGCAAACCAAAAAAGACTATATACTGCATGATTATGTTTGAATAAAATTCATATTTTCTCAAAATATTTAAATAAATTAAAATGTAAACTAATATATAGTGACAGAACTCTCATCAATGGTTGCCTGGTAACTGGAATGGGGAGGGTGGGGGGGTGGTGGGAGAGATTACAAAGGAGAATGAGAAACTTTTAGGGTTGTTGACGTTTTCAGTATCTTAATTGTGCTGAGTATTTCAGGTGTATTCATATGTCACAATTTATCAATTGTGCACTTTAAATATGTGCAATTTACTATATGCCAATTATACTGCAATAACACTGTTTAAAAAAAAACCTATTGCAAAGGTAATAAAATAAAATAATATGGTGAAGAACAGAGAATTTAGAAATAGCTGCATAAATAGATAAGAAAAAAATGACACATTCGCACATCAATTTTAACTATAACTGCTCTGAAAATGCAATAAAAAATCTAATTTCTTGCCATAGTAGACCTAGTCAGAGATCATGAAAAATATATCAATTCAGAGAATTATAAAAAGCAATAAGTCTTTAATTTTTTTTTATTTCAGTATAATATCACAGAATGATACATTAGTTTCAGGTGTATACATACATAGTCATTCAAATTCTCTATACATTATGCTATACCCACCATAAGTGTAGCTACTATTTGCTACTATACAACATTATTACAATACCAAAAAAGCAATAAATCTTATAGTGAGTGATCAAAGACACAGATCTTCATTGAGTAGGAATTCAGATCATAAATGTGAGCACGTGTGAGGATAATAACAGAACTTCTGGAATTCACATTCCCTTACTCATGATTATCTTCATATTCTCACACACGGGTAGTATACACACATACATCATATTTACATCTCTATTTATCTCTAATAGGTCAGATTCTGCAGGAAACATACTATGAAATGTAGGATTCCATGTCTTTTTGGGCAAGAACTATTCCTGGTAAAGGACTCATTTTTGAGCTTCTAGCCATCACCTGTTGAATTTGGAGATTGCCTAAAATACGGGAACAGAAACTTGGCATTGAAACAACCACTCAGCCTACCACTCTTTCAGTTGAATGTATTGATTTACATAACAAAGTCACCCATCTCTGAACAGCTTAAAGATTCTGGATGTACTCTTTTCCTAAGGAAACTTCTATAACTTATGGTGAAATATGCTACAGAGTCTGCCAGTACAAGTAATCTTAGTACATGGCTGATGTTCATTCCTTTCCGCCTTTAATACCCATTCTAGATTCCTTTTTATGCTTGTCCAGGTGGCTGTGGCAACCTTGAACTATGTCTGCCACAGATGTTCTACTCACACCTCTCTATAAGAGCACTCCCTACAAATAATGTAGCTGCCTGGCAATTTTTAGCTGCCACATCTTTGGTTTCATTTTAGGGTTCCCACAGAGGCCATGCTCTCATACTCCTTCCTCAAATGATTGAGCATAATCAGAGTACTTGAGCGGAGAGGAGGCTCCACTAAAAGGTCCTCATCAGCCTACCTGAGACTTTTTGGAGCTCTACTACCATTTGAGGCCTTTCCTATGCAACCTGCCTTTCCCTCTCCTCTTTCACATGTGTCAGGTCTGCAGCATAGTAAAGTTTTCCTTGCTACATCTCTACTTTACCCTTTATAGGTGTATTCCCCATCATTATCCCCTGCAAAGCCTTTGGATATTGAATTCCTTCTTACTGTTTGCTTCTTAGAAAATTCAAATTAGGGGCGCCTGGGTGGCTCAGTCGGTTGAGCATCCGACTTTGGCTCAGGTCACGATCTCGCGGTCCGTGAGTTCAAGCCCCGCGTCGGGCTCTGTGCTGACAGCTCAGAGCCTGGAGCCTGTTTTGGATTCTGTGTCTCCCTCTCTCTCTGACCCTCCCCCGTTCATGCTCTGTCTCTCTCTGTCTCAAAAATAAATAAACGTTAAAATAAAAAAAAAAAGAAAAAAGAAAAAAAAATAAAAGAAAATTAACACATAGCTTACCTGGTTTTGGAGGGATTCAAGTACTGATCTCTGATGGATCTGAGCCTTTAGTTGTTATATCCTTCTTAAAGTTCTTGCACATGTCTATCAACTATTTAATAGCCAATATGGGACTGGGGAATAATGAGAAACCCCTGATGTATGCCAAATGTATTCTTCCTTGCTCCTATTGTATAACAGATGATTATCTCCTAAAAATGATCACAGAAAATTACTCCTGCCTAGATATTGATTTTTTCCCCCATGCCTTCTCTTCTCTTGGCATCGTTGAGAAGACCCAAATGATCAGGCAGCATATAAGACCTAAAACATAATGGGATTCTTGTTGTGTCTGGTGGTAGCAGTGTTCTCTCTCTGGGAATAGGATCTTTAGATGTATAAATCCTGGTGTTATAGAAATAGAAAACACAAAATACCCAAATGGATCATTGAGAGTGAAGGTCAATAAACTTACTCCTATTTACAGGTCTTGGTTCCTGGAACCATGTGTTCTTACCATTTAAGTGCCATATAAAAGTCATTGATTTAGTTTTAACTGTATCCTTAAGGGTAATATCCAGTCTAGAAGAGTTCATTTGTAAGCCAAAGCCTCTGTTTACCCTTCAAAAGCTTTTCCATCATTACATCTGGAAGCTTTGGGTGGTGTGGTATATAACAGGGCAAGTGAGCTCCATGATCCTATGTACATCATTAAAATTCATTTGCAGGAGTGTGTGCTCCTTTATCCTTTGTGATATTTTGCAGAGTTATGTGTCACTTGATCATATGCTCTATAGACCATTAGATAATAGTGGTCTCTGAGGTTCAGTGGTCAAGGAAGACGAATCCATACCCATAACATATGCCATCCAATAAAAATCCCCACATCTTTTAGAGATGAATGGTTTCAATGTATTCAACTTGTCACCTAGGGGCTGGTTGCTCTCTTTGAGCAATGGTATTGTCTTGACACTTTGGCATCATGGTCCTTTGCTTTGATATTCAACAGCAACACAAGCTTGGTTGTCATTGGTGGGAGCTCATGATTTTGAGTTTATTTACAGATTCCTTCCTCATTAACATGGTTGTTCCATTCATGAGCTGAGAATATTACCACTGAAGATGGCTGAAAGAAAATGGATGACATTAATTTGCCAAGTCATTCCATCTACTTGGGTTTTGTAGTTTGTTTAATGCCTTTTCCTTTTATGACTTCTCTGATGAGATTTAATATGCAATACAAAAACCTTGATGATTCATGATAACTTTCCCAAATCTTGTACATGCTTCTTCTACAAAATCTCTTGTCCTTTATTTTCTAATCACTGTTACTTTAGAAGTCTGATCACAGGGCTCAGTGGCTTGACACTCCCCATAAATCTATGGATGGTCTATGTACCACTTTCCTTTACACACATTCAAAGTGTGCATGCCCTAAACCTTTAATTACTGGGATGGTTTCCCCTCACTGCTGTCTTTCAGGGCCATCTCTGAATGGGATGGTAACATAATAGTAGGCCATTTTTAACTTGCACCAAAAACCTAAACAACTTATCTCTGATCCAAGCCAGGCCATTGTTTGTTTCCATCACTTGGTATTAAATCTCCCTCTCCTGCCTACCAGGTAACCACAGGTGTGAGTGAGGAAAGATATGTTTTTATTATACTTTTTTTAAAAATGGTGAGACATATGAGATATATTAATTTGATATTACTCATTTACTTTGATGAGAACTGTATTGTCCAAACATGTCCCAGACAACAAGACCTATTTGAAAATTCATTAATCTAGTGGGTCCTGAATTTTGTAGAATTTATCACTCATCCTCAGGAGTGCTTATATATCATCAAAGCCTTTAATGTTCTTGTCACTTTGTATTTATATGGTCCAATTAACACAATTTAGTCAATAGAAAGAAATAATATGATATTATGCAGAGTGTACAGATATTATAGGTCTCTTTGAGCTACATTATGACAGTGAGCAAGAGAGTTAATATAATTTTTGGTCACGAATGAAATGTATTATGTTGTTTATTCTACATCAATGAGAACTGCTTCTGGTCCACTCCCTCATAGAAATGAAAAACAAACAAACAAAACAAAAGTAATGCAAAACAAAAGAAAGCATAAAACCATTCTCCAGATCAATGGTCATATATCACATGCCTGGGTAGATATTAACATGCTGTTGCAAACATACTATATTTGATTACTACTTAGGCCGCTACCATTGTCTAGGGCCCATATAGCTATTCTAATCACTTGATTTATAAATTAAAGGGGGGGTATGATGAGGCTATTGCACACTTTAAATCTTTAAGAATGGCAGTGATTTCCCTTGAGATACAACATTGCTTTTGCCTTACTATCTTGGAAGCGTTAGAGGCCAGTTTCAACAGTTTCTATTTGGCCTTCAAAACTATGATAGCTCTTACCCCACAGGCCAGTGATGATATTCCGAAAACTACCTAACACTTTAATTATCATTTGAGAGCTCAGGGGAATCACTATTGAGTGGTCCATGGACACACTCAATGTTATGAGCTAAACCTGGATCCAAACTCCCTTTTGTAAGGCCTCCACTAACAAGGGGTTATAAAAATGTTTTGCTTGTCCAAGTACTAATGTCAAATTGAATCTGTATCAAAGAATTCTTGGAATGTCTAGAATCCTTCTTTTGTCAATATACAGTTGTCAAAATAAATAGCCATATGCCTCACTGTGAAAAACATTAGAGATAATTACTATATAAACTTGCGCTGGCGTTGAAAGTTCTTTTCTCATGGGAAACTGCCCCTTTCTTTAGTAAATAAATTCTGGATTTTAAAACTGGCACATGTCTAGAAACTGTGTAGGAAATTAAGATATTTTATATGGTTGGCTACCTTTAACACCCTAATCATGTTTCATTTCTTTTGATTGCAAAAATTGAAAAATATTCTTAAAGGATGCCTTCGTTCTTGTCCCTAAAGACACTGTATTCTATTAACAATCTTTATAGTTCTCTGACTGTCTGCTTCTGGTTTCCACTCCATTTTTTTCCTGCTCATTTCAATAATTGTGCCCATTATATTTTTCTAACAGATAAGTAGTGCCACCTAGACTATTATTCAGACATCCTATTATCCCCATTTCTATCAGGCAATTACTATCATCCATGATCTATGTAGGGAGTCACCATTGATCCAATGATGCTAGTGACCCTCTCATAGTGCTTTCCTTTTCATGTTGGTAAATGTGGACTTTTTGGGGGGAACATAGTCAACTGGTAGATTTTCCAGTCTTACACAGTATATCCACTCTAGCCTGTTGTCTTTAATGAGGCTTTTGATTTCTTTCTCTCGTACCCCAATAGAAATCCTGGCATTCCTACTGTACTTTGTGTGGGTCATCACTTTTCCCAGTTTTCCAGAAGCCATCCAACAGGATCTAATCCAGTACTTTGGGGTCTTTATCAGGGTATGAAATTCTTAATCAGAAAGAGTGCTCCCAGACTAACAGATTATTTTTATCCAAATTTATGTTTAACCACTTTTTTTTAGATTCTCTTTTGGACCCTGTCCAATGAATATCCTTCTGGTTCTTGACAGTGCACATTTGCTAGGCACTACATTTTCATTGGAGTATAACCCCATTCATCTCTTAGTAGGAGCAGTTATTAGTAGCATCATTCCGAATAATACATATTAAGGTTAATCTTTACTTATTGGTTTAGTGGGCATGAGGGAGGTAAGGATAGATGTTGAGGATATGCAAATCATCTTACAAGACAAAAGTCTCTGCATCATCTGCAATCAAGGGGTACTAGCCTTTAACAAGAAGGGCCATATTTGTAGTCTCAGAGGTTTAAAAAAAAAAGCTGGAGATTCAGGACTTCTGACCCAGATTCTCCATCCTATGTTTCATCATAACTCTTATTTTTAGTCAGCATTGTTCCCTTAACATAGCACTCTGGATTGAGAATGTAATTTTTCTGCATTTTTGGTATTCTTTTAATTAAGCCCCAGGCCCAAATGTTAATATTTTCTGCCCTCTGGATGTGGGATATTATTATATTTTATATTTATGTTCTGTGTTGCCTTAAGTTCATGATTAATCACTTTAAGCATTTCATTGTCCTTTTCTTTCACTGTATTAATGGCCTCAGCAGTACATATGCCATTCTGTAGTCCTTATAATTACTATTTCTCTTGAATTTCTCTAATAGCAGAGACCTAAGATATTTCACCAGTCAATGCTTCCCCCACCACTCCATAGAATTAATACCATCTTGGTTTATTATAATGGAAATTTGATGATTGAACTATTACTTCATGTCAGGGACTCTCAGTAACCCATCTACCACCAGTGATGGAATTCCCATTGCCAACTGGCTAACAGATGCTTTCATTTCAAAAATTTCATTTCAGCATCTACTTTTTTTGGACCATAATTTGTACGAACTGACATAGATTAGGTTCCCTGGGAAACAGGCTCTGAGGCAGTTATTCGAATGGAAGCAGTTTACTGAGATGGATTCACTGAAATAACACCTATCTGAGAGTGAGAGAGAGAGGTAAGAGTGAGCAGAGATATCTATCATGGCCTTTTAGATAAGGCAGCCAGATTTAGCAAATGCAAATACAGAGTGCCCAGTTAAATTTGAATTTCTGATAAACAAAGAATAAATTTCTATTGTAAGTATACATTGATATACTGTAGTGTAAGTATACTACAAATATTGCATGGGACACATATAAAAAATTTATTTATTGCTTATCTGAAATTCAATTTAACTGACTATCTTGTATTTTTTCTGGCAATCTTACATTCATAGCTGTCCTGAATTGAGACAACAGGCTAGGCTTTTTTTCCTCCCCAAATTATAAAATCTTTAAATTCAGGTGCCCTGTAGAAGAAGGGCAAACTAAATTGAGGCAGCATTTTTTGGCCAAAGAGAACTCTTGAGATGATGTTTACTGTGAGTTGTTAGCAGCCATTATTACTGAAAAGATAACTCCTTCCATTTTGAACAGAAGGACTGGGAAGTTCTTCATAGTCTTTTTAACTATGTGTGTGGGAGGAGAAGGAGGAGAGGGAAGAGAAGAGCAAGGGGAGAGGCAGAGGGATAAACAGAGAGAGGGTGGAAGAGGAGAATGGATAAGTGACAGGATTTTTTTTGCTTTCTCATCTGGGAAAGATACACATAATTAATTTCAGCATTTTACTGCAGCAAGACTATAATGAAAAGTATAATAAAAACAAGCAATCATAAGCTTAGGCTTCATTGAGAACTCTTGCCTCACCAGATCAGTGAATCTTCCATAGCTTACTGGTCTTAGAGCTGTGGAACTAGAATAAGTTAACTAGACTGTTCTGAAAGCCATGCAAACAGACTCCTAGATTAGCCACACAGCTAACTATACAACAACTTTGATATCTAAAGCAATCTACAGGTTCAATTTTTTTTCTCTCTAAAGTACTTGAAAGTTATTGGAAAAATGTGACTTTGAAGACCATTGCTTATGCTCTCATTATGCAAAACGCTACTTAGCAACAACAATTACTGTAATCTGCATTATTCCTCTCATTCAAAAGTTATAAATGGAAAGATATATTGCTCCCTAAATGAGGTAGAAATAACAATATATTTCATGACAAAATCATGCCTATAAGTTTACTGATCACTGCAATTCATTGAAATATAATAACAGTGAAATTGATGTAGGTTGCTTTGTGGCATAGCTAAAACTAAAATAGATTAAAAAATTAAAAATTAAAAAAAATATGCCCAACATATTTGTACCACTTGAACACCATGGCAACTATAGTTAATAATACTGTATTGTATATCTGGAAGTTCTTAAGAGAGAATAGAACTTAAAAGTTCTCATTATAAAAAACGTTGTGGGGCGCCTGGATGGCTCAGTTGGTTAAGTATCCGACTTCGGCTCAGATCATGATCTTGAGGTTCGTGAGTTCGAGCCCCACGTTGAGCTTTGTGCTGATAGCCCAGAGCCTGGAGCCCGCTTCAGATTCTGTGTCTCCCTCTCTCTGACCCTCCCCCGTTCATGCTCTGTCTTTCTCTGTCTCAAAAATAAACATTAAAAAAATTTAAAAAAAGTAAATAAGCCTTAAAAAATTTAAAAACAAAGTTGTAGCTATCTGTGATGATGAATGTTAACTAGATTTATTGTGGTGATCATTTGCAATATATACATATATGAAACCATTGTGCTGTACACCTGAAACTCATAAAATACTGTATGTCCATTATTTCTCAATTTAAAAAAAAAGCGAAGAGGAAGAGTTCTAAATTAATAATCTTTGCTCCCACTTCAGAAAACTGGAAAAACAAGAGAAAAATAAACCCATAGGAAGCCAAAGGGATGATTTTTAATATGCCAAACAAAGAATAATTATGAAATAATAACTTCCTTTTGCATAGACACATAGGTTTATTAAATAATTATGAAGAAGCTGATCCTAATCATCTCATATTAACCTTTGGTTCATAGATCAAAGTATTAGAGGAAAAGAAACATAAATAACTATCCAACTGATTCCTAATCATAAGGAAATCCAACAATAATGTATGGTTAGAAACCAATTCTATTAGAATTTGAAAACAAAAGGAGTTGGAGGTTATTCTCCTTAATTCCACATCCTGTCTAGTTATTATAAGAATTAATGAGAAATCATCTCAGATCAGTTGTTCTCAACTGGATATGATTTTGCCCCTGGGAGATATTTGGCATTGTATGGAGACTTTTTTGATTGCTACAAATGGAGAAGAGGGGGGCTGCTACTGACATCTAGTGTGTAGAAGCCAGACATACTGCTAACCATCCTACAAACTAGAAGATAACTTCCCACAGAAAGAATTACATGCTTCTAAATGTCAATTATGTTGGGATTGGAAAACCTTATTCAGTTTATCCAAAATGATAAGCAAATATTCATCATTTGAGAATAAACCCCTATTAAGCATATTCATAGCTTGGAACACAACCATCATTCCATTTCTTTAGTCAACTACTCATATATTTATTTTTTAAAATGCTTAATTATTTATTTTGAGAGAGAGAGAGGGAGAGAGTGCTCTGGGAGGGGCAGAGAGACGGGAGAGAAAGAACCCCAGACTCAGCACTCAGCACAGAGCTGGACACAGGGCTCGAGCCCACAAACTGTGAGATCATGACCTGAGACAAAATCAAGAGCTGGACACTTAACTGACTGTGCCACCCAGATGCCTCAAAGTCACCTACTCATTTAAAAAATAATTTTTGAGCCTCTATTATATGTTAAGTACAATGCCACATGTTGAGGACTCCATAGGATGAAGAAAATGGTATATACACTATCATCATTATGTTTCATTAAGTTTTATAATGCACATTTTCTGTTGGTTAACTATCTGGGATTAGTACATCAACTAATAAATACAAAAATGCCATCTGGACTCATGGTGCTATTAGGCAGTTTGGAATGGAACCTACAAAAAGAAATATGTTTTAAACACCATTCTAACCTGAGATTATATTTCATCTCTAACTCATCAAATTCTAGAAAAAAAATCAACAAAATTTTAAATGTTTTTATTTTGAGAAGACTGTCATTCTGGTTTGAGCATTTGTAATTATAACCAAAAAATATATCAGAAGTAATGAATTTTAAAATGTGTAATCCTGTTAGGCCTCAGACATAGTAAGTGCACAGTAAATATGTGGTTAGTAAATAAAATATATAGGAATAATCCTTGCAAAATATATATTATACGTGGTTTCCTTTTTTTATATGTATCACATAGTCAAACTTCTGTAAGATATTTGTGTATTTTCTTACTTAAATTGTAAGTGGAGGAATTAATCCCTGATTCCTTTTTCATGTCGTAACTAGAAAATGTATTTTAGAATTGTTTGTAAAATTAACATAATTCATAGAAGATGGAGACTCATTTTTCTAATCCATCTACTGCATGTGAATTTAAAAGGAAAAAAAAGTCAATAGTCTATTCGGTGCTTACCACCTCTCCCTTGGAGGAAAGAAGTATTATGAAATGAAGAGTATATAGGTTCAACACGGGTCAGCCTATCACTGCTTCGGATTTAATAAGGACTATAAAGATTGTGGGTACGGTTTTATTTTGTAATGTCTTTTCCAATATAAAGATTGTGGCTACAGTTATATTTTGTGATGTCTTTTCCAAAGCCAATTTCCTAGTAATAGTGTTGAAATACAATGAAAGAAACTAAAGCCCTTTAATCCCCCTCACTCAGAATATTTACGTATTAGTGCAAATCATCATTTTCTATCAATATAAGTAATGCAACGAAAGAAACTAAAGCCCTTTAATCCCCCTCACTAAGAATATTTATGTATTAGTGCAAATCGTCATTTTCTATCAATATAGGTAATACTTTGATGGTGGATAGTCCTAATATTCTATGGCTTAGATATTAATTCCCGATTCCCCTAGCACTCACATCTATTGATAAATTCTGGACAGTTTATATGGTTTGGGTGGTAATTCTTGTCAAAGCACTCAGATCAGTAAATTTCCTTATTTTGATATTTCTATTATTAGTTCCAACAAATTATCAGTGACATTTAAGAGAAGAAATGAGGAACATAATCTTACTCTGTGTAGTGCCTAAATTTAGTTATTTCACTTATATTTAGTTTTGGATTTCTATATCTTTGACCTAAGAAGCAAGTAAAATTTATGTGAAACAACAACGCTTAATATGATTCCACCTAGCCATCTTTAGGGGTTTAGATTATACCAGGAGTGCTATGGAGGTTTTGTTTTGTTTTGTTTTGTTTTGTTTTCCAAAAGAAAAAACACTTTATTAGAAAATGTTCTAAAAAGGCATATTGTACTAGTTAGTAAAGCAAATCTATGACTACATTTTTGGATATTTGATATATTACACTCTATGACATAAGAAAAAAAATAGGAATATTTTGGGAGAGCTGCTAATTACAGAAATCTACCACATGTCAATCAAATCTTCTTTGGGGATACAAAAATTAGTTATTCAGTTTGTATTTTAGAATGTATTTTACAAGGTTTTTCAAATAGCAAAGGAAAATAGTGAAATTTACATGCAAAGGAAACTTAGAAAGGACCTCATGAATAATGACAAAAAGAATACAAAATTGTAACTGCTCTGCTAAAAGCAAATAGAAACAGACCTAGCTTCCTACTAGATCTAGTTAGATCTGACAAAAGATAAAATATCAATTCAAAGGACTATAAAAAACAATAGAACTCAGGGGTAGCAATCTGAGACACAGATCTTCATTCAGAATGAATTTAGATTCTGCAAGGAAGATAAATCAATACCAACATGCTCACTCTTGCAGCATTATTCAAATAGGTCAGTCACTATATCTAAGTGAGGCAAGAAAAAATGTATTAAGTGATTCATCTGTAAAGAAAAATAGTTTACCTACTTCCTACCTAAATAAAAGTTTGAACTTCTCAAAATTATTCTGACTGTAAATCAGAAGAATGGGCCCATTCAAACTGTATACAAATTGTTTCTTTTTAGAGTTATATCTCTATGTAACCTCTGTTAAAAGTATTGTGACCAGGGGCGCCTGGGTGGCTCAGTCAGTTGAGCCCCCGACTTTGGCTCAGGTCATGATCTCCTGGGTCATGAGTTCAAGCCCCTCATTAGGCTCTGTGCTGACAGCTCGGAGCCTGAAGCCTGTTTCAGATTCTGTGTCTCCATCTCTCTCTGCCCTCCCCCACTTACTCTCTCTCCCTCTCTAAATAAAAAAAAACATTAAAAAGGTTTAAGAAAAAAGTATTGTGACCATAACAAATTGTGACATAACTATTGTAATATATTTGGATGGTTATACTATTAGTTGCCCCTAATACGTGTCTCAGACTTGGAGACACAAAATAAACAAATGTCTAGCAAAACAAACAAACAAACAAAAAAGTGGATGATGGAGGGTAGAAAGCAATATCATTGAAAACAGAAACATAAATTGTTCTTTGTGGTAGATTTCAAACCGCTGAAAATGAAACACTGGAAAGATCAATGGACCACATTGCATGAGAGTGGAGTGACTGCTACAGCATAACGGGGAAAATTCCTTTAAGGAGGTAAAATTTATGTACTTCATCAGAGTTGCCGTTGCCAACATATAAAAATCCAAATAATGAATATAATTACTCTAAGGACTTGAGTAATTGGCTTCTTCCCATAAAAATGAGACTATGAAAAGACTGTTTTGTTTCCAAATTGGCACATCAGAAAAAAGTTTTACCATCGTTTTGTTAAAAAAAAAAAAAAAAAAAAAAGATTTTCCATTTCAATCAATCTGATCTTTTTCCCCATAGGTTAAGTGAGACAAATTTTACATCATTGTTCTTCCTTTACCTTCAGAGTTGTGTTAAACAACCATTAGTTTGGACAGCATTTAGCAGGGTTTCTCAACCTCAGCACTCTAGATATTTTGAGCTGCATAGTTTTCTCTTAGGGGGTGAGGAGGGGCTGTTCTGTGCATTGCAAAATTTGTAGGAGCGTCACTGGCCTCTACCCACTAGATTCTGGTAGTACTTTCCTACCAGTTATGACCACCAAAAAAGCCTCTATGCTTTCTCAAATGTCACAAGTTAGGGGATACCTGAGTGGCTCAGTAGGTTGAGCATGGAACTCTTGGTTTTGGCTCAGGTGTGACCTCAGGGTTTGTGAGTTCGAGCCCCACATAGGGCCCTGTGCTGACAGTGCGGACCCTGCTTGGAATTCTCTCTCTCTCCCTTTTTCTCTGCTTCTCCCACACACACTCTCTCTGTCTCAAAATAAATAAACTTTAAAAAACCCACAAGTTAAGAATATTGATAGAAATATATTAATGTATTGAACAAATGTATTGCTTGTTAAGTGCTAAGAATGTTTGAGAAATAAACATATTTAAACAACCCAGATAAATGCATGTTATATGCAAATTGAAAACAGTGGGCAAAAATATCAAGATAGGCTTACTAAAGTGATCACTTATTTGCTTTGGTGCGTTTATACAGAAACAGAGTACCGAGGTAAAGGAGAATATGTGACTTTGTGAAAAGTGTATAAAATTATAAAACTGTTTAACATTGTAGCATTATTGAATTTGTTAACAGTAAAATGATTACAAATCCATGAAAATACCTAAATATAAAATAATATTTTATTTTTGGAACTATCTAGCAATCTTTACATTGTGTCATAACAAGTTTCATTTCTTCTCATGGAAAATGTGAGGAGGAGAATTTCCCTCAGAAAGCATGGTTAAACTGTATGATTCCACTGGTAAACATTCTGGAAAAGGCAAAACTATGCAGACAATAAAAAGATTAGTAGTTGCCAGTGGTAAGCATGGGGAAAGATAGAGGGGAAAAAAAAGTCACTGAAGGACTTCAAATTTCAACTCTGACATGTAAAAAGAGCTTGAAAGTCACTCTTCCCTCTTTACAATAAGGGAAATTAAACAAACTGAAAATCAACATCTTTTGTGAATGTAGTCACAACGAAAATCTGCCTTTCTGGAGCAGATGGTGGAGGAGCCATGTCTTGTAGAAACACATTAATAGTATTTTTGACACATTATTGGGGACTGAATATGGAATAGCATAAAAATGAGACAATTTTGTGGGGAAATCTTGTGGGAAAGGAGTCCAAATGGTCATGGGTTTTCCCTCCAGAAACCCCACCAGGCTCTCATCATAGTGAAGTTTGAGAAAGATACTTTCATGACCCTGGCAGATGGAGAAAAAAACATAGATATTTGTGAAATGTGCCTACATCCTTCCTTAAACAAAGGCTTACCAGGAAAGAAGGGATTTCCTTCCACTCCAATACCTTCTACTGTTCCAGTTCCTTCTGAGGGAAACAAAACAAAACAAAACAAACAAGCAGTAAAACAGTCAACAGGGGTCAGATATTTAAGGAAATAGATTAGGAATACTGAAGGTTGGGAAGAGAGTAAGGAACAAAGAGGGAAAAAGCTAGACTACTGGAGAAAAACTTGCCCATTAAACACAGGCCCACTGGAAGACTGGAGGATGATAGAATGCCCTTTCCCATACCTCACCACAGACAGGGCTTCAATGTAATAATAGTGGATTGTTAAAGATAAACATAGCCAAACATTAGTCAATGTGGTGAAAACAGAAGTAACTACTGACAGTAAGGGAAAAACCCGAACAGCATTCCAATTTGTGCAGAGGTGGCTTGCTGTTTTTTTTTGTTGTTGTTGTTGTTTTGTTTTTTTTTTTAATTTTTTTTGACGTTTATTTATTTTTGAGAGAGAGAGACGGAGCATGAACGGGGGAGGGTCAGAGAGACGGAAACACAGTATCTGAAACAGACTCCAGGCTCTGAGCTGTCAGCACAGAGCCTGATGCGGGGCTCGAACTCACAGACTGTGAGATCATGACCTGAGCCGAAGTCAGCTGCTCAACCGACTGAGCCACCCAGGCGCCCCTGGCTTGGTGTTTTTAAGGGAGAATTTTGGAAGGGAATAGGCTCAGAAGAGTCAGAAAGTGAAAATGACTGTGGTTTGGTAAATGTAAATGTGATTAGGCCAGCTGTGTTTGCTAGCTGGAACTTCTCTGAGTTAGGATCCTATCCTCCCACAGAGACTGGGAAAAAGAGGCCCCTACTTCCTGGTGACCACATTTCAGAAGAAAGGTTCTCAATTTCTTAAGAAAGATACTTTTGAATTGTAAAAGATATATATTCACTATTGTAAGCCATTTTTAGTAAATCCAGTTAAATAAAGGAGGCCAGAGACCTAACACACAGTGGCTAAAATAAACAGTAAATTCTCATGGCAGCTTTGACCTTCTTCAGGCAGCGTTTTAGATGGGAAAGCTGAAGCCATCTTAGGGACACAGCTTCATGCTACTGAGAAACCAGGTTAGTCTTTGCTTGTCTGTTAGTTCAGCAGTTCGGATAAAATTGTTATGTGCCAAGAGTTCTCAAGATTACAGCTTTCCAAGATTACAGCTTAAAGAAATGCATGGTATACTCTTTGAGGAAGAGTACCTAAAGATGCCCCAAGTCCAGAGGGGAGACAAAAACAAAGACAATAAAGAGCTTTGAAGCTTCTGGTAGCTATGGCTATAGGAAACTTTAAACGTGGTTGAACCTCTAAGCAGGTTAATATAAAACCTCACATTAAAGGCCCATGTATCTCACTTCCTATTATCCAATAGAACATGCCTGGTTTTCAACCAAAATTTCAAGGCATGCTAAAAGGCGAGGAAAAACACTGTAAAGAGAAAAAGTGAGCATCACCATCAGACTTAGGTATGACAAAGATGTTGAGCAGCGAGCTTGAAATATTAAAGTAATTATGATGATAGATTAATACATTAAATACTTCAATAGAAAAAGTAGGAAACATGAAAAAACAGGTAAGTAATGTAAGCAGAGAAATGGAAACTCTAAGACAATATTAGAAAGGAATACTAGAAATAATCATTTCAAAACCCAACATAATAAAAATTAAGAATGTTTTGATGGGCAGGGCATCTGGGTGGCCCAGTCAGTTAAGCTTCTGACTTTGACTCAGGTCATGATCTCACAGTTCATGGGTTCGACCCCAAGTTGGGCTCTGTGCTGACAGCTCAGAGCCTGGAGCTTGCTTCAGATTCTGTGTCTCCCTCTCTCTCTGCCCCTCCTGCTCATGCTCTGTCTCTCTCTCTCAAAATAAACATTAAAAAAAAAGAATACTTTGATGGGCTTATTGGTAGATTTGACTGAGAAAAGAACTGAGGAGCTTGGAGATATGTCAATAGACCCTTCTCAAACTGAAATTCAAAGAGGAAAAAACAAACATAAGAAACAAACAACAAGCAAACAAAGTCTTTATCTGTGAAGAGTAAGACAATTGCATAAAAGTTTAATAGATATATAATTGAAATAAAAGAAGGAGAAAAAGGAGATAAGGTGCATAATAAATATTTTTAGAAGTAATGGCCAAAAACATTGAAAACATGTGGTAAGTGAAAGAAGCCAGCCACAAAAGAACACATATTATATAATCCCAATCATATGAATGTCAGAGTAGACAAATCTGAAATAGGGACAGAAAGATTAGTGGTTGCCTTGGGCAGAGGGGAAATGATGGAGGTTAGCAGGTGATTTCTAAAGAGTACAGGGTTTTCTTTTTGAAATGAAAGCAGTGCTCTAAAATTGACTTTGTGATGGTAGAACATATCTGTAAATAGACTAAAGTCCATTGAATTGTACACCTTAAATGTATGAATTTTATACTATATAAATTGTAGCTCAATAAAGCTATTAAAAATAAAAGTAAATATTTAAAATTAGCGATCCCAAACCTTCCAAATCAGTGACAAAGCACCCATCACAGGTTTAGGAAATTCAGAGATGCTAAACAGGATAAAAACCAAAACAGAATAAAATGGAGAAAAAAAACCAGCCTGATAGATCATAATCAAGTAACAGAAAATCAAAGACAGTGAGGAAGTTTTTAAAGAAGGCAGAGAGGAGACAGGCGTTTAGATATTAAGGAACGAGCACAAGAAATATAGCTGACTTCTCAACAGAAACAATGCAAATAAGGGAGCATATTGAAGTACAAAACCATCAATCTATGATTCTCTATCCATTGAAATTATGCATCAAAAATGAAGGAGAAATAGACTTTCTTAGACAAACAAAAATAGACAAAATTCATTTCTAGCAGTCCTTCCCTGCAAGTAACGTTTAAAGTTCTTCAGGTAGAAAAAACAATATTGTAAGTCAGAAACTTGGATGTACATATAGGGGGAAAAGCATCAAAGAAAAAATAAATGAAGATAAATAAAATACTTTATTTCTTATTTGTATCGATCTAAAACAAAATTCTTTGTTTAAAATAATAATAGTAACAGTGTATTATAGAGTTATTCAAGCATATGGATAAGTAAAATGAATGACAGCAATGTCACAAGGGATAGGATGTAGGAATTGGGAATATGATGTTATAAATTATCTGTGCTACACATGACAGAGGATAGTGTTACTTGAAGCTGTACTTAGATTAGTTAACAATGTATATCATAAACCTTGAATAATTACTTAAAGACTTTTTAAAAAAGAAATATATTCAATAGCCTAAGATAACTGATAATATAGAAATGTAAAATTATAAAAGGCTCAATTAAAACCAGAGATTGCAAAATGATAGAAAGGAAAAAATAGCAAATGTAATAAATAAAAAAAAGTTACATACATGGTAGATATTAATCCAACTTTATAAATAATCATTTTATTGTTTTCTCCTTTATCATATATATATATATATATATATATATAGAGAGAGAGAGAGAGAGAGAGAGAGGCAGAGAGAGAGAAAGAATATTAAGCAGGCTCCATACTCAGCATAGAGGGGCTCAGTCCCACAATCCTGGGATCATGACCTGAACCAAAACCAAGAGTCGGAAGCTCAACCAACTGAGCCACCCAGAGGCTCCTAAATAATCACTTTAAATGTTTAGATATACGTGTTAGAAGAGTGATTGTCAGAGTGTATAAAAAAGACAAAATCCAAATGTATATTTACTACAAGTAACTCATTTTAAGCATAAAGATTTACATATGCTAGAAGTAAAATAATGGTGCAAGATATACTAGACTAATAATAATAAAAAGAAAGTTGACAAAACTATATCAATTATAGTAAATCAATCCTTAAACCAAAGAATGTTATCAGGAATAAATAAGTCATTGCATTATGATAAAAAAAAAGTCAATTCTTCAAGAAAACACAATCCTAAACGTGTATGCACCTAATAGCAGTCAAAAAACATCAGACAAAAGCTTATAGTAGTGAAAGGAGAAACAGACAAAGCCATTATCATAATTAGAGAATTCAATATCCTTTGTCAATAAAGAGTAAATCAAAGAGGCCAAAAATAAATGAGAATATAGAAGACCTAAAGAGAACTATTAGTCAACTTGATCTAATTGACAGTTATAGAATACTTTATCCAACACAAAATTACAAATACTTCTCAAACTCACATGGAACATTAACTGAGATAGTCCACATTTTGGGCCATAAAATACACCTGAATAAATTTGAAAGGAATATAAATTATGCAAAGTATATTCTCAGACCATAAAGAAATTAAATTAGAAAACAATAGCAGAAAGGTACTTGACAAATTCCAAAATATTTGGAGAATAAACAGCACACTTATAAATAACACATAGATCAAAGAAGTCTTAAGAGAAATTAAGATGATAATCTGAACAAAATGAATATGAAAATGGAATTTGTCAAAATCTGTGGAATGCAAGAGAGGAGATAGTGCTTAGAAGGAAATTTATAACATGAATACTTACACTAGATGGTATTTAAGTTAAAAAATTTAATCTCCCACTTTAGGAAACTAGAGGAAAGAGCAATGTAAGACTAAAATAAGCAGAGTAAAAAAAATAATAAAAATTTGAGAGAAAAGTCAATTAAATTGCAAATAAGAAAACAATAGAGAAAATCAATGTAATTAAAGTGAATCTTTGACAATACCAATTAAATTGAAAAACAAAAGTGACTTTGGTAGCATTTCTCCATCTTATTAATTTAACATAAATAGTGTATAAGACCATTTAGCATGACGCATCACTGTATTAAATCAAAGATTGTACTCTGTATAAAGATTTAAGGTTGCGTCTGTTTAAGCATAGAGCTTTTGATAACAGAATCATTCATCTCATAGATGACCATATTTTTTTTACCCTAATGGCATACAAATTGCTAATTTTGTATTGATGTTATACTTTTATTTCAGTTTGAAAATAGATAATACATGTAATATGAGGAAATACAAATCTAATATTACCAAAATAAGTTTTTTTCTTGTTCAATAACAATATGTTTTGTTTTGTTTTTTGAATATTTATGGCCTACCGTGTCAATTCTCTGTAGATTTAGGAAAGCCACTTCTATTTATTTATTTTTAAATGTTTTAAGTTTATTCATTTTGAGAGAAACAGAGCAAGCAAGGGAGGGGCATAGAGGGAGGAGGAGAGAGAGAGAGAATCCCAAGCAGACTCTGCACTGTCAGTGCAGAGCCCAGTGCTGGGCTGGAACTCACAAATCATGAGATAATGACGGAGCCAAAACCAAGAGTCAGATGCTCAACCGACTGAGCTAGCCAGGTGCCCCAGAAAGCCATTTTTAATACTGCAAGACATTATTTTAATCGATGTCATAACCTTAAAAAACAAAGACCAAATGAAAAATATATGAAAAGCACAATGTCAAAGAAAACCATATGGAGGGGTGCCTGGGTGGCTCAGTTGGTAGAGCATCCCACTCTTGATTTTGGTTCAGGTAATGATCTCAGGGTTCTTGGGATCCGCCCCGCATCTGGCTCTGTGCCAGTGGCACAGAGCCTGCTTGGGATACTCTCTCCCTCTCTCTCTCTGCCCCTCCCCCACATGCACTCTCTCTCTTTCCCTCTCTCTCTCTCTCTGTCTCAAAATAAATAAATAAACTTTAAAAAATCATCTGGAGGTAAGAAAACACTTGTCTATGATCTCTAACATGACAAAGAAGGTTCAAATGATTTAATAACATTTATTTAAATTATTTTTGTGTAATCTATTTTTTAAGAATTATGAGACTCTCTTATTTCCAATTTGACTCATCAAGTGAAATTTCACGTGGACCATAGATATTTGTACATAAATATAAACTACAAAAAAGCATGCATTTGATATGGTTGCATTTGGATATTTCACAAAATGAGCCCTCAACTACTTATGGATAGAGAAAGATAAGGACTCTTAAAACTTGTGGAATGTATTCATGTGTATGCATGAAAGTAAATCATAGAAACAAGGGGTTCACCTTCTTTTTTAAGAATATACGATTAATATGCAATCATATGTGAGGAGGTTGTGGCATCCAGGACAAGAATTATGAACCCATAAGAGTTGAATCTTGAAAAACTTATATATCCAGATACAATTTTTTTTTCAAATTTTTCTTTAAATTCTAGTTAGTTAACATATAGTGTAATATTGGTTTCAGAAGTAGCACTTAGTGACTCATCACTTACATATAACACTCAGCGCTCAACACAGGCACCCTCCTTAATGACCATCACCCATTTAGCCCATTCCCCGCCCACCTCCCCTCCAGCAACCCTCAGTTTGTTCTCTGTATTTAAAAGTCTCTTATGATTTGCTTCCCTCTTTTCTTTTTTTTTCCTTCCCCTATGTTTTTCTGTTTTGTTTCTTAAATTCCACACATGAGGAAAATCATATGGTATTTGTCTTTCTCTGACTGACTTATTTTGCTAAGCATAATACACTCTAGCTCCATCCATGTCGTTGCAAATGGCAAGATTTCATTCTTTTCAATGGCTTCAAGACATAAATTTAAGGGAGGCTCATTCTTGCTGACTGACTCAAATAGTCTCCTGGAGGAATTTCTAAAGTGCTGAGAGAAAACTACAGTTGCATGTATTTAACTGGCATCTGTCAGACCTGTTCATGGTTTATAAAGCACACACCCGCAATTTGATATCAGCAACGACCAGGCAGTAGCTTCAGTGCTCAGATTTTCAGCCATCTCTGTGACTCTCACTAGATATCTAGTGCATAAAAGTTCTCTCCTTCTTTTACCATTCTTTTTTTGTTCTTCCTATACATGGTTGCATTTAACATTCTAGTTCTAGTTTCATCAGTAAAAGGCTACTTTAATTATACTTGGAATTTTACCCACATCCTAAATAGTTCTTTAATAGAACAAGACAAGAGCATCTGAGTAGCTCATTTGGTTAAGCCTCCTACTTCGCTCAGATCATGATCTCATGGTTCACGGGTTCAAGCCCCCACATTAGTCTCTGTGCTGACAGCATGGAGCCTGGAGCCCTGACTCAGATTCTGTGTCTCCCTCTCTGCCCATCACCCTGTTAGTGCTCTCTCTCTCTAAAGTAAATAAACATAAAAAAAGAACAAGACTATTGTCCCCAACTCAGTTTTAACATTTTATTAATTCTTTGATTTATAGGTTATCTTACTTTTTAAAATTCAAATATAAAATAACACTCAAATGCATTACCATATGAACCTGTGAATAGAGAAAACTCAGAAGACATATAAAACTCAGTTTAGAACTTTCTAAAGGTGAATTTTGCTAGAGGTTAAGGAAGGATATGCAAAACCCTCTAAGTTTTTGATATTAATGAAAATAAAATATTTCAAGTAATTGCCAGTAGAGAGAATAGATATAAACCTTAACCAAAAATAGTGAGATAAAGAATTTACTTTAAAATTCTCTACGGGCACCTGGGTGGCTCAGTTGGTTAAGCGACCGACTTCGGCTCAGGTCATGATCTCACAGCTCCTGAGTTTGAGCCCTGTGTCGGGCTCTGTGGAGCCTGGAGCCTGCATCAGATTCTGTGTCTCCCTCTCTCTCTGCCCCTAACCCACTCTCATTCTGTCTCTGTGTCTCTCAAAAATAAGTAAATGTTAAATTCAAAAAAATTCTCTTCAAGTGACTTATTTTTGGAAACAGAAAAATTCTTTTGTCTATGTTTCCATTGTTCTCAGCAGAGAAATTCAAGTATTTGTGCCTACCAAACTGAAACACAAATTATAAATAAGCAAATAAATACTTTCAAAAATTGAATAAATCTGCAGCTATTATATTTTCTTCAGACCTTACTCAACAAACATTCATATGATCAATTAACATTTACTTTTGATTAGTAAAGATGATTCTAAATTACACTTAATAGGGAAACCACATAATTTAACATTGGTAATTGAAAGTGTTCGTTTTTCAGATTCAAGTAATTATAAACACATAAAAGCTCGTTCTTCACAGAGTTTTGGTTTTAGTATGCCTTGCCTTATGTATTGCAGTCTTTTAATTATGAGAGCATATACTTGACTTAAAATTCTGGCATACAAAGGAATTTTTTATGCACGTCATAAAGATAAATAACACAGGTAGGTCATGATGATGGTAAAGATATTAAATAAGGTTATAAAAGTAACTGTTGCATTGTGTGTAAGAAATAAAAGTACTCTTTAGGAGCAAAGGATAAAGTTTGTGCTGTTTTAAGAAAAAATATACACATATTGGGATTAGGGGGGTTTGCAAGAAAATTGTTATTAGAGAAATTGCTGAACAAGCAAAAAGCTGTAACTAGTTTTTTTTTTTATTTCAGAGAAATAAAGATTTTTTTATATATCATTCTTTAGATTCCTAAGATATCTTTGGAGCTATGAACTGCTTCAATAATTAAATAATTTTTAATTGTATATGCTAAACAGTACATTCTTTATAACAGGTAAGTAGTAAAGGTTATTAAATTTCCCTTAATCTATATTTGTTACTGAATCTTGCACACTTTCAAACTTTTATCTAAATATATTCATATATATAGTGACTGAAAATTAGAAAAAAAAATAATCCTGATTGAATAAAAAACCCTTTTAATTATCAAACTCCAGGAAAAATTAAAGATAAATGTTAAATCTACTCAGAAGTTAATATGTAAGAGTGCTAGAAATAAGCACATGTGGAGTATTAAACATATGCAAGACATTGTTCAAAGTAGTTTGTAAATAATGTCTCATGTAATTCTCACAAAAATGCTTTAAGTTTGGTCCCACTGATATCTCAAGGTTGTGGAACAGCTAAGCATCTTATACAAGATTGCCCAGCTAGTAGATAGTGGGTGTTGAGTTTGAATCCAGACAATGGATCAAGAATTTGGTTATTCTTCAACAAGTAACACTGCCTCTCAAAAAGAATTATACTGCCTAAAAGAAACTGAAGTCCAAAATAAAATTATATCGCCCTTTGGAGATAAAGTTCAAACTCCAAAATTCTTAAGTTATGTCAAAATCCAAGAAATCATCCTCCCTAAAATCATTTTCTGCTCAACATAGAGGTGACAGAAAAGGACACTGTGAATTCTTAATCTTATAGCTCTTGGTCAAATGTCAAGTGTCTCATTTATTATTTCCAAATAAGAAAAGGAAAGATCACCATTATCTTCTCCCAATAAATGCCCTTAAGATTTAGAAAAGTAGCCTACCACCCAATCATCATGCCCTATCTTAGGTACCCCAGGTGAAATAATGTTCCCAGAACTGTTATAAATATTACAAAGACCAAGGCAGAAATTCAGTGGTAAAGAGAGGATTAACTTAGTTAGGATCATGAGCATGATTATCAATGGATAGAAGTTTCAGGTATATAAATCCTCTAAATTTAAACTTATTTTGATAAATGACTCAATACCATGTTGATTTTGTACTAGGTGTGTGCAATATCTGTGAGTTGATTCCACCTGTGCAGATGAATCATAACTGCCTTTTTTTTTGCAAAGTTTAGAAATTTGTCATGTTCATCTCCAGAGTGGCTGCACCAGTTTGCATCCCCACCAACATTGCAGAGGGCTCCTCTTTCTCTGCATCCTCACCAACACCTGTTGTTTCTTGTATTGTTAATTTTAGCCATTCTGACAGATGTGTGTGGTGGTATCTCATCATGGTTTTGATTTGTATTTCCCTGATGATGAGTGATGTTGAGCATCTTTTCATGTGTCTGTTAGCCACTTGGATGTCTTCTTTGGAAAAGTGTCTATTCACATCTTCTCTCCATTTCTTCACTAGATTATTTGTTTTTTCGGTGTTGAATTTGATAAATTCGTTATAGATTTTGGGTACGAACTGTTTATAAGATTTGCCACTTGCAAATATCTTCTCCCATTCTGTAGACTGCCTTTTAGTTTTATTGATTATTTCCTTTGCTGTGTAGAAGCTTTTTATCTTAACAAAGTCCAATTTTGCTTTTGTTTACCTTGCCTCCGGTGACATGTCTGATAAGCAGTTGCTTCAGCCAATGTCAAAGAGGTTGTTGCCTGTGTTCTCCTCTACGATTTTGATGGTTTCCTGTCTTACATTTAGGTCTTTCATCCATTTTGAATTTTTTTGTGTGTTTAAGGTAGGATATTGGTCCAGCTTCATTCTTCTGTGTATTGCTGTCCTGTTTTCCTAATACCATTTGTTGAAGAGATTGTCTTTTTTCCATTGGATATTCTTTCCTGCTTTGTTGAAGATGAGTTGACCATATCATTATGGGTCGACTTCTGGGTTTTCTATTCTGTTCCATTGATCTATGTGTCTGTTTTTCTGCCACTACCACACTGTCTTGATGACTACAGCTTTGTATTATAGCTTGAAATCTGGAATTGTGATGCCTCCAGTTTTGTTTTTCTTTTCCAGGACTGCTTAAGCTATTCAGGGTCTTGTGTAATTCCATACAAATTTTAGGATTGTTTGTTCTAACTATGTGAAAAATGCTGGTGGTAATTTAATGGAGGTTGCATTAAATGTGTAGATTGCTTTGGGTAGTATAAATATTCCTTTGCATTTTCTAATTGCTGTCAATCCTTTACAGTACATTTCTTTTCAGGCTCATAGTTTTCATCTCTTTCTCTTTTTTTTTAAGAGTTATTTTTTTGTTTGTTTGTTTTAAGTTTATTTATTTTGAAAGAGAGAGAGCACACGAGAACAGGGGAAGGGAAGAGAGAGAGGAAGAGAGAAATTCTGAAGCAGACAAGAGTTGTCAGCACAGAGCCTGCTGTGGGGCTCAATGCCATGCAAGAACCATGAGATCATGACCTGAGCTGAGATCAAGATTTGGACGCTTAGCCAACTGAGCCACCCAGACACCCCCATAGTTTTAATCTCTTAAAGACAGATACGGTCTTTTTTATATTTTCCATTATCTATTTAACCTTTCTTTTTTTTAAATTTATTTTAACTTACATCTGAGTGAGTTAGCATATGTTAGCATATAGTTAGCAAGTTAGTTATAGCATACTATATGCTACATCATTAGCATATATTATATAGTATAGAATTTCCTCAAAAAGTTAAAAATAGAACTACCCTATGACCTAGCAGTTGCACTACTAGATATTTACCCAAATGATACAAAACTACTTATTCAAAGGGGCACATGCACCCCAATGTTTATAGCAGCATTATCAACAATAGCCAAACTAAGGAGAAAGTCCAAATGTCCATCAATTGATAAGTGGATAAGAAGATGTGATACATATATACAACAAAATATTACTCAGCCATCAAAAAGAATGAAATCTTGTCATTTGCAACAATATAGATGGGACTAGAATATATTATGCTAAGTGAAGTCAGTCAAAGAAAAGCAAACACTATATGATTTCACTCATATGTGGAATTTAAGAAACAAAACAGATGAACATATGGGAGGGGGGAAGAGAGAGGGAAAAAATTATAAGAGACTCTTAAAGATAGAGAACAAACCAGAGGTTGATGGAGAGAGATGGGTGGGGGATGAGCTAGATAGGTGATGGGTATTAAGGAGGGCACTTGTTATTATGAGAACTGGGTGTTGTATGTAAGTGATGAATCACTGAATTCTACTCCTGAAACCAGTATTGCACTGTATGTTAACTAACTAGAATTTAAATAAAATTTGAAAAAAAAAATTGTCTTGTTGATAAAGTCCCGGTTAACAGAAATAATTGAAGGTGCCTTTATTTTATATACAGTTTGTTCAGAACATCTTAATTTCTGTTTCTTCTGAGTCCCATGTTTCTGGAACTCTGTAGGAATATGGTTTCCTATAATGGAATACAACCATCATTTTGCTTTTCATTGTTTTTCTTTTCTGAAGGGGCTATATTTTCATGTCTAATATGCTCTCAATGATTTTTTCCTTGTTGGATCTCTATATTTTATTTTTTTAATTAATTAATTAATTTATTTATTTATTGAGAGAAAGAGAGAGAGAGAGAGCACAAGTGGGGAAGGGGCAGAGAGAAATTGGGAGAGAATCCTAAGCAGATTCTGCACTGTCAGCACAGAGCCCAATGAGGGGCTAGATCCCTCACTGTGAGATCATGACCTGAGCTGAAATAAAAAATCAGACACTTAACCTACTGAGCCATCCAAATGCCCCTACTTATTTATTTTGATAGAGAGCATGCAAGAGAGGGAGGGGCAGAGGGAGAGGGAGGGAAGAATTTCAAGCAGGCCCTATCCTCTAGGCAGGACTTGGTCTCATGACTGTGAGATCATGACCTGAGCTAAAATTGAGAGTCTGAGGCTTAACCAGCTGAGCCACCCAGGTATCCCTTGTTGGATCTCTTTAATAAAATATTCACTTTAACCATCATGAGTTGAATAACTCTACAAAGAAGATATGCTTTCAACAGGCTCCCTATTGAAACCAAGGGAGGACACAACTTGCCTATTTTGCTGATTTTATTTCAGTGTGTCTCATCTACCTTCCCATGGGTCCTACTGGGAACATGTCTTCCCACTCAAAGTCTACAATTCTATTCCCACTTACAATAGCTGTATAATATTGAAAAACATAGAAAAATGAAATTCTATTGTTTTCACACTGTATTTATTTATTTATTTATTTGTTTATTTATTTATTTAATAAAACTGTCACAAAATTTAAGGGGTGTTTACCCAGTCATTATTACTACACATTCTCTACTTTTAGTTACAGGATATTGTCTTGCAATGTTTTTCTGGTTCCTGAATATAAACTCTTCCCTCTTGGCTCTTGGTTTTGGCTCTGGGCAACAGGATATATTTCATGCTGCACTTTGAAATCAGCCTTAGGCTTAAAATATTGGTAAGCCTATCAAGGCCTAAATCATGACCAAATATTTATATTCTATACAGTTAACTTTTTTCCAAGTCATTGTCCTAACAAAAAGTGTACCCAACACCCTGACCCTGCTTGCATCGAGCAGACCCATACCTTGTAAATGCCTCATGCTATTGTTTGGGGTCTTCTTGCAAGGTGCCATATGGGGCAACTTAATTGTGAAGCTTAGAAAAATTTAATACCTTTGGGGTATTTCTTAAATCACCCTCTTCTTGAGTATTAGGCACCTTTTCTCTTCCTAATGCTACTCATTTTCTTTGTCAGTGTAATTCCTTTTCTCTTCTAAAGCAGAGTTGTGAGAGGCCCAGGATATGTCTCTAAAGCTTTCATCTTCTATATGTAGCCACCATAAGCTGCAGTCACTACAAAGTCTAAAGACTCACATCCAGGCCACAGCCCTATAAAACAAGTACAAAACCAAAAAACTCATCCGGCCTGCACACTCTTATAAATTGCAAAGTAGGGAACAGTCTACAGGTATATAAGTGCAAGTCCCAAGTCATGAATTCTGGCTTCACTAAAATTTTCTCTTCTCTTTATGTGTATTTGCCCTCCCAAATTCCATTCTTGATTTTATGTCTCATTATTTCAAAGAAACACAATTAAGTAACACTCACTGAGTAAGCCCCTGATAAATGGTTCCCCTTTTTTCTTACTTTAGTTTTGAACAACTTGAGAAATGAAACAAAGAGTAAGATGAAGGCCAAAATTTATCTTATTTATTTTATTAAAATATAAACTTACTACTGGCAGAAGCTTATTTATTACTTACCAATAAACATGGAAATATGGAGCTGATCTCTTTTTCTCCTTTCCAAATTCAACAGATGCTTAACATCTCTCTGAAAGGAACAAGGAAAGAGTTGAAGAATATCTGAAATCTATTTAGGAACTTTCAGACATTGGATTTTTTTCTCACAATTTAGTTCTTCTTTTCTATTCAGTTTTCAGTATATAAAAAGCAGGTATTTGAGTTGTTTACTTATAAAGGATTTTAGGAGGTTTTTAGTTCCAAAATACTTGCACATAAATCCAAGAAAAATGTTATATTACATTCACACTCTCATTACACTTGACTACGCATAGAACTCTTGAGACATATCCTGTTTGTTTAAACATAAGTTTCATTGACAAACTTTCTATTTATTTTTAAATTTTATTCTATATTCATTTGAGTTCTTTCTTTAACAGTTTACAGCTCAAATATACTACCAGAATATATCTAATAGTGGTTCTCAGAAGTTTTCCTATAACATACTTCAAGATCTCAAAATTTGGACATAAATTTTTTTTCCAGAATTTTTGGGTAAACTTTCTTCAATTGTTTTCATGCTTTCTGTTCTTATATATATATTATCTATGAGTCCTATCATAAGTAAATCAGATCAATGGAATATGGTCTTTCATAGTAAATGCAGCCTCAGATTTCTTTAAGAATTTTATGAATTAATCTTAATGAGTACACACCAGGCATACTTTGCCTCAGGACCTTTACACTGGATGTTGCTTCTGCCTGAGATATTCATATAACCATTTGGATTAATCCCTTTTCTCTGAACAAAGCCTTTAAGATCTCCTTACATGAATATAACCTCTGCTCTCCCTGGGACTTCAGATCTACCCACTCAGCGTTTATTCTTTTAAATAACATTAATTTATTATATAGTTGATTTGTTATTTCTCATGTCTATTTTGTTTCTTCTTTTTAGTGTGTCATAAGGCAGATATCATTTCTTTTTCTGACTTAATCCAAGTACCATCTCTATGTCTTGACCAACGATGTGCTAAAAAAAATTAAGTGAATGACTTCTCATTAATGTTTACATTATTTTACATAGATTTTGGTTAGTAATATAAACATAAATATTATATTAATAAAAGTATATTTATATTAGTAATATAAAATATTATATTAAAAACTAATGCACTTAAAAATATTATTTTCTATCATTGCTCTACAAGTCACCAGATATCTATATTTTTGGTTAGGATAGGTGTTGAAAAATTTCCCTTCAAAAAATGGTACCACTTTTTATATTTCCTATAACAGGTGTCTTTTCTTCAATTTTTATCATTAACAGTGATCATTATATTTTTATATCTGTAATTTGATAGGCAAAACATTTCCATTTATTAATTCATTTTTTCAACTTTCATCTAGTCTTTCAATTCTTTTTTAATTTAATTTTTTATTTTTTTAATTTACATACAAATTAATTAGTATATAGTGCAACAATGATTTCAGGAGTAGATTCCTTAGTGCCCCTTACCCATTTAGCCCATCACGCTTTCCCACAACCCCTCCAGTAAACCTCAGTTTGTTCTCCATATTTATGACTCTCTTCTGTTTTGTCCCCCTCCTTGTTTTTATATTATTTTTGTTTTCCTTCCCTTATGTTCATCTGTTTTGTCTCTTTAAGTCCTCATATGAGTGAAGTCATATGATTTTTGTCTTTCTCTGACTGACTAATTTTGCTTAACATAATACCCTCCAGTTCCAACCAGGTAGTTGTAAATGACAAGATTTCATTTTTTTGATTGCCAAGTAATACTCCATTGTATATATATCCCACCTCTTCTTTATCCATTCATCCGTCGATGGACATTTGGTTTCGTTCCATACTTTGGCTATTGTTGATAGTGCTTCTGTGAACATGGGGGTGCATGTGTCCCTTCGAAACAGCACGCCTGTATCCCGTGGATAAATGCCTAGTAGTGCAATTCCTGGGTCGTAAGGTAGTTCTGTTTTTAGTTTTTTGAGGAACCTCCATACTGTTTTCCAGAGTGGCTGCACCAGCTTGCATTCCCACCAACAATGCAAAAGAGATCCTCTTTCACCACATCCTGGCCAATATCTGTTGTTGCCTGAGTTATTAATGTGAGCCATTCTGACAGGTGTAAGGTGGTATCTCATTGTGGTTTTAATTTGTATTTCCCTGATGATGAGTGACGTTGAGCATTTTTTCATGTGTTGGTTGGCCATCTGGATGTCTTCTTTGGAGAAGTGTCTATTCATGTATTTTTCTCATTTCCTCAATGGATTATTTGTTTTTTGGGTGTTGAGTTTGATAAGTTCTTCATAGATTTTGCATACTAACCCTTTATCTGATATGTCATTTGCAAATATCTTCTCCCATTCTGTCGGTTGCCTTTTAGTTTTGCTGATTGTTTCCTTCGCTGTGCAGAAGCTTTTTATTTTGGTGAGGTTCCAGTAGTTCGTTTTTGCTTTTGTTTCCCTTGCCTCTGGAGACATGTTGAGTAAGAAGTTGCTGCAGCCAAGATCAAAGAGGTTTTTGTCTCCTTTCTCCTCGAGGATTTTGATGGCTTCCTGTCTTACATTGAGGTCTTTCATCCATTTTGAGTTTATTTTTGTGTATGGTGTAATAAAACGGTCCAAGTTCATTCTTCTGCATGTCGCTGTCCAGTTTTCCCAGCACCACTTGCTGAAGAGACTGTCTTTATTCCATTGGATATTCTTTCCTGCTTTGTCAAAGATTAGTTGGCCATACATTTGTGGGTCCATTTCTGGGATCTCCATTCTGTTCCATTGATCTGAGTGTATGTTCTTGTGCCAGTACCATACTGTCTTGGTAATTACAGCTTTGTAGTATAGCTTGATGTCTGGGATTGTGATGTCTCCTGCTTTAGTTTTCTTTTTGAAGATTGCTTTGGCTATTTGGGGTCTTTTCTGGTTCTGTACAAATTTTAGGATTATTTGGTCTAGCTCTGTGAAGAATGCTGGTGTTACTTTGATAGGGATTGCATCTAATATGTAGATTGCTTTGGGTAGTATTGACATTTTAACAATATTTGTTCTTCCTATCCAGGAGCATGGAATCTTTTTTCCATTTTTTGTGTCTTCTTCAATTTCTTTCATAAGTTTTCTATAGTATTCAGTGTATAGATTTTTCACCGCTTTGGTTAGATTTATTCCTAGGTATTTTATGGTTTTTGGTGCAACTGTAAATGGGATCGATTCCTTGATTTCTCTTTCTGTCACTTCCTTCTTGGTGTATAGGAATGCAACCAATTTCTGTGCATTGATTTTATATCCTGCAACTTTGCTAAATTCATGAATCAATTCTAGCAGCTTTTTGGTGGAATCTTTAGGGTTTTCCATATAGAGTATCATGTCATCTGCGAAGAGTGAAAATCTGACCTCCTCCTGGCCGATTTGGATGCCTTTTATTTCTTTGTGTTGTCTGATTGCAGAGGCTAAGACTTCCAGTACTATATTGAATAACAGTGGTGAGAGTGGACATCCCTGTCTTGTTCCTGACCTTAGGGGGAAAGCTCTCAGGTTTTCCCCATTGAGGATGATATTAGCGTTGGGTGGTTCTTATATGGCTTTTATGATCTCTAGGTATGCTCCTTCTATCCCTACTTTCTTGAGAGTTTTTATCAGGAAAGGATGCTGTATTTTGTCAGATGCTTTCTCTGCATCTATTGAGAGGATCATATGGTTCTTGTCCTTTCGTTTATTGATGTGATGAATCATGTTCATTGTTTTGTGGACATTGAACCAGCCCCGAATCCCAGGTATAAATCCCACTTGGTTGTGGTGAATAACTTTTTTAATGTATTGTTGGATCTGGTTGGCTAATATCTTGTTGAGGATTTTTGCATCCATGTTCATCAGGGAAATTGGTCTATAGTTCTCCTTCTTAGTGGGGTCTCTCTCTGTTTTTGGAAATCAAGGTAATGCTGGCTTCATATAAAGAGTTTGGAAGTTTTCTTTCCATTTCTTTTTTTGGAACAGCTTCAAGATAATAGGTGTTAACTCTTACTTAAATGTTTAGTAGAATTCCCCTTGAAAGCCATCTGGCCGTGGACTCTGTTTTTTTGGAACATTTTTGATTTCTAATTCGATTTCCTTACTGGTTATGAGTCTGTTCAAATTTTCTATTTCTTCCTGTTTCAGTTTTGGTAGTGTATGTGTTTGCAGGAATTTGTCCATTTCTTCCAGATTGCCCATTTTATTGGCATATAATTGCTCGTAATATTCTCTTATTATTGTTTTTATTTCTGCTGTGTAGGTTGTGATCTCTCTTCTTTCATTCTCGATTTTAGTTATTTGGGTCTTTTCCTTTTTCTTTTTGATCAAACTGGCTAGTGGTTTATCAATTTTGTTAATTCTTTTAAAGAACCAGCTTCTGGTTTCATTGATCTGCTGTACTGTTTTTTTGGTTTATATAGAATTAGTTTCTGCTCTAATCTTCATTATTTCCTGTCTTCTGCTAGTTTGGGGTTTTATTTGCTGTTCTTTTTCCAGCTCCTTAAGGTGTAAGGTTAGGTTGTGTATCTGAGATCTTTCTTCCTTCTTTAGGAAGGCCTGGATTGCCATATACTTTCCTCCTATGACTGCCTTTGCCACGTCCCAGAGGTTTTGGGTTGTGGTACTATCATCTTCATTGCCTTCCATATACTTTTTAATTTCCTCTTTAACTGCTTGGTTAGCCCACTCATTCTTTACTAGGATGTTCTTCAGTCTCCAAGTATTTGTTGCCTTTCCAAATTTTTTCTTGAGGTTGGTTTCGAGTTTTATAGTGCTGTGGTCTGAAAATGTGCATGGTATGATCTTGATCTTTTTGTACTTAGGGCTGATTTGTGTCCCAGTACATGGTCTATTCTGGAGAATGTTCCATGTGCACTGGACAAGAATGTATATTCTGCTGCTTTAGGATGAAATGCATGATAGATGGCTCTCCATCCCCTTACTTTCAATCTGAAGGTGTCTTTAGGTCTAAAGTGGGTCTCTTGTAAACAGCATATAGATGGATCTTGTTTTCTTATCCATTCTGTTGCCCTATGTCTTTTGATTGGAACATTGAGTCCATTGACATTTAGAGTACTGAAAAATATGAATGTATTGCCATTATGATGCTTGTAGAGTTGGAGTTTCTGGTGGTGTTTTCTGGTCCTTTATAATCTTTGTTGTTTTTGGTATATATATATATATATATATATATATATATATGCATCTTTTCTCCACTCAGAGAGTCCCCCTTAAAATATCTTGCAGGGCTGGTTTAGTGGTCACAAACTCCTTTAATTTTTGTTTGTCTGGGAATCTTTTTATCTTTCCTTCTATTTTGAATGACGGCCTTGCTGGATAGATAATTCTTGGCTGCATATTTTTCTGATTCAGCACACTGAATACATCCTGCCACTCCTTTCTGGCCTGCCAAGTTTCTGTGGATAGGTCTGCTGCAAACCTGATCTGTCTTCCCTTGTAGGTTAGGGACTTTTTTTTCCCTTGCTGCTTTCTCTCCTTGCCTGAGTATTTTGTGAATTTGACTATGATGTGCCTTGTTGATGGTCGGTTTTTTTGAATCTAATGGGGGTCCTCTGTGCTTCCTGAATTTTGCTGTCTGTGTCTTTCCCCAGGCTAGGAAAGTTTTCTGCTATGATTTGCTCACATAACACTTCTATCCTTATTTCTCTCTCTTCCTCTTCTGGGACTCCTATGATTCTCATGTTATTCCTTTTTAATGAGTCACTGATTTCTCTAATTCTTAAATCGTGCTCTTTCCCCTTAATCTCCCTCTTTTTTTCTGCTTCATTATTCTCTGTAAGTTTGTCCTCTATATTGCTGATTCTCTGTTCTGCCCCAAACATCCTACCACCGTTGCATCCATCTGTGATTGCAGCTCAGTTAGAGCATTTTTAATTTCATTCTGGCTATGTTTTACTTCCTTTATCTCTGCAGAAAGGGGTTCTAATCTATTTTCGACTCCAGCTAGTTTTCTTATTATTGTGAATCTAAATTCTGGTTCAGACATCTTGCTTGTACCTGTGTTTGTTAAATCCCTGGCTGTCGTTTTTCGTGCTCTTTCTTTTGGGGTGAATTCCTTCATTTTGTCATTTTGAGGGGAGAAAAGCAATTAATGAGGTAGAAAAATTAAAATAAAAAATTAAAATAAAAAATATTAAAATTAAAAAATTAAACACACACACACACACACACACAAATCGAATAAATGATGCTAGATCCTAGGTGTGTTTTGGTCTGGGTGTTGAAAGTGGTTTGATATAGTAGAGAAAGCAAAGGGGGGGGAAAGAAAAAAATAAGGAAACTGAGAATTTGAAAACATGAATACACTGAAGTAGAATAAAATGAGATGATGGAAGTAAAATAGAATTTGAAAAAATATACACAGAAGTAAAGAATATAGTAGAAAAAATTAAAGAAAATATTTTTATTAAAAATTAAAAATAAAAATGAATTTTTTCTTTTTCTATATTCAAAAAAAGGAAAAGAAATGAAATAGAGGAAAAAGAAAAACGAAAAAGAA
The DNA here is from genome assembly GCF_007474595.2 of Lynx canadensis. Taxonomy (NCBI): domain Eukaryota; kingdom Metazoa; phylum Chordata; class Mammalia; order Carnivora; family Felidae; genus Lynx; species Lynx canadensis. Next base: position 67,439,844 of record NC_044306.2, read on the forward strand.
AAAAAGGAAATTGTTTGAAAATTTGAAGAAGTGAATACACTGAAGTAGACTAAAATAAAATGATGGAAGTAAAATAGAATTTGAAAAAAATTATACAAAAGTAAAAAATATAGTAATAACAATTAAAGAAAAATATTTAATAAAAATTGAAAATAAAAATGAATTTTTTCTCTATCTGTATTCAAAAAAGGAAGTATAAAAGAGAAAAAAAGAAAGAAAGAAAATTGAATAGATGGATCTGCTAACAGATTGAAATAGCACTGAAATTACTTCATTTTCCCCTATGTCAGTCATGTAGCGCTTTATAGTCCATAAACTAAGCCAGCGGTGAGACTTGTGTTCTCAAAGAGGGAGGCTGGCCCAGTTGGGTGGGCTCAGTGTAATGGCTCCACTCTCCACTAGATGGCGCGGCTAACCTACTAGGGTGGATTGTTGCAGAACCTGTAGGTGCATATGCGCATGCGTGGGAGCGGTGAAAATGGCATCACCCAGCTACCCAGTTCGTTCCTCTGGATCAGCAATCGTGCACCTGTCCTCTGTCTTCAGTTTTGTCCACTCCCTGCTTTTTCACTCTCTGTGACCAGGCCCCAGGCTGTGCCTCCCTCCTGAGTTTTGTCTCAGATGTGGCTGTTTTCCCCAGCCCTTTACTTCTGAAGGACTGTGGCTTTGACCTGTTTAGCCCTTCTGTGGAAGGGTCTCACCAAGCAATGGCCTAATGAGCAATGGCTAAATGCTGGCTGCACCCAGGAACGCCTGCTGGACCCTGCTGCTGTCAGTGCCCTGAGCCTACGGCCAGGTGCCAGCCCACCCCAGAAAAAGTTCATGAGATAGTGTGGCAGCAGCATTTCAGGGATTATGGAAGATCACAACACACATCTGGCACCAGGCTTCACCCTTAACGACCTTGTTCCAGCCTGAGTGAATGTGGCCATTTTCTGGGGTCTGCTGGGACCAGGTGGCTTCAACAGTCTCTACCAAATGTCCTTCCAGCAGTGGAACCACTTTTCCCTGTGTGGCCCGATGTCCTCCTGGACTCCACTCTGTTCCTGGGGATTTGCCCTTCCCACCAGAGCACCGCCAGATATCAAGCTGCGGAGTTGCAGACTGTGCTCCCCTTGTTTATAGTCTTAATGGAATTTAAACCCTCTCCTTTCTCCTTTCTCCTTTCTCCCTTTTTAGTTTAGTCCCTGTGGCTGTTTCCAATTTTCCACTTTCTCTCCAGCTGCTTTTGGGGAGGGGAGCTTTTCCCGTATTCCCCCCCTGCCCCCCCCAGTCTCTGTCCTCTCTCTGTTTGCAAAAGCACCTCCCTTCCTGCACCTTCTCACTCCCCAAGTTCACCTGTCTGTGCCGCATATCTGCTGAATTCTGTGGTTCAGGTTGTGCAGATTGTTGTGTTATTCCTCCAGTCAGTTTTCTAGGTGTGTAGGCTGGTTTAATGTTGGTCTGGCTGTATTTCATGGACACGAGACACACAAAAAACTTCCATGCTGTTCCGCCATCTTGGCTTCTCTAGTCTTTCAATTTTGATTGAGCATCCTACTATGTGCCAAGCTGTGTTGCATGTGCTAGAGAATAATATTTGACTTATAAATAATGCCTTCACATTCATGAATCTTTGTAGTGCACAAGGTTAAGAAAAAATAATCAGTACAGTGTCTGAACTGAGTAGGAATATACCAGGATAATGGCTATGGTGGCAGTGATTGGGGACCTATTTTGCTGAGATGGACAGGAAAATATTTCAATGAATAAGTTGAAAGCAGAGTGACAAGAAAGGGCCACCCATGCAAAGATGGGCAATTTTGGCATATTTGTGAAACTTAAATAACAACAAGAAATCAAATAACAGCCAGCAAACTGGCTAGGGAGTGTTTAGAGAGGGAATTAAATATGAGATCTGAAATTCGTATGATTTTTGGAGAGTAGGGGATGATTCAGCAAGAGTGAAGAAACAGATACTGTTTTAAGTAGCTTTTTCATTTTGTTAAATACCTAAGGATGACTAATATAAGTATTCGGATACATTTAAGTATTTCGAACCGCTTATTCAGATACAAGTTCAGCAAATATAATAATGCTATGTAATTTCATCATTAGTTCTACTTTATTCAAGCTTTGGAATGATCAAAACATTCAAATTCAGTATCAATAGACTTTAATGTATTATCTCACTTTATTTATTGCAAGTTGGAGGTAAATACACATTACAGTAAAATAGGCCTCTTCTAAATGATACTGATAGTTTACCCACTTTGAATAATCTTAAATCATTAATCTATTCAGATAGGATTTACAAGGAAACATAAATAGCACTTCAGCATATACTGTATTTCACAAAATTTAACATGTTTATATACAAAAAAACTTTATTTTTACGTTTTTTTAAAAAAAAGTTTATTTTGAAAGAGGGAGAGAGAGAGAGAGAGAGGGCTCAGGGAGGGGCAGTGGGAAAGGAGAGAGAGACTCTCAAGAGAGCTTTGTGCTGACAGCAGAGAGCCCAATGGGGTGCTGAAAATCATGCACTGAGAGAGAGATCATGACCTGAGCTGAAACCAAGAGTCAGGTGCTTATCCAACTGAGCTACCCAGGTGACCAGGAAAAAGAAAAATCCTTCAAAACATCTATTTCTGTTTACTTTCTAGTATAAAAACCATGTATATTCTTTTTCCTTAAGGCAAATATGGCTCTAGTAAAAGTGCCATATCAGTCAAAGTGTGTGTATCCCTTTCACTTGTTTGAAACAACCACTTAAGTTCAGACATGTACCACCAAGGAAGGGATGAGATCAGTAAACTAAAAGTAGGAAACATTGATGTGTTAAGTAATTACTTAATTTTCTTTTCAGATGTTTTGTTTTGCATAAATTGAAATATTTTTTTCTCAACTGAAATGTTGTAGAGACAATTTGTAGTAGATAAAAGTCTCAAAAATCAATTGAGAAGTATGCTTTTATTCTTAGAGAAGATTAGAAAATAAATGGGGAATAGAAGTGTATATCAGCTAAATGTTGGTATATTAAGATCTCAATATGCTTGACATACATACTCTTTTGACAAAAAATTATCAATGTGTTTGTGTTTAGAAGAATACATTTCAAGGAAACCTTTAGAAGACCTTGTTTTGGAGGAAAGTTTCTAGTTATGATATAGATTCAAAACTTATTTTATTTCTTAGAAGGATGAGAAGTACAAGATAAAACTTGCTACGGGAGATATATATTCCTGAGAAAACATAGGAATCTTACGATAATTCTATTTCAATAATCATTATACTGAAAGATGCTTTTACTACAGCCTTGACAATATTGACCTTTGTCCTGAAAGATGGTGGTGTTGTCATTGTTGCCTAAAAGACCGATACAGTGGTTTATTGATGCTCAAGAGTCATTTCACGATTAATTTACTCACTGTGGATTTTTGAACATTTCATAGGCTTTTTACACTCTTTCACTGAACTGCAACTTGTATTAAATAATATAAAGATTTTTAAATGCTTTGATCACTTAAGAAGAAAGGGACCATATAATCTAAGAAGCTGTATGACATGTTATCACTGCTATTATTGTTAATTTTATATTCCTGTGCTATCATTGCTTAAATGAAAAAAGTTTTGTCTCATATAAGATCAAGCTCAAGGTTCTCACCAGTATTCTGTAGATTTCTCTACCCTTCATAAGATATGTCAAAAGTGGGGCCAATAGGTCCAGACTTACTCCATTTCACAATACTTTTTTACTTCTATCAATGTGATCCAAAATTGACCTCCATACATAGGAACATTTCCACCAAGAGAAAAGAACATTTTTACCCACATTTGGTGAGATTATGTAATTTTACCAGGGTCTCTTAAGTAGGATATGGTAAAACTGAGATTGTAACATCAGGGTCTTATTATTGGGAATAAAATTAACAAAATATCTGTAAGGTCATCTTATGGCTATGAATGTGGTTTCATGGTATAATATTTTAGTTGTTCAGAGCCAAAGAAGCTGTTTAATTAAAATTTTAAATGAAAATATGGATGGTATTTGGTTTTCTATGTTTTCATATATTCTTTTCTTTTACTATGATGTTATAACTACCACAATGTTCTTTAATTCTTAAATAATTATTATTTTCTTTATTTGAAAACTATTCTGTAAAAGATAATTACACAATGAAATTATTTTTATAATAGTTACTTTCCAGTGAAGGTAATTGTAAATTCAAAAAATTACAGTGGCATTATAAATTGTTAAGTTTAGGAATTATTTTGCTTTCCTCAAAATTTCACATTTCATGTAATACCTATTAAAGGTTTCAAAACACAATTAATTTATTACTTTTTGGACAATATCCCAACATCAATATCCTAATGCAGATAAAACAAACTATTCAGTATGTGCAGCAAGATTAGTGGTATGGATTAAATAGTTCCACCATTTCTTGATCTCAAAACCCAGAGTTATATTATTTGACTTATGTGCATGCTCAAAAAAATATTCTATATATTTTATTTTGCAATGTATGTTCCAAGGAAGCAAGAATTCATATTTATATCAAAGGCAAGTAAATTCCTATAAACTCATACAACAGCACTTTTAGTTATATGGTTTATTGTGTGTTGACTCTAAGACCACTTGGAACTTCAAAGCTGAAATGTCTTATGCCCAAGTTCTAACTTTATGAAGACTAAAATGTAAGAAATGGTCTTTCACTTCAGGTTTTAAAAATGACAGTCCAAAGATAAAAGCGAGTGATCGTAGTGATGTGGAAGAAGTATGTGCTTATAGAGAATTTATGATGTGCACTACAAGTGGCTAAGATAGAAACTTCTCAATTTAGACCACTGTGTAGCTCCAGTTCAGATGATTCAGTTTTAGGACTTCTGTCTTTTATGAAATACAGGAGAAGTCTAAAAGTGCCTTCCTTTTCCTTCATACAAACACCCTTTTATTTGTTAAGAATCACTATAAATAATAGTACCTTTAATATTAAATTTATTTTATTTAATTCTACTCTAGTTCATACCATCACTTTCATTCCTCTTCAACAGAAAATATAAACATTCCCATGTAGATCATTTTATTGGAGGAAATATTCAACATAGTTATTATCGGCATTCCACTAGACACTAAAACAAGACAAACACAAAAACTTTAAACTTGCACTGTAATGTTAGCTTACTGAATAACATGGCTTTTCAGAATTCCTTAATTTCAAATACAAGTGCAAGCATAAATGTCCAAGGAATAAGTGGGAACAAGAAAGCTTTGGAAAGCTAGGTATGAAAATAATAGCTAACATTTATTGAGTGCCTTTATATGTCAGCTACCCATCTAGAAGGACATGTACTTACATTCGTGTCCTACTTAATATTCATGCTACTTAATATTCAATTAGGTACATTCATGCTACTTAACATTCAATTAAACTCTCAGAAGTAGGATGAGATTTCTAACTTCTTTCACAATTGCTTTTTCTTTATGAGTAAGATAATGCAAATATTGGTATTCTACCAGGTTGCTAAGGGTACTAATTGTAGCTATATACAACCAGGAACTTGGCATAAACACTAGATGGATTTGGGGTCTTACTAGATCAAATATGAAGTTTTTCATTGTAGCATCTTAAACACCCGAAAAAAAAATGCATTTGATTAAATATCAGAGTTAGCCAACTTTTTAATAAAGAACCAGAGAATAAACATTTTAAAGATTATAGTCTACAAATGATCTATGTAACATATCTGGAAATTAGGTAGTAGGGTCTTCCACTGGCCAAATGTTGGACAATTGATCATAATAGATTTATTTTGCTCAATACAGTTGAATCAAGCAAGAAGAAATAATATATACTAGAAGTAGTGAGTCACAGTTTAATGAGAAATAGGCCATTTCTTAATCTCAACATATCTCCTATAAAATAATTATTAATTACAGGGGGAAAATGGGTAATTTTACAGTAGAGAAAATTGGCAGCCACCATCTTAGTCTGGCTAACAAAGATTACATAATCAGTAATTGTACACATAGAACTTGAAAAACACCTGATAAAATGCAATTAGAAAACAATAAATAAACTAGGGTCATTTCTGTGATATCTTTGCCAAAAAATTAATAGCCTGGATTTGTTCATTAGGAAACATCAGACAAATCCACACTGATAAACATTCTACAATAATTTTTGCAATGTTTCTGTAAGCTTGAAGTCATATTGAAATAAACATACAAATAAATAATAAATTCCTGAAACTCACGTTAGAACAATTAATCAGCATATTTAAAATTTCCTCTAGGTGGGGCATCTGGCTCGCTCAGTAGGAAAAGCATGCAACTTGATCTCCGGGTCATGAGTTGGGTGTAGAGATTACTAAAAAATAAATTAATTAAATAAACAACAACAAAAAAAAACCTCTTCTAAGTGATGCTTATTTTCAGCCAGCTTTGATAAGATCTACAGATCTACATGAGGTAGAGAATAGTAATTAACAGATTCAAGTGTCATGTGGGTTGCATCACCAATAAGAAAAAAAAAATCAGTAAGTTAACCATCCAGCACATAACTTATTATGTTAAATGCAGAGTTCCACGAATTATATCTATTTCAGGTATCATACAAAACTAAAACCATGCTTCCTTTCTCAATCAAGTGCCTTGAGACTACATTACTAGAACTATTTCCTAGAAAAACTGCTGATAGATATTTAAGAATTTTATTTTTTTACTTGCTCCATTGGCATATGGTACGGTCTAACTTTGGTTAACTCTCTTGTAACAAATATGAGGAAAATCACTATTATTATTATATTTTCATGGGAAGGAGAGTCAAAGGCTTGCAATTCATGTAGAAACAGCTTCTGAAGAGAAGTCATTGAAAGCCATTCTTTGGGCATTAAAGTTTGAGAAGCGTTCAGATTCCTATAAATAATACTATCCCAATGATCGAGAAATTAGTCTTCCCCCAAATAATGACCTAATATTCATATGAGTGAGCAAGAGAGATTATGAATTCTACTGACATTCACATCTGTAGAATTAAATTTGCATTTTTGTTTTCAGTACTCAAACATGAATCTGCATACAGAAAATGTACTCAGGATCATCATAGAATATTTGACAGTTTTCAGATTGTGCACTCAAAAACAAACCTCTAAATTTAATATTCAGGTAGAAGATTTTGTTCTGAAGATGTCATTGGTGGACATAGAATACAAAGTTAGATTTCGTGGGCGGGCACTGGCCCTGCACCCTCTATTGTCCAGGGGCTTACGTTTCCTTTTCCTCTTATTTTTTCACTTTCTCATTGAGATTGGCTCCTCAGCTCCATTACAGCTCAATATGGTCAACAGGGCACAGTCTGCTTGAATTCTTAGCTTCAGTAGCACAAAATGTGACTGTATTCTTTGTCATTCATTACAAACTCAAGGGAATCTGACTTGCTGTCAATCTAATCGAGTTGAGTGGGCCAACTAATTTGATCCAATTATTTATAACCCATGCTTGAGATTATACAGATCAAATTAGAAATGACAAATTAAGTTTTTGAGTTTATCACTCTCTTGTGTTAAATTGTGACAGATTACCAGATGCAGCCACTTCATATGATCTTATTTGTAGTATTTTATTTTAATTTTACCCGCTTTCCCAAAAGACCTGTCCCCTGTTTCCATGTGTTCATAAATGATAACTAATGTTATTTCACCACTGCTCTCTGTAGGTCCTATCTTGGAATTTGGATGCCTCTTTCTCTTTTTTGACTGGGTATCTATTTTCAAATTCTATTTTTTCCTGCGTTCATTCTAAGTAGCAATTTCTTATCAGTATTTTTAGTTAAAAACCAACAAAAACAAACCTGAATATTGATTGGCAAGAATAAAACTTATAAGAATATTAGGAGCTTCTACAAATGAAATGATGGCAAGATTTGAATTGGAGCAGACTAAAAGGAGTTCTGGGGTGCTAACCCAGGTTCAACTCTAGGAATAGTCTTGACAGCAGCAGCAGTGAAGCACTTCTGTGTGATGAGTGCATAACTATTCCTTCTGACCTTGAATTATTTGTTTAAGATTCCACTTTTGAAGATAGGTCATTGGACTACTGGAGTTTAAAATATGTTCTGTGGCTCTTTTGGCACAACCATTAAATGAATAGTGCCTAAGTGCTTTCAGGAAATGTAAATCTTTTGCAGGGGAATGGCAGACACTGGGTTATAACATGTCACACACATACACAAATAAACAATCGGATAGTTTTGGAAAAAAGAAATGTGAGGAAAGAAAAGCAAAATACTAAAGTAGTCCTTGAAAGTGTTGTTAAGAGATATAATAAAGATGTTATGACTACTTTGAAAATAATCCAAATACTAACTCCAAGGATTGCTATAAGCAAAGATAATTTTAGGTAATTAGAGTCAAAAGAGTTGATTTTTCCCTAATATTGTTTTCAAATATAATCTATTTAAAGTACATATTTTTCCAAGGTTTTCCTCTTGTTTTTTTTTTTTTTCTGCTAATTCTAGATTCTTTTTTTTTATTTCATTTATGTCACCAAATTTTAAAAGCAAGATTACATTTATGATCATCCACAAGCCAGAAAACAATATACATAGACCTATAAATACAGAAATAGCATATAATTTCAGAAAGTTTATGAGCTACCCTCAGAGCAACTAATTAAAACTTAGGAGGTCTCTGATTCTCATTTTAAGAAACCCTTTTTAACAGATGACCCACGGATATACTGCAATTTTAAGGTAACTCCCCAGTAATATTATTGCTTCTGGAGTTTTCAGCTTCATAAATATTTATCTTAATTATTATTTGTAAAGATTATATATGGAGTGCCAGAGTTATTTTATGATTTAAAAGCTAATACATACTTATTAGAGAACAATGAACACATCTTGAAGGCTGTAATAAAAAGGCATAATCCTATCACCCAGAGCGAATAACTATTAAATTGTTAACATCATAGTGTACTGTCTCTATTGTACTTACATTTTTATATCTATAATTTAGTATTTGATCCCACGCATAATGCTTTCATTTTAATATTTTTTGTCATACACATTTTCCCTTATCATTACAACTTATTTACCAACTTCAATTATCCATTCACCAGAAAGTAAGCCATTAGGGAGACTTGGGTGACTCAGTCGGTTAAGCATCTGACTCTTGGTTTCAGCTCAGGTTATGATCTCACGTTTTTGTGAGTTTGAGCCCTACATCGGACTCCAAGCTGACAATGAAGAGCCTGCTTGAGATTTTCTGTCTCCCTCTCTCTCTGCCCCTCCCCCACTTGTGCTGTCTCTGATTCTATCAAAATTAATAAATAAACTTAAAAAATAAAGAAACAGTAAGCCATCAGCAGAATCCATTTCCAGATTGATAGACATCAAGGTGTCTTGTTGTCTTATTATTAGGGAGCAAAGTGACTATGAGACAGAAAGTACAGGATTTTAGTCATTTGGAATCAACCCTATATTGTTGAAGGGAATTGTTTTGGCTAAACTTCTGATGGTTGAATTATTTTATTTTTTTTTTTTAAATTTTTTTTTTTTCAACGTTTATTTATTTTTGGGACAGAGAGAGACAGAGCATGAACGGGGGAGGGGCAGAGAGAGAGGGAGACACAGAATCGGAAACAGGCTCCAGGCTCTGAGCCATCAGCCCAGAGCCTGACGTGGGGCTCGAACTCACGGAGCGCGAGATCGTGACCTGGCTGAAGTCGGACGCCCAACCGACTGCGCCACCCAGGCGCCCCAGGTTGAATTATTTTAATTCGTGACTACGTTAAGGTATATGGAGTCAAATTAAGATAAGGGGTACTTGGATGGTATCAGAATTAAAGTAAAGTAAGGCTCTTTCCAGTTTTTTAGGAGACGATGCCATTGTACTTATTATTTAGAGAATGGATCCAGCCAAGGAACAGTTGTATCCTATCTCAAAGTTTCACTGTGAAATATTAACTCCTTTCCATCTTCTTCTTGATTCTCAAATAAATGACAATGGCAGGGAAACTTATACATTGTGAAAATCTTTATACATAAAAAAAACCTTTTTCTAGACAGAAGAGTAAACAAATTGATTTTAGACAATGTGAAGCAAGGTAGTATAAAACATTTAAATATACATTTCTATTTTCCTTACTGAAATTACATGCAAAAAGTCTTGTTTGAAGCTTCCATATTATCTGATTCCTTATAAAAATAAGAACTGGAGGAGTAAGGTTGAGGTAGCATTTCTACATCTCTACTTATGATATTGTATAATGATGTCCCGTCACAGCTTCCTTAAGGGCTAGTGATTGCATAATATATGAAATATGAACTTTATTTTTTAAACACTATAGGCATTCTGGATTTTAAGAGATATGACAATCTCAAAGGTTTGAGTGATTCCTTTGAATATTTATTCAGTTTAATAATTTATTTTTTATTTATTCATCAATATTATCAGACAGCGGTGTCTCAAATAAGCTCTGAAATACAGAAATGTAGGGGATGAACATTTTTTTTCAAAGCTTCTGTAGTCTGAAGGTTAATAATTACATTCGATGCAATGAGTGCAATAGTAGTTAATGTAACCGGGATAAGCAGAATGTGTGGGAATACTTTCATAATTTAAGGAGGTTCAGAGATGCCTGAACCTTGTATAGTTAAAAGTCAGTAGGAGTTAGGCAGGTAATGAACTGGGATTGTGGGTGGAAGAGGAGAATTACTTGCAGAGGACAAAGCTTATGGAAAGACGTGAAGGCAAGCTGTTCCTTAGAATATACAAAAATATACAAGTTGTGTAGTAAGAGTTTTAATGAGACATAATTGAACAGGAGCTAGTCTGAAACCAGCTTATATGGAATAGTTTGGAGTTTGATTCTGAAAGATACAGAAAACTGTGGAAAGTTGGAAGGGAGGGATTGGCACCATCAGTTTTTAATTTTAACTTTCTGTTAACATTGTGGAGGAGACTAAAATGTGCAAGGAGATAGAACAATGTATAATTCACTGCAAAATTGTTGAAAAAAGGTCATGAAGACCTGAGTTATATAATATAGACAGCGGATAGATATGTGAAAAATATTTAAAAGTATAATCTATATAACTAATAATAAATTAGGATATTCCTCTTCCTAGCAGTTCCAACTAAATGGTTACATAAATCACATATGAAAATTACCTCTGTCAGACTACTAAGGTAGATTTGATGTCTGACATGGGCCCTCTTCCTGAGTCATAGACTACTATCTTCTTGCTGTGTCCTTACATTACAGAAAGGTGCTGGGATCTTTTTTATGAGGACATTAATCTCATTCATGAGGCCTCCACCCTCATAACCTAATCATCTTCCAGGGTCCCAACCTCCAAACACCATCACATTAAACTTTTAATATAGGAATTTTGGAAGGACACAATCATTCAGTCCATAGTAACCTTCTTTGCTCTTTCTTTGGATAATCATTTATTTAAGTTTTATATATGTGATTAATTTTCCCCCTCACAATCAGATGTGTTTATCACTACCTATGTTGAAGCATCCATTAAAAGAGTGCCAGGATTTTATGAATAAAATTCTGGTTCATTCGTGATGGAGGAATTCATGTTGGACTCAGTTGGACACTAAGAAATTACAAAATAGGGACCAGGGATGCCTGGGTAGCTCAGTTGGTTAAGCATATAACTTCAGCTTAGGTCATGATCTCCTGGTCCATGAGTTCAAGCCCTACATCAGGCTCTGTGCTACAGCTTGGAGCCTAGAGCCTGCTTCAGATTCTGTCCCTCTCTCTCCTCTGCCCCTCCCCCACTCATGCTCTGTCTCTGTCTTTCAAAAGTGAATAAACATTTAAAAAATTAAAAAAAAAAAAATAGGGACCAGTATGTGAAGCAATTGTTTTCTGGCATTGGAAAAGAGAAAGCACAAGGCCATGATCTTTAAAAGAAAGGAAACAAAAAAGCTCCACCATCATTCTGAGCTTGTACCTAAGGGCACTACCCAAACTAAACACAGAGAGATGGAATCCAAAATGAGAGTAGTGGAAGATGATTTCTTTAGGATGTTCCAGCTAATGACAGGGAAATGAAGACTTGATTGCTCCTGAGTTGTGCTGCATTCCACTAAAGACAGGGACTCTCCACTGACCTGGCCAAACTTTTTCAGAACTCTCTTCAGTTTGAAGTTCTTTCTTTTCTTTACTTCATTCTCTCTCCCCTTTAATAGGTGTTAGATCCACATGATTACAGTCTGAGTTTCTCCCTCCCTACACATGTACTATCCTTCCTTATCATTCACAAGCATTTTCTCCAGAAAATCTCTTGCACATCTAATCCCATATTAGCTTCTTCTTCTCTGAGAACCAAAACACATAGAGGGGGTATGGGAGGGTTTAAGAAAACAGATTTAGAAAGGGTTTAAGGACTGGCCACTCATCTACCGGCAGAGAATCTGAGTGCTATGTGGGCAATCAATAGATGCTAGAACAAAATGCAGGCCACTTATTGCAGATTTTGCCTGGGGAAATATTCTGATATATGGAATATCTTTAGTAATATAAAGTTTCAGGAATTTGAGAGATATAGCAAATGCTTACAATAACAATGGAGTTGGCTGGTTGTTCCTAGGTTGATCAATGACCTGTGGAGATATAAGGTGAAACTGAGGATAGTTGATAAGCAAAAATTTTAATAAAAAACCTAGAGAGCTTCTTCTGTAGCTTACAGGAAAAGCCTTGTCTCCTTCAGTAGTAAAGATGACACAGCTAAAGGGCAAACTCAGGGTCTGACAGGATCTTGGAATTCCAAAGACATGTAAATTCTTAGTGAAGACAGGTGTGTGATAGTATTTAATGACTCCCGGTTGGAAAAAGTTGTGCCCCTGAAACATGTAATGGAGACATTGAGTACATATTGAATACTTGGTATTTTAAGTCTCCAACCTGTATAAACCATCAGGGCTTTCATAGGAGGCCCAAGACCCTGAAGTGAAAGCAAGCACTTCTCTAATACAGGAGGAACCTAGAAAAGCCATCCTTCCCCTCTCCCCCATGAAAGCAAAAAGTACTCACATGAAGAGGTGCCCTCACCTCTTTTCTGGTTGCCAGGTCAAAACATGAAGTAAATTTCTCTGTCACCCAGCTTTGGATATCCTTGACTTCATGAACATGAAAGTGTTTACATTCCCCAAGAAGCTTAAGAGCAAGCATGTGTGTCAGGATCCAGGAGAGTACTCTTGAGGCTGGATTATTAACGTTCAGGATTAAGTGATCTGGAACATAAGACTGGATAATCAAGGATTTATTGACTTGAGGGACATTTTCTTGTGACATAGGCTTTAACACTCTGGCATGAACCACAAGTGATGTGGCAAATGTGCTGCTGGCATGACCTTTAGAAGTCTAGAGAAAGTAATGGTCCATGCTAAATAAAGTAGAAATGTCTGGCAGATGGTATTGAAGTAAATGGGAAATGAGCATGAAAGATTAGATATATTATGTTAGCCCAGAAAAGCCCCCCAACCCAGGGAATTATGCCCTTCAGAAGGGCTCAAAGTTAACACCAATCATCAAGACCATTAAGAACATGCTACTAAAAGAAATACTATCATCATTAAGACAGTCAGTGATGGCTGTTTCATGCAGATCAGGGCTGAGCTTCACCCATTAATAGTAATGGGAATAAGAAGACCATGAAGTAATGGAAGTCAGATGATAGTGCTTAAATGCCATAAATTAAGGACCTATGATCAACATGATGGCTGTCAAGGTTGTGGGTTGCCAAAGGCCCATGACACATAGTGAATTACAGAGATGGTTATGAAGCATGGTGTCGGTAGGGCCAACTTAGATGGGTGGTCAGTGGAAATGCTGCTTAATATCTACACTCAGGGGTGCCTGGGTGGCTCAGTCGGTTAAGCGGCTGACTTTGGCTCAGGTCATGATCTCGCAGTCTGTGAGTTCGAGCCCTGCATCAGGCTCTGTGCTGACAGCTCGGAGCCTGGAGCCTGTTTCAGATTCTGTGTCACCTCTCTGACCCTCCCCCATTCTCTGTCTCAAAAAAAATGTTAAAAAAATTTAAAAAAATATCTACACTCAAAAGAAGGCAAGAGTGAAGGAACAGAGGGCTGTGAAAGTCTACTTCTAAAACAGACATACACCTTTCTCTGGTGCTGGACCAAGGCCAATTTTAAAAACTACAATTTAGGGGCGCCTGGGTGGCTCAGTTGGTTAAGCGTCCGACTTCGGCTCAGGTCACGATCTCGCGGTCCGTGAGTTCGAGCCCCGCGTCGGGCTCTGGGCTGATGGCTCAGAGCCTGGAGCCTGCTTCCGATTCTGTGTCTCCCTCTCTCTCTGCCCCTCCCCCGTTCATGCTCTGTCTCTCTCTGTCCCAAAAATAAATAAATGTTGAAAAAAAAATTAAAAAAAAAAAAAACAAAAAAAACTACAATTTATTAACTGAATAGATGGCTGGGTCTTAGGAGAAAGACCAGCAACATCATGGCAAGTATGGACTGTAATGATTTCCTAAATCTTTCCCTGGTGATATCTAGAACCACTTATGCAAGTGACTGTATGCTGAAGAAAGTATATACTGAAGAAAGTATACGGGAATGCAGACTTTTTGAAGATGGTTGGACAAAATTTTTAGTTGATATTGACCCAAAGCACTAACTCTTTGTTAGAGTGGAGATTTACAGAAGCCTAGAATAAATGGAGTCCTGGTTCCACTTGGTACATGGATCGATCCAATAGTCTTTCCACACACTTTGAGACCATAACTGGGGTTGACATATTTGGAAGTTGAATTAATACCAACATTGAGTCCTTGATGCAAGAGTTACCAAGTACACAGCACAAAAGGCTAAGTGGAAACCTCTGAAATTGCTTCCTACCCTAGATAAGATAGTAAATAAAAAATAACATTGCCTTCCGGGATGGAAATGTGGAGATTAGTGTCATCTTTATAAAGCTAAAGGATGCAAAGATGATGGTATCATATCTTTGCTTAATTCTCCAGCTTAGCCCTCCAGTAATGGATAGATTCTAGGGAATTTCTGAAAGGTACTGCCAACTCAACCAATGGTAGTCTCATTATAGTTGCTGTATAATTGCTGTATAGTTGCTGAATATGGTATCATTGCTAGAGATGATTAGCAAGGATTCAAGCACATGATAAACAGGCATTGGTTTAGCAAAAGAATTATTTTCTATAATGATCAGAAAAAGGTATAAGAAGTGGTTCATATTCACATGGAACAGATAACAATATTCATTTAGAGTTTTGCCCTATGGCCAGGTTTATTTTCCAGCCCATTTTCACAAGACAATCTAAAGAGATTTTTGCCTGTACATTTCACAGAACGTTAGATTAATTAATTTCACTGATGTTATTTTGCTGGTCAGGTAGGACAGACAAATGATGGCTAGTATATGAGAAGCATTGGTATAAAACATGAATTTACAGAGTAGAAAGAAAACCCTATGAAGATACAGGGATATGACATTTACAGATGTTTCTCCCACTATATCTCTTGCATATTCAATCCTGCTTGACTTCTGCTCCTCAGGAGTTTCAAATTAACATACATACTTCCAAAAAAAAAAAAAGAAGAAACATACTTAATAGTGAGAGATAAAAATATTCCCCTTCATGATTGGAGAAAGGGTGATGATGTTCATACTTAACACTACTATTCAATGTGCAATTGGAAGTCATATTTGGTATGATAAGGCAAGAAAAATAAATACGAAGTATAAAGTTTGGAAAGGAAGAAATAAAAATGTTATTTATTTACTCTCAATATGATTGCATGTAGAATCTCCTAAATATTCAATCACTATTTTACTAGACTGAATATAAGAACTTAGCAATTATAGAGTACAAATTCATCATATAAAATTAAATTGTTTTTCTGTGCTAGCATTGGGCAACTGAAACTGTAATTTAAAAATATTATTTATGGGGTACCTTGGTGGTTCAGTTGGTTGAGCGTCTGATTCTTGATTTCCACTCAGGTCAAGATCTCATGGTTCATGAGATCAAGCCTACTTAGGATTTTCTCTCTCCTCTCTCTCTTCCCCTCCCTCACTCGTGTGTGTGTGCGTGCATGCGAGCTCCTTCTCTATCAAAAATAAATAAATAAATAAATAAATAAATAAATAAACTTAAAAATATTATTTACAATGCTATCAAAAACTATATAGTACTTCGTGGTTGATTTAATAAATATAAGCGGTATTTCTATACAGAATACAACACTTGAGAGAAAATAACAATAAGAAAGAATAAAAACAAATAAATGAATTGATATATAATGTTAATGGATTAGAAGAAATATTAACATGTATATTCTTCCCCAAATTGTCTATAGATTTAATGCTAGTCCAGTTTAAATCTTTATAAACTTTTTAGGAAAATAGAAATGTTCAACTTAAAATGTATATACAAACAGCCAAAAATAGCAAAAATAATATGTTAAATGTTGTACAAAACTAGAAAACTTCTTTGTTAAATTTTTTTTAAGGTTTATTTAGTTTTGAGAGAGACAGAGAGATGGAGCGTGAGCTGAGGAGGGCCAGAGAGAGGGAGACACAGAATCTGAAGCAGGCTCCAGGCTCTGAGCGGTCAGCCCTGAGCCTGACATGGGGCTCTAACCCACAGGCAGTGAGATCATGACTGGAGCTGAAGTTGGACACTTTTACCAACTGAGACACCCAGGTCCCTCTAGAAAACTTCTATTAGCCTATTTTAAGATATTCTACAAAGCTAGAATAATCAAAGCATTATGGTACTGGCATAAGACTAGATACACATATTGGTCAGTGGAAAATAATGAAAAACTCAGACACCTGAAGTATTATTCTTCACAGATAAGTTCCATTGAGTTTTGACCATGAATCTAAAGCATTTAATAGGTAGAGGAAAATCTTTTCAATAAATAGTTTAGAATGTCAAATATCTAGAGGAAAAAAAATAAACCTTGACATTTACCTCACACCATTCACAAAATTAATCAAGTAGAGATGGTTTAAAAGCCTAAAACCTAAAAGGTGTGGAATCAAAGTTTCTACAAGAAGGAGAGAGAGAGAGAGAGAGAGAGAGAGAGAGAGGCAGAAGAAGAAATGTCTTTGTCATCTGGGGGTAAGCAAAAATATTTTTTAGGACACAGATATCATTCTAACAACATCTCTAGGCACTTATCACAACTGTAGTTGGCAAATATCTGAATTCTCTTTCACTGATCTATACCTTTTCATTCTATTGACTTGCCCAGAAAAATGCCACAATGAATTTCTACCCAACTAATTTTGCTTATTCTTCAAGATTGTATAAATACATATCTTTCCTTACATATTTCTGCCCCACATCTTTTTCTTCACCTGTGTCCATCTCTCTGTTCTCATTGTAGTTTTTCAGCTTTTATCATAGCGTTATTCTCACACAGAATGTATTTTATTCATTATGTGTCACCTACACTTATTAGCTAAAATGTAACTTGATGTCAAAACATGACCTTCAAAAAAGTCTGAGATGTCTCGATTTTTTAAATTTTAGTATACACGGTTTATACATTTTTTGAAGAATTATTTTACTAAACCCTGCTTGTTAAAAATAAGCCTAGCAATAAAATAGTGAGTGAGTTGGAAATAGTTACAAGAAAAGCAAATAGGGTCAAGCAAGTAATGAAAGCTCAGAAGTACGTAATGGCATCAATTATGGGAGAAAAAATAGGAGATGTGATAAACTTAAAACACAATAATTGCTATAATTTCAAGCACATACCCCTTCCCAAAAACAAAATTTTGAGATAGAAAAAGTGTGCCAAATTTTCTAATAAACAATAGAAAAACCTGAAGTTACAGAGGCTCATTACCAAAGCCATTTATTTATTCACTTATTTATGCATTTACTTATTTATGCATTTACTTATTTATGCTTTCAGAAATATATACTTGTGAAATAAATGCCAGACACTAAACTCTGAATTCAGGGAGATAAATAGTTAAGTAGATATAGATAGGTAGATTTTCTTCCAGTTCTGTGAGAAATAATTGATTATCACTACATAAGTTTAAGGCATACAGCATGATGGTTTGATTCATACATATTGTGAAATGATCACCACAATGGGTTCTGTAACATCCATCCTGTCATATATATATGACAAAAAAAAGAAAGAAAGGAAATTCTTTTACCCTGTGATGAGAACTCTTAGTATTTACTCCTTTAAGAACTTTCTATATACCATAGAGCAGTGATTATATATATATGTATACATAATTGTAAATATTATAATATGAATATAATATATTTATGTCCATATGAATTTGTCATTGTATTTATATTATTACATTATAGTATATTATAATAGTTATGTTATATATTATTATATTTAATATATATTATAAATCATAATTTTATATATTATATTTATTACATTACACTATATTATATATAATGTATTATTATATTATGCATTATGTTAGACATAGATATATAGATATAGATATAGATATGGATATAGATACAGCTATAGCGATATATAGATATAGATATAGATATAGACATATAGATATGGATATAGATACAGATATAGATATAGATATTGATATAGATATAGATATATAGATAGATATACCAAAACTTCTTTTCTTTTCTTTTTTTTTTTTTTTAATTTTTTTTTTCAACGTTTATTTATTTTTGGGACAGAGAGAGACAGAGCATGAATGGGGGAGGGGCAGAGAGAGGGGGAGACACAGAATCGGAAACAGGCTCCAGGCTCTGAGCCATCAGCCCAGAGCCTGACGCGGGGCTCGAACTCCCGGACCGCGAGATCGTCACCTGGCTGAAGTTGGACGCTTAACCGACTGCGCCACCCAGGCGCCCCCCAAAACTTCTTTTCTTTATCCACTTATCTATTAATAGGAACTTAGGTTGTTTCTATGTCTTACAAAAAATGCTTCTGAGGGGCGCCTGGGTGGCTCAGTCGGTTAAGCATCTGACTTCGGCTCAGGTCATGATCTCATGGTTTGTGGGTTCAAGCCCCGTGTCGGGCTATGTGCTGAGAGCTCGGAGCCTGGAGCCTGCTTCAGATTCTGTGTCTCCCTCTCTCTCTCTCTCTGCTCCTCCCCCACTCATGCTCTGTCTCTCTCTAAAAAATAAATAAACATTAAAAAAAAACAAATTAAAAAATGCTGCTATTAACATGGGGTACAGATGTCTTTTTGCGTTAGTGTATTTATTTATTTATTTATTTATTTATTCCCAGAAGTGGAATTGGTGGATCACAGGGTAGTTCCATTCTTAATTTTTTTGAGAGAGAGACAGAGAAGAGGGGAGGGGCTGAAGGAGAGGGAGAGAGAGAATCCACAGCAGGCTCCATGCCCAGCACAGAGCCTATTGAAGGACTCAATCCCACATCTGTGAGATCAGAACATGAGCCAGAATCAAGAGTTGAATGCTTAACCGACTGAGTTACCCAGGTGCCCCACTATTCTTAATTTTCTGAGGATCTTTTATACTGTTTTGTATAGGCTGTACTAATTCTTACCAACAATGCATGAGGGTTCCCTCTTGTCCACATCCATGCCAGAATTTGTTATCTCTTCTCTTTTTGATGATGGCCATTCTAAAATGCATGAGGGGCTATATCATGGGGGTTTTAATAATGACTAGTGATGCTGAGCATTTTTTCATGCACCTTTTGGCCTCCAGTATATCTTTTTGAAGAAATGTCTATTCAGATCACTTACCCATTTTCTTTTGATATTTCAACTTTTTATTTAAATGGTAGTTAACATACAGTGTAATATTAGTTTCAGGAGTAGAATTTAGTGATTTATTACTTACATATAACACCCAGTGCTCATCACAATAAGTGCACTCCTTAATACACATTACCCATTAGCCCACCCCCACTTCCTACTCCAACAACTCTGTTTGTCATCTATAATGGTCTCTTTTATGGTTTGTCTCCCTCGTTTTTTTTCCTTTCCCTTGTGTTAATCTGTTTTGTTTCTTAAATTCCACATATGAATGAAGTCATATGATTTTTGTCTTTCTCTGACTTATTTTGCTTAGCATAATATACTCTAGCTCCATCCACCATCTACATCATTGCAAATGGCACAGTTTCATTCATTTTGATGGCTGAGTAATATCCCATATATATTGGAATACTACTTTTTATTCACTCATCAGTAGATGGGCATTTGTGCTTTTTCCATAGTTTGGTTATCGTGGATAATGTTGCTGTAAACATTGGGGTATATGTATCCTTTCAAATCAGTATTTTTGTATCCTCTGGGCAATACCTACTAGTGCAATTACTTTGTCATAGGGTAGTTTTATTTTTAAATCTTTGAGAAATCTCTATATTATTTTTCAGAGTGGTCATACCAGTTTGCATTCCCATCAACAGTGTAAGAGGGGACCCCTTTCTCCACATCCTTACCACATATGTTTTATACAGTGTTGTTAATTTTAACCATTCTGACAGGTGTGAGGTGGTACCTCATTATGGTTTTGATTTCTATTTCCCTGATGATGAGTGATGTTGAGCATCTTTTCATGTGTCTGTTAGCCATCTGTAAGTCTTCTTTGTAAAAATGTCTGTTCATGTCTTCTACTCATTTCTTCACTGGATTATTTGTTTTGGGGTTGTTGAGATTTATAAGTTCTTTATAGATTTTGGATACTAATTCTTTGTCAGATATGTCATTTGCAAATATCTTCTCCTATTCCACGGGTTCCCTTTAGTTCTGTTTATTGTTTTCTTTTCTGTGCAGAAGTTTCTTATCTTGATGAGGTCCCAAAAGTTCATTTTTGCTTTTGTTTCCCTTTCCTCAGATGTGTCTAGTAAGAAGTTGCTGTGGCCAATGTCAAAGAGGATGCTCTCTGTGTTCTCTTCTAGGGTTTTCATGGTTTCCTGTCACACATTTAGGTCTTTCATCCATTTTGAATTTATTTTTGTATATGTGTAGGAAAGTTGTCCAGTTTCATTATTCTGCATGTTGCTGTCCCGTTTTCTGAACATCATTTGTTGAAGAGACTGTCTCTTTTAATTTGATAGTCCTTACTGTTTTGTTGACGATTAGTTAACCATATAGTTGTGGGTCTATTTCTTGTTTTTCTTTTCTGTTCCATTGATCTGCGTGTCTGTTTTGTGCCTGTACTATGCTGTTTTTATGAGTACAGCTTGCTTTGTAATACAGCTTAAAGTCTGGAATTGTGATGGCTTCAGCTTTGCTTTACTTTTTCAAGAGTGTTTTGGCTATTCGGGGTCTTTTGTGGTTCCATACAAATTTTAATATTGTTTGTTCTAACTTTGTTTAAAATACTGGTGTTATTTTAATAAGGATTGCATTAAATGTGTAGTTTGCTTTGGGTAGTATAGACATTTTAACAATTTTTTTTCTTTCAATCTATGAACATGGAATATTTTTGCATTTCTTTCTGTCATCTACAATTTCTTTCATCAGTGTTCTATAGTTTTCAGCATCTGTATTCTGAAATACAGATTTTACCTATTTGGTTTAGAAGTATTCCTAGGTATCTTACGGATTTTGGTACAAGGTAAATAAGATCAATTCATTGATTTCTCTTTCTGCTGCTTCATTACAGGTGTATAGAAATGCAATCGATTTCTGTATGTTGATTTTTTATCCTGGTTTTTACAGAATTGGTGTATCAGTGCTAGCAATTTTGGGGTGAAGTCTTTCGGATTTTTAGATTGAGTATCACATCATCTGCAAACAGGGAAAATTTGACTTATTCCTTGCTGATTTGGGTACCTTTTATTTCTTTGTGCTGTCTGATTGCTGAGGCTAGGACTTCCAGTACTATGTTAAATAATAATGGTGAGAGTGGACGTCCCTGTCTTGTTCCTGACCATAGAGGAAAAGATGTCAGTTTTTCCTCTTTGAGAATGATATTAGCTGTGGACCTTTCACATATGGCCTCTATGATGTTGAGGTATGTTCCATTTATCCCTACTTTGTTGAGGGTTTTTATCAAGAATTGATGCCCTATTTTGTCAAATGTATTTCTGCATCTATTGAGAGGATCAAATGATTCTTATCCTGTCTTTTATTTATGTGGTGTATCACATTGATTGACTTGTGAATATTGAACCACACTTGAATCCCAGGAATAAATCTCCTTAGATTGTAGTAAATGATCCTTTTAATGTACTGTTGGATTTGATTTGTTAGTATTTTGTTGAGAATTTTTGGATCCATGATTATCAAGAATATTTGCCTGTAATTCTCCTTTTTAGTTGGGTCCTTGTCTGCTTTTGGAATTAAGGTAATTCTAGCATCATGGAATGAGTTTGGAAGTTTTTCTTCCATTTCTATTTTTTGGAACAATTTGAGAAGAATAGGTATTAACTATTCTTTAAATGTTTGGTAGAATTCCCTTGGGAATCCATCTGGCCCTGGACTTTTGTTTGTTGGGAAATTTTTGATTCCTGATTCAATTTCTTTCCTGGTTATCAGTCTGTTCCAACTTTCTGTTTCTTCCTGTTTTAGTTTGGTAATTTATATGTTTCTAGAAATTTTTTTCCATTTCTTCCAGATTGCCCAATTTTTTGGCATATAGTTTTTCATAATATTATCTTGATATTGCTTGTATTTCTGTGGTGTTGGTTGTTGCTTTTGCTGCACACCAAAGGTTTTGGACTGTCATGTTTTCATTTTACCTTTGTTTCCATGTATTTTTTTTATTTCTTCTTTAAATTCCTGGTTAATCCATTTATTCCTTAGTAAGATGTTCTTTAACCTCCATGGATTTATGGTCTTTCCAATTTTTTTGTTGTGGTTGACTTCAAGTTTCATAGCATTGTGGTAATAAAATATACATGGCATGATTTCAGTCTTTTACTTGTTGAAGCCTTATTTGTGACCCAGTATGTGTTCTATTCTTGGGAAAATCCCATGTGCATTAGAAGAGAATGTGTATTCTTCTGCTTTAGGATGAAATGTATGTCCTATAAGTCTATTTGGTCCAGTGTGTCATTCAAAGTCATTTTTACCTTGATTTTCTGCTTAGATGATCTGTCCATTACTGTAAGTGCAGTGTTGATGTTCTCTACTATTACTGTATTATTGTCAGTGAGTCCCTTTATATTTTTACATAAATGATTTATAGATTTGGGTTTCACCACGTTGGGGGCATAAATAATATTTACAATTGTTAGATATTCTTGTTTGATAGACCCCTTTATTATGATATAGTGTCCTTCATCTCTTGCTACAGTTTTGATTTAATCTCTAGTTTGTCTGCTTTTGAGTATTGCTACTCCAGTTTTCTTTTGATGTCCGTTAGCATGATAGATGGTCCCTATCCCCTATTTTCAATCTGCAAATGTATTTAGGTCTAAAATGAATCTCTGGTAGGCAGCATATAAAAGGGTCTTATTTTTTCATTCATTCTGTACCTTATGCCTTTTGATTGGAACATTTATTCCATTTACTTTCAGATTATAGATTGATATGAATTTAGTGCCATTATATCATCTATAGAATCCATGTTTCTGGAGATTTTCTCTGTTCCTTTCTAGTCTTTGTTATGTTTTGGTCTTTCTTTCCCACTAAAAAGTTCACTTTAACATTTCTTGTAGGACTGGTTTAGTGGTCATGAATCCCTTTAGTTTTTGTTTATCTAAGAAACTATCTCTCCTTCTATTCTGGATGAAGCCTTGCTGTGTAAAGTATTCTTGGTTGCGTATTTTTCACATTCAGAATGTTGACTATGTCATGCCACTCCCTTGAGGCTTGTCAGGTTTCTGTGGAGAGATCTACTGCTAATCTGATTTGTCTTCTCTTATAGGTTACAGATTTCTTTTTCCTTGTTGCTTTCAAGATTCTTTCCTTATCTCTGTATTTGGCCAATTTTACTAGGTTTTGGCTTACTGTTGGCCAGCTTTTATTGATCTTGATGGGAGTTCTTTATGCTTCTTGGATTTTATGTCTGTTTCTTTCCCCAGATTATGGAAGTTTTCAACTATAATTTGCTCAAATAAACCTTCTGACTCCTTTATTCTCTCTTCTTCTGGGACTCCTATGATATGAATGTTATTACACTTTATGGTGTCACTTATTTCCCTAAGTCTACATTCATGACCCAATATTTTTCTTTCCCTCTTCATTGCAGCTTCATTATGTTCCATAGTTTTATCTTCTATATAACTTTTTCATTCCTCTGTTACGTCCATCCTTGTGGTCATTACATCCAGTTGTTTTTGAATTTCAGTTATTGAATTTTGCATTTTGGCCTGACTAGTTTTAGGTCTTTTATTTCTGTGGTAAGGGACTCTCTGGTATCTTCTATGCTTTTCTGAAGCCCAGCTAGAATGTTTATAAAGAATTTCTGAAAATATTCAGTTTGAGGTGTATTATTGGAGTAGCCTTCAAATTTTATGCAATTCTAGATTGTTTATTTAATTATGAAATATGTACCTAAATATTGATTCCCTGTAGTTTTTTTTTTTTTTTTTTACTGCATTTCTTGTGAATAATATTTGATAAAGTCCTTTTCAGTCAGGTTCAGGAGAACTTTCTTCTCTGATATCTCTTCAAATAGACAAAATCTTTTGGTTGGAGAGCATAAAATGACTGTTTAGGAAGATGTGGAAATGCAGTCTTAATCTCTTGATGACAGGATAGGAACCTGTGTCCTTTGAAATCTTTTCTGATGTCTACCTATAGCAAGATAGAGCTCATTATTCCTATGTATATAGGCCTATATGATTTTCAGTTACTAGGAAGATAACAAATATATCTCCAAGAGAGTGAACCATATACAATTATAAGACTTCATGAGAGTATCTTTGAAAAGATATGGTGCAATGGATTTTTATTTAAAATATTACTGTATGGATCATTGTATACTCTGCCTTATTTTCAGGCCTCTTTTTACTCTCAGGTTTATTGTACCTTTCCAGGCTACTACAATCATCATTTGTCATTCGTGACTTGGCATGTGACCAGTGTGTGTATCAGCTGAAATAAGTCAGGTAACCTAAAATGATTTTATATTCTTCCATTATTTGTTGGTCTCTCCTGGGTTTAGAAATATCCTTAATGGATATTTCTCCTCCTGTGGGAATGGCATGTTATATTCAATTATAGATCATATCATCTTGGCTCCAAGGTTTGAATTCCATAATTTTTGGTATATCTGACTCATGAACAGGATGGAGTTTTAGAAGTAAGTGGAATTTGGAGTTTTATGAGAAACATTTGGAAAAAATGGAGTTTGGGTAAGGAGGAGAAGAGAAATGAATTGAGACTGGTTCAAAAGGAAAGAGATTGAAAAGATAAGGGAAAAGAAGGAAACATGGCTATAAGAAGGCAACTGGAGGACAAGGATGGGGAGAATTAACCAGAAAAGTGATCTATTTGTTATTCCTTATGTTTGCCAATGTTTCCATTAGCTTTGACCAAAGAGTGTTTTAGTGAATCAACTTCTGGTTCAGAATTTCCTTTAGTGGCCTCTGTATACAGAGAAAAGAGAAGAAAGAAAAGAAAAGAAAAGAAAAGAAAAGAAAAGAAAAGAAAAGAAAAAAAAGAGGAGGAAAGGAAGAAAAATTTGCACGATGTGTCTGAGAAACGTTATTCTCTTTCATTTTGTAGTCACTTCTCAAAAAAAAAAATAGTTTTGTTAAAGTCATATGTTCCCCAGAGTGGTCATTTGTATTAGTTTGCTAAGACTACCATAACAGAGTACTACAGTCTAATTAGCTTAAACAGAAATTTGTTTTTTTCACAGTTTTGGAAGCTAGAAGCACAAAAACAAGAAATCAGCTGAATTAGTTTTATTCTGAGTGCTGTCTCCTTAGTTTATAGGCAGCCGTCTCTTCCCTATGTCTTAACATGGTCTTCTCTCTGTGTACATCTATATTCTAATCTCATTTTTTATAAGTCACCAGTCGTTTTCTTATTAGGGGCCACACTAGTGACTTCATTTAACCTTAATTTTTTCTTTAAAGGCCCTATCTCCAAATGTAGCTGTATTATGAAGTACTGGGGGTTGGGACTTCAACATGAATTTTGTAGGGACACAATTCGGCCTATAACACCACAGCTTATATCAGGTTGGTGAAATCATGCCATTTTTTGCTGGTGCTGATAAGAATCAGGATTGTAATGAGTACATATAAGAAGCTGAGTTTTTCTGGAGTAAGAGAGGATTTAGATTTAGAAAACTCATTGAGAGATAATAGTGGTCAATGGAAAGTTTTTCATGAGCATTGAACATTTAAAGTTGTACCTCAGTCCCTTCCCCATTATTTCTTGGCTACTTCTTCATGCAGATCTGACCATCAGCAACCTCTGGAACATAAATAAAACAGAGATCTTTGTGTCAAAATCAGTATTTCAAGATTTAAACAATTAAACTGGAGGAGAATCACTTTTAGTTTTATTAGTTGCCAGCTCAAGGCTGACTTGGTGAAAACAGCAAACTCAATGGCCTAGGAGACCCATTCAAAAATACCTCTAGGGTCTATTTCTGTGCTCCAACTTAATCTTCTTTGTAGGACCCTTTTAGACAGTATAACACAAAATAGAAACACAGAAGAACAAAAACGACAGGAGGAGAAATGCCCTGTTTCTGCTATGGATTCCAAAACTAATAGGAACCAATAACAAAATCCAGGTAATAGACTAAGAAAAGATAAAGAACTTGGCACACAATGTTCTGAACTGGTGTTGGCTTATCATGTAAATGAAGACTCAATGAGCTGTGACAGGCAAATCAAAGGGTGCCTTCATGTGTACCACAGCTGGCTGAAACTTGATGCAACTTTCAGGAAACTTGAATGAAGACCACTGGAATGAACATAGTCTCTATTGAGAGGCTGCTATAGCAAGAGCCAGCTACTATCACTAGCACTTTACAAAGACTTGAAAGAGGGCAGGGGAGCTGGAGGTTATTGTCATGGAAAAGATAGAGATAGAAAAAGTAGAAATTGAGCATTCTATATGATACCTTTGGGGAGCATATTTGTTTTCTCTGTTTTTTCTTCAGCTGGAAATATGGGCAAAAACAAGAAAGCTTGCAGTCATTAACCAAATCCTAACCGTTTTGGGATGATTAATGTAGAGGTTGTGTTTGGCCCCTGAACTGATTGTTGCAGAGTTATGGTTTGTGGTTGACTTCTTAGGCTGTTTCCTCAAGACACTGGATCAGAGTTCTATTGTCATATGTCAAATTGTCTTTTTGTACACTTAGCCTGTCATATATCATACAAGATATATACTATTTAATCCAAACTTGTTTATCTATCTATCTATCTATCTATCATCTATCTATTTATCATCTATATCTATATAGATTTATATAGATATACATGGATGAATACCAAGATTATATAACCAAATTGTATAGATTATTCAAGAAGAATTATAGAAGCATATCTGAGGATAAATTCTGAACTCCGTGTGGAAAAAGGCAATGCTTTGCCTAAACAGAAAAACAAAACAAAACAAAACAAAACAAAACAAGTGTGTGGAATCTAGTTAAAGAGAGAAAGGGAGAGGATATTTTCCAGTAGGATAAGGATGCACGAGCAGACATCCAGATTGTTACATAAAACTGTGCAGGAACATAAAATCAGTGAAATGTGTTTAAATGTAAAGAGAGGCAAGAGAATGGGTGGACAAGTGGCAATAGCTATACTGTGGATTATCTGGTTAAGGAGCTTATGATTTGATCTTCCTATGATGGAAAGTTATTTAAGCTTTTGAAGGGAATAGTGACTTAATATGAATATCCTGTAAAGAAATTGCCTAGAGGACAATGGAGGATGGATTTCACTGGGGCAATATACAACCAGAGAAAGCATGTTTTAAGTTAGTTTAAGGATACTCAAGTGATAAGTGCCTGAAATGTGACAGTGAAAGGTAATAGAGATGAGAGTAGGAAGCAGAAACATGAATCAGTTAAGCAGTAAAGGCAAAAGGACTTTGTGATTCAGAACAGAGGGGCGGGGGAGGAGCTATACTTGATGGATGGAAGTTCAGATCACTGACACAGAAGGGGAGTGAGAGCCAATGGAGTAACTAATGATGTTGTTTCATGTTGAGTATGTTGAGTTTGCCTTTCCTATGCGAGAGTTAGACAAATATTTTCAACAAATACTTTTATGTAATCTCAAATTAAAGGAAGATTTAAGGGAAGATGCTAGGAGTTTGCAGGAGAAAGCTGGCACCATTACAGAGTTAATGAGACTAGGTAAAGTGGAAAACGACAGTAGGTGTCCCTGCATATGTTTATATAGAATTATTTCCTTCCTCCAAAATAGCACTTACCACACAGCCCTAGATTTTTAAGTGGTTATTTAGGTGCCTGGTGTATAAAATCCTGTTGGCATTTGACAGGAAAGAGTTTAATATCATGTTTACCATTCTAATTACAGTCCCTAGCATACCCCTAGCACGCTTTAATAGCTTAATATTTTAAATAAATCAATGAATAGAGATATGGATGACAATATAATCTTGAAGCAAGCACAAATTTAAAGGATATAGGAAGAGAAGGGGACACATAAAAATGACCATGAAAGAATGGATGAGAAAATGAGAAGAATCACACTAGTGTGATATCAAGGAAGGTAATGGAAGAGAGAATTTAAAGAGGTAACCAATAAACTGCAGTTCACATGGTACAGAAAAGCCTCAGTGAGTAAAAGCCTAAAATCAATTGGCTTTGACAACAGGATATTTGCAGATCATAGCTAGAATTATTTCCACAAAGTGAAAAAGGCAATGTCAGAATGCAGTGGGTTGCGATAGAGTAAATGGAAGAGAAAATTAAGACAGAGATTGTGGTCCACTCTTTAAAGAATGTGAGTGAAGAAGTATAGAAATTATAGGACTGTTATAGAATGACCAACATCAAATAACATATTTTAGGTTTTATTTTTCTAAAGTTTACTTACTTATTTTGAGAGAGAAACAGAGCATGAGTGGAGGAGATACAGAGAGTGGGAGAGAGAATCCCAAACAGGCCCCATGCTATCAACATGGAGACCAACACAGGGCTAAACCAACAAACCTTAAGATTATGGCCTGAGCTGAAACCAAGAGTTGGACACTCAACCAACTGAGCCACCCAGGTGCCCTCAATAATTTATTTTGTTTGCAATTTTGAATCTGGGAAATTTGCACATGTTTTTTTAAGAGGAGGCATAAGTAAAGAGATAGAGAGATTCAGGATGTAACAAGAAAGGAAAAAAGCAATAACTAATGAGACCAATTCCCTGTTGGGATGAAATGTCTTTAGTAAAGAAAGTAAAGGAGGTAAAAAAAAAAAAAGCGTGGATGGAAAAAACTTATTTACAAGTTCTTAGGAAGAAATTTGACACAGGCAGAGGGAGTAAAAAGAAATCACACCTGATAATCTCCATTATTTTATGGGCCAGGATTTGATTTCACATTATTTGGCTTCAAATTCATAGTAAGGCTCAACATAAAACTAACTATACACAGATATTTGGAGACTGGGCCAGAATTAGAAAATAAGTTTCCACACATCGGGCTCTGCGGCAGGTCATATTTGTTATGGTCGTAACAAATTTCCCCATTCCCCATCATCTTGTTACAATTGGATGTTGATACTTCTCCCACTGAAAGATGGGATTGGGGCACCTGGGTGGCTCAGTCTTAAGCGTCCAACTTCAGCTCAGGTCATGATCTCGCGGTGTGTGAGTTTGAGCCCCGGTCAGGCTCTGTGCTGACAGCTCAGAGCCTGGAACCTGCTTCAGATTCTGTGTCTCCCTCTTTCTCAGCTCCTCCCCTGCTCGCCGCTCTTTCTCTCTCTCTCTCAAAAATAAATAAACATTTAAAAAGTTAAAAAAAAAAAAGATGGATGTTTCCTGATCTAGTGTCTGGGGGAAAATGTGAATAGTCTTAAAGTAGCGTGTACTGTAAGTCTTCAAAAGTGATGCAGCTGCCTGTTTTCCTGAGGCATTTATCCTTGGAACCCAGCTACCACAGCGCTTTGAGAGACTCCAGGCCATTCAAGAGTCACGGATGGCAATGTGGCTCACAATTCCAGCTGAGCTCCTAACCAGCATCCAGCTCCAATTTGTGAGCCACAGGCATGAGCTATTTGGAAGTAGATTCTCCGGCCCCTATCATGTTGCTGCATGGAGCAAAGATGAGCCTTTCCCTATAAGCCCTGCCTACGTTGCAGGTACACGAGCTAAATAAGTGGTTGTTGTTTTAAGCAACTGAAATGTGGATGTGTTATGCAGCAACATTTACTGAGAACAGCAGTATTACATATATTCTAGTAAACAGTTTTATGCAGGACAAAGCCAAAAAGCTCAAGGCCCATGAAGAAGTAGAGGCAGAACCCTGACCATCTTTTTTTTAAGAAAATACTTAATTTACATGTGCTGATGACAGATTAGCTAAAGGACATTACTGAAAAGCATTATGTAAGGGTTTTGTTTAAATGCTTATGGCTATTAGACTTGAGAAAATCACTATAGTAGAACATGAGATTAAAAACTTTTTTCTATGAAGAAAGATAAGGAATAGAAAGAAAGATACGATTATGACTTAACAAGTTCACTCAGCAGCAGATGGAGTTATTAGTGAAGGATGAAAGATAAAAGATAGGAAATAAAGAGACAAAGGTAGTGGGGTTAACAATCTGGAAAAACATCAAAGCATCAAAACTAAAAAGGAAGATGTGTCTATTCAAAAAGTGAATCTATTACTCAGAGATTAGTAAGGCCAATACTGTGGGTGTTTTGAAATCAAAGTAGTTTCATTTGAACACCTAAAATTGGAGAAGAAAATCATGTGAAAAAGTGTGAAGGACTGAGTTGAAAGGAAATATCAGAATTGATGTATCAGTCTTTAGATATTTAAATAAAGTCATATGGAATAGTTTTAACACACTCTGAAAAGGTCTTATAAATCATTTTAGGTAGAAATTATACCTTTGAAATGTGTCCTTTTATTCTGATTTCCTTTGGTTAATAGATAATTTGTGTGGAGATATATCAAAAGAAAATGTCTATTTCTATTATATCATATATAGAAGGAATATTAGAGATTAAAAAATATATGATAGAAAAAGTAAGAGAAGCATTTTACTGTGAATATAGTATGAAAGTAAGATAAATTTAAACAATTGATAAATTGATTAATTGGGGGCAAAATTAATTTTATAGCAGTATATTAAAATGACAAAATATTTTAAATGTGATACTTGTTATTCCAATACTCTTATTATTATTCTTACAATTATAATTATTCTTACATTATACATTGTGATTGAATAGTCTTGAGGCATCAAACTTTTGGTTTTGCAGTCTCCCATGATACATATCAATTGAAATCTTAATTAGGGGCTTTGAAGTAAAAAAAATAAACAAAACACACAATGCTCAATAATAGGTATAATTACAGTAAATTTCATAGAGCATGATTACTGCATCACATCATATAGTGCCATAAACATAAAAAATCAATGTTTGCATAATATTGTCATTGATCAAAAATTATTTGATTTTGCAATATTCTCTTTACATTGTTAAGAGCCATGAAAACTATGTTTTCCAAGTTATGATCAGTTGGTATTCTTTCAAAACAGTCTGAGTGTTTTAGAACAGAAATATTTTGTATCTTAATATTAGCAGTTCACATCTGTATTTACACTGTGTAATTGGGTGGTCAAATATTTGTTTCCTTTTCTAAAGTCAATATCCCTGCATTATGTATTTCTGATTTCTAAAAGTGACAAGCTTCCTTGGTGTTTATATCATCAGAAAACTTGCAGATAGTTTCACAACTTACTTACCATTTCTTTCCTAAAAATTATCATGTTAAGGTCTTAAGCTGAACAAATGAAACACAGGTTGAGGATGTACGAACCAGGAGATCCTATTATATCATTACATGGAAATAACAAAGAAATCATTTTTTTTTAAAAATTGACACGATTCTATAAACTATCATGCTATTATCTATTTTTACGTATAAAAGTCAGATAAAGAGAAAAATGGTCACTTGGTAAAAAAGTCCATATATATATATATATATATATATACACACACACACACATAATGTCTTTAAAATGTTCAGAGAGATTTTTACTTTATATTAATTTAGATATTTATCTGACTTGTGAGGAGAGAGCAGGGTTACTGCAGAGGTGGGAAAGATATTTTTCATTTTCTACTATTTTATATAAATTGATTACATGAATGCAGTTATTATGCAAAAAATAATAAATAATTTGAAAACAGTGGCAGTCAGCCACAAAGTGTTGGTAATGTCCAATACAAACCCATTTCCCTGCCTCTCTAGCTCACTCCATAACTAAGAAATGAAGACAAATCAGAGTGTTTATACTTGAAAGAGCAATAATAGGGGACTCAAGAAACAATATGTGAAGAATGTGGGAGAGAATAAAAGATTTCTGTGTCCCAATGGATCACAAAACACAGAACAGTAGAGGTAATTAGACTAATATTTAAGAACTTTCCCAAATGTGAAATCAGTAGATATTTAGCTATTCACTAAAATATCAATATAATGAAAAGAGATAAGCATATCTTATCTGAATTTTGCTTATTTTAATAAAGATTATTTGGCTTAATGGAAATTGTGCACCACATAAATCGTTGGGTTTTGCTTTTAAAGACTGTGAGACTTGTTTGAAAATACAAGCAAAATTCAATCAGACATGGATTAATTCAGAACTGGAGAAGTCATTCACTCTACAGTTGCCTCTCTACAGAAGAGACAAGAATCAGGACCAAATTTTGTAGCCTGAAGAAGTTAAAGAACTGGTCATGTTTGACTCTTTTTTTTTTTTTTCTTCAAATGTTTATTTTTGAGAGGGAGAGAGAGAGACAAGCAGAGTGTCAGTGGTGGAGGGGCACAGAGAGAGGGAGCCATAGAATCCAAAGCAGGCTTCAGGCTCTGAGCTGTCAGCACAGAGCTCAACGCCTGGCTCAAACCCACAAACAGTGATATCATGACCTGAGCCAAAGTGGGGCACTCAACCGACCAAGCCACCCAGGCGCCCCAAGACTCTTTATTTTAATAGCATTATGAAACTGTCATTTCCATTCTGGACATGCTTCAAAATGGTTACTTAACCCCTCCCCCCTACCCAAAATATGTGTGAATCTTTCTTGGATCTTAATCTAGAGAAACAGGTGGGGTTCCTGGAAGTAAAAGAAATAATAGTTGCCCAGGAATTTCTCACTCTCAATCTAATCCACACTCAGCCTCCAGCAATTTGTAAACATTATCATCCAAGTGTTTCTATCAGTCTATGGCTCACAAGGACTATTGCTGCAAACTAATCTCCGTGGGGAATCTGTGCTTTGCTCATCTTTCCATATTTTGAATTGATGGGTTGCTCTGTGACATCAATTCTGATGGATCAAAGCCAAGTCATTGATTTCCAGTTTGTTTAGCTCTTTTTCTTGTCGAAACGAGGAGAGTGATGACCTCCAAGCTTTTTGTATATCCATTCAGGAAACAGAACTCTCCACACTAAATGTGAAAGGCTTTTTTTTTAAAGATAATTTTACCAAAAGAAAATATATAGATAGATATCAATGAATAAACATATAAAAATATATTTTAATTTTGTCCTCTAAATCACCTTTTGTTTTTTTCATGATAACATCAATATCTATTTGTTTTTAGTCACAGGACTTCTTAACATCCGTGCTTCTCTCTTCCTAGGCATGTAAGCATATTTTGAATTAAGGCAATTAGTAAATAGCCTTAAATCTTTAGAAGATATAATTTTTTGCTTTATTTATTTTTATCATTTCTCTAAAATTCTCTTATGAAATTTTTACAAAGTAGACACATTTATAATAGTTATTTACATTACTCATGGGTTTTCCATAATTATGACTTTATTTTTTTACAAGAATTGTTATGCTTTGTCTTTGAGAGATATTATATTCCATTCACAGGCATCCAGTATCTTTCTAAAAAACATATAATTTTTTAGCTAATTGTTTATATGGAGGAATCACAAATCTGTTTGCTAAAACTTCTGGAAATGGTATCAAATAGTTTTATAAATAGTGTTGATCAAGATAAGAAAAATATGAAAGCACAGTAATTATTAAAAAATATAATATTATTTCTGTGACACTTAATTTTGTGGTGACTCAATCCAGCCCTCCTATAGTGTTTTAAGTTGCCAAAAAAAGAGATTATAAAATGTGACATGAGACAGTGTTAAGAAATAAAATAGTTTACATTTCCTTTCTTCTCAGAAGTCTCCTGATTCTCCCAGAAGCAATCATGTTGTTTCCACAGTGAGAAGAAAGAACTGTAGGGAATTTTGAAGGATGCTAGAATTAAATAAAAAGATTTCCAACTTTCCAAAGAAAAATGATGTGTGCATTAAACATTGTTTTTAAAATTCTTTCTTTAAATGTAAATTGTTATTGTAATCAGTCGTAATGAAACATGGAACTAACTATGATATCTATAACATTGGGGAATGTCTCCATAATTTTAAAGTCCTGTAACAGAGCTAATTATTTAATCTGTTGTATTTGTTTTCCATACTGCTACAACTGCAGAGACAGCATCATTTACCTGACTAGAATGAATTTCAGTGAAAACCCTTCATGAATAATCAAAGAGGGAATGAAAAATAAGTAAAATTAGTTTAAAGTAGAAAAAATATGACAAAAATTACAAAATCCTAAAGATTTAGAGATAACATATATAAAGCAAATGCTACTATTGAAAAAGCAAAAATTATACAGTACAAAAGTAAACAAGTAAGGACGACTTTATTCCAGAGTGTTGCTGTATGAGGCAGAGACCTAATGCAGTCTGAACTGCACCAAAGCAAAGGCTGTGAGAGATTTTAAGAGCTGGGATGGGGGGCTCCAAACCACCTGGGTTCGTTAATTGGCCTTTACTCAAAGGAAGATTAGATTTTCTTGCATCTTTATGGAAGAAGGTAGTCTTAAAACTTGAAGTAAGGAGCCCACCAAAGTTGAAGATATTCCCCTCTGTGTCCACAGAGACTGGGAGGCAGGGACACCATCTTCCTTGTTGATTACATTTCAAAGGGGTGATCCCCAGGTCCCTGAGACAGACCTAGGATTTAAAATTGGCAAGAGTCTTTTAAAATGACTTTTTCGATGAGAAAGGAGAGGGAGGAGGACCCGGGGAGAAAGGTTGCCGCAGCTCTAGAGTGAGGGGAAGAGAAAGTGGAAAGTGGGTTGCATCTTCAAGAATACAGCAATAAAGAACCAGAAGATGGCGGCGTAGGAGGACGCTGGGCTCACCGCGAGTCCTGCTGATCACTTAGATTCCACCTACACCTGCCTAAATAACCCAGAAAACCGCCAGAGGATTAGCAGAACGGAGTCACCGGACCCAAGTGCAGACGAGAGGCCCACGGAAGAGGGTAGGAAGGGCGGCGAGGCGGTGCGCGCTCCACGGACTGGCGGGAGGGAGCCGGGGCGGAGGGGCGGCTCGCCAGCCAAGCAGAGCCCTCGAGTCCGGCCTGCAAAAGCGGAGGGGCCTGACGGACTGTGTTCCGACAGCAAGCGCGACTTAGCGTCTGGGAGGTCATAAGTTAACAGCTCTGCTCGGAAAGCGGGAAGGCTGGAGGACAAAGGGAGGGTGAGCTGCGGAGCCCCCGGACGACAGAGCTCAGTTTGGCGGGGAACAAAGGCGCTCGCCAGCGCCATCTCCCCCGCCCATCCCCCAGCCAAAATCCCAAAGGGAACCGGTTCCGGCCAGGGAAATTGCTCGCTCCGCTCAAACACCCAACTCTGTGCTTCTGCGGAGCCAAACCTCCGGCAGCGGATCTGACTCCCTCCGGCTGCCACAGGGCCCCTCCTGAAGTGGATCACCTAAGGAGAAGCGAGCTAAGCCTGCCCCCCCTCCCGCCGTGCACCTTGCCTTCCCACCCCAGCTAATACGCCAGATCCCCAGCATCACAAGCCTGGCAGTGTGCAAGTAGCCCAGACGGGCCACGCCACCCCACAGTGAATCCCACCCCTAGGAGAGGGGAAGAGAAGGCACACACCAGTCTGACTGTGGCCCCAGCGGTGGGCTGGGGGCAGACATCAGGACTGACTGCGGCCCCGCCCACCAACTCCAGTTATACACCACAGCACAGGGGAAGTGCCCTGCAGGTCCTCACCACACCAGGGACTATCCAAAATGACCAAGCGGAAGAATTCCCCTCAGAAGAATCTCCAGGAAATAACAACAGCTAATGAGCTGATCAAAAAGGATTTAAATAATATAACAGAAAGTGAATTTAGAATAATAGTCATAAAATTAATCGCTGGGCTGGAAAACAGTATACAGGACAGCAGAGAATCTCTTGCTACAGAGATCAAGGGACTAAGGAACAGTCACGAGGAGCTGAAAAACGCTTTAAAGGAAATGCAAAACAAAATGCAAACCACCACAGCTCGGATGGAAGAGGCAGAGGAGAGAATAGGTGAACTAGAAGATAAAGTTATGGAAAAAGAGGAAGCTGAGAAAAAGAGAGATAAAAAAATCCAGGAGTATGAGGGGAAAATTAGAGAACTAAGTGATACACTAAAAAGAAATAATATACGCATAATTGGTATTCCAGAGGAGGAAGGGAGAGGGAAAGGTGCTGAAGGGGTACTTGAAGAAATAATAGCTGAGAACTTCCCTGAACTGGGGAAGGAAAAAGGCATTGAAATCCAAGAGGCACAGAGAACTCCCTTCAGACGTAACTTGAATCGATCTTCTGCACGACATATCATAGTGAAACTGGCAAAATACAAGGATAAAGAGAAAATTCTGAAAGCAGCAAGGGGTAAACGTGCCCTCACATATAAAGGGAGACCTATAAGACTCGTGACGGATCTCTCTTTTGAAACTTGGCAGGCCAGAAAGAATTGGCACGAGATTTTCAGGGTGCTAGACAGAAAAAATATGCAGCCGAGAATCCTTTATCCAGCAAGTCTGTCATTTAGAATAGAAGGAGAGATAAAGGTCTTCCCAAACAAACAAAAACTGAAGGAATTTGTCACCACTAAACCAGCCCTACAAGAGATCCTAAGGGGGACCCTGTGAGACAAAGTACCAGAGACATCACTACAAGCATAAAACATACAGACATCACAATGACTCTAAACCCGTATCTTTCTATAATAACACTGAATGTAAATGGATTAAATGCGCCAACCAAAAGACATAGGGTATCAGAATGGATAAAAAAACAAGACCCATCTATTTGCTGTCTACAAGAGACTCATTTTAGACCTGAGGACACCTTTAGTTTCAGAGTGAGGGGATGGAGAACTATTTATCATGCTACTGGAAGCCAAAAGAAAGCTGGAGTAGCCATACTTATATCAGACAAACTAGACTTTAAATTAAAGGCTGTAACAAGAGATGAAGAAGGACATTATATAATAGTTACAGGGTCTATCCATCAGGAAGAGCTAACAATTATAAATGTCTATGCGCCGAATACCGGAGCCCCCAAGTATATAAAACAATTACTCATAAACAGAAGCAACCTTATTGATAAGAATGTGGTAATTGCAGGGGACTTTAACACCCCACTTACAGAAATGGATAGATCATCTAGACACACAGTCAATAAAGAAACAAGGGCCCTGAATGAGACATTGGATCAGATGGACTTGACAGATATATTTAGAACTCTGCATCCCAAAGCAACAGAATATACTTTCTTCTCAAGTGCACATGGAACATTCTCCAAGATAGATCATATACTGGGTCACAAAACAGCCCTTCATAAGTTTACAAGAATTGAAATTATACCATGCATACTTTCAGACCACAATGCTATGAAGCTTGAAATCAACCACAGGAAAAAGTCTGGAAAGCCTCCAAAAGCATGGAGGTTAAAGAACACCCTACTAACGAATGAGTGGGTCAACCAGGCAATTAGAGAAGAAATCAAAAAATATATGGAAACAAACGAAAATGAAAATACAACAATCCAAACGCTTTGGGACGCAGCGAAGGCAGTCCTGAGAGGAAAATACATTGCAATCCAGGCCTATCTCAAGAAACAAGAAAAATCCCAAATACAAAATCTAACAGCACACCTAAAGGAAATAGAAGCAGAACAGCAAAGGCAGCCTAAACCCAGCAGAAGAAGAGAAATAATAAAGATCAGAGCAGAAATAAACAAGATAGAATCTAAAAAAACTGTAGAGCAGATCAACGAAACCAAGAGTTGGTTTTTTGAAAAAATAAACAAAATTGACAAACCTCTAGCCAGGCTTCTCAAAAAGAAAAGGGAGATGACCCAAATAGATAAAATCATGAATGAAAATGGAATTATTACAACCAATCCCTCAGAGATACAAACAATTATCAGGGAATACTATGAAAAATTATATGCCAACAAATTGGACAACCTGGAAGAAATGGACACATTCCTGAACACCCACACTCTTCCAAAACTCAATCAGGAGGAAATAGAAAGCTTGAACAGACCCATAACCAGCGAAGAAATTGAATCGGTTATCAAAAATCTCCCAACAAATAAGAGTCCAGGACCAGATGGCTTCCCAGGGGAGTTCTACCAGACGTTTAAAGCAGAGATAATACCTATCCTTCTCAAGCTATTCCAAGAAATAGAAAGGGAAGGAAAACTTCCAGACTCATTCTATGAAGCCAGCATTACTTTGATTCCTAAACCAGACAGAGACCCAGTAAAAAAAGAGAACTACAGGCCAATATCCCTGATGAATATGGATGCAAAAATTCTCAATAAGATACTAGCGAATCGAATTCAACAGCATATAAAAAGAATTATTCACCATGATCAAGTGGGATTCATTCCTGGGATGCAGGGCTGGTTCAACATTCGCAAATCAATCAACGTGATACATCACATTAACAAAAAAAAAAGAGAAGAACCATATGATCCTGTCAATCGATGCAGAAAAGGCTTTTGACAAAATCCAGCACCCTTTCTTAATAAAAACCCTTGAGAAAGTCGGGATAGAAGGAACATACTTAAAGATCATAAAAGCCATTTATGAAAAGCCCACAGCTAACATCATCCTCAACGGGGAAAAACTGAGAGCTTTTTCCCTGAGATCAGGAACACGACAGGGATGCCCACTCTCACCGCTGTTGTTTAACATAGTGCTGGAAGTTCTAGCATCAGCAATCAGACAACAAAAGGAAATCAAAGGCATCAAAATTGGCAAAGATGAAGTCAAGCTTTCGCTTTTTGCAGATGACATGATATTATACATGGAAAATCCGATAGACTCCACCAAAAGTCTGCTAGAACTGATACAGGAATTCAGCAAAGTTGCAGGATACAAAATCAATGTACAGAAATCAGTTGCATTCTTATACACTAACAATGAAGCAACAGAAAGACAAATAAAGAAAATGATCCCATTCACAATTGCACCAAGAAGCATAAAATACCTAGGAATAAATCTAACCAAAGATGTAAAGGATCTGTATGCTGAAAACTATAGAAAGCTTATGAAGGTAATTGAAGAAGACTTAAAGAAATGGAAAGACATTCCCTGCTCATGGATTGGAAAAATAAATATTGTCAAAATGTCAATACTACCCAAAGCTATCTACACATTCAATGCAATCCCAATCAAAATTGCACCAGCATTCTTCTCGAAATTAGAACAAGCAATCCTAAAATTCATATGGAACCACAAAAGGCCCCGAATAGCCAAAGGAATTTTGAAGAAGAAGACCAAAGCAGGAGGCATCACAATCCCAGACTTTAGCCTCTACTACAAAGCTGTAATCATCAAGACAGCATGGTATTGGCACAAAAACAGACACACAGACCAATGGAATAGAATAGAAACCCCAGAACTAGACCCACAAACGTATGGCCAACTCATCTTTGACAAAGCAGGAAAGAACATCCAATGGAAAAAAGACAGCCTCTTTAACAAATGGTGCTGGGAGAACTGGACAGCAACATGCAGAAGGTTGAAACTTGACCACTTTCTCACACCATTTACAAAAATAAACTCAAAATGGATAAAGGACCTAAATGTGAGACAGGAAACCATCAAAACCTTAGAGGAGAAAGCAGGAAAAGATCTCTCTGACCTCAGCCGTAGCAATCTCTTATTCGACACATCCCCAAAGGCAAGGGAATTAAAAGCAAAAGTGAATTACTGGGACCTTATGAAGATAAAAAGCTTCTGCACAGCAAAGGAAACAACCAACAAAACGAAAAGGCAACCAACGGAATGGGAAAAGATATTTGCAAATGACATATCGGACAAAGGGCTAGTATCTAAAATCTATAAAGAGCTCACCAAACTCCACACCCGAAAAACAAATAACCCAGTGAAGAAATGGGCAGAAAACATGAATAGACACTTCTCTAAAGAAGACATCCAGATGGCCAACAGGCACATGAAAAGATGTTCAGCGTCGCTCCTTATCAGGGAAATACAAATCAAAACCACACTCAGGTATCACCTCACGCCAGTCAGAGTGGCCAAAATGAACAAATCAGGAGACTATAGATGCTGGAGAGGATGTGGAGAAACGGGAACCCTCTTGCACTGTTGGTGGGAATGCAAATTGGTGCAGCCGCTCTGGAAAGCAGTGTGGAGGTTCCTCAGAAAATTAAAAATAGACCTACACTATGACCCAGCAATAGCACTGCTAGGAATTTATCCAAGGGATACAGGAGTACTGATGCATAGGGGCACTTGTACCCCAATGTTCATAGCAGCACTCTCAACAATAGCCAAATTATGGAAAGAGCCTAAATGTCCATCAACTGATGAATGGATAAAGAAATTGTGGTATATATACACAATGGAGTACTATGTGGCAATGAGAAAAAATGAAATATGGCCCTTTGTAGCAACGTGGATGGAACTGGAGAGTGTAATGCTAAGTGAAATAAGCCATACAGAGAAAGACAGATACCATATGGTTTCACTCTTATGTGGATCCTGAGAAACTTAACAGGAACCCATGGGGGAGGGGAAGGAAAAAAAAAAAAAAGAGGTTAGAGTGGGAGAGAGCCAAAGCATAAGAGACTGTTAAAAACTGAGAACAAACTGAGGGTTGATGGGGGGTGGGAGGGAGGGGAGGGTGGGTGATGGGTATTGAGGAGGGCACCTTTTGGGATGAGCACTGGGTGTTGTATGGAAACCAATTTGTCAATAAATTTCATAAAAAAAAAAAAATAAATAAAATGACTTTTTCTCAAAAAGGCGGAAAAAGGGTTTGTAATTACAAGTATTCTAAGTAAACGCTCTAAGAAAAAACAGGAGCGGGACCTCAGTGGTTGGGCCACCTGTGGTGACAGGGGAGGTCACGAGCCTAGAGGCAGGAAGCAGTTTGTAGAAAACTTGGTCAAGATGATAGAAATGTCGAGGATATCTTTGTTTTTAAAAAGCCAATAAAAGCTGTGCGTGGCTGTAGTATTTCAGATTTTATATTGAAAATATCTCCATAAAATTATACTCACACATAGGCATCCCCTCTTTCAAAAAATATAAAATAAATTCCAAATGTTTAATTCTTTAATTAAAATGACAGTAAAGAAGGGCGCATGGGTGGTTCAGTCTGTTAGGCGTCTGACTTAGCTCAGATCTGATCTCACCGTTTGTGAGTTCAAGCCCCACATCAGGCAGTGTGCTGATGGCTCAGAGGCTGGAGCCTGCTTCAGATTTTGTGTCTCCCTCTCTCTCTGACTCTCTCCTACTCACACTCGGTGCCTCTCTCTCTCTCAAAAATAATAAACATTACATTTTTTTAAAAAATGACTAAATATTTTAGTGTTTTTTAAATGTATTTCATACAATATATGCACATAAAGATGTATGCATTTATATAACACATAAATTCATTTGAAAAAATTATCTATATTATATGACAAATAAATGCAAGTCCATTTCCCATAATCTTAGACATGTGTTTAATCTTAAGTATATGAAATAATATTTTTGTATATACACGTTTAAGGTATTATATATATTATGCTTATACATATATAATCTTAGGCCAATATCAACATAAGCATTACAAGCAATTTAGAGTACAGATTATAGCTTTATTTTGGAGGATATTTATATGCAGTACTAAATTCTATGAAAATAAGAAGC
The DNA here is from genome assembly GCF_007474595.2 of Lynx canadensis. Taxonomy (NCBI): domain Eukaryota; kingdom Metazoa; phylum Chordata; class Mammalia; order Carnivora; family Felidae; genus Lynx; species Lynx canadensis. Next base: position 67,481,925 of record NC_044306.2, read on the forward strand.
TATTAATTCTATACAAATATGGGCCATTGGGATAAAGTAGTAAAGTGTTTACAATACACACCCAGAAACATTTTGACTTATTTTATAGTGACATAAATATTATAAATAAATATTAGTAATATAAATAAATTATTTAAGGAGCATTAAAAATGCAAATAGGGTTTTCATTTTCAATGTAATATGAGTCTAATTTGTAAACTTTCTTCTATTTCTTCCCTAGAATTTAAAGAAGGTAGTTTTAAACATAACACATGTGATAAATATGTTATTTATATCTGAATACTTTCATCAATAACAGAGAATACAATTCTAGTAACTTTTTTCTCCTCCGAGTTTTTCTGTTTCCTGGTATTTACACAAAGAAAATACAGTGTTTTGGTGTCATGTTTTGTTCACTTATTTCAACACCAGGACAATGAAGAGACAAGGGAGGACCAAGGCCTTCTGGTGAATATGAAGTTAGCTTCTAAAGGCAACATTGTTAACATTGTTAAAAATTATGTTTTTTTAAAGGACTACAATTAAGTACTACTATATTGCATTTAATGGATGAAATGAAGCAATTATTTTTTATCACCCTTCTTCTGTGTGTATGTATGTATGTATCTATCTATATATCTGTGTGTGTGTGTATGTGTGTGTGTATATATATATATATATATATTTATGTATATATATATTATGTTTGTTTATTTTTGAGAGAGAGAGACAGAGAACATGAGCAGGGAGGGGCAGAGAGAGAGGGAAATACAGAATTTGAAGCAGGCTCCAGGCTCTAAGCTCTCAGCACAGGGTCCAATGCAGGACTTGAACTCACAAACTGCGAGATCATTACTTGAGCCAAAGTAGAATGTTTAACTGACTTGAGCCACCCATGCGTCCTTACTCCTTTAAGTTTTGGGAATCATTTTGATCTATCTATTTATTTACAATTTAATTTATTTTAACAAAAAAACCAATAAAATTCTAATAGCTCAAACTAAGAAACAGCCTGGTGTCCAGCATGCTAAAGGGTAAATATGCAGTTGCTATAGCTCCATAATGGAATATTAGTCATCAGTATTTTAAAAGATTACAGATATGAAACACCCGGGTGGCTTAGTTGATTGAGCACCCTACTCTTGATTTCATCTCAGGTCATGATCCCAGAGTCATGGGATCAAGCCTCAGGCTGGGGTCTGTGGCAAGATTGCAGCTTGCTTCAAGTTCTCTTTCTCTCTCTCTCCCTCTGCTCCTCCCCTGCTCTCTCTGTCTCTCTCTCTCTCTCCCTCTCTCTCTCAAATAAAATTAAAAAACAATTACAGACACCATTGCTAAGTCTTAAAAACATTATGGTGAGTGTAGGAAGCTATGCACCAAAGAGTAAATACTACATAAATCCATGTACATAAAATTCTTTAAAAGGTAAAACTAACCAATAGTTAGCAAGAAAAACTAGATCAATGAATGCATAAGTCCTGAAACTGATTACAACAGTTGGCTGGAAAGAGGGAAATTCTTGGAATGAAAGAATTCTCTATATCTTGATAGTGGTGGTGATTATATCTGTATATAGATGTCTAAAAGCTTCTTGAATGTTCACTGAACTGTGCAGTTTATTATACATAAAAGAGAGGGTTTAGTAGCATAAATAAAATGTGATATAAATTATTTAAACTTTCAATATTTTATTTAGCACATTGAATTATTAAAATTTGAATCACTGAAATAATAAATATTTTCTTACCTTGAAGTTTCAGAAAAAATTAAAAACTGATAAGATAATTTTTATGATAAATAAATTGTTAAGATATATCCTTAATAATACTGAGATGTAGAGAAACAAAAACAGGAGTAAGTTAAAAGGGAAATAGGCAAAAGATTCTAAACTATAATTTACAAGAGAAAAATGCAAACAACTAATGAACAAATAATGTTCAAATTCATTAACCATAATCCAAAATGCCATTTTTACTTATTTTGAACTCTAAGTTCTGTGCCTTAGATTGTTGATATTTTATTCTTTTTATTACTTATTTATGTATTTTTAAAACTTTATTTACTTAATTTGAGAGAGAGAGAGAGATAGCATAAGCGAGGGGAGGGGCAGAGAGAGATAATCCCAAGCAGGCTCCGTGCTATCAGGACAGAGCTCAACATGGGGATCCATATCGCAAACTGTGAGATCATGATCTGAGCCGAATCAAGCTGAACACTTAACCAACACTTAACTATTTGAGCCACCCAAATTCCCCCATTATTATTTTTTTTATCCTTATCATTTTTAAATAATAGAAGCTATGTTATCCAGGGCACTTGGAAATAGATAATCACATATAAGCAGTTGCTAAAACATGAGAATGACTTGACAGTATATATTTAAAAAAGGTATGCTCACTGACATTCTTCTAAGAGTTTTTTTTTTTTTTAATTTCATTTAAGTTTAAGTTAGTTTATATATAGTGTAATAATGGTTTCAGGAGTAGAATTTAGTGACTCATCATGTACCATAACACCCAGTGCTCATCCCAACAAGCATCCTCCTTAATGCCCATCACCCATTTAGCCCATCTCCCCACTCAACACCCCTCCAGCAACCCTCAATTTGTACTCTGTACTTAAAGGTCTCATGGTTTGCCTCCCTCTCTGTTTTTATCTTATTTTTCCTTCCCTTCCCCTATGTTCATCTGTTTTGTTTCTTAAACTTCTTCTAGGATTTTAACCAAACACTAAAATATGCTTAAATTATGAGTCATAAAATACTGAAAAAAGTCAACACTAATAAAAACATCAAAACATCAAAAAGCACACTTTGAAAGCAAGGTGAGACATATTTTATACTGGACTTACACAGTCATTCATAGTAATGTACTGGAGGAGTATTGTTTATTAATCTGTGGTATGATTACATTTCATAATATATGTGTGTATGCATGAAACTATATTATACACATTTATAGAAGAAGTATACATTAATCATGTGAAACCCAGACAGACACAAATTAGATGTCCCAGAATATATACAGAAACAGCATGGAATTAAAGGAGGAATATTTTTCTCTTGCTATTTAAACTAATGAAAGTAAAGGTTAGTAAAAAATATGTATATATGAAATTAGTATACATCGAATAAAAATAATTTTACTTCATTTTTTCTTTATGTAATTTTGGACTGCAGTTTCTAATTTATATTTTTAAAGAGACAAAATGTCCTCAATAAAACTATAAGTCTTTTCTATTGTGGATAGCAAACATTAATTTAATAATATAAAGTTTTATTTTGAATTAAAAAATATTTTATTTTTTAATAAACATTATAGAATTTAACATTCAACAACAAAGGGGTTAGAGGCATGTAACTTTTTACTCCCCTGAAACTTAATTAATAGCATACTGTTGACTATAAGCCCTACTGATGACATAAACAGTTGATTAATATATGTTTTGTATTTTATATGTATTATATACTGTATTTGTATAATAAAATAAGCTAGAGAAAAGAAAATATTTTTAAGAGAACCATAAGGAAGAAAAAATACACATATGGTACTGTAGTGTATATGTTGAAAAACATCCATATATAAGTGAACCCACATGGTTCAAAACCATGTTGTTCAAGGTCAGCTATGTGTATGTGTATGTGTGTGTTACCTAAGATATATTGTACTTATATTCTATTTATTATCTCTGTCTCTGTCTCTCTCTCTCTCATCTATCTTATCTGCAATCTGCCATTTCAAATATATGCTCTCTTGGACTCTGTTTTTTAAAATCTCCAGTCTCTTTGCTGGCTGCTCAATAATGATCACAGATTAGAAAAATTATATCAAGGATAAATCATGAAAGAATCTCTTCAAATTATTTCTTTACATTATTATTTTACATCCTCTATTCAAAGCAAACTGCTTGATGATGTAATAACATCTCACCTGTTCTATTTAAAGTTGAAAGCTTGATAAAAAGTTATAAAAAAACAATGGGTCTCAAATATAGTTGTAATAGGTTGCATGTCTCCATATGAGTATAGTGTTTGGTAAAGTTGACAAAAAAATCTTAAATTAAAGCCTATATCTAGAGGATTTTCAAGTTTACCCAAACCAATTTTTTTTCATAATGCTGATATTAGCTTGTTTTATTGATTTTCATTCTGCATTAAATTTGTTTTTGCATATGTACATTTTCTTAAGGTAACAAAGATGCGCCAACTTTCCTCTTTTCTCAACCTCTTTTACTTATATTTGAATGTTTTAGAGCAGTTTTAAGTTCATAGCAAAATTGAGAGGAAGCACATGTGTTTCCCACATACCCCTTCCCTTATATTTGCATAGTATCCACCAATTTCAACATGCCCCCACCCTACCCAAGTGGTATATTTGTTACAATTGATGAACCTAGATTGGAGAAATGTAGGGAAAGTGTTCTGTGACCCTGTAATTAGGTTTCAGTCTTTTAGTGAGCTTATGCCTCTAGATTGTGGTTTTCACAAGTATTTCTCAGATTATTCTCCCCCAGTAGGTAAGACAGGATGGCTAGAATAGATTGCGGTTGGTTATTTCCATTTTCTTAAGTCATTTAGGCTCTGATAATACCTCAGCAGTTTAGTCTTTGGTTAACTAAGAGCAAAGTCCTCCAGCTTATTTCAAAATGAGTCCTTTTCTATAGTAAATGATATTATAACAACTTTTATGGTGACAGATAGTAACTAGAATTATTGTGGTAACCATTTCATATGTATATAAATGTCAAATCACAAGTTTTACTCCTGAAACTAATACAGTATTGTATCAATTATTCTTCAATAAAAGGAAAAATAAATTATATATATATATAATGACAACAAAAACAAATAAGCAAACAACAAAAGAAAAAGTCTCTTTCTGTCCCTCTCCCTGCTGGAAGGACCAGTGGATTTCTTTCTGACATTTACTTTGGGAAGTTGGTTGAGGTCCTGGTGGTAAGTCTCATGATATTGTGGGTCTTCATCCTAAGGACTAGATACCCCTGGAATTCTTAGCCCTCAGACTTTTCCACAATAAGTCTCCAGCAATTCATTAATTAAAGTTAGGTTTTCCTACCAGGGCACTAGTGCCCACAGTGGTTTCTCCAAAATACAAAACAAAAATCCAAGACTATAAATGAGATAATTAAATTATTGTCATTTTGCACTATAGAAACTTTATCACCAGAAAACAGAAAAAATAATGACATAAATTTGGAATTGGCTGATCATTTCTTACAACACTCAAAGAGGTTTACAAAGAAGAAATCAGTTCCAAATAAACTTTAAAAGAAAAGGAGTGACCAATTAAAAATATAGGATTATATAAGATAATTTCCCAATAGTTAGGAAGGGAATAGAGAGAATTAGCAAAGAAACCCATGTGAATACAGTGGCAACATTTCAGATTAATGAGAATATCTAAATAAATCTAAATGATTTTAAAGGAGAAATTTAAAAAACAATCAAAAAAGAACAATTAAATAATAACCTTAATGAAACCCAAACAAACCAAACCAAAACATAAAGTAGTTAAAAAAAAAAAAAAAGTAGTGTATCCTACTGCTTTGGCCTAAGAGTTCTCATTATCAACTGTGTAACAGAAAATAATGGAACAATTCCTACCATGTTCTTTGAAAGTACAGAATGTATTCATTAAAAATGCTGACCCTGAAATTTCTGTTGCTGGTAATGACAGAATAAAATCTTGTAGGAGTAAATACCCTGTGGGGATGGGGTAATATATACATAAACAGGTGGAACAAGGAAAAAAAAGTTACATGGTCACTGCAGAGGAGAAAGCGGGAGACATTCTGTGATTAGGGGTATAGTATACTGTGATTGGATGGGAATTTTATAAGATAAATTTCATTTTTACAGTTTTTAACTTTGCATGAGATTCAGCCATGTGCAAGGGAAACCCCAGCCACTGAAAATAGCTGGATTAATCCCAGAAGGGAAATGTTAGAAAAGGGATTCCTAAACTCTGCTAGCAAAATCTCAGACTGATCTTTGAACCATGTATCTCAGCTCTACAAAAATGAAAACCTGAGGAGGTGTCACCCCCAAAATAAAATATGTGCTTCAAACAATCTACTCTCTTCCTAAAACAAAAGACAAGGCACTGTTTGAGAAAAAAAAAAAAAGAAGGAATCCATTATGTCTACAGCTTAATCCAGAACTCCAAAATTTAACATTCACAATCTGCATGATAATATGCAAAACTACTCAACATATGAAGAACCAGAAAAATAAATATGCTATCAACAGAAAATAAAATCAAATGACAAAAGTGTTGAGATGACCCATGTATATTAGAATATGCAATTTATAATTTCCAAGAGGCCATTAAAACTACCCTCAATAAAAAGAAACTAAAATATTCTGACAATGAATGAATGAAAGCTAGAAAATTCCAGCAGAGAAATAGAAACAAATAAAACAACCAAATAAAAACTCTAAAACTGAAAAGTTCAGTATCCAAAATATTTCAAAAACACTAAACAGACTTTATCACAAAATAGATCAACAGAGGAAAGAGTAAATATGCTTGAAGATAAATCAAAAAGGATCAGTTAATGGCGTATTAGTCATCAAAAAGAATGAAATCTTGCCATTTGCAACAGCATGGATGGAGCTAGAGTGTATTATGCTAAGTGGAATAAGACAGTCAGAGAAAGACAAATACCAGGGTGCCTGAGTGGCTCAGTCGGTTAAGCTTCTGGCTTCGGCTCAGGTCATGATCTCATGGTTCACGAGTTCAAGCCCCATGTCAGGCTCTGCGCTGACAGCTCAGAGCCTGGAGCTGCTTCAGATTCTGTGTCTCCCTCTCTCTCTCTGCCCCTGCCCTGCTCATGCTCTGTCTCTATCTCTCTCCAGAATAAATAAACGTTTTTAAAAATTTTTAAAAAAAGAAAGACAAATACCATATGATTCCACACATATGTGGAATTTAAGAAACAAAAACAAAGAGCAAGGGGGAAAAAGAAAGAGAGGGGCAAACCAAGAAATAGACTCTTTTTTTTAAAGTTTATATATTTATATTGAGAGAGAGAGAAAGCACATGGGCATGGGAGGCATGTAGAGAGAGAGAGGGAGAGAAAAATAATCCCAACAAGGTTCCGTGTTTCCAGCAGAGTGCCTCACGCAGGGCTCTATCTCATGAACTGTGAGATTATGACCTGAGCCGCAACCAAGAGTTGGACACTTAACCAGCTGAGACACCCAGGCGCCCCAGACTCTTAACCATAGAGAACAAACTGATGGTTACCAGAGGGGAAGTGGGAAGGGGTTTGGGTGAAATAGGTGATGGGCATTAAGGAATGTACTTGTGATGAGCACCGGGTGCTGTATGGAAGTGTTGAGTCACTATGATGTATACCTGAAACTAATATAACACTATGTGTTAACTAACTGGAATTTAAAGAAAAACTTTACAAAAAAGGCATCTGTTAGAGAACATCAACTGTTGCAAAAAAAGTGAAACGGTGTCCCAGAAAAACAGAGGAATAGAGCATGTATAGCAGAATAATATACAAAGAAATAATTGAAAAATGGAAAGAAAAAGCTGACATATTCTCAAATCTGATGGAGGAAGACATTTTCAGACATAAGACATTCAATGAACACCCTCTAAATTGGACATGAAGAAGCCCAGATTGGGGAAGATAGCAGGTAATAATGAAACTACTTAAAGCCAAAGATTAAGAGCAAATCTTAAATACAGTATGAGAAAAACAGATGCATTATAATACATGGGACCAGCTATTCAATTAATAATGTATCATAAAACACTTGGGATGTAAGTATAAGGTAAGGAAGCAATTTTAAAATGCTAAAAGAAAGAAAAACAAATCAATACACAATTTTATATCTAGAAAAATTATACTTCAAGAAAAAGGTAAAATAATGACATCTTCAGGAAAAAAGGAATCTAAGAGAGCATATTGCCAGAAAACGTGCAATAAAAGAAATGCTGAAGAAAGTTTTTCAGGGCAAAGAAGAATAATTCCAGTTAAAACTTAGATTTTAAGTAAGGACTGTTTAAAATCAGACATGTTAACTATCTAAGGAAATATATAAGGTATTGTGTGTGTGTGTGCGTGCGCATATCTTAAATTTTTATAACACTACTTACGGTAAAAAAGCATTTAAAAAGTCCTTATAGGCATTTTAAAAATATTTTAAATGTAATACAAGTGCAAATCATAACATAAAGAAAGGATATAGACATTTTACATTTACATTTTACACGGAGTAATACAATAACACTGTAAATTGTGGAAATTTAAAGATATATCTTTTAATTCCTAGTAAAATCACTACAAATAATGCAAATAAGTACAGGCTTGATGCTGAAATGAAAAATTAAAATGAAACTGTAAAAAAATTAAACAATCAAAAAGAGTCCTGCAAAAGAAGACAGTCAAAATTTACAGATGCAAGTAGAAAACACAAAACTAAAATGGAAAATAAATAAAACAGAATGGCAATCTAAGCTGACCTTATGAATAATTACATAAAAAGTCAATTGATGAAAGATTCCAACTTAAAGCTACAGATCACCAGAATGAATAATAAAATCTAGACACGATTATATGCTTTTTAAGAGACAAGCTTTAAATATACATAGCTCAGAGCAGTTAAAAATAAATGGTTGGACAAAACATAACTTTCAGTCCAGCAAGAATAAGCAATCTCTAATACCTATACTAATATCAGGTAAAATATGTACCAAGACAAACAGTATTGTTGGATGTATAGAGAGAGATCTCCAAATAATAGAAAGAACCTACTCATATGGTAGTATTAATAGTCATAAATGTATATGCACATAATGACAGAACTTTAAAATACCTGATGAAAAAAGGGACAGAATTAAAGGAAGAAATAAATAATATACAAACAGACAAAAGTTTAAAAACCACTTCTTAGGAAGAGATAAAATAACCAAAGCAAATATCAAAAAAGACAAAACATTATCAATTACCTTTCCTTAATATTTATCTGTTAAATACTACACCCCAAATTAACATATTGTTAGTTGTTTTCAGTGTCCATTGTAAATTTATTTGGCTACATTATATTTCAGTTAATTGCCAACCATTAATTAGTGATAATTAAATTATAATAAAATATAAAAATCATAAGAGTATATTATCTGACCACATGTAACTGAATTAGAAATCAATAATGATTATAAAATAGGAAAAAATCCTCAAATATTTGTAAATTAAACTATACACTTCTAAATAATCCATGGGTAAAGAAGTGACAAATAATTAGAAAATAATCTGAACTAAATTAAATAGTAACACAGTATATCATAATTATGAGAGACAGATAATACAATAGGTTGGGGGAAACAGCCTCGAATACTTATTTTAGGAAACAAGAAAAATCTAAAATTCCCAAACTTAGAAATTAAAAATGAGTTTCTAACTTAAGAAATTAGGAAATAAAAGATCAAATTAAAACCAAAATAGAATGAAGAAAATGATACAGATAAAGCATTAATCTGAGAAAAAAGAAAATGAACAAATAATAGAGAAAAAACGATGAAATTAAAAGCTGGTTTATTGAAAAGATAAATAAAATTCATCAGTTTCTAAATAAACTGATAAAGGCTAAGAGAAGACAAATTGCAAGTAAGAAGGAAAGATTATGAACAGTTTTATGCCGAAAATCTGACAAATTAAATGAAATGTACAGATAACTTTAAGAAACATAAATATCCTAAACAGAAGGAAACAGGAATAGAAAAGCTGAATAGTCTCTAGCTTTAAAAAAAAATCTTTCCACAAAAACCACTCCAGGCCCAGATATCTTAGGGGTCAAGACTATCAGTTATTTGAGGAAGAAATAATACCAATATTACTGAAGCACTTTGAGAAAATATAGAAGACAGGGGCACTTACCAACTTATTTTCTGAAGTCAGTGCTATTTTCTTACCAAGGCAGACAATGTTTTGACATGAAAAAAACCCTGCAGCTGTAGACTTGACACTTAAGAAATGAAAATGTATCTTATTTCAATGACTATATATTTTGATTCTTCTTATAGAAATTTCATCTGTATTCAGATATGAGAATATAATTTGAATTTTTAACTTTTTTGTTTGCACTTTACTAGGTTATTATCTTTTACTTCTTTGTAATAACTTGTCTTATTAATAAAAAAAATAAGATATTTGTAAATAATAAAGAATGCTTAGCCAAGGTAAATAACATTTTACCATTTGCTTTACAAATTTCCAGTTTTTTTCTGTACATTTTTCTATTTTTTTTATGTTCATTTAAACAGCCCCTCAACCTGGGGCTGGATTCCATGAACCATGAAGTCATGACGAGCAGAAATCCAGAGTGAGACCGTTAACCAACTGAGCCACCCAGGCGCCCTAACATTTTTTCTTTTTAATAATGAGTACAAACATGCCTCTTAGGTTAATTTTATAAACATTTAGTATTTTATTATGTAATAATCATAATTCTCTTTAATGACTGGATACATATTAATAACAATAAGAGCAACAGATATAATTAATTTATCAAAATTATTTGCCAACTAATATACTGAGCAATGGAAATCAAATCTGTAATATTCAGTATAACTTAACAAGTTTAGTAATATTATGTCAATTTTTTGTTGATACCTTTGGTATCCAATTGTTAAGGCAGTTACATGTAATAGTTGCAGCAATAGGTAGGTCTACCTAATTCCTAAGCATATATTACAAAATATCATTAAATTTTGATAAAAATATTATATTAAATACAATATTTGATCTACAGATGATATTCTTATATTTGGTCATTTAATTTAAATGTAATTGGGTCTATTAGTACAGTTGTTTGGAAGATTCATATTTTTAGGTAGTTTCATGCATGTATATATACACACATATCTCAGAAAAAAATTTATTCTTGCAAGTGATGTCAAGAAGATTAAGATAGATAGATAGATAGATATTTAAAGACACTTTGTATTTTAGAGTAATTTACAATATAAAAATTTTTGCAATATAATTGATTTATCACATATAGAAGGAAGAAACTATTGCCTGTTTTTCTTTGTATTTGCTACAAAACTTGAAAGAATAGAAAATATGGTGTTTAAAATTCTTAATAAGGACATAGCTTTCAAATATCATAGTTTACCTTAACTCATAAAAAATCATAGATTCTCAGACCTGGATAGGCCATCAGAAATATTCTAACACAAGAATATTTAAAGATGTTCATTTTAATATAAATACTGAAACCCAGTAAAACAAAATAAGTGTCTTTACCTAATGTTACTCCATCATTCATCCAACAAACACTCATAATTAACTGAGCACATTTTGGGGTTTCAAGGATTGAAAACAAAACAAAACAAAAAAGACAAACCCCTTACCCTTTAAAAATTCTGTTCTAATTATGGAAATTGGTGAGAAGAATTGGCCCTTTCATTTAGAATGGCCATTGGCAAATCCACCCCTTTCCTTTTCTTATGCTTAGCAGCAAGGGGCTCCAGTTGCACTGATCCCTCTCAGGGGACAAGCAACAAAGCCTCTCCTAACATCAGCACACTTGTTTGTGTGTGCACACTTGCTTGCTCAGCAGTGTTGCAAGCTCTTAAGCCCTATTTATGAACTACCTTTCCGGACCTGGGTGACTTTGGTTTTGCATATTCAACTATCATCTCTCAATTCGATCTATAAATCTTAAAAAGATACCTAGGAAGAGTTCCCACTTCTTGAACACTTTGCACAGAGTGTCCAGCTCTGCCTGACCTAATACACCTCTTATAAATCCAGGAGAACCTGGAGGATCTTGTGTGCTTTTCTATTCTCTATCTTTAAATTTTCACTTCCTATTTTATTTACTTTGCACCAAGTAGCTCTACTGATGTTTTTGTCAATAATTGATTAATCTCATGTACTTCCTTTTTATCAGCCCATGCCTTTAGAATCTAAATTATTTCCTCTTGTCACACACATACACACACACACACACACACACACACACACACACACACGGTCACTCAATCAGTCAATCTGCTACTGGAAAACAGCCCTATGCGATAGTCAAATCCAATTCCACATAGGCCACACATAACAAATATTACATTTCATTCATCTTTAACAAATATTTTTTAAACCTAATATTAATTCTTATAACTCACAGACTCTCACTCAGTTTTCTTTGAAGATTTATCTGGTTAACATTGCTCCAAATTGATCTCTCATACCTTTTATCTCCAAAGTTGTAGACATGTGCTATGGCCTTATGTCTTATAAGGCCTTTCAACTAGTTTAGGATACATATGTTAATGAGTCATCAGGCTATTTCTTTCAATTTGCATAAAAATAGGAAACCTAGGATACAATTAAAACATATGTATTGAATTTATGAATAAATGATCTCAGTGAAATTTTAGAATACATAAATTTTATGTTTTATAGTAATTGATCTTTGTGAAATATGGATATGTAAAATAAATGTCTTCTAACAGAAATGGGAAAGGAACTGGTATATTGCAATCAGAGTATGTATGGTTTATTCTTATTTTGTCATTTATTAGTAATGTGTGATACCTTACCTTTCAATTTTATGAACTATATAATACGAATAGCAAGCATTTGTCTTCATTTCAGTAGTTAAATATGATAAATCATAAAGGGCACTAGAAATATTAAGCATTCCATAAACCTATTATTTTATTTTGGCTGTTTTTATGTCATTTTTAAATCTGAATTTCTATAGATCTCCACATCTATATGTAAATTTCAAATATAATGATTTTTGAAAGTACATTTCATTTTTTTTTTTTTTTAAATTTTTTTTTCAACGTTTATTTATTTTTGGGACAGAGAGAGACAGAGCATGAATGGGGGAGGGGCAGAGAGAGAGGGAGATGCAGAATCGGAAACAGGCTCCAGGCTCTGAGCCATCAGCCCAGAGCCTGACGCGGGGCTCGAACTCCCGGACCGCGAGATCGTGACCTGGCTGAAGTCGGACGCTTAACCGACTGCGCCACCCAGGCGCCCCATTACATTTCATTTTGAGTATATTTGTCTTTTTTTCATTTTTCATGCTATACCTTACAAGTCTCAATTTACACATTTTATAGACAAACTTATATAGTCTTTCTTATGACATAAAATCTTAAGCATGTGCCTCATATCCAATGGACATGGAAGAACTATATTTGGTCATTAAAGTTTTTATTTCATTTTAGCAAATATTTTATATGGCTTAGAAAATAAAATAGATTTCCTGTTAGATAATGATGGGGAACCTATCTGTATTGTTAGTCCGGTTTTTCCTCTTTGGCATTTTTTTCTCTCCAGCTTTCTTGACATATTACTGACATATTACATTGTGTAAGCTTAAAGTGTATAACTGTTGACTTGATACCTTTATATATTGATGATTACCAGCATAGCATTAACTAACACCTCTATCCCATCACATAATTATCGTTTGTTTTCCATGGTGGGAACAATTAAGATTTACTCTCTTAGCAACTTCAGATATATAATACAGTATTACTAGCTATAATCACCATGCTATACATTAGATCCTCAGAACTTTTAATCTTATAGCTAGAAGTTTGTACCCTTTGAACAATAGTTTTCCCTTCTCCCACCCTCCAGTCTTTGGTAACCATGATTCTATTCTCTTTCTCTGAGTTTTGCTTTTCTGGCTTCCATATATATGATATCACGGAGTATTTGCCTTTCTCTGTCTGACTTATTTCACTTAGCATAATGCCCTCAAGATTCACCAAAGTTGACCCCAGTGGTAGGATTTCCTTCTTCCTCATGGCTGAACAATATTCCAGTGCTACATACCACATTTTCTTTACCCATTTTTCCGTTGACTGCAACTTATGTGGTTTCCATATCTTGTCGATTGCGAATAACACAGCAACAAACATAGAAGTTCAGCGATTTTCCCATGATCTTGACTTTATTTCTTTCAGATATATACCCAGAAGTAGGATTGCTGGATCATACAGTACTTCAATTTTTTTTTTTTTTTTGAAAAAAATGTCTATTCAGGTCCTCTGTGCAGTTTTCAATAGGATTGTTTAGTTTTCATTTGCTTTTGAGTTTAAGGAGTTCTTCATATATTTTGGACATTAACCACTTATCAGATATGTGATTTGCAAATATTTTTTCCCATTCTATAAGTTTCCTTTTCATTTTGTGTGTGTGCCTTTTCATTTTGGGTGTGTGTGTGTGTGTGTGTGTGTGTGTGAGTGTATGTATGCTTGTTTTTGTTTTGTCTTTGCTGTGCAGAAAAGTGTGATATATTTCCACTTGTTGATTTTTCCTTTTGTTGCTTGCATTTTTGATGTCATATTCAGAAAATTGCGGTCAAGACTTAGGTGAAGGGATTTTTACCACTGTTTTCTTCTAGGATTTTTATGGTTTCACATTGTGTCTTTAAGTCTTTAATCCACTTGAGTTAATTTTTATGAGTGTGGTAAGATAGAGATCCAATTTCATTTTTATGCATGCAGCTTTCCTTTTTCCAAACACCATTTATTGAAGAAACTATCTTTTCTCTGTTGATTATTATTGGATACTTTGTCAAATATTAATGGGCTATATATGCAGGGACTTGCTTTTGGTTTCTCTGTTTTGTTCCATTGATCTGTGTGTCTACTTTTATGCCAAAACCATACTGTTTTGATAACTATAGCTTTGTAGTATAGCTTAAAATCAGGTAGTGTAATGCCTTCAGATTTGTTAATCGTTCTCAGGATTTCATTGACTATTTAGGGATTTAGTGGTGCCATACAAATTTGAGAATAGTTTTTTTTTCTATTTCTTGGGAAAACATCATTGAAATTTTTAAAAGGATTGTATTGAATCTGTAGATTTCTTTCAGTACTATAAACAATTTAATGACAACTTTTCTTCAAATGCATGAGCATGGAATATTTTTCCATTTATTTTTGTCTTATTCATTTTCTTGCATTAAAGTTGTGGTTTTCAGTGCACAGATTTTATTTGATCTCTTTTGTCAGATTAATTCCTAAGTTTTTAATTATTCTGATCCAGTTGAGAATGAGTTTGCTTGCTTTCTTTCTTTCTTTCTTTCTTTCTTTCTTTCTTTCTTTTTACATTTTGGTGATCAGATATGGACACACACCTACTCCTTGTATGTTGACTTTGTATTCTGCAGCTTTACTGAATCTGTTGATTAGTTCTAGCAGTTTTTTGTGGGGTTTTAAAGGTTTTCTCTATATAATATTATATAATCTACAAACAAAGACAATTTTACTTCTTTATATCCTAATTTGACACCTTTTACTTCTTTTTCTTGCCTGATTTATTGGGCTAGGACTCCCTCTACTATGTTGAATAAGAGTGGTGAGAGTAGGCACTCTGGTCTTTTTCTTGATCACAAAGGAAAAGCTTTCAAACTTTCACCAATGAGTATGGTATTGGCTGTGAGTTTGTTATATATGGTCTTTAATGTGTTGAAGTTGTCTTTCTATACCCAATTTGTTGAAGGTTCTTATCATGAAAGAATGTTGTATTTTTTTAAATGCTTTTTCTGCATCTGTTGAGATGATCATACGATGTTTATCTTTTATTCTATTAACATAGGATATGACATTTATTGATTTGCAGATGTTGCACCACCCTTGCATCCCAGGGATACAACTCACTTGGTCATGGAGAGAGAGAGAGAGAGAGAGACAGAGACAGAGACAGAGAGAGAGAATCTTTTCACATACATTTATCAGGGTTATTGGTAATTGTTTTCTTCTTTTGTAGTGTCTGTGTCTGGCTTTAGGATGAGGGTAAGGCTGGCTTCAAAAAACTTAATTTCATGGATAAAAAGGATGTTGCATATCTATATTTGTATAGAATGGAATACTACTCAGTCATCAAAAAGAATGAGAGCTTGCCATTTGCAACAATGTGGATGGAGCTAGAGTGTATTATGCTAAGTGAAATAAGTCAGTCAGAGAAAGACAAATATCTTATGATTCCACTCATATATAAAATTTAAGAAGTACAACAGATGAACATAGAGGAAGGGAAGGAAAAATAAAATAAAAACAGAGAGGGAGGCAAACCATAAGAGACTCTTTTTTTTTTTTTTCAACATTTATTTATTTTTGGGACAGAGAGAGACAGAGCATGAACGGGGGAGGGGCAGAGAGAGAGGGAGACACAGAATCAGAAACAGGCTCCAGGCTCTGAGCCATCAGCCCAGAGCCCGACGCAGGGCTCAAACTCACGGACCGCGAGATCGTGACCTGGCTGAAGTCGGACGCTTAACCGACTGCGCCACCCAGGCGCCCCAAGAGACTCTTAAATACAGAGAACAAACTGAAGGTTGCTGGAGGGAAGGTGGGTGGAAGGATGAGCTAAATGGGTGATGTGCATTAAGGAGGATCCTTTTTGGGATGAGCACTGGATGTTATATGTAAATGATGAATCACTGGGTTCTACTCCTGAAACCAGTCCTACACTGTATGTTAAATAACTTGAATTTAAATAAATAAATTTAGAATCACAAAAAAAGAAAAAAAATTAGTTTTAGAGTGTTCCATTCTCTTTAATTTTTTCAAAAGTGTTTAGAAGTATTGATTAGTTCATGTTTAAATTTTAAAATAAGAATTCACATAAAGATAAAAATTAAATTAAAAAATAAAAAAATAAAATAAGAATTCACCACTGAAGATGTCTGGTTCTAGGCTTTGCTATGTTGAGAAGATTTTATTATATTACTTATTCAATCTTCTTACTTTTCATTAGTCTATTCAGATTTTCTATTCTTTCTTTCTTACTTTCTCTTCTTTTTTTTCTTTTTTTTTGGTAAATTATATGTTTCCAGGAGTTTATCCTTTTCTTCTAGCCTATCCAGTATGTTGGAGTATAATTGTCCATAATAATCTCTTATGATTTTTGTATTTCTGTGCTATCAATTGTAATATCTTATCTTTCATTTCTTTTTTTTTTTCCTGAGACTACCTCTTTTTTTCTGAGTCAGTCTAGCCAAAGATTTCTCAAATTTGTTTATATTTTCCAAAAAAAACAAAAAACAAAAAACAGCTCTTGCTTTCATTGATTTTTTGTTGTCTTTCTGGTATCTATTTTATTTATTTCTACTCTGATCTTTATTTCCTACCTTCTGCTAACTTTAGGCTCAGTTTTTTGTTCTTTTTCTAGTTGCATGAGGTGTAAAGTGACATTGTTTATTTGAGATCTTTCTTGTGTTTTTATGTAGGCATTTATCACTATAAACTTCCCTCCTACAACTGCTTTTGCAGCATCCCACAGGTTTTGATAAGTTACTTTCCTTTTCATTTATTTCAATGTATTTTTTGATTTCCCACATGATTTATCCTTTAACCCATTGTTTGCTCAAGTTATTTAATCTCCACATTGTTGTGAAATTTCCACTTTTCTTGCTATTGATTTCTAGTTTTATATCATTTTTGTCAGAGAGATACTTGGTATGATTTCAATCTTATTAAATTTGTTAAGACTTTGTTTTGTGATTTATCATGTTATTTTTCCCGGAGAGCATCATATATGTTCGTGGGAAGAATTTGTACTCTGCTTCTGTTAAATGGAATGTTCTGTGTAGTCCTGTTAGTTCTGTTTAATCTAAAATATGGTTTAAATCCAAAATTTCCTTATTGGTTTCTTTGCCTGGATGGTGTATCCATTGTTGAAAGTTGGGTATTAAATTCCCATATAATTGCACTGTTGTCTATTTCCCCTTTCAGTTCTGTTAGTATTTGCTTAATATATTTAGCTATTCCACTGTTAGATGCATATATATTTATGATTGTTATGTTTTTGACGGATTGACATCCTTATCATTGTATAATGACTGCTTTGTCTGTTATTACCATTTTTAATGTTTATTTTGTCTGATATAAGTATAGATATACCTGCTGTCTTTTGATTTCCACTTACATGGAATATCTTTTGCATTCTTATATTTATTTACTTTACTGTGGCTATGTGTGTCCTTAAATCTGAAGTAAAACTCGTAGGGAGTATAAAATTGGGCCTTTTTTAAAAATCCATCTAGCCATTCTGTGCCTCTTGATTGGAGAATTCAATACATTAATAATTAGAATGGTTATTGATAGGTAAGGACTTACTAACATCTTAACGTTTGCTTTCTGGCTGTTTTTTAGTTCCATTTTTTTTCTCTTGCTGCCTTCCTTTGTAAATTGGTGATTTTCCATAGTGGTATGCTTAGATTCCCTTCTTTTTATCTTTTGTGTACCTATAGTAGATTTTTTTCTTATGGTTCCCATGAGGCTTACATAACACATATATGTATGTACATATAACACTGATAATACTGTAATTTTAATAGCATTCAAAACTCTATCATTTTACTCTTCTCAATTGTTATTCTTATAATGTCACCATTTACATAGTTTTTGCTTGTGTATCTATTAACAAATTGTTGAAGCTACAGCTATTTTTAATATTTTTGTCCTTTAGCTTTTATATTAGAGCTAAGTGGTTAACACATCACCATATTACAGTATTAGAATATTCTGATACTGACTATATGTTTGTCTTTATCATAATGCTGTACATTTTTGTATGTTTTCATATTACTAACTTGCATCTTTTTGTTTCCGCTGGAAAAACTCCCTTCAGCATTTCTTGTAAAGCAGGTTTAGTGGTTATGAATTTCCTCAGCTTTTGTTTACTAGGGAAATTATTTCACCTTTGATTCTGAAAGACAGCTTTGCTGAGTAAAGTATTTTGGTTGGAAGTTTCTTTTGTTGTGTACTTTGAATATATCATTCCATTCTCTCTTGGCCTGCAAGGTCTCTGCTGAGAAATCCACTGATCACCTTGTGGGAGTTCCCTTGTATAAAAATTTGTTTTCTCCTGATGGTTTTAAAATTCTCCTTGCCATTGGTTTTAGACAGTTTTATTATTATGTGTCATGGAGAACATTGCTTTGGTGTGACATTTGAATGTAACCTATTGATTTCATGAATTTAGATGTCCAAGTCTTTCCCGGGGTGTGGGAAGTTCTCAGCCATTATTTATTTAAATAAATTCTATTTTCTTTTTTCCTTCTTCCGGACTCCAATGATATGTACATTATTATTTATATGGCATCCAATACTTCCCACAGACTTTCTTCATTCCTTTTCAATCTGTTTTCTTTTTGCCTATCTGACTGGATAATTTCAATTGGTCTATCTTCTAACTCACTTCAAGTCTGCTGCTGAAAATTATTGAGATCAGCCTTTGTTTTCTTCAGCTCCATATTTTCTGTTTGGTTCATTTTATGTTTCTCTTTGTTGAACTTCACATTTTATTCTTGTGTTGTGTTTCTGATATCATTAAATTGTTTATCTGTGTCCTCTTACAGCTCTCTGAGCATCAGTATAACAATTATTTTAAATTCTTTGTCAGGTAATTCCGGATCTCCATTTTATGGGTCTGGTTACTGGAGGTTTACTGTATTCCTTTGGTGGCGTCATGTTTTCCTGATTGTTCACAATCCCTATAGCCTTGCACAGGTGTCTGTGCATTTGAAGAAGCAGTAACATCTTCCAGACTTCACGGACTGTATTAAGGGAAGGTTTTTACTTTCAGATGGGGGTATGCTGGATCATACCATGAGTCTGATTCTAGTGGTGTAGGCCACTGAGTATGGGAATGCATGAAATCAACAGATATAAGGAAATATGATGTCTCTTTGGCTCAGGCCACTGAGTTCCACAGCATCAACAACTGTGTGGTCTTAGCAAACACTGTAGTGGTGGGGGTTTGCAGTGACTGTAAGGGTTGTTGTGGTCCTCAGTGATGCCTCCAAGACTGGCAAGGACCAGAGCAGGCAGTGGTGGTGGCCAGAGCTGGTGGTGTTACAAGGCCAGCTGTAGGTGCCTATGTAGTAGCAATGACTAGTTGCAGATACACATGTAATGATGGGGGTCAGGGTAGTTAGCAAGGGCTGGACAACTCTGGGCTCATTGGCTGCTATCGGGGTTCTGGTTGTCGTCCTGCTTTCTTGTGGCTGCACACTGTCCCCTTGGGCACATACAGTGCAGTAGAAACTGATGATGTAGTGAGGCTGGGGGCATGGCAGTGCACAGCTAGAAGGGCTAGCTATAGGTACTTGTAGTGATATAAACCAGTGACAGAAGGGAAGGCATGACCACAGAAAGCTGTGAAGAACCTAGCTGTCAGTGTGCTCACCATTGACTGCACACTCTCCCTTTGGGTATGCATACTGCAGGGGAGGCTGAAGAAGAGCATTGGTCTATAGGATGCTGTTGGATCGGCCAGTCCTAAGTGTGGACACAGTGGTGGGGGTCAACAGGGAGGGCTAGGCTGGCATTTTACCCTCATGCAGCTTCAGAAGCTTAGCCTGGCTGCCAGCATACCTTCTAGGCTCCAGAAGAGCAGGGAAGAACTCAGGTAGCTGACATGTTACAAGTGCAAGCTCAGAGACCTTGGATGGTTTCCAGTGCCAGTCCTAGGCTCCAGTGGGTGGTGTGGTGGATGAAGCAGGGAGAGAATAAGGTGGTTGGCAAGTAGCTGGTGTCAGCAAACCCAAATACCTGTGGGGTGAAAGTTGGCAGGATCCTCAGGGTGTCTGCAGAGGCTATGCTGGCTATTGACTCATCAGCGGCAAAATCTGCTGGTTTTGTCTACAGAGCCAGTCTCTGGGAACTGATATCTCTCTTGCTGCATGCATGCATGCTAAAATAACCTCTGCTTTCCTTCCATGATTCTGGCTACCTCAAAACATATGTTTTGACAAACTGGTTGGGATAAAGTCAAGGCAGGATCTTTACACTGTGCTCCGAGAGGCTGGAGATCTGGTTGCTCATGCTCCGCCTCCTTTCCTGGTGAGAAGAACTCCAACTAGGAAGTACCTTCTTGTCACTGAATGATGCCAGATTAGGAGATGAGATGACAAAGGAACAAAGAAATTATCTTCCTTCTCTCCTTATTGTTTTTTGTTTGTTTGTTTGTTTGTTTTATTGTGTTGCTGAAACTTCCTAAGTGGATTTTACAATCTCCCATAACTATTTTGGTTCATAGATAGCAATCGATTGATGTTTGTCAGGGGGGACAGGGAAGCTGAGTTCTCCTCTGTTGCCATTTTTTCTGCAATCCCTCCTGGGCAATTTGTTCTCTCTCCTTATTTTCTCATAAGATCCTCCAGTGCACACAATATCATGTAAATGTCACGATTCAGAGTTGTGCACGAAAGTACTCAGTTGGAATTGAGATTTAGTAGATTAAAACTGCAAAGTCGGCAATCCCGTGGACCAGTTAGTGTAATGTAGATTCATAAACTAATAATAAAACTAGCCATATGAAATATAATGTGTGAATCTCTTGCATAACTATGTGTCACCTCTTTCAGTGGCCAAAATAAAAGAGCCACTTCTGGCTCACTGTTACAAACCCCATTTCTGATACAAAAAGTTACATGTGCACATGTATCTAGCAAATATGTTATTTCCTGTGATATTAATTAATATGTAAATGAATATGAGTAGTTCCGAGAAGCCATCTAAGACCACCTCCCTTGTAAAACTGTCAAAAATTTGTTTTGCAATTATATGATGCTTGTTCTGGCTTGAGAGCTGAAATGTGAGTTATTGTTGTACATGAGGCAGAAAATAATTTTTTGTAGTGCATTTAATACATACTGAGGTCTTAGCTCTCCAGAAATGTTATAGTTAATAGGAATTTTTAAGCCTTTTTTTCCTGTTCAAGACATTTACTGCGTTTTATGTGTAACTCTCCAGAATGAGTGCTTATTACAGTTACATTTTGTTAAAGTAAAAATTGCTATGAATTAAAACCCTTGATAAGTAGAAAGACAGCATCCTACTTAGCATGTACCTGCATTTTCAATTTATTGATTATGTTTTGGTCCTTAGGTGTGACAAAACCAATGGGGAGGCTTAAAAATAAACCTATTTTCATATTTCTTATGCTCAAATCCATATTTACAATTTTAATATTCCAGAATAGAATTTTTTTAAACTTACATATAATTGGTTAAAAATGAAGAGCTAATTATATTATGAAATAAGAAGACTAGAGGACTTATAAAGTCCACCTACTTATTACCTCTACAGGTTCTCCAGTGCTTAACCATATTAGCAACTGTTTTATCTTTTTTTAAAAAAATGTAATGTTTATTCATTTTTTGAGAGAGAAACAGAGCACGGGCAGGGAAGGGGCAGAGAGACTGGGAGTCACAGAATCAAAAGCAGGCTCCAGGCTCTGAGTTGTCAGCATAGAGCCTGACGTGGGACTCGAACACCCGAGCTGAGCCGTGAGATCATGACCTGAGCTGACATCAAATGCTTAACTGACTGAGCCATCCAGGCGCCCCACAACTGTTTCCTATTTATCTCTATTTTGATAACCTGTTGAGCTCTCCAACTTCAACACACACAAAACTCAACTTAATATATTTCCATTTAATAATCAACACACTTTCTAAACCTTTCAGGTTCTAGTAAAACCACATACAAGTAAAAAAAAATCATGAAACCATCAATCTTTGTTTCTGTTACAAAATAAAATAAAAAATAATGAAGAAAAAACAGATTTAGAGTAATGTGCAATTTAATTCTCACATCCATCATTTATTTAACAACATAGAGTGTCTATGAAAGTAGTATGTATTTATTGTAGCTCGAGGAATAGTATAGTAAGTGGAATATATAGGTCCCCTGTCTGGTAGTGGAGAAAGATAGTCAATTAACAAAACACATAAATGCATAGCACTTCAGCTTGCAGTAAGTGCTCTGGACTGACATCTAGAGTGACAAATGAAAAACATTTATTTCAGTCAAGAGCCACTCATCCTTAATGAATGGCTAATCCCAGCCTTTAGCCTACATGCAAATACAAGAAAATGTAATAGTATAAATGCCTACTTCTTGAATTACATAACTTAAGCTTGAATAATAAGATACAATAGTCTAGATTGAGGCTGCAACAATCTGTTAGCTCCTTTCTCTGTTACAATATGAGATTTTTTTTTAAAGGCATGTGTGTACATTCTAAAGGACTCTCTACCTTAACTCTGCATAAATTGCCAGAAAATTACAAATGAACAACTGAGCAAATAAAATCCAAAACCAGAACAATCCATATTCAACTTGCCAAGAATATATGGAGCCATATGAATGCATGACAAGTGAGAATATTTTCTAGGTGACCCATAACAACTTTTTACATTAATAGTCAGAGACAGTTAGCTCCTGTTGCTATGTTTCCCCTCAAATGTCTGTATGTTAAAGAATATCTTTAATGTAATTTTGCATAAGTACGCATTGACTGTATGCTTTTTTCCAAGAACAAATAGTATTTTTCAAAGCAAAACAAGTCCTTCATCAACTTGAAGGGAAAAATAATATGAAACTTAAAATATGTTATATTATATATTTTTAAGTAAGCTCTATGCCCAGTGTAGGGTTCAAACTCACAACCCTAAGATCAAAAGTCATGTGGTCTACCAACTGAACCATGCAGGCACCCCAGATTTTATCTCTATCTCTATCATCTCTATCTCTCTCTCTCTGTCTCTCTCTCTCTCTCTCCCTATCTCTATCTCTATGTCTATCTCTATCTCTATCTCTATCTCTATCTCTATCTATCTTTATCTTCTTCTATATCTATATTTACATAGATATAGATATTTATATTTATGTGTTTATTATTTTACTTATTTTATTATTTATTTTATTTTATTTTGGCAAAGGCAAACAATGAAAAATCTCTAGAGTCCAGTCTTACCCAAGTTAAACACATTACGTATGGTAAGATTCCTATGACAGAGATATAAGTACATTGTGGATCCTTAAGCAATGTCATATTCATTTCCTTACTCCACTATTACACCTAGCAATTAATTGGTTAACTGGCCTCCAATCCTTCATCCTAATCAGTATTTCTTACATGTGAAAGTTACCTTGCAAGGTGTTTCCTATGTCAAATATGGAGACATATTTGTCTTTGGAAAATATCACATTTATCATTGTATAAGTTCAGAAGTCACACTGTTCTGAAAGGCGGTTATCCTTTTCTGTAATTGTTTTGTGTCATTTTAGTTTTAGCTCTGTTAATACTTTGTTAGTCCAGAATCTTGACTTTTACAAATTAGGAACAAAGTAGGCACTTAATAAGATCTTATTGATATATTGTCTGATGAATTCAGACATCCTTCTAAAATAAACTGTTCTATTATGCATAACTGCATTTATGCATTCAAGCTTTTTGAACTCTTGAATGAAGGCTTCTGTCAAAATATATCATATTTACACAAAATGCAGCAATTTGACTTTAAAATAATATATATGGCAAAAAGGAGTCCCTAGATAAATTTAGAGAGGGAGATGATAAGATATGAATGACAGGAGGGGATGAGTATTTTTACAGTATAATTTTAGGAAGACAAGAAAGTCAAAGAAATGATTAGAATTCTGGAAATTGAGTGACAGGATTTTTCCAAATGACAGTGAATAAGCAAGTCAAAAGATAAACAAGGATATTCTCTTTGGCCAAGGAGTAGGAGACATGTATTTGATAAGGAATGGTATGGTAAAGTCATAAGTAGATAGAGTGGCTTAAAAATCATCTAAAAATAAAGTAAGAATCATCTAAAAAAGAATAATAATAATTTTTAAGGTCTATTAATGTTGAAAATAAAAAAAATAAAGTGAGGAAAAACTATCTTTAAAATATCTAGTTTTAAGTGAATTAGTAACCTAAAAATGTGTGGTGAAAAACTTCCATATGTATTTTTTTCTTTTTTTATTGAAATGAGATTCTCATAACATATGGTGAAATATTATTAAGTGTACAATCAGTGGCACTTAATTCATTGGTGGTGTATAATCACCACCTCTCTCTAGTCTGAAACTTTTCCATCACCCCAGAAAAACATTCTATGCAATAAGTAGATATTCCCACCTCCCTCCTTCTCTGGCAACCCCTTCCTATCTTTATGGATTTGCCTATTCTGGGTATATCATATCAAAGGAATCATAAAATATGTGACATTTTGTACCTATTTTCAGAAGAGAAGAAATGGTAATTTAAAATAAAGCATTTAAACCTACAAAGTAACTTTATGAAATTTGAAGAAAAAATTTAGAATGAGGTCTCTGACAAAAATAACCAGAGTAGAAATATTTAAAGCATTTTTATTTTTGAATTAACAATGTGATTTATCAACTGTGAGTAAATTTGTCACAAACATAGTTTAAGCAGCCTGTGTAGAAACCATAAAATGGGAAAGAATATGGTGACAGACCAGGACCAGTTTGTTTCCTTCCCAGCAGGTTTATACAGAATTTTGAGACAGCGTATTAAAAGTACCTATCCGACTATGCTGCACATAATAACCATGTAATAAATTAGGCTAATTTTTAGTTAATTGATGACTGTGCACACATAAATGTCAGTTTTCCTCTTATGGAATCTCTGAAACTGTATCTGTTGCAAACAAATTTTCTTAAGACACAGACACTTCCATACAAATCGTGAAGGGAAAAAATGAAAAAGAATATCATATTTTATCTTAAACTGAGACCAGTTCTGGGAATTTACTTGTCAAGTAAGAGTGAGTAATATTGGAGTCCAAATCCATGAGGTTTGAAAGGCTGTTCTGTGGCTAACAAGGAATTGTGCTCCTCCAGTAGGCTTGCTAATGTTTCAATACACAAGTTTGGAAATAATTTTCCAAGCTACTACTTTGTATCGAGTGTTGAAAAAGGCCAACTGGATTTGCTTACCACACTGAGAATTAAAACTCAGAGAGCTATAGTATCACTATTGCCATATAAAAATGGGAATGATATATAAATATTGGTTTAAAATACTGATTAATTTGAAATAACTTCTCTGCCAAATCCAAACTTCACTAGAATATAAGCATACTAAAATTAAAATGCCTTTTGAATTGAAAACCAAATGAATGAATGAATGAAGAAATATGGAAAGCAAGAATAGAAGAATCATAAGAGAACTTTTTCAGGCTAAAGCATAAAAGCTATTGTTATTTCTTTGGCTGCATGTCCTTATTTATAAAGATATCTTTTCCTAGAAAGGTATTCTTTATTTTTCCAAAATAATTTGACTTGTTTGAATATCAAGGTCTTATTTTTCAACATACATTTAAAATTCTGTTTGGGGGCACCTGGGTGGCTCAGTCGGTTAAGTGTCCGACTTCGGCTCAGGTCATTATCTCATGGTCTGTGAGTTTGAGCCCCAAGTCGGGGTCTGTGGTGACAGCTAAGAGCCTGGAGCCTGTTTCAGCTTCTGTGTCTTCTTCTCTCTCTGTTTCTCCCCCACTAGTGCTCTGTCTCTTTTTTGCGCTCAAAAATAAATAAACATTAAAAAAAAAGTAAAATAAAATAAAATAAAATAAAATAAAATACCGTTTAATCATTAATGAATTCTTTATTCTCCTTAGTAAAACTAATCCCTCCCTCCCTCTTTCTATCCCTCCAAATTTTCTGTTCATAGACCTGTTAAAACTATATTCCATTGATGGTTGAAATCTACATCTTTAAATATAAGCCTTCTGTTCTGTAAACCACAGAAGCATAGACATGTTGTTTATTGCTTTTGTCCTGGTGATTTGTACGGCAAATGACACACAATTGGCAGTCATTATGTGTCTGTGGTAACGGTTGCAATATGTAAATGAGTAAAAGGGCATATTGGAAACAATGTTATGTTGTAAAGTTCTGCATACCTAATAAGGGTTTGTAGTATTTTTTTAAAGTAATTTTACAATTATTTTCATCTTTGAAAATATGTTACTAGTTTTCTGTTCTTTGTGGACTCACAACTTTGAAATCTCTTCTGAATTATGGAAAATTTTACTGGAGATATTCTTTCTCCCAACTATTTGAGAATATTGAGGTGATTTTCTGGTTCTGTATCCAAAGGCCAAAAAATTTCAGAAATAAAGGCTTTGGGGTATGTTAGGGAGCCAACTTCACTGGGCTATGTCCCCATGCCCAGATGTTGTGAATGTTGGCTGACAGGGGTTACAGACACCTCTTCTCTAGAAAATCATTCTCAGTCTGAGAAGTTAAGCACCTTACCTCTTGTCTAAGTAGTCAATCCCCAACAATTGATTGACAGGGGTAAAAATCTCCCTTTTGTCTCAAAGTGTGTCAATCTTGTGTTGAGATGCCCTGTGGGACCAGAGGGATGCTGCTCTCCTGACAAGGCATTCTTAACTAGCTTTGCCTCCCTGTTCTGTGCCCATCAATTCCCTTTCTCTAGAGCACTGTCCTCAATAAATAACTCTCACATAAATCCCCCAAACTTATTGCTAAGGAATCCAATCTGAGATATTTCATATCTGACACAGTCCTAGGAATCAAACTCTAAGGATGCAATTGATCTGTAAGTGGTCATTCTCTGGCTGGATTGCAAAGAAGACCACACAACAGGTAGTATGTAGGTGAGGACTGAAGAGTCCTCTTATTTACTGCAGGGCTATTTTCCCCTGGGGAACCCTGTGATGGAATATAGGTGTAAAGAGGTCCTCTGACTTGTGCATTATCACCTGTCTTTGGGAGTCTCACTTGTTGTATTCTTTTCCTGCAATGGTATCATTGCCTTATCGTAAGTATTGTTATGCGACTGCAGTTACCCATTTTAACGAAGAATGTACCACAAGTATATAATCAGAAGGAACAGTGAAAATACATCCATGGACAGTTTTTGGAGAATGAATTTATGTTGGTACTTGTTTACCCCCTCTATTTGTTTCTTTTTCTGTTTTTTTTTTTCTTTTTAAAGTTTATTTATTTATTTTGAGAGAGAAACAGAGTATAAGCCTGGAAGGACCAGAGAGAGAGAGAGAGAGAGAGAGAGAGAGAATCCCAAGAAGACACTGCACTGTCAGCATGGAGCCCTGTGTGGGGCTCAAACTCACGAACTGTGAGATTATGACCTGAGCTGAAACCAATTGTCGAATGCTTAACCCACTGAGCCACCCAGATGTCCCTCTACTTGTTTCTTAATAAGCAAAAACTGAGTACAGTATCTCCTAATTATAAGCACTACATGAGAATTGAAAAGTACATGTAAGCAAAATGGTTGAAAAATCAGTATGTTCTCTGTGTTTTTAAACGTCAGCGTTTATGTTGGGTTTAATTTGGTTTTAACAGTATCATAAATGATGAAATTGAATAAATATTATATTCTAACCTCCCCACCCTCCCCCCTTCCCCCCCCCCCCAAAAAAAAAGAAAAAGAAAGAAAAACTTTGAAAAGAATGGAGAAAATAGCAAACACAAGGAATGTGGAATTAGGTGACTTTTAATAGGTGACTAATACATTTAAGAGATAAAATGACAGGCTTAGATCATTTAGGCAGCAGATTGAAAGAAAGTGTAAGGTGCCATAGGACTTTTGGAACAACACTGAAGTGACAGTCTTCTGTAGCTGGAGAGCCAACCAAGCTAAAAGCCAGACACATGGCTGTTAAGAGTGGCAGAATATCAAAGCTCTGAATTGCCAGGCTAGATAATGATCTAGGGCCACTGTAGGGATGTAGGGAAAAACCAGGATACTGAAATCTGGGATGGGGGTATATATAAAGTTTTTTTCAAAGAAAATGGAACCCTAGGTTCTCATAGACCCTCCAAGCTTGCAGTTCTGATTTGGGGCTTTGTCTTATACCTTAAGATTTAATTTCTTTTTTTTTTCTTTTTTTTTTTTTTAACGTTTATTTATTTTTGAGACAGCGAGAGACAGAGCATGAACGGGGGAGGGTCAGAGAGAGGGAGACACAGAATCTGAAACAGGCTCCAGGCTCTGAGCTGTCAGCACAGAGCCCGACGCGGGGCTCCAACTCACGGGCCGCGAAATCATGACCTGAGCCGAAGTCTGAAGCTTAACCGACTGAGCCACCCAGGTGCCCCAAGATTTAATTTCTTAACAAGCGCCCAGTGAGATGGATGCCTAGAAGCTTAACATAAGAAAGGGCCCACTTTACATGGTGGCCAGAACTGCTGTGATAGACCACTGGGAAAGGGGTGGGGGGAAGATGCTTGAAGAAGTGGACATACTACCATTTAATTACTATTGAAGTTTAGTTACTATATCAAAATGCAAATAAAATGGTGATGGTTTCAATGAATGAATTGCTTGCTAAATGGATAGAGATTTGTGAATATACCCATTAAGTGGTAATACTTGCTCAACATCATTAACTTTTCATAGTGTTTTATTGGTTCCATGGTCTTAGAAATAACATGTTTTAATAAAATGACCATGAATATACTGTTTTGTTTCTTGAAATGGAAATGGTGATGTGACATAGCTGTCTCTGGATTGGTTGAAGTGTTTTTTTTTCATAATGATTACTCTTTGTTACTCATTATTTTGATTAAATTTCAAGGACTTCTTTTTTCATTTAAAGCTTCACAGGAACTGTAAATTTCTCCACACAGGATCATTCCTCAGTTCATTATGCTGACTAACGAGAAGCTTTGTCATGTATTTATTTAATGAATATTAAAAAATGAGAAATTAGGAGTATTTGCCTCTGTTCATTTTGTTTTCTCAATCACTAGTATTGTAAATGAGTCAGTGTGGTATAAAAGAATAGGACTAGTAATGTAAAATCAATAGGAAATAGAGTTAGCATCATTTATTTGACCCTTATCATGAAAAATATATTCATATTTTTATCTTTAAGATTTTAAAGCCCATGTATTAATATAATTAATATAATATAATTAATATAAATTCATGTTAATAGAAGAATCAACATTAATCTATTCTCTCCTAGTTAACTTTTAACATGTAAATGAGAATAGCCATGTTCCAATAGAAATGTGCAAGTTACCTTTTATATGGATAGAGATGGAGTTGATTTTGCCAAAAATAAATATTTATTGCAATCAGATGACATTTTCTCCAATGAAAATTTAATAGGGCTGAATAATATTCACCATAAAGAATATTTTACTATTAAGGACGTTTCTAAGAATTTCAGAAAGTATTTTTCTGAACGACAATAACACAGACCAAGGTCACAGATAATTGCTCCATTTCCCCTTTCATTTTTTTTCCCCTTTTTATGCCCCAGTTGCTTATCTGATGGAACTGGTTTTCTTCAGTGAATTTTTTTTTTGCAAGGGATTTAAAAAATCTTTCCTGAAGATAATAATCCTTATTGCAGAGTGGTTGAAAATCTGACCTCTATAAGACTGAGGGCAAATATTATGCAAATAAAGACAAAAAGAATGATTGTGATGGCTTACCATCCCTTCAAAGACCTTCAGTAGTGCTGACTTAACACTAAACATCTTTGAGAAGCCAGGCTTCCCAACATATTTAATTCATCCTAATAGTATCAGAGGTCAACTGAATATACAGTAGTCCACATAACTACATTAAATTGTATTTTGATTTCATCAGTGTTTGTCTTGTCATAAAAGTGACACAGCAGGCTCAGGTTAAATATTTAAACGGAACACTTAGGCATCCATCTGGTGAGACGTTGGCAAACTAGCCTGTGGGGGAAGCCCCGCCCACCGCCTGTTCTTGTTTAGTAGTTTTATTGTCAGGTAAGTGCATCCACTTGCTTATTATTAAGACTACTTTCACGTTAGAATGACAGAGTTGAGTGGTTGCAACAGTGACCATGAGTCCTGCAAAGCCTAAAAAATATATTATCTGTTCCTTTTTACAGAAAGTTTCCTAGTGCAATTAAAGTTGTTTATAAACAAAGTTAGTGTTGGAATTAGAAAGTCTATCCCTAACTAGAAACAAAAATCTAATCTTTCAACACTTCCTAATTCTAGAAAAAGTAAAACCTTTTCATTGGTTTGTTAACTTATTTTAAAATATTTGGTGATTTTTAAGGCTGAAGAAACACACAAAAAATTGGTTTCTGTTTTTCATAGTTGGTATCTAAATTTATTGTGATATTTTATCAATTTTGCCTAAATTGTAAAGTGTGATCCCGTAAAGATTTTATATAAATCATAATTAAGCATCGATCTTAGAAAAATATATAGAAGTCATCTTATCCGTCTTCATTGGAATTTTACATATGAGAAAAATTAAATATTACAAGTAAGAAAGGAAGAATGTTAAAATAACTAACGTGACACACGCTTTTTAAAACAAAAACCTGTTTTTGTTTTCTTTTCTTTTTTGGGAAATAATTTGGGGGTTGGAAATGGTCAAGGGCAGATCTAGAGAGAAACCTCATTAACAATTAAGAAGAATCATTAGAGTTTAGCGTTCTCCTATTTATATTAATGTTTGTTAGTTAATGCTATACACTTGCAACACAAAATATCTTTCTCCATTTCAACAACCAATACTGAGTTAGAAAAAAAAATCAGTTAACTATTAATAATAAAAATTCCTCATGTTCAAAGATGAGTTTTTTAACCACACGATTTAAAATTACTACTCTGATACATGGATTAATGTTTAAAATATATTGCATAACAAATAGTCCGTTAGAATTTAAGGGAACGTTCTCTTATGGATTGAAGCATATGGAACCACAATAATTAGATACTGATGATGATCTCATAAACTATGAGATATAGGACAGAAGTCAAAGGCCAGTGGGTGGGAAGGATCACATACTTTTTTCCTTCAGTTCATTTTAATAAACTAATGTTGATGAAGAACCTACTAATGTCAGGCACTGAATTAAGTGTTAAAGATATAGTGATTAATAAATCATAGTCCGGGGCTATCAAGAACTCTTACTGTATTTTAAATATGAGAAATTGACTTACACTGTATCCATCTGTTGTACTATAACAAGTCTATAAATAGTATCAAGTGTCAAGCTTGACAACTCCACAAAAATTATTGACACCATTCAAAATTCATTTAATTTAATTTAATTCTTTCAATGTGTCAGACAGAGTGATAGTTGCTAAGGTTAAAATGATGGGCCAAACAGACACATGCAAATTTTTCATGGAATTAGAGTTTCTAATGAAATACAATTGATTGAATATCATATGGCATATTTA
Source organism: Lynx canadensis (assembly GCF_007474595.2). Classification (NCBI taxonomy): domain Eukaryota; kingdom Metazoa; phylum Chordata; class Mammalia; order Carnivora; family Felidae; genus Lynx; species Lynx canadensis. The sequence continues at coordinate 67,513,925 of NC_044306.2, forward strand.
TAATTGCATACTGTGAAAATTATGTAATCCTGATTTCATTTATACCTTTCAACCATTTCAATCTAGAAAAATTCAACTAAGATTTCAATCTAGAGAAATTCAACTAAGATTTCTTTGAATTTAAAACTACCAATGGTATCAGTTTTCCCTTCTATATCTGGACTAATGTTTCAGTATCTGGTGCACACAAAAGAGAAACCTTTCCTTTACTCAATATTCTCATTAAATATAGAGGAATAAAGAGAAGAAAATAAACACAAACTAAATTTTTTTTGATGTTTATTTATTTTGGGGGGAGAGAGAGAGAGAGAGAGGGCATGAGTGGGAGAGGGGCAGAGAGAGAGAGAGACAGACAGAGACAGAAAGAGAGAGACAGACTCCATCTTAAGAAGGCTCCAGGCTCTTAGCTATCTGCACTGAGCCTGACAAGGGGCTTCAAGTCACAAACCATAAGATGGTGACATGAACCAAAGTCTGACTCAGTCTTAACTGACTGAGTCACCCAGGCACTCTTGAGCCCAAAAGTTTTAGAGCCTTTGTGAATAAAACATAATTGATTTCATATTTGTAAATATATGGAAAAGTGTTGTAGATGACATCCATGCAAATACCTTCAGCATTATGATTCTTAAGATACATTTGAGATTCTCCACCCGTGAATATCCATCATTGACCATTTCACCTCCATTTCTTTTTTTTTCTCAAACACACATGCAATTTGTTGTCCTTTGCCCCATTTCATATACTCATCAATTATCTTTTTCTCTTTTCTTTCTCCTTCCATCACAGAAAAAAAACAAAAAAAAACCAAAAAAACCCAAAAATGTTGTATTCTAATTTTTCATATGCAAAAGCATTAATTTATGCTTTTGCATTAATTTATGCTGGATCTCTGAGTTCACAATAACAATCTGAGTTTACAAAATATTCCAATAAAGAACTTCCATTTTCAAAAGGAATTTTGATGCCAGCTACTAAATTCATAAAGCTTCCATTCCTATAATTGCTAAATGTAGAAAGTGCAATATTCTATGAAATATTAATAGAGATAGCTTGCTACATACAGAAGGAATATTTTAGTTGTTTTCCTAAGGATGATTAGATTTCAATCAGATGCTGTACACTTATTTAAACTAATTTGGACATGTGTCACATTCAGGAAGTCTTGATATTTATTATACAAATAATTATTAGCAGAGAATAAGTGTGTTTGTACAGTCTTTTCACTGACTTGATGAAGTCCCAGTTCTGCACTCACTGCACCTAGAATGTAAGGTTCATCGGACACATAAAACAAGGTGCCAGAAGCAGAATTTTGGGATTTCTGTCAGAATCAGGTCATTAGAAATTCTTCCAAACCTATGGCTGACCAGGCTGACTAACAATTAATTTCTTCGGTAGCATAAGAGTTTCAGAGCTCTTAGAGCACAGCGATTTCTTTTCTTTCCATCTTTTTTTTTAATGTTTATTTATTTTTGAGAAAGAGACAGAGTGCTAGTGGGGAAAGGACAGAGAGAGAAGGAGACATAGAATCAGAAGCAGGCTCCAGGCTCTGAGCTGTTAGCATGCAGCCCAATGTGGAGCTCGAACTCATGAACCAAGAGATGATGACCTGAAGTCCAATGCTTAATAGACTGAGCCACCCAGGTGCCCAGAGCACAGAGACTTCTTAGTGTCATGTTAACTTTTTAATGGCACACTTACACCAAAATAAATACCTAATAGCTCCATGTAGTATTTTGTTATGCCTAGGCAACTTAATAAATATAATGCCTAAATCCTTAGCATGTGTTTGGTGAACATCAGAATCCAATTAGACACTGTCACTCTTATTCCCTGTTGCACATTGATTTTCATGTGACACGAGTTTTATTACAGCAACTAGTTTTGTAAGGATATGACAGTAGCATTTCACCTAAAGGCTTAAGTTACAGCCATGAAAAAAGAAAAAGTAATCTGATAAAATTTATGTCCTATAGGGCTTACATCTTACTGGGTATGAGGCAGATAGAAAACAGGAAATAAATTTTTTAAAGTAAATATTATGTTAGAAAGAGATATTTGCCATTAAGAAAGGTAAACGATAGAAGGGCATAAGGGGTATAGAGTACCATTTTAAATTGGGCAGTACAAAAATGCTCCTGAGGATGGGACATTTTGGAAATGACTTGAAGAAAACGATAGATTGAATTGTTTCATCAAAGGCTTTCTGGACAGGGAGAAAAATATGAGAAAGACCCTGAAGCAGGTATAAATCTGCCTGGTGAACTCAAAAAACATCAAGAAAGTCAGTGTGACTGGAAATGAGTGAGCACACATAGAAAATGGATTGTGGACAAATTATAAAAGGCATTAAGGGTTCAGTGTAAGGCCTTCGGCTTCCACTCTGAAGCTAAAAAAATTCCCTAAAACATTAAAGTGTTTGAAGCATAGAAGCAAGATTATGTAACCCATTGTTAACCTGGATCACTTGGCTGCTCTTCTGAGACTAGAATTTATGTGGGGAAGCAGAAAGACCAGGTAAAACACTATCGCAATCCAGGCTAGAGTTGGCGACATCTTGAATCAGGATAATAGTAGTGCAGGTGGAGAGAAATAGTTTTATTCTTAATATATTTTTAATTGGAGCTAAGATGACTTGTGGATGAATTATATTTGGAAGGTGAGGGAAAGAGGACTCAAAGATGTCTCCAGGCACTTCCTAAGAATTATTGGAGGGATATAGGAAGAACCCATTAAAAGAAAGATAATGAATTTGGTGTCAAATTTATTAAGATAGAGACTGTTGCTAAATATCCAGTGTCCTCTAAGATCATCTACAAATCTTATCTCTTAATAAGAGATAATCTCTTATCTCTTATCTCCCTTACTTAATGTAGGATACTGCTCCAGAAATTCCCCCTCCTACCAAGTGAGGGGATTCAGGACAGCCCTCCCCACAAATGTGCCACTTTATATAGCATGTGGAATATTTTGAGCTGAAGTCACTTAAGACTCTTCAGACTCAAGAGAAACTTTTGTCTCTCCCTTAACCACGTAGAAGACTCTGAATTGGGGGCCTTTACCAGAATAAGGGTTAATAACAGAGTTATTAACAGAGATAAATTTTATCTGAGTGACCCATTTGTATGTCATCCCTTTCCTCTGAAATCCCAACTCCCCACCAATTTCTCCTTACATCAAAATGGCATACCTACCTCCTTTTGCTCAACTGTCTTTGGAATTTACATGCCTGCGTGGATTCCCTGTATATATTCCTATTAAATTTGTTTATCTGACTCACATCAGTTTGATTCTTAGTCTACCCAGAAGGACCTTTGAGGGGACAGGAATTCTTGCTCCCAGACATAAAGTCATTCTCATCAACATAAAAAGATCTTCAGACAGTCTCAACTGAGTTATCTATACTGTCTCCAAATTTTACACCCATAGTCACTAATAGACTCATTCCAATCACAAGTTTACGTAAACATTCTTCAGAAGCATTTACTTTCAGATCACCAAACCCAATGTTTAGTTCTAAGCTTTCATCTTGCTTAGCCTATCAGCAGCTACTGAGAATCACTTTTTCCTGCATCAAATATTTTCTTTACTTGACTTATCTTGGGTTTTTTACTGGATGTCTCTCTCTCTCTCTCTCTCTCTCTCTCTCTCTCTCCATCTCCATCTCTGATTCTCTTTCTTCTAGTGATTATCCCTTTAATTCCCTTACTGGAAATGTTAGAATGACCCAAGGCTCATTTCTTGGACTCCTTTCTTGTCTCTATTTTCATGTATTCCCTGGTAATGAAGTAGTTGAGTTATACAATAAAGTGTTCAGATCAACAGAGAGCATTTAAGAAAAACTAGACTGTTCATGTTGGGATACCACAGAAAAAGCATTGAGAACACCAAAGCATGAGGTTAAAAAGTGCAGTAATTGAAATTAAAGTTATGGAGAAATTATTGTTATTGCTAATGAAAAGCTAGAAATGACCATGATAATGGGTGGCTGAACTGGAGTGAAAGACAAGAACTTTAGAGAAGAGAAATTCAAGTGAAGGGGAAGACAAAGCCTTATTAGAGTCATCAACATAGATATTAAATTAACAAGTATGAAGAAATAATAAGGATATACAGAGTGAGAGTGATCCTGGAGACAAAACCTTAAGAGAAAAGTAGAAAAATGTCCAGATGAGAAGTAGGTGATTTGAATAGAAAGGACAAGTAGCAGAGTAGCTGTATAAAGTTATGCAACTAAAATAAAAGTGGGGGGCTTTAGGGACAGGGGAATGAGGATGAATTTTAAATGGAAATAAGAAACTAGACAGCAGTTTTCAAATACACCCGCACAGTGTAATCACTCAGAAAGCTGAATAAATGCTAATGTTTAAAACCCATTCCTAGCAATCCTGATGATTTTAGTCTGGGCACATCCTTGTAATTTTTAAAGTCTTCCAGATAGTGGTTATGTGAAACCAAGAGTACTTATTTACCCTCAGTTCCAGTAAATACAAGGAATGGAGAATATATCTATAGGGTATAAAATGATCCCAACAAAAGAGAGGTTTTATTCAGAGTAAAGGTTAAGAGAAAGGTTGCCTCATTTAATTATTCTCTGGTGATTACTTATGGATTTCCAGGACTGAGGGAAAGTTTTCAGAAGTGGGGAAAGGAAACTGGATGGGAGATGGACTGTGCTGAGTGTATGGTGATTAGATTGGAGTGAATGAGAAAAGCTGATTCTTGAGTGAATGAAGAAGCAGGTAAGTAGCACATCAGATTGCTGCTATGGGTCTTCAAGGCAGATGGTGATGGAAGGCTGTGAGTTTGGTTGGGGTGGAGTATCGGATGGTCTTTCTGGCCTTTTCTTAGCATCTACCTATACATGGAGACAGAGATTATGTGGCAATCTTATTCTAAGGCTCTCACTTGACCTCTTATTCCTCTGAAAGGAAGCCATATTTCTCTGAAGGACAAACTTCTGGGGACAGCAGATTTTTTTTTTGAAATCCTAGAAGCAATAAGGGGGTGGCTTTATCATTAACATCTCAAACAATTTAAGAATGTCTGCTACTATATGGCTACTTAACATTCATCTGCAAGGTCTAGGTGATGAAAGCAAACAGGAGGCTTTCACAAATAACTTAAAAAGCAGTCATTGTTTTATTTTGAGATCTTATCATTACTAAAAAAACCTTGCAAGACAATATTTTGAAGCACAACGTAGCTACTGAAAGATTTACGAGATGGCTGGAAACATAATATGCTCTAAAAATCAATAGCTTTTCTACATACACAAAATAAATTGATAATGTAAAGAAAAACATAATATCAGAAATTGCAAATTTCAAGCTTCATACCCTTGACCTCACAGAATAGCATAAAGTTGTAATTGTTATAAGAAAAAAAAGAACACAATTTCATAGGGCTTAGAAAGTGAGAGGAGGAAAATGAAAAGGGAGAAGCATGATGAAAGAAGAAAAAATTTGATGAAAAAGAGACATTTCAATCAACCTTTGAGCTTGGTTCCCTTTGCCTACAATAACAACAACAACAACAACAACAACAACAACAACAAAAAGGGTGTGGGTTTACAAATAATCAGATTGCTTGCATATCTGTTAAAGGTCTTTAAATGCTCTTCTTAAAATGAGGTGTATCTTTGACAAAGACAAGAAAAGATAAATGCAGGGAGATGTTGGAAAAGTGTAGAAGAGAGAGAAGAGAGCAAACAGCCTGATAGGAGAAACAACTATTAGACAAATGAGGGAGGGAAACAGTTCTCAATCCCTGAACAACATGGTAGAAATATATATATATTTTTAATAGAAGTATGTAACCCTTAACCCTACCTATAATATTGCTATATCAGGAAATTGAATTTCTTGCACAATGCCATGTATTCATTAAATGCTTCTTTCTAAGAAGCATTAAATTATGGAAAATTATATCTGATATACATTTTCGAAGAGGCAAAATATTTACGTAGCACCTGACTGGCTCAGTCGGTAGAGCATAACTCTTGGTCTTCTTGGTCTCAGAGTTGTAAGTTTGAGCCCCATATTGGGTGTAGAGCTTACTTAACAAAAAATCTTTAAAAAAAGTTTTAAGAAGTCTATAAAAATGTAAAAAAAAATTTACATGTAGAAGACCTTTATTTCAGTATTTTATGATAGTTTTATTCTGTACCAGTACAATTTTTTTATCCTGCATGATACATGAACATTTCAAAATAGTTACTTGTTCTTTCTTTTTCTTTCACTACTCTTCTTCTTTTTTAAAGTTGGTTTGAAATTAATATTCTACTCCCCAAGATCAACTGAGAGAATTTGAAGATTCTGATTTTGAATAACACTTTCTCAAAATTTTTTTTAAAAAAATGTATTTTAGTCTTATTGATGGTGGATGACTTTTGGTATAGTTTACATCATCTTCTAAGAAGAAATTGTTACCTTATTTAATTATGCTGTCTTTGTAATCATCATTATTATCTGAGAAGCCTTATCACACACCAATGAATATATGCATTATTTAATGGAAAAACAAATATTCACACTTTGGGGAGAAAGTGTTTTATTTTTTTTTATTCATTTTGTTAGTGTTTTATTCATTTTGTTAGTTTGCCCTATTTTTACTTTATTTTTTAATTTTTTTAACGTTTATTTATTTTTGAGACAGAGAGAGACAGAGCACGAATGAGGGAGGGGCAGAGAGAGAGGGAGACACAGAATCGGAAGCAGGCTCCAGGCTCTGAGCCATCAGCCCAGAGCCCGACGTGGGGCTCGAACTCACGGACCGCGAGATCGTGACCTGAGCTGAAGTCAGATGCTTAACCAACTGAGCCACCCAGGCGCCCCAGTTTGCCCCATTTTTAAAGAAATAGTCTAATTCAATTTAGATAACAGAGTATTTTGTTGTTATTTTTATTTTTGTAAGCACAACAGGAACTACATAACTTTAGCAATTTTAATTGATATAAAGCAAGGAATTAAAAATGTTATGAAGGGAAAGCCTATAAAATAAAGTTTAGAAACAGATGACAATTTGGAAATAATATTGCAAAGCATATATAGGCAAAAGATTTAGATACTTAATTTTCAGTAGAAGCGAAATACATAATAAGATAATCAAGGCTTAATTAATTTTGATCATTAATCAAAATTTTATTTCAAATTTGCTGCAAGAGAAGAGTCATCTTGTCTAGCTAATTCAAAGATCACTTTTTGGCAGAGATATTTATAGCAGAGGTAAAAAGACTATGTAACCAGCTGTTAGGCTGCATTAAGAAAAAATCTGGTTGAAGATCATTAGATTCCTTGCAAGTCTGTTTAGAGATCTTTACAGATTCTTCCTAAAATGGACATTTTGTTGAATGGATTTCCAAGAACATCTATTCAGCTCATTAAAGCGCATCTGAAAATTGTTTGAGCATTCTTTCAAGAATGCTAATTCAGTTTCCAGAGGATCAACTGAGGTTAGACCACAAAGTTATGCCACATTTTAGAGCTGGAACACTTTTCAAAGCCCCCTTTTTAAAATAGGTAAATTTTAAAGATTTATGTGTTTGTGCTAATGTCATTTGAATTTAGGTTAGAGTCAATTTGCTTTTACATTTTCCACATGTGTAGATGTAAGCTTGTATATTTAGAAAATGGTGACAACTGACACTGTGAGTAATATTTGTTCACAGATTGGCATTTTTCTTTAGATTATTTGCTGTATTATGCATATTTTCCAGGCAAATTCTCATCATTATCATTATTATAAGAATGACTCAGTTTCAGTGGGAGAATTTTTATTCAAACTTAAGCTTTTCTAGTATACATATTTTATTTGCCATTTTTTTATTTATATAGACTCTGAGTTATAGATATATAAAATTCATTAACTAAAAGAATTAAATATCATGACTTATGTTCAAAATAAATACCAAAGGTCATGTGTAGCTGTTAAACAAACCAAGGGCAGAGAAATAACTTTTTTATGGAGATATAATACTTCAGGGCTGAATTTTGGATTTCTTCTGTAGTGTCATTATATATTTTTCTTTTTGCTGTCCTTCTCACCTGGCCCACTTTTTAACCAAAAAACAAGTACCCACTGATTTAAATATTAGGGATAGCCTTCTTTCTTCAAGATTCTAAATTTTGTGAGGGTCCTTGGCTTTTCAGAGAATAAAATTCTTCAAACCTATAGGACAGATAATCTCCAAGGTATGGAACAAGTACAAGTTTAAATTTGGGGGAGAACTTTACAGACACCATTTCCATATATAAAATACAACCTTTGTCCAATGGTCTCCTAGATTGGATCCAAGAAAAGAAAAAGAATGTTGGGAAAGCCAGTGAAATCAAAATTGTCTTTTTTTTTTTTTTTACTTCATAGAATGTGTAAATGATCATTTCTTAGTTGCTATAATTTTACCATGGTTATGTAAGAGGAAATATAAGCTGTGGGAAGGGCATATGGAACACTCGACTATTTTTCAACTCTTCTGTAAACATAAAATTATCTCAAAATATACATTTTTAAAAATGAAAAAAAATAAAATGAAACCTTTGTGGTTTCCTTAACAGATGTCTTAAAGTACTTAAGTAAATGCAATTTATCTTTAACTATAATCCTTCTATCATCTTCAGTTTTATACACCCCATTTATGTAATCATACCCTGGTTTGAAAGACAGATGATACATATTGATCTATGCAGGCAATGATATCCACATGAAAACAAAATAAGTATAAAATGTCTGGCAACCATTCCGAGTAGTTTTGCAAACAAGTTCATCTATATATAATGTTTCAACAGAATCATTATAAATTCTAACAGTGACACTGTTTGCAAAGTATGGTTTGATTTTCACAAGGGTGTTGTAGTTAGAACTAAGAAAATTTAATCCAATGCCCTGGATCAACAGACAAGAGTGGCTTTTCTAAGCTGAGACCATTGTAAACGTATAGCTGAAACCTGCAAAATTAAAGATTGCAGATTAGGAAAAAAGGTAAAAGACCTTCATATGTTTATCAGAAAATAAAGTTTTTAAAAATGATACATCTTGATTTTTCTTCTAGAATATCTGGTCTGCAGCTTCTAATTCACTGCAGGACATTCAAGCTAGTGTTAGAGAAGAGCAGAAATCACCAGATAATGATAAGACTGAATAGTTCAATTAGTTTATTGCAGCAACTAACAATATTATAGCCGGGAGTGAGGAATTCCCTGTTGACAGTATGGTACATACAATGAGACCTTACCTGTAACAGTTTCAAAAACACTTAGAAGGTCTTATGGGATAATGCATGCAGAGGATAATCCATATGTAAAGTCAAATAAGTACACAACACAAGGAATTTTAGCTTCTCTTTAGTTGTGGAAAACATTGGGTTATTTTTTTCTTGCTTTTCTGACTTCTCTATTAATTAGTGCAAGAACAAGACAACAGGTAAATGACCCTTTGAAGATTGCAACTTTGAGTTGAGTGGGGCACTATCTCTGCCATCCAGCTCTTTGCAGGGGCCTCGGCATGGAGTTGTACCCAATCAGCAGCTGCAGGTGCCACCATTCTGTCTTCAGCTTCACTGAGTTTCCCGTGGCCAGAAATGTTCTAAGTCACCTCCAAGTTACAAAGCATTCAGCAAACAAAGGCAAGGCAGAGTCACCAGAAATGGACACCTGATTTCCATGACAAATATGGTCATGCTGTATCAGCTAGGGGAGCCACTTTCTGTGTTGCTATGTGGGCGTATATGGCAACACAAATTGGAATAGAATAAAATCTGTCCCTGGTTGGCAGAGTCACCCCAAAGGAATGAGAGATCAGCAATCAATCATACCAGCTGGTGTAATATTGAATTGTTTAGAAACCAACTCATAATTGATGCCAAGTAAAAGCACTGTGTATCCATTAAAATATGGCATGATTGAAGAAATAAAGTACATTTGAAACCTTTAAAAAAACCTCTCCCATCTAGGAAAATATAAAGAAAAAAATAACTTCTCTGTTTCTTTATGACAAGAAAATGCCTACCCAAATATTATAAAGTATTCTCCATTCTATACACTTCCTTCTTTTAGGAAAACAAATCAACATACACCTTAATATGTGTGTCTTTTATTTGTATGCATATATATAGAGTCAAGCAAATAATAGTAGATAGCACTTAAAATTTTAAATTGTAGATTCTAACTGCAATCTTTCAAAATATATTTATGATAATGTCTGTTTAATACAACTATTTTACCTTTTAAATTTAAATGTTATGAAGAGCTAACATTTACATATAGATAAGGTCACAAAGATAACAATTGTATTCTGGTGACTAAAAATTCTTTATGCATTTAAATTCTTTAAAAACATTACTCATTAATTAACTTATGTAATATTAGTTTAAATAGCTACTGTCAAATATGTAAGTATATACTACAGAACTAATATATTAATCAAATTCTTAAATTAAAAAATTTGCATTTTAATGTTTATTTTTAAGAGAGAGAGAGAGAGAGAGACAGACAGAGCATGAGTGGGGGAGGGGTGGAGAGAAAAGGAGACACAGAATCTGAAACAGGATCCAGACTCTGAGCTGTCAGCATAGAGCCTGATGTGGGGTTCAAACTTGGGAATGGTGAGATCGTGACCTGAGCCAAAGTTGGATGCTTAACTGACTGAGTCACCCAGGTACCCCCAAAAACCTGCATTTTAATTTGATATCTTAAGGCAATAAAACTTTGCTGATATTAAAAATGTATTAGTGAGTTATTTATGTTTTTGTCTTATGTTAGCACACTTTAGATAAATATTCATAAGTGCATACTAATAACAATAAGTAAGTGAATAAATTTATAAATGAAGGAGAAGAGCCACATCTCTTGTACAAAAGAATTCCAAGTAATGTACGTAGATACTCCATCCGAACAGAAGGAGGGAAAAAATCCCTATTCATTAAGCTTGCACTACATATAGTGATTTCCTTCCACAGAGCACCATGTGGAAGGAAAGGGGAAAAAAAGTAACATTACAGAAGTAAGACCTGACAAACACTACCTCCTCCAGGTGATCAAGTTCAGCATCAACACTCAGATCTCTTGATGGTAGTGTGTACCCTTGATATTATCATATCTGATAAAACTGGCACTTTGCCTCTGTGATCTTTCCCCCAGAAACCCAAGCCTTAATGTAATCATGAGAAAAGAATCACATTGCTTCCAAAACTGGAGCTTCCTACAACCTTCCTCACCAGTATTCTTAGACACCATCAGGATCATCCAATTTAAGGAAAGGCTGGGACACCTGGGTGGCTCAGTCTATTAAGTGTCAGACTTCAACTCAGGTCATGATCTCAAGGTTAATGAGTTCCAGCCCTGCATCTCACTCTCTGCTGTCAACACATATCTTCTGTCCCCCTCTCTCTCTGACTCTCAAAAATAAATAAACATTTATTTATTTTCTCTCTTTCTCTCTTTCTCAAAAATAAATAAACATTAAAAAAAATAAAGTTTGAGAAACTATCCGAGCCAATAGAAGCCTAAGGAGACAAGACAACTAAAGGCAATTCTGTAGCCTGGACAGAACTACTGACAGAAAGATGCAAGGACCTGTTCGTGCTTATGGAAACCAAGGAGATCTTTGGGAAAGGCCAGCAGGTTATGTTTGGGGCACTGATAGCCTCTCCTATAGTCATTTGAGTGGTTTTACAGAGGACTCCTTAAATTCATGGAAGTGTGTAAAAAAAATTGCTTAGATGATATCAAGAATGCTAATTCATTCCCAAAGGAGTAGGTAATCTCAAAACAGATTTTGTTTCAGTTCAGGTTGGAGCAAATTTTAGTCATACAAAGAGAATGTGATATCACTGTGTCAATGACTATAAAAGATGAGCAAAACAGAGTTGGCAATGCTGTAGCAAAATGTGTATTTTCCCACATTGTAAGGGATAGTATAATTTGTTTCTATCTTTAAGGAAAGCAGTATTTTAAAGTCTATTGCTTGCACAGGCACGCATGAGTGGGGAGGGGCAGAGATAGAGGGAGAGAGAGAGAGAGAGAATTCCAAACAGGCTTTACACAGACAATGCAGAAACTGACACAGGACTCAAACTCATGAACCTTGACATCATGACCTGAGCCTAAATCAAGAGTCAGACACTTAACTGACTGAACCACCCCAGTGCTCCAGCAGAACAGTATATTTTTCAAAGGTGTATGCAATTTGATCCTGCTAGCTTAATTCTAGATCCATACTAGCACGTGATAATTACATGAAAGCAAAGATTCATCTTAGAAAGGTGTTTATGACACCAATGTTTGCAAAAGTAAATAAAGACAAAAAACATAGAAAATCAGATCAAATTCTATTTTAATTCTTATTAATTATACGTAGATGCTAAAGCAGGGAGAGTCAAACTTGGTCTAGCAGGGCAGTAACTTCTTTTTGTAAATAGTATTTTCCTGGAAAATAGTTACGCCTATTTGGTTACATAGTAAGCAGAAAATAAAAAAAAATCATTCAAATGGAAGTCAAGAATAGGCCAATAAGAAATTTCACTTTTTTCATTGTTTTGCTTAGGGTTGTGTAGCAATTTTATAGGTAAGCAAAGTATAAAATAAAGTAACAATAATGTACTGTACCTTTTGGCATGAGAATTTCATTTGTCAATCAGGTAAGAATTTATGTAACTGAACAAAATGACATAGTATTGCTAAACCCGTTTATCAATTTCCTTTTACAAGTAGGTTTAATTTTGGTGATCAAGTTGCTTGTTCATAAAACGTTTGCAAAATGTTATTATTAGTTCTATCCCTCCTGGGTTATTGCTATATACTTTTGATTAGGGGATAAATGATCAGTCTGAAGTAATAAAGCTTTAAGTTGAGCCCTTTTACAGGGTTTTTGCAGTTTGTAAGGTTGTTCTTATTATCTTTTAAAATAATTTAAGAACAAATTAGAGTACTTTCAGATGTGATTACATTCCACTACTCTCATTTTCTTCCTGAGCATAAAGACTGAATATGATACCAGTTTATCATTTTATCAGGTATATCATTTTAGTAGGCACATTAGCATTTTTATTTATTTTTTTAAAATTTTTTTTCAATGTTTATTTATTTTTGGGACAGAGAGAGACAGAGCATGAACGGGGGAGGGGCAGAGAGAGAGGGAGACACAGAATCGGAAACAGACTCCAGGCTCTGAGCCATCAGCCCAGAGCCTGACGCGGGGCTCGAACTCACGGACCGCGAGATCGTGACCTGGCTGAAGTCAGACGCTTAACCGACTGCGCCACCCAGGCACCCCCAGCAGCATTTTTAGACACCCATGGAAAAACTCATTTTAAAATTTTCCTTTCTATTTTAAAATTTCATCTTCAGCTTTTTAATGAGTTTTTTGTATCTCTCATTACTTACATATAAGAAGAAGACAAGAACATCTGTATAACCACATGGTAGCCGCCCCACAAAGTGATCGCATTCACTGGTGAACTATTTTTCTTTTTTTTAAAATATGGACTGTATTTTTAAATTTCCAGTCTGGGGGGAGACAGGAAGATGGCGGCGTAGGAGGACGCTGGGCTCACCGCGCATCCTGCTGATCACTTAGATTCCACCTACACCTGCCTAAATAACCCAGAAAACCGCCAGAGGATTAGCAGAACGGAGTCACCGGACCCAAGTGCAGACGAGAGGCCCACGGAAGAGGGTAGGAAGGGCAGCGAGGCGGTGCGAGCTCCACGGACTGGCGGGAGGGAGCCGGGGCGGAGGGGCGGCTCGCCAGCCAAGCAGAGCCCCCGAGTCCGGCTTGCAAAAGCGGAGGGGCCTGACGGACTGTGTTCCCACAGCAAGCACGACTTAGCGTCTGGGAGGTCATAAGTTAACAGCTCTGCTCGGAAAGCGGGAAGGCTGGAGGACAAAGGGAGGGTGAGCTGCGGAGCCCCCGGAGGACAGAGCTCAGCTTGGCGGGGAACAAAGGCGCTCGCCAGCGCCATCTCCCCCGCCCATCCCCCAGCCAAAATCCCAAAGGGAACCGGTTCCGGCCAGGGAAATTGCTCGCTCCGCGCAAACACCCAACTCTGTGCTTCTGCGGAGCCAAACCTCCGGCAGCGGATCTGACTCCCTCCGGCTGCCACAGGGCCCCTCCTGAAGTGGATCACCTAAGGAGAAGCGAGCTAAGCCTGCCCCCCCTGCCGCCGTGCACCTTGCCTACCCACCCCAGCTAATACGCCAGATCCCCAGCACCACAAGCCTGGCAGTGTGCAAGTAGCCCAGACGGGCCACGCCACCCCACAGTGAATCCCGCCCCTAGGAGAGGGGAAGAGAAGGCACACACCAGTCTGACTGTGGCCCCAGCGGTGGGCTGGGGGCAGACATCAGGACTGACTGCGGCCCCGCCCACCAGCTCCAGTTATACACCACAGCACAGGGGAAGTGCCCTGCAGGTCCTCACCACACCAGGGACTATCCAAAATGACCAAGCGGAAGAATTCCCCTCAGAAGAATCTCCAGGAAATAACAACAGCTAATGAGCTGATCAAAAAGGATTTAAATAATGTAACAGAAAGTGAATTTAGAATAATAGTCATAAAATTAATCGCTGGGCTGGAAAACAGTACACAGGACAGCAGAGAATCTCTTGCTACAGAGATCAAAGGACTAAGGAACAGTCACGAGGAGCTGAAAAACGCTTTAAAGGAAATGCAAAACAAAATGCAAACCACCACGGCTCGGATGGAAGAGGCAGAGGAGAGAATAGGTGAACTAGAAGATAAAGTTATGGAAAAAGAGGAAGCTGAGAAAAAGAGAGATAAAAAAATCCAGGAGTATGAGGGGAAAATTAGAGAACTAAGTGATACACTAAAAAGAAATAATATACGCATAATTGGTATCCCAGAGGAGGAAGAGAGAGGGAAAGGTGCTGAAAGGGTACTTGAAGAAATAATAGCTGAGAACTTCCTAGATCTGGGGAAGGAAAAAGGCATTGAAATCCAAGAGGCACAGAGAACTCCCTTCAGACGTAACTTGAATCGATCTTCTGCACGACATATCATAGTGAAACTGGCAAAATACAAGGATAAAGAGAAAATTCTGAAAGCAGCAAGGGGTAAACGTGCCCTCACATATAAAGGGAGACCTATAAGACTCGTGACTGATCTCTCTTTTGAAACTTGGCAGGCCAGAAAGAATTGGCACGAGATTTTCAGGGTGCTAGACAGCAAAAATATGCAGCCGAGAATCCTTTATCCAGCAAGTCTGTCATTTAGAATAGAAGGAGAGATAAAGGTCTTCCCAAACAAACAAAAACTGAAGGAATTTGTCACCACTAAACCAGCCCTACAAGAGATCCTAAGGGGGACCCTGTGAGACAAAGTACCAGAGACATCACTACAAGCATAAAACATACAGACATCACAATGACTCTAAACCCGTATCTTTCTATAATAACACTGAATGTAAATGGATTAAATGCGCCAACCAAAAGACATAGGGTATCAGAATGGATAAAAAAACAAGACCCATCTATTTGCTGTCTACAAGAGACTCATTTTAGACCTGAGGACACCTTTAGATTCAAAGTGAGGGGATGGAGAACTATTTATCATGCTACTGGAAGCCAAAAGAAAGCTGGAGTAGCCATACTTATATCAGACAAACTAGACTTTAAATTAAAGGCTGTAACAAGAGATGAAGAAGGACATTATATAATAGTTACAGGGTCTATCCATCAGGAAGAGCTAACAATTATAAATGTCTATGCGCCGAATACCGGAGCCCCCAAGTATATAAAACAATTACTCATAAACAGAAGCAACCTTATTGATAAGAATGTGGTAATTGCAGGGGACTTTAACACCCCTCTTACAGAAATGGATAGATCATCTAGACACACGGTCAATAAAGAAACAAGGGCCCTGAATGAGACATTGGATCAGATGGACTTGACAGATATATTTAGAACTCTGCATCCCAAAGCAACAGAATATACTTTCTTCTCGAGTGCACATGGAACATTCTCCAAGATAGATCATATACTGGGTCACAAAACAGCCCTTCATAAGTTTACAAGAATTGAAATTATACCATGCATACTTTCAGACCACAATGCTATGAAGCTTGAAATCAACCACAGGAAAAAGTCTGGAAAGCCTCCAAAAGCATGGAGGTTAAAGAACACCCTACTAACGAATGAGTGGGTCAACCAGGCAATTAGAGAAGAAATCAAAAAATATATGGAAACAAACGAAAATGAAAATACAACAATCCAAACGCTTTGGGACGCAGCGAAGGCAGTCCTGAGAGGAAAATACATTGCAATCCAGGCCTATCTCAAGAAACAAGAAAAATCCCAAATACAAAATCTAACAGCACACCTAAAGGTAATAGAAGCAGAACAGCAAAGGCAGCCTAAACCCAGCAGAAGAAGAGAAATAATAAAGATCAGAGCAGAAATAAACAATATAGAATCTAAAAAAACTGTAGAGCAGATCAACGAAACCAAGAGTTGGTTTTTTGAAAAAATAAACAAAATTGACAAACCTCTAGCCAGGCTTCTCAAAAAGAAAAGGGAGATGACCCAAATAGATAAAATCATGAATGAAAATGGAATTATTACAACCAATCCCTCAGAGATACAAACAATTATCAGGGAATACTATGAAAAATTATATGCCAACAAATTGGACAACCTGGAAGAAATGGACACATTCCTGAACACCCACACTCTTCCAAAACTCAATCAGGAGGAAATAGAAAGCTTGAACAGACCCATAACCAGCGAAGAAATTGAATCGGTTATCAAAAATCTCCCAACAAATAAGAGTCCAGGACCAGATGGCTTCCCAGGGGAGTTCTACCAGACGTTTAAAGCAGAGATAATACCTATCCTTCTCAAGCTATTCCAAGAAATAGAAAGGGAAGGAAAACTTCCAGACTCATTCTATGAAGCCAGCATTACTTTGATTCCTAAACCAGACAGAGACCCAGTAAAAAAAGAGAACTACAGGACAATATCCCTGATGAATATGGATGCAAAAATTCTCAATAAGATACTAGCAAATCGAATTCAACAGCATATAAAAAGAATTATTCACCATGATCAAGTGGGATTCATTCCTGGGATGCAGGGCTGGTTCAACATTCGCAAATCAATCAACGTGATACATCACATTAACAAAAAAAAAAAGAGAAGAACCATATGATCCTGTCAATCGATGCAGAAAAGGCTTTTGACAAAATCCAGCACCCTTTCTTAATAAAAACCCTTGAGAAAGTAGGGATAGAAGGAACATACTTAAAGATCATAACATCATCCTCAACGGGGAAAAACTGAGAGGTTTTTCCCTGAGATCAGGAACACGACAGGGATGCCCACTCTCACCGCTGTTGTTTAACATAGTGTTGGAAGTTCTAGCATCAGCAATCAGACAACAAAAGGAAATCAAAGGCATCAAAATTGGCAAAGATGAAGTCAAGCTTTCGCTTTTTGCAGATGACATGATATTATACATGGAAAATCCGATAGACTCCACCAAAAGTCTGCTAGAACTGATACAGGAATTCAGCAAAGTTGCAGGATACAAAATCAATGTACAGAAATCAGTTGCATTCTTATACACTAACAATGAAGCAACAGAAAGACAAATAAAGAAAATGATCCCATTCACAATTGCACCAAGAAGCATAAAATACCTAGGAATAAATCTAACCAAAGATGTAAAGGATCTGTATGCTGAAAACTATAGAAAGCTTATGAAGGTAATTGAAGAAGACTTAAAGAAATGGAAAGACATTCCCTGCTCATGGATTGGAAAAATAAATATTGTCAAAATGTCAATACTACCCAAAGCTATCTACACATTCAATGCAATCCCAATCAAAATTGCACCAGCATTCTTCTCGAAATTAGAACAAGCAATCCTAAAATTCATATGGAACCACAAAAGGCCCCGAATAGCCAAAGGAATTTTGAAGAAGAAGACCAAAGCAGGAGGCATCACAATCCCAGACTTTAGCCTCTATTACAAAGCTGTCATCATCAAGACAGCATGGTATTGGCACAAAAACAGACACACAGACCAATGGAATAGAATAGAAACCCAGAACTAGACCCACAAACGTATGGCCAACTCATCTTTGACAAAGCAGGAAAGAACATCCAATGGAAAAAAGACAGCCTCTTTAACAAATGGTGCTGGGAGAACTGGACAGCAACATGCAGAAGGTTGAAACTAGACCACTTTCTCACACCATTTACAAAAATAAACTCAAAATGGATAAAGGACCTAAATGTGAGACAGGAAACCATCAGAACCTGAGAGGAGAAAGCAGGAAAAGACCTCTCTGACCTCAGCCGTAGCAATCTCTTACTCGACACATCCCCAAAGGCAAGGGAATTAAAAGCAAAAGTGAATTACTGGGACCTTATGAAGATAAAAAGCTTCTGCACAGCAAAGGAAACAACCAACAAAACTAAAAGGCAACCAACGGAATGGGAAAAGATATTTGCAAATGACATATCGGACAAAGGGCTAGTATCTAAAATCTATAAAGAGCTCACCAAACTCCACACCCGAAAAACAAATAACCCAGTGAAGAAATGGGCAAAAAACATGAATAGACACTTCTCCAAAGAAGACATCCAGATGGCCAACAGGCACATGAAAAGATGCTCAGCGTCGCTCCTTATCAGGGAAATACAAATCAAAACCACACTCAGGTATCACCTCACGCCAGTCAGAGTGGCCAAAATGAACAAATCAGGAGACTATAGATGCTGGAGAGGATGTGGAGAAACGGGAACCCTCTTGCACTGTTGGTGGGAATGCAAATTGGTGCAGCCGCTCTGGAAAGCAGTGTGGAGGTTCCTCAGAAAATTAAAAATAGACCTACCCTATGATCCAGCAATAGCACTGCTAGGAATTTATCCAAGGGA
Source organism: Lynx canadensis (assembly GCF_007474595.2). Classification (NCBI taxonomy): domain Eukaryota; kingdom Metazoa; phylum Chordata; class Mammalia; order Carnivora; family Felidae; genus Lynx; species Lynx canadensis. The sequence continues at coordinate 67,532,825 of NC_044306.2, forward strand.
TACAGGAGTGCTGATGCATAGGGGCACTTGTACCCCAATGTTCATAGCAGCACTCTCAACAATAGCCAAATTATGGAAAGAGCCTAAATGTCCATCAAGTGATGAATGGATAAAGAAATTGTGGTATATATACACAATGGAATACTATGTGGCAATGAGAAAAAATGAAATATGGCCTTTTTTAGCAACGTGGATGGAACTGGAGAGTGTAATGCTAAGTGAAATAAGCCATACAGAGAAAGACAGATACCATATGGTTTCACTCTTATGTGGATCCTGAGAGACTTAACGGGAACCCATGGGGAAGGGGAAGGAAAAAAAAAAAAAAAGAGGTTAGAGTGGGAGAGAGCCAAAGCATAAGAGACTGTTAAAAACTGAGAACAAACTGAGGGTTGATGGGGGGTGGGAGGGAGGGGAGGGTGGGTGATGGGTATTGAAGAGGGCACCTTTTGGGATGAGCACTGGGTGTTGTATGGAAACCAATTTGTCAATAAATTTCATATATAAAAAAATAAATAAATAAATAAATAGCTGAAAAAAAAATTAAAAAAAATAAATAAATAAATTTCCAGTCTTAGGCGATGACCTGATTTGTTTATTCACACTTTCAAAAATTATTTTTATGTGCCATACAATAAAATAATAAAATAAGTTCTGGGGTTGAAGAAAATACTAACATATGCATAAAAATTAGTTCCATAATTGGGTTCACAATGTAATGGAAAAACAAACAAATGGAAAAACAATGTGGCAAACAAACAAACAAATAAGTGTATGAAGAAAATAAAATAGTATTATGAGAAAGAGAGTTTAAAGAAGTAATGAGACTTCAATGGAGGGGTCAGGAATTGCCTCCCAAAGAAGTGGCCACTTCCACTTGTTAATAAACTACCCTAAAAAAATCCTTGATTTATAAATCAGGGAGTATAATCAGTTAGACACTCAGAGGGAGCCTCCTGACCGAAGAACTTAGCACATAAAATATTTGACATAAAATGAAAATATAAAACAACAAAATGTTGCAGTAAATCATTACGCTGGTATATGTAATATATATGTTATACATAATACATATTATATACAATATATATACATATATATACCTCATATATTTGTTAAATATATAACATATAGATAAAATATGCATGCAGATATCACATATATATCACATATGCATATATATGTGTGTGTGTGTATATGTGTGTGTGTGTGTATATGTGTGTGTGTGTGTATATATATATATATATATGTATATATATGAACCATTCTTCAAAATAGAAGGAAACACTAGGAAGTATGCAAATATCAGAGTTAACTTTGATATAAACAATTCCATCTGAAACTTGGAAAATATACTTCCATGTTCTGTGGAATTCAGAGGATCAAATGATAAAGAACAAGCCATAACCAAATAGAAATCTAGTGATATAAACTTTCTAAATCTAGATCCTCATGGAGCTACACCTTTCTTGTAAGGACTAATGGGAAAAGAACTCCCCCACCCCCCCCCAGAATGAAGTTTCAACAGAACTGTTTCAAACTTGGCACTGGAAAGAGGGGAAAAATAAAAGAGCAGCCCCTGTCCCTCATAATTCATAGTCATGAACTGCCTCATGCTTAGATTTTAAGGATTCATTCATGGTCTCTGTGTGATTTGAAAAAGACAAAAAGAGAATCTAACCGAAAGTAGCCTCAGTATGATAATATTTTTTTTTTAATTTTTTTAACGTTTATTTATTTTTGAGGCAGAGAGAGACAGAGCATGAACAGGGGAGGGTCAGAGAGAGAGGGAGACACAGAATCTGAAACAGGCTCCAGGCTCTGAGCGGTCAGCACAGAACCCGAAGCGGGGCTTGAACTCACAGACCGTGAGATCATGACCTGAGCCGAAGTCGGGCGCTTAACCAACTGAGCCACCCAGGTGCCCCAGTATGATAATATTTAATAAATGTTTTATGAGCAAACTCTAGAAAATGGTTTGGCAGTACAAATGTGTGTATACATTCTTCAAACCACATACACAAGGATCTTCATTATCAGTGATATTCATAACAGTAACTAAAAAGATCGGTTCAAATATTCATCAAAAGCTGAATAGATAATTAAATTGCGGTAAATTAATGCATTGTCATATGGCATTGAGAATTTAGAAATCAAAATTTTAATAATACCCTGAATGAAGCTCACAAACAAAATGTTAACTAAAAGAAGCCAGATATTAAAACGTTCTGTCTGGGGGTGCCTGGGTGGCTCAGTTGGTTAAGCATTCTACTTTGGCTCAGGTCAGTATCTTGTGGTTCCTGGGTTCGACCCCTGCCTTGGGCTCTGTGCTGACAGCTCAGAGCCTGGAGCACACATCAGATTCTTTTTCTCCCTCTCTCTCTGTCCCTCCCCTTCTCGCTCTCTCTCAAAAATAAATAAACATTTAAAAATAAAATAAAATAAAATGTCCTGTCTGTATGATTTCTTTGTATATTCTTTTCAGGAGACAAAGATAATGCATCATTTTAGACACTAGGAAGGTGGTCACGTATACATAGGTGGTGATTAAGTAGAGGTAGGAGAGGGAGTTTGGAATGTGGGCAATGTTCTCATTCATGATCTAAGTGCTCATTACATGAATGTGTTCACTCTCAAAATGCACTATGTTGTATACACAATTATAATTTACGCACTTTAGTCTGTATGTGATAATTCAATAAAACGAAAAGGAATAGCTTTGCGTATTGTCATCTTCCTTCCTTTTAAAACTTTCTTAAGATGAAAATATTATTGATTATTGACTGTATATAAAGAACACTTATTCCAGTAATATTTCTAGATCTTTCTGTTAGATTACTGACAATATTTTATGAAACTTGGTAAAATGAATAGAGATTGTCAAATTGTGCTTAATTTTGTGTGTAAGTTTAGTAATGACAACTTTACAAAAACTCAAGGATTAATACTTTTTCATGTATTTCTAGAAAGATGTACATTAGAGAAAACCAGGCTTTCCCAAGTATACAGAAAATAATACTCATTTTTCATTGCTAACAGATGGAGAACATTTAAAAGTAAAATAGCAAAATATAGAGAATTACCATGAATAGCAGTTAAGCAGTTAAAATTTTTCAAAGTCCAGCAAAATATGAGACTGATTTCAAATGTATTAAAATGTTTTTCTTCGAATTTGAACAAAATTTTTTCAGAGATTCTGTACTTGGGTTATAGAGTTTACTAATAATACTTAAAGTCAAATGCTACATATGTATTTTTTCACAACCACTGAAACACTTTCATGAATGTAACTTAATTTTATAATCACAAGTATCTATAAATATATTCAGTAAATAGATATTTTATTCCTATTTTACTTTTGAGTAAATTAAGTCTTTTAAAACTAAAATGACTGAGACAAATGTAATTCTTTTGACTTTCTTCTTTGTGCCTCATTACAGAAACTGTTTCAAGTATTATTTTAGAAGCTGAATCTCTAATGAATCTGGATAAAATGCAGCACATTTTTATTGGTGTACCCTTACTATATTATCATGTTAATATAATACCATTTTAAATGTTTTTTTCTTTTAACGTATACTTATTTCTGACAGAGAAAGAGAGTGCAAGTGGGGCAGGAGCAGAGAGAGAGGGGGACAGAGGATCCAAAGCAGGCTCTGTGCTGAAGGCAGAGAGCCCGATGTGAGGCTCAAACTCATGAACCACAAGATCATGACCTGAGCCTAAACCAAGAATCAGATGTTTAACTGACTGAGCCCCTCAGGCACCCCACCTTTTCCATGCTTTTAATCTTTCACTTTTAATAACTGATATGAGTGAAATGAACAGGTTAAAGTAAATATAGGTATAATTTTTACTTAATTAATCAAAGAAGAGAAGTTTACATTGTTGAGTTGGTTTGCTTTTTTCCCCTCTCAATACTAATAATTGTATATGTATGGATAGAATCTAGTTTTACTAATATATTACATTAAAGAAATCATTTTATAGAGTATTTCATGTTACAACACTGGCGATAGGAGTTAATTTATAACATTCTTTTATCTTATCTTGGAGATGACCCAAGGAATAATTTCAAAAAAGGAGCCAGCATTGGAGCCTCAACTCAAATTTCTAATAAGGAGAATAAGAATTTTTATATGCAACATTTTTCTCACTTAGTAATTGCCATAAAAGTAGAATTGTCATGTTCAATTTTCTTTTCTGTTATCTCTTTCATGAAAAAATGTAGCATGAAACATCATTCCACACTATTAAAAAGAGTAATTGAACTGGATTCATCCTCGAATTTGATTTGCTAATTGTCCCATGTTTTTTTTTCTTTTTTTCTTTCCTGGAAGAGGTGCAGGAGAAAAGTACTGAATGAAATTTGCCTTTCATATTCCATCAAATTTAATGCTGAAATCTGATGACAATAATCTTCTAGGAATAGAGAATTTCACATGGTTATGTTGAGGATTGAAAATACAATGATTGGCGCAAATATATATATACTTTTTGTATATATATATATAAAGTAGATGTTGGGAGTTTATATATGGTCTCCTATGAAGCAAAAATTCTTTGACTGATTCCACTATAATGCTATGACAATTTAAAATTTTCATATATAATTATCAATATATTTTATGTGTGTGCCTGTATTTAAGGTACATAGATCATGAAGCAGGGGTTGCTTTCGACTAGGCAAGCTTGCAGTCAAGGCCAGATTTAACGATGTATGGTTACTCTTGATTTTCACTTTCATATATTTACCATATACATTAAGTACTTACTGTGTGTTAGACATTTATATATGAACTGATTATTCGTAGCAGGCAACGAATAATCTTCTAGGAATAGAGAATTTCACATGGTTATGTTGAGGATTGAAAATACAATGATTGGCGCAAATATATATATACTTTATATATATATATATATAAAGTAGATGTTGGGAGTTTATATATGGTCTCCTATGAAGCAAAAATTCTTTGACTGATTCCACTATAATGCTATGACAATTTAAAATTTTCATATATAATTATCAATATATTTTATGTGTGTGCCTGTATTTAAGGTACATAGATCATGAAGCAGGGGTTGCTTTCGACTAGGCAAGCTTGCAGTCAAGGCCAGATTTAACGATGTATGGTTACTCTTGATTTTCACTTTCATATATTTACCATATACATTAAGTACTTACTGTGTGTTAGACATTTGTATATGAACTGATTATTCGTAGCAGGCAACATTAACAAAAATTTACAAAAGGCCTTTATAGAACTTCTCTTCTAGCATTATAAATACTCAAGGAAACTAATACACCATTGAAGGTTAACATAACATTTACATTTTTTTGGAAATAAAATACATTTTGTTTTCAAGTAGCTGAAGACATATTCTGCTGTTGTACAGGTAATACAGATAACCTAGACTGTCCTTGTTATACAGGAAGCTGAATTCAGAGCCTTCCTCAGTGGTTGTCCTAGGACCTACATGAGTGTGTACGGTGATTACCAAGAGCACTCTTTTGTTGGGCTACATGCCTTCCTGCTTTTCCATGAACATCATTAAAAGCTGTTCTTCATGTAAGACATAGTACCCAGGCAATACACAGAATGCTAAACAGTAATACATTTTCCTTTTGGAATTTAAGAATTGCATTACCTCCATAAATTTAGTATTTATCAATATGTATTATTAAGTTACCTTTCAACTTTCTGCTAACTTTATCACTGTAGCTAAAAACAGCCATCATGAAGTTTCACTTCTGTTCATAGTGATATAAGAAATGGAATTAACCATTCACCGTCAACAATTATAAAACTGGACTAGTATATAAATGTATGTTTTTAGAATTTAGAAGAGAATCAGTGCAGGAATGTGATCCCTGGAAGGATAACAACCTAGGAGATCCCTACACTTACTATCACTATTTGCTAGAAGGCAACTTCTAAATCAAAGATGCAGGGAGGGGAACCGAAATAAGGCATGGGGGCCTCACTGAGTTTAGAAGATGGATACCAAGGGTTCCAAGAGAAAGGTTTGAATCACAGTCCAGAAAAGAAGAGAATAAGTAGAAAAGAACTTTAGAAACATGAAATATAATTGCTTAACACAAACATTAGAAACCAACAACAAAGTATTATGCAGTATATAACATTTGTACACTTGAATTGCATTCTATAACAGTGGCACAAAGAAAGGAAGGTATGTGAAAATATACTGCTATAAGAATTCATATCAGAGGTAATGGGATATAATATTACTTGTGGTAGACTGTGATACATTAAAGATGAATATTATATATCATAGAAAAAGGAGTAACTTTAAATTAGGTATAGTTAATGGTTAATAGTAGGGATTAAATAGAATCATAAGAATTTATAATAAAAATGGAGAAGAAAATTAGAAAAATATCTTGGACATGCAAAGAAACAAAAGGTAAAATGTTAGATTTAAATAAAGCTGTATTCAATATTATACTAAAATTAAGTTAACCAAAAATTCCAACTAAAAAAACAGAATTTGCCAGACTGGAAAAATAAAACATCTATCCACTTCATGCTCTCTATAAGAAGCCCACTTTAAATATAAAGATATAAATTGCTTAAAAATAAAGCAAAAATAATATGTATTACAGAGGGGGTAAACACAGGATGAAAAAGCTACAGTGGTATTAGATAATATGTATTCAGGAAAAAAAATATTACCAGAGATAAATAACGATATTTATAACAATAAACATTAATTCATTAGTAATAAACAGCAATTCTAAAAGTATTGCTCTAAATAAAGAGCTCAAAACACATGAAGCAAAGCCCACAAATTTGGAAAAAAAATAGACAAATTGGCAATTATGGTTGAGTATTGCAATACTCCTCTCCTCTCTCATTAATCCCTAGGACAAGTAGATAGAAAATCAGTAAGTATATAGAAGATTTAAACAAATTTATCAATTGACTTGAAATAATAGGTATTTAATGAACATTTCACACAACAGAACAGAACACACATTTTTATATAGCATATGGTATATCCGCCCTCATAGAAGGTATGTTTGGCCATTATGTGATATAAGTCTCAATTAATTAAAAGCATAGAGAATATGTCTTCTAAACACAATGGAATTAAATTAGAAATCAGCAACATAAATTTACCTGAAAATTCTCATAGATTTGGACATTAAACCACATACTTCTCATGGAACAAAGGAAATCCACAGCAAAAACTAGGAAATATTTTTAATTGAATGACAATAAGAACATAATATATCAAAATTTCTGGGATACAGCTATATGTGATCAGAGGAAAATTGATAGTTTTAAACTCTTGTGTTAGAGGAGAAGAGAGGCCTATCAATAGTCATATCATCTACTTTAGACAGTAGAAAAAGAAGAGCAAGGGGCGCCTGGGTGGCTTAGTTGGTTGAGTGTCTAGTTTCGGCTCAGGTCATGATCTTGGGGCTTATGGGTTCAAGCCCTGCATTGGGCTCTGTGCTGACAGCTCAGAGCCTGGAAGCTGTTTTGGATTCTGTGTCACCTGTCTCTCTCTGCCCCTCCCTCACTGTGCCCCCCTCTCTCTGTCTCAAAAGATAAACATTAAAAAAAAAAAAGAGAACAGTGAAATGTCCTTTCATTATGGAAAAAAGAAAAGTAAAAGAAGAGCAAAATTAAATTATCTCTAAGGATTTTTGAAAAAAATAGGTAATAAAACGATAATAAAACCAATAAGTGATATAGAAAATGAACAGCTAAAGAAAAATATCAATAATCTGAAGTTATTTTTCATAATTAATAAAATTTATAAACTATTAGCTAGTCTGATAAAGATAAAAAGAAACAAGATACAAATAAGCAATACCAATAATGAGAGTGACAATGTCACAATGGACTGGTATACTTTAATAGGATCATAAAAAACTATTATGAACAATTTTATTTCAATAAATCTGACAATTTATTTAGATAGGTTCCTTGAAATACACACTCAAAAAACCCAAACTGACTTAAAAAGAAATAAGAACTTTGAATAGCTGTTTTAAAAGAAATTATTCCTAATAAAATCTTTCCATGAAGAAAATTCTAGGCCGGGGTGCCTGGTTGGCTCAGTCGGCTAAGTGTCCGACTTTGGCTTAGGTCATGATCTCATGGTTCGTAGGTTCAAGCCCGTGTCAGGCTCTGTGCTGACAGCTCAGAGCTTGGAGCCTACTTCCGATTCTGTGTCTCCCTCTCTCTCTGTCCCTACCCGGCTCGCACTCTGCCTCTCTCTCTCTCAAAAATAAATAAACATTAAAAAAAAATTAAAAAAAAAAAAGAAAACACTAGGCCAAGATGGCTATGGCAGTAAATTCTATAAAAAAACTGAGGAAGAAAAAGTAATGTCATTCCTATGCAAACACTTTTAGAATAATCGAGAAAAAGGAAGTATTCTCTAAGTAATTTTATAAAGCTCATTACCATTATACCAAATGAAGATATTCCAAGAAATGAAAAAGATGTAGATGCAAATATCACCAAGAAAATATAAAAAAGAAAATAAGTTAAGATTTAACATTTGAAAATCCATTAATATAATCCATAATAATTACAGAATAAAAGAAAATAAAGACATATGACTACCTCAATGCATTCAGAAATACTATTTAAAAGTTTAACACCATTTTTTCATAAAATAAATGAAAAAAATAAACTCAAACACAAGAATAGAAGGAAACTTCCTTAAACAGGTTAAGTTCTTGTAGCTAGCATTACACATATTGGTGAAATACAGACATAAATAATATGCCTGATCCAGAATATAAAACAGGAAGAAATAGAAAACTTGAACAGAACGATAATCAGCAAAGAAATGGAATCAGTACTCCAAAATCTCCCCCCAAAAAACCCCACAAAAGTCTAGGACTAGATAGCTTCACTGGGGAATTCTACTAAACATTTAAAGAAGAGTTAATACCCATTCTCAAACTGTTCCAAAAAGTAGAAAGGGAAGAAAAACTTCTAAACTCATCTCTAAGCCAGCGTTACCTTGGTTCCAAAACCAGACAAAGACTCCACTAAACAAACAGAATTACAGGAAAAATTTCCCTAATGAACATGGATGCAAAAATTCTGAACAACATACTAGCAAATTGAAGCCAACAGTATATTAAAAAAATCATTCACCATGATCCAGTAGGATTTATTCTTGGGCTGCAAGGGTGGTTCAATATTCACAAATCAATCAGTGTGCTATCCCACATTAATAAAAGAAATGATAAGAACCATATGGTCCTCTCAACAGATGCAGAAAAATCATTTGACAGAGTACAACATCCATTCTTAATAAATACCTTCAACAAAGTAGGGATAGAGGTACATACCTCAACATCATAAAGGCCATATACGAACAACCCACAGCTCATGTCATCCTCAATGGGGAAAAACTGAGATCTTTTCCTCTACAATCAAGAACAAGGCAGGGATATCCACTCTCACCACCGAATAATACGGCACTTTTTTGTGTGATATCATCCTAAATATGACATGATCATATTCATTCCCATCAAGATAAGAGTCAAAAATAACTATATTATCACTTCTTTTTCACTTCCTATTGAAAGACCTATAAAGTAACTTTTTTTTTTTGAAAAAGCAAAACATTGGTTAGGAGGACATTAAAATACTTTTCAAAAAAACTGATACTATACAATTTTATGCTAAACAAAATTTAAAATATTATGGAAATTTTGGAATATGGCTAAATATATGTCAATTGTAAGGCACCTGGGTGGCTCAGTTGGTTAAGTGTCTGAGTCTTGATTTTGGCTCCGGTCATGATCTCACAATTTGTGAGTTTGAGCCCCACAGTCGGGATCCACGCTGATGGTGCGGAGCCTGCTTGAGATTGTCCTTCCCTCCCTCTCTGTCTGCCTCTTTAGCATTCTCTCTCTCTCTCTCAAAATAAATAAATAAACTTAAAAAAAAGAAATGTCAGTTGCAATTTTATACCTCTAAAATAAACTAATAAAAATACCATTTACAATAACACTAAATAGTATAAATTATTTCAATATATATAGAATAAAAATTTTTTAATGATTCTATTTAGAGAATTTTTAACATTTGGGGGGAAATTTAAAAAATAAAGAAGAGAAATTCTACATATATGAATAAGAAAATAAATATTGCAATGCAGTCAATTTATTTACAAGTTTTCTGTTAATTCAATGCAGTTGAAATTAAAATACTAACAGTTTGGGGGTGCCTGGGTGTCTCAGTAAGTTAAGCATATGACTTCGGCTCACAGTTCATGAGTTCAAGCCCTGACAGCACAGAACCTGGAGCCTACTTTGGATTCTCTGTCTCCCCCTCTCTCTGCCTTTCCCCCTTTCACATTCTGTCTCTCTTTCTCTCTCAAAATCTAAACATCAAAAACCATTTTTTTAAAATACTAACATTTTTTATATTTATATTTTATTTTTATATTTATAAATATTTATAAATATATAAATATTTATAAATATTTATAAGAGAGAGGAATAGGACAACAATAAGACACACCCCAGAAGTAAGGAGCAAGAAATTGCATTATGGGATATTTACATTTCTAAAACTACAATAATTAATATAGTTTGTAATTTGAAGATATTAATATACATGACTGAATAATTATACTTAACAGAGGAGAACAGAGAGCCAAACAGAGACAAGTTTCATATCTCTTTGAAATATGATGAATTAGCTTGGAAAATCAGGGAGGAAGGTAGGATTTTTTTTGAAATTGGGAAATTTTTAAAAAACTAAATAAAGCAGGAAAATAATTATTTATATGAAATAAATTAAGTTGGTTTCCTTTCTCACACCATTACCAAAGTAAAATGCATATGAAATAAAAACTTGAATATCAAAAATATTAATTTAAAAAATTGATATAAAATCAATTGGTTCTATTTCTGAGTTTGGAGTGGTGAAGTATGTCTTAAGTAAGGCAAAAATTGCCATTTATAAAGCAAAAGATTGACAAATGAGATTGCATTAAAATGAAAAAGTCTCTAAATCAAAAGCCACTTTGTAGAAATTGAAAATACAAGTTTCAAACTAGAGGAAGATATTTGCAATACATACAACCAATAAAGAAACATAAAGAACTCCTACAAATCAGTGTGAAAATGAAAAAACAACCCAATATAAAAAATAAAAAATACATGAGAAAGTACTTTACAGAATAGGTAATATATATGGTTAGTGAAGATGTGAAGGGGTATTCAATCACATTTATGATCAGATAAATGTAAATTGAAAACAGAGTGAGATTCAATTATACACATTTTCAAATAGCAAAAATCAAGTATGTCAATACCATGTACTTGAAAAAGTATGATTCATCACAATCTTTTATAAATTGTTGTTGGAACTTCTCAGGTATTGTGTATGGCTATTTTGTACATTAAAAAATAATCTGACATTATCCTGTAAATTTTAACATTTACCAACCTCTTTTATTATCCATGAATTTCACTTCTAAGTACATACAAAAGAAAAACAATACAAACATATTCTAGGATACAAGAATGTTAATAGTGCCACTGTTTAGAATAGCAAAAATGTGCCCATCAACAAGAGAATGGATAAAAAATGTATGGGATATTCAAACAATGGTGTTAACAGTAAATGATCTTCAGCTAATCTTGGTAATATAGGTGAATTCTATTAATGCATTTGGTCAAAAATCCCAAAAGACTGCATAAAGTCTGATACTATTTTTTATAAAGTCAATATATCTAAGACTATTACCAAGACAATATATATTAAGGCAATATATCTAAGGCAAGAAATGCCTTGAATGTGATCAAACCACATTTTTAACAAAGATAATGATAAAGATAAGATTAAGAGAATGACTATCTTAGGTGGTGGGAGATAGGAAAATTGAATAAGGTAGTATTACACAGGAGGAAATGAATTCTTGTCATTATTTTATTTTTAATGTAGGAGGAGCAGTTTATAGATATTTATATTCTTTTTTTTTTTTAATTTTTTTTTCAACGTTTATTTATTTTTGGGACAGAGAGAGACAGAGCATGAATGGGGGGGGGGGGCAGAGAGAGAGGGAGACACAGAATCGGAAACAGGCTCCAGGCTCTGAGCCATCAGCCCAGAGCCCGACGCGGGGCTCGAACTCACGGACCGCGAGATCGTGACCTGGCTGAAGTCGGACGCTTAACCGACTGCGCCACCCAGGCGCCCCTAGATATTTATATTCTTAAAAACAAGTATACACACACATACACACATTCACGCATGCAAGTGAACCATGTATTGGCTAATGATAAAATAATGTCCTGAATTAGATAAAGAGTAATTCAGTTCTGTGCACCTGAGATAGAGATTAAAAATCAACACACACACACACACACACACACACACACACAGCAAATTCTTGGATAGGTTTGAAGCTTCTCTTTGTATGGTGATAGCTGTCTTTTGCGGCCTTAATTTTTTTGCCATTTGGTGGATAATATTACATAACACAGAGCCATTTCTATTGTTTAGCTGAATAGTCTGATAGTCAACTGATATCTTCATGTCACATCTTCAGCACCTATGCATGTTATTTCCTTCTCTTAAGCTAGCTCATTTAATTTTTTCTTCATAGTTCACTTCAGCTTCTCCTTTTTTTTTAATGAAGGCTCTCCAATTCTTCCAATGCCCACAAAAGATACCCAACTCTGTGCTTCCATACCATATGTAGCTGTTACATGTGGAGAGTAGACCTGGAAATTTAAAGTCTAGAAACAAATTTGGTTAATCCACATGTTCCCAGACTAGGTACTATACCTGGAGCATAAGCAGATAATAAATATCTAATTAAATCAAGTGAACCAGCTAATTGAAATGTGTTGGATTATATCCATTCTAATTACTGCTCCACTAAAGGTGTACAATTAGAATACAGTTTTCAAAATTATAGGAATTATTTTTTCTCTGCATATTTATATAAATTTGATATAAAGTGGGTATAAAGTCGGGATAGCATTTATTTGTATCCAAGTTCAGCATTTACTTTTGGGGGACACATTTTGGCTTTTTAAAAATCATTATCTTATTATTTCTCTGTAATAAAATTATTGTATGGTGTATTGTTTTAATACATTTTAAGCAAATCAAATGTTCTTTTTGAGAACTGAATTATCATTAATCTTGGATATTTTGACATTTTTCTTAAAACTCTCCATTTATATTTCTATGAGTCTCTGTCTTGATATTTACTCTTCCTTTATTGGTCTGCATAATGTGTTTAAGTTTTCAATTGGCTGACTTTTTTTTCTTTAATTGTACGAAATTCCAATATGCATTTGAATTTGAAATGAAAAATAATGTGACTCAAGAAATTTAAGTTCCACCCTAATATTGAATACAATCTTCCTTAATAATATGTTTATGTGAATATACACATATGTAATATACATATGTATGTACACATACATGTATGTACATTTTTATGTGTACGTATTTATGTATAATACAAATATATATATGTATGTATATATATATATATATAACTTTATGCTTAGCTCTGTTTTGAGCTAAATATTTTACTTTTGAAGGTACTTATGACATTTAAGTTTGTGGTTTTGTTTTTCTTTTTAATCCTATAGTTAAAAGTAAAATGTTATTTTAATGATTTTATGAGACACAAATTACAAACACTTTGAGCATTTTCAAAACATTCATTTGCTTTTTTTTGTTCTGTTTTTTGCAACTAACTTGTCTATCTGAAATACCATATTCTTAATTCATTGTTGACAGTGAAATACCAATATTCTCTCCCAAGGCCTCAAATTGCCTATTGAAAAAAAAATAATGATTTTCTTTATTTTCTGAATGATAAAATTGTGTAAAATGGATGTCTTTCAGATTGATGTGAAAATTCACCCCATATATTTCTTTTGTTACTTTAGTCTTAAAGATCTGTATTGACTTATTAAAGTAGCATGTTACAAGACTGAAATATATCCAAAAACTACCACAGCATTTTTCAGGGAGTAAAAAGGCACTGGTGTGTTATTAGGAGTATGGTTTGGGCCACAATATTTACTTAATCTTACAGTTGTTTTACTTTGCCCCCTACCTTTCCCAAGAGGAGATTCTTTTTATGTGCGAAAGCCTCATTGTTTGGCAGGTTAACAGAAATAAGACTTTTTATTGCAATATCATCTGAAAGCCAGTATAATTGCTAGACAATGTACTTGAAGTAACATCATTAGAACATTTTGAAAAAAGAACAATCAGAAGAAGTAATGGACTTGATTTATAAAATCTAATTTTATGATGAAACAACTAGAGTCCAGTTTCTATTGGAGGCGTGGACAGTTTATTCTTTTATTCATTCAGTTAATAGTGTTAAGGACTCTATTACATTCTTGGTGCCTGGAAGGAAGGCAAAAAGGAGCTGAAGCAGTGAGGAGAAAATAACACCGTAGGATAACCTTAAGTTGTATGAGATAAATTTCAAGAAACTTATAAAGTGGTATTTCTATAGAAAAGCAAAATGCTATACATGAGGGGAAAAAATTACCATAACGTCTGGTTGTGTTGCCAAAAATCACAGACCCTAGATCTGGTCCTACTACAGAATTTGGGGTCCCTGGTTACTACTTTAATTGCTGATTTTTCAAATGGACTCTTGATGGAGAATTAAAATCCTTGCCAGATTTTGAAGTGCAACCATAGATCGAAAGGAGAATTATCAGATAAATGTATTATCTATACTAATCTTTTGGGAAAGTGACAGGAGTCTTCTAAAGAGAAGGGAAAGAGAAGAGCAACAGAGTTTAGGCAGTACAGTGTATCCATGATCCCTATCCTTCGTCTCCTACTCTGGAACTCCAGGATAGGTAAAGAGAGCCCCACAGAGGTACCACACCAACAGGAGAGAACTGTAAAGTGGTGTTGTAGTTGGTTAGGAAAAGCCCTAAGAAGACCACTCACCATTCACAACTTGATCCTCTGGCTTTCTTACCTACTTACTACAAGACATGGTGAACATCCATTAAGTTTACACATGTCTGAGTGGGGAAGCAACGGTATCTGAACTTGACAATCAGTATTCATGGTAGTAACTCCTTATGAAAATATAGAGAGATCTCATAGAAAAGAAAATGAGCTATAGCATAAATTGAAGTCTGATAGAGAAATTCACTTTGGAAATAGTGGTTTCAAAAAGGACTAAACTACATGCAAAATTTCCTAAGAAATACGGTTGATATATATTTTAGTAATACTGAGTAAATATAATCAGCATGGAAACACTGAGGAAGAATTGTTGAGTGAGAGTGGAAAATAATGATCAGAAAAATGACAAGATGAGAAGAGGAGAGAATGTTGTTGAAAACAGAAGAATGTTAATTCAACTTTTAAATATTACCAAATTATATAGTATCGCATTTGGGAAGAAAGCGTGGTCTAATTAGATTGATGGATTAAAAGAAATGCCCACAGGAGAATGTTGATTACCATTTTAATTGTCTTCAACTGGTAGAAATTACAAATACCATGTATTGGACTATACAAGAAAAGGATCAGTGAGGCAACCAGAAATTATAGTGACTGAGGCCGATGGAGACACAAGTAAAAAATTTACTGATAGTATTCTCACTTTGGGTTTTGATGGATGAGAGAATCAGAAATCAAGGATTTAGTCAAAACAGCTCCACATTGAATTTATCAAATCCATGAGTTGCTGTTTGAATTTGTAAAGATGATGAATCACTGAAAAACCCTCCTTTCTAGGAGGACGCTTCGAGGAATCATTGATTTGGATGCTACACATGTAGTAATAGGTTGGGAGTAGGAAAAGGTAAAGATAGGAAGCCTATTCCCCTGAAGCCAGATCTCCCTAGAATTCCTTAGCCTTGTCATCCTGCTGAGCCAGAGAGTCACCCAGGAGATCTGACCCACAGAGGCCCTGTGTACTTTACCAGTGAAGGGCCTTAAGGGAACTGGCTCCAATGACCTTTCCCACCTCACATTAGGAGTGCTGGAAGCCAGACTTCTGGTGGAGTCAGGGAGGGGTGCTATTCACACAGGCTGGGAAGTCTTGGATGCCTGACGCCATGTGCAGTGGGATGAGCCTTGGCAATCAGGCTCCATGAAATTGGCCCATATCTGGGCCTTGTAGACATACAATGGCCCCCAGAGGGAGGGAACTTCCAGGAACACACTGAGCTGTCAAGGTCTATCCTGCTGCTCCAAAACAGAGTTGCCAATCCCCCTGAAGGAAGATTTTGTGGGGTATCAGAAGCCATTCAGGACATGACCAGGGCTACAGAAGATGAAAGAGAGCTGAGAATCATAACTGCCAGACAGATCCCAAGTCTAGAGGGGACAAATGGGGTCTGACAGTAACAACCTTTCCAGGCAACTTGTCAATGGCACAGTGTGTGAAATTACTGGCTCCCAAGAATGAACCCAATTTGGTGTTGTACTTACCCTTCTCTGAGGAACAGCCACAGCCTCGTACTCTATCTTTATCCACACAAAGGAGAAGATAGGTTTATTTGAAATATAATATCAGCAGGACCACTAAATTTGGTGCACATCATCTACACAGACACACACATAGAGTTCCAGATTGTTGAGTACTCCCTTATAAGAGGAAACAGCCATCATCCCTCCCTCTGGATCCCCTTTTTCTTTAGTAATTCAGAAAAGAAGAGAAATAAAAACAAGGTTACCACCAGCTAATTCTGCTCCACACAATGTCACTTTGTAGATGGTGCCCACTGTCAAAGTTGAGCACCAACTTTTTACCATCTCCAAAGCATCCAAAGTGGTTTTTGTTTGTTTTTTTTTTTTTTCAATGGTGTGCTATAATTTCTCCTTCCAAAGTTAGATTTCTACAAACTCTTGTCCATGGGTTTTGGACCAAGTTAACACTCTCCAGGTCTTCTCTGACCAGGGCTGGGATGAGATGAGGCATGTTTTGCAGCCCATAACAAGGTCTATCTGCCTATTACCAAATGCATAGGTATCAAGACTCCTCCTGGGTTGCTTGATATATGGCACTGGGTCTCACAACTCCCTCATAGGCACTTTAGTTATGGATAGATGCCTAAGAGGCTAGTAATAAAGGCAGACAAAAAGAGGGACATCTTACACTGTAGTTATACTGATATCCCTTCTACCCATTTCATATTATTTATCTTTATCTCAGGTTTTCTGAAAGGAAAGCTAAGCTAAGCTACAAGGAGCTGCATATTCTCAAAACAGTATAATTTATTAAATACAGCTTTTCTTTTCTTTCATTTGTCTATGTATCTTTTTTTAATGTTTATTTTTGAGAGAAAGAGAGGCAGTGTGAGCAGCGGATGGGCGGAGAGAGAGGGAGACACAAAATCCAAAGTAGGCTCCAGGCTCTGAGCTGTCAGTACAGAGCCCGATGTGGGGCTCGAGCCCACAAACCGTGAGATCATGCCCTGAGCTGAAGTCAGAGGCTCAACCGACTGAGCCACCCAGGTGCCCCATTTGTCTGTGTGTCTTAAATACTAGATCTACTGCTATGAGACTCCCAGCACTTTTATAAGAATTTAGACATACATTTATTTACTCTTCTTATAATTGTTGCCTCTAAGGAAATATTACCTGCCTTAACAGGATATGCAAGTTTTTCAGACCCATTCCTTCTAAAGGATATCTTCTTACAAATGTAGAGTATATGAATAGTCAGCATTGTAATAATCAAGTGCACAGGATTAGTAAGGTATTCCAAACTCACCATTATTTGTGTCTCTTCAGCTGCACGATGCAGCAAAAATCAGAGACCCACATATATCATGATTCGGAAATAGTGATGGTAGTGAGGGCAAAACATAAACTGACTGGAATACATTTATGCTGAACCCCCAATTTCTTCTTGAGTGGTATGTAGCTATTCCACCTGATTTTATGCAAATACAAGAAACTGACTCGATAATCACACTTCAAATGGCATCCAATGTGCTCTGTATCTTGCTGAGCTATCCCAATAATGTTGCACTTGTAGTTTTCCAAACCATATTTTACCCAGTCAGACTTGAAATATTGCTCTAGTCTGCCTTTATTTCTCTGAAGTGACACCTTGAAAGTGATGCCTTGTGTGTTATAGAAGATGGACTAAAAGCAGATTCAATAAACTGTCTGTCTAATTTATACCACACACAACATCATCCTGGGGACAGTGTGCAATAAGGCAAAAAGGGAAGAAATAAATAGTGCTTCTGGCATTTCAGAGACTGTGCAAGGTTTTGAAGCCATAGGGACTGCATTTTGTTTGCTGTTTGTACCTCGATCCCAAGAACGTGTCAAATTTTAAGTCTCCCCCATCTCCTACAATGCGCACAACATCACAAACTCATCTAAGAAATATCAGCTATCAAATTTTAGTTTGTTTTATTTCCAATGATACAGAGGGGGTATTTTTTAAATACTTGATGCATTTGCAAAACAACATACAATCTTCTTTTAACATAAGCACTACCATTATGAAATCTCCTTTTTTTCCCCCAAGAAAAAACCCCACCCATTTGTCAATCCTTTCTCCCCATTGAAAGCATGTGCTTGATTCTAAATCAAAGGAAAATAATGGATTGGGAGGCCGTGATGAGCCAAGGTATATTACAATGCATTTTCATAAATAGCCAAAATGTGTTTTTTTTTTTAATGCATGTGTAAAACACATTGGAAAGCAATTATAGACATTCTGTTGGTTAATTAAGATAAAAATATGGTCAAGCATTGGCCTGATATTGGTGTTATTAAGTTTGTAATGCTAACCATACCTCATAATGCATTATCTCTGTTAGATACTCAATTACTGCTTATATTATCAAAGTAAAACTATTTTGATATACAAAATAATGTCTACATTAATTTCATAATATTTAGAGAAATAACTCAATACTATTCTGATATATTACACATCCAAATGCAACTTAAGGAGGTAGTGGTTTAGTATTTAGTAAACTTAAGTGGTTTAGTATTTAGTAAATACTAAATGATTTAGTATTTAGTAAAATTAAGTGGTTTAGTATTTCAGTCATTTGAAACCTTGAAAATGATTAATTACAACAGCATGCACAATAAAAATAATTAATAAAATTGAGTAATAAACTGATTCCAAAAATTTAAAAATGTTATTGATCACATGTGCTCTAAATAAACTCAAAAGTTATATTTTAAAGTTCACATAACCTCACCAAATGCTTTTGATCTTTTACTGTGTCTTGTTTTTCTATCTAGGTTAAAAAAAATGGCCCATGCGTAAGGAGTGTATTTCTTGGTATTTCCAATTGATTGAGGATTTACATTGGATCATAAATTTGACCTTTCTTTTTTGGATGAGAAATGCTTTATGATTCTCATATTCACCTTCTGACATGTAAGCTGTAGCTGTAAAATGGAATAGAACTATTGCCCTCAGGTAAATGTCACATTCTGTGACCACATTTTCAGAAAGTTATAAAGATGCTACAGGGGAACATTGCAGAAAGTTAAGGTATACATTTATTTATAGAATAAGCTTAAATAATGATATAATATAATATATTTTGTAATAGATATAACAATGAAGATAAACATACTCATATTTTATGTATTGTAAATTTTTAAATTTCTTAAATGTTGATCACCATCTTTGGAGAGAGGAAATGAATATTCTACAAGCATTCTCCAAATGAAATTCCTGTAGAAATTGTTTTGCTAAGTGTGAATTATAACTCATATTTATTCATTCTTTTTTAAGTTTAACAAATATTTGAAAGGTTTTTTTTTGAGGTTTATTTATTTTTGAGAGAGACAGAAACAGAATGCGAGTGGGTTGGGGCAGAGAGAGATGGAGGCACAGAATCTGAAGCAGGCTGCAGGCTCCGAGATGTCAGCACAGAGCCTGACTCGGGGCTTGAACTAAGGAGCTATGAGAACATGACCTGAGCTGAAGTTGGACGCTCAACTGACTGAGCAACCCAGGCGCCCCTATTTGAAAGTTTTTTATGGTTAGAAAGTTAAGAACTTATTACATTTCACAAATAATAACAAACTACTAACCTATTATTTTTAATAAACTACTTATGGTCAGAAGGAAGATTGATTTCTGAAACTATCAAAACTTTTTTTATAAGACTTTGTGCCCTATGGCAGTTTTATATATAGCAATTTGAAGGGAAGGTACAGAGATTTCCCATGTAGCCCTGCTCCCATACATATACAGCCCCCTCCATTTTCAACATCCACCATCAGTGGGGTACATTTGCTACGATTGATGAAGCTACATTAGCATATCATTATCATTCAAAGACCATAGTTTATATTAGGGTTCACTCTTGGTGCTATGCAATCTATTGGTTTGGGCAATGTATAATAATATGTACCTATCATTATAGTACATATAGAGTATTTTCACTACTCTAAAATTTATTTATAAATCTTCTAAAAGTTATTACTTGATAAATCTAAATATTTAAGTAAAAATTTGAGCAAGTTCTTAATCAATAGACATATGGCATTCGCTTATTTTTACAATATAATATTTGTACACCCTGATACAAATAAACCAGCTTTCCCTGAGTTTGCTGGTAAATCTGGACGCCAAGAATGTTCAACTAGAATAATTGATTGCTACAGAAGCCAGCATAAAAGCCTACCGAAACTTTTTGGCTCTTCATAGTTAGTTCTTCTTTGTGTTCTGGGGATCTGTCTCTCACCACCTCCAACCAAAAAAGCATAGTTGTTGCTGCTTCACTTTATCCCTTAAATCTACCTCATCTTTCTCTAACCTAGGAATATATGCAGAAGGTAATTCTGAGAAATTCTCAGTGTAACCAAAACGAAATAGAACAATCTGGCACAAATATATTAAGATATGAAAGTCACCATGGCACAAATACATTAAGATATGAAACTCACCAGTTAATACTCTCTTTGCCCTCAGTTTCTATTACTGGACAAGTTCCCTCTTCATGAAACAGAGCAAATCTTTCTACCCAGAAGCTCTGAACTTAGTGTCCAAGATTCCTTTAAAGAAGCAATGTGGGGCTATGAATCACCCACTAGCACTTTGAATCAGAACCCAAGAACGTGAAGAACTAAGAACGTGTTGAGTAATTTACTTATAGTTGAAGTTGGTAGGGGGGAGTATTGGGTATAACGGGCAACTGCATTAATTTTCTGGATGCAGCAATAGCAGTGATTGTATCAGCAGCTTTTATTGTCAACAGCGACTTATCTGTGGCAGTAGAAATACAATTTCTACTGGTAGTGTCTGTATATGGTGCATACTCTGCTCTCATTGAAAGATTAAAGTCCCGTTCTATGGACTTCGCATAGATAACAAGGGCAATACAGTATCTTTTCTTCTGTGATTATTTCTAACTTATTTATTTTTAAATTCTTTAACAAAATTTTTTAATGTTCATTTATTTTTGAGAGAGGGAGAGAGCACGCACAAGCGATGGAGGGACAGAGAGAAAGGGAGACAGAATCTGAATGAGGTTCCAGGGTCTGAGCTGTCAGCACAGAGCCCAACATGGGGCTCAAACTCAAAACCGTGAGATCATGACCTGAGCTGAAGTCGGACACTTTACTGACTGAGCCACTTAGGTGCCCCTTAAAGTTTTTAAATCCTGAACTCTAACATTGCTATTTTTAAATTTTTGATTAAAGTATAACAAGATCTCAAATTTTTTCCTCATTTGTCACTTGTACACAGATCCAGAAGATCAGAGGCCCATACAATGTTCCCTTTCGCGTCTCCCACTAAAGGATAATTGGTATCCAGTTTTTTCATAGCAGAGATTAGTTCTTCCAGTTTTTGTTATCTTTATGTCAATTAAATCATACAGTATATGAGCTTCAGTATCTGACTTATTTTGCTTAACATCATATTTGTAAGTTCTCCAAATTGTTGAGTGGCTGTAGTTAATTTATTTTCTTTACTGAGTCATAATTGATTAGGTAAACATATATTACAATCATTTATCCATACTCCTCTTGGTGAGCATTGGACAATTTCCAGGTTCTTGTATATTAACAAACATCTAGTTCATGTCTTTGGTGAAACAAGTTACATATTCTATATAGTATTTTCTTAGGAGTGGAATAGTGAGGTCTTGGGTGATTTGGCACTAATAACTACAGCATGTATATGCACTGAGCTGTAGGTATTAGTGCCAAATCACTTTCAAAATTGATTTGTAGTGTGTTTCATTTATGCAAGTTAGGTAAAGTTGGTTAATTATATTCTTCAAATGCACTGTACCCTTACTGATGTTTTGTCTTGTTCTATTAGCTATTAAGAAAGGTAGGTGGGTGGCAACCACTGTCTTTTAAGTTCTGTCAATTTTTGCTGTACATAGATTATATGCTTAAAGATGTAGAATAGTGATTTCTTCATAGAGAATTGGTTCTTTTATCATTATGACATTCCTTCATTATCTCTAGGATACCTCTCTTCTTAATGTATACTGTCATACAAGCTTAGCAAAATTCAAGACAGCTCAGCTACCAGATATTAGAGTGTCCCATTAAGACAACAAGCCAATATGAAAATAACCATCAAGCCTTTAATCATTTGCTTTGATAGTATGTATAAGCAAGAGGCTCAACCAAAGAAAGCAATGATTTCCTGTCCTTTCCATTCTCTTTCCACACTGAATGACACAGGTAGGGAATGTCTCATTTCAAGGAAAGTCCTGAACAGAAGGCTTCTGCAGTTTTATGAACCTGTGGACTGGGGGAAGGAGGAAGGTCTAGGAGAGAAAAAGTTCTGAGGTAGAGAAGTATCTTCAAGGTCACCGCTTCTCCAATAAAAATACCTCAGCAGAGGAACCTCATGTAAGCCCCAGCCAAAGGCCCCAAAGAGGCCCCCAAATGAAGACATTTGGCCTAGGAATGCAGCTATCTGTAAGAGCATGGCTGACCAGGGGAACTCAGTCTTGATTACAACTCACTTCAGAGATGGAGATGCACTCCCTATGCACCAAATTTGGTGTGGGGAGGGCAGGCTCCCGGGGGAGTCCTGCCAGGTAAAACCTTTGTAATTGCCTACCTAAAAACATCACATGTGGGGCTGAACTCCTCATGTACCCTTTGAGTCAATACAGGTCCACAATGTTTGCTTTTTTTTTTTTAGTTTATATTGCCATGTTATCTTTTTCCTTCCATTTACCTTTAAATTTTCTGTGTCCTTATACTTGAAATGTATCTCCTTTTCCATATTTTGCTTTATGAACCCAATCTGACATTATCATTCTATTACTTGTAGTATTTAATTGACTTATGCTTTCTATTATGTATATACACACATATGCATTTATGATTTGACTACCATCTCACAGTTAATTCTGTCTCTTATTTTATGCTCTCTTTTCTGTATAACTTTTTATTGTTACATATGCTATGTAACAATCTATAATTTAGCATTGTTCCATTTTTATCTCTCTATTAAATTGTAGGTTATACAATATGTTTAGTCTTCTTTTGAAATTATTCTAGAAATTATAGCATGCATCATTGACATATTATAACCTAATACAATAATTTGTATTAGTGATTATCTTCTGAAGAAAATGTATCTTTCCACACTTATTGCTTTTATTATTAGTTCCTTAGTATTTAACACTCTCACTGTGGTGTGTCTACGCATGGTATTTTTTGTACTTATTCTGTGAGGCATGTAGTATGCTTCTTGAATCTGTTTATATTGTACCCGTTAAAAAATGATTGATCATTATTGCTTTAAGTATTGTTTTTACAATTGTCGTACTTTCTTCTTTTATGTGGCTCCAATTCCAATATACAATAGTGTTTGAATTTTCCACTCTCTGATGCATCTTCTGTCCCCCTCTCTCTTCTCAGGAGGGGGCACTCTTTATCCCCACATCACAGTAATATTGATCTGTTCTCCAATACAGTTACGTATCTTCTGTGCCTAATGTGGTTTTAAACTGTTCAAAGAGGTTAGAGTGGGAGAGAGCCAAAGCATAAGAGACTGTTAAAAACTGAGAACAAACTGAGGGTTGATGGGGGGTGGGAGGGAGGGGAGGGTGGGTGATGGGTATTGAGGAGGGCACCTTTTGGGATGAGCACTGGGTGTTGTATGGAAACCAATTTGTCAATAAATTTCATAAAAAAAAAAACTGTTTCAATGGGACCCAATTTCAGATATTATAATTATAATATCTAGAACTTTTATTTTTGTTGGTTCCAATTTGTAGTGACTTCCTTCAATTTTTCTTGTATTTTTCTCTTTCTCTATACATTTTGAATGTTATTCACAGTTCTCTTAGAGTCCTGCCAGCTATCATCAATGTCTCAAACACCTGTGAATTCCTTTATATTGTCTGTTTAGACTCTTGATTAAAAAAAAAATCATACTCCACTGTTTTTTGATTTGTCTAGTGATTTTATTAGATGGAAATCATGTGTATAAAATTATATTCTTCAACTAGGTATTTAGTGTGATAAATATTGATTAAATTATGGATTTTGCTAAATTAAATCTATGCTGCATTCTTTGCTGAAATTCAGAAACTATCCTGAGATAAACATTAGTTAATCCTAGAAGCTTCCAAAATTTTTGTTCCAAACTCTGGTTTCTCTGTCCTCCCGCTTTGTTTATCTGTAGCTTTTTGCTCAGCCTCTCAGTCTCCTTCCCACACCCAAATTAGTATGTACCTCCAGGGTAAAATGGCTAGAAAAATCAGATTACCTCTGTGAGGTTCTCCCCTAGTTAGTTTTACAGCAACTTCTGTCCTCAGTGACAGCACTTTCAGATGACTCCAAGAAAATGAATTCTCTATTTTATTCAGCATTCCCAGACGGGACATTTGAAAGCCACAAACTTTGTCATCATCCCTGAAACTGAGGTTTTCAAGTAGGGAACTTCTGATGTCAAAGTTTGGAGGCTGACCTGCCCCCCACCCCCTCCAATTACAACCCACAATTTAAATGGCTGGTTCAAAGAAAAATGAAAATTATTACATTAAAAATAATAATCCCCATGGTCTCATCTCAGATGCAGTTGGTTGATAGACCACATTTTGATTTGCCATTAAAATCTACCTAAACTTTGAGTAGAACACATTAGATTTAGAAATCTTAAGGTAAGTTTTGTAGCAAGCAGTGAGATGAGATTAAAATAGAATGTAATTTTCAATCTCTTGTACCCATCTTGCCTCCCAGATCACAGTAAGTAAAATATATGACTGAGGAGCCAAAATTCAACTAAAATCTTTGCTTTTAAAAGATAAATTAATCTCATTATGTTTTATTTTCAAGCAGCAGCAACATGACTTTTAGTCTTATTTTCTGGGAAGATATTAGAGTATGAAAGGATGTTTCATTTCTCAATATATATATATATATATATATATGTTTTTGTTTTATTTTATGTTTGTAACTTCCTGATAAATCCACATGTTCTCATATATTTCTGCTTAAATAAACTTCTAAATCTATGTTTCAGCCTGAAAATTAAGAACCAAATCTATATTGGTTATAATAATAACAATATCTGAGAGCTATCCTTCCACAAACACACAAAAAAATGTTAATCTATAGGCTTTCATATCCATTATTGCAATATACCTGATCAGAGAATATACTACAATTCTAGGCTGTGATCTACCAGGGAAGGACTTGCTCTTAGTCTCCCTGTCTTAAGTTTAAAATATGACATTCTTTGAAACACACAATGTGTTTATGGTCATAAATAAAAATATTACTTTCTGCCAACTTAATGGGGTCATAGTGAGCCCTGCAGCTATTCTCTGGAATTAAAACCTGCCTGATTTCCAACCAGCTGGCATAGATACTGAAAGAATTCTGCATTGCTTTACCAGATTTTCTCTCTCCCTCTCTCTTTTCCTCTCTTTTGCACATAGTTACAGATGCAAGCTGCATTTTCCTCCAAACTGTATTAACCACTATATATATTCATATATATGCATATTATATATACATATATAGTGATATATATATATCACGATATATATCGTGATATATATAGTGATAGATATATAATGATAGATATATAGTGAGATATATAGTGAGATATGTAGTGATATATATGTGTGTATATATATATATATACATATATATAAACATATATATATATATATATAAAATGCAAAATCTGAGTGAATAATAGTCATTAATTGGAGATTATATCAGAGAGATGGTGGAATAGGAAGCCCAGACCCTCCTTCAACCACAAAGACACTGATTCAACAAACCAAGGATTGATGCCCTTTGTGGGGAATCCAGAAACCAGTTAAGAGGATCTTTCTTGCCAGGCAAGCATGAAATCAACTTCATCAAAGACAGTAGGACATTTGTGACAGTCTCTTGCCAGAGCCCCTCTTCTGGCTCGACACCTATAGAATTGAAAGGTACTATACCTTAGAATTTCTGCTATAAAAAGTGAACTAAAACAGGACAAAGGAAGGTCTGAGGTTTGCATAGATCCATATGATACGACAGTGAAAAAAATAAAAATGCATGCTACAGCTTTTGATATAAATTAAGTCCATAAACTGCCAGCAACATTCTTTGGAATCTTGAGTTTGAGAAGTTTTTGGAATATTGTAATCGCTTGACCTGGTCATACCTCTGCTTAGAAATATGATTAATGAAAAGTCTTTCAGAAATCTAATCAAGTAAATAAAATAAATGAATAAAATGAATCACTCGGTTAAGCATCTGACTCTTGATTTTGATTCAGATCATGGTCTCATGATTCATGGTTCATGAGATTGAGCCCCGTGTTGAGCTCAGCACTAGGCATGGAGCCTGCTTAAGATACTCTCTCTCCCTCTCCCTCTACCCCTCCTCTGCTCTCTCTCTCCAAAAATAAATGAATAAATAAATTAGAAAATATATATAAAAGAGTGAGAAATAGTATATAATTGACAATTATTTATGCTGTTTAATAATTAGTTATGCTGTTTTGATATATCAAAACAATAATTATATTAAATAATTTATATCAAAACAAATAATTTATATCAAAACAATAATTATTTATGCTGTTTAAAATTTTAATGAAATATTAATATTATAGCTACATAAAATAAATACAGACAAACCTCTGTTACTGACATATTCTGTGAATTTCCTAAGACTTTTTCTAAGTTTCATGGCCTTTGCAAATGTAAACCCTTCTGCTTTGAACTCTCTTCCTGCTACATTATCTGGCTAACTCCTTAATATCCTTATTGCCTCAGCTTACTTGTTTCTCATTCAATGAGATCTTCCAAGATTCCACCAAACAAGATTAGATTTTCCCTTCCTTATAAATATATAACTGAAATTACATGGTGTTTTTTTTGTTAATATCTCCCCCCACCCCAACCAAACTTGTGCTCTGTGGCTCTTGCTTACAGCATTTTCTCAGGGTCTTAAGAGAGTGGCTGGAATATAATTGGTAGTCACTCCATAATTGTCAAATTATTTTTTGTATGAATTGATTAATATTGAGATCAGTGGCAAATGTTAGTAAGTCATACTCAAGAATATATTGATCCCCAAACTCTCTCCTGTCATTACCAGAAAACCAATATAATGACAAGAATATTATTACATAGATAAATGATACATCATAGGTAGATAGTTGATGATTGATAGAGAAATGATAGATACAAAGATAGTTGATAGATGATATAAGAAAAAGAAGCAGAAAATAACTAACAAATTTTCATAAGACGGTGGTGGCATTTTATCCAATGATAATTTATAATTATGTAGGCGAAAAACAATGTTTGTTACATTTAGAACTACATATATTCAAAAGTACTATTAATCATAATATTGCAAATGTTCCTTAGGCTCTGTGTAAAACTCTTCAATATTATGTTAATTTTGAGTTCCTTCAGAACCACAAACAAAACATGAAGAGTTTTGCTTCATGGATGCAAATGGATGAAATGGATGTTTGCTACTGACAGAAAATATTACTTCTTTGCATTTCAATATCTGAGAGGAAGAGCTTTGAGAGTGGATTAATTTGTTTCTGCTCTTACTTACACACTTCTGCCATTCAAATGTCTCCTCACTCCAAAGCAGTGTTTGACTTTAATGTTGGCAGTTTCACAAACCACAAACTTTTATAGTGTTCAGAAATAGTCGTCTTTTGTTTGAAGCACTAATCTCTTTTAGTCATTATGGCTGATGTTTAGGGTTATGGGTTATGCTGTGCCATGAGTAAACACTAGGTTCTAAGTAACAAAGTTGTTATAGACTTTTCCAAAATATCATAATTTTTTTCTTGTGTTGGGGCTTTTAATATGTGGTGTTAGCTGCTTCTGCCTGGAAACAAGAGAGATACTCAGTGGAACAGCTTCCAAATCTCAGTGCACTACAACAATTGAGCATTTCTTTCTCTTTTTCCTGCTTTATGTGGCCTCTGCAGTCCAGCCTTTAAAGAACAGGCCCTATCTCAGATATTTACTTTCATAGCAATGGGGAAAAAAATAAAAGAACCATATGTCTCATGAAACTTTGATGGCACATGTCTGTTTCCCTTTCCATTCCCAAACAACTCACACATCCATGCCTGAGTTCAAGTGTGGAGTGCATGTGCTTTTCCCTCATAGAAAGGGTCAGTAGGTAATTGGGGGAAATAGCACAAAAAAAATATCCATTTAGTGTTCAAGGCCACTTGGATTGTTTCCATATTTTTGATCATGGATAATTATTCTATGTAGCATTAGAAGCTATTTTATGCTTTCTCTGTTGCATATCTACACAGCCTGAGGATGCAAATCTTCAGTTATAACAGTTGATGTCAGATTTGCAGAGTTGTAGCGAATCACTTCCTCACTGACAGTATGTATATTTCATAATTTTCCATTCTTTTTAAGACTCTTCAGAAGATGAGTCCATACACTTTAATGAGGTGAAAGAAAGTAACTCTTAATATGTACTCATATAAAGAATGAGATTATCTTTTAAAATGACAGTAAAATAAAAGCACTTTCAAGAAAGTAAAACAGTTTATCAACACACTCATGTAAAAATTTCTAAGTAGTTAGACTCAACTTAGTTGGAAGACAAGGAAATCTATGCCCCAATAAGAGCAGGGAAGGCAGAATATAAGGAATAAGAGGCAAATTATCAATAGAACTTGTAATAGCAACATGGAGGAATTTTTCTATGTTTTATACTTTCCCAATTAAATATATACCATGGTCATTATTGGGAATAAAAACAAGCAAGAAGAGAAAAAGTGAAATAATAATTTAGAAAAAGTGACACAGTGACTGTCCTTAGGAAAAATTGTATGATGCAGTACTGGGTTGAATAATGTCCCAGAGAAGTTCACAACCCCTAAAACCTGTGAACATGACCTTATTTGGAAATAGTTATTGTGTGTGTGTGTGTGTGTGTGTGTGTGTGTGTGTGTGTGTCTGTGTGTGTGTGTGTGTTTTGTCAGGTGCAATCAAGTTAAGATAAAGTCATGTTGGATTATGGTGGTCTCTAATACAATAAGACTATACTCCTTATAAGTACAGAGAAACTTGGACAAAGAAATACACAAAAAGACGAGCATCACATAATGATGGAGACAGAGAATGAATTCACGCTACCACAAGCCAAGGAATTCAAGAATTGCCAGCAACTACGAGAAGTCAGGAAATACATAATGGAACATATTCTTCCTCTGAGCCCCCAAAAGAAATCAACTCTGAAAATACCTTGATTTTGGAGTACCTGACTTCAAAATTGTGAAAGAATGAATTTTTGTTGTCTTAAGCCACCATGTCTGCCATAATTTGTTACAGTCACCCTAGGAAACCAACACACTTGCTCAGAAGCACTAATGGTATAATCAGCCATCATAATTGTGTGCTTTCTTACCACCACCTACAGCTAGACAGAGTAAGTGGAGAATTGAATTTAACAAGGGTTGGATTATGCCAATTTAGTTCAAAACAGAAAAATAAAGGGCAAATGAACTACTGAAATATGCAAGGTTGTGAATACTATGATTGACAATGGAATCTAATGGTGCCAAAGTAAAATTAGACATGCATAGGCTGAGAAAGAAATGGGTATTGTAGAATCATGGGACTTTAGGTAACAGATTTAAAATATTGCAATTTGGATTTTATAAAGAGTGAGATAGAAGAATACACAGTAAAATTATTTAAATTGAAATTATAGGATGTGGGGCATATTTATTCTCTTTGCCTCTCCTGATCTACTCTCTATCTTTCATGGTTATCTTTTCCCCAAGAGACTCACCTCTATGGACAATACTCACCACACTCTATGAATACAGATTGAGTCCAGCCAATGGGTAACCCAAATACAAAATCACTGTGGAAGAGAGAATAAGATCAGCATATCTCTTCTATGGACTATTTCTCTGTGAGATCCTTTTGACTGCTATATTTCTCAATTCAAGGACACTGTTCCTTTTTAGATAGTCTTCTCTGCATGACATCTTTTTAGTTAGCCTCATCCTTGGGACTTAAGAACAATAAAACTCTGTTGCTACTAACCACATACGTTTGCACTATGGTTAAGATTCCTCTATTCCCTTCCCATACTTTCTCAAATATCTATCTAATAAATAAATCTCCCATAAATTATGTAAAATTTAATGGGCCTTATGCCTGTCAGGGCCCTGAATGACTCAAAGAGTAGATTTTTATTGCCAAGGACAAAGTCTTAAGAGAAAAAAAAATAGGGTAAAGATCAATGGTGGGCAAAAGAAGTTTTAGGAACTAAGTAGACAGTATGTTGAAAAACAGCATCTATGTAGTTATTGAAGCACTAAGAAATATATCAGTGAAAAATATTAAGAATTTATGGGGAATGAAATGGATGCTGAGGATGTATATAGCAAGAAAACATGGCCACTGATATCATCTGAGGCAAAAATGTTAATGTCAGGAGCCAGCGATAAGAATCAAGGAGAGCACATAGCTGACCTTGTCATAGACCAGTGTGAGAGAAAATAGCCGTGCTTTATTTGTTGTTGTTGTTGTTGTTTAACCAAATCTTTATTTTTGAGCAGTTAAGATTATTTCTCATCTAAGAGTAAACATTCTCAAAATTACAATATTGTACTTACTTATTTGGTATAAATTCCCAGAAATGAGAATTGAAATTTCTGTGTCAAACAGAAACCATTTTTAAAAATATTTATTTATTTTTGAGAGAGAGAGAGAGAGAGGGAGAGAGCGCATGTACAAGTGGGGGAGGGGCAGAGAGAGAGGGAGACAGAATCTGAAGCAGATTGGCCACCAAAGGGCCAAGCAAAAAGGATTGTAGAGTATAAAGATGCACATGGATAAAGGCTATGATCTCTGTTAACTTGTATGACATTATATTAAAAGATATCTGTTTCTTAATAGAAGAGAAATAATATCGCAGTCTTAATTTGTACACACAAGTTGATTTTGTTTGTTTTTCTCTCAACTATTTGTGGTTTATTTTTGTACTCTAATCCCCCTCCCTTACTTCACCCATACCCCAACCCACCACTCCTCTGGTAACCACCAATTTATTCTCTATAGTTAAGAGTCTGTTTCTTGGTTTGTCTCTCTTTTTTTTTTTTCTTTGCTCATTTATTTTGTTTCTTAAATCCCACATCAGTGAGATCATACGGTACTTGTCTTTCTCTGACTGACTTATTTCACTCAGCATTATACTCTCTAACTCTATCCATGCTGTTATAAATGCAAATTTCATTCTTTTTTTTTCTCTTTTCAAGTTTTTTTCAACCAGATATTCTGAACTTTTTCACCGGATATCTGAAATTTTCCCCCCTTTCAAAGTTTTTATTTAAATTCCAGTTAGTTAACATGTAGTGTGATATTAGTTTGAGGTATAGAATTTAGTGATTCATCACTTACATGCAACACCTAGTGCTCATCACAAATGCCCTCCTTAATCCCCATCCCTTATTTCTCCCACCACCTCACCCACATCCCCTTTTGTAACCCTCAGTCTGTTCTCTGTAGTTAAGAGTTTATTTCTTGGTCTGCCTCTGTCTCTCTTTTTCCCCCCTCTTTTGCTCATTTATTTGTTCTTAAATTCCGCATATGAATGAAATCATATGGTATTTGTCTTTCTCTGACTGACTTATTTGGATTATAGTCTCTAGCTCCATCCATGTCATTGCAAATGGCAAGATTTTATTCTTTTTTATGGCTGAGTAATATTCCATTATATATATCTAACACACATCTTCTTTATGCATTTATCTATCGATCGACATTTAAGAAGCCTTGTTCTAGAAGGTTTCTGAGAAATATATTTCCTTGGAGAAATACAGGTTCAGAAAAAGTAATAACATTCCAGTATTACTTTACAGTTCAATGAAAGTATTTCAAACATTGTTATCATAGAACATGTACTCCTTTCTCTTATTTGAACAAATGTTTTATGAAAGGGTTAACAAAGTATGTCAAATATCTGGTAGAGTACCTGGCACAAATAAGCAAGAGATAATTAATTGTTCAATTTTGAATAAATTTCCAGAAAGTCTACTGAGAGCAATAAAACACATAGGGGTAATCTTAATCAGAAACATATTTGAGTCATCAGAAGAAAAGAATACAATTATTTGTAATCATAATGGGAAAGTTTTTAATAAATGGTAAAATATACTACTTTTAAGTGTAACAACTAAATCTACCTCAATCTATATGTTTGATGAAATACAAATCAAAACCTAAAACAGTTATTTTGAAATATAAGAAGTGCTTTATAGAGTTTACCTTTCAAAGAAAATCATAAATGGATAAGAAGAGCAAAGCAACTGAATATTTTTTAACAAAATAAAACAAGCCATATTTGAATATATAAGCTTCTCCAATTTATTCAGAAAAGAAAATCCAATGACACACTATTTTTAAGAACTATGAAAAGTTTAATAAGGGAATATAAAAACAAAACAAAGTGATAGATATAAACCAAGATTATTATTTCAATATAAGAGCAAGAAATTAAGATTTTATAGCTCTTTAAATTCTCAATTGACTAAAAATCTTTAATAAATACTTTATAAAATATAACATAGGCTTATAATAATCAGAATGACCACAAATTTGCAAAGAATGCCATTTCAAGGGTACAGCAATTACAGCCCCAAACAAAGAGCAAATGCCAAACTTCTTTTGGGCTAGGCCAATTTTTTTCACTATACATAGCAGGAATAATTTATTATCTCAATAAATATATTTTTTAACATACTTTACATGTTAAAATACGCACTGTTAAGAAGGTTAATAACAAATGATTTTGTAAATGTTATACATGCTTTTGAATGATTCCAAAATATTTTCACTATTCACCCTACATACATGCTTATAGCAAGCACTGAGTCTCAGATACAAAATTCTAACACTTGCACATCATGGATGAAGCACTAGGTGTTATAGAAAGAGTATTACTTAACAAAATACCTTGTAAATTAAGATTGTTTTCTGGAATATTTGTACTAGTTCAATTGTTAATCCAGAATATTTTCTACCAGATTATTTTCCTAGTATGTTTGCAGATAGTTGCTGTGTTTGTTAACCATTTTCACCATAGTGCTGTTTTCATCACCTCAGTGCTTATTTGCATAAGGCATAAGTGTTTATACTTTACAAGTATGTGGATTAAAAATAGATCTGCTTCAAAATACAAATCTGAGGGTACCTGGGTGACTCAGTCAGTTGAGTGTTTGACTCTTGATTTTGGCTCAGGTCATGATCTCATGGTTGTGAGATCAAGCCCTGCATTGGGCTCTGTGCTGAGTGTGTAGCCTGCTTAGGATTCTCTCTCCCCTTCTCTCCACTCCTCCCCTATCCATGCTTGAGTTCTCTCTCTCTCTCTCAAAATAAATATATCAACATTTAAAAAAATGCAGATGTGCAGATCAGTCAGAGGGATTTTCCTCTGCATGTCATACCCCAGTGTTCAGGCTGAAGGGGTAGCAACTCTAGAGAATGTTCTTTTGACAGAAAGAATCTCCCACGGAGATGAACATACACTTTTAGAGTCTTAACACCTAGTTTTAGAACAAGCACAGTGTCACTTCCATCTCTATTTTTTCAGCTAGTGCTATTCACATGGAAAAATCCCCAAATCAATGAGCTAGGAAAGTATTCTCTTACCCAGAGGGAGAGGGGGTGAGAAAAAATGAAATTTTGATTAAAAAAACATTACTGTCACAGTTGTCCATAAAATATAATTACTTGGGATTGACTGAAAATTAAGGTGAAACCAACTTATCTTTCTAAAGAAATAAGGGAGTTTTTCAGTGATCAAATTAAATGAATATAGATAATATCTGTGCTTAAATGAGATTTGTCTTAAGTCACACCAATGAAAATCTTATTGTTTTAAAGTAATATATCTCAGTAAATACACTTTGTATTTTTTTCTTGTTGTTGTTGGAAGTAGGACCAAGTAAAGATTTTAGGGGAAAATAATTTAGGAAAAAGAATTAGAAAAACCTCAATGAATATTGGAGAAATTCAAGTGATCAAACTAATCATACCTAACTATGAATGAGAAAAAGGGGCTCCCAGTACATAATGTTACTGACAGACCCTATAATAACTGCATACACACTTTTCAGAATTATTTCTACTTATTAAATATCTAACAAAAAGTGACAATTGTGATATTACTGGCTTTCATTTGGGGACCCAAATCTGATTCTATACTTTCAAGGTTATTTTCTGCAAATTTGTTCAACCATGAAAGACACCAGTTTACTGTTCATAACATATGCCTGTGGCTGCAACATCTCAGTCCTGACAGGTCTGAAAATATAAGGCCTTTGGCAGAAAATCTATATCATTAGCTTTTTCATTTGTATGAATATTGTTAAGTGTTTGGGTTATACTACTTTCATCATACAGATGGAATAACAATCAAATATTAGAATGTGGCCCTCTCTTTTCTGAAACATCCATTATATTATCATTAAACATTTCCTGTGGCATTCTTTGTCTAATTCAATATCATATCTTCTTCCTAGAACTCACTTGTCTTATGCTGCTTCCATTATAGTACAGATATTAAAAACAGATAACCCTTATCAACTCTAAATCCAAACAATTACAAATTCAGAGTTAATGACATTACGCCCCTTTCCAAAATATCAACTGTGTAGTCAGTCAATAGACCTAAAGGATTGAAAAGTAGAGGATAAGACTCAAGTGTTCCTTTCTTCATTCCTAAGTCTTAGTTCTTTACAAATTGTCTAAATGCAGATATTTTCAGCAAAATTATATAAAGACTGTCATTGCCTTATTATGCAGTTATGCTTGTTTGGTGTCTCCCACAGATTTTGAAAATGGTGCTGTTGCTTCTGAATTTGCTGACTCAATTCCCTTAATGCCATGTCCTCTACTAATGCAAAATATCATTCTTCTTAACTCTTTTTTAAGAATTAATTACATTAGGGGCACCAGGGTGGCTCAGTCAGTTAAGCATTTGACTTTGGCTCAGGTAATGATCTCATGGCTAGAGAGTTAGAGTCCCCATCAGGTGCTGTGCTGACAGCTCAGAGACTGGAGCCTGCTTCCAATTCTGTGTCTCCAGCCCCTCCCCTGCTCCCTCTCAAAAATAAATAAACATGAAAAAATGTTTAATTAATTATATCAATTCCAAAGAGGTAAAAATAATAATAGCTAACCATTGTGAAAGCTTACTATGTTGCAAGTATATTTCCAAAGACTTTAAATGTATTAATAATTAACAGATGCAAAACCCTAGTAGGTTACATGTGATAATTTTCTCCACTTTATTGAGGAAATTGAGGAATAGAATATCTGTAACTTTCTTGATGTGGCACAAGCTGGATTGCTATTTAATTTACTATTTTTTTTATACTTTGGCTAACTTCAAATGGAGAACATGGGTGAGTTTATGGAAGTTAAAGAGTCAGGGGTGATATGGGAGCATATATAAAATAATCAGTGTTTACATATTAAAATAATTGTTTATGTACGTGTGTTCATGTACATTAGTGTGTTTATATAGAAACAACCTATTTGGGGTGTTTGGAGATTTATAAAATCATATTAATAATGTGTTTCATGTTTTTAAAAATCTACAACAGAGTGGTTAATCTCAGATATAGAGTTTCTTTAGAGATTTATACATATTTCCCAGTGTCTGAAGGTCAGCAAGGTGTCATAGAGTACATGGTAGTAAAGTATTCAAACATTTTCATCTTCATAAACTGCCTTTCAGTTAGCAGTTCTGTTGAAATATGCTAGCATTTCTTGAGCATTCAGGAGTTTATTATCTTCTAAATATCAGTTCATTACATACTTTTGTAAATATTGTTGCTTCATAAAGAGTACACATTCCTGTCATATGATTAGATTATATAATGAAGGATGTTTAGTCCTCATGTATTGTTAAGCGTAGGGAAAAATACATTTTTCAGAGGAATAAGAAAGTAAAAATGCAACTCTCTACAACAATGTTAGATGGTTCAGAATATCTTATTGTTATGTCATAAAAAGCCTTGGAGAGAGATGACAATGTGAACATACTTTGTGAGCTAATATATTTAGCTCCTTTACTCTTTTTTTACCTCATTTTTTTATTATATGAAATTTATTGTCAAATTAGTTTCCATACAACACGCAGTGCTCATCCCAAAAGATGCACTCTTCAATGCCCATCACCTACCCTCCCCTCCCTCCCACCCCCATCAACCCTCAGTTTGTTCTCAGTTTTTAAGAGTCTCTTATGCTTTGGCTATCTCTCCCACTCCAAACTCTTTTTTTTCTTTTTTTTCCTTCCCCTCCCCCATGGGTTTCTGTAGTTTCTCAGGATCCACATAAGAGTGGATGGCTTATTTCACTTAGCATCACACTCTCCAGTTCCATCCACGTTGCTACAAAGATCCATATTTCATTCTTTCTCATTGCCACGTAGTACTCCTTTGTGTATATAAACCACAATTTTTCTATCCATTCATCAGTTGATGGACATTTAGGCTTTTTCCATAATTTGGCTATTGTTGAGAGTGTTGCTATAAACATTGGGGTACAAGTGCCCCTATGCATCAGTACACCTGTATCCCTTGGGTAAATTCATAGCAGTGCTACTGCTGGGTCATAGGGTAGGTTTATTTTTAATTTTTTTGAGGAACCTCCACACTGTTTTCCAGAGTGGCTGCACCAATTTGCATTCCCACCAACAGTACAAGAGGGTTCCCATTTCTCCACATCCTCACAGCATCTATAGTCTCCTGCTTTGTTCATTTTGGCCACTCTGACTGGCGTGAGGTGATATCTGGGTGTGGTTTTGATTTGTATTTCCCTGATGAGGAGTGACATTGAGCATCTTTCATGTGCCTGTTGGCCATCTGGATGTCTTCTTTGGAGAAGGGTCTATTCATGTTTTCTGCCCATTCTTCACCGGATTATTTGTTTTTTGGGTGTGGAGTTTGGTGAGCTCTTTATAGATTTTAGATACTAGCCCTTTGTCTGATATGTCATTTGCAAATATCTTTTCCCATTCCGTTGGTTTGCCTTTTAGTTTTCTCGATTGTTTCCTTTGCTGTGCAGAAGCTTTTTATCTTCATGAGGTCCCAATAGTTCATTTTTGCTTTTAATTCCCTTGCCTTTGGGGATGTGTCAAGTAAGAAATTGCTATGGCTGAGGTCAGAGAGGTCTTTTCCTGATTTCTCCTCTAGGGTTTTGATGGTTTCCTGTCTCGCATTCAAGTCCTTCATCCATTTTGAGTTAATTTTTGTGAATGGTGTAAGAAAGTGGTCTAGTTTCATTCTTCTGCATGTTGAAGTTCTCCCAGCACCATTTGTTAAAGAGACTGTCTTATTTCCATTGGATATTCTTTCCTGCTTTGTCAAAGATTAGTTGGCCATACGTTTGTGGGTCTAGTTCTAGGGTTTCTATTCTATTCCATTGGTCTATGTGTCTGTTTTTGTGCCAATACCATGCTGTCTTGCTGATGACAGCTTTGTAGTAGAGGCTAAAATCTGGGATTGTGGTGCCTCCTGCTTTGGTCTTCTTCTTCAAAATTACTTTGGCTATTCGGGGCCTTTTGTGGTTCTGTATGAATTTTAGGATTGCTTGTTCTAGCTTTGAGAAGAATGCTGGTGCAATTTTGATTGGGATTGCATTGAATGTGTAGATAGCTTTGGGTGGTATTGACATATTAACAATATTTATTCTTCCAACCCATGAGAACGGAATGTTTTTCCATTTCTTTATATCTTCTTCAATTACCTTCATAAGCTTTCTATAGTTTTCAGCATACAGATCTGTTACATCTTTGGTTAGATTTATCCCTAGGTATTTTATGATTCTTGGTGGAATTGTGAATGGGATCAGTTTCTCTATTTGTCTTTCTGTTGCTTCATTATTAGTGTATAAGAATGCAACTGATTTCTGTACACTGATTTTGTATCCTGCGGCTTTGCTGAATTCATGTGTCAGTTCTAGCAGACTTTTGGTGGAGTCTATCAGATTTTCCATGTATAATATCATGTCATCTGCAAAAAGTGAAAGCTTAACTTCATCTTTGCCAATTTTGATGCCTTTGATTTCCTTTTGTTGTCTGATGCTGATGCTAGAACTTCCAACACTACGTTGGAACAAAGGTGAGAGTGGACATCCCTGTCGTGTTCCTGATTTCAGGGGGAAAGCTCTCAGTTTTTACCCATTGAGGATGATATTAGCTGTGGGCTTTTCATAAATTGCTTTGATGATGTTTAAGTATGTTCCTTCTACCCCGACTTTCTCGAGGGTTTTTATTAAGAAGGATACTGAATTTTCTCAAATGCCTTTCCTGCATCGATTGACAGGATCATATGGTTCTTATCTTTTCTTTTATTAATGTGATGTATCACATTGATTGATTTGCAAATGTTGAACCAGCCCTGCATCCCAGGAATGAATCCCACTTGATCATGGTGAATAATTCTTTTTATATGCTGTTGAATTCGATTTGCTAGTATCTTATTGAGAATTTTTGTATCCATATTCATCAGGGATATTGGTCTGTAGTTCTCTTTTTTTACTGGGTCTCTGTCTGGTTTAGGAATCAAAGTAATACTGGCTTCATAGAATGAGTCTGGAAGTTTTCCCTCTCTTTCTATTTTTGGGAATAGCTTGAGAAGGATAGGTATTATCTCTGCTTTAATCATCTGGTAGAACTCCCCAGGGAAGCCATCTGGTCCTGGACTCTTATTTGTTGGGAGATTTTTGATAACCGATTCAATTTCTTCGCTGGTTATGGATCTATTCAAGCTTTCTATTTCCTCCTGATTGAGTTTGAAAGCGTGTGGATGTGTAGGAATTTGTCCATTCTTCCAGGTTGTCCAGTTTGTTGGCATATAATTTTTCATAGTATTCCCTTATGTTTGCTTGTATTTCTGAGGGATTGGTTGTAATCATTCCATTTTCATTCATGATTTTATCTATTTGGGTCATCTCCCTTTTCTTTTTGAGAAGCATGGCTAGAGGTTTATCAATTTTGTTTATTTTTTCAAAAACCAACTCTTGGTTTCGTTGATCTGCTGTACAGTTTTTTTAGATTCTATATTGTTTATTTCTGCTCTGATCTTTATTATTTCTCTTCTTCTGCTGGGTTTGGCGTGTCTTTGCTGCTCTGCTTCTATTTCCTTTAGGTGTGCTATTAGATTTTGTGTTTGGGATTTT
The DNA here is from genome assembly GCF_007474595.2 of Lynx canadensis. Taxonomy (NCBI): domain Eukaryota; kingdom Metazoa; phylum Chordata; class Mammalia; order Carnivora; family Felidae; genus Lynx; species Lynx canadensis. The sequence continues at coordinate 67,572,471 of NC_044306.2, forward strand.
TCTTGTTTCTTGAGATAGGCCTGGATTGCAATGTTATTTCCTCTCAGGACTGCCTTCCCTGCATCCCAAAGTGTTTGGATTGTTGTATTTTCATTTTCGTTTGTTTCTATATATTTTTAATTTCATCTCTAATTGCCTGGTTGACCCGTTCATTCTTTAGTAGGGTGTTCTTTAACCTCCATGCTTTTGGAGGTTTTCCAGACTTCTTCCTGTGGTTGATTTTCAAGCTTCATAGCATTGTGGTCTGAAAGTATGCATGGTATGATCTCAATTCTTGTATACTTATGAAGGGCTGTTTTGTGACCCAGTATGTGATCTATCTTGGAGAATGTTCCATGTGCACTCGAGAAGAAAGTATATTCTGTTGCTTTGGGATGCAGAGTTCTAAATATATCTGTCAAGTCCATCTGATCCAATGTATCCTTCAGGGCCCTTGTTTCTTTATTGACCATGTGTCTAGATAAGTGGGGTGGTAAAGTCCTCTGCAATTACTACATTCTTATCAATAAGGTTGCTTATGTTTGTGAGTAATTGTTTTATATATTTGGGGCTCACATATTCGGCACAGAGACATTTATAATTGTTAGTTCTTCTTGATGGATAGACCCTATGATTATTACATAATGCCCTTCTTCATCTCTTGTTACAGCCTTTAATTTAAAGTCTAGTTTGTCTGATATAAGTATGGCTACTCCAGCTTTCTTTTGACTTCCAGTAGCATGATAAATAGTTCTCCATCCCTTCACTCTCAATCTGAAGGTGTCCTCAGGTCTAAATGAGTCTCTTGTAGACAGCAAATAGATGGGTCTTGTTTTTTATCCATTCTGATACCCTATGTCTTTTGGTTGGTGCATTTAATCCATTTACTTTCAGTGTTATTATAGAAGGTATGGGTTTAGAGTCATTGTGATGTCTGTAGTTTTCATGCTTGTAGCAATTTCTCTGGTACTTTGTCTAACAGGATCCCCCTTAGGATCTCTTGTAGGGCTGGTTTAGTGGTGACGAATTCCTTTCAGTTTTTTTTTGTTTGGGAGACCTTTATCTCTCCTTCTATTCTAAATGACAGACTTGCTGGATAGAGGATTCTCGGCTGCATATTTTTTTTCTATTCATCACATTGAAGATCTCCTGCCATTCCTTTCTGGCTTGACAAGTTTCAGTGGAGAGATCGGTCACGAGTCTTATAGGTCTCCCTTTATATGTTAGAGCATGTTTATCTCTAGCTGCTTTCAGAATTTTCTCTTTATCCTTGATTTTGCCAGTTTCACTATGATATGTCGTACAGAAGATCGATTCAAGTTACGTCTGAAGGGAGTTCTCTGTGCCTCTTGGATTTCAATGCCTTTTTCCTTCCTCAGATCCGGGAAGTTCTCAGCTATTATTTTTTCAAGTACACCTTCAGCACCTTTCCCTCTCTCTTCCTCCTCTGGAATACCAATTATGCGTAGATTATTTCTCTTTAGTGCATCACTTAGTTCTCTAATTTTCCCCTCATACTCCTGGATTTTTTTATCTGTCTTTTTATCAGCTTCTTGTTTTTCCATAACTTTATCTTCTAGTTCACCTATTCTCTCCTCTGCCTCCTCAGTCCAAGCTGTGGTATTGTCCATTTTATTTTACAGCTCATTAATAGCATTTTTAGCTCCTCCTGGCTGTTCCTTAGTCCCTTGATGTCTGTAGCAAGAGATTCTCTGCTGTCCTTTATACTCTTTTCCAGCCCAGCGATTAACTTTATGACTATTATTCTAAATTCACTTTCTGTTATATTGTTTAAATTGTTTTTGATCAGTTCATTAGCTGTCATTATTTCCTGAAGGTTTTTTTTGAGGGGAATTCTACCGTTTGTTCATTTTGGATAGTCCCTGGAGTGGTGCGGAACTTCGGGGCACTTCACCTGTGCTGTCTTGAATAACTTGCGTTGGTGGGCGGGCCTCAGTCAGACCTGATGTCTGCCCCCAGCCCACTGCTGGGGCCACAGTCAGACTGGTGTGTACCTTCTTTTCCCCTCTCTTAGGGGCGGGATTCACTGTGGGGTGGTGTAGTCATCTGGGGTACTTGCACACTGCCAGGCTTGTGGTGCTGCGGATCTGGCGTATTAGCTGGGGTGGATCGGCAAGGTGCACAGGGGCGGGAGGTGCAGGCACAGCTCGCTTTTCCTTCTATGATATGCTTCGGGAGGGTCTTGTGGCACCGGGAGGGAGTCAGGACCCGCCAGAGGGATGGATCCACAGAAGCACAGTGTTCGGTGTTTGCATGGTGCAAGCCAGTTCCCTGGCAGGAACTGGTTCCCTTTGGGATTTTGGCTAGAGGATGGGCGAGGGAGATGGCGCTGGCGAGCACCTTTATTCCTGGCCAAACAGTGCTCTGTCATCGGGGGCTCAACAACTCTCCTTCCCGTTGTCCTCCAGCCCACCCGCTCTAAGAGTAGAGCTGTTAGCTTATAACCTTCCAGATGTCAAGTCCCGCTCCCTGTCAGAACACACTCTGTCTGGCCCCTCCGCTTTTGCAAGCCAGACTCGGCGGGCTCTGCTTTGCCAGCGGGCTGCCGCTCTGCCCTGGCTCCCTCCCGCCAGTCCGTGGAGTGCGCACTGCCTCGCCGCCCTTCCTACCCTCTTCCGTGGACCTGTCATCTACGCTTGGCTCTGGAGAATCCGTTCTGCTAGTCTTCTGGCGATTTTCTGGGTTATTTAGGCAGGTGTAAGTGGAATCTAAGTGATCCACAGGACGCGGTGCGCTCAGAGTCCTCCTACGCCGCCATCTTCCCAGAAGCCTCTAACTCCTTTACTATTAAAATAGCTTTCACTCTTACATACCCTTTCAAATAACCAGGTGGGACATAAAAATACAAAAACAAAGTATCCATTACTTCTGGGAACTTAGAAGAGAACTAGTTCAGAAATATCAAATACATTCTCCTTGATATAGAGGAAAGATGACCTAAATAATAGCCCAAAGTCCAATTCATAGCTGCTTTTTACTAAAAACTTGTAATGACTAAAAATAAAAGAGTAGAGGAGGTATGCTGAACCTAACCAATAAGAGGGTCCACACTGATATGGCATTTTTAGGGTGGAAAAAATAGCAGGTGTCTTCAATAGAAAATGTAATATATCCTTATGTACGTGTGTCTTTAGATCCATTTCATTATAGTTTGGGCAAAGAAAAAAGATTATTTTTGTGCCATGTTTCTGAAGATTTTTTCTTCTTATGAATTCAGAATATTTTTCAGTAATGCTTAGGATTTTTGAAGAATCTCTGATCAGTGTGGATGTAAAATTGGTTAAGTTTTATACCACTTTTGTACATTCTGTAGTATTAAACAGGGTTGGTTGTAGAGTTACTTGGTTCATCATTCTTATAGGTACTCACTATAAATGATTAGGGAGCAATGTTCATGCCCGTATGTTTCCTTGGTGCTAGAATAACAAGTTCAAATCCATCAGAATCCATAGTTATGTTACTTCTTACAAAAAAAACCAAAACCAAAAACAAACTTCCATTATCTTCCTATATCACTCAGACTTAAAATCCAACACCCTACATTGTCCTGCAAGGTTCTCACAATCAGGATTCTGCAATATGCATAATTACCTCTTGGGCATCATTTCTTTCTCCCTCTTACTCATTTCATCCAGTACCTCTTGCTCTCTTTCTGTTCTTCCTTCACGGTAAGCATAATGCTGATTCATTTACCTGGAAAAAGGATCCTCCTAGGTCCATCTGCCTATCTCTTGTCTTCCATCCCATTACATCTTTAAGTGTCCATTGGTCAGTGAGGCGTGTCTCAGACTACTTTTTTCTCTGACTACGTGTAAATTGCAAGTAGTCCCCAGCATGTCAATGGCTCCTCGTAGCTTAGTTTATTCTTGCATGCTATACGGTGAATAGACGGGAGAGGGAGAGGGAGTGAGAGGAGAGGGGGGGGAGGGGGAGAGAAGAGAGGAAGGAGAGGAGAGGAGAGGAGAGAGGGAGGAGAGAGGGAGGAGAGGAGGCAGGAGAGTAGAGGGAGGAGAGCAGAGGGAGGAGGAATAGAGAGGAGGGGGAGAGGGAGCAGAAGAGGAGAGAGGAAGGCGATATGAGTGAGGAAGAGGGAGACAAGAGGAGAGAGGAAAGGGAGACAAGGGAAGAGAGAGGAGAGGAGAGAGGACTTAAAATGTATAGTAGAGATATGATGTGATTATATATTATACATAACTGATATTTATATATATTATATATTATTGTATAATACTTATATATAAATATAGAAGAACAAAATATATATTCTATATAATAATATAACAGTATTAATTAGTATATTTCAATATTTTTATTTTATTTAATAGATAATATACTATACATAATATATTATAACATTATGTATTAATGTTGGCTACACTGCAATATAAGCACTATGAGGACCGAGTTTACTACTACAATTTAAATGTCTAGCACGAGTGCTGCCTGATGAAACTTGTTCAACAAATAGTTTCATTCCCCTAAAATGAAAAAAAATACATTTTTTGTACCAAAAATAACTATATACATTCGAGCACCTATAATATAAATTTACTTTAAGTTAATTGTTAGTATTTTTTTTCTTTATTTCACTAAGTAACCTATCAGTAACAGCATAAGAATGTGTGAATAAAACACACACACACACACACACACACACGAATTACTTTATTATTTAAACATATGTGAATTAACTCATTATTCAATTGAATCCCCAAAAATATATTTTAGGAAACCCTCAAGACTAGTTGCAGATGTAAAATGAGTATTGATGTGACCATTCTAACTATGTAAAAACTACTAACAAAATGCTATTTTTTAAGCACCAATATTTGTTACATAAAGATAGATTTTATGAAATAAAACATGTGAATTCTTGAACTATCTTTGGATTTTATATCAGACAGAGAAACTATGAAATAGAGTGGAAAGAATGCCATAAAGTGGTGTTGAAGTGAAACTAAACCAATCCATAAAAATACCAGATTCATCATTAAATCTCTATTAAAAAATAATGAAAAATATGAGATAAAATCTGAAGAATTGGAGGTCACATTCTCTTTGTATTAACTGGTTAATAGTTAATTTTCCTTATTCTCACTTCATTGATTGTTCCTTAAGGATATACTTTTAATAAGTTTTATAAACCATTATAACCCTTGTTATATGTTTGAAAAGTGACTTCCATAAATTTATCCTCATTTAAAAGTCATACACAGACATATTAGCACTTGTAATCATTTTTCACCTACATTACTCTTCATGAATTCTGTTCATAGGACATTCTACCTCTAACAATCATTGATCAAGAATGTCTCTTAATGTTGAACAACCAAACAATAATTTAATGCAGAGTTTAATAAGACTTCTCTAGAGTGATCACCATGGATTTTCCTTTCTTAAGTAAATTCCAAATATTGATATACAATTTTCTTTGCATTTTTTTAACCTTTCAACTTTTAGTAACATTTTTCTCTTAGGACTTGCTTGCCATTTATTTATTGTTTATGATTTTGTTATTATGTTCAAAATAGGAAATTATTTTTCTTTTAATAATAGCAATGAGAATGTATTTATATTTTATTGTCCCAAACTTCAAATACTTTTTTGAATTAGTAATTCCTAAATAAATTTAATATATTTTAATCACATTCTTTCCCTTAATTTTTAGTTTTAGGAGAAAATTATGTTTAATTATGGAGAAGTACGCCTCGTGTTTCTTTTCTATCCTTCATTAGCAATTAAATTCACAACACTAATCTTTGTTCCTAATTGGGGAAGAAAATTGAAGCAGCAATGGCAGAAATATGAAGATGCTTTTGATATGAATATTTTTCATTAGTAAATTAAAAATAAATAAAATATATAGTTTCTGTGGAAAAAATACAAACTAATTCAGACTAAGGCAAATTTCTAGTTATCTCGAGGGCTCTGTGCAGGTATTTGAGTAGAGGTAGCTGTTTTTAATTGGAATAAACCATACTAAATAACCCCCCTTATAATTGTTTATCTTTTAATCACACATGGTGACTTTTCAAAGCTAATTATTTTCCCTTATCCAGAATGAATTTTCTGTGGCATCTAGTAAATTCTGATCAGTTTGTCTTCTGAAATGTTGATGTGTATTTGATGTTAATTCAAAGCATTATTTGAATATTTCTTTATATTCATCTTTAAGGTTCAAAAGCTGCACATACATCAAATATCCTTTGAACAAAGAATGATGTGATAATGAGGGGGAAATATGCTTACCAATTGCATAGGATATAATAGCATTGGCTCCCTGACCTGCATCAAACAAAGAAACAAGACAAAGAAAGAATGAAAAGAAACTGCCAGGCATTGGATCAAATGAATTGGTTTCCTCACTAAATAAACAATTTTAGAGCTCCTCATCACTTCTCAGTGATGTTCACATGTCATCCCCTGGTAACAGCTCCAAGCTGATTTTGTGATGTCTCTGACTTGGTATCAGAGTTTCAGAAAATATCTTTTCTTCTTTTTTAAAGAACTTAGACTATGGATATAAATAGCCTGTTTAAACATAAACTATGCTGCACTTTTTGTATTTGTACTGTAAAAGTTGTATCAGACCTACACATCTCATGTACATGTCCCCAATGTGAAGTCTTCCAGAAGTACAGAACAAACATTCCCTCAATTTCAGTGCCAGATTCAATGACAAAGTAGATCTTCTAATTATTCTGGAAGTAGTTAAGCTATTTTCCTTTCAAGTCAGACACAGTGTACCAAGAAAATAGGATGGGGAAACAGATTGGTTGGAATTTGCATTCTTTTATATGTTTCATTCATGAATTTCTATTTGGTCTTATCCAGTACCACCCCATTTTTCTGAATTTTGTTGGTACAAATTTGTTGGTACAAAATTACTTTTTAATCCAAATAGAATGGCCTCAGCTTCCATCCCTGGTCCTATCAAAATCTCCTTCTCCCATTACATCACTTCTGATGATGCCTCAAAAGTTGGTTATGTTCTATGACTTCACACCCCTGATATTTTTTAAATTTTTTTTTTATTTATTTTTGAGACAGAGCGAGACAGAGCATAAGCAGGGGAGGGGCAGAGCAGAGAGACACAGAATCCGAAGCAGGCTCCAGGCTCTGAGCTGTCAACACAGAGCCTGACGCAGGGCTCGAACTCACGGACTGTGAGATCATGACCTGAGCTGAAGTCCTATGCTTAACCGCCTGAGCCACCCAGGCGCCCCTCACACCCCTGATACTTGTTTTCAGACCCAGTTTCAGCTGTCACCTCCTAGAGCTGTCCTCTTTTGTCCATGTGTATGCTTTATTTCAGCTTCAATTTCTCAAAAATAGAGACAAAAACAAAAAAATGCAAGTCTATATCAGTAATACTTTGAAAGTTTGAGGATAACAGGAATGTGGTGGGAAAGCAAAGATTAAAACCCATCTCTTTCCGCCATCTTGGAACCTGCCTGGTGGGAACAAGACTCCTGAAATGACAAATATGTCTGGAACGCTGTAGTCCAAAGTCATTTTTGCTGGCTGTAAGTGGGGTCTCTGGAACCAGAGGGAGCACACAGCTCTTCTTAAAATTGAAGGCGTTTATGCTCGAGATGAAACTGAATTCTATCTAGGCAAAAGATGTGCTTATGGTACAAAGCAAAGAGCAACACAGTGACTCCTGGTGGCAAACCGAGTAAAACCAGAGTAATCTGGGGAAAAGTAACTCATGCTCATGGCAACAGTGGCATGGTCATGCCAAATCTGAGGCAACATTCCTGCTAAAGCCATTGGTCACAGAATCCGTGTGATGCTGTACCCCTCAAGGATTTAAACTAACTGAAAAGTAAATAATAAAGGTGTAGATTTGAAAAAAAAAGATTAAAGCCCAAATCAGAACAAAAAACAAATTAAATACTAGTATTCTTCCAAGTTCCTTTTCATCTTTCACCCTTGCCAATTGATAATTCTTATCATTCCTGATTATCCCCAAATCCAACCTTTCCAACATTATGTGGATATTTCCCCCTCAATAGCCATTTCCAAATCCTAAAAATATCTTTTCTGCAGAGTTTGGAGAACCCAATTTCTGCATTTTTTTACTATGTTATATGAAGTGACGTAATTCTTAAATTGCTTTTCTGTTTTAATTTCAGTATATACCTTCTTCCCCATCCAAATAAATAACAACAAATACAAACAAACAAGCAAGCAAGTAAAAGCCATTGGTATGATACTTATAAGAAACACTTATAAGGTTTAAAATGGAGGGCCCTGGACATTTCTCAGACTTGTTTATTTGGAATTATTGAGCTATTGGCACTGTAACCTGTCTTTCAGTGAGTTGGCAAGGTGATGCACAAAACCACATTAAGGTTTGACGCACCTACATGAAAATAGAGCCTTCTCTCTTGAGAATTACAACATCCTCCTTAGATCACTTACTCAAATACTGAGATAGACATGTATTTTTATCTCTGGTTTCCACTCTTGTTTTCTTTTCTTTTTTTTTTCTTTTTTGGTTTCCACTCTTTTGAAACATAGAGTTTTAGAAAGTATGCTTCTTCTAATATTTCATTGAAAATAATGACATTAAATGATATAAAATGATTAAATTACATTTATAGACATGAAATTTTACAATAAAAGTTGTTGATACAACAATGATGTCTTCATTATTTGTAACTTATAACATAGTATGTATCTTTCATTTATGCCAAAGCATTTAAAGTGTTTACTCTATGCAAATCATGTACTAGACTCAGTGAGGATACAAAACTGCCTTCCTGAAACCTTACAGTCCATGGAGGAAGTCCTGAGATCTATACAAATTGGTATCAAGCCAAATACACCTTAATAATTATTATTGAATATTTATAAAGCGTACAAAGAGTAACTATAATAGTAACAATTTTATAAAGAGAAACTATAGCTTTAGATCACTTAATTATGCCTAAGTATTTTTAAGCAGTTGTTAAGCTGAGGGTGTTTGGATGTTTGTAGATGCTGATGAAAAACAAATGATAGAGGCAGGAAAAGAAGTGTGTCTGTAGGACAGTTTGTTGGGAAACATCGTCAGAGGATTAAATGAGAATATATATTAAAGAGTTTAATAAATTAAGAGATTCATTTTGCTTGTTCTACTATTGTATACTAGCACACTAACAAATGCAGATGTAAGTAGTGCACAACATATAATCAATCCACTGAGCAACTCCTATTTTATACCTTACAATTAACAGCTTAATGTAGTTTACTACAGGTTTTCACAAGTGATTCAAACCTCTCACCTTGGCACAGTAAAGTAGACTGGCATATAAATAAAATACATAACTACTCATTTCTTCTATGGTGTCTTATGGCCCTGTGTCCATTATATATATATATATATATATATATATATATATATACACACACACATATATACATACACATACATTATATGTATACGTGTATATATACACGTATACGTGTATATATATATATATATGTACTGTATACGTGTGTGTGTGTGTGTGTGTGTATATGGTGACAGTCTCTAAAACTGTTAAATATCAATGTGCCCTCCCAAGAAGGAAAAATAAATTCCATTTTTTTGAGCCAAAAATATGTAGTATTGGAAAGACTTTACATAAATGGCCCATGTGTATAACCTGCACAAAATGAAGCTATTTTAAATTTACAGACTACAAGCAACTGAACCCAAATGCTATTCTCTGTTCTACACTTCAGCTAATATTGCAGAAGTAATGACAGTTTTAAGAGTTGCATTATCAATTCTGTATAGTGTAGCAAGATACCTTAAGTTACAACAAATCTTAGGAAATAAATGAATAAAATCTGTTATAGAAATACCCTACTTTTTATCAACTCCCGCCCTCCCCCACCCCTTCAAAATCACAGTAGCTCTCTCTGACAAACAACATAAGAATTGTGAAAACCCAATTATGTAGCATATCTCTTGGTCCACTGTCTGGCCATTCTATCATGTTCTGCTCTGTTGGTCATATACTCAATGGCAAACACTATGCACCAAAGGGTCAGCAGGATTACAGTCTGTTAAGAAGGGAGAAGATAGAAAGGGGAACTTTAGAAAAGGTTAGTGCTGCACTCCAATTATCTTCTTAATATGTCCAAGCAAATAACTCCTTGACTGTTAATATTACAGTGAGAGATTATCGTCCAAAATGTAACCTTTGGAGGTTGAAAGGGGTATTCTGGTATAAAAGTGGTATAAAGGAGTAGTATACCGCCCTCAAATACAGATCCTAGAGGCCCCAGCATGGTGGATCTCCATTCATAGATGTTACCACCTTTGGGACCAACACTACAGTTAGGTGGAGGTCCTTCTGAATCCTCTTTGCGTTAGTATTGAGTTTAGAATTCTTGCTCACACTAATTTTACTCTCCTTCTTCTTGGGGGCGTTGTTTCTTTCTTGGTTTCTGGTTGGAGGACAAAGATGAGGAGGAGCTAGTGCTGTCCTTCCGAACGTCATCCAGCGAAGCGAACCCCACACCCCACCCAAGAAACAGCCCATCTCTTTGTGTCTGACTTTGTGCCCTGCCCTGGTGGGATGCTCCTGCCCTGGGGCTGGGTTTGGCCTGTCCTTCTGTTGGTGGGAGAGGAGCAGAAGGCAAACTGAGTGATGTTTGAGTAAATATCACTGCATAATATAAAGTAAGAAAATACTAGTTTAAATTACATGAGAGATAGTAAGGGGCTATCGCTAATGAGTGAGTTTTGACTGTGGTTTGAGGATCAGGAAATCTATACAATAAATATTTTATTTAATAAATCAAATACTAAAAATACAAAAATACTTACTATGAAAATTATTGAATTTTTTGCTAAGTTCCACAAACTGCAAGTCTTTTGATAAAAAAATTATACATTAGGAAAAAATATATTTTAAGACATGGAAACCAATAAATTATAAGTAAAATTATAATGTAATTTATAACAAAATGTAAATTTCCAATAAAAATTATGCCATTCTTTTTTTTTTTTTCAACGTTATTTATTTTTTGGGACAGAGAGAGACAGAGCATGAACGGGGGAATGCAGAGAGAGAGGGAGACACAGAATCGGAAACAGGCTCCAGGCTCTGAGCCATCAGCCCAGAGCCCGACGCGGGGCTCGAACTCACGGACGCGAGATCGTGACCTGGCTGAAGTTGGACGCTTAACCGACTGCGCCACCCAGGCGCCCCAAAATTATGCCAATTCTAAGTACTATCTTGAGATTTTCTTGTAAGAATAAATGTCTCAAAATGATAGTCATAAAAGATGAATATCTTCCAGTAAAGCTTTTTATTCAAGTTTTTTGAAAATGGTGGATGTATATAATTAGCTAAATTGATTTTATCACACTGGCGACTGTCATTGATAATACTGAAAGTGTTGCAATTATTTATGAATTGTAACTAACTATTATCAACTATAGGAAAAACTATAGACCCTAAAGTCTTTAGCACTTTAGTCCCTTTAGTCATTTATCACTGCATTATTTTTTGGATAAGTTCAGTGATGAATCTAGACTCACAGAGATGACAAACTGAGAATAAAAAAGACACCACCTAATTTCCCACATCTCAGAAAATCCCTAAAGAGCATCAGTTAAAATTGAGTGTTTTCTAAGCACTGTCACCAAATGTAGAATTTAGGAAGATGGAACTGAGAAACTGACCAGTCAATTAGAAGCTCAAGGACACTATGAAATGATACATCTGCTGATTATAGGGGGGGCTTAACACTAATGTGGAGTGAGTGATTGACTATCAAAGTGTGATGGAATGACAACTGTTAAATATTATCAAAGAAAGTGTCTCTTTTCAAAGAAGACTACACTGAAAAAAAAATCAGGCTTCAATTTTTGTCAGTACCTTTGGAAAAAAATACACTGGTAATTCTTTAAAGCATCGGGCTGTGTAGGACATGTATTAACTACATGATTGGGCAGAGAAGATAGAATTTGGTACATCTAATGATATCAGATCTATTTGCCCAAAGGAAATTTTACTCATAGTTTTTTTAAGTATTATAAAAGCTTAAAATTGAGCTGAATATGGTGCTGTCTCAAAAAAAAAAAAAAAAAAGAGAGGGAGAGAGAGAGTGAATGTTATGTTGGCTTATTTGAAGCTAGTAGAGGCTTTAGGGAAAAACAAAGTGCTGGTAATATTTTGACTATAATATCAGAGGAAAACAATAGTAGTCTCAGATAGTACAAGACATGTTTTTGGATGAGTGATTGAAACGGACTTAAAAAAAATAATGAAGAGGGGCTCCTGTATGGCTCAGTCAGTTAAAAATCTGACTCTTAGTTTCTGCTCAGGTCATGATCTCTCAGGTCATGAGCTCAAGCTCACGTAGGGCTCTGCACTAACAGCTGCAGAACCTGCTTGGGATTCTCTCTCTTCCACTCTCTCTATCCCTCCCCCACTCAGTCTCTATCTTTCTCTCTCAAATAAATTAATATATTTTTAAAAAAATGAGGGGCACCTGGGTGGCTCAGTAGATTGTCTGACTTTGACTCAGGTCATGATCCCACAGTTCGTGAGTTCAAGCCCCACATCAGGCTTGCTGCTGTCAACGTGGAGCCCACTTCAGAGCTTCTGTTCCTCTCTCTTTCTCTCTCTCTCTGCCTCTACCCTGCTCACACTTTCTCTCTCAAAAATAAGCATTAAAAAAATAACGACATAATCAATATTGCCTCAGTGATGGTGTTTACTCTGTAAGCTATTCATATTTTTTTTTGTTTCTATCTAATATGTTCCATCTTAGTTACAGGTGATAATACAGAACTGTCACTTGAGAAAAGGTGGACAGTCAACATATGATAACATGAATTTAGGGAATTCTAGGCAGAGGAAACAGCTTTTACAAAGACAAGGAGATATGGAATAAATGAGTATACTTGGAGTAGTTACAATATAGAATGAGAGAATCAGGGATCAAACTAAGGTCGAAATATACCTAAGTAGTCTAGGAACTCATGATAGTGGATTTTGTTTTCATATATCAGATATAATACATTTTCCTTACATAGTATCAAGAAAAATAAATTTTATGAGGTATTTAAATAATAATGATTTCAATATAGAAATATACTTCTAGAAGATTTGGATTGAAGAAACCCTGCAAATTAAAAGAGCAGTTAAAAAGAGATTATATCATCCATGTTATATTCAAGATATGCTAAGTGAACAGTATTATACTATAAACAGGAATAAGAATGCATTTATGAGACATTTGGGGTGACTCACTATCCACTTGGTGATATATTAAGGATAAAGACCTTGTAATTAAATAATTTTTCAAATGTGTATGATTTTTTTAAGTAATATGGCCGAAGAAAAAATATAAAATATAAAAATTTGGAAAAGGAGCAATGATTTCAGTATTGATAAGGCTTAAGTTGCCAGTGGATAGCCAGTTGGAGATAATAAATAAATAAAATTCATTGTGTCGTTAGTTTCGCCTTTCCCAGAAAATTCATGAGAAAAAAAGTTTTGATGGTCATTATTATATTTGTGTCTTTTGAAGTTTTTTGTTTTAGTTAACTTTTTGTTGTGTAACAAACTATTCTAAACTTTGTGGCTTAAATAAATTTAAGTAGTTATTTAGCTCATGTGTATTTGTAGGTTAGCAAAACATCTAGGTGGTTCTTACTGGATCATTCTTACTAGTCTCAGCTGGTCTTGCTTCATGTATTTCAGTCAGCTGGTAGATTGGCCATGGCTGGCTCTTTAAAAAAATGTCATTCACAAATGATACCTTGGAAAACTTGGGCTACAGCCCAATGGTCTCACCCTTCAGCATGCTAGCCTAAGTTCATTACATGATTTTAGATTTTTAACAGAAGGAGTAGGAATGTACAAAGCCTAAGCCTAAGAAGAAGCATACTACCACTTCTACTGCATTTTGTCAAACAAGGCCAGCCAACATTCAGAAAGACATAAAGGGACTCCATTTCTTGGTGGTTGAAACTATTGCAAAGAGGGCAGGGAACAATATGGGAAAATATTGAATAAATGTTCATAGAAAAGTGCAAGTTCAGTAATCTTTAAAAGAAAACAAGAAAAGGAACTTTTTTATGTCATGTAGAAGGTTAAAACAATGAAGGAGGTTGATTGAAATAGAAAAGGTCAGATGCGTAGTGGGAAGACGAGAGCTTTTTTAAAAAAATGCAAATAAAAATACTCTAGGTAATTTTGAAATTCTTACTTTAATGTTTATTTTGTTTCCATTATCTATATGTTAGTGGTGAGAAAAGTAAAAAATTTTGAGAAAAATAGACATGACATGTGAACACACTCTATGTACTGGAACTCATTCTTGTGCAATGCCCATGCTTCATATTGTCTCCTTTTTTCTTTCTTTCCTTTTTTTTCTATTTTAGTATTGTGATAAACTACTTCATTAAATTCTTGGCAGTTGTCTCATGAATATCAGTTTTTATTTCTGATTCATAACCTTCTTATTATATACCTTTTATCCATGACTTTAAATGCCTAATTGAATAGATTTTATATTTCAGAGACTTTTTAGGTTTACAGAAAAAAAATGATGTGAAAATAGAGATTTCTAATATACACTCTCTCCTTCTGTACACAGTTGCCTTTATTATTAATGTCTTGCATTAGTGTGATATACTTCTCACAACTGATGAGCCAGTATTGATACCTTATTATGACTGAAGTCCACATTTTACATTAAGGTTAACTCCTTGTGTTGCATATTATATATTTTTGACAGATGTGTAACATAAATCCACCATTACAGTATCTTCGAGGAACGTTTCCACGGCCCTACAAATCCACTGTGCTCCACTTAGTCATCCTTCTGTCTCTCCTTCTGAACTCCTGGTCAGCTACTGATCCTTTCATTGTCTCGTTAGTTTCGCCTTTCCCAGAAAATCATATCGTTGGAATTATAGAGTACATAGCCTTTTCAAATTGGCCGCTTTTACTTAGCAATATGCGTTTAAGGATCCTCCATATGTCTTTGTGACTTGATAGCTCATTTCTTTTAGTGCTGAATAGTATGGCATTGTCTGAATGCATCACAGCTTATTTATCTATTCACCTACTGAAACACCTATTTGGTTGCTTCCAAATATTGGGAATTATGAATAAGCTGCTACAAACGCTCACGTGAAGGTTTTTGTTTGGACAGACGTTTTCTGTTCATTTGGGTAAATATCATGGCTGGATCATAAAGGTGGTGTGTTTAGTTTGAAAGAAACTGCCAGGCTGTCTTTCACTGTGGCTTGTACCATTTTTCATTTCCTCCAGCAATAAACGAGCGTTCTTGTTGCTCCACACTCATAAGCATTTGGTGTTGTCAGTAGTTTGAAGTCTAGCTATTCTAATAGATGTGCTATAGCATCGGATTGTTAACATACAATGCCTTAATGGCATTAAACATGTTGTTTACATCTTTTCAAATGCTTATTTGCCATGTGTATATCTCTTTTTTGTAAGACATCTCTTCGGATCTTTCGCCTATTTATTACCTAAGCTGTTTGATTTCTTATTGCTGAGTTTTAACAGTTTTGGAAATTTTGAATATAAATCCTTTTGCCAATTGTGTTTTCTAAATGTTCTCCTCTTATGTGTTTTATCTCTTCATTCTCCTAACAGAACCTTTTACAAGACAGAAAATTTTAACTATAATGAAATCCAATTTATTAGTTTTGTGTTTCATGGGTTATGTTTTTAGTGTTTTATCTTAATTGTCACTGCCAAACCAAGAATGTCTACCTTGTTTTTCTTGTGTTATATTCTAAGAGTTTTATATCTTTGTGTTTTATATTTCAGTCTATGATCCATTTTGAGTTAATTCTTGTGAAAGGTGTAAAGCCTGTGTTTACATTCATTGTGTTGCATGTGGATGTTCAGTTGTCCCAAAGCCATTTCTTAAAAGACTACTTTCTTTTTCCCCTACTGAATATTTTCCTCCATTGTCAAATATCAGTCGGCTGTATTTGTGTAGGTGTATTTCTGGGCTTTCTATTCTGTTCCACTGATCATTTTTTCTGTATTTCACTAATACCACACTCTTGATTGCTGTAACTTGACAGGAGGTCTTGAAGCCAGGTAGTTTCAGTACTTCAGTACTCTCACTTTGTTCTTCTTTAATATTGTGCTGGCTATTCTGGATCTTATGCCATTTTATATAAACATTAGACTCTGTGGTATTCAGAAAATAACTTTCTAGAAGTTTGATTGGGATGGTATTGAATCTGTATATCAAACTGGGAAGAACTAACATCTTGAAGATATCTATTTTTTCTATTCATAAATGTGAATATTTTTAATTATTATCATTTGCATTTACTTACATCTTTGATTCTTTCATCAGAGTTTATAGTTTTCTTCATACAGATCTTGTACATGGTTTTTATTAGATTTATATTGTATTTCAGGTATTTTATGTGTATGTAACGGTATTGTGTTTTTAATTTTTTTGTTTAAAATTTTTTTTTCAACGTTTATTTATTTTTGGGACAGAGAGAGACAGAGCATGAACAGGGGAGGGCAGAGGGAGAGGGAGACACAGAATCGGAACAGCCTCCAGGCTCTGAGCTGTCAGCACAGAGCCTGACGCGGGGCTCGAACTCACGGAC
Source organism: Lynx canadensis (assembly GCF_007474595.2). Classification (NCBI taxonomy): domain Eukaryota; kingdom Metazoa; phylum Chordata; class Mammalia; order Carnivora; family Felidae; genus Lynx; species Lynx canadensis. The sequence goes on from NC_044306.2 coordinate 67,589,080, forward strand.
TGCAAGATCGTGACCTGGCTGAAGTCGGACGCTTAACCGACTGCGCCCCCCAGGCGCCCTGTTTTTAATTTTTTAATTCTAATTGTTCATTACTGGTATATAGGAAAGCAGTTGACTATTTTGTATTGACCTTGTATCCTTCAGCCTTTCTATAATGGCTTTATTTGTTTCAGAAGTTTTGGTTGTTGTTGTTGATACTGATTCTTAATGATTTACTTAATAAGGTGTATTCCTAATAATTAGGTCATTTCCAAAGAAAAAAAAAGCATTTTTTAACCAATCTGTATAGATTTGTATATTTTTCTTGCTCTATTGTACTAAGACTTCTATGATGTTGAATAGGAGTGCTCAAAGAGGAGAAGATGGGGGGCATCCTTGTCTTGCAGCTGATCTTAGGGGAAAGAATCTAGATTCTCACTTTTATTATAAAAGTCAGTTTATTCTGTATAGTTAAGACTCTGTTTCTTGGTTTACTTTCTCCCTTCTTTTTTCCCTTTTGCTCATTTGTTTTGTTTCTGAAGTTGCACATATGAGTGAAAGCATATGGTATTTGTCTTTCTCTCACTGACTTATGTCATTTAGCATAATACTCTCTAGTTCCATCCATGTTGTTGCAAATGGTAAGATTTCATTCTTTTTATGGTTGAGTAATATTCCATTGTGTGTGTGTGTGTGTGTGTGTGTGTGTGTACCTTTTTCCATTCATTAGTTGGTAAACACTTGGTCTCTTTCAATAATTTGGCTATTGTAGATAATGTTGCTATAAACTTCGAGGCACATGTAGCCCTTTGAATTAGTATTTCTGTATTCATAGACTAAATACCTAATAATACAGTTTCTGGATCATAGGATAGTTCTATTTTTATCTTTTTTGAGTATCCTCCTACTGTTTTCCAGAGTGTCTGCACCAGTTTGCATTCTCACCAACTGTGCAAAGAGGGTTCCCAGCACCTGTTGTTTATTGTGTTGATTTTAGCCATTCTGAAAGATTTGAGATGATATGATATTGTAGTGTTGATTTGTATTTTCCTGGTGATCAGTGATGTTGAGCATCTTTTTATGTGTTTGTTGACTATCCATATATCTTCTTTGGAAAAATGTCTATGTATGTCTTCTGCTCATTTTTAATCAAGTTATTCAGTTTTGGCTGTTGCATTTGATAAGTATTTATACATTTTGTATACTATTCTTGATAATGTCCCAATAGATTATTTTTGCTTTGCTTTTCCTTGCCTCAGGAGCTGTATCTCGTAAGAAGTTGCTATAACTAAGGTCAAAGAGGTTACTGTCTGTGTTCTCCTGTAGGATTTTGATGGTTTCCTGACTCACATTTTGGTCTTTCATGCATGTTCAATTTTTTTTGTGTGTGTATGGTGTAAGAAAGTGGTCCAGTTTCATCCCTTTGCATGCTGCCATTCAGTTTTTCCAACACCATTTGTTGAAGAGGCTGTCTTCTTCCCATTGTATGTTCTTCCTGTATTGTCAAAGATTAATTGGCCATGTAGTTATGGGTACATTTCTGGTTTTTCTATTCTGTTCCGTTGACCTATGTGTCTACTTTTGTGCCAGTACCATATTGTTCTGATCAGCACAGCTTTGTAATATACCTGAAATCTGGAATTGTGATGCCTCCAGCTTTGCTTTGCTTTTTCCCAGCCTGCTTTGGCTTTTTGGGACTTTTATTATTCCATGTAAATTTTGGACTGTTTATCCTAGCTCTGTGGAAAATGCTGTTGGCATTTTGATAGGACTTGCATTAAATGTGTAGATTGCTTTGGGCAGTATAGGCATTTTAACAGTGTTTGCTCATCCAACCCATGAGCGTGGAATATCCATTTCTTGTGTCTTCTTCAATTTCTGTCATTGAAGTTTTTATAGTTCTCAGAGTACAGGTCTTTCACCTCTTTGGTTAGGTTTATTCTAGGTATCTTATTGATTTTGGTGCAATTTTAAATTATATTCAAGTTGAAGAAGTTCCCTTCTTTCTTATTTTGCTAAGTGTTTTATCATAAAAGTGTGTTGGATGCTGTCAAAGTTTTTTCTGACTCTTTTGATATAATCATACAAAAATTTGTCTCTAGTCTGTTGATGTGATTTTGTTCACATTTTTTCATATGGTAAGAGCCTTAAGATGAGCTCTACGCTCTTAACAAAATTTGAAGTGTACAATCTAGAATTGTAGCTATAGACACTATGTTGTAACATAGGTGTCCATAACTTGTTCATATTATATATAATAGTATAAAATGTTATTCTACATTCCTTTACAGACTGACTGAATAATGAGCACTAAGAAATTAGAGAGATTAAGAAATTTAAGGGATCTAACTTAGGGGCAATTATAGCTTTGTCCCTAAGCTGCAGTGATTATTATGAAGAAAAGGTGATATAGAATGTTTTGGGACCTATTTTGGAGTTAGTATTGACAGGGATTACTGATTAATTTTATATGGATTTTAAGGGAAAAGGGAAAATAAGAAAGATTTTTTATAAATATTTTTGTCTGAAAAAAGTAAAAGGTTTTTTGTCTGAGCAATCAATGCCATCATGTGAAATGGGAGATTTGACAAGGAGCAATTTTGGAGAAAAGAGTGTAATTAATAGACCTGTTTATGGCATATATTGCATTTATAGCCATGAGACACCGAAGGAGTGAGTGACGGTAGAGATGGTAATAGCAATCTAGCATTGATTCTTAGATCTTATCTCATCTGGACAGTAAATAGAAGAGTGAGAGCAAGAAAAGGAGATTGGAAGAAGCAAGAAAAATTATGATTGGAGAGAAGTCTGAGGAAAATAAAATTCTTCAAGGAATTGAGTTTTAGTTATTTATGTTAAATATTATTAGAAAATTTGAGTTTCATACATTAGTTTATATATTATGAAAAAGTGGCATATTATGTTTGTATTTTTCCTTGTATTATACTCACTGCTAGCCTAGTAATAACAATAAAACAGGAGCACTGAATATGTTGGATGAATAATAAAATACATAATAAACAATAATAATTATAATAATAATAAAATATTGGCATTACATATTGTTTTGGACTTAATTGTATCCCATCAAAAAATTCATATGTATAGAAGCTCTAAAACCCCAGTACCCTCAGAATGCAACCATATTTGCAGACGAGGTCTTTAAAGAGGTCAGTAAGTTAAATAAAGCCATTAGAGCATTTCTAGAATCCAATACAACTGGTGTTCTTGTAAGAAGGTGAGACACCAGGACTGTATGTACACAGAGGATTGACCATGTGAAAAGGCAGCAAGGGGGCAGCCACCTACAAGCCTAGGAGAGAGGATTCAGAAGAAACCAAATTTTCTTGCATGTTGATCTTAGATTTCCAGGCTCCAGAAATGTGAGAACATAGATTTCTGTGATTTAAGCTTGAGAGTCTATTGCATTTTGCTGTGGCAGCTCTAGTAAACTGACACACGTAGATTTATTGACTTTAATGTAAATATCTCTATAATTATTTATTAATTATATTATTTCTGTCGCTAAGTAGTTGTGGCAAGTTAAACCATTAACCTCTCTGGGGCACAGTATAATAAAGAGCTTAGAAGACACAGAAGTGTACAGGGTCATATAACTGAGTTATACAGAGAGCAAAGAAAGTAACGTTAGAAAATTCCTAAGTCATGTGCAAAGTCCTTGACAATTAAGGACTTGGTCATCAAAATTGCGAAAAGGAGAAAATCAATAGGAATGATGGTATCATAAGTTCTTCAAAAGAGATTCAGTATCAATAGGGTGAATGAAAGAGGTCCTTGAGAAGTTTATTATAACTTCAAAGATTTGGAGTAAAATTAAATGTTTTATGGTCAGACTCTGAAAATTCGATTTGAAATGAAGGAAGATATATCTTACTGGTGTTAGGAAACTTCCAAATAAATTTACAGTTGATTTACCATTTGTTCATTTTAATAATTAGCATACTTTATATAACTTAAAATGCATTATACATAAAGTAAAATGTTGTTTATATAGTTTTTATTTTTCTAGATAAACCTCCATTGACATTTGCATTATAAAATATGCATTTGTTTTATGAACAAACTCATCCCAAATCACCTTTTCAAAGTTATAATTAGATTACATAACAAAATGTCCTCTACATCTGTTAATCTCCCTTACTTATGCTTCTCTCAAGATATATGCAAAATATTTTTTCCATGCAATAGCTGGAAATGCAGATCGATTTAGAATATTACCAAAAGAAATTGATAAGAAAATTATTACCTTAACTAATTATTATAATTTCACGTATGTGTTTAAGATGCTCATATCGGGTTTGTAAACTCTTTAAATAATATGTATTTTATTATAATGAATATTATTATGCCAACTATTTTGAAAATCATAGAGACTAGTTTGATATAGTACTAGAAAACCATTTGTTATATTTCTTATTACTATATCGGATACTATTTTCAGGTAAGTATTTTATGAAGTTTTTGTGTATTACATAGTGTGATCCACACTATGCCAATTTACATAATCTAATTAATTATTTTCCTGTTTACAAATACTGATTTGAGAGCTGATTTCTCTCTGCATTATAAGTAACTGCTCTAAAGAAAATAAATAACACAAATTTCATATAAATCAATTAAATTTAAATTATATTTTTAAAATATGTCAAGATAAAAGAATCAAGCTACCAAATATAGAACTTTTAAAAATCTAAGAGATACTTTTCCTTCTCTTATAATTACTTTTATCATCTATGCCATTTTTTCTTAATTAAAGAAATGTTTCATGTTTATATTTTGAGAGAAAGAGAGCTCAAGCAGGGGAGGGCAGACAGAGTGAGAGAAAATACCAAGCAGGCTCCACACTGTCAGTGCAGAGCCCAACACTGGGCTTGAACCTAGGAACTATGAAATCATGGTCTGAGCTGAAATCAAGAGTCGACACCCAACTGATTGAACCACCCAAGTGCCCCCATCCATGTCATTTTTAATGAAACTAAAAAATATAGATTACAAGAGACATCATTATTTTCTGTAACATGTAGAAAAAAATATTATAAAAAGCACCCAATGAAATTGTGACAAAGCTCCAATTATAAAAAGTGTTTTTGTTTTGTAAATATTAAAATGTGAGCGACTCCCAAACTCAATAAGTGTGTTATAATTTTATTCTGTTTGGTATAATAACAAATAATAATATTAGAAGATATATATCCAGAACTTTAGAGAAATATTTACTTAATTTCTCCAAGGGTATGCTATAATAATGTTCATGAAGTGATATAAACATCTGGACATTTACAAAAATGAAAATTATTTTAAAATCATTTGGATTTGGATAATATTCTGGTATCTGCTTGTTAACAGTCTTCATCTCTCATGGATAAATTTTGTATTTAATATATGCTTCGTATTTCATTTAGGGGCTCAAGAATGTAGAATTAGCTGCTGAATAGTAATTACCTGCATTTAGCATATACACAAATGGAAAACTTAATATCCTCAGCCTGATGTTTGATTTGACTGGATTTAACACCTGATTTTTCCATTTTGTTATACTCTGTTGAGAAAATGACACCAACTCGTTTTCTCCTCTCCTACTCACTTCCAATTTAATGAAGTAAAATATTTTTCAAAAAAAAAACAGAAGATCCTTGAATAATGATACTTTTTAATTTTAATTACTATAGACATGGAATCCCTTTGAAGTTGACAGCAAAAGATTGTATTTCTGATGTTCTTTTTAGTCTGGCAATTACTGTATTATTGAATAAATCTAGTTATACTGTTTGCTGAGAGAAAATGGAACTATAATGAGGAAATGGAACAAAATAGTATTTGATCATCCATCTGCATGTCAGCAGGCACTCTCGTACTGAAGACCCTCCTTAACATCTATATTGCAGCTAATATCTATTATAGAGATAAAAATACACAAAAGTTTACACCTCAGCCAGTTCTAGGAAAAAGATAAACAAGTGTTTGCTGCATGCCAACTTGTTTTTACATTCCTTGCTAAATCTATCATTTAGTAAGGTGACCCAATTAATGTTCCTGAATTAACTGTCTAAATAAACACATTTTTTTTCCTCCTAGAGGGAGAGTGAAGAAAAGCAAAGCAGATGAAATGTAAATTTTCCTTAGAGTTTTTTCCCCAAATTACAAGACTCCAAATGTATGAAAATCCCCTGAATTTATCCAATGGCTTAGAATCCTGCTGTACTAGGTTTAAATAACTTACTTTTTATATTTCCAGCTATCCATCAAAAAAAAATGTGCACCAAGAGAATTGTAATCACATTATTTGTTTCCTTTGGAGTCTTAGAGAATTCACTATTAACTGTTGGTATTCAGTTCCCTAGAAACAATTAGGTCTGCTATAGCATAATGCAGATAAATCAATAGATGATAGATAAATAGATGATAGATATAATAGAGATTATAGATAGATAGATGATAGATAGACAAAATAACTAACTGTAATGGGTGAAATGACAAATTAGATTATGTTAAAATTAAGAAAGAAAGAAAGAAAGATAGATAGATAGATGATAGATAGATAGGCAGATAGATAGATACATAGATACATATATACATAGATACATAGATGGACACAATTAAACATGGACACATAGATAGTGAAAGGTATCTATTCAAAGCACCCCCTCCACCCTCACCAATCAAGTTTACAGACAAAATTCACAGATATCTGCACTTGGCCCTAAGTCGTTGCTTTTCTAGGTCACAGGGCCCTACATTCTCAAAAATAGACCCCAACTACTAAACATATTTTCTAGCCTGACCACAGGCCCTATCCCAGATGAGCCGTGGACAGACCCTTTGAGACACCTGCCACCTCCTCCCCTACCCGGCCAAGTATCCACCTCCTCCCCACACCTTCTATGGGCACAGCAGTGCTCTCACATCCTTAAAAAAGCTAAAAGGAGCGGGGAAGGAAAAAAAAAAAAGAGGTTAGAGTGGGAGAGAGCCAAAGCATAAGAGACTGTTAAAAACTGAGAACAGAGGGTTGAGGGGGGGGGGGAGGGAGGGGAGGGTGGGTGATGGGTATTGAGGAGGGCACCTTTTGGGATGAGCACTGGGTGTTGTATGGAAACCAGTTTGTCAATAAATTTCATATATATATATATATATATATATATATATAAAGCTAAAAGGAAAACAAGAACAAACAAAAACTTGGCTGGCTATCCTCTCTCTTGAAGTCTGGCCTCTCTCTTCCCTTGGAGAGTGAATAAACTCTGTCCTACTTGTCGTTCTCTTCTTCTTCTTCTTCTTCTTCTTCTTCTTCTTCTTCTTTTAAATATGAAATTTATTGCCAAATTGGTTTCCATACAACAGCCAGTGCACACCCCAACAGGTGCCCTCCTCAATGCCTATCATCTACCCACCCCTCCCTCCCACCCCCCATCAACCCTCAGTTTATTCTCAGTTTTTAAGAGTCTCTTATGGTTTGGCTCTCTCCCTCTCTAACTTTTTTTTTCCTTCCCCTCTCCTATGGTCTTCTGTTAAGTTTCTCAGGATCCACATAAGAGTGAAAACATATGGTATTTGTCTTTCTCTGTATGACTTATTTCACTTAGCATCACACTCTCCAGTTCCATCCACGTTGCTACAAAAGGCCAGATTTCATTCTTTCTCATTGCCATGTAGTATTCCATTGTGTATATAAACCACAATGTCTTTATCCATTCATCAGTTGATGGACATTTACGCTCTTTCCATAATTTGGCTATTGTTGTAAGTGCTGCTATAAACATTGGGGTACAAGTGCCCCTATGCATCAGTACTCCTGTATCCCTTGGGTAAATTCCTAGTAGTGCTATTGCTGGGTCATAGGGTAGGTCTATTTTTAATTTTTTGAGGAACCTCCACACTGTTTTCCAGAGTGGCTGCACCAGTTTGCACTCCCACCAGCAGTGCAAGAGGTTCCCATTTCTCCACATCCTCGCCAGCATCTATAGTCTCCTGATATGTTCATTTTAGCCACTCTGACTGGCGTGAGTGTGGTTTTGATTTGTATTTCCCTGATGAGGAGCGACATTGAGCATCATTTCGTGTGCCTGTTGGCCATCTGGATGTCTTCTTTAGAGAAGTGTTTATTCATGTTTTCTGCCCATTTCTTCACTGGATTATTTGTTTTTTGGGTGTGGAATTTGATGAGTTCTTTATAGATTTTGGATGTTAGCCCTTTGTCTGATATGTCATTTGCAAATATCTTTTCCCATTCCATCGGTTGCCTTTTAGTTTTGTTGATTGTTTCCTTTGCAGTGCAAAAGCTTTTTATCTTCATGAGGTCCCAATAGTTCATTTTTGCTTTTAATTCCCTTGCCTTTGGAGATGTGTCAAATAAGAAATTGCTGCGTCTGAGGTCAGAGAGGTTTTTTCCTGCTTTCTCCTCTAGGGTTTTGATGGTTCCCTGTCTCAATTTCAGGTCCTTTATCCTGTTGTTCTCTTCTTTGTGCAGTTTTTTGCCACTCGTGTCACCAGCCACCTTAAAAGACAAATAAGCAAGTACAAAAACTATCATTAAACTATCATAAAACTCTCATGAAATATTCAAGCAGTTAGCATAGATCCTAAGTCCACTCTATTAAACAGTGTATTGGAACAGGAAGTAAAAGGAGCTTAGAGTTTACCAGTCGCCCTGAAGTAGGTAATGATCAAAGGCCATTCTTACCACATACCACAGCCAAATAATTATTTTTTTTATTGTTGCTAGATAAGAAGTTTAAAACAAAGTGTTTAATATAAAAGTGTAAGATTTACCCATTTTAATCATGTTTCTGCCTCATTCATTTCATCAATGTATAATATTTTACTTTGTGAATAAATCTAATTTTATGTTTCAATTTTTCTTAAAAAGTATAATATAAAAAGTGTTTAATATAAAAAATTCTATAACCTTCAGTTAAGTTGCTGACATAAATAAATACCTGTGAGAAAAACTGAAATGTGGTTTTAATGTTTAAAGGTCTTGGGGCCTGGGTGGCTCAGTCAGTTAAGTGTCCGACTTCAGATCGAGTTGTGATCTTGCAGTTTGTGAGTTCAGTTTGAGCCCCGTGTCCAGCTCTGTGCTGACAGCTCAGATCCTGGAGCCTGCTTTTGATTCTGTGACTCCCTCTCTCTCTGCCCCTCCCATGCTCATGCCCTGTCTCCCTCTGTCTCTCAATAATGAATAAACTTAAAAAAATTCTTTAAGATCTTAAGAAAAGAATGTTAGCTACTAGGAAACGTTTTCCCAATAAATCTATCACTTGAGGAGAGCAAATCTTGATCTTAACTGCATAGCAGTTCCTAAAACTATGACAAAGAAACATTGACAGGAAATATATCTCAAGTGTGTAACAATTAGCACACCTTTCTCTCTTATAAAAATGGTATAACATATTTTTTCTCCAGTTTCCTGGACAGGGATAAGCTCACTGGTTACTTATTTAAACACACATACACACATAGACACAACACAAATGCCACCTTTATTTGCCATTTTACTATAATAGCTAGGTATATTTATTTCCTACAAAAGGAAAAGTTTTGCTAACAATAATAAATACATGTATGCATAGTATTTTATGACATATATTATATACCATATATATATATCTATCTAGATATAGATATAGATATAGATATAGAATAGAATATCTCTGGGGAAGCCACTAAACATAACAGATGGTCCAAGAATTTGCCTTAGACAAATTCTTCCTTAGACAGGAAAGATATTTCTTCAATTTTTGTAACAGTACAAATGGAGAAAAATCTATGCAGATGGGTTAAATTATTAGTTGGATAAAAGGATATTTCATGGAGTTTCTCACAGGTTTTTGTCAGTTCATGATTCTTGCTGTCCAGTCCCATCTGATTCTTCATAGTCAGTTTCCGTAGGATGGATTTTGTGGGAGGTAGACAGCAGCATGTGCTACTTTGACATTAATAAAGTGTCACATTAATGAAAACATAGTGTTTTCCAAGCAAGTCCAGTTGTTCTGGAAGGCAATATTCCGTTTTATGATTAAGAATCACTGTGTATCCACCAACATATCTAAATTATAAGTATTGGAAACACCAAGCATATGCAAGAATGTGGAGTAACTAACTCGTATCTATCACTAGTGGTTATGTAAAATGCTACAACCTTTTCAGAAAAGATAAGGACATTTTTTATAAAGTTAAAAATACACTTACCACACCACAGAACGATTATACTCCTGGTTATGTATTCAACTATAATGAAAACATATGTCCATGTAAGAGCTTGTATATACAGAATGTTCATGGAAAATCTGTTCATCATAGCCAAACCTGGGCATGACACAATAAATTGTAAAGTGGACTAATCATATTTATGAACAGGACTGCTACTCAACATAAAAAGGATTGAGCTACTGGTATATACAATATGGATGATTTTTATTTCTCTTCCTTTGTGGAAAAAAAATCTGTACACAAAACAACAATATCCTGCTGGCCTCAGCATGACCAGGTTGTGGTTGTTGAATGAGAAATATCACAAGGGAGGGGTGCATAGGTGGTTCATTCGGTTAAGGATCAGAGTCCTGGTTTTGGCTCAGGTCATGATCTCATAGTTTCATAAGTTTGAGTCCCACATGGGTCTCTGGTAGTGTGGAGCCTGCTCAGGATTCTCTCTCTCTCTCTCTCTCTCTCTCTCTCCCTGTCTGCCTCTAACTCTCCCCCACTCATGCTATCTCTGTCTCTCTCAAATAAATAAAACTTAAAAAGAAAAAGAAAAGTATCACAAGGGAAAACTTTGGAGTCTTGTAATATAGTATGTTTCAATAGGGATGTAGGCTATGTGGGTGAATTTGCTTTTCAAACCTAACAAATTCTATGAGTAGAATTTATGCTTCCCACTATATATGCATTTTTCTTAAAATAAAGAACTGTAAACAAAAATTATCCAGGCTAATGCAGGTTTTCTCCCCACTCTTCTCAGTAGTTTAAGTAAAGGAGCATTAAAAGCAAAAACTGAAGTTAATTCAGAATTAGAGTTTGTCAAAGAGAACAAGAGAAGGAAGTTGAAATTATAAGAAAGGGCATGATTAAAACAAAAGACTATAGGGGTTGACTGTAGAGGGAAGGAACTAAACATTGGAGGGAAATCAATAGGCAAATATAGAAGGGTCAAGTCTGGTAAGAGCAAAGATTTAGAGGGAGTAGGCGAGCAAAATGCTGGAATTATAGGAAGCTGTAGTCAGAGTTAAAGTTCAAACTTAAGATTTCATATGGTTCAAGTGTATAAGTTTGATAAGGTCCAGGATCTTGAGTAGGTCCCTGCACTGGACCGACATACCATGGTATATTAGTTTCCTCAGGCTGCTGAAAAACAAATATCCCAAACTGAGTGGCTGACAAGAGTAGAAATTTATTATCACTAGGTTTTGGAGGATAGAAGTTCAAAATCAAGGTATCAGCAGGGCATTGCTCCCCTGAAGGCACTAGGGATGGATTTCTATCAGGCCTTCTAGCCTCTGGTAGGCTCAGGTATCTTTAGCTTGGGGATGGTATTGTCTCTGTGTCTTCACATTGTCTTCCTTCTGTGCCTGTCTCTCTCTTCACTTGACATTCTCCCAAAGTACATATTTCTGTGTCCAAGTTTCTCATTTTTATAGGGACACAGTCACATTGGATTAGGGCACAAACTAACAACTTCATCTTGTCTAGTTACAACTGCTATGACTCTGTTTCCAAATAAGATCACATTCAGAAGTTTGAGAGTTAGGATTTTAACATATAAATGGGGGTAGGCATGATTTAACATGAAACACAGGCTTAGGAAACTGGAATAGTAAAGGAAACCAGAATTTAGTGATGGATATTGAGACTGATAAAGTAGGGATAATAAGGTTAAACAACATGAGCTGGAGGGGAAAGTAGCAGTCTGGATATTGCCTGGGGGACACAGCAGATTGCCACTGAGGAGTTGATATGTGGATGGAAGAGTTATGCTTTTTGTGAGGGAAGATCATGTTGACCTTCTGTGCTGGCTTGGAGACCTTATGTGCAGGATACGAGAAGAATCAAATGGTTGTGAAGGTGGCACAATGAGGAGGCTGAGTGGAACAAGGTCAGAGGGAGCAGCCCTGAAATGGGATACAGGTGTGAGTGCTCCTGGCAATGAGGTGGGGTTAGTCCCTCCCTCTGAACTGGACACCTCCTCACTCATTGCCCTTACCACATTTACTTAAAAATGATATTACATTTTATGTTCTTTGGCGCTTAGGAGGAAAAAGACCAGCTTCTTTTCCCTAAAGGTTTTACAATAGCTATTTCTTCTGTTTAAAACATGATATTTGCATGGATGGGTCGTTAATATCATCCATTTTGTAGCTTAAATGTCACGAGCTGAGAGAAGCCTTCCCGACCTTTGACTCACAAATGGCTATATGGTGAATATCTATCACATCTTATCATATTGTAACTATTTGCATAGAAATCATCACTCTCTGACAAATTTCTAATTTATTTCACCTTTATCTATCTTTTACACCACATTGTAATGGAATGAGAGGGAAAAAAAAACCTTAATTCTCTTGATCACTTCTGTTTTCCCATCAACGGAGCAGAGATTGGCACAAAGAAGGTCTTGAGAAATATTTTTTGAATGAAACATGATGTCTGTTTGGTTTATCATTATGTTCCTAGCACATAGCACAGAACTTGCCATATAGTAAGTGCTTCATAAATCATTCTGAATGCATTAATTAATAAATAGATGAGTGACCAAATATATTAACCTGTCAACAATTACCAGAGATGACAATACATTGGGAGATATGATAAAATTTTGCAGCTGAAGGTTTTTAGAATGAATTACTTCCACCAAAATGCTGGGAGATGTAGCAAGTGTGGTGGGGTAGGCAGCAGGCCCAAGAGATATTCAATCCTCATCCTCAGAACTAGTGAATATGTTATACTCAAGTTCAGAAGGACTTTGCAAATGTGATTAAATTAAGGACCTTGCAATGGGAAGAATATTTCAAGGAAATCTGTGGTGGGCCCAATGCCACCACAAAGGTTATATTAGAAGGAAAGCAGAGCAATGGGTGTTAGAGAGAACGTGATGTAGTGATAGAAGAGAGGGAAGCAAGTCAGGAAGGAATTTTGAAATTCCTCATTGCTCACTCAAGATGGAGGAAGGGGCTGCAAACCAAAATTACAGGAAGCCTCTGATATGTGGAAAGCACAGGAAATAGACTCTCCCCCAATGTGTCCAGAAAGAATTCTGCCCAGGTGAGCCCATTTTAAATTTACAAACTCCAGAACTGTAAGAGAATAAATGTGTGCCTTTTAAACCACTAAATTTGTCATAATCGGTTACAGTAGCAGTAGGAACCTAATAAACTTAATAGTGTTAAATTTGTTAAATTTGTCATATAAATATTCTCCAGTATAATGTCATTCTTTAAGAATCGTGAGGAGGATCCTGGGAAGATGGTGGCCTAGGAGGACGCTGGGCTCACCGCGCATCCTGCTGATCACTTAGATTCCACCTACACCTGCCTAAATAACCCAGAAAACCACCAGAAGACTAGCAGAACAGAGTCTCCGGAGACAAGCGCAGACGAGAGGCCCACAGAAGAGGGTAGGAAGGGCGGCAAAGCGGTGCACGATACATGGGCTGGCGGGAGGGAGCCCGAGCAGAGGGGCAGCCCGGCGGCCAAGCAGAGCCCCCGAGTCTGGGTTGCAAAAGCGGAGGGGCCGGACAGAGTGTGTTCCGACAGCAAGCAGGACTTGACATCTGGAAGGTTATAAGCTAACAGCTCTGCTCGGAGAACTGGAGGGCTGGAGGACAATGGGAGGGAGAGTTGTTGAGCCCCGGATGACAGAGCTCAGCTTGGCGGGGAGCAAAAGTGCTTGCCGGCGCCATATCCCTCGCCCATCCCCCAGCCGAAATCCCAAAGGGAACCAGTTCCTGCCAGGGAACTTGCTTGCAACGCGCAAACGCCCAATGCTGTGCTTCAGCTGATCCATCCCTCTGGTGGGTCTGACTCCCTCCTGGTGCCACAGGGCCCCTCCCGAAGTGGATCTCTGAAGGTAAAAGGAGCTGAGTCTACCCCTCCCGCCCCTGTGCACCTTGCAAATCCACCCCACCTAATACCCCAGATCCCCAGCACCACAAGCCTGGCAGAGTGCAACTAGCCTAGACAGGCCATGCCACCCCACAGTGAATCCCTCCCCTAGGACAGGGGAAGAGAAGGTACACACCAGTCTGACTGTGGCCCCAGCAGTGGGCTGGGAGCAGACATCAGGTCTGACTGCGTTCCACCCACCAACGCGAGTTATTCAAGACAGCACAGGGGAAGTGCCCTGCAGTTCCGAACCACTCCAGGGACTATCCAAAATGAGGAAATGGAAGAATTCCCCTAAGAAAAACGTCCAGGAAATAACAACAGCTAACAAACTGATCAAAAATGATTTAAACAATATAACAGAAAGTGAAGTTAGGATAATAGTCATAAAATTAATCGCTGGGCTTGAAAACAGTATAAAGGACAGCAGAGAATCTCTTGCTACAGAGATCAAGAGACTAAGGAACAGCCAGGAGGAGCTAAAAAATGCTATCAATGAACTGCAAAATAAAATGGAGACAACTACGGCTCGGATTGAAGAAGCAGAGGAGAAAATAGGTGAGCTAGAAGATAAAATTATGGAAAAAGAAGAAGCTGAGAAAAATAGAGATAAAAAAATCCAGGAGTATGAGGGGAAAATTAGAGAACTAAGTGATGCACTAAAGAGAAATAATCTACGCATAATTGGTATTCCAGAGGAGGAAGAGAGAGGGAAAGGTGCTGAAGGTGTACTTGAAGAAATAATAGCTGAGAACTTCCTAGATCTGGGGAAGGAAAAAGGCATTGAAATCCAAGAGGCACAGAGAACACCCTTCAGATGTAACTTGAATCGATCTTCTGCACGACATATCATAGTGAAACTGGCAAAATACAAGGATAAAGAGAAAATTCTGAAATCAGCTAGAGATAAACATGCTCTAACATATAAAGGGAGACCTATAAGACTCGCGACCGATCTCTCCACTGAAACTTGGCAGGCCAGAAAGGAATGGCAGGAGATCTTCAATGTGATGAACAGAAAAATATGCAGCCAAGAATCCTTTATCCAGCAAGTCTGTCATTTAGAATAGAAGGAGAGATAAAGGTCTTCCCAAACAAACAAAAACTGAAGGAATTCATCACTAAACTAGCCCTACAAGAGATCCTAAAGGGGATCCTGTTAGACAAAGTACCAGAGACATCGCTACAAGCATGAAACCTACGGACATCACAATGACTCTAAACCCATATGTTTCTATAATAACACTGAATGTAAATTAACTAAATGCACCAACCAAAAGACATAGGGTATCAGAATGGATAAAAAAACAAGACCCATCTATTTGCTGTCTACAAGAGACTCATTTTAGACCTGAGGACACCTTCAGATTGAGAGTGAAGGGATGGAGAACTATTTATCATGCTACTGGAAGCCAAAAGAAAGCTGGAGTAGCCATACTTATATCAGACAAACTAGACTTTAAATTAAAGGCTGTAACAAGAGATGAAGAAGGGCATTATATAATAATCATATGGTCTATCCATCAAGAAGCACTAACAATTATAAATGTCTCTGTGCTGAATACGGGAGCCCTCAAATGTATAAAACAATTACTCACAAACATAAGCAACCTTATTGATAAGAATGTAGTAATTGCAGGGGACTTTAACAGTCCACTTACAGAAATGGATAGATCATCTAGACATACGGTCAATAAAGAAACAAGGGCCCTGAAGGATACATTGGATCAGATGGACTTGACAGATATATTTAGAACTCTGCATCCCAAAGCAACAGAATATACTTTCTTCTCTGGTGCACATGGAACATACTCCAAGATAGATCACATACTGGGTCACAAAACAGCCCTTCATAAGTATACAAGAATTGGGATCATACCATGAATACTTTCAGACCACAATGCTATGAAGCTTGAAATCAACCACAGGAAAAAGTCTGGATAACCTCCAAGAACATGGAGGTTAAAGAACACCCTACTAAAGAATGAATGGGTCAACCAGGCAATTAGAGAAGAAATTAAAAAATATATGGAAACAAATGAAAATGAAAATACAACAATCCAAATGCTTTGGGACGCAGTGAGGCAGTCCTGAGAGGAAAATACATTGCAATACAAGCCTATCTGAAGAAACAAGAAAAATCCCAAATACAAAATCTCATAGCACACCTAAAGGAAATAGAAGCACAACAGCGAAGACATTCCAAACCCAGCAGAAGAAGAGGAATAATAAAGATCAGAGCAGAAATAAACAATATAGAATCTAAAAAAAACTGTAGAGCAGATCAACGAAACCAAGAGTTGGTTTTTTGAAAAAATAAACAAAATTGACAAACCTCTAGCCATGCTTCTCAAAAAGAAAAGGGAGATGACCCAAATAGATAAAATCATGAATGAAAATGGAATGATTACAACCAATCCCTCAGAAATACAAGCAATTATCAGGGAATACCATGAAAAATTATATGCCAACAAACTGGACAACCTGGAAGAAATGGACAAATTCCATCCACACTCTTCCAAAAGTCAGTCAGGAGGAAATAGAAAGCTTGAACAGACCCATAACCAGCAAAGAAATTGAATCGGTCATCAAAAATCTCCCTACAAATAAGAGTCCAGGACCAGATGGCTTCCCTGGGGAGTTCTACCAGACATTTAAAGCAGAGATAATACCTATCCTTCTCAAGATATTCCAAAAAATAGAAAGAGAGGGAAAACTTCCAGACTCATTCTATGAAGCCAGTATTACTTTGATTCCTAAACCAGACAGAGACCCAGTAAAAAAAGAGAACTACAAGCCAATATCCCTGATAAATATGGATGCAAAAATTTTCAATAAGATTCTAACAAATCGAATTCAACAGCATATAAAAAGAATTATCCACCATGATCAAGTGGAATTCATTCCTGGGATGCAGGGCTGGTTCAACATTCGCAAATCAATCAATGTGATACATCACATTAATAAAAGAAAAGATAAGAACAATATGATCCTGTCAATCGATGCAGAAAAGGCCTTTGACAAAATTCAGCAAACTTTCTTAATAAAAACCCTCGAGAATGTCAGGATAGAAGGAACATACTTAAAGATCATCAAAGCCATTTATGAAAAGCCCACAGCTAAAATCATCCTCAATGCGGAAAAACTGAGAGCTTTTTCCTGAGATCAGGAGCACGACAGGGACGTCCATAATGGAAGTTCTAGCATCAGCAATCAGACAACAAAAGGAAATCAAAGGCATCAAAATTGGCAAAGATGAAGTTAAGCTTTCACTTTTTGCAGATGACATGATATTATACATGGAAAATCTGATAGACTCCACCAGAAGTCTGCTAGAACTGATACATTAGTGTAGCAAAGTTGCAGGATACAAAATCAATGTACAGAAATCAGTTGCATTCTTATACACCAATAATGAAGCAACAGAAAGACAAATAAACTGATCCCATTCACAATTGCACCAAGAAGCATAAAATACCTAGGAATACATGTAACCAAAGATGTAAAAGATATGTATGCTGAAAACTATAGAAAGCTTATGAAGGTAATTGAAGAAGATATAAAGAAATGGAAAAATATTCCGTGCTCATGGATTGGAAGAAAAAATATTGTCAAAATGTCAATACTACCCAAAGCTATCTACACATTCAATGCAATCCCAATCAAAATTGCACCAGCATTCTTCTCGAGACTAGAACAAGCAATCCTAAAATTCATATGGAACCACAAAAGGCCCCGAATAGCCAAAGTAATTTTGAAGAAGAAGACCAAAGCAGGAGGCACCACAATCCCAGACTTTAGCCTCTACTACAAAGCTGTCATCAGCAAGACAGCACGGTATTGGCACAAAAACAGACACATAGACCAATGGAATAGAATAGAAACCCCAGAACTAGACCCACAAACGTATGGCCAACTCATCTTTGACAAAGCAGGAAAGAATATCCAATGGAAAAAAGACAGTCTCTTTAACAAATGGTGCTGGGAGAACTGGACATCAACATGCAGGAGATTGAAACTAGACCACTTTCTTACACCATTCACAAAAATAAACTCAAAATGGATAAAGGACCTGAATGTGAGACAGGAAACCATCAAAATCCTAGAGGGGAAAGCAGGAAAAGACCTCTCTGACCTCAGACGCAGCAATTTCTTACTTGACACATCCCCAAAGACAAGGGAATTAAAAGCAAAAATGAAGTACTGGGACCTTATGAAGATAAAAAGCTTCTGCACAGCAAAGGAAACAATCGAGAAAACTAAAAGGCAACCAATGGAATGGGAATAGATATTTGCAAAAGACATATCAGACAAAGGGCTAGTATACAAAATCTATAAAGAGCTCACCAAACTCCACACCCAAAAAACAAATAACCCAGTGAAGAAATGGGCAGAAAACATGAATAGACACTTCTCTAAAGACATCCGGATGGCCAACAGGCACATGAAAAGATGCTCAACGTCGCTCCCCATCAGGGAAATACAAATCAAAACCACTCGGATATCACCTCACGCCAGTCAGAGTGGCCAAAATGAACATATCAGGAGACTATAGATGCTGGCGAGGATGTGGAGAAACGGGAACCCTCTTGCACTGTTGGTGGGAATGCAAACTGGTGCAGCCACTCTGGAAAACAGTGTGGAGGTTCCTCAAAAAATTAAAAATAGACCTACCCTATGAGCCAGCAATAGCCCTGCTAGGAATTTACCCAAGGGATACAGGAGTACTGATGCATAGGGGCACTTGTACCCCAATGTTTATAGGAGCACTTACAACAATAGCCAAATTATGGAAAGAGCCTAAATGTCCATCAACTGATGAATGGATAAAGACATTGTGGTTTATATACACAATGCAGTACTATGTGGCAATGAGAAAGAATGAAATAGGGCCTTTTGTAGCAAGGTGGATGGAACTGGAGAGTGTTATGCTAAGTGAAATAAGCCATACAGAGAAAGACAAATACCATATGGTTTCACTCTTATGTGGATCCTGAGAAACTTAACAGAAACCCATGGAGGAGGGGAAGGAAAAAAAAAAAAAAAGAGGTTAGAGTGGGAGAGAGCCAAAGCATAAGAGACTCTTAAAAACTGATAACAAACTGAGGGTTGATGGGGGGTGGGAGGGAGGGGAGGATGGGTGATGGGTATTGAGGAGGGCACCTTTTGGGATGAGCACTGGGTGTTGTATGGAAACCAATTTGACAATAAACTTCATATATTGAAAAAGAAAAAGAAAAAAAAAAGAATCACAATAAAAGGAATCACAATTTCAAGGTGTGAACATATTCAGGGATATTTCTTGTTTTTTTTAATTTTTTTAATGTTTATTTTTGAGAGAGAGAAACCGAGTAAGCAGGGGAGGGACAGAGAGAGAGAGGGAGATACAGAATCTGAAGCAGACTCCAGGCTCTGAGCTGTCACCACCACAGAGCCTGATGCGGGACTTGAACTCACAAACTGTGATATCATAACCTGAGCTGAAATCTGAAATTTAACCCACTGAACTACCCAGATGCCCACATTATCAGGGATATTTCATTATTTTCTTTATTGTTTAAGGTATTGGGGAGAAAAACATTACATTTAAAATTGAAATAATAAATAAAAAAATTGAAATAATAATGAGATACATCACAAATTAAGTGTGCTTGCTTTCCATAAAGTAAAACCAAAAGAAAAATGTTTAGATTGATTAGGAGAATTTGATTTTTCTACATTTAGCATGAGAAATGTAAAACAAATTATTAAAATCAGTAATGATGAGAGTAGTCCCATATGTTAAGCAATATTAATGTACACAAGATATAGACTGTTCATAGATAGATGATAGATAAACAGTCTTATGGGGAGAAAAATAAATGGATAGATGACTGACAGTTTTATGTAACATTCAGCAAATATATTGCAATTTTGAATAAAACTGTAATATAGATTATATAACATATATTAAGAATAGTAATAAACCCTATAAACCACGGTGCAGTGTGAGGTATAGTTGTTTATACCAAGAAAATGAACCTTGACTCCACGACTTAGTTGCTATGTAAATACACTGAAGTCATTGAACTTTCTAATGCCTTTGTTCCCTTCCCAGGTAAAAGGTGCATTTATGTATGTTCACCTCCAGGGATAAAATCGAATGAATCTACTAATACTTAAACAATGGTTGTATAAAACTAAGTATAGACATAATATGAAAATAATATGAGAACAAATGTGGGTAATATCTGCATTTCTTAGATATTTTCTACATAAGTATTACAAGGATATCAATATCACACATGTATAAAATATGCATATCTACATTTGATTCAAAGATAGCAACACCAAAATGTCAAATTAATCAATCTATCATGATTTTTTTCTCACCAAAATTTAATTCAATCATTGACCCTTTCATTCCTTTCTAAGAGCAACTAATATATCTAAAATGAGAGTTATCTACTCCTGAATTCAATATCGTAATACAAAAATATAATAAAATAGTTATTATAACTGTAATTATATAATTTGTAGATAATTATTAATTTATGATAATGATACAATTGTATAATGTAAAGGAATTTTCAGGTGCCTGTAAACATTACTTAGGCAAATAATATTCTACTGAGCATTAAAAATCAAAAATTAGATTTCCTTATTTTTATAATGATTCATCTTCTAACAGCTATAGAGAAAACAAGGATTCTTGAGCCTCTTGTCTGAACAAGTCTTGATTCAGATGCTTTCAGTGAGAAGAATTAAACATCATCATTCCCTCTACCCTTTGTCTGTATGAGTTACTTATGTGCGACCAAGGGCAGAATCTTTTTCTTTTTCAGCTTTATTGAGACATAACGGACATAATATTTTGTAAGTTTAAGGTGTACAACATGTTAATTTGATACACTTAGATATTACAACATGATTTCCCTGTAGCATTAGCTAACACCTCCATCACATCAGTGAATTATCTTTTCTTCTTTGTGGTGAGAATATTTAAGATCTACTTTCTTAGCAACTTGTAAGTGCATAATACAGAATTGTTAACTGTAATCACAATACTGTGCATCAGATTCCCAGAACTTAGTCTAACTGTATGTTTATACACTTTGATCACATTCTCCCCATTTCCCGCACCCCATTCAACCCTCCATTTTTATAAGTTCAGCCTTTTTAGATTTCAAATATAAGTGATATTAAACAGTACATGTCTTTCTCTGTCTGACTTATCTCACTTAGAATAATGCACTCAAGGCCCATCCATGTTGCCACAAATAGCAAGATTTCTTTCTTTTGGGTGCCTAAATCTTATTCCATTATAATATATATCTATATCTATATCTATATCTATATCTATATCTATATCTATATCTATATCACATCTTCTTGGTCCATTCTATCCATTGATGGACATGAGTTATTTTCCATAGGTAGTATAGTTTGAAATCAGGAAGTATGATGACTCCAGCTTTGTTCTTTCTCAGGATTCCTTTGGCTATTTGTGGCCTTTTGTGGTTCCACACAAATTTTGGGATTGTTTTTTTTTCCCCTATTTCTATGAAAAACACCATTGAAATTTTTAAAATATTTTTTAAAAGTTTATTTATTTTGAGAGAGAGTTAGAGAGGGTGAGTGCACAAGTGGGGGTGGGGCAGAGAAAAAGGGAGAGAATCCCAAGCAGAATCTCACTATCAGCACAGAGCCCAACCTGGTGCTCAGTCCCACAAACTGTGAGATCATGTCCTGAGCTGAAATCAAGAGTCAGATGCTCAACCGACTGAGCCACTCAGGCACCCTGCCATGGGAATTTAATGGGATTGAACTCAATCTATAAATGGTTTTGGGTAATATGGACAGTTAACATTAATTATTTTGATCCATGACCACAGGTTATCTTTCCAGTGTGTGTTTTCTTCAACTTTTTTCATCACTGTCTTGTTAGTATCAATTTTACAGATCCCTCAGTTCCTTGCTTAAATTCATCTCTAAGTGTTTTATTGTTTTGAATACTATTGTGAATGGGATTGTTTTATTTCTTTTTCAGATATATCATTGTCAGTGTTTAGAGACACAATTTCTGTATGTTGATTTTCTTTCCTGCAACTTTACTGAATTCATTGATTTGTTCTAACAGTTTTTGTTTTGGCTGGTGGTTGTTTTCAGTTTGATGACGCACCAAAAAAATACACGGAGTACTAAGGGAATGGAAACAAGTGGATGTCACCCGTCTGTGCCCCCATCTACAAGTCTGGATTTAGTCTTTATGGAGAAATGACAAAAACTGAGGTTGGAGAAGTTATGCTCAATATGAAGCTGAACAGAAGCAATGCCAGCGATAAAATATAAACAAGATTTGGGAACAGGGTCATTTATCACAAAAACCCATGTGCACACAAACAGATGCTCAGAAAGCTCCCAAGAAAAGCTCTGAGCTCACACAAGCAAGCTCTCCATTTTCACACAATGGTCAGGAACTTCCCTTAAGTAGTCTATTGGTGTTGCTTTTCTGTGAATGGCTTAGCATCGCAGAATGTGGAAAACCTGCTCCTCCTATAGATGGAAGATGCCACCTCTATTTGTTTTTTATTGCTATAAAACAAATTACACAAACTTAGGACCTTAGCACAGGACACATTTATGGCCTCATAGTTTCTATGGACCAGGGGTTAGGTATGCTTTGGATGGTTTTTCTGTTTCAGAGTCTCCCTAGGCTGCAATCCAGATGTCAGTTGAGGTTGAGGGCTCAACCATTGGCTTGACTGTAAAAGGAGCCACTTCCAACCTCCTCCTGCACATTGTTGACAAAATTTACTGAGGTTCCCATTATCTTTCTGGCTCTCAGCCAGCATATGCCCTTATGTCCTAGTCTGCTTGCATTGTCCTACCTTATAGGTGGTTACATGGCTATTTAAATCATGGCCATTTGCTTCTTCAACTGCAGCAGAGGAATCAGTCTGACCTAGGGAAGACCAGTTCCTCTTTAAGGGTTTTAATCTGATGAAGTGAGGCCCATACAGAATATTATCTCTTTTGAATAACTTAAAATCAACTGGTTAAGTATTATAAGTACATTTTAAAAATATTTTTACCTTTTTTATATTTTAAAGGCTAAAACCAAATCAAGATTCCACATGAATGCAAGGAGAGGGAATTGTACAAAAGTATAGCTCATTGGAGAAAAATTTGGGATGTGTCTGGTATACTGCCTTTTGGGAATTTCCTGAAAACCAGGTGTGTGGAATTGGGGGAAAAGACAAATATCTGGGATTAGCTTTGATGAGATACAATAGAATATATTCAGATGGAAAAACCCCAGGCATTATAATTGACTTGGGGCAATAAAATTTGTGTGTGTGTGTGTATGTGTGTGATGTGTGCGTGCATGTATCTGCATTGATATGTATGTATTGAAATATAAATTCCTCTGCACATTTTTTTTAATTTTTTTCAACGTTTTTTATTTATTTTTGGGACAGAGAGAGACAGAGCATGAACGGGGGAGGGGCAGAGAGAGAGGGAGACACAGAATCGGAAACAGGCTCCAGGCTCCGAGCCATCAGCCCAGAGCCTGACGCGGGGCTCGAACTCACGGACCGCGAGATCGTGACCTGGCTGATGTCGGATGCTTAACCGACTGCGCCACCCAGGCGCCCCATCCTCTGCACATTTTTACAATTTTGGAGACCACTCTTCTTTATCTTTTTTAAATTTATTTTAAATTTTTTTACATTTATTTATTTTTGAGAAGCAGAGAGAGACAGAACACAAGTGGTAGAGGGGCAGAGAGAGAGGGAGACACAGAATTCGAAGCAGGCTCCAGGCTCTGAGCTGTCAGCACAGAGCCCGACTTGGGGCTCGAACTCACAGACTGAGAGATCATGACTTGAGCCCAAGTCAGATGCTCAACTGATTGAGCCACCCAGGTGCCCCAAGGCTTCTTTTTTTAAGTCATCCTTAAATTAGTGTAAGATGGATAGATAAAATTCTACTTTTCTCACTTAACAGAACAATTGTAACCTGAACAAATTTAAGGAGCTTGATGCTGAGGCCAGTCATTTTGGATGGCTCCAGAGAGCAGACCTTTTGCTGGTAATTGCAGAAACCATCCTCAAGGGTGATATTGTATTTTTCACTCCATCAGCAAGAATTACCCACCAGTCACAATCTGGGGATACATACGACTAGTCTAGTTTTTATAATTGTTTGGGCTGGAAACTCCCAGGAAGGTATCTACTGAAAAAGATACAGGTTTAGAAAATCTAGATTAAATATTGGCATGAGTGTAACACAAAAGTTGAGAAATTCTTGGGTGTGTGATGTTTTAAACGATGGTTGGTATAGCTGAGTATAGTATCAACTAGTATACCAAAAAATAAATTCCCAGATTATTGTAGCAAAGACTTCAAACACAGTAATTCTCATTAGCTATCTTTTTTCTTCTTTATTCATAAATAGAATAGACAAGATTATAGAACAAAAATTAATTTTCAGAATAATTTTCCAATTAAGGACTTTATGTCCTGGCTACAGAATTAAATTTAGGGTCTCTCTTCATAGTTTATCTGAAATAAATAATAATAAGCATGTCTAAATATCCTAATTGCAGTCCTTGGAGAAAAGGCTTACACTATGTCTTCCTTTGCACAACAAATCATTTCACTGTTGAGGCGCTGTGGTTAAGTGACCAACTTCAGCTTAGGTCACAATCTCACGGTCAGTGAGTTCGAGCCCCACGTCGGGCTCTGTGCTGACAGCTCAGAGCTGGAGCCTGCTTTGGATTCTGTGCCTCCCTCTCTCTCTGACCCTCCCCCATTCATGCTGTCTCTTTCTGTCTCAAAAATAAATAAACGTTAAAAAAATTAAAAAAAAATCATTTCACTGTGGTCACAGCGTATTTTAGGATTGTATCTACCTAAGGTAAGAAAGGTCTTCTCATTTTATGGCTGAGGAAATACTGATCAAGTGATTTGTATCTGGTAGCACAATTATGAAGCCAACTAAGAGTATACCTTGTAGCTGTGCCTGAATGGTTGCTGAGAATTTAATCTAACTTATTTTCATATAATAGGTGGGAAAGCTGAGAGCCAGAAGGATCAAATTACTCACCTCCGCTTAATATATAATTGGAAGTTTTGAAGAGACTAGAATAAATGTGTGCTGATTTTATCATCTATTAACTTTCTATGGTCATTTTTGCAGTGTTGCTCTCTATTACTACCCTAAATCTCCTGGAGGGCAAGGACCATGATCCACATTATGGACATTTCAAGTAACGTGTAACAATGTTTCACATTATAGATTGTCAGCAGGTGATCATTGAAAAGGTGAATGAATGAGAAGGAAAAAGTCTAGTCTATAAAATAAAGACTTAACATAACCAACACTGAAAGACAAGCCTCATTCAAATTATTAAATTTATTTGTGATAAGGCAAGGAATGCAAATAATACTGCTGGATTTTCCTATTTGAAAGTAAAGCAAGGGCAGGTTTCTAAAATAAGGTCATCCAAACCCAGTGTAGACCACATACTTATTTCTAAAATATATTATTCGTGAAACTTTCGAATTTCTGAAAGCGCGTTATTATCAAAGCAGACACAGCACAGCTTGCCTAATACTTTGATGTCGTTCTGTTTTCTTTGTGGTTAAATCTTTGGTTGAAGGGTTGGCAAGTCTGCCAAAATACAATAAAAATAAAAATGAACATCGGATAGGGTTATACGTCTACATCGCTAATCACTAGACTGAAATAAAGAGAGATTGCAAAACTAGAGTGAAGTTCACATTTACCTTTTAATTTGAATAATGATGGTGGTATTTTTCTTTTAAGATGAGAATATTTATTTTATTCTGTAATTCTTGATTTATTCTCTAGTGACAACTTGGTCATGTTAAGTTAGCTAATGTGCATTTAACAAAGACAAACATAGTATAACATGCCCTTTAAACAGAATGAAAGAATTTGACAGAACAGAATATGCAATTGACTATTTTGTGTGTCAGTGTATTATGGTTAAGAATAAATCCATTGACACCAACTTAAGGATCATGAATGCATAGGCATTGATTGTTCCACCTCAGATCAGATCCCCATTTAAAATGATAGTCAGAACAAATACAGTTACACACAAATATGATTTAAGAAAATTTTAACTGTGTAAACTACATATGTAAAATGCAAAAAGCTATATTTTTTATAAATTCAACAAAGATTTCCTGACTGCCTACTGAAGTTTATCTATCATATTAAACAGTAGAAATATAGGAATGCAATCTTTTGCTTTTCAGTACAGTGATTTGTAACCATGGCTGTTTCATTATTACTTACAGAGCTATTAAAATTAAGACATCTAACCCTTCTTGCAGAGACTGTGATTCAGACCTCTGGGGTAGGTTCTAGTGAATTCTATTAAAATTCTGTGATTCAACTGAAGAAACATTTTTGAAAATCCCACTTTCTCTGTATGACTCACTGTGTGAAGACATAATTAAGCTAACTCTAAGAACCATGGCACCTGGGGGGCTCTGGTTAAGCCTCTGATTCTTGATATCTGCTCAAGTCATGATCTTCTGGTCTCAGGATTGAGCCATACTGAGCATGGGGCCTGTTTGGGATTCTCTCTCCTTCTCTCTCTGCTTCTCCCCTGCTTGTGCTCTCTCTCTCTCTCTCTCTCTCTCTCTCTCTCTCTCTCCTCTCTCTCTCTCTCTCTCTCCCTTTCAAAATAAATAAATAAACTTAAAAAATAGATAATTCTAAGAACACCATAAAAATATGCCATGGATACAAAATGATCATTGATGATTATATCTAGCCCAATATATTTTTCTCAAAAACTCACTTTTTGAGTCTTCAATTGTTTGATTTGTGTTTAACACAGAAAGGGTAAGAAAATATAATTTTTCCCCTTTCCGCAAGCATTTGTTATAGTATAGAGGAGGTTGGAGAGGCAACCACAGACAGATCATGAAATCTGTTGGTGTTTTGGATTCTTCCTTGGAGACAACAGGGACTCAATAAAGAATTTAAGTAAAAAAAAAAAAAATCTGTATTCTAGAAAGCAAAATCTGGTTGCAAAGTAAACATTCCAGAATCTTAATTCTTACAGGGTTGGGAACTACATCTCCCAGCATGTCCTGCAGCAGCCTTTGGAGTTAGACAAGGGTGGAAAAGTCAGAGCCACATAGTAAATATTGGGGGAGGGGGTAGTCACAGATGGAAGAATTAATAAATGAAGACTTTAAAATAACATAAAAATTTGAAGTGAACAGTGAAGATAATGAGGAAAGAAATGAAAGACATTTTTAAAAAGAAACATGGAACTTTTAGAACTTGGAAGCCATATATATATATGTCATTAAATTGACAACAGATTAAATGTAGAATAAAAGATCAGAGAAAATGACAGTAGAACAATAGAAGTTATCCAAACAGAAGTAGAGATAGAACAAAGTGGAAAAAAATAAACACAGCCTCACTGACCTGTGGAATAATATAAAATGGTCTACCATATGTATTAGAGTCCCAGAAGGTAAGAGGGAATAAGGGCAGAAAAATATGAACTAGCTAATAAGAGCCAAAGCAGGTAGTCTAGGACAGAAACAGTGTAGGCAATGGGGGTGGGCAGGTAGTTGTGTTAACATACAAAATAATGTGCCTGTTGTTGACGAATTTGGTGCGAATTGATCATGATCAAATTGGAAATTAAAGTCTATTGAATCATATGGAAGCTATTTATCAAATACTTTTTGTCAAAAGCTTGCCTAGGGGCTGAGTAGTAACTTTAACTCTAAGAAATGCATTGTAGGTTATCTTTAGAATGGATTATACCAAGAAGAGGATGAAGGCAAGGAAACTCTCTAGGAGACATCTACTCTTGCCTAGTAGTGGGAGACTATGAGGGCCTGAATTTGTGCAGTGACATGCTAAACAAGAGGGTGGATTTGAAAAGCCTTATTGAGGTAGGCTAGAATTTAGCCACTGACTGAATAAAAAATTAGGAATAATTCAGATTAAATTTTAAATTTTGAGCCACCAAGGAAACCAAAAAAAAAAAAACTTTGTAGAGAAAGAAGACATATATATACATATATATACACACACACACACACACACACATGTACATCTATATACATGTATGTACATATGTATACATATACATATATGCATACACATACATATATACATGTATGTGTATGTATATACATATATATACACATATATGTATATACGTATGTGTGTGTGTGTGTGTGTGTGTGTGTGTGTGTGTATATACACACACAGGACAAGAATTTAGAAATATCAAGAAAATAAATTGTAGATCTAAACCTTGTGAGGCCAGTTTTGTAAATTTAGATGAGGAAGTTATTTTAATTTTACTTAGTGTCTCCCTCAATGCCTAAAACTATACTTCATACTTAGTAAGTTTTTAAAAAAGGAAGTTTAATTAGTTGATTAGTATGTCTTGTGTACAGATGTTTGGAAAAGACTGCAAACTTTTGCATGGTGAAAAATAGAAGAGAGGAAGCCCTAGGTCCTTGGAAAGGCATACATAGAAGACTGAAGTCATACTCAAAAGTACCAATGGGAATGCACTGCAAGACCGCTTGTAGGGTAGAGTTCTTATAGAACATACTTTGTATATTATCAAAAAATTAAAGGATCACGGGCAGCTGCTTTTTCTAAGGAGTTTAGATGTGTAGAATTTAATGAGAGCTAAACAGACTGGCTGTTTTGGGGGGACAAGGTGAGACAGTGTATATTTAACCGGTTCACAAAGCAATGAGAATAACTAATTTGAGTTAATTTCTCAGAATAAACTTAAAATACAGCCAACATAAATACTTTCGAGTGTTACTGCCTTTAATGTATAAGGTAGCAATACGTGGCCATAAAGTATGCAGCACCAAAAACAGCATAATCATCTAATATTAAAAGCATTGATTAGGAAGAAGTAAGCAATTGTGGCAAAGTCCTTGGAACCATTAACAGTTCAAAGTATTAAGCTATATTGCAGTCTTTTCAATATGCTGCCTCAGGCAGCCTTTCCACTGCAAAATATTGGATGGTGTGTATGATGTGTGGCACTGCTACTATTTGCTCTCAAGGTTAATCCATCCAGATCAATCTTGGGCATCCAGAGGTTGTTTCCAGCCTGTTTGTAAAAATAGTACAACCAAATCAGCAGTGTTTCCTATCAGTTGCATAGAAGACTTATTTTATGTTGAGGTGTAGAGCAATTTCATATTTTTTCAACTTATTTCAGGATGAGTGAATTGTAAACATTTCAAAATATTTAAGTTTGTCTTCCTTAAAAACTCACAAAATTTCTCATTGTTTTCTATAATTGGTGGGACAGTTCTGCCAGTGAGGAAAATGTCTTATTCAACTCATTTTCTCTCAGTTTTTTAAAAGAGTCGTTGCTGATGTGATAAATGGATAGATAGAAAGATAGACACAAACACACATTCACACACATATGTATTGTGTTTTTCATGTACGTATACAATTTATAAAGAACTTTGACAGAAG
The DNA here is from genome assembly GCF_007474595.2 of Lynx canadensis. NCBI lineage: Eukaryota > Metazoa > Chordata > Mammalia > Carnivora > Felidae > Lynx > Lynx canadensis. The sequence goes on from NC_044306.2 coordinate 67,618,683, forward strand.
AGATAAATAAGGCTTCTCATCAAAATCCTAAAAATTTTATCATAAAGTAATTGGTTTAGTAATTCAAGAGCTTTGTATTGATTATTTCATCTCCTTAGCTATGGAAGAAGACTTGAAAATAATATAGGTATTTTTATAGTTAGTAAATATATAGTGATGAATGTGCTCATGGACTGCTGTTATCTGCATAATTCGCTCTTCATTTACTGGACAGTTATTAGATGCATGATCTGCCACCAGCCTCTAAGAGTGTGATCAATTTATCTCCTAAACCAAATTGTGACTGTCAAATAATTGCCGTATAATGTAGTTTAATTATAAAATAATTAATATTTTATTTTAAAAGATGTCGTCTAAATACAAAAAAAATGTTTGCATCAGCAATATATTTAAGAAGAATGTTTATTTTCTAAGCTCATTACTGGAAACTATAATCATATAGCCACATGGGGAAAAGGAAGAAAGTACTATCACATGATGGAATGTAGCAATCCATTTAGTAGATATAGATTCAGTAGTAGACATTTAGGTTCCTGCTGGCATCCTTAGAAACTTGCTGCTACGTCTATAATCCTCTTTATCATAATTCAGTGAATTCAGAAACAGGAAAACCATGGCAGTGCCTAGTGTTTTATTTACACTGTCTCTTACTTTTTTGATGATTTGGGAAAATATGTTTGAAATACTACTACTACATCAACTACTACATCAACAAGGATCTTAAGATTTTGATTATCAAAGTCATACAACAACAACTTTGCAACAACAACTATGATCCGAGTGTTCAACAAACCAATTTTGTGGTAAACTGGGCACCACAATAGATTAGAAGTTTATCTGTAAAATAATCAAAACCAATTAACTGCATGAGAGAGTTCAACACATGTTGGAATCAGTTAATTAGAATTAATTTAGCTCATCATTATCAATAAATATTTTTCTTGCCTTGTAATTCTTTCAAGGATTTCACTACAATACATTATGTCTTACGACCATCTCAGATTTTCATACACTCACTAGTGAAGAGTAAGCTATCATGTGGTACTGTGCATTCTAGTCAATGGTTCATTTATGGTACTATGGCAATTGATGCTACTCAACAAGATTTAATAAATTGTTGTATATATTATATAACTTCACTCTATTTTTTCATACAATTAGGTACTGAAAAATAAAAATCACTAGTATTAGTAGCAAAGAGAAGTCCAGAATTCCTGTTCTTAATGCACTTATAATAACATGGAAATAATCAGGTTTTCCAATGCAGCACATTAAATTTTTTTTTAATGTTTCAAGTGTTTATTTAAATTCTACTTAGTTAACATATAGTGTAACATTAGTTTTAGGAGGAGAATTTAGTAATACATTATTTACGTATAACACCCAGGGCCCATCACAAGTGCCCTCCTTAATACCTATCACCCATTTAGCTCCCCCCCCATACCAAAGCAGCCACATTTTTAGTATCAATAAAAAATCACTAATTTTTAAGCATTGCCCCTACCTATCTCACACATATTGTGAAATAAAAATATAAAATTGAAAATACATTGAAAAGCTAGCAAAACATCAAAAATTTCATAATTATTTCACTCCTCAATGATAGATCTCCATAATTCTACTATTACTGGACTTTGGTAATTTGATTTGTCATTACATATTCACAAATCTTTCATATGGTAAAGAATGGATTTTAGGGTTTTTTTTTTAAATCAAGTATTATTTATGTCATTTATGCTTATGCATCTTCTGACTTGTCATAACAATTAAACTTGTTAACTAATTATTTGGCTCAGTCCCACTTTCAGTTTTAGAAAAGATGGAGGGAAAGACAAACTAAATAAAGCCAAGCAATTCAAACAATACACAAAAAGTTAATTAGCATGTTATACTCACAGTATTGCTATTTGTGGCCAGGATTTGGACCATGATTTTTCTTTGCTTAATTGTGATGACATTTTCTGATATAGGAGACTTTCAGGGGTGGGGGGGAGACTACCAAAACTCTGAGCCCTATTGGCTCTTTCAAACAGTTATGTTAGCATTTATCCATCTGTCCACACCAAATTATCGTCAGAACCCATATTTGGAGATTTTTAGTGCTACTGATAGCTTATAAAATAGCTTTTCAAAAAATTAAAATACAAAATGAAGACATATAATGAAAGATTCTAATTTTCTGGCAATATTTCTTGCATGTGCAGTAAACACTCTCCTATCATATTTACTTAGAATATGCATAAAATAACAAGTAATCTTAGTATTTAATAATTTTTACTATTTAACGCATAAAGAAGCTATGTATTGAAAATGCCCTAATACTAATGATACACAATTATAAGGAGTTGATTATGCCCAAATTCCAGTCTTTTAAAGGACTAAAGAACACTTAGATTATATTTTCCTGTCTTCAAATATTTGTGTAGTGTAATGGAGAAAATGGGGTCTATAAAATAGAATAATGAGTATTATATGTGGTGGTACGGGAACAAGTGCTATATTTGCTAAAACATTCATACAAGAAAGCTAGACCTAGAGGGGGACATTGTGAGATATAAACATTAAAGGAGGATATATTAAAGAGATAGTACTTAGATGTACTTTGTAGGACTTTTGGGTCTAAGATATCAGCTAAGTTCTCATTTTCTGTTTTCTGAAGCCATGCATTGCACTTTTTCCCTATCACTCCAAGAATAAATATCGGTCTCTCTTTGATTCTTCCCAAAAGAGTAACTAAAAAAATTAATTGGTTAATATAAATTTTACTAAAGTGTGTATGTAAAGGAAAATTATATTATTCATTTCTATAAAATAATTTAAACCAAACCCAAATCTCCTTAGTCATATCTGTATATTTCCAATATCCAATATCCTTATTCTGATTTCTTCTCACATATTTCTTATGCAGTGACAACCTTGGTAGAAAATTTTGTCTCTCCTGGATTTTCCAGAGACATTCAAAATCTCCTGTTTATTATGCAGAACATCTCAGCCCAAGCCCATGTCTAACCTTTAAGTTTGCATATTCCAGTTCAAACAAAAGTGCTTCCATTTTCCCGGATCCATCCTCCAGTGGGTACAGTTTTAGAGTACACTTTTGTGTCTTTGAACATACTCGTGGTTGTATTCTCACTTAAGCTAATTTATCACTAACAAATATAATCTTTTACAAATGAACTTAAGGAGATACATGTTCTTTTTTACTATAATATACAGATTGACTCTTAAAAGGAGAAGCCTGAATTGACAAGATCAAACAAAGCCCAGAATAAGAAATAAAAATGAATAGTGGACAGCAAAATAAAAAGTTGAAACTTTTGGAGTAAAGTTTCATATAGGGGAAGATAAATTTAAAATCATAATAGAAAGCCAGGTCATTCAAAAAAGTTTCTTAGTACTCTAGAATGTTTTGCTGAGAGATTAGAATCCAACTTAATAAGTATCAGCAGCACCTCAGCAATAGTGACAGTTACAAAGTACAAGAACTAAATTTAGAATAGAAATGTGGTGATGGGTCACAGACTGGGTCAAAGGTGAAAGACAGTGTGAGTAGACAGAAAGAAAGCATTGAAGCAAACCAAATATGAGATGACTGGGTTTCAAATCAAGGAGGGACAATGGGGAAAAAGAAGGAGAGCGCAGGTGAAGACTGAGAGGAATCAAATGGCATGCCATGCTAACACACGTGTTGGATCTACGTTTACGCATAAAATTTAGAGCATTAGAAAACATTTAAATTCCACACATGTTAACTCTGAAAGCAGTCAGGGGCAGATGAAAAAGTTTTGTAATAAACAGTAAATCCTGAAATCAGGTTTTACAAGCTTAAAATAAGCTTAATCTCTTGAAAAACAGAGAATCTACTGGACAGATTCATTCTTATCTGTTTTGTGAATTGAAGACATCCTATGATTTTCTCACAAAAATTAAATATATCCTTATATATTTTGTATATACTAGGATACCTGACTATAATTATGAATTAATTTAATATAATTCTGATAGTGGGTTTCTTAACCCACTGATAATATAATATCAATATATTATATTAATAATATTTAATATAATTCTGATTAATTCTGAAATATTGAAATATTATTGAATATCAATAATATTTAATATAATTCAGATTAATATATTGTATTAATATAATATCAATAATATTTAATATAATTCTGATAGTGGGCATATTTTGAGTGGTTTCTAAAACGGGGTGGCCATGTTCCAAAAAGCTTACTCAGGCACACTCTTTGTGGAAACTATTAGGACTCCTACCTATACACAATTTAAATTTGCTGTCAGAGTATCTATTTTTGTATATGTGCAAAACACATACAGTTGGGCCAATGTGCATTTTTTGATTTTTAAATACATATATTTGTATATAATAAATATATATGTATATGTATTTATTTATCTGTGCATGAGTATATATATATATATATGTGTGTGTGTGTGTGTGTGTGTGTTACCTCTTCATTCTTTTGCACAATGAAAAATATCTGAGATCTACTGTTAGAAGTTATGAACTAAATGTGACTGAAGTACCCACAGACAAATATTAAACCATGTTAAATCATCTATATATCATTCTTTTCGCAGCACTGTTGTACAGAGAAAAAGTACCATCTGAGCCCCTCTGAGTCCAGCCACAACCATACTCTACCACTTGAAAAAAGAGAAAGTTTCTTAGCTCCTACTGGAGGAACACTGGGTGCCATGGAGCAAGGTTATTGGATAAAAAGGCCTCAGTAGAACTAGTCACCTAAAGAAGCCATATCTGGAGCAGGCACTCAGTCACACTCATCATCATGGATACCACCCCCCCCCCCCAGGACTAAAATGAAAATGCTTTGAGGCTCCACACCATCCATATTAAAATGGTTGTTGTCTTTCCTCAACAGACTACCATGATGAACTTTATAAGTGTCATACATTCCTGTATACAATTAAAAATCTATACACCATAGACACCTCCTATATGTTATACACCATTAGAAACCCATGACTCCAGGCCCACATCCAATCATACATATGTATTAATCTGGCATAAATCCTTATGTTTAACCATCTCCAGGACCATCCTATGATATATTTTGACTGATAAGATCTATGATCAACAAATTTCCTCAAATTTTCAAACTACTCTGCATGTCCATCTACCTCTTTCTAACAGAAACTCAATCATATCCTGACAACACCACCTGTAAAGCCTTCTCAAATGAATGTGTTGGGTTTTTTTTTTGTTTGTTTTTCTTTAATCACTACATAAATTAGGACTCAAAGATAGGTGAAAAAAATGAAAGAAAACAAAAAGCACTCTCTGAACATGTTTCCTATCATTCTAATTCAGTTTCTTTTTTATTGATATTTTCACCTTATTGAAAACTCCAATTGATTTTTTTTCTATGAACTCCTCTTTCTCCAAACTATGTCTTCATTTTATTTCCTGTTCAGCTTAGAGTCAATGCTCCAGAATTGTAACAACACCCTAGCAAACACTTTTAACTCCCTTCCCCCTTCTCCATCTGTTTTACCTGATTCCTAATTAAACTCAATTGTCTGCCTTCTCCATGAATGCACACATCAGAACTGATTTGTCTCACCTTAAATTCAAGACTACAAATTTCAAATAATCACTTTACACCTAACTCAGAAATCTGACTATATTTTACATTAAAAAATTATACTACCCCTAATCTCTTGCTCATTTTCTATATCCCTTTTAATTTTCTTTTTGCTATTCTTTCTTCATTCTCAGCTAATAGCCTTGATCCATGCTTCACTGGGAAAACAGAACCAATCTGAATGGACTGATTTCACCTTATCAAGAGCAAATGCACATGCACGTGCATTCTCTGCCTTCTATCTTGCTACCATGGATAAAATGTCCCTGTAGTTATCACTCAAGTAAAGTCTCTTTACTAATACCCTGGGCTCTCTCCTCTCTTTATTTGAAGAAGTTATTTCTACTCTCTCCGGCACTATCAGTTTCTCCATTTCAATTGTCACTTCAACATGGGACTATAGGTTGGTGATTCTTAATTTTATATCTAAATTCTCTGAACCTCCCTCAGACTTCTTACTCAATAGGCTTATGTAGACTTCTTAGAGTGATCTCAAATTTAACATGTCAAATGTCTTGATTCCTGTTCTTGACACTCCTATGTTTCTTTCAGTCTTGCCCAACTCATTAAAGATCATTGGTTCCAATCAGTTGCTCAGTCAAAAGTTGAAGAATTGTCTTTGAGTACTACCTTCCCTCACCCCAGTACATCAGTAACTCATAATTTTCCCTATATAAAAAAAATCTATCTTAATGTCTAATGTCTCCACTTTGCACTATCTTTACTATCAGTGTATTAACCACAACTTCTTTTTGGATTAACTAATTGGCCTTCTATGTTCTCACATTTTACCCTTACCAACTATTCTCCACACAGGTGCATAAAACTCTTCCAAGAATCACGTTGACATTTGAGACAAATTCTAAACTTGTTTCTAGCTAAAACAGCTTTACATCATCTGCCTTCTTCACAAGGCCTGAAAGATGATCTCACCCTATAATACTCTTTCTCTTGCTTCTATGGTCCAGTCACATTGCCTTCCTGTGGTTTTTTTGAATGCATGGAGCCCATTCTTATTTTAGAAAAATTGTTTGGAATACCATTCCACTTGATTCTCACATGAATAGTTCTAAATTTGGCTATGTGTGTTACCCACTCAGACAGGCATTCTTTAACCACTCAACCTAATGGAGCCACACTGTCGTTATAGCATATCACACTGATTTACATTTTGTATAGCACTTGAACAGCTGGTCCAATTTCTCGTGTAAGTATTTATGTAGTTATTGAATTATAAGTTGTCTCCTTCAATGGTATGTAACTTCTCAGTTTAATGCTGCATTCTTAATTCCTAGAATAGGACTTGATCCATTGTAGGGAAAGTCTTAGGAAACATTTATTGAAAAAAAAATTTAAAACATTAATTGATTTTAATGTTGTCAAAAAGGAATCAGTAACCTTCAGAGTTATTAAGATCTATTTGGTTCCCATCTATGATAAAAAAAAAAAACAGAAAAAAAAAAAAAACCTTAGGAACTTGAGTATAAATCTTGCTTTGGAATCTCACAGCTAACACCTTGCAAATTCTAAAAAGCACTTTTTCACCTCATCATGAACAGGGCACTCGAGATATTATTTAACATCTCGACAGAGGTGGATGAGGCTACCTTCAACAATGTTCAGAAGAATAGAAAAATATTAATAACAACACAGTAATATTTGCAATTTTTCTACTTTCCCAACTTGTGCTATACTACAGAATAAATATTAAATCAGACCCAAGGGGAAATAATTTATTGTTAATTGGAATGCAATTTTTCTCCCCTCTTTTTTATTCTATAAGTTAAAAGAGCCCCCAGTAGATACTTTTTCACTGAAGAGACACAATGTAAGAAAATGAATGCAGGTAAAAATATACACTGTCATCCCATGTCCTACATTGATTTTGCACATATGACTATTTGTATGGCATAACTTAAACTGGCTGTATTCAAATATATATTTTATCTCCCAAATGATTTTCTATAATTTACAGCAGATGATAGGTTTACTAAATCCAACCTATATCACATAAGCAGAGTGAATCTAGATTATTAAAATATATCAAATTATTTCAGCTTAACGTTTTCTCCAGTTGTGTCAATATGTGCCGTTTTACTTGATTTTAATTAGATAATAATAATAGTAATACAAATATACTAGCTCTCTTAAATGCAAAAGGATTTTTCTGAGATTTTATAGTTATTCACCCTTGTTAAATGAGATACAGGCTTAAAAAGATCTCAAAGTAGATAAAAGTTTGCGAAGTAATCATTAGTAATATTAGAACACAAATACCTCTCTTTAAAAAAGCCTTCTGAAAGAACTTTAAAACTTAATTCTAGTGAAATAATTAGCATTACATAAAGTATTAGAATTACACGAACTAAAAAGGAATTATAAAAAGATCACTGGTTTGGATTTTTGGTCTAGAATAGACTTCACTAGCTGTTACAGTCCTAGACCAATTCTGTAGTCTTTCTCATCATTCAAGTTCTCATTTAGAGGAGAAATCTCCTGGGGCATCTGGGTGGCTCAGTCGGTTGAGTTTCCAGCTTCAGATCAGGTCATGATCTCACAATTTGTGGGTTCGAACCCCACATCGGGCTCTGTGCTGACAGCTTAGAGCCTGGAGACTGCTTCGGATTCTGTGTCTCCCTCTCTCTCTGCCCCTCCCCTGCTCATGCTCTGTCTCTCTCTCTCCTTCAAAAATAAATAAAAACGTTAAAAAAAAATAAAGGAGAAATCTCCCAGTGCCAGTTTTTCATAGGCAGCAGCTAGTCCTGTTACACTGAATCAGAAAATAGGTGTGAAAATGGGTGTGTAGTGCGGCAGGAAATAAAATATATAGCTCAGATATGGCTGGATAATATATGATACTTTATAAGTATTATCAAACTGGATTATGAGACTGGGGCAGTAAGAAATTATAAACCTCAGATGTAAATCCTGAGTTAGATAGACTGACATGTATCCTACCCCAAACTGGACATAAATGGGAAACAAGGCAGCAGGTAGCATGGATTTCTGGGCTCATCTGTCCCAGGAGGCATCTCTCTCCATGTTAGCTGCTGAGACCACTGAATTTCAAAAGCACCCACTGAAGAAATAAGGAAGTACTAAGGAACTGCCTTGCTTCCACCATCATGTATATTTGATCTTCTATGTTTATTTTTCATTACTTTGCTGTTAAAGTAAAAGTTTTTTTTTAAGTAAAAGTAATGTTGACCAAGCTATAAATTCATCTTTACATATTAGACTTAATGAAAAACTCAAATTTTATATCCAAAATCAGATGGACACAGAAACTATGCCTTTACCATTTTCAACTGAGTTATTCTCAGTTTTATTTGTTTTGAATTCATTTTTTCATGGCTAAAAAAAAGAGGGGAAGAGAGAGAGATGGCCACCTTTAGCACTATTTACTAAAAACAACATTCCCCCCCTTTTTTTTTTTAGCGAGATATACAAACACAACTACTTTCTCCTGAAAACTTTGATTATCTAGCTTTTATGTAGTAGTATCTTTTTAAAAATACGATAAGCTTTAATAGTACTGACCTTTAGGGGTATAATGAAGTAACTCTCTAGTGATATATGTGGAAGGTTGCCACATACATTAATATGCTGGTCAATATGTTTTTCTAACACACCAAACTCTAATTGAATTTGTAGATAATACGACATGGAAATACTAAAAGCTTGAATGGGCAAGAAGACGAATCAAAACCAACACAAATAAATATAATAAGAAAAGTAAAATCCTCAACAGAAGTTAAAGTAATTACAAATTTCAGAACCAGGAGATCTACCCATTTTGCACATATGACTATTTGTATGACATAAACTGTGAGTGCTTCACAGTTTACTGTTACTACAGCTTACCAAAACATGTGTGTGTGAGGGGGACAAGTCACATATTTCTTGATTAAACATGCAGTCACAATATAACATGTGTCTATAAAACACAAAGATTCAAATTTACAAAAATATATAAAGTATATGCATATAATAAATACATATGTACACATAATATGCACATACTTGAATACATTTAATATATGTATATTGATATGTGTATTTTATCTATTTCTTTGTGATAATTCTGGTTTTTCTGTGGTTTATTTTTAGTAATTGTATAATACTTTTAATGTTGAATTATTTGACCCCTGCACACATCCCGTCTAGGTAACATGATGGGGTTTTGCAAATCTTATTTTTCCCAGCTTTGTGCCCCTTCCCTTTTTGTTTTTGTTTCACTCAATTTTCAGCTTTCAGCTCTATCATCAGTCCTGGGAAAACTTTCTAAATCAGGCTAAATTCCCATGTTTTATTCTGTCAAGTCACCATGTGCTGCTCTTGTCCAAACTAAGGGCAGTTGTAATATTACACTTACTTTATCATTAATTGATTATAGTATACCTCCTTTTTTTTAGATTTTAGAATCAGGAATCCTATCCATTTTAATCATTATAATATCTTATTGTTTAAGTAATGTATTTTCACATATTTATTAAATGTATGAGTAAGTACATAAATGTAAATAAATAATAGTATGAATATTCTTATTTCATACTATAGCCTTCCTATGTTTGTTGATATTTGTAATTTATAGTCTGTTCTCTTTTGGCTGCAAAGATTCTGTTTGTTTTAATGTTCTGTATTGGCATAAAAGTAGAAATGTACCTGTCTTAAGTTTTTTTTTCTTATTATGTAATTTTATTTCTTTTTTATTGAAGTCATTCACATTCATTCATGCATCTTTGAATATAGCAAGAATGTGGCTTTTATATCTGCTGTTTATCTCAAAAAAATCTCAATTTAGATAGATGGTCTTTGGATTTTTAGGCAATGTTGCTGTTTCTTTATGATATAATTTTATTAGTTCTGTGGTATACTTTTTTACTTATTCTTTCTTATGTCTATCTTTGAATATAAAGGTGTATATTCAGTATTTCCATCTCTATTTTGCATTAGAATGCAAGTATGTTGTTCCTCAGGTTTGCCATTGGAATTGTGAATTTCTACAAGCAATAGCACTGTCTCAGGGATATTATGGAAAAGTGCGTGTGTGTGTGTGTGTGTGTGTGTGTGTGTCTGCGTATGTATGTAAGGGGATGTGTGGGAAAGAGAATATAGCAGTTTTTACGTTGTTTAGTAAAATGGTCTTTGGACACTTTTGTTTTTGTGCCTGCTAAAATTATTTTTAAATAACTACATTTCCTTGTTAGTAAATTGACATCTCAAATATATAAGCATGCAACTCCCAAAGAAACATATGTGTATAAAGTTAAACAATATTTTCCATTTGTCCACAGCACTTTGACTTTATTTTTTTCTGAATGAGTTGTAATCCCAAGTATTACTGGTATACAATTTAATACATTACAAATTAAATATATTGCATATTTTGGTAATTAAATATTAAACTAAATGAATACTTTTTTATTAGATGATTTTGGCTGTTTTCTTGGATGCTTATTACTGTTCTGATAAAAGCAAGGTTTACCGTCAATTCTTTTTCTACTTTGAATTCTTATAAATGATTATTTTGAAAAACTTTGCTTTCTTAAAGCAACATCACTCAATTTTTTCAACTCCCTGGTATGCACCAAAAATCGCAAAGTGAATTAGCAACATTGATGATTTTTAGTGATCTTTAAGCTGACATTTTGAATATGTTTACCATCAATTTTTGAAAGCAAAGATTGTAAGCCATAGGGATTCTAAAGTTTTTTTTTTTATCCAATATTAGAGCTGCTTTTGTAATTGCTGAGAAATGTAACCAAGGCTTTTATCAAGATTTGTAAAACAACAGTTAATTTTACCTGTTACTCTTTTACTTAGAGAAACTCAGAAAAAATTAGGAAATTAATTATTTCATTTTAATATATTTCTGCGAACAAAAAAATTGGTGGAGGAGATTTTTCTCAATTTTCCCATTTGAAAATTAATTGACATACATCCCTGTGTAAGTTGAAGGCATACAGCCTGATGGTTTGATTTACATACATGGTTACTGTGATAGGTTCAGCTTATCCATCTTCTCATATACATACAATAAAAAGAAAAGAAAGGAAAAAAGAAAAAGAAAAAAGTCTCCTTCTGAAGAGAACTCATAAGATTTATTTTTAACAACTATAGCAGCAGCAGCATTAGCTACAGTCATCATGGTGTACGTTGCGTCCCGAGTACTTATTTATAAATGGAAGTTTTTACCTTTTGACCCATCTTCCTCCATTTTCCTCTCCCTTCACCCTCTGCCTCTGGTAATCACAAATCTGATCTGATCTCTTTTCTTATAAGTTTGTTTTTCTTCTTAATTTTTTTAGATTCCATATATAAATACTTTCACCATACCTGTGCTTAGATCTACAGATTTGACATGCAGAAAATATTCATCACATAACATAAAAGAAAAAGCAGTCTGCATTTTCATTCAACCAGTAAGACTTACTTTCTGTTGAAATATAAACCTTACTACAGTTTTCTGCAGAAATGAACATATTAATGTGTTTTCAAGCATATTATAAGAACCACTATGTTATATAAGGGGGAAAAAAAACAACTTTGTTGAATGCACTATATAAAATGGACTAACATATATCTAGGTTCAAGGTAAAATGACATAGATCTAGTATAAGTTATTTATTATCATATAAGAGTAACCAAATTATGTCATATTTTATGAATTATTTTGTAATAATGAAGTATAACTAAAACATTATAATGATCATGATAAAATGCATATTATTTTTCAGTAATTGTATATATCGATCAGGTGCTTAGATTTTAAAACCATCTTTTAGAGGTCATAATTAAATAGTTATAATTCCACTTATTTAATTGTGAATAACTAACTCTTCCCAAACTGAATACTACATTTTTTTCAATGTCTACTTATTTTGAGAGAGACAAACAGAGAGTGCAGGCAGGGCAGAGATAGAGAGAGAGGGAGAAAGAATCCCAAGCAGGATCTATTGTTGCAGAGCCTGACTCAGGGCTCGATCCCAGGAACCGTAAGATGACCTGAGCAGAAATCAAGAGTCAAATGCTTAACAACAAAGCCACTAGGCTCCCTACTAAAATCTTTAATAAGTCTCTTGTGTATCTACAGAGGTATATTGTCCCTAGTTTACAGATTATTGCTCTGGTAGAAAATACTTAAGCTTGCATAGCAAATAGATTTTATTATGCATAATTATTTTTATTTTACCCATTTTGTATATAGTAGGTTATATTGTAAAAATTATGTATCTAGGTAAGTTATATTCCCTGTAGATATCATTTCAAGCTAATAAAAGGACATCATAAAATATTTGCTTTCTGTGTGATAGAGTTTAAAATCACAAAATTTGATGTAAAGCAACCTGGTTTAATTGGTGATATATAGCATGCACTAATCTCTCTGCTAACCTTAGGAACACCAGAATTCCCCTTCTTCTGATCATCAGATACGCTTTAAATGTAGCTTGGGTACTTTGGAATGTATTGCATGAAAAGTTACATCCCTTATGTATCGGTATCATCATTATATCTAACTCTGTTCAGAGTGTCAATATATTCTCCTCTGTGTCTAAGGATTTTAGGATGCTTTTCACACTTTCCTTTGACCTACATTCTCCTGGATTATGCATTTGTAGTTACGGCATCCTATGATGTAAAAATCAGAAAGCTGATGGCAGTGGAATGATGAATAAAGTATTAATTTCAGTCAGTACATTCAGCAAACGGCCCCCAGTTTATTTAGATTATTTTCTGTTCATCGCAGTACCTGTGTCCTTGAATGAAAGGTATATAATAGGGTTAGTTTGAAAAAATTCCTACTCTTCAGGGGTTATCAATCGACTTAGATTTCAACCTAAACGGTATTTTAGTCCAAAATTACGTTTTGTAATCCACCTACGTGAGTTGAATAATTCATACAGAATCCATACAGATTATGGGTCATGAATTTTTATTAATTAAGATTAGAAGACTGGGGTGCCTGGGTGGCTCAGTTGGTTAAGCGTCCAATTTCGGCTGGGGTCATTGTGGGTTCAAACCCCGCGTCAGGCTCTGTGCTGACAGCTCAGAGCCTGGAGCCTGCTTCAGATTCTATGTCTCCCTTTCTCTCTGCCCATCCCACTGGTGCTGTCTCTTAAAAATGAATAAATGTTAAAAAAATAAAAAGATTAGAAGACTGATGAAGGGCTATATATTGCTTGCCAGTACTTGGTTTGACTTGCAAATACTTCTGCTATTAAGAGGAACAAAATTATTCTTTGTTTTCAAAACCCTGTAGAGTTGTGGATGTGTTTTGTTTCTTTATAAATAGTCTCTTCTTATAGTGATTCTCTCATCTCTGTCCCCTCATCTTTTTTTAAACTCCAACCCACGCTACTCTGGCTCTAATCCTCTGAGGACTGCTTATAGGTACAGTCACTTTGTTTTATACAGTCTGTATTTCACAGTAGGACACATATTTCTGAACACTAGCTTAATTTCAAACTCTCTTTCCCAATAAATATGGAGCAAAATGTATATCAAAACTAATGCTTTCATCGTTTTTTAATATCTTCCAAATTATCTGGTGTTCCCCATCATATATGCCTTCCACTCATTTCAAAGTTTGAAACAATGAGTCAATTTGATTATTGTATTCTCTACATTTAATACCTAGTGTTCATTCTTCTAAAGTTTATTTTTTTTTATTTTTTTTCTAGTGTTTCTTTTTTTTTTTTTATGAAATTTATTGACAAATTGGTTTCCATACAACACCCAGTGCTCATCCCAAAAGCCGCTCTGGAAAGCAGTGTGGAGGTTCCTCAGAAAATTAAAAATAGACCTACCCTATGACCCAGCAATAGCACTGCTAGGAATTTACCCGAGGGATACAGGAGTACTGATGCATAGGGGCACTTGTACCCCAATGTTCATAGCAGCACTCTCAACAATAGCCAAATTATGGAAAGAGCCTAAATGTCCATCAACTGATGAATGGATAAAGAAATTGTGGTTTATATACACAATGGAATACTACGTGGCAATGAGAAAAAATGAAATATGGCCTTTTGTAGCAACGTGGATGGAACTGGAGAGTGTGATGCTAAGTGAAATAAGCCATACAGAGAAAGACAGATACCATATGGTTTCACTCTTATGTGGATCCTGAGAAACTTAACAGGAACCCATGGTGGAGGGGAAGGAAAAAAAAAAAAAAAAAAAAAAAGGACGTTAGAGTGGGAGAGAGCCAAAGCATAAGAGACTGTCATTCTTCTAAAGTTTAATGAAGACTCAAATGTCTTAGGACGTCTGATGTTAATCATTATCAAATAATTCCTAGCTCTTTGCTTGCTTAGGATCTAAATGTAGTATCATTTATTTAAATAACTATAAAGTTCTTTAAATGATGTCAGTTAAGTTATAAAATAATGCCATCTATTTGTAGATTATTTCATTAGTCTCATAATGGAACTGCAGCCATATTTATATGTCATCACATCTGGAATCCAAATTTGAGGATTAAAGAAGGATTTTAGTCATAGTAGAAAAATTCCTAAGTGAAATTGCTGATGTTAAAAACCTTAAAGGTATCACAGTCAGTTTTAGTTTCTTTATTGAATCTCAGTTATCATTGTTTTCCTTTCTGGTAGCCTCCAATTTACTCTTTCTCATAAAGTAATGTATATATCTCTTAAAATTTCAGACATATTTGTTTGTACTCAATGTGCTTATTTTTCTAAACTCAAAACATTTTTGTCTTAGTCACATGTTAAGTTTTATATCTGTAGTTGATTTCTAGATTAAAAAATTAGGTCTTAAAATATGCTTTAGATGTGTTTTTTTTATATTAATTTTCTTATGTCATGAATATATTTGTTGAGGAATATTTAAAAGTCAAACAAAATCAGATAACAGAGGAAGAAAATCTTTCATATGTACCTTTATTCTTTGTTTCAGTCATTCCCAAGATGCCTTTTATGCCCATGCCATTTCAATTACTGTTGGTCTCTTCTGATGTTTCTCACTTCAGTTTCTTGGCTTCAATTCAATACACTGAAGGAGGAAAAGGGAAGGTGTGTTTTGGAATACTTAGTGTACAATGCCTAAATTATTTTTAAGTGCTATGAATAGCGAATCATAAAAGGAAAAATTAAGGAGGCTTTCCAAAAGAAGCATCAGAAATCTTGCCTTTCACCTCTATTATTGTGAAGATTGCCGTGGTCCTGATGTTGGTGGGAGAAAGAACTTGGAAGGGATTGGAGGATTTAGTGATATTTTAAAATTTATATACATTCAGTTTCATAGAATTTCATAGAAACTCAGTGCAGTTTTATAGAATCAACTTTGGACATGGTCATTCCCTGAATTTCAGAGTAAAGTAGGTGTGCCTCTCAATCTTGTAATATTTTCTTAGTCTCCCAAAGGACCCAACCATCTAAACTGTGTGTAGAAGAGAGAAATAAGTAGAGTTAATAGTAGTGAAAATTGTGACTTTATTGTTAGTCCACTTTACCAGCATAGTTTCAGCATTAACTCTTAATTCCATGGTTCACCTAAGCATCTTATAAGATCTTCAGCTCCATCAAAAAAACAAAACAAAACAAAACACTCATTGTATGGAAGTGTTGAATCACTGTATTGTACACCTGAAACTAATATAGCACTGTATTTTAACTAACTTGAATTAAAATAAAAATTTAAAAGAAAAAGTCACCAGGAAAAAAAAAGCGTCAGCCATGTGAATGCTGGTGGAGAGAGGGGCATGCTATCAGAGAAGGGTCTGACAAATAGGAATTATTCATATCATCCTAAAGCTGACCATGATACAGTATAGCTGAAAATTTAATCCCTGTTGAAGGAGGCTGGTTTATTAATCTGTGCCTTTGACACTAGTTCATATAGTTATTTAACTCTTCAATTGGCTGAACTTAGAACCGTAGAATTACTCTTACCTTTAATTTTATTTTTTAAAACAACTAAAAAAAGCTTACAATTAAGCCACTCTTTCAGGTGTATTTATTTATTGCAATGCCTAAACTAAATAACTTTATGCATCATTGCCTGTGCTTCTGTATTTCGCCAGCAAGTAATCAAGATGATCGCCCACTACATCATGATAGCGGACTAGTAACAAGGTACAAATAGGCAAGTGTGTCTGAAAAAAAAAAAAAGAGCTTTTTACAATTCAACCAGATGATACCTACATAAGATAGATTTCAAATTCATAATTATTATTTTCCTAGAATCTGCTGTAAGTGTATTTACGATATAAAATTTAAAAGTTCCTCTCAAAAATGGTAGTGTTGAAACATACCCATATCTTCTTTTAAAAGGCCATCAACAAATATTTCCAGCAAATATGCTTTCCTGATGTGACTACATAAGACATCTTAAATTAAAGGCTTTTAATAACCATTATTTATGAAATATACTTTTGGGATATTAAGGTACTGCTGCCCATGACCATATGTACTGCTTTGTTTCCTGCCAAAATGATTGTGGTCATGTAGCTTCGACCTCTGTTGGGGCAAGATATTTATATTTCTTTGCTTTAATCTGTCCTAATTACTTTGGTTTCTTTACCACCATCACTCATGAAGAACCTAATTGCTTTCTTTGAGATGCCAGCCCTACTTGAAATCACCAATATGCTCTGTCACTAAGGGAGAAGCTAAACATCTGTTACCACATCATCACCTCCTCTTCTCATGAAAAAGCAGCTGCAGCTTTTTCTCGTTAAGATTTCTCGTTTCATGTGCAGGGATATGGAGAGTTGATGTCTTTTTATTCTATGAGATAGTCTACTGAAGGAGAGCCAGATTTCTGAGAAGCTTCCCCAGTATTCAATGCGACAATGAGGCACACTATGTTTTCCGCCATGGAGTCGCTCAGGGGATTTGTTTCTAGCCTTTCATGAAGTGATATGTAAGTTTCACTGACTGTTTCTGAATTAATCCTACTTATTTTTGTTATGCTGTATCATTCCTAACCGAAGCTATCTGCACAGATGAAGAAGACACTCCTATTAGAGGACTTTCCTGTCAATTATACGTGATACTATCGGTCCTTTTTAATTTATTTTTTTTAACTTATGTATTCATTTTGAGAGAGAGAGAGAGAGAGCGAGTGTGGAAGGGGCAGAGAGAGAGAGGGAGAGACAGAATCCCAAGCTGGCTCTGCAGTGTCAGCATGGAACCAGATGTGGGCTTCGAACACGTGGAACGCGAGATCTTGAGCTGAGCTGAAACCAAGCCAGACACTTAATCTACTGAGTTGCCCAGGTGCCCCTATATGTCCTTTTTAAAATAAACCATGATACTGAGGATTGATGGGGAGGGTGGAGGAGAGGGTAAAATGGTAATGGGCATTGAGGAGAACACTTGTGGGGACGAGCACTGGGTGTTATATGTAAGCGATGAATCACAGAAATCTACCCCCAAAACCAAGAGCACAGTATATAGACTGTATGTTAGCCAAGTTGACAATAAAGTATATAATAAATAAATAAATAAATAAATAAATAAATAAAATCATGATTTGGAAGAGTTCTCCCCTTATTTTCTATGTTCATCATAAAGAATTGCAGATAATGAGTTCTGAAGGCATCAAAAAATGAAAGTAAACAGATTTTGTGAAGGAAGATAACCCAATGTCTTTAATCATCACTTTACAGATGCTTTGAAAACTTACCTTGTATTCTCTTATCAATATAACAATTAAGTCACGAGTAGCAAACCCCTGCAAAGGTATAAGTTACTTGTTCTCAGACCACCCGGCTTGTCCCTACAAGCAATAGCAGCCAACATAATCTATTAGGGGACCTCCAAGGCCTATGCCCTCAACCTGCTTTGATCTTATCTTAGACACTCAATCTCTTCTTCTTTTTTTTTTTTTTTTTTATATGAAGTTTATTGACAAATTGGTTTCCATACAACACCCAGTGCTCATCCCAAAAGGTGCCCTCCTCAATACCCATCACCCACCCGCCCCTCCCTCCCACCCTCCATCAACCCTCAGTTTGTTCTCAGTTTTTAACAGTCTCTTATGCTTTGGCTCTCTCCCACTCTAACGTCCTTTTTTTTTTTTTTTTTTTTTTTTTTTTCCTTCCCCTCCCCCATGGGTTCCTGTTAAGTTTCTCAGGATCCACATAAGAGTGAAACCATATGGTATCTGTCTTTCTCTGTATGGCTTATTTCACTTAGCATCACACTCTCCAGTTCCATCCACGTTGCTACAAAAGGCCATATTTCATTTTTTCTCATTGCCACGTAGTATTCCATTGTGTATATAAACCACAATTTCTTTATCCATTCATCAGTTGATGGACATTTAGGCTCTTTCCATAATTTGGCTATTGTTGAGACACTCAATCTCTTTTACCCATTTTTCTACCATGAAATTAAAAGTTGGGATTATTTGAGGCAGAATAAAAGTTGTGAAATATTTTGGCCCCCTTTGAATTTTAATGCTAACCGAGGACACAGATGCTACCATTTTCACAGAGAATAGGCTAATATCACTGTGCATGATCACAGCTGGGACTGGACAATTTCCTCCTTCATTCTCCTCATGTGGAAGGAGCAGAAATTCCAGGGCGGAATCAGGAGATGGAAGCAGTGATCTTAAGCCCCTATTGACAACAGGAAAAACAAAAACAAAAACAAAACAGTTGTTTTTTAAAATTTTCTTTTGTAAAAATCCATCCCCACCTAATGAAGTTTCTGTATCTTTGCCACTCAATTTAAGTCCTATGACCCCACTACAGGTAACCTTTTTTTTTTCCACTTTAACTGGTAAAATTAAGATCACATGTATGAACTCTCAAACTTCTGTCCCCAACCTTTATTTACTATTAATTCTCCTGTGTCTACAAGTCTTATACCCTAAATATACCTCTTCTTCTTTTTCTTTTATATAAAATCTTTTTGAAAGAAGAGTGCACATTTGCTGTCTCTGCTTTTGGCTCTCAATCCACTGAAATATGACCCCTACTGAATCTGCTTATCATGAGAATCATTTGTGATTGAATTCTATATCCACTGTAACTTTATCAAACACTTCCATGGTGTTTACATTAAGTCACTGAAAAGTCACTGTTCTCGTAGTTTTGCAAATGTTGCTTAGTAGGGCAGTGTTGACAGGAAATCAGGTTTATAGGAAAATATCACTAACAAACATTTTTAGTCTGTATCCATAGGTACTGATGAATTTTGCTTTGCTGTACAAGCCACCTTCTGAAAAAAATTCTCTTATTTTCCTTGATAAAACTCCTACTAGGGTTTCTTTTAGTCAACCTCACCTTCTTTCTTAGTCTCCTTTATGGCTCCCTTTCCAATCCTGGTATCTTATTCCTCTACTCTTTTCCCTTTATATACTTGACCTTTGGTGATCCAATACACTGAGGGCCGCGATGCATCTCAAACCTAGTTTGTCTCCCCTTGTCCATAGTCCTCAAAACCTAAAAATTACAAACTAAAGAATATTAACCTCAAAACTGATCTTGCTCAAACTTCCCCATTTGTGAATGTGTTACTACCAATCTCATTTCAAGGGCCAAGTAGGAGTCTATCAAATTACTTCATAGGTATTTTGATTTTACACCTTTAATGTCTCTGAAACTTTGACTCAAATTTGCCAAAGTGTATACTATGTGACTATTTGCTTAGTTCTGCCCATCTTTACTGGGCAACATTAGCTTGGTGTGTTTTTTTTTCAAAGCTATTTTTAGTGTTTGAAAACTACACATTTTGAAACCTAGGTAATAGAAATTTAAATTTAGAAGGTATTCAACAAATAGCTTGCTTTATTAAATATGTGAAGCTTAGAACCACAGGAACAAATAAAACTAAAGATCAATCTACAAGGGGAAATCCATTCAGGTAGCACAATGGTTATTTAATTATATATCCATTTGGTTAAATATTTAAGATGTAAGTAATTTCCTTTATACCATTATATATGCAGCATTCTATAATACAGATCATAAAATGGTTGTTGAATTTTAAACAATACTAAAGTAAATAATTTATTGAAATGCTTTTAAGGTAGTCATTAAATATCATTATACATATTTTCTAAGAGGTATTTAAATTGAATGTCCATTACTACCATGTTCTAATTCATTTTAAATAGGAACAAAAAATATGTTCCTCAGCAATCAATTTCTCTATCAGGTAAATTAGATATACAAATTTTCTAACAAAATAATGTTAATTACCAAAATAATATAATGAACCACATAGAAGACCTCAGCATATATCCTGAAAGAGGATTTTTGTGTTTTTTGAAAGGCCGAAGGTATATGAAGCTAGAGTTTATAAAAGAGGAACACAATTAGAGGTGAAGTGAAATGAAGCAGTCATCTCTGAAAAAAATATTTTATCATAATACCTCCAATATTTTACCATGCTAAAAATTTTAAACTTTGTAAGGAAAATATTAGAAGGTCCCTCCCCATATCTATTTTCATTTGCAGTTTCTAGAGGTAATTGCAGTTTCTGGCTTTTTCTTTCAAAATGTTTATTTAAATTTTCAATCATTAACTTTATTTTTTATATTATTTACATACAGGTAGGATTTTACTAGAAACCCTGTTCTAAAATTTGCATATATCGTAAAAAGCTTTTTATGTTAACTGCATATGAATTGCCTTCATTCTTTTTTTAGGATTGTATGTTACTTCATCTTATGGGCGTCCCTTAATTTACCATGTATTGATGAATATTTATTTCATTCTCAACTCGATTTTCATTCTATTAGCAAGGATCCTACAAAGAATTAGTATATGTGTATGTTTCTACTATTTGTTATGCAACTGTACTGTGTACCTTAGGAGGTAGAACTTCCATGTTCTCTTTCACACTGCTCATCTTGTGTTTATGGCACACTCACCACATCTCAAGGCGATTTTTCTCCCACTGCTATGTGTATGCTCATAGAACAATTTCAGACTAAAAATACATTCAACATAGCTCAATCATGAAGTTCTCCCTCAATAGTCAGCTACATTTAATGTTATCTATCCAAACTATTTCTGGGCTTCTAAATTAGTGACAGTATCTCATAATTTAAATTCATGACAACTACAAAGAATTTCCTATGAGAAGTAGTTGCTGTATTTATTGCTTGTTTCACTTGTCAACATTTCTTTATTATTATTATTCTGAGAAACAAACTGCAGTACATATTTATTTCCAGACTCACATGTAAAATAATTAGGTGTCAATCCAAGTCTGAGTAAATATAAAATAAAACATCTGCTTTCTTTTAATATAAGCTGGATTTATTCCAGAGATCCTTTTAATTTAAGGAAAATCACCTGACAGGATATGTTGAGGATCTTTATTAAAAATACAGCTATGTTTTACTGCACAATTGCATATAGCTCAATTATGATGGGTGGTGCATTTTTTTGTGTGTGATGCTGTTTTAACTCTGTGGGCTTATGCTTTGAATGACAATGTAGTGACAAAGCTCACAGAGGGGTATATGGCAGTGCCCTCTCCATCTGTTTCCTTTCTGACCAGACTTAGTTCTTTAAGGTTGCATGAATGATAACTAGAAATCTTCAAGGCAATTAACTTTATAGTCATATGTCAATCTAAGAAGTGGTGGAAAACAAAATTTAAAGTCATACAAACACCCTTTCTTCCTCAGATCAATTAAGGACTAACATAGATTTTTCTTTCTCTATACCAATCTTTTATTTCCTTTCCACTTTATGCTCATTATCATTCTTTTACACTGCTACTGAATTCTGATGAGGAAGCAACGTCCAACCAATCTGTTCCGGCTTCAGGTAATTATTTTGTATACTTAAACTCTCATTCCATAGAAATAATATGAACAAAATTCCAGGATGCACAGTGACCATTTTAGCAGCAACCAGAGGTAATTGTCAGTCTTAACCTTTGCCAACCCAATTGATGTTGTTTGATAATGTAGGTGTCAAGGACATTTCTTCAATGGCATTCTAAGCTGGTTAGGCATTGTGTTTTCAAGGCTTAAGTTCTAATTATAATACACTTTTTATAATTAATTTTGACCTGTAAAGATTTCAAATTGGACAGCTCTGAATGGCTTGTAAGATTAGATAAATATTGAAACATTTTAAATCAGACAAAAATTACAAAAATAGGCAAATGCTTACTTCAAAGTCTAATTCAGTGGAAGTGTGCTGCAATAAAATAAAGCAGGAAATTAAATATTAAGTAAATTAGTGACTGTATTAAAAGAATGAAATTACAGAAATAAGTTATTATTTATTTTGATTAACCTGAAAATTGGTTAGGCACACACAGAACCTCACACAGAAATGTTTTGGTTTAATTCTCCCCACCCCAACACCAGAGAGCTAGGGCAATGTAGAAATACATTGTGTATAATTATTTTTAATTTAAAATAAGTCATGGGATGATCCAGGAAATCTTCTCAAAACAAAAATTAAATTTTGCTGTTGATTTAACTAATGCTGACTTACATTCTATAACACATAACTCAAAACCTAGGAAATTGAACTGTTTCATAATGAGACCAGTCTCTTTCAACCATCAAAGAGAATTTCAGTGTTACACATTCTCCCTCTGCTGATAAAAGTGTATGTCTGCCACTTACACTGGATACCAATGGAAGTTAGGCTTATTATGCAGACCTTCCACATTTATATAGTAACTTACCAAGTACATTTCATGTACTATCTCATTTAATCAATAATCTGGCAATCTCTAAAATTATTCCCATGTTTAAAACAAGCACACTGAGACTATAAAACAGATGTGCCTATTGTCAAATTAGTAAGTATTAGAGCCCAACCTGATTTGGAGTTTCTCTCTCCACAGGTGATCACTTTGACCCTGCTCCCCAGGAGACACACAGATCCATTGCTAACATCCTAGCATGCAATATCTTCAACAATTGAAAAATAATACATACATGACCTGTGGTTGACGCTATTGTTCTTAGTGTAATATACTACCAAGATTTTCCTCTTTTTCCTCTCCTGAGACTATGCTTTCACTTTATAACTCTAAAATATATAAATAAATTGTCTGTGTACCAAACTCTGACACTTACATGTAAATTAGAGGCTATTTTCTAATAATATATCGTCTGGAACTATCCCTCTGAGGATTTTTAACATTCTTATGGTGATTCCATCTTTGTAGAGAGTCAAGTAAAGTTTAAAAAAATAAAAAGAGTAGGTCTTGATTCAATTTTCATAATAGTGCCCTTGAGAATTTTAACCTAGTTCCTTCATGTCTTGAAAATGTAGAAGAAAGCATGTTATTACAGTTAAGTCCTCCCTATTGGATTTCCTTTTGACTTCTTATTTTGACAGTGGTGAAATAATTTTCACATTTTACTAGCCTCAAAAACTCAGTCATCCTTAATCTTTATTTCCTCCCACTCTTGCACAATTTAATCAGATACCACGACTCCCTATTTCCTACCTGAGAAAATTCACTTTGCCACTTTTTGTGTGACCTTGGGCAAGTCAAAACTCTGTGCTTCAGTTTTGTCAATGGTAAAATGGAGGTAATAGAAGTACCCATCTGACTCTTATAAGTGTAAAAAGCATTATTTCTTATGTGTACAGCCTTTCACGCAATGCTTGACATATATTAAGCAACACATAAGAATAGCAATCTTAGCCAAGTGCACAAAATTCTCTGAAGACCTCATTCCAAAATCCTACTAATTCCCAGCTGTTGCATTCACTATTTTCCAATTGCCAAACTGATCTTGTTAGTATCTTCTGGAATCACAAACTTACTACATAACTTATAAGTTTTGTGAGGATAGAATGATATGAGGAGCTTAGTCCAGTATCTGGTAAACATTAGCTATTCAATAACTTTCAAATACTATACATAGATATGTTGTTTATAAATATGACATATAGTATCATTTATTATAATTATGTACACTATTACTTGATTCCCATTCATTGTCTTATGACAGTCTGTTTTTCTGTGTTGCCCTTTAAAAATATATGGGGATATGTATCTTTCATACCCATGTTTACTTTGTTTTCTCAACTCAACTGCAGGTTATTCTAATTAGTTAAATATTATTGTCTTCAAAATTTATCAAAAATGTGACAAATTATGACAAAATGTCATAAAGGGACCCACCAAATTCACTTTAAAGTACAGAACAAACTTAATGTCTTAAATATAATAACACGGACTTTCAAATAGAATATAAAAACCATAGAATTTTGTGAGATAAACTTGTCCAGAGGAAATGAAAAGCCTTTGTATCCTTAAAACAAACATGGACGAGCTATCATTCAAAATATATCAATCATGTGTTGATTATTACCTGTCAGTGACTTGTCACAACTGTGTGGGTCAAGTTACAGTTGCTGGGATGTGACCAGGCTTAGTCCTATGGCCAAGGAACCATGAATTCTTTAGTTATGGTGTGTTTGGCATTGGTCTCTTTTCAAGCAGATCAATTGGATAAAAGAGAACATTAAAGCTAAATTTAAAACCATCAATAAAACTTTGGGGAGGAAAAAAACTAAATGAAGCCATAACTACCTGAATCTAACTATGTGTGTTGTGGAATAGATGTGTGTGTGTGTGTGTGTGTGTGTGTGTGTGTTCTTTAACTCACAGATTTATAGGCATAAAAAGGTTTAGCTTATAAGGAAGGGTCATTTGCTGAGAGAAGGCACTTCTTCCACACTAAATCAAATATATGTAAACCCCAAAATTGGTAAAAAAAATGTATTTATTTTATTCCTTGGTATTTGAAAGTTTTTCTTCATAGAATGATCTATAGAAAGAGACAACATTTCTGAGACCTTTTCTCTCCCATTAATTCTAGATGATGGCAGTGATAGCTCTCATTGACACGCATGGACACTTGAGGACAAAGCCCTTCCCTTCTTTCAACAGTGTTAATTGTAAAAAAACTATTAAAGGAATAGGACTATACTGAAACCATCTAAGACATCCATGCATAATTTGTTTTACTATTGTCTTTAATGCCTAAGGCTGACACTCGTTAATTTCTAATTCTTGGACTCCCTCACACAGTGAAAAAATTAAGTCAACATTAGTTTGTGATGACTCTTCCATGTTATTTTCTGCCCTCAGATTACAGGTCAATATTAAGCCCTCTTTTCTTTTGTAAGACCTCCTTCCACCTGTAAGGGGAAGATATATATTCCTGGGTATTAAACAATAATCACATTAAGGTGTATTTGTTTTCCGAGCCTCTCTTTGGGCTTTCTGCCACGTGGGATGATTTATTCTATGTGTAAACGAGGAACAGATTTGTGAAATACAATGCATGTTTCATACTTTTTAGAAACAGTAGTGATAAAATAGGACAATATTAGCTACAAGAACACTATAAGAAAATGTCAGAAATGTGCTTTACAAACTCATTTATGCTGGGTAACACTTTTAAAATCCTAATGAAAGTTAGTGATAGTAGAAGAGAAAGGAACAAAATTAAAGTACATATAAATGGAATTAAAGAAAAGTCAAATGCAATTAACTCTAGTTTATTCAAAGTGATGGAGATAAATATAGGCATGAATAAATTAAAAAAGTAGGTTGAATTAAAGTTGCATTAAAAAACATATTTTAAGTTGAATTAAAAATACATATAGAGATTTTTACAAGTATACATTCATAATGATACTTTGCCCAGCCATATTAAATTAATATGTGGATGGTTTATAGTAATCTAGAATTATATTGGTTGATGGGAGAAACTTGAATGTAAAGTATGCTTCATATTAAATGTCTATATATGATTCAGTCTTGACTGTGTTGCACACAATTCAGGCAAAAGCAAAAAATGTGACTTTACTTGAAGTACAGGGGGCAACAATAAGGTAGCTTACATATTTGAAATTAAAGTCCTCTTCTACAAATTTAATTTGGGGAAATGAAAAGAATGTGATCAATGATTTCTGGAGGTGATATCCCCCCCACACACAAATTATATATCAATGGATATCTGAGTAAACCTTAATAAACTTAAACTTAATAAGTGACTATAGCATATCCTTTAATAAATCAAGTCAATAAGGACCCAAGAAAAAGGAGCTGCAGATTTATCACTATGTTTCCAACATTAGCCAAGGTCCAGTTTGGTATTCTTAGTAGCTCTGTTCAAAAGAACAACTGGTCATTATAAGATGTTAACAGCATTACATTCTGTGATTATCTACTAAACTTTTTTTCTGAATATGTATCACCAGGGACCAGCTTAAGATAAAAGTTTCTTCCACTTAGGGAACAGTGACTTCTCTATACTGAGAGATTGCAGCAAAACCAATCTTGAGCCTACAGTGTGCCATTTGAACAAAGTATTACCACATTTTACTGGACTTAGTTGCTTTTGGGGTTAAGTGTTTGAAGGACAGCCTAGTTCATCTTCTTCTCTGTATCCACTCAACCTGGTAAAGACCCTGGTATCTACAAATCACTTACTAAGTGTTTGTTGAAATCCCCTTATCATCTCCTTTCCGTTGCAGAATTAAAGTATTTTACTTTTTGTATGCAAAAGAATATTCTCCTTCAGTAAAAATCAAGTTCAATTTGTGATTTTTTTAAGAATAGGAATTGTATATGTAGGGTCTAGATTTCTATATGATGTTATATTATCACCTTGTATTTTTTCACACTCTATTTTTTTTTAATTAAGAGTATATTCAATCACAATGTACTCTAGAGAAAGTGCTTAGCCCAACAGTTATTTAATCTTGAAGACTGTATATTCTTAAAACTGGAACTTGGCATGGGTACAGTGTGAGCAGATGTTTATGAGAATTCCAGAATAAGATAGACACTTAAAGATATTGAGTGATTCAGTGCACTGATTCTGCAAGCTGCTGTCAGAAAGCTGAAAGGCTCTATGGCTTTTCTGTGTATTGCTGTTTTCAGCAATAAAATTTGCATTTTAATCTGCAGGGATGTTCATCTCTTTCTGCCAGCTAGTATCAGCATCCTGTCCAGAATCATCAAACTAGAAGCATGATGGCCTTGACAAATATTTCCATTTCACTTAGCAAATATTTCTTCCATCACTGAAAAGTTAACGCCTCTATAACCAGAACTTATATTACTTTGGAGGGGTCTAAAACTTCATTTAAACAAACAAAAGTGATTTCATAAGGAATTATATTGCCATAACAAATCAACAGTTTGAATAAGGGAATAGTCATAGGAGTCTCCATAGCATCTGGAGCACATAGAATTCAAAGTGCTCAAAGGGGAAAACATTGTCCTTAGTTATGCTTGCTCACTTTAGTGGAAATTACACATGCATAACAGAGTAGAAGCTGTTCCTGCTCAACTTGCTGAAAATTCTAATTAGAGGGATCCACACAGTGCTCATCCAATTATACCTATGGACTTGCTAAAACCACTTATGTAAGCAGGAATATAAATTAACATGGGTAGTTCAAAAATATATACAGAAAGATACCACAACATTGAATTTAGAAAAAAAAATACCAACTATTAAATCACTAATACTTTGGGATGCTGGAAAAATATTTAAAGTGAGATTGAAAGGAGAATAAAACAGGTTCTCTCCTTCATGTTCTCAAAACAAAACAAAACAAAGTAAAACAAGTAAATGAGCAAACAAAGCAAGCCAAAAAAAAATTAGGTGTTTTCCCAAGAGTACTGCCAGTGATACTTAGCAAAATGTCCCCAAGGAAGCTGTTCTAAATTCCATAAACTTGTTGAAGTTATCCTTTTACTTTCTGATATTCAGATTAAAAGAAGGACAAATTGCACAAAATATAAACTTTATGTTGCATTATAGTATTGTATTATACGACTAAAATAGCGTCCCTTTCACTCTCATATCAGAGTCCTGTCCTGTTTCTTTCACTACATTTCTGAAATTCTCCAGTTACTTTCTACTTGTCTTCCTCTAATTTCATAGCATGTACAGGTTTGTAACATTTGAGCACAGCAGAGGCAGAATAGCACATTATTTGAGAGCCCAGCTCTCGAGTCAGAGACAACTGATGATTCATCTTGGCTATGCCTATTATTTTCTCTCCAATAGTGATCCAGAAAGTCAGGGTTAATAGATTGGTGTGAGAACACCAGTATTTGGATCTCAGCTATGGCTGTCTTCTTCCCAGCTTTGCAGATCCAAATCACTGACAGAAGACACCGCTACCCTACGGTATCCGTAGGACCGTCCCCTTTCACTGTTTACCCTTATTGGACCTAGCCAGACTGATAACAAGGGAGCATTGGCTAAGAATGTTCTGTTATGATTACTATAAACACTTTATTTTCTTTACTTTTTCTTTTTGTAGCTTATTTTATGAAAATACTGATCAGATATATCTTGTTTTATACTGTATGATCCTTGAAACTAGAATTGTGCATTTACTCATCTTTCTTTACATTATAAAATTTAGCTCAGCGTCATATAGGCAAAAGTGCTCATTGAATTATCGTTGCTTTAAAGAAAACATATGTAATTAGGGACTCCTGGGTAGTTCAGTCAGTTAAGTGTCTGACTTCAGCTCAGGTTATGATCTCACAGTTCATGAGTTTGAGCCCCACATGGGGCTCTGTACTGACAGCTCAGAATCTGGAGCCTGCTTCAGATTCTGCATCTCCCTCTCTCTCTGCCCCTCCCCTGCTCGTGCTCTGTTTCTCTCTCTCTCTCTCTGTCAAAAATAAATAAGCATTAAAATAAAAAAAAAACACATAATTAGTTACTTGACTTTGCTACTTATTAACTTATAAGTATAAATACATTGCACATACTTTTTTATATTATTAAATATTATGTGTTTAGAGATTCTTGAGGCTTTAGATCAAGACAGGGACAGTGAGAAAGAATGAAATATGGCCTTTTGTAGCAACGTGGGTGGAACTGGAGAGTGTTATGCTAAGTGAAATAAGTCATACAGAGAAAGACAGATACCATATGTTTTCACTCTTATGTGGATCCTGAGAAACTTAACAGAAGGCCATGGGGGAGGAGAAGG
The DNA here is from genome assembly GCF_007474595.2 of Lynx canadensis. Lineage (NCBI taxonomy): Eukaryota > Metazoa > Chordata > Mammalia > Carnivora > Felidae > Lynx > Lynx canadensis. Next base: position 67,648,263 of record NC_044306.2, read on the forward strand.
AAAAAAAAAGGTTAGAGAGGGAGGGAGCCAAGCCATAAGAGACTTTTAAAAAACTGAGAACAAACTGAGGGTTGATGGGGAGTGGGAGGGAGGGGAGGGTGGGTGATGGGTGTTGAAGAGGGTACCTATTGGGATGAGCACTGGGTGTTGTATGGAAACCAATTTGACCATAAATTTCACATTAAAAAAAAAAAGACAGGGACAGTATTCTCATAGTTTTTTCATAAGAAAAAAACATTAAAGCTATCTCATTTTAATTTGCAATTGATTACTCAGAATACAATATACTACATTCAAAGAATTCCTATATTTGCTTCTATTAAACAGTTCCTCAGCATTTTGAGACTATTTTACTATAAGCGATGTTTTGAATATTTCTGGACAGAATTTATGTTCAATCTTCTTCTAACAAGCTTTGTAGTGGCTACTATGTCTATAGAGTATTGTCCACTGATTTATAATAATTTTGAAAATGATTGGGACCTTATATTTTATTAACTAATGCTGTCTCTCATATTTTCCTAATATTCATGGTTTGTCAAAGCCTTGATTGAAAATAAAAATTCCCATTATCGAGTATACTGCAAAGTTGTGATTTCTACCACCTATTTTTGCCAACAAACTACTAAGACTTTCTTATTGACATAAGGATTTCATATGCTTCACTTTCTTCAACTTCTAGCTATGGTCACTCTACTTTATCATCTCAAAAGATGACTCTTGAATATGATATTGTTTACACTTCTGAAGCCTTTGCTGGCAATATGCTTTTCAGTTTTGAGTTATTTATTTACTTACATATACTTTTAAAACTGATTACTGTTTTAGGGGCACCTGGGTGGCTCAGTAGGTTAAGAGTCCGACTTCAGCTTAGGTCATGATCTCACGGTTCATGAGTTTGAGCCCCGCGTCAGACTCTGCTGACAACTCAAAGGTTGGAGCCTACTTCGGATTCTGTGTCTCCCTCTCTCTCTGCCTTTCCCCTCCTCGCACTCTGTCTCTGTCTCTCTATCTCAAAAATAAATAAATATTAAAAAAAATTTTTTAAAAACATTAAAAAATTATTCCTGCTTCAGAAACAGCAATCTATGTCCTAGGACCTATAGTTACCATATTTTAATAACACGAATGACAGAAATGTAGGTATGAGAGTTTAGGTATTTGAAATAGAACCATCTCCAACTACTGCATTTATTGTTGCTAAGCAAGTAATAAAAAAGTTACTATTCAATTTCAAATACATGTAGCATAAATACTTGTAAGTAGTTTTCTTCATAGTCTTAGTAGCAATAGTTCTACCTTCTACACTCCTAAACCAAAATGTCTTTTTTCTTTTTTCTTTTCTTTTCTTTTCTTTCCTTCTTTTTTCTTTTTTCTTTTCTGTTTTCTTTTCTTTCCCTTCCCTTCCCTTTTCTTTTTTCTTCCTTCCCTTTTTTCTTTCTTTCTTTCTTTCTTTCTTTCTTTCTTTCTTTCTTTCTTTCTTTCTTTCTTTTTCTTTCTTCCTGTATTCCTTAGCAAAATCTCCTCAATGTTTCCTTAGTGTCAGTCTACACTAGATGTCTGACTTTTCTTTTCTTTTCTATTCCAGCTCCCATTTTTTTTTATATCTGCTTTGTTTGTAAAACCTCTTGCAAAGTTTCTCTGGCTCTCTTGAAGAGAAAGCTTCATCTATGGTTATGATGTAATGCCTTCATACTCCCATAGCTTTATTTCCTCAGAGTCCAAGAGAGTAATAAGTGGTACGCAGAACTGAAGAGAAAGAATTCCTTCATAATTCTGTGATAGGGCTGATTACTGAGCCCTGATTTTCACCAGTATTCTCCATCTGCAGCTGTTGCTAACCTCTATTAGAATGAATCAAATCAAAACCAGGTAATTCTATGTGGAACAAAAGTCATTTCTTTATTTCTATCCTCCTCAAACACTTCCACATTTTTTTCTCACATTTATGTTTGCTCCAGGAATTTGATAAATAAATAATTCACACATATGTATAGAGTGTACAATTATGAAGGTGTATCTTTCTTAACAGAAGATATCCTGACTAAAACCTAGCCACTAGCCACGTTATACTATTGAAATATGTCATCTTAATTGAGTTGTGCTGTAAGTGTAAAATAAACTATATATTTAGAAGTCCTAGTAGTAAAAAAACCCAGGTATCTTAGAAATCTCAAATATTTATATTGATTACACTCTAAAACACATTTTGGGTATATTAAACTATATTACTAATTACTAAAACTATATTACTAATTACTAATACTAACATCTGATTTTATTTTATCTTCTTTTTGTGACTACCAGAAAGTTTAAAAATTATGTTTCCATTGGAGTGTCTTGATACGGAGAATACTACTGAATTAAGATTTATGTTTGCACTTACTTTAATAGTCACATTTATTTTCCATGATAGTGTTGATTTTCTAATAATCCGATGCACAAGGGTGACCACAAATAAGGCAAATGAACACTATGATAGGCATTTGCAAACACCTATGGTTCCATAATTTTTATATCTATTGTTCCTCCTCAGAATGGGGCTTCAAAGAGTTCTATCATTCCAGTTTGTAAGAGAAACTTAAGTCAAAGAGAAAACTTACCAGTTTGATACTTAATATCCAATACTAATAAAGTGTTGATTCTGTTACATAATTCATTATTAACTGAAATTGAGGGCAAGTCCATACAAACTATACTCCTTATGGTGAAAATATTACAAGTATCAGTAGAATAAACGTTTACTTTGCATGTCATCTGCTTCATCCAGCATATTTTAGGATAAATAAACTGAGTAATAGATTTAGTAGTATATACACTTTCTTATAAAGGTAATAAGAAAACTATAAAAATACAAGAAAATGAGGAGTCTTTTGAATACAAGTATATATGAATTACTTATCTAAAAGCAGTTTTAGGGGAACCTGGTTGTCTCAGTTGGTTGGGTCAGACTCTTGGTTTCTGCTCAGGTGATGATCTCAAGGCTTGGTGGTTTGGTGAGTTCAAACCCTGCATGGTGCTCTGTGCTGGCAGTCTGTCTCCTCCTTCTCTCTCTGCCCCTTCCCTGCTTGCATGTGGTCTCTCTCTTTCTCTCTCTCAAAAATAAATAAACATTTAAAAGCATTTTTACAAATTTCTTTCTATCGTGTGTTCTGGTATCACGGTATCTTGAACAGCTTTAATAGCATCATGGACTGACGGTAAAAGAAAATAGAAGTCAGGGGGCGCCTGGGTGGCTCAGTCGGTTAAGCGGCCGACTTCAGCCAGGTCACGATCTCGCGGTCCGTGAGTTCAAGCCCCGCGTCAGGCTCTGTGCTGATGGCTCAGAGCCTGAAGCCTGTTTCAGATTCTGTGTCTCCCTCTCTCTGACCCTCCCCCGTTCATGCTTTGTCTCTCGCTGTCTCAAAAATAAATAAACGTTAAAAAAAAAAAAAGAAAATAGAAGTCAGGTTTAATAAATATTATAAAAATCTAAATGAATTTCAGATTATTGTGTCTAGTGTATAAATGAAGTTTTCATAACATAACAATTCTAAATGATAAATATATGGCTTATATTTTGTAAGCACATGTAGGATCAAAGATGGTATGTTCTTTTGTAAATGGCTACACATTTTTCATTTATATAGCATCAAGTTATAAAACACTATTTTTTTACATTTAAATGTCAGTGAGAGTTATTACACACTATTGAAAACAGCATTTTCTATCATTTATGCTGGTGTTTAGTCATGTCAATTTTGTTTCTTTTCATATGGTAAGTTTGTTACCATTTTATAAGATTATAAATGTAGATTTTGTTATATAGTCTGATGACCATTGCAGGATTTTAATATTTTAAAATTATCTTATTTCAAAAGATATTTTGTTACGGGAGTAAATATATTACTAAATAATCTCAATTTGTCTTTATATTGCAACTAGAAATTCAGTGACTTGAAAGAAGAACAAAATGCTGATATTGGGTTATATGATTGCAAATCTAGCAATTATTCAAACTAATTTCATATGAAAATTGAATGTATTATGTGATATGCCATATGAAGAATATGAAGACTCTTTAGTCACCCTTGCAAATTGGATTATCAAAGATATTAGATGGTTAATACCATTATAATGAAAAGTATTGAAAAATAATGAAAAAATGAAAGTATTAATAAAAGACAACACAACTATAAATTTTAGTTTGGTATTATTTTCTGAATAGATGCTTGGCATCCAATAGAAATATAATGCAAGCCTTAAATAATAACCACATATTTAATTTTAAATTTTCTAGTAACCACATTAAAAAGAGTAAAAAGAAATAAATGAAGTTAATTTTAATACAATATTTTATTTATTTAAATGTATCTAAATATTTTGAATTTAGTGTGTAATCCATATAAATATTAAGGAGATAGATGACATTCTTTTTCAATACTAATTCTTTAAAAAATGGGTATATATTAATTTTAAAACACATCTCAGTTTGAACTAGATGCATTTCAAGTTCTCAATAGCATCATGTGATTAAGGCATCAGACAGCAGAGTTTTAATTTTATTTTAATATTTTTTAATGTTTTATTTTTATTTTTGAGAGAGAGACAGAGTGTGAGTGTGGGAGGGGCAGAGAGAGGGGGAGACACAGAATCTGAAGGCTCTGAGCTGTCAGCAGAGAATCCCATGCGAGACTCAAACTCACGAAATGGGAGGTCATGACCTGAGCTGAAGTCAGGTGCTTAACCAACTGAGCCACCCAGGAACCCCATAATTTTAGATATCTCAGTGAATAAAGTATCTAGTGTTCACAATATAAATGTTCCCATTGTGATCTATCATATTAATTTACTCTAGATTTTCTCTTTGTAATCCTACAGAGTCTGGGAAAATATTCCTTTACACAGCTTATCTTGATAGAATCTCAGGAATGTTTTCTTTTGGTTATCAACTTTTAGCCAGCAGCAAGCAGATAATACCAGGAAATGCACTGGACACTAGAACTACAAGTATGAATAAAGGGTTTTTTTTTGTTTGTTTTTCAGTTGAGATAAGTCATAAGGGGATATGTCTAATGCACCAAGAAAAGTGCTATGATGTTAAATACAAAATGTAAAGTAAACACAAATGCAGACGAAAAACAATTTCAGTAGGGGTGAAAACATAGATCAGATCATTTCTTACACAGAATATCTTATTTGAAATGGTCCTCAAAAGGTTAAAAAAGTTCAATAGCCTTAGTCTAACTCTGCATTCTCACTGAACTCTGAGAACCCTGCACTGATTATACCTGGGAAAAGTTATGTTACACTGAACATGGGACCAATTTAATCTGCAACTTCAAACAGATTCTCAACGATATCAAGAAATCCATTTATGTTTCTGCAATCAGCTCCCAGTTCTCCACACTCTTAATCTTTCAAGTCCCTGAAACCTCAAACTCATGCATTCACAACTCACAAAGAACACTACTTCCTTCTGAGACAAAATAGAAGCCACAAAACAGGAGGTTATTTCACAGAAATCTGCAAATATTCCTGGCAACACATACACACATCTATTTTGCTTTCTCCCCCTTCTCCTGTTGAAAATATGTCCCATTTCTTGTACAAGTCTTAGCACTCCAATTTTTCTATTCTGGATTGTTTAATCTCCCACTTTTCTAGGATCTTGTTCTATCAATTGTATGTTTTTTGTGTGCAAATCTCTTCTATGTTACTTTTTTTTCCTTTTCTTTCTTGCCTCCATGTACATTTAAACTTGTTAACATTTCTCATATCTTAAAAACAAATAAATACAAAATCTTTGCTTTGGTCCTACACCCTTTCTTGCATCCAACACTCTTGAACATTCAATATTTTACAAAGCAGTTGTATCTTCATCATCTTCAATTTCCATTCCCCAGTTACTCCTCATTTATTGACAGACTCTCTTCTACACTACTACACCATGTATGTTCTTCTTGCTGAGGTCATGAATTACTTCTGGTTCCCTATACTCAGTGAGGACCATTCATTATTTTCATTTCTTTCTTTCCTGAAACTTTTACAGAGGCCTTTCCATTGCACCTATAATTTTGGCCATTACGCCTCAGCTTTTTGGGCTGGCTTACTTTCTTCCTTACATCCCAAATACATTCCTACAGTTCAGATTTTTGCTCAGATTATTTTCCCTCTTCATGTCACTTCAGTCTTTATCAAGAATATATACAATTGTATGTATTCAATTACCATAATTCCTAAATGAATATTCCTAATGTAATTCTAATTCTGAAAATCTAGATTCTATAAAATGACCTAGGAGATCTCTCTTTGGATTTCCTGTAGTCAACTAAATTTTACTTTCCCCAAATTACTGGGGCTCCTGGATTCTTGATTTTACTTTGTAGAATCACAATTTAGTCAGTTATTCAAAATCAGAAAGACATTGCTTTCCTTTGACTTTTCACTCTCCATTTCAGTCCATGCTCCTCACCCCTCATTCCTAGCTAAGAAGTAAGTGCGTGCTTTTCTTTCTGCCTCCAAAATATCTAACATTATTATTTAGTTCGTTTTATTTGCAATGTCAGTTTCCTGGTTTATGTGGATAGAATCAGATTAATTATTTTAAAATACTCGGGACGTGGACAACACATGGAAGGAGTCTATGTTATAGGAAAGTTTGACTTCTATTAAGAATGAAGTGCCAGGGCGCCTGGGTGGCGCAGTCGGTTAAGCGACCGACTTCAGCCAGGTCGCGATCTCGCGGTCCGTGAGTTCGAGCCCCGCGTCAGGCTCTGGGCTGATGGCTCGGAGCCTGGACCCTGTTTCTGATTCTGTGTCTCCCTCTCTCTCTGCCCCTTCCCCATTCATGCTCTGTCTCTCTCTGTCCCAAAAATAAATAAAAACGTTGAAAAAAAAATTAAAAAGAATGAAGTGCCTTCCTACATTTTACTTTCCAGAAATATGTTGCACAGCCATCCCTAGCTAAAGGATGATTAAGGAAAAGAGGGCAGTTAATGTGAGTAGATCAGTCAGTTTCTGTCTGAGTTTCTGTCAGTTTGCATGTGTGTGTGTAGGGGTGTGTATTTTTGTTTGTGTATAGCTTATACAAAAGGGGTAGGGGACAGTACTGTAACATGAGGAAAAGTCTGGTTGATGACTTCACTCAGTTCAGTGGTAATATTATTTTAATGTGTTTTATATATGTTGAAACAGTACCAAATTTTAGAAAGAAAATTTTAGTATACTCATGTTTTATCTTCAAAGACTGAGAAAAAGTGGTGCAAAAATGGTAGATGATAGCTATATAGACAGATGATTTAGATAGATAGATAGATGATAGATAGACAATGGAGTGATAGAGGGGAGACAGATATAGACAGAGAGAGAGAGAAATGATCAATGTCTATTTTAGTAAATATAAATTATGTCCACCTTTACAATCCTTTCTCTAATTGAATTCTTTTTTTCTGTTTCAAAAAGGCTGTATACCTCACTCATGATCTCCTTTACACTGTTGTTTATTAACTTTCTTAAAAATATCAAATAATAATGATGATCACAATAGTGAAGGTAAAAATTGTAATATATTTTTTAATTTCCAAATTCCAGTATGCACTACAGTTTATACAGCACCCATAGTTTTTAGTATAAAATTTCATTTATATATATTCAAAATACATAAAACATAAAAATATACCAATTGAAATATACACATTAAAATTGTATATCAAGTATTTGTGCGTTGTCTTAAACTTTTAGAATTTTCAAGAGGAAGAATAAGAGATAAACAAAGTGTGAAATACAAGAATTCTTCCTCTAGTTTAAAGACTTTCTTAAGTTAAAAATTAATGTGGTGGTATTCAAAATGATATAATTAATTCTACTTGAAATACCCATCTATACACAATGAATCTGGGTATCTCAAAGCACCAAGAAAAAGATGAGATTATTTTAAGATGAAAAAGTCAAGGGGACGGTATTTGGAATTGGATTATAACAATTTTTCATCAAGTCTCATATAGAGTTAAAAAGAATTCTTTCGGTAGCTGGAAAATTAGTACAGAATATGCTCCAGGTCTGATTATGACATAAATGACAAATTTATATTGAAGGATCAAAATAAAGTTATATAACATTGTTTCATTTAACATTTTATGATTAATTAAATATTCTTCACTTATATTGTATTTACATTTTGTATATGCTGCTGTTAATAATTTATATATGAGAATGATAATGATTTTTAAAGTTTATATTTCATAGTTACAATTCTACTTTATGTTCTATGATATATTTACATGTTATTTTCAAAACATCTTTAATATTTAACAGTGCCTGGGCAGCTCAGTCGCTTGAGTGTCTGACTTTGGCTCAGGTCATGATCTCACAGTTTGTGGGATCAAGTTCCATGTCAGGCTTTGGGCTGACAGTGCAGAGCCTGTTTCAGATTTTCTGTCTCCCTTTCTTTCTTCCCCTCCCCTGCTCCCTCTCTCCCTCTCTCCCTCAAAAATAAATAGACACTACAGGGGCACCTGGGTGGCGCAGTCGGTTAAGCGTCCGACTTCAGCCAGGTCACGATCTCGCGGTCCGTGAGTTCGAGCCCCGCGTCGGGCTCTGGGCTGATGGCTCGGAGCCTGGAGCCTGTTTCCGATTCTGTGTCTCCCTCTCTCTCTGCCCCTCCCCCGTTCATGCTCTGTCTCTCTCTGTCCCAAAAATAAATAAACGTTGAAAAAAAAATTTTTTTTAAAAATAAAAAAAAATAAATAGACACTACAAAAATGAATAAAAACATCTTTAATATTTAGTAAATGTTAAACTAACACATAGCACACTGATATTAATATTGACAAATATTGGCATTGCTATTGTGTTCTGACAATACAATAATTAATGATAATGATAATCATATTGGAAAACAAAAGATAAAAACAGCAAACAGGAGAGAAGGGAAAGGAGATTAAATATTATTTTATACTTTATACCATTTTATAATTTATAAAACCTTTAAAAATTTTCTTGGTGATCCCCTCAAAATAAAATTATTCAATATTCAATCTATCTCAACAACTCTCTGCCAGTGTCATGCATTATTCTCCATTTCACAGGAAGTAACAGTTGTTAAAAGTCCTCAAGACCTGACTTCCTCCTGTCAGACTGACAATTCTTTTCCTGCAAACTCTCATTTTTTTTTCTTCGAAGTCATGTGTTTTCCTGCAAAATTCTTATATCTACTTGGTGATACCTATCTGGAATCAGAATAATAAACAACTTTTGCTTCCTTTGCCTCTATATGGATGAACAGCTCTGGAAGCGTGGATGACCAACGAATGTTGGTATCAATCCAGCCAACTACTAGGAAATCTGAATGGTAACAGTACACTACCTAAGAATGGGCCACAGAAGTGTCAAGTGGGATTCTTGAAGTAGACTCTCTATTATTTCTAAATGGTTAGTGATGGACACAGTAGGAATGCCTACTATAAGTACTACATACTGATCCTGGAGCCAAAAGTACTTCATTATCTCAAAAAGACACAGGGTTGGAGGAAAGTAGGTGACAGGGAAAGAGAGAGGGAGGGTAAGAGGAAAAGAAAAGAAAGAAACAGGAGAAGATGAAAGAACAAGGAGAAGAATTCAAACTGTCTAGAGGTCTCACTGGACCACAGGAATGAGAGAAAACAATTATTTTCACAAGGATACATTTTTGTTGGGAGAGCAGTAAGGCAAGTTATTAATGTAGGAATTACTTGATATCTTGTTTTCACATTAAAGGAATAGGAATCACAGACTGAGAAGAATAATAGTACTTTGAATTATTATCAATAATAAGTCAAACAGAAGAAAGATTTCACTCAAACCATTTTGTTTATAACTGGATGAGAGAGAAAAAAATTTCAATTTGCCATACTGTTCCCAAAATAAAAAGACTGAATTTTCCTACTAAAAGAGAAAACATTTCCGAATGAGCTTAAAAAATAACTTCAGCTATGACATTTGCACTAAACCTCTTGAATGCTGTAATAAAGAGAGTTCACGTGTGAAAAACATGGGCATTAGGTATCTCCAGTTTCACTCACCCCTTCCTGTCAATCTGTTCTCTCCTTGTATAGCAGGGACTGGAAGGGTAAAAACAAACTTCCTATCCTCACTTGCATTTCGAGTTCTGATGGAAAACAGCTTCTGTGAGTAAAGTGCAATGGCACAGAATTAGAAGTGAGGTAGGTGCCATCTCCCTGCAGCTGTGGAGTCTGGCAAACACAATTGCATAGCTGTGAGTATTTGTGGGTTCTGGGCTCCAATTCCAGGGTCTGTCCACCAGGATCATGAGCACGAAGTAGCAGTGGTGGAAGTGGAAGAAGCAGCGGTTTCCTAGATTGCAGATTGCCACCAGGGTCATGTAACCTTGGAAACCACGGTCTAGTGGTCAATTCCTTCACAGCTCCTCACCTAGCCTTTCCAATCATGCTTAATCACCAAAATCTCTTGAAATAACTATGGTGATTTTCTTCTTTGAACCATAATAGATACTGATGAGAAAAGAGAGACGAGGAAAATGCAAGTGAAAAGAAAGCGATAGATATAGAACTAAACAGGATAAAGAGCCATGTTATATAATGGAATTTTCAGATCATTATACAAATTATATAATGCAAGAATGCAAGAACATGATTTCTGCCTCACTTCCAAATTCTGTCCCTTTGTCCCAAATTACAGTAGCTGTTTCTAGCCACAAAGGAGATGAAGAAATGTGGTTTTACCTTTCCAGTCACTGCCACAGCTTGGAAGGACAGAATGAATGGGATTAAGTACAAAGAAAACAAACAGTATCTAATACACACTATGCTCCTTATATAAAGCCTTTTTCATCACTTAATTCTAAGGTATTTTTCATCAGTATCATATAGCTCAAGTTCATTTTGTACATATTTTACTTTATTAGAAAATTTTAGAATTTAGCAGCATATATTTACATATAGATACAAGCTTTGTATATACCTACACACTCATAGACACACAAGTAAAATATATACGTTTTATTTTTTATGATGTTTATGAAGCATTTACAATAATTTAAATATTTTATGTACTTTTTTACAATGAAATCTTTAAAAGATTTCCAAAATCAATGTTTATAAGGTACATTATCTTCTCATAAAACATTCCAATTAAAACCATAAAGACTCCACCAAAAACTACTAAGATTGATAAATGAATTCAGTAAGGTTGCAGAATACAAAATCAATGAACAGGAATCTGTTACATTTCTATACAATAATAATGAAGAAAATGAAAGAAAAAATTATCAAAACAATCCCATTGACAATTGCACCAAAATAATAAAATACCTAGGAATAACTTAACCAAGAGATGAAAGACCTATACACCGAAAGCTATAAAACATTTATGAAAGAAATTAAAGACAGCACAAAGAAATGAAAAAAAAAATTCCATAATTGAAGATCGGAAGAACAAATATTGTGAAAATATCCATACCCAAAAGAATCTACAGATTTAATGCATTCCCTATCAAAATATCAAAATATCAAAATTTAAAGAACTAGAACAAACAATCCTAAAATTTGTGTGGAATCACAAAAGACCCCAAATAGTCACAGCAATCTTGAAAAAGAAAAAGCTAGAGATATCACAATTCCAGATTTTGAGTTCTACAAAGTTGTAGTAATCAAAACAGTATGGTATTGGCACAAAAATAGACAGAAGATCAATAGAACAGGATAGAAAACCCAGAAACAAATTCATGATTATTACAGCAAATTAACCTCCAACAAAGAAGGCAAGAATATTCAATGAAAAAAGTCTCTTCAACAAATGGTTTTGGAAAACCTGGATAGCTATATGCAAAAGAATGCAACTGGACTACCTTTTTACACCACACCCAAAAATAAACTCAAATGGATTAAGGACCTAAATGTGAGACCTGCAACAATAAAAATCCTAGAAGAGAGCACAAGCAGTAATTCCGCTAACATTGGTCATAACGTTTTTTCTACATACATCAGTCATCTGAGGCAAGGGAAACAAAAGCAAAAACAAAAACAAAAACAAAAACAAAAACAAAACACTGTTGGGACTACATCAAAATAAAAAGTTTCTACAGAGCAAAGGAAGAAATCAACAAAACTAAAAGACAATCTACTGAATGGGAAAAGATATTTGCAAATGACATAACCAATAAAGGGTTAGCATTCAAAATGTATAAAGAACATAAACAACTCAATACACACCCACCAAATAATCCAATTAAAAAATAAGCCGAAGACATAAACAGACGATTCTCCAAAGAAGACATACAAATGGCCAACAGACATATGAAAAGATGCTCAACATCACTGATCATCAGAGAAATGCAAATCAAAAATACAATGAGACATCACCTCACACCTGTCCAAATGGCTGAAATTAAAAACACAAGAAACAAGAAGCATTGGCTACAATGTGGAGGAAAAGGAACCCTCTTGTTTTGTTGGTGGGAATGCAAACTGGTGCAGCCACTGTGAAGAACAGCATGGAGGTTCCTCCTCAAAATATTAAAAACAGAACTACCCTATGATCCAGTAGTTGCACTAGTGTGTATTGACCCAAAGAATACCAAAACACTAATTCAAAAGGATATATGCACCCCCATGTTTATTGCAGCATTATTGATAATAGCCAAATTATGGAATCAGCCCAAGTGTCCACCGATAGATGAACGGACAAAGATCATGTTGTATACACACACACACACACACACACACACACACACAGGAATATTATTTAGCCAAAAAAAAGAATGAAATATTGCCATTTTCAAGAACTAGGATGGAACTAGAGAGTATAATGTTGCAAAATAAGCCAGCCAGAGAAAGACAAACACCTATGATTTCACTCATGTGTGGAATTTAAGGAATAAAAAAAAGAACAAATGGGGAAAAAAGAGACAAACCAAAAAATAGACTCTTAAGTACAGATGGCTCCCAAAGAGGAGGTGGGGGATGATAGGTGAAATCAGTGAAGGAGATTAAGTGTGCACTTCTCCCGATGAGCACTGAGCAATATACAACATTAGTGAATCACTGTATTGTACACTTGAAACCAATATAACACTGTATGTTAACTATAATGGAATTAAAATAAAAATAAAAATTAAAAATGAATAAATAAGTTGTGAGATACAGAACTAAACTGAATGAAGACAAATGACTATTTAGTATATTGTTATATACTTGTTGCATGGAACAGTGCCTAGAAGGTGGTGGCACTCAGTAAGTCTTAACATTTTTCATTGTGTGGATCCACGTATATACAGGTTTTCGGGGTTTTTTTTCGCTTTAATGTTAAAAATATTTATTTTTCTAAAAGATCTGCATAAAAGTTGGAAGGAGAAAGAAGGATGTCAAGTGACCCACATCCAAATCCGGGCTGAGGAAGGATGAAGAGCTGCCTAAAAAATCCTGGTAGCTGGAGCAAGCTGCAGACATTGAAATGGCCACTGGCCAATGGAACCAGCAGCTTGGGTCAGCTGTATTCATGAGTACCACTGAGCTGCATCAAGGACCACAAAGTTGCTGACCTCAATCATTCCTCCTTTTTGGGAGGGCACAAGTAGTTGCTCACTCTTAAGACATGTCCATGATGGTTTTGTGCTCTTTCATGGCCTTGTCGCAGTCTCTGCCACTGAATTCTGCAACGACCACACTCCAGGGGGTCTCTTCATCTGGGTGGTAAGGGCCAAAGTGGAAGTCTTCAGGTTTTGAGCTGGCAAGCTGTCCAGCAGTAGCATGGTGGTACTCTCAAAGGTGAGCCTCTGCCATTTCTGGAATGTCTCCAGTGCTCCTGCTGGCCGCCCAGGTCCAGCCTGGCCAGAATCAGCAGTAGTGGTGGCAGCAGGAGCTGCACCAGCTCCACCAGCCATTGTCTGGGGCCCAGCTCCAGGCAGCGAGGACTCCCTCAGCCTTCGCTTAGCTGGGCACCAGGATCCCACCTGGCTGCCCACCTGGCCTCCCACCTGGCCTGGCCCTGGACCCTGTGGGGCCCTGCATGGCTGTTGCGGGATAAGGTGGCAGTCCCGGAGGTCCTGGGCCACTTCTGCCAGCTTGGCTTGGGGCTGCATTGCTCCTTGCTTAACACATGGCTCCATATACTGCATAATACAGTACTGCAAAAGTATCTTCTCTTCCTTGTGATTTTCTTAATAAGCATGTTCTTTTCTCTAGCTTACTTTATTATAAGAATATGTAACACATATAATGTAAATATATAATAAATTTATAATGAATATATAATACCAAGTAAAAAAAATGCGTTAACTGACTTTATGTTATCCGTAAAGCTTCTCATCAATAATAGGCTATTAGTGGTTAAGTTTTGCGGGAGTCTAAGTTATATGTGGATTTTTCACTGCAGGGGACGACATTCCTAACATCCCTCATGTTGTTTAAAGGTCAACTGTAATTAATGCAGAAAAAAACAGTAAAAAATGTTTAAATATTTAATAATATCCAAATAAAAACATCTGGTTCTAGCAACCTATTAATAGGCTGGAAATTCTTCCTTCGGCAAATATCTAGAAATGACGCATACAATTTTAACATTTCTTTAAAATCACAGCTTCAGGTAAGTGAAATGAGATTAAAAGCCTTGGTGCCAGGAATACAGAAGAACAAAAACCAGTTCAGTTAGCACATAGTTGACCGGATGTACTGGCTACTCTGGCACGGGTCACAGGGCTGCGCTAGTAACCAAAGGTCTGTGCTATAACACCTTCACAGGGGAAGGATATGAAACCTGAGCCCATGTGAGCCCAAGGTGAATTTGGACCTCGTCCAAAGCAGGTATCCTCAACTGGCTCTGTAATTAGTAAAAGGGTGAACTAGGCAAAACAAAGAATCTATCTATTAGGAAAGGAAGATGGCAAAGGCTTTCTATCACCACCCGGTTTTTAGGTTGAAGAAAAAAATCTCCCTAGATAATTGGTAACCCCTAAGCTATATACCACACACAGTTTTGAGGTTGGAATTTATGCCCTACTTACTGGTACAGAAAGCCCACGTTGAGAAACTATCATAAAAATCAATCCTTGAATACTGATATTCCCACTATACTCAGAAAAGCAAATGCAAAGCACTCTTCTGAGGCAAGTTTTCCACTAGGGTTGAACATAATCCATACAAAACTCCTCAGGTAAAATTGCTTGTGCTATAATGTTAAAAAGCACATGAGCAAAAATCATCATATTTAATACAGGGTCAACTTAGATTCATAAGTGTTTTAAAAAAAACTTGCAGTGGATAAAATATACCACATGTGTATATTTATGTGTTTACTTTTTTGTAATATAAATTAGAAAATGAACTTTCTAAATCTCCCAGAGAGTAAAGAACTTTTTGTATTTGTTTTTTTTTTTTTACATGTATTTATTTTTTGAGAGACATAGAGACAGAGCGCAAGTTGGGGAGGGGCAGAGAGAGAAGGAGACACTGAATCTGAAGCAGGCTCCAGGCTCTGAGCTGTCAGCACAGAGCACGATGTGGGGCTCAAACTCACAAACCGTGAGATCATGACCTGAGCTGCAGTCAGACGCTTAACTGAGCCACTCAGGCACTCCAAGAATTTTTTTAGAAGTTAGAATTTAATGAAATAAAAATTCATTTTTTTAAAAATGAAGAACGTTTTAACATTTCATTTGGATCCCAAAGGAATCAAAGCCAAAATCAAAGTGTGTCCTTTTTAACTAAAGCCCAAGGAAACTGAAAGCCCAGCATCAATCCTCATTCACTGCAGTTCTATTTCAGCTTGGTCTCTTCCCCAAGCACCTCACACAGATCCCCCAGGGAAATGAAATTGTTACCACACCTTAAGTCTGGGTTGTTCTTTTCAGGAATGGATATCGTGCCTTCAAGACTCTGAAAGTTGGGGTGCCTGGGTGACTCGGTTGGTTGAGCGACTGACTCTTGATTTCAGCTCGGGTCATGATCCCAGTGTCATGAGATGGAACCCTGAGTCAGCATGGAATGCCACTCTGCATGAAGTGTGGAGTCTGCTTAAGATTCTCTCTCTCCTTCTGCCCCTCTCTCCATATCATGTTCTCGTGTTTTCTTTCCCTCTCTCTAGAAAGATAAAACAAAACAAAACAAAAAGACATAACAAAAACAACAATAACAATAACAGACTGTGAAAGTTGAATGAGTTCATTGGTAAGTCTGTCATGTCTTTTTTTTTTTTTTTTAGAAAAAGAAAATCCGAAAAGTAAACAAAATCCATTAGACTATCAAATAACTAGTCTCACATTAACAAAATTTAGAAACACAAACAAAGCCATAGTTTTAGAGAAGTTATTGCTGGCCAACTTTTGTTCATCATATTTGGATTTGCCAAAAATCAGGGCAGAAGTAGACTTATGTAGTAAATCTTTCTTCTTGGAAGGAATGTGGTTGGAGAAAATCTTGGTTTCAGTTTAACCAGAATCACAGTATCCATTTGTTTTTATTCTTTTTGTCTTTTTGTCTTTCCTGGCTTACTGATTCTGAACCAATTTATATGCTGCCATCTGCTTTTCTCCTTTTACTTCTGGACAGCTAAGGGCTTCTGGAGAAATTCACCACACTGTACCAATAGTTTCTGTATTTTCATGATTTCCAACCTCTAGTGACTTACTATAGTTTCGTCTGCCAAATTTTTATTCACTTCTAATACTCTTTCTTCATGTCCCTCTAAACATTAATCCATCTGTTTTCTTTATATTTGAGCTTAAATTTTCATACTGTAACATTTTGTAAATTGCCCGACGTTGTATTTTATAAGAAATTATACAAATAAAACACTGCAGAAAATAAAATACCTGGGAATGATTTCATATATTTGCATTTTTTGTGAAAAGTTTTCAAATGGAATTTTCCCTTAGGGCCAATTTCTTTAAATATCATAAAAATTGCTAAGAAATTAGAGAAGGTAACTGATGTAGGTTTATATCATCACTTGCATATTAATAAATTAATAAATACCAAATTACACAAACAATTTCAAAATTGGAACTATAAACCCTCAAAAACATTCTTACCAGTTGAATTAAACAGGTATGAGGTTCACTTATACTAATCTTGTACCTTATTTATTTTTTAATTTATTGATTTATTTTGAAATAGAAAGAGCAAGCAAGCAGGGGAGGGGCAGAGAGAAAGGAAAAGAAAGAATCCCAAGCAGGCTCCATGCTACCAGCCTAGAGCCCCATATGGGGCTCAATTTCACAAAATGTGAGATCATAACCTGAGATGAAATCAAGAGTCAGACGCCTAACCTACTGAGCCACCCAGGCATCCCATAATCTTGTACTTTAATCCCATTTTGTAATCTTACAAATGGTACTTACACAGACATTGCTCTTTTGGCTACATAGTTTTAGTTTGTTCCTGTATTATTTTCCTCTTCTTCCTTTCTTTTTTTGAATTTTTTTATGTTTATTTATTTTTGAGAGATAGAGAGAGCATGAGTGAGGGAGGGATAGAGAGAGAGGGAGACACAGAATCCAAAGCAGGCTCCAGGATCTGAGCTGTCAGCACAGAGCCTGACGTGGGGTTCAAACTCATGAACTGTGAGATCAGGACCTGAGCCGAAGTCAGATGCTTAACTGACTGATCCATTGAACACACACACACACACACACACACACACACACACACACTTTCTGATGTCTATTTACTGAAGAACAAGGCAATAATAAGAAATTCGGCCTAAATACATGAAAGTCTTCTCTGATCTTACCAGTTGGTTCATATACTGTGAATCTCTATCATACCCTAGATTTTAAAACTACCAGGATCAAGGGGCGCCTGGGTGGCACAGTCGGTTAAGCGTCCGACTTCAGCCAGGTCACGATCTCACGGTCCGTGAGTTCGAGCCCCGCGTCAGGCTCTGGGCTGATGGCTCGGAGCCTGGAGCCTGTTTCCGATTCTGTGTCTCCCTCTCTCTCTCTGCCCCTCCCCCGTTCATGCTCTGTCTCTCTCTGTCCCAGAAATAAAAAAAAAAAAAAAAACTACCAGGATCAATATCCATAATATCCCTGTGGTACCAAGTGTATCCATCTGTAAAACAAGCTTACAAAGAATGAGCAGCAACTTCCAGATAATCAAATTGGTCAGCAACCTTCTTAGGAAAGAAAAACCAGTAACTTCTATTATTCTATTTATAATTGCTCAGGTTTCTATAGTAAAAGAAAGCAACTAGAAAGATATCTGAATGAATGACTTTATCTCTAATGTCAGTTATAGAGGTAAACACTAAAACTTAACCAAAAGGTGTCTCTTGCAATATTTCCTTCTTGTCCAAAAACACATGCAAATCCTAGGTATTTTTCTGTTTTCTTTCTTCCATAAACAATTTCTTATTCCCTCTCTATATTTTTGCACTCATGGGAGAGAGACAGGAGGAAATGTCTATTGCCCTCTTGATGGTGAATTCAACACCTTTTGTAAACATTTTCCAAAATCTTACAGTTCTACTTCTTTCAACATTATAAACTAGATACATTTCTATTATAGCTCTTTAGCTTCTATTATTTATGAGAAATTTTTCTGAGGGGATTGATTGAATGTGGTAAGGCACAGGATCTAAAATTACTACACTTATTTACACGTCATTTTCTTTAACATGTGACGTTTTATTTTTATAATTGATGGACATATTGTTTTAACCATTTAAGTATGTTCAAAATAGAGCCTATCTGTATCTTAAAAATATCTTGAATCTACTCAATAGATATTTGTTTTACTGTGTTGACTTTGATTTTGTTGGTTAACTATTTTGTGAAAAAGTCATCAAATTAATTCCTAAGTATCTGGTTAATTATAACTATTGGACATTAATACAGGTTATCAATGATATTCTAAATTTTTATCCATATCAAGCCATCTTATATTTGTGATTTTTTTATGATGTGACTATTTTATTAATATAATAAAACTTCAGGGACCATACAGTTTAGCGTGGAAAGAGCACTGAGAGATCATGACAAAAACCACCGTTCATAGTTAAAGAAGCTAAAACAAATAAGAAACTAATTAAAGACAAAATTCAGTTTCCTGATACTTTACCAAATGTTCTTTCCATATATTGTTACTTTAAACTTAGATTTTTTGTCATCTCCTTACTCCACAATTGCCACCATATAAATATGTATGTGCTTATAATAAAAGTAACATTCCAGTAAAATATCAGCATCTTTTGTTATAATGAGTCCAAATAGATACATTTTAAATTTCTAATTAAGTTAGGGGTGCCTGGGTGGCTCAGTCGGTTAAGCGTCTGACTTCGGCTCAGGTCATGATCTCGTGGTCCGTGAGTTTGACCCCCGCCTCTGGCTCTGTGTTAACAGCTCAGAGCCTGGAGCCTGCTTTGGATTCTGTGTCTCCCTCTCTCTCTGCCCCTCACCTGCTCGTGCTCTGTCTCTCTCTGTCTCAAAAATAAATAAAAACATTTAAAAAGCTTTTTAAAAAAATTCCAATTAAGTTAATCAAAGATTCGTTTATCACCTAATCACATTCATTGTTTAATGTTTCTCAAGTTACCCATAAAGACGCAATCAGATGAGCATGAAGGATCTAATTCATGGTCTAAAGTGTGTTTTCAAGGTCTGGCATTGCTAGTGGCTCTGAACTGTAGGCTAAATTTTAGACAAAGCCTATTTTGGGAGAGAAACAGCCCATTTCAAAGGGCAAATATTCATATTGCTGTGCTACAATATGATCAGCGATCGTCACTGCTTGCAGATGAGTTCAATGTATTCATTGCCCTCCTCTTTAAGGCTATTACTATCTTCTGACAATATCTTTGAGTATACTATTGTCGTCTGCATGTGTAAATTATCTAGCCCATCAGGGTTGCTTTACAACAATCATTACTCTAATAATATTGAACTCCTTGTTGACCATTTCTTCCACAGAATATGGAATAGTAAGAGATCTCTCCCCTAAGAGTTTAAAATGGGATTTTAAATCCTTAGTGGCTGTAAACTAGCTTTATGTGCTTGAAAGTAATTTACTTCCTTTAAGTTTATAAAATGAGGAATTGAACACTAGCAAGGTATTATCAAAAGCCATTCATCAGCTAGTTTTCCTAGGCTGTGAGAAAAGAAAACTTTAACAAAACTGGGTTACATGATAAAAAAAATACACATGTACTCTTGATTTAACTAATCTTTCACTATTTCTTTGTTGAATGAGGTTATACTCATGTTTTCCAATATCCAGAAACAAGGTAGGAATTTTGTTTGCCTCTTTAACTTGGTGATCAATGTTCCATAAGCTAGTGTGCTTAACAACTAGAAAAGACTCATTGATAAAAAGTTAAGTTTATATTACTATTTAAACTTTGTGTTTTCATGGTGAAGACTAACTCATAATCTAAGCATTCTTTAGCATTGCCAGAGCTCTAGTTAATGATCATTTTGGAAGCTGTTTTTAAGGACCCAATGGTCCTTAAATGCTGTAAGTGGCTGGTTCTTTATTGAATGTATCCATGATATTTGATAGTATCTCTGCTCTATTCTTTTTAAAGACTGGCTACAATATACAAAACCATTTCAGAGGTAATAATCTGATACTGTTTTGGAACACAGTAAATTTCTGTAATATAAAAAACTCTGCTCTCACACACGTGTGTTTTTTCATAGACATAGTACTAGTATACAAAGGTGACTGGAATCAAAATAGACATTAAATAAGAAACTCAAGGATAATGTCTGAAAAACTGATGAAATATATACTCAGGGAAATGATTGATAAAGTAATATGTTACATTAATCTTACGTAGACCAGAGAATTTAATTGTAAATCTCAATTGACATCTGAACGTAGTGGCAGAATATTAGGATTTAAGAGAAACAATAAATACTAAACTAAAAATATGGAAAATAAAGCACAGTGTTGGTGATTTACTTGGGCTGAAATTCAAAAAACTTAACATAACCTTACACAAGTGTCTTGAATAAAAATGTAAAACCATGTTGATTATTGTCTTGAAGTCAGTTTCCACTAGAAGCATTTGGAAATCTTAAAAGTTGTTGTGTATTTAAGAAATATTATTTTATAAATAGATGCTAACTTTGAAGAAAGAGATTGAAATTAGGAGAGATAGACAAAAAGACAGAAAGTAAAAATGACAAAGAAAAATTAGAGGAATTCAACTATAAGGGGGCCGTAGTTGTCAACATTTGCTCAGTTAAAAATATTTACTCTAAAATAAGGGTAATGTAAAAAATCAGATAAGGGTAATTATTCTAAGGAATAGAAATACAATGTAAGTAATAAATTGTCTCTCAAATATACTTAAAGATCATATTAGGTAAGTAGTTTCTAAAATTATATATATTATATAGTAAATACAGCAATCAATAATGGAAAAAAATAAGTAGAAAATAAATCGTCATAGTTAATAGCTACTAAATTTCACAACTTGTTCACTCAAAGCTATCAAACATCTACCTGCACCATATTTAGGACATAATTTTAGTGATCTGGTATTTCTACAATAAATTTGCTATTCATCATGTCTTATTCATATTAATGATAGAGAAGAACATGCAGGGCTCTGGGTTTTGCATTCATTATAAACTCCAGTATATGAGGATAATGAAACATTTTTGGCAATATAACCCATGGTCAATTCATTTCTTTTCTATTCTTAAAGTCACTTGGCCTATAGAAATAGAGCTTATTATATCTTGCTTGAATGGTGATTGCAAGAGCATACATATTCCCCTGGGTCATGTCTTTGAAACTCTATTGTATTCAATTATGCTGTATTATATAAACCCTAGTTGCCCTTATATACCTCATTATTGTACATGTGGCACAAGAAAATAGCTCAAAATTTAATTTGATACATTATGTTGATAGCTCACTTATACACATGCGCATTATATACACACACATCCCAAAATTGTGTGTATTATTTAAATAGAAGCAAATTGCAATATTATCTATAATATTATCTATAGAATGACCTTTTTTCACTGTATGTGTATTATACCCCATACTAAACCTAATCATTATGATTTTTTCACAAAAATAAAAATTATTAAATTGTTATAGTAAAATTCATCTACGATATCTATTTTTACTACAATTTTTCTTTAAATAGAAACAAGAGCAAAAATCAACTACATAGTACTTGGTATCCCATACCAAATTATTTTCACTAAAGTAGAGACAAGAAAAGAAAGAAAA
The DNA here is from genome assembly GCF_007474595.2 of Lynx canadensis. Lineage (NCBI taxonomy): Eukaryota > Metazoa > Chordata > Mammalia > Carnivora > Felidae > Lynx > Lynx canadensis. The sequence continues at coordinate 67,670,447 of NC_044306.2, forward strand.
GAAGAAGAAATATACACTCTCAGTGCTTTGTGTTGTCCTCCTTTATTAAAAAAAAAAAAAAAAAAAAAAACAGACAACAAGCATTTGCTAAGTACCTACCTAATTGCATTGCCTCATTTAATTCTCAGGACAATAGTGTGATACTAATGGCAGCCTTAGTACAAGGAATGGGGTGGTGGTTAAACCATTGGACAAATAAGCAACATATCCAAATTATTTAGCTGTAGAGAAACAGACATAGATATAAAACCAGAATATTATCTGGCTCAAAAGTCCCAGGTTTTTTATTATAATGTAGCACAACCACAAAAATGAAAAGAGACAGAAAGAAAAACAAAAAGAAAGAAGGAAAGAAAGAAAAACATCTCTAGTGTGAAAAATTCTTTTAATCTACTATTTTAAGAAAAAAATGCTATTTACTATCTGATTATTTGATTTTCTACTGCTGGAAATATGTTCCATATGTAATGTATTCTGTATTTAAAAGCAGACAAACTCTAAATGGTGTATTTTAACATAAAGTATTGACACTAAAGATAAAAATGAGGCAATTTCATTATATTAAGAAACAGAGAATGTGTAACAGTGCCTGACCTCCAGTATATTGGAGTCATGGAGATCTTGATGAAAATTCTAGCATTTAGTGGATGTGAGACTTTGGCCAAGTCAATTTACTCCACTAAGTCATAATTTTCTCATCTATAAAATGGGGTTAATAAAAGCAATTTCTCAAAGCTACAGAGTCCATGATTTAATACATACAAAGCACCTACCATGCCAATTTTCCTTATCATTGCTATTGTTACTAGCAGATGAATAAAAAAAAGAATTAAAAAATCTTTAAAGTTACAAGTGCATGCAGTCAATATGATAAATGTAACCATTTAAATGTAAATAATATACAAATAATTAAAATTTGATAGATTTCTTCTAGAATTTACTCTGCATTAGTAATTTAAAACTAATTTTAAAAATATATTAAAGAACCCCAAATATATATGTTCAAAAGAATATATTAACTTAAAAACTTTCCAAACATTTGGAATTTTATCTCAAGAAACTCTTTGGACTTTTATTTTTATTAATATTTTATTGTATTTCTGAAACTATAGGGTTTTATTTGTAGAAAATATTCTGTAGTATCCTCTCATGCCAAAGATGTATTATACAATATTGAGGAACTAAAGGAACTTATTTCTTTAGACAATGGAAGTTTATGTGTGGAATTAATCTGTATTAAAATATTATATATGAGATACTATAAATGCATATTACTTTATTGAGTGATTTTAATTTTCCAAACCCTCACCAAAATATATATTTATTTATGTTTAGTGGAGAGAAAATTATTTTCTTTAGCTCAAATACCCTTAACATTTTGGGTACCTGGGTGGCTCAGTCTGTCAATCATCCGACTCTTGATTTCAGTTCAGGTCATAATCTCATGGATGGTGGGATTGAGCCCCAAATTGGGCTCTGTGCTGACAGCATGGAGCCTGCTTAGCATTCTCTCTCTCCCTCTTTCTCTGCCCCTCCTCCACTCACTCACTAAATAAATAAATAAATAAATAAACTTAAAAAAATTTAGACTATCACCAACATTTAATGCTGAATTAACTCAGAAGCTTTTCAGTATGTAGAGTCTTCTTAATATGTTGCTTCATATATGATATACTTAAAACCCTCTAAATCAAAATAAATTTAAACCATGAAAAGCATAATGTAACTGCATTATTTTTAGGGATATGAATACTTGATATATTTATATTTCTTATATATATGGTGCACTGAAATGAGAACAATGATCAAATTATTCAATTTCTGTTAAACAGTCCATAGACAGGAGACATTGCAAATAAATGAAAGACAAAATATAATCACAACAGATGGTGATGCAATCATCAAAGAATAAACAAAAAGCTTCAAATCTAAGCAGTAAATATAGAGATTCACTTTTTTGGTCAAAGTAGAGGGACTTATATGACAAATTCTCAAGCTTTCTTTGTAGCATGAACACTTTGAATGGATTGTGAAAGTTTCTAAATTGATAAGTAGAAGAGGCTTTAGGTAAACTGTACCAATCACAAAATTCACTTCTTTTGTCATCCTGCTTTGAGCTACTGATTTAAGAAAAGAAAGATTCTATATTAGTTAAATGTGGCTCCTCATATGGCTGCCTATGAACATTTGTCAGGTGTAGACATAAGCTCTCAAGTTCTATCTGCTATGTTAGTGATACAATATATGATCATAATTGTGAAAGCTGTAGACTGAGAGTAGAGTTTCAATCATAGCCAGATCGTGAGTTGATAAAAGTAAAAAAAAAAAATGGATTTTATAATTTCCAGTTCAAGCTTGGACATATAAAGAGCTTAAACACTGTCATTTTTGTACTTAACAATAGGAAAAAAATCTGAGCCAAGTGAAATCCAATGCGTCTCCTTGAATTATCATGGAATTTAAGTCATAAGACAAACCAGCATCTCCAAAATCTGGAGAGGAAGATGAATATAGAGAGTCATATCTGAGATGTGCTTACCTGGAATAGAAGACTGGTAGAACCATAAACCAGAAGGAGTACATAAGGGTAAATGGGACTAGTTGCTGGAGGCAGAATATAGACTACCATGAAAATGATAATCTCCTGGGATCCTGTGTCTTAGGACCCCCCCCAACGCATACACTTCATGGACTTTTACCTCCAGGACCCTACCAGTTCCTCAAGGTACAAGAAAACCCTCAGGAAAATTACCTATTTTGAAATACACTCAGAGAGTCTCCAGAACAAAAGCCTACTCAACAAGAACAAAGATGTTATAGGAGCTTTACCCAATAACAACCACTGTAGCCTTTGTTTCTCAGCTATACGGGAGGAAAAAGCTGAAAAATAGTTGTGAAGATCACTGCCTAAAGTCACAGGCTGACATAAGTCTGATTTGTCATAGGATTGTGGCACCTGGGTGGCTCAGCTGGTTGAGCATTCGACTCTTGATTTTGTCTCAGGTCATGATCTCACAGTTCATGAGTTCGAGCCCCACATCAGGCTCTGAATTGATGGTGCAGAGTCTGCTTGGGATTCTCTTTCCCTCTCTCTCTGTCCCTCCCCTACTCTCTCTCTCTCTCAAAAATAAGTAAATAAAGTTTAAAAAAAAGATTTATCATAGGATTAGAGAATGCATCTGCTAACCCCAAAACTTATCACTGCCACTACATACCTTCAAGATGATAGCAGAGAAATATAGCTGAAGAACTACAGAATGCAATCTCTATTTTTAAAGGAGTCTCTAAGGAAACTCATAGTAGAGACAAAAAAGAGAAAGTTGAAGCCTCTGACACCTACAGCTAGAGCAAATATTAAACACAGCCTAGCTCCTAACCAGATTAATATAAAATTTCACATTGAAGACCTATTTAACTCAGTTCATATTACCAGATACATAATATATCTGAAGAATTGGGAATAGTGTCTTAGAAGGTACCTCCACTGCCCACAATAGTAGAATGAGATTAATTATATATGTGTATTGTTAACTCTAGGTCAAGTACTAAAATTTTTAAATAATATATTTACATACAAAAAGAGAAAATAAAATGGAATCATATAAAATGCACAGTTAAACCAGAAAAGCCAGAAAAAGGAAGAATAAAAAGCACAAGTGTAATGAATAAAAAATTACACTGTAAATATTAGGTCAACTATAGCAACAGTCAAGTTATGTAAAAGAGCCTGAAAGACTAGATTAAATAAATGTAAATACATGTTTCTATCAGAAATAGGCTTTAAATATAAAGGAAGAGATTGGTCAAGGGTAAAGGAATAAAGAAAGACATGCCATGCTGACACTGATTAAAAGGAAGCTGGAGTAGCTATATTAATTTCAGAGAAAACAGACTTCAGAACAGGAAAACTATCAAGAAGAGGAGTACTACAATAATTAAAAGGTGGTCAATTCTCCAAAAGACATGACAATTATTAACCAACAAAGCATTAAATATGTGAGCAAAAACTAATAGAATTACAATGGACATAGACAAATCCATTATTATACTTTGAAGCTTCAGCAATTCATTTTCAGTAATTGATAGATGAAGCAGGCAGAAAATCAGTAAGTATATAGTTAACCTGAATTGTCCTTTCAATCTACTTGGTCTAATTGATATTTATGGAATACTTCATCCAACAAGAGCAGACTACACATTTTTCTAAAGATCACATGGAACATTCACCAAGAAAGACCACATTCTGGGCCAGAAAACACACCATAAAAAAAATTAAAGGAATAGAAATCATACAAATGTGTCATCAGACAAAAATGGAATTAAACTAGAAATCAGTAATAAAATAACAGCTGAAAAATTCCCAAATATTTGGAATTTAAACAACATATAAAAAAAACATACAAATCGAAGAAGCCTCAGGAGATATTTTAAAATATTGCACTACAAATGAAAATACAACTTATCAAATGTTGTGGGATACAATGAAATCGGTGTTTAGAGAATGATTAAAGCATTGAATGCATGTATGAATGGTTTTTATTAAATAAGCAATATATGGGGCGCCTGCGTGGCGCAGTCGGTTAAGCGTCCGACTTCAGCCAGGTCACGATCTCGCGGTCCGTGAGTTCGAGCCCTGCCTCAGGCTCTGGGCTGATGGCTCGGAGCCTGGAGCCTGTTTCCGATTCTGTGTCTGCCTCTCTCTCTGCCCCTCCCCCGTTCATGCTCTGTCTCTCTCTGTCCCAAAAGTAAATAAAAACGTTGAAAAAAAATTTTAAATAAGCAATATGTCATATGGGGGGGGGGGTTGAAGGAGAAAAATAACTCAGTAAAGCATTCCAAGGTCAAAATACAAGAAATAGATTTGAAATCTTATTCCCAAATATTTTCTCTAATAATTGGATTTGTTTAGGAAATCAAGAAATAACTAGATTCATTTTCAAAATTAAGCTAATACAAAAATAAAACAAACTAAAAGAAAACAAAAATTATGTATAATTAGGTATGTAGTTAAGCTGATTTAGCTGCAGAAATCTTTAGTGACATGCTGGAAAAGTATGAAACATAAAATTAGGTTTTTCTTTTACTTTTTTCCAGCTTTAGTGAGCTATAATTGACATACAACATTGTGTAAATTGAAGTGTAAAATATGTTGATTTGATATAGTTGTATATTGCAAGATGATTACCACAATACTTTTAGCTAACACCTCCATCATGTCACACGATTGCCATTTTGTTTTTGTGCTGAAGGTGGGAACATTTAAGATTACTGTTTCATCAACTTTTAAGCCTGTAACCCAGTATTGTTAACTATAATCATGGTGCTGTGCATTGGATCCACATAACTTATTTATCTTACAACTGGAAGTTTGTATCCTTTGCTCAACACCTCTCTATTCCTCCTCCCCAACCCAAGTACCTGTTAATCACCATTCAACTCATCTCTCTATGAGTTCAGCTGTTTATTTAGATTTGACAGATAAGTGATACACTATTTTGTCTTTCTCTGAATGACTTACTTCATTTAGCATAATGTTCTCAAGTTTCAACTGTGTCACAAATGGCAGGATTTTCTTCTTTCCCATAGCTATGTGCATGTACACACACACACACACACACGTGTGTGTGTGTGTGTGTGTGTGTGTGTGTGTATAGTATGTATAATATAAAGAAATCGTGATTTCATTATCCATTCATCAGTGATGGACACTTTGGTTGTTCCCATATCTTGGCTATAGTGCTGCAATGAACATAGAAGTGTATTTCTCTCTTTGATATCCTATTTTAATTTCCTTTAGATATATACCTAGAAGTGGGATGTCTGGATCATATGGTTGTTCTATTTTTAATTTTTAAAGAAATATCCATAATGTTTTCTACAAAACTCTATCTTGACAGCCATTTTAAGAAACCACATGAAGCATGCAGGGATAAGTGCAGAAAATATTTTAGCATAAACAGATCTGAGAGACTTACTGGGACCTAGATATCTAACAGAGGGAGGGAAAGGGAGAATATCCCAGGAATTTCCAGAGAAAGAACATAAATTTAAACACATATATTGAGAGTACCTCATAAGGCAATAGATGAAGAATTCATGGCAAAAGCTAATAGAAATCCTCATTTAAATTTTTCAGAAATTGGAATGGATATACATGAGAAGAGGAGGTCAGATAATCATCAGAAAATACTTAATAACTATTGATTAACTATTAAACTTGCATCATTTTAATTATAAGGTACTATACTATAAGTATCATGTAGATAATTTATGTGCTCCCCGAGCATATATATGCCCATGCAACTGATAAATTTAAGACCTGAATTGTTTAGTTCAGCCAAGTCAAGCACATATTCAAACCACAATAGATAGAAATAATTTGTTATAATCAGTTGTAAGCAGATGCAAATATAACGACAGCTATTAAAATTTGAGGTTCAGTTTTCTTGAAGTTTCTTCTTAATATGAAAAAAAGTGAAATCTATTGTTTCAAAATATTAGTTGTTTTACAAAACTGAAAACAGTTTTCATGGATCTTAGAATTTTTATCTTGAACATCCAACCAAATTAACACAATTCATAACATGCTTAGGACTTGACTAGCTTTACTTAATTATTTCTGGTTGTTAAGTTAATATACAAATTATGATCACTGAAGCTTAGTAAGACAAACATCACATTTTATTATATTTTATGAGTAGTTAATTTTTATGTTAATATAAAACATACAATGGAAATTGCGCATACCTATAACTTATTTAAATATATTATAACATCATATCTTGTTTGTACGGCAACATGATTTTTATGTGTTTTGCAATAGTTTATGTAAATTACTAATCATCAGAAAATGTTGGCCTACAGTACCAGATTTCTGAATTGTGTTTTATTATTCCAAAGAATTGGTATTTTCTAGTGAACAAAACAGACTTCTACATCTATATTTTATAGCAACTTCACTTGAGTTCTAAAATGTTATATTTTATTTCCCAATATTTTGATTTCTACAGTCCTCAAAGCATTCATAAAACATGAATTTCTTCAACAAATATGTAAATCTCGATCAAAGTGTACACATTTTACAAAGTAAATGGAAATAAATGTGATTACAGTAAACTATTGATAAAGAAACACCTTAAGAATTTTAGGATATTTGAGGGCCACCTGGGTGGCTCAGTCAATTAGGTGTCCGACTTTGGCTCAGGTCATGATCTCACAGTTCATGAGTTTGAGACCCACATTGGGCTCTATGCTCACAGCTCAGAGCCTGGAGCCTGGTTTGGATTCTGTGTCTTCCTCTTTCTCTGTGCCCCTACCCCTTGTTCTCTGTCTGTCTCTCTCTCTCAAAAATAAATAAATGTTTAGAAAAAAAAAATTAGAGAACTTTAGGATATTTGAATTATATTCATGATAAACTCGTTTATTTTTCATAAATAAAGTATGGAAAATATATGAACTTAAAATTACTAAAATCAGATTTAGAAAAGGAAAAAAACATTTTTCATAAAGTTCTTCAAGAAAATGTATGCATTTATAAAGGTATTGATAGAAATCAATTGTTTAAATATTTTTGAGTTTACAGATCATTATGCATTAACATTGAAACTGTATTGAATTGAATTGAATATTGTTAAAAGATTTCTTTGAAGATTTCATAGATCTTCATAATAATGAAAATAATATAGTATGTTATTAATGGATAAGGGAAAAACTCTCAATATGAGTCCTAGTCCTATTTGAATCAGCTAATAGTCATGTTACAGTGGACATGGCTCTTAAAGTACAGAACTTTTCATAACACCAAAAGCCAGAAATAACTCTGAGTACTTCTAAAGAGAGAGTTGAATGAATGACCTGTATACTATTCATACAGTAAGATATTATGCAGTAATATGAGTAGTTAAATGTAATGATGAGTGAATTGAAATGATTCACATTAAAATGAATGGATCTTTGTAATATAATTGTGGGTTGAAAACAAGAACTACACAGAGTAATTATATACACTTCATTTTGTGAAGTGAAAAACAACTAAGATACATACGTGTAATTAGGAATAAATAAAAAACATATCAATAAAACTATATAAAATACATATTCCATTCAGTGGTCAGCAAACTTTGCCTAAAAAGAACAGATTTAACTAATTTAGCTTGTAGGCCAAATAGTCTCTATCACAATTACTCAACTTGAATGCAGCCACAGGCAATACAGAAATAAAACTTTATTTACAAAAGTAAATTGCTAGCCTCTAGGCTGTAGCATGCCAACTCCTGGTCTAAAAGCTAGGGGGAAGCAGAGGATGGGTTGGTGGTGATAAGTAATATTCATTATCCATATTCTACTTCTCATTTTGGATATGGTTTTTGAATGCCTATTTCATTATTAAAACTTAAGTAATCATTCAATTAATGAAACAAAAGTGACCCATGCAAAAAGTAATTAAAAGAGTAGGTTGTTGGGAGCTACTGGGTGGCTCAGTCTGTTAAGCCTCCAACTTTGGCTCAGGTCATGATCTCACGGTTTGTGAGTTCGAGCCCCACGTCTGGCTCTGTGCTGACAGCTCAGAGCCTGGATCCTGCTTTAGATTCTGTGTCTCCCTTTCTCTCTACCTCTACCCCACTCGTGCTCTGTCTCTCTGTCTCTCTCAAAAATAAATAAACGTTAAAAAAAATAAAAAATAAAAACAGAAGTAAAAGCTCAGAAAGATAAAACAAAAGAGAAAAGAAGAAAGAAAAATTTAAAACAAAGTAGATAAAGCACAAGCTAGCAGAACTCAGGACAAACAGGAAGCAAAAAATAAAGTATTCACAAAATGAAGACGAAATTGGAAAGTGCTCAATAAGGGCAAGACTACTGAAAACAAAGTAAGAATAAAAAGCTAAAATATCAAAGACAGAAAAATGCAACTGAAAAAGCATTATGATCCCAAGAATTATTATTATTCTTATTATTCCAAAAATTATAACCCTGACCCAAATGTAAAAACCAAAATCCTGGAGAAAAACAAGAAAAAAGTCATGGGTTTTTGGATTGTCAATTTGGCTAGTCTAAGGTCCTCAGTTATTTAATAAAAATTCAAACAGAAATCTAAATGGTCCCTGAATTTACATGTTGCTTTGAATGTATTTTGCAGATGTAACTAAAACCCCTATATAGGTAATTTTAACAAAGGGGATTATAATCTGGTAATCTGGGTTAACTGATTCAATCAGTTGAAAAGGATTTAAAAGTAAATTGACATTTTCTCAAAAAGAAAAGGAATTGTAACTATGATCTGGAACTTTGGTCAATGCCTCTGAGTTCCATTCTGCTCGTAAACTTCCATTCTGAAAGCCTACCCTATTGATTTTTGACTTGCTTAGTCAGCACCACAATCACATAAACCAATATTTTGTACTAAATCTCTGAATATCTCCTACTGATTCTGTTTCTCTCAATGGACCTTGACTAAACATATGAGCTAAAACATTTAAAGAATATATATATATATATATATATATATATATATATATATATAAAGGTTATATATATATATATATAAAAATATATATAAATATATTTATATATATATAAAGGTTCTAGGTACTGAACAAAGACAGAGAGTCATAAGGGTGTCAAAATTTGAATAAAAAAATGGTAACCTCATGATGACTAAGATTTTGAAATTCACAAAGAATAACTATTAAGTCAGCTATTAAACTATGCTGAAGTACATCAAGGAAAATATATTCCTAGAAAATAAAAGATAACAAACCCTAGAGAAACCAAATGGAAAATTATAATTGTAAATTTAAAACTGAGTTGAAAAATAAAAAGTTTGCGATAAAAATTCATTGTTGAGTTAAAGAGACATTCCAAAAAAATAGGGTTGGAGATTTTATATGCACTTTTTCCTGGTACTGATGCAACTAGAAAAAATTTAAAAATGCAGAACACTATCAACTGTGTTGACTAAACTGATATTTAAGAATTGCTACATTCACCAACTACAGAAAGCCTATTCTTTCTAGACTAGATGGGATATTCACCATAAAAAAAAGAATGTATCCAATAATTATTCAAGCCTCAATTAATTTAAAAGGATAGAAATAACACAAAGTGTTCCACTTCCATCTAAAATATAGAAATTTGGAAAGTGTATCCATCTTACTCAAAAAGAGAGGAAACCATGTAAACTAAAGACCCATAATATCCTTGAAGCTCTCAGGAAACTGACATTGTAGGGTAACATATGAACATATCAACATGTGTTGGATTCTGTGAAGGTGGTGCTTAGAAATAAATTTAAATGCTTCTATATATCTAATAAGACTTGTAAGAGAAATAGAAAAACACAGATGATTGATTTAAATATAATCACACTGATAAACACATTAAATACAGATGCTACAAATAGTCCCATTAAAAAAGAAAAACTTTCAGATTCAAAAAACAAATTAAAAAAAAGTACAGAATACCTCCCCCAAATCTATAAATAAATTATTTTAAATACAAAACAAGGTTAAAAATATAATAAAGGTAAAAATTATGGAAAAATATATAGCACACAAACACTAAACAAAAGAAAGATGAGATGAGTATGTCAATATTAGACAAAGTGGGTTGCAGAATAGGGAATAAAGCCAGGGATAAATAGGTAAGAGACATTCCATAGTAAAACAAGAGCCAATTCATCAAAAGGACTTAATAATAACAAAGCTTCAAAATAATGAAGAAAAACTAATAAAACTGAAAAGACGAATTTTAAAATCATCAATTATATGAGAATATTTTGACCTTCTTATTCCAGTATAAAATAAACAAGAACACTAAATATAAAATACCTGAACATCACTATTGATCAGCTTAAAGCAATTAATATATAGACAGCACAACACCAAAAACAAACAAACAAACAAAAAAACCACCGCAGCATAATACACATCATTTTCTTTAAAAAAATGTTTTTAATGTTAATTTTTTTTTCAGAGAAAGACATACACAGGGCAAGAGCAGGGAAAGGCAGAGAGAAGAGGGAGACACAGAATCTGAAGCAGGCTCCAGGCTCTGAGCTGTGAGCACAGAGCCAGATGAGGGGCTTGAACCCATGAACTGTGAGATCATGACCTGAGCTGAAGTCAGATGCCTAACGGACTGAGCCACTCAGGCACCCACATAATACACATCATTTTGAAGAACACATTAAATATTCACCAATATGGTTAATATTCTTCTATACCATAAAAAAATTCTCAATAAATTTGAAGAGACTGAACTCTCATAAAGTATGACACAACAAAATTAAACTTGAAAGTATTAACAAAATTATATCTCAAAACAAATCATTTTGGAAAGCAAACAACATACTTCTAAATATTGACAGATTAAAGAAGAAATCAAAAGGAAAATTAAGAAATAATTTTAACTGAATGAAAATACAACATATCAAAATTTGTAAAATACAGTTAAGGAAGTAACTAGCATAAAATTTTAGAAATTAAATTTTTATTAGAAAAGAATAAATTCTCAAATTAATAATCCAAACTTATACCCGAAGACACTGGGAAGGAAGGTGCTGGGGGTGAGAGAACAGTAAAATAAACCTAAAGCAAGCAGAAGGAAGGAAGTAGTAAATGTAAAACCATAGATCAATGAAATTGAAAACAAATTATAAAACCACACAGACAATTTAGGAATGAAAAGTTATTTCTTAAAAGATCAATATAGATAAAGCTGTAGCCAGAGTAACCAAAAATGTGAGAGAAGACAAATATACCAATATCCTATAGGCATTAAAAAATAATAAGAGACTGTTACAAACTATTTTAAAAACATACATTTTACAATGTACATGAAAGGGACAAATTCCTTGAAAGGCACAAACCACCAAAGCTTAATCAATAAGAATTAGTTAAACTGAACAATCTTGGATCTATTCCTTGGACATCTGCAATAATTTAAGTGTAGAGGGTTGAAGAATCTGATAAAGGACATACTGGTCTTTAGCTTATTAGGCATTGGAATTCTTGATCATTAATTTGTGGAAAATATATCTGAATGTGTGCTAATATGATTGTGCAACAGACTGTGCTTGTGAAATTATAAAGTACTTCACACAGAGGCTCAGAAATGTTAAGCCACTTCCCTAATGCACAAATTATGAGCAATAAATGGAAAATTGGGTTAGCTTAACAATGTGTTCTGACTGAAGCAGAGATACTCTTCTTAAAACCAGATTCTAATTAATTTCAAGATCGCTATCTTAGGGATTTCCATAATTCAGGAGCTCATGTAGCTTGAATGTGAAAAATTTCATATGTCAAAATTATTGCAGCTTCACCAATGTTGCAATGGTATTAGTAGTCTACTGTTTGCTTTAGAACGATATTTACTTAACGGCATCTCAATTTGTGAATTTTGGTTCTCCAACAGATGAGCCCTTGCAAGAATCAAGGAAATGTTGCTGTGATTCTATTTTCTGAATGAAAAAAAAAAAGGTGAAAAAGAAAAACTTCCTATTCCAGAATTATTAGTGGATGTACAGAATGGCCAGTAAATTAAATATAATTTTTAAAAATATTAATCAAATTTGATTTAAATAATAAATAACATATATCACAGAGTTTTGATATTTTTTTCATGAAAACTGACATTTTAGTCTGAATTCTGATATTAAATTTTAGAAGCAGTGAGAAAGCCATGTTGTGTTTCTGTGGTAGTGGTTTGGATCCTGTCAGCAGTATGAAGCATGACTGGAGTACCAAAGTTAATTAGATGAAGCCACTTTAACTAAGCTACTTCCCTGAATTAGTCAGCTCAGGCTGCTAAAATAAAATACCGTAGACTGGGTGTCTTCAACAACGGGAATTTATTTTTCACAGTTCTGGAGACTAGAAATCCAAGATCAAGGTGCCAGTATGTTGAGTGTCTGGTGAGGACTCTCTCCTTAAGTTTCAGGCAGCCACACAGCTTTTCTGGGGGGTGTGCAGGTGGAGAAAGGAAGCAATCTCTCTAGTGTCTGTTCTTAAAAGGGCATTAATCTCATCATGAAAGCCCCATCTTCATGAGCCCATCTAAATCTAATTACCTCCCAAAGGTCATGTTTCCAAACATTAGGGGTTAGGTCTTCAACATAAAATTCTGGGGCGACATAATTCAGTCCATAGCACTTTCTGAAATGTTACAGCAAGAAAAAGTAAGTGAGAGCAGTTTGAAAAAAAAAAAACAAACAAAAGACACACAGGTAGGTTTGCTATTGGCAAGGGCTATATATAACACAGACACTGAAAAGACTGCGGATAATTATTTTCTAGGATATAAAGGGGGGTAGACCAGAGTCTACGACTTAAATCCTCATCAATTCTAACTACTCGTGCACACTCCTCTTTTCTTTCATTTTACATTTTATTTATTTATTTATTTATTTATTTATTTATTTATATTGAGAGAGAGAGGGAGAGAGAAAGACAAAGAGACAGAGAGAAAGAGATCAAAGCAGGCTCTGCACCATCAGTTTGGAAGTCCAATGTGGGGCTCAAATGCACAGAACCTTGAGATCATGACCTGAACCAAAACTAAGAGTCAGAGGCTTAATTGACTGAGTCACCCAGGAGCCCCTATCGTTTTACATTTTAAAAACCTGACAATATCAGGAGCCTCAATATCAGTTTTCAGGGTCAGTTGGGAGGCTAATTAGTAGATTAATCATCCAATCAAATAAATGCAAAAGCAGAAATGCTCTTTCCTTGCCTGTTTTTCCCTGTTATGTTTCCTAAGGAAAGTATTACTATGGTTGCCTATACTGCTCACTAAAGGTAATTGGAAATTACAAAAGAGTGGCTGCTGGGTGGTTTAGTCAGTTAAACATCCCACTTTGGCTCAGGTCATGATCTTGTGGTCTGTGAGTCTGAGCCCCTGTCAGGCTCTGTGCTGACAGCTCAGAGCCTGGAGCCTGTTTCAGAGTCTGTGTCTCCCTCTCTCTCTGCCCCTCCCCCACTCATGCACACACACACACACACACACACACACGCACACACACACACTCTCTCTCTCTCTCTCTCTAAAAAATAAACAATAAAAAAGAGAGATCCTTTATAAATTACATGTCCTTTTTAAATCCTTCATAAATTTAAATGATAATTTAGAATGTTTTTAATGCATTTTCGTAATAGAAAAGCCTTTGTCTAGGATTGACAGATAGGCAAAATAAAACAGAAGACACCCAGTTACATTTGAAAAACAGTTCTAATGGCTAATTTTTTGAAATATAATGACAAAAAATATTTGCAAGTGACACATTTAAGACATCCTGACGAATTCATCACAGGATAGGACATAAGATGAAGCATTAAATCCCGTAAACTTGCCTATGTCTCGCACTTCCATTGTGCTCACTATAACATTCCAAACCCAAAGTTAATGGTTGGCACTCATTTTGTAAGTAGAAAAAAAGAGGTACTGTATCCTCCCACTGGCAAAAATCTTTCCTTTCAAAACATTTTTGATCACACAATACCTGTGCGATGCGAAGTTAGAGTCACAGAAATAATGCACTTGAAAAACTTGCTGACATTCAGAGCCATGAAGCATTCTTGTCCCTAATTATATTTCTGAATTGCTGTTGTCTTTTAGGTTTTGGGTAGAATCAATTGAAAGAATATGGCCAAAATAGTCAAGAAAACAAACGAACAAACAAGGGACAAGGAGAATTGACAGAGTGTAAGCAATTCTGATTATGTGAATTATAAAACCAACAATTACTTCGTTTTAAACCTGTGGCTGCAAGAGAGGGAGGCGACATGACAAATAGATCTGACACTACTTGTTTTGTAGGTCATCTTACATGTCAAAATTCCTGTGCTGAAAGCACAAAAGTTGCAGTGGACTTGGGACCACAGAAGAAAATAAAGTGTGCCTTTAGCATTTACAATAAGTGAAAAGCAGATGTGACATCTACCCTTTGTTCTACACTTGGGAAATAAGGCTGCAGGCCTTTTATACTTGGGATGGTATGAGAGCTTTCCCTGAGAGGAAGTCTTTTTGATAACTACTCAACACATCTGGGTATTACTGGGTGTCTTAAAGGTCAAGCGAATATTGGAAATGAAAGTTAAGAACCCAACATTACTGGAGGTAGGAGGATCGGGGGGAAAAATGTTTCCCATTAGGGAAAATGAAACTTTGAATAAAAAAATACCACACAGAACAAAATTAAAGGAATTTAAGAGGGAAAAAATAACCAATCAATACTATATAAAATAACATTGGAAAGTGTGCTTGCTTTACATGTGAATCACTTTCTTTACATAAGGGCCATTAAAACATTGACTCAAGAGCTAGAAGGCATAGTATGTGGACTAATTTGATAATTTCATTATATTTACAAGTAATGGCACAGTTTATCTGTAAATATATATTTCTAACACTAGAGTAGAAAAAATGTGAAAATAAAAGGAAGTATGAGGAGAGAATAGTCACATTCAAAACAGTTTCTGTTGGTTGCACACAATTTTATCACATTTAATCAATTTCCTGGTTTTTAGAACCTTTATTATAAATTATACTATAATCATTGTACTTCAATTAAACAATATTTCTGAGTGCTGACTATGTGATACTAACAACTCTGTGAAATAGTGCTATTATCAGCATATCTGTACTTAATAGATAATATATATATACACACACACATATATATGCCTATGTATTTTATAAAAGAAGAAACTCAGATTAAAAGTTTCAATTTAAACCTAAATACATAGTTAAATTTTAAAAATAAAAAATACATATCTATATATTTTTTAAAGAAAGAAACTGAGATTAAAAATTTAGATGTAGGGGCGCCTGGGTGGCGCAGTCGGTTAGCGTCCGACTTCAGCCAGGTCACGATCTCGCGCTCCGTGAGTTCGAGCCCCGCGTCAGGCTCTGGGCTGATGGCTCAGAGCCTGGAGCCTGTTTCCGATTCTGTGTCTCCCTCTCTCTCTGCCCCTCCCCCGTTCATGCTCTGTCTCTCTCTGTCCCAAAAATAAATAAACGTTGAAAAAAAATTAAAAAAAAATAAATAAAAATTTAGATGTAAACCTAAAATGTGTAATTTTTGCACTTATGGGTGGTTAATTGAGGATAACTTCCAAAGAATGGAATTACTAACTCAACATTGTAAAAAGAATTGTAAGACTCTTGACTGATTTTGCCAAATATCTCTCCAAAGATGTTATGCCAATTTATTCTCTAAGTTTATGACAGTGCACGAGGGTTCATTTTCCTTGCTAATAGTAAGGAAATTAAAATTAAGGAGAAAAAAAGAATTTTGTCAAAGAGTACCCACAGAATGGTTTATTATTGGATAAGTTTTTCTTTCTCCAGTTATTAACCTGATTTGAATATATAGTGTGGTGTGTATGTGTGTGTGTGTGTGTGTGTGTGTGTGTGTGCACGTATATATGAAATTATACACACACGTCTATATATCCACTGCACCTGAGGAAAGACTTGAAAGAGGTTCAGTACTCAGATAATGGAAGTCAAGGCTGTGGTGGAGCCTCATTAAGAAAGTCTGGAAGGGGCGCCTGGGTGGCGCAGTCGGTTAAGCGTCCGACTTCAGCCAGGTCACGATCTCGCGGTCCGTGAGTTCGAGCCCCGCGTCGGGCTCTGGGCTGATGGCTCAGAGCCTGGAGCCTGTTTCCGATTCTGTGTCTCCCTCTCTCTATGCCCCTTCCCCGTTCATGCTCTGTCTCTCTCTGTCCCAAAAATAAATAAACGTTGAAAAAAAAAATTAAAAAAAAAAAAAAGAAAGTCTGGAAGTCACTAAGTCTTGACCTGGTGGGTGAGAACATGAAGCTGGTGATGTTCACATTGCCCGTGATTGTATTTTTCAAAAGGAATCAGCTCACAATGTCTCATGAAACTCTAGCAGCCTAAACTTTCAGGTATTAAAGAGGACAACAGTGGGCTCAACCAAGATTTTGTGCAGGCAATTCTTGAGACAGAGGTGATAACCCATAGCTTGAAGCCATTTTCCGCCAGCTGCCCCTTGACCAATACCTGTAAAATAGTGACCTCCAGGAAAACAAGGGACCAGATACTCATCCAAGAGGAAACCCAGCAGGTACTAGACCACTAGAAGCCTGGCCACATGTGAAGGATGCCCATCTCAGGTTTACATGGAGGAATGGAGGGAGTTGGGAGAATGTTTGTGAACTTGAGAATCACCTTCAGGAGACTTGGGCAGGACTGTGGTGCCACCTCATTCTTCTCAGGGAGTTTTCTGCTTCCTGCCACTCCTCAGACTGTTCAGGTTGAGACAGAGCAGGGGCCACACCACTGTCCCCTCCAACCTAGATTGCAGAAATTTCTGGCAGTAAGAAAGCAAAACTTTCCTGTCCTCATGCCACAGGGAACCCTGTTAGCTTCTCCCAAGCATCTGTTTGGCTGTGACTCTCAGAGGGGACCTGCTTTAGGAAACCCTGGCCTTAAACTAGACTCAGGCTTAGGACTGAAGGGCAGGGTGTCAGGTTCCCCTTCCCTTAGATTTTGTTGATATATTTAATTTTAATTTGTTTTTAAGGGCTAAAACTACCTTTCTAATTGTTAAAAAAAAAGCTGTGTACATGTATATGTGTATATGTGTATGGTTTGTGTAGATGCGTATGCGTTTGTGAGCGTTTGCATGTGTATGACTTCCTTGTGATGTGGCTGCAGCAAGCTCATACCAGCTCAGGACAACCAGTAATTACATTTTCAGAAATTTTTGCAAACCTTTTTATTGGTAGTTTGAAATCAGCCATCTTAGAGGTATTTACCTAATGTTAAAATATAGACTATAGAACATAAAGCTTTACAAATCAGGTTTTTATCCTCCTGGAGAGTGTCTGTCCACAAATTTTGCACATTACTTTCACAGGTGAATAAATTGAAGTCCAAAAGTTACATTGACAAATTTATGGTCACCTACATAGGTAGAGGCAGGGAAGCTAACCACTGAATACCTTTTGTGAACATGGGTCAGTTGTTTCATCTAGGATAATTGAGTTAACTTATCAATAAGATTCTAAGTCATTGACTACCTCCCACCACCACCTCGAAATTAGTTCATACCAGTAGCAGTGAGCACAGCCAGTATCTCGATGTTGGTTTCCGACACCATTCTCTAGTAAAAGGAACCAAGGATTCTTGCAGAAATGGCTCATTGTAGGGCTAAGACAAGGGATACACAAAATGAGCCTGTAGTAGTGCCATAAAGCAGAAGAAACAAAGGGATGATAGTGCACTAACGGAACACAATAGTCACCTGAAAGGGCTCCCTAGAACCAAAGCCGGCACAGTTTGAACAAAAATAAGTAAATAACAGAACTGGATTATAGCCAAAAGCTTAAAACAAATATTCATGAGTTCATACACATGAAAATAATTGACTGAATGCTTAATAAGGGAGGACAGATAAATATTTCACACAAAAGATTTCCAAATAATTTATGGAGTTACTCTCCCCTCAAGGAGGTGGAGTTCTCCTTAAGTGTGGGCTGCTCATAGTGACTTCCTTTCAAATGATACATTGTGGAAAGAGGGAAAAAGTAACTTGATAATGAAGAGAAATAAGAAACACTACTTCTTCCAGGTCATCAAGGTTAGCATAGTGCAAGGTTAGTAAGCAGTAAGCAATGTGCATAATATGTGATAAGAGGTGAAGAAATGGCATTTTGCTTCCGTGGTCATTCTGTCCCTGCAAAATCACCAGTCTCACAGTGAGAGGAACATAACACAAACTGAAATTGAAGGCCATTCTACAAAACATCTGTCCAATACTTCTCAAATTGTTAAGATCATCAGAAACAAGGGAAGTCTGAGAAAATGTGACAGCCTCAAAAAGCCAATGGAGTCATGACAACTAATTGTATTCCTGATGAGATTTTGAAACAGAAAAAGGACATTAGGTAAAAATTAAGGATATCTGCATAAACTGTGGACTTCAGTTAATATTAAAGTATCAGTTTCATATCATTAGTTGGAACACATATATTATACAGATGCAAGATGATGATGATGATAATAATAATAATAATAATAATAGAAACTGTTATTCTAAACTATTATAAAATAGAAAGGTTATTTTTGAAAAGTCACTTTGTTTATCATCACATTAAACTCTTTAGCTGTAAAGTCTTTAAATAAGGCTCTCCCATTCTTTATTGAAAAAAGATCAAGCTGATATGTTAGCAGCTTATATAAAACAGCGTCATTGCTAGAATGGCAAACAGTTTTCCAAGACCTTGGTTAAGGAACTGTAAAATCTAACTATGAAATGAAGCATATAGTGTATTTATTCATCTGAAGATATAGAAACAAAGTCAGTAGCACCAAAATCAATAGCAGAGTGTTTCAATCTTTGCATGAAAGTCGCAATAAACTATTTGAAATGTTCTATTTTTTAATCCACTTTAAATATTCAATACTTGGTTATTATAAGGTAATTGAAGTCATTTTTTGTATTAGCTACCAATACTTGCTTTATCTTCACTTAATACATTCATTTTGGCCAGATAGTTGCTCATTAATAAACCAATTTAAAGACCAATATGTAAGAAAGGGAAGACGAAAACTATATCCATTGCATGTATTGGTTCAGAAGAGTTCTGAGGAAAAGTCCATGGCAGCAAGAGGTTGAAGCTATCATTGAAAACAAATGTGAAGAATGACAACTATACCATTTTAGGTATTTAAAGTTTCTTCATCATACTGGAAAAGAAAAATTGAGAATAAACTTCTTAAAAAAGATAGTTTTTCTAATATTTTTCAAGTATTATGATAATTTTTGTACATTTAATGTGTATCAGATTTGAAAGCTAGATTCTTACCCCTCTACTTATTTATAAAATAAGAAAGAAAACACTAAAAATAAGTCATACAAAATGAATACAGTAAGATTTTTACTAAATGGAAGGTTAGCCCATATATGTGGATATGTTACCATATTTCCTAGATAGGTAGCCAACTGAATTCTTTGCAAATCCAAAGACTGAAGGAAACTGTTAAAATCAAAGTTAATTTTTCCAAAGTAGGATATTTAGTTAAGAGTTTTTATGTAGCAGTAGTAAAAACAAATTCAGAATAATTTATAAATGAAAAATATATACTATCATTTTAAATTTATAAAACTACAGTAAACTGGCCAAACTATCCCCCATCTGAATTAACCTTGCTACTGAACTAAAATATATATATATATATATATATATATATATATATATACTAGATACTACTAGATATATTAGTTATAGGTCAATGTCTATTAATTTTTTAATAATTACTTATAAAAAGAAAACAAGACATTTAAACGAGAAAACAATTTTGTTTTTTAATTTTAGAGAGGGTACATGAGCAGGGGACAGGAGCAGAGGGAGAGAAAGAGAGAATCTTAAGCAGGCAGGGCTTGATCCCATGCCCCTTGGATCATGACCTGAGCTGAAATCAAGAGTCAGGTTCTCAACTAACAGCCACCCAAGCACCCCACACAAGAAAATTTTTCAAGTAATAGCTAATGAGTTGATAATTACAAATTATCCTTGACCTGAAAATCCAAAGGGAGTCATTTATATTGTGATAGACATAGCTCATAAGGGATCTAACTATTTCTGTTTCTAAATGAGGCTCCCCTGATGATCTGAAATAGGAAACAGGACATAACCATATCATAATCATTGCAGTTTGACATTATAAGGGGGAGAAATGAATATTCATTTCAAATCAATACTTCTCCAGAACTGGCAAGCTTCAATCAGTCAATAAAAGTAGAATTATAATGGGGTGCCTGAGGGGCTCAGTGGTTAACTGATCTCGATTTCGGCACAGGTCATAATCACAAGGTTTGTGAGTTTGAGTCCCGTGTTGGACTCTTGCAATGACAGCACAGAGCCTGCTTGGGATTCTCTCTCTCCTCTCTCTTTGTCCCTCCTTTACTTGTCCCTCAAAAGTAAATAAACATATTTTTAACTTAAAAAAAGAAGTAAGATATTAAAAAATGAATTAACAGTGCTCAGAGTAAATGGAGCTCAACAAGAATGGCAGCTTAAATGGGTTTAACTTAGACTCAAGTCAATTGTCACAGAGTAGAGAAAAGGGTACATTTGTAACACAGTAAGACTATCATTATACTGTAATAGCCAAAAGTGTTCAGGAAGGACATTTTTAGCGTACATTTTACAGTAAGTCAGAATGACTGAACTTTCTTTTTTCTCGCTGCAGACTAATATACCAATTAGAATATTAACACAATGACTCATGTTTTAAAACATTTTTATTTGATATTATGTATTCTAGAGTACATGTAACAAAATTTTGATTATTTTATGTATTCAGGCATATCTAGACAGTTTGGGAATTATTCATAACTTTTATTATTTATTATAATGATTACTAAATATTTACTTTAGATATAATTGGCAATAAATTAATTCCTCTCTGTCATTGGAATTAAGAACAATCTGGTTGGTAGAAGGATAGTATAGGATAATCTCATAAGATACCCTTGTTTTCTAGAGTCCACATTTAAAGTGAAATAAGATCACAAGTGGCATAGTTGATTCTGAACAGAAAGATACCAAACACTAATGTCTTCTTACTTTGGAGGAAATTCCAGACAGAAATAATGTTTAGAAGTAATATTTCCAGAGATGGACCAATTTCTTTGAATTGTAGAAAGTCAGAATTACATGAAAAGAATTTTCCAGTCTGTTTCTGCATGTCCTATGAAGTTTGAAAAAATAGTGAAGGCACTTTTAAAACTCTAATTCTCATTATAAAAATACATTTATTTTTACATAGCATAAAAATACCTTTACGTATCAGAAAGTTCTGATCTGATTTGAAAATATCTGTGTTGAGTTTAAAAGTTACAACTAGTAGAGTGGCACCTGAGTAGCTCAGTCGGTTGAGTGTCTACTCTTGATTTCAGCCCAGGTCATGATTCCAGGGTCATGGGGTAGACCCTACCTAAGGTCCTCTCTCCTTTTGACTCTCTCTCTCTCTCAAATAAATTTTTAAAAAATTTAAAAAGTTACTAATGGAATTAAAAAGAGTAAGTTTTAGAAATGGGAGTTTGCTAAATGCCACCTTTTATACAAAAATATAGTAAGATCTCTAGGTCACTCAGATTGGAAGACTATGATAACAATATTACCAGTCATGAGTGCCATTGCTGATTATAATAGAATTCCTTAATCATTCTTTTTAAAGAAATAATAATTTTATATTATACGATTATACATTAATTGTATATCCATCCATCAAAAAATGAATGAGAATAATTTAAACTTTCAAGTACATAAGACGAGCAGAATTTCAGAAAAAAAAAAGTTTTTTAAAGGATCCTATCATCTACTGATCTAATTTCACAAATGAAGCATTTGACGCTTAGAGAAGTCAGACTTGTGTCCCCCTGGTAATCTCTTTAGGGCAGATTACAAATGCTTGCAAATTTGTGCTTATACAAATTGCTATAGATATTGCTTCTCTATTTTCTATTTGCGGCTAGTTACTTACTTGGGCAGCCTTGCTGTCCAAGCAAGGGATATGAGCTAGTGTCCACATTGGAGTTCCAGCTAATTGACCATTTCCTCCCTATTGAGAGAATCACACATATGGCATGATCATAATGATACTCGTATATATTTTCATGGGGAAGCTAATTAATTTCTAGCTTGGGAAGTATCTTTCTTACATTAGGTTATATGTAACCTAATATAACCCCATCTGCCCTTTTAATATTCTTAATCATCTTTTCTTTCTCTATTATTTCAGTCCGTGTTTCATTCCATTTATATATAACACAATAACTCTGATAGTGTAGAATAGTAATTTTAAAGATGGGAAGGAAAACAATGTATTTGGAAATATATTTTGATACCTAAATTTAATTGCAATACCTTTAAAGTTAAGGCAAATCCATAAGTTGTATACCTTCTCTTCCTGTAGAAACGTAACATGTTTTTTTTTCCATCACCAAAATTCACAATAGAGAGCTAGATAGATGGATATTTGATATATTTGAATACATGATAAACACCTTTATTTTTTTGATGAAAAAAATATGAAGGAAAATGAGTTATCAACTTTATTTAGAAAATATAAATTAATTTAGTGAGTACAAAGAAGCATGCCCAAGTTAAAAAAAATGTTGAGAAGAAACGGAAAAATAATGTGAAGAGACTCTAAATACTTAAAAAAATGTTTAACATTTATTTATTTTTTGAGAGACAGAGAGTAAGAGCATGGGAGGGGCAGAGAGAGAGAAGGAGACACAGGAACAGAAGCAAGTTCCAGGCTCTGAGCTGTCAGCACAGAGCCTGATGTGGGGCTCGAACTCACGAACCGTGAGATCATGACCTGAACCAAAGTCAGATGCTTAACCAATTGAGACACCCAGACACCCCAAGACTCTAAATATTTTAAAGTTTTTGTATTCTTCTTATAGCTGGAGAGAGGTAGCCATGAGAATAATCAGAATCCAGCAAGGTAGAACCTTATGTTCAGATATTAAACTAGAAATGGTATATCACATTTCTAGGGTTTACGGCACATACTCTGGGAACATAAAGTACCTGAGTTTGACACCCAGTTCTGCTGCTTGCTGCTGTGCTATTTATTTAACATATCATGTCTCAATTTCCTCGGCTATAAAATGAAATAAATACAGTATCTTTTAGGGTTCTCGTGAAAAATAAATAGCCAATACATGTAATATGCTAGAGATTGTCCTTAACATCTGACAGAGTGGAGCCGCTTGGGATTCTCTCTCTCCCTCTCTGCCCCTTCCCAGCTTGCTCTCTCTCTCTTTCTCCCTCTCTCTCTCTCTCAAAAAAAAAAAACAGTAAAAACAACAACAACAATAATGACAATGACGACAACAACAACAAACCTATGCTCAGGGAGCCTGGGTGGCTCAGTCTGTTAAGTGGTCGACTTTTGATTTTGGCTCAGGTCAAGATCTCATGGTTTGTGAGTTTGAGCCCTGCATTGAGCTCTGTGCTGACAGTGCAGAGCCTGCTTGGGATTCTCTCTCTCCCCTTCTCTCTGCCCCTCCCTCGCTCATGCTCTCGTGTGTTCTCTCTTACTCTCAAAAATAAATAAACTTAAAAATTGTTTTTAAAAAACTGTTCTTAACACATGAAAAGTCCTCAAAAGAATTTACTATTTTTATTTTTTCATCATTTTTTGCCAATTTTCTTGACAAGAAGTTATCCTAATGATATTATGATGAGAAATACATGCAAGTAAAGTCATAATACCTAGAGGCAAAACAATTATTGAGGAGGTAGTCTTCCTTCCTGTGTTGAAACTTTTCTAAGCAAAAACTACACTTTCAGGATGTTTTGCAACTAACATTCCAGGAGAGAAGTCAATTGCATCAATTGGATCCAAAAGCATAAGACTTGAAAAACAGAATGGAGGCAGAGATCACTGCATGTGAGAGTGTGAAATAGGTAGACCCCACATTCTATTATCTGATTGCTAGCTTTAGGAATGTCAGAGGCTGTTGTAACAGTGACAGGGCAGAAGAGCAGCAGTGACTGCACTACTACGTGACCTTTCTATTATGGCATCACAGGTGTGAATTTAAGGCCAACAGTCCAGGCACAGTCCCATGAGATTGTCCAAATATCTAATTGCTCATCTTAAATCTCTTTTGGCTAGAAATACCTAGGGTAGTTTCTGATATTTGTATCAGAATGATACCGTGCTTGGGACCATCAATAACTGCAGTATGTAACCACCAGAAACAGGATGACCATAAACACTGTAATGAATAGCAGGGTCAACCCTGTAATCAAAATGGTTTGAACTATAGTTTCTTTGGTGGGGGTCAATTGATCATGGTGCCCTAGAACCAAAATGGATGAACAATCTAAAAAAAGTCCTACTGGACCCGTGATAAAAAATAATAATAGAGACATAAATATATAGATATATGATGATGCTAGATGATAGATACTAGGTAGATGATTAGGTAGGTAGATAGATAGATAGATAGATAGATGATAGACTCATGATAGATAGATGATACATAGATGATAGATATAAAACCCTCTAGTTCTGGAAGAAAGGAATACTCAATTTAGAGTATTTTGGCTTAGGGACTTCAAACTGATATGAATTTCTGGTGTCACAGAAAGTCACTGTGATTTATCACTCAGATGGAAAACAGAAGAGGCAGAGAATGGCTTGGTAATATCTCAAAATATCTAGTCCATTTGTGAGCCTACCTTGTGCTTTTTTTTTTCACTACCAACATGCAAATGTGAATTAGTACCACTGGAACTTGGCACAGTCCACATTGGCTTCTTGTGACAAGAAAGCTTTGGTGAAGCCCCTTTCCCTCCTTAGCAAACAGAAATAATTATATGATACCACATCTATCATGGATTTCAAAAGTTAATACCACTATGAGGGACTTAAAATGTTGAGGACTGGTGATTCCTACCCATTCTCTCATTTTATCCTATTTCACTTATGTAGAAAACAGGAATTTTAAAGAAGATAAGAAGATTAATTGTAAGTGTAACTGGCATCCACACTAATGGCAGATAGTTTCCTAATATAATCTCTTCACTTGAACGAATCGACACAGATCCTGTCATCTTTTATAAGCTTTCAGGCTAATGATTTATATTATATCCCAAGCACCCACAAATACTATTAACAACTTGTTTTCAACTGACAGTAACAGCAGCATTTCTTTCTGGCTTACTTCAGTTTTCTGTCATAATCTAGTCTGTAGAATCATTGTATGCCTCTCATCTTAGGACTATCATCAAGAACCACCATACTGATTGTACAGCAATGTGACTCAACCTGGAAAACCCAAGTAGCAAGTATCATAGACAACCTGATAATTCATTGATAGACCAGGTGATGACATAAATAAAACAAAACCTATGGAAAGCAGTGCTCTGGAGTGTGTCAAAATACTATCTAAAATCAAATAACAATTGCTGAATTGTTGTACCCTCTACCCTTAAGAAAGAGGTACAATATTTGGTGAACCTGTTCGAATTTCAGAGGAAATGAATATCCCAGGTTGGCATCTGTCTCCAATACATTTTAAAGAAGTCTTTAAAGGGACACCTGGGTGTCTCAGTCAGTTAAGCATCTGACCACTTCAGGTCATGATCTCACGGTTTGTGAGTTCAAGCCCCGTGTCAGGCTCTGTGCTGACAGCTCAGAGCCTGGAGCCTGCTTTGGATTCTATGTCTCCCCCTGTCTCTGCCCCTCCCATGCTCATGTTCTGTCTCTCTCTGTCTCTCAAAAAAAAATAAATGTTTAAAAAAATAAAAAAAATAATGAAGAACCCTTTAAAGCTACAAATTTTGAATAAGGGAGTTTAGGATAAGAGAAGGCATTTCACTTTATTCAAAATGCTATGCAAGCCCTGCAACTTGAGCCAAATGACACAACAAATCAGATTCCCCTTTCCTATTTCCCTGTTAATTTAAATAAAGTGTATATTTCCACACGCTTTATGGTTCAGTCTTTTAGTTTAGGATATTTGTGTGGGAAAGAATTTTGAGAAATGAGCATCAACATTTCTGGATATAAAGACTACTGTGGAAGAGGGAATGTGGCCACAAATAGAGCTAGTACCCTAAAGTTCTAATATCAAAGAGAGTTGCTTAAGGGAAAGATTATAGGCAAGGAAATATCAAAATATACACAATCGTCTTAACTTTCATTTTTCTTCAGAAAGTTGTGCTAAGCTGCATATAAACAAGATTACAGGAAAGAGAGAACTCTCCCTTGTATTGCTCTACATATTTATAAAAAACAGAGGGTGGGAGATGTTTACTTGACTGTCTTCAAGAAGTTTCCCCAAAAGTTAGATGAGAACCCAAGATTTGAGTCCCAAAAACATTTTTGGAGGTGATAAAAGGAAACATTTATAAGAAAGATGGCCAATAAAGTGTGTGTTTTATGAGTAGTTTTTACCTGTGGATATTGAGCCATAATTTCCTATTGGTTGTGAGGGGCTTCTGGGGTCATTGATTCCTTGGTATTTCTAGCCTGCCACATGCATGGGCTGAGCATCAGAATGTTTCCAACAATAATGACTAGGTGCTTACAGTAGGAAACAATCAAGTTGGCTGGTACAAGCGACTACATGACAAGGCATATATAGATGGAGTCATTAAAAACTTCTTCTGCACCCTGGTCCACTCCTTCTACAGTTGGATCCACTCATTTGCTGTTAGTAATTCTTCACCATAATGGCTGATCATAACTTCTAGAATAATAATTACAATAGTGGTAAAGAGCCACAGTGACATTATTGCTGTTTATTATCTTTTCTTTATGCTGGAAATATATATAATTTCATGTAAGACAATTTCCTGTCCCTTCCATGGTGAAAGGGGTAGGTCAGTCTCTTGAGTTCACTTGCCACCAAGGGGATCATTAGTCTCCTAGAAAGATAGTAACAAGCTGGGGACTCAGGTTTTATCTCTGCTGGTGACTTTAGCTCTGGCAGTAGCTGGAATCATTTTGGTGAGAGGGAGTTCACACTGTTGGGCCCATGCATAACCTTCATACTAGATACCGAGAGAACTCTGTTCACAGGTCTATTAGGCAAGCACATTACTGACCAAGAATAGACAGTGGTTAATATCCATATATTATAAATATGGTGGTTCA
This sequence comes from Lynx canadensis, assembly GCF_007474595.2. Classification (NCBI taxonomy): domain Eukaryota; kingdom Metazoa; phylum Chordata; class Mammalia; order Carnivora; family Felidae; genus Lynx; species Lynx canadensis. Next base: position 67,698,107 of record NC_044306.2, read on the forward strand.
GTATCTCTTCTGCAAAAGATGCTGCTTTCAGGACATGGGACACAAAAATTCACACACTGATGCTGATTCCCATAGACTCATTCACAAGCCTTTTTCCAAGATACTCTTGTCATTTATTACAACTGCTTCATCAAGGAACTGACAAAATAAGTCAAAGGATTCATATCTGCCCCTGATTCTGTTGTATGAGCTTACTTTCAACCACTTCTTCCTCCACACAAAGATGATGACTAGGTGTACTACTTGAAATTAATGTGTATTATTTTCCTTAGTCTCTATGATTCAGTGTAGGATTGTCACTGGTAGCACCCAATTTTAATCCTTTTATAATATATAGAAATAACCCAGTCTTGAGCCTGGCCTGATCTTTTTTCCTGGTCATAAAGAAAAACCAATGATGCCATAGGTGTGAGCTGAATGAGAGGTATTGATGTAATTGGAGCTATTGACATGAAATCTGGGATATTTGATCATATACTTTACTTACACTATGTGAACATACTAATAATCCAGCTTTCAAAAATATACATTTCGAAGCACCTGTGTGGCTCAGTTGGTTAAGCGTCTGACTCTTGATTTCAGCTCAGGCCATGATCTCATGGTTTAGGAGATGGAGCCCTGTGTCAGGCTCCATGCTGACAGCATGGAGGCTGCTTGGGATTCTGTCTTCCTCTCTCTCTGCCCCTCCCCTGGTTGCTCTCTATCTCTCTCTTTCAAATAAAAATAAACTTAAATAAATAAAATAAATAAATAAATAAATTGTGTGTGTGTGTGTGTGTGTGTGTGTGTGTGTGTATTGACTTAACATGTCAAGGACATTATTTAGTCTTGTTTCTAGCCTCCAATTTCTTTCCTTTCTCCGTATAACTTTTTTTTCAAGACAATAGAAAGAGTAACTTAAGAAAAAACAAAGATAAAATATAGCAAGTCACTAGCTGCCTAAATCTCTCCAAATTATTTCCATAACATAGAAACTAAATCCAATCTCTGTAAGAGGGCTACAGTATGCTCCCTCATCTGGCTCCTGACTCTGCTACATTTTTTACCTCCCTTCCTCTCAATAACTACTGTAAAAACCTATAAGTTTATTTGCTTGTAATATTTGGTGGGGTGGATGTGTGTTTATTTCCTCATTGGATTAAAACTTTGCATTAAAGTTGACTTGACTAGACTATTCCTATAAATTTTATTAGCTATTTTATTATGACTAATTGCACTATACCAGTTTTGAAAATATAGTATGATAATCAAAATAATACGTCTGGAAATGTAAAGAATTTATAGTTTGCACACAAGTAAACTGCTATATAAATTTACTCATGTGCTCATTTTGGACATTTCTGAGCGTAACTGTGTTTCATACTTGAAACCTCAGAGTTTTAACACACATATCTAGGGAATTATTTTGATTTCTGAAATACTTTTTATAACTCAGTTTAGTGCCCATAATTTAATGTCACTTAATGTTGTTGCTCCTAATTAAAATATATACTGTGTCATGTGACCAGAAAATTTTGAATAATAATGTCTAAGAATTTAGAAAATGCCTAAGTTAGAGCTCTTAGAGCAATGCTAACTCAATCATTTATCATGTAATAATCTGATATATTTAAGAACAAATAAACATTACAATTACTGTGCAATATAGCAAATAAAAATGAATTTGTGAAACCTTAATTTTTATAGTATATGCTTATAAAGAGTTGATTTTATATACTCTTTTATATTTTAAATTATTTTAGAGCAATAATTATTTAGAAATTATTTTAAAGCAACTTTTGGAGACTTGAAGATTTATGGGATGCTAAGTCTTTGAGAAAAAAATAAGACACAAAAAAATGAATTTGCTAAACTCAGAAAATAAGTAATTTGTTCTTTCCTGGTACCTTTAAAAGTGTTAGCCAGTTGGAATAATTAAGAAGGATTTTCAAAAAATTTTCAAAAAGATATTTTTGAATTAACATATATCTGTCGCTAATATATTATTGTCAGTTATTCAATGCATGATGATACCAAATCGTTGGAAAAATAAAATCTAATGAGATAATCTAATGAATCCAATGGAAACTATGTCTTTATAAGATAAATATCTCCTTTTAGCATAGTCCAGATTTTTATTTTTTTTTGGAAATATCTTGTACTTCTGTGAGAAGGAGTGGTGGGTAAAGATGTTTCATCATATAAATTAGTGAAGAATCTTTTTGGCAATATACAACAGATGTGAATTTGAGTTGTGATGGTAGCTACCAGCTGTGCTGCTCCCCAACTCACCAGAAATCATGTACACGTGACATCTATGAATAATAAGGAGTAAAAAGAACCAGCAAAAATACCTCTTATAGGTGTTGTTAGAAACATCCCCTCTTTCTTTTTCTTGGAGGATGTGGTACCTCTGTTAAAGTATGTGAATTTTTAAACAAACGTAATTGTAATGATTTTGAGTCTAGTGGGTAAATTCAAAGCCCATTATCTATTTCAACAGATCAGGTTTCTTTCTGGTACTCCATTTTTTTTTCCCTGTTGCATATTTAATGTGAAATGCCAAAGAGTTTTAAACATATTTGAAGGGCTTTTTTTGAAATTGGGATTGCTCAGGGCATCTCTAAGGAAGGGGCAGTCTAGACATCTAAAACTATGACACACTGAGAGCCTGGATAATCATGATTAAAAGAAACACATTCAAAGTAGTAGGATACCGGGGCAGAGAAAATTAACACTGGCCTTGAATACAAGCACGAAATTAAAGTAAAGAAAAGCATTGCAAGCCTTTTCTAGAGTGCCCTATAACTGGAAATATACAGTGTGTAGTGTAGCCTTTTCACAGTGGTTTCCTTTACTTAGCCATGTGCATGCAGTTAAGCAATATCATTTGGAGGCTTGGAAACTCATTTCTTTTTACTGCTGAATAACACTCCACTATATAGATGTACCAAAATTTGTGTATGCATTCACCTATTGAGAGGTATCTTAATTGCTTCCAGTGTTTGGCAATTATGGATAAAGCTGCTATAAACATTCACGTGCAGAATTCTGTTTGTATTCAATTCTTGAACTCATTTATATATTGCTGGATTACATGCTAAGAGTTCAGCTTTGTCAAAATTGCCAACCTGTCTTCCAAAGTTGCTACATCATTTTACACTCACACCAAGAATTAATGAGAGTTCTTACTGCTCCACACCCTTTCTATATTTGATAATTGTCAGTAATTTGGATTAAGGCCATTCTAATGAATCTGTAGTAGTCTTTCAATGTTGTTTTAATCTGTAATTCTTTAATAGTATATGATGTAGAGCATTTTTCCTGTGCTTATTAGCCATCTGTATTTCTTTTTAGTGGATTGTATATTCAGATGTATTTTCTATTTTTTAATTTGTTTTTGTTTTCCATTATTGAGTTTAAAGAGTTCTTTGTGTATTTAGAATATAAATCCTTTATCAGATATGTGTTTGATAAGTATTTTCTCCCAAGTAATAGCATGTATTTTTATTATCTTAAAAGTATCTTGCTCAGAATTCCAACTCATTTTATTCTTTCATAGATGATGCTTTTGGTGCTGTATCTAAAACTTCATTACCAAGGGGCACCTGGCTGGCTCAGCCAGTTAAGCGCTGACCCTTGATTTTGGCTCAGGCTCTGTGCTGATCACGTGAAGACTGCTTGGGATTCTCTTTCTCCTTCTCTCCCTTCCTTTCCCCCACTTGCTTGCTCTCTCTCAAAATAAATAAATAAACTTTAAAAAATAAAAATAAAATAAAAATTTATTGCCAAACTTAGGCTCGCCTAGGTTTCCTCCCATGATATCTTCTAGAATGTTTTTGTAGTTTGGCATTTTACTTCTGGTCTACAATTCACTTTGAGGTAATTGTTGTGAAAAGTGTCTATATTTGTTGTTTTTGCATGTCAATGTCAAATTTTTCCAGCATCATTGTTGAATAGACAGACTATCATTTCCCTACTGAATTCTCTGTGTTTTTTTATCAAAGACCAGTTGACTATATTTGTGTGAGTCCATTTCTTGGCTCTCTATTGTGTTGCAGTCGTCAGTTATTTCATCATTACCAAGTTGCCTCGATTATTATAACTTTAGAGTAAAACGTAAAGTGTCAGTTGAGTCTTGTGTTGGCTGTTCTGGACCTTTCCATATAAATTTTAGACACATTTTTTGAATACCCACAAAATAATTTGCTGGGATTTTGAGTGGGATTGTATTGAATTTATACATAAACTTGGGAAAAAATAACAATAAGTTGTTTTATTCATAAACATGGAATATCTCTTTATTTATAATCTCTTTAATTTTTATCAGAGCTTGATAATTTTCCTCATATATATCTTGTATATATTTGTTAGATATATACCTAAGTTTTTCTTATTTTTTGGTGGTAACGAATGTGGTATTATGTTTTAAATTTCAAATCCAAATTATTCATTGATGCTATAATGGAAATGAATGCACTTTTGTATGTTAACTTATGTTTTAAAACCCTTGTTTAACAGTTCCAGGAGTTGTGTGTGTGTGTGTGTGTGTGTGTGTGTGTGTATGTGTGTGCACTCTCATCAGTTCTTTGGATTTTCTTCAGAATTGTGTCATCTGCCAAAAAAGACAGTTTTAGTTATTTTCTCCCAATCAATATACATCTAATTTCCTCTTCTTGTCATATTTCACTAGCTAGGAATTTTAGTGTGAAGCTGCCTTCCTCTCAGTTTTAGGGTAAAAGTGTCTAGTTTTTATCAAGCATGATACAAGCTGCAAGTTTTTGTAGAAGTTCTTTTTAAAAAAATTTTCCTAATGTTTATTTATATTTGAGAGAGAAAAAAAGAGAGAGAGAGAGAGAAAGAAAGCATGCGTGGGGAGGAGCAGAGAAAGAGACACAAAATCCGAAGCAGGCTCTAGGCCCTGAGCTGTCAGCACAGAGCCCAACACAGGGCTCGAACTCATGAACCAAGAGATCATGACCTGAGCCGAAGTTGGACAGTTAAGCAACTGAGTCACCCAGGGGCCCTTGTAGATGTTCTTTATCAAGATGAAGTTCTCTGAATTCCTAGTTTACTAAGTGTTTTTGTCATCAGCAGATGTTGGATTTTGTCAATGATTTTTCTGCATCTATTGATAAAATCATATGGTTTTTCTATTTTATACTTTTGATGTAATGGATTGTATTAATTGATTGCAAATGATGAATCAGTCTTGTACACCTGGAATATATTCTGCTTTATTATGATGTATATTTTTATACATAATTAGATTCTATTTGCTGGTATTTTGCTGACAATATTTGCATCTATATTCATGAGAAATATTGATCAGTAGTTTTATATTCTTGTCATGGCTTTTTCTACTCTTGATATTAGGATAATTCTGGTTTCATAGATGAGTTAGAAAGTGTTACATCTGTTTCTATTTTTCTGTGAGATTGTAAAGAATTCATCCAAATTATTTTTAAAAATTTTTGGTAGAAATCACAGCGAATCTATCTGGGTCTGGTGACTTTATTTAGGAAGGTTATTAATTACTGATTCAATTTTTTTTAAGGTTTATTTATTTTTGACAGAGACAGAGAGAGAGAGACAGAGCATGAGCTGGGGAGGGGCAGAGAGAGAGGGAGACACAGACTCTGAAGCAGGCTCCAGGCTCTAGAGCTGTCAGCACAGAGCCCGACGTGGGGCTCAAACTCACAGACTGAGAGATTGTGACCTGAGCCGAAGTCGGGCACTCAACCGACTGAGCCACCCAGGCGCCCCACTGATTCAATTTCTTTAACAGATATAAGCTTAATCAGATTATTTATTCATCTTCGTGTGAGTTTGTAAGATGGATGTCTCAAGGAACCGATTCTTTTCACATAAGTTATCAAATTCATGGATTTGTTCATATTTCTTTATTTTTTTTATAACGTTTATTTATTTATTTATTTTGAGAGACAGAGAGGCAGTAGGTCAGGGTAAAAGAGAGGGAGAGAGAAAGAATCCAAAGCAAGCTCTGCCCTGTAAGCACAGAGCCTATCATGGGACTTGAACTCATGAACCATGAGATAATGACTTGAGCCAAAATCAAGAGTCTGATGTATAACGGACTGAGCCACCCAGGTGCCCCTTCCTTTATTAGTTTTTTAATGTCCATAGGAAAAGTGCAGGTGTCCTTTTTTTTTCATTTCTGATATTAGTAATTTCGTTCTTTATTTTCTTAGCTTGATTAGAAGTTTATTAGTTCAATTAATTTTTCTTAAAAAATTTTTAATGTTTATTTATTTTTGAGAGAGAGACAATGTGAACAGGGGAGGAGCAGAGAGTAAGAGAGTGACATAGAATCCTAATCAGGCTTCAGGCTCTGAGCTGTCAGCACAGAACCATTCATGGGGCTAGCCAGAACTCACAAGCCATGATATCATCACCTAAGCTTAACTGACTGAGTCACCCAGGCTCCCCCAATATATATTTTTCAAAAAACAGCTCTTTGTTTCACTTATATCCTCTATTTACTGGTTTCAATTTTATTAGTTTCTATTGTAGTTTTTAATATTTATTTTTTTCTGCTTCCTTTGAATTTAATTGCTCTTCTTTCTCTAGTTTCCTAAGGTAGACACTTAAACTTTTGATTTTAGATCTGTCTTCTCTTCTCTTCTATGCATTCAATGCTATAAATTTCCCTGTAAGCATTTTGTCACTGTATTCCACACATTTTGGCTATTGCATTCTCATTTTCATAGAGTGCAAAAAATATATTTTTAACTTATTTTGAGACTTCTGTGATTCAAATATTATTTAAAAGTATTGTTGTTTAATGTCCAAATATTTGGCAGTTTTCCAGTTATCTTTCTGTTTTTTATTTCTAGCTTGATTCCACTATGGTTTGAGAGTATATGCTGTATGATTTCTATTCTAATACATTTGCTAAGGTGTGTTTTATGACTTAGAATAGGGTCAATCATAGTGAATGCTCCATATTATTTTGAAGAAAATTCAATTCTCCTGTGATTGGATATTTAATGACTGTTCGATCCAATTGACTGATGGTGTTGTTCAGTTCAGCTATATCCTTTCCAATTTTCTGCCTGCTGGATCCGTCAATTACTCTAAGAGAGGTGTTTAACATGTTTACTGTTGCTATAGTGGAAATCAATTGACTTATGCATGTTAACCAACTATAACTGGTGGTCTAGTTCTCCTTGATACTCTATAGTTTTTGCCTTGTGTATTTTCATGCTCTGTTGTTAGATGCATAGACTTTAAGGACTGTTAAGTTTTCTTACAGAAGTGATTTCTTTATCATAATGTAATTCTCCTCTTTATATTTGATAATTTTCCTCTTTCGGAAGTCTGAAATCCATAACTACGCCAGTATTCTTTTGATTATTATGGACATGGAATTTCTTTGTCCAACCCTATACTTTTAATCTCTCTGTGTCTTTATATTTAATTTGGTTTCTTATGGATGACATTTAGTAGTGTGTTATTTTTTATACACTATTTTTTTGTCTCATTCTTTCTCTACCTTTTCTGTTTTAATTGACATATCTTTTTTTAAAAAAAAATTTTTTTTTCCAACGTTTATTTATTTTTAAGACAGAGAGAGACAGAGCATGAACGGGGGAGGGGCAGAGAGAGAGGGAGACACAGAATCGGAAGCAGGCTCCAGGCTCTGAGCCATCAGCCCAGAGCCCGACGCGGGGCTCGAACTCACGGACCGCGAGATCGTGACCTGGCTGAAGTCGGACGCTTAACCGACTGCGCCACCCAGGCGCCCCAATTGACATATCTTTTTAATTCAGTTTTCTCTCATCTCTTACTACATCAATTATACTTCCTTTTTCACTTTTTTTTTTTTTACTGGTTGTCTTGGTGTTTGAAATGTACATTTACAACCAATTTAAGTCCTCTTTTACATTGCAATATAATGTTTCATAAGTAGGTATCTTATAACTGAGTATTCCACACAGTGCTGCCATTTTACTTATCTATTTGCTACAATAACCAATGCATTGTTGTTATTATTACTTTGAACAATTTCTGTTAGATCATTTACAATTAAGACAAATAAAATATTTTATTTAACTTTATTTATTCCTTTTCTGATGCATTTCTTTTCTTTTATAGAACTGAATTTCTCGCCATTATTATTATTATTATGCCTCTGGAAAACCTCTTTAACATTTTGCAAGGCCATTCTGCTGGTGATGAATTCCCTCAGTGTTTGTTTGAGAAAGTATTTCTCCTTTGAGAAAGTATTTCTCCTTCACATTTGAAGGATAATTTTGTTTGCGTCAGAATTTTAGGTTGGTGGTTTTTTTCTTTCACTATTTTAAATATTTTATTCAACTCTCTCTTGCTTGCACAGTCTGTGAAGAGAAGTTCTGTTGTTTCTTATTTTTGTTCCTCTATACGTAATAATACAAACTGTCACCCACCCACCCCTAACTTTTTTCAAAAATTTTCTTTGTTTCTGTTCATCTGCCATTTAAATATGACATCACAAGGTGAGGTGTTTTGGTTTGGTTTGTTTTTTGTGTGTGTTAGGTGTTTTTTTTTTTTTCATATTTAACCATTTGGTGTTTTCTGGAACTTCCTGGATCTGTAGTTTCATGTCTGCCATTAATTTGGGGAAATTCTTCAGGCATTATCATTATTGCTTCAATTATTCTTTCTACTACTTATTTCCTACCTACCTACCTTTCTTTCTACCTTTCTTTATTTTTCTGCTACTCCTTTTATACACTTTGCACCTTTTGTAATTGTCTCATAAAAGTCTTGGATACACTGTTACATTTATTTTCATTTTCTTAATTTCAGTTTTGAAAATATCTGCTGACATATCATCAAGATTTCTGAATCTTTCCTCTGTTTTCTAGTCTACTGATCAGCCCATCAAAGTCATTCTTCAAAGTTTTTGTTTCTAGCTTTTTCTTTTGATTCTTTCATAAATTTGTCATCCCTCTCCTTAAATTAACAATTTGTTCTTTCATTGTCCACTTTTACCATTGGAGACCTTAGCATATTAATTATATCATATTTTAAATTCCTGGTATGACTATTCCAAAATTTCTCCATGTCAGAATGTGTTCCAGTGCTTGTTTTGTCTCTTCTGGCTTTTTTCTTTGTTTTTTATCATGTGTAATTTTTGTTGACAGCCAAGAACAATGTATAGGATAAAATAAATTGAAGTACCGAGTCTTTTACTATTAGGTTTTGTGTTCGCCTGGTGAGGAGCTAGGCTGTCTTTAACGTTTGCTATAGTTGAAGCTGTCAGAAACTTCAGTTTCCTTCAGTATTCTTTTTTTTTTCTCTCTCTCTGCTGTTGTTACTAGATTTTTCTATAAACTCTTCTAAATTAGAGTCTGTGTCTTTCCATTCTCTTGGCTACAATCCACCGTAACTCTGAAGCCCTAAATCGGTGGGCGGGGGTAGGGGGTGGTGGATAGTATAATATTGGGGTAGGGAAGCATTCTATAATCTTTTGATAAAACCTCTTTGTTGTTTTTGTAGCTATTTTCCTAACTAGAATCTCTGGGCTGTGACTTTCAAAATAATTTCTTAGCCTTTTGTTTGTTCCACTTAACATGAGGCAGCAAGGCTACAGTGAGTTAAATTTGCCTAACTTCCCTTCTCCCAGGTCAAATAAGACTGGTAAAGTAGTTTCCCTTGAGTGGTAAACTGATGGAATTTTATTGAATCCACACAGTGTAAACTTGGTAGGACTCCTGAAAGTAAAACTCAAGAAAGTGTGGGGCTCCAATGAAACTGGGTCCTGCATTTTAACTCTCAAGTGGGTTCACACTGAGCCTCCAGCAACTCATCAACCGTAGTTAAATGTTCCTACAGTTCCTGGCTCCAGAGAAATCTTTTCCTGGCAAGCTACGATTCTCTGTATTTAGCTGGAGTTTTAGTGGCAGCCGTTTGCCTTGTAATCTCAGTTCTCTGGTGTGTCTAAGAAAAGTTGACTTTTCATTTCCACACTCTTTACAGGTCAGGAAGGGAACTAGAAGACCCTTCATGCTTTTTGCTGAAAATAAACTATATAATGTTTCATCTTTATTTACAGTATTCTGATATATTACTTATTTGCTTTAGGCATAATTTAAGAAAACATTACGATTTTGATTTAAAACTTTCTTTATCCCATGAAGAACACTCAACAAAGTTGCAGAGTACAGTTTTATTATTTATAATTAAATGGATCATAGACTATCTCCCAAAGTATGGAGATCATAAGACAAGATAAGTAGTATAGACGAATGAGTTCCCAAAAAGACTGATGTTTTTCCATGAACATTGGTATTTTTTATGTCACTCAGAGTTTTAAAACATTTTTACATATCTTAAACATTTATGGAGTTCAACTTTCAATTTTTTTGAGTTTGATTTTGTATTTTGTATTTGACATTTTTCCAGTAATTTTAATGGGTATTACTTCATATATATAGGAGAGTACTCATGACTCTGTACCATCTCATTGCTCCTACAGACTTTTCAGTTATTTTTCTTGGGCTTTTCGGCTATACATTATGTGATCTGATCATCTTATCTAAAAATGGCATGTGTTGCTTCATTTAATAATATAAAATACTATATAAATTTAACTACATATTTATCCAATGCACACACAAATGTACATTAATTTTAGCTAACTGTATTTGCTAGTATGTCCAGGATAATATTACATGAATGTGATGATAGTGGCTATTCTTGCTTTGTTTGACTTTTAATAAGAGTTCTTCTAGCAGTGTTTTACTGCTAAAGATTGTTTACTCTTGACACCTTCCTCTTCCATACATCTCTTTCCCACTGTCTTTCTCTTCCACTATCTATCTGTATATAAGTAGATAGCTTTCATGTTAAGAAGGCTTCTATCCATTTGTAATCAGAATGGAATTTAAAGTTTTTTAAATGCTTTCAGATTTTATAAAAACAAAACAATATTATCCCCTTATTTAATCAATAAAAATATGGAATCAGAAATATAAGTATCCATCTAATTGGATAAAACCTCCATTAACAAAAATGGTGATATATTTCATGTAGGTATAAAAATGTATTGCTCATACTCTGTTTTAGAAATCATTTCCTTTAGCTATTCAGAATACCTAAGGATCAGAGTACTTACACACCGTAGAGGAAAAAAAAAATAGAGTCTGCCTACTGTCTAATGAGGTTGAGACAAACAATTAACTCTAAAATTGACTGTGGCCAACTATAAGTGGCAGGGTACCTGTACTATATTTTTCTCTCATTCAATGTAAAAGATAAGAATAATGTTTCTTCAAAATTATTTTATTACTGAGGCTGTCTTTAGTCTTGAGATAAAAACTTTGACATTGAGGTTTATATTAACTCCAAAGACTTCTACTGTTTTGTTTGAAAGGGGCTTTTTGTTTTTTGTTTTTTTGCAAGTTTTTAAGAGTCATATTTTGGGGGATGGGAGTCTGGGAATGATGTTATCATATAAAATATGGTACCTGCTATTATTCACTTAAATTATAAATGAAACCAGTTGTTCTTTTGTTGGGTTCATTTCCTTTCCCATCTTTGTTCTAAAAGAAGATAAAATAACTCTACAACATATCTTTGTATTTTAAGGTGGTTGCAATACTCTGCTTTTTTCCTTTGTCAAAAAGCTTAAAACCAGAGCAATAAACAAGCTGATAGTTTCTGAACCTAAAAATATGTGAGTTTGGTTTATAATATACACAGTAAGTATGACTCAGAGCCCAGGACTTGAACTGATTTGAGTTTACATCTACCCATTATCTGTAAATTATTTCATTCAATTACATTCCTTGGAATGCGATTTGTAAATTGATGATCCTGAAATACCAAATCTGGCCCTATTCTCTCTTCTGCATTCCAGAATTAGACATTCAGTTGCTTGTTTGTCATCTCAGCATGGATATTTAATGACAATCTTACACTTATTTTGGCCAAAAAAAATTGCTCAACCCACTATCCTATCAGCAGCAGCACTGCAATGATCTTTTATCAGCATTATTCCACCATCTGCCTAGCTTCTCAGCTCAAAATCTTCAGAATTGTTTTCAATTTCAATCTTTAAGCACTTGCTACTTAAAGTGTGATACTGAACCACCATCACCTGGGAACTTGTTTGACTCAATACCCTGTGCCCCAAATCAAACTGTTTAGATTCATAATTTGGACTTTAACAGGATAGCCAGATAATTCATATAAATATTAAAGTTTGAGAAACATTGGCACAAATAGTCACCTATATTGAATCTATAGTTGTTATTATCACCTCTACATCTAAAATAAATGCAAATGAAAATAATTTTTTATTATCTCTATTGTTACAATGCTTCATCGCATCTGAGCTAATCTACTTCCTACTTACACTTTGCTCCCTCATAGTCCATTTTTGTCACAGCAACCACAGTGTTCCTTTAAAATTAAAAATCAGACTCTGTTGGTTTCCTATCTTATCACTGTATTTGAAGCTTGTCAGTCTGTCCCATAATGAATCTTTGCCTTATTGCCCACTACTCTAGCCTCATTTGCACAATTATTGCATTTAGCTACAATAGCCTCTTCTACATGGCCATATGGTATGCCATGATCAATTGTTCTATGTCTGCCAGGCCCCAGTAACATGCTAAGAACTGTTTTTCAAAAGGCATTTATAATTCTTCACTGCCAATGACATGACCCTGTCCCAGCACCCTAGGGATCTGCTTTATAATTCTTCCACTAGAATTTGCCATGAACTTCAAAGTATACCTTTTCTCATCAATGAGACCTACAGTAACACAGTGTCTGGAAGATCATGCAACCCAAGCTTCAGGCCTGCTAGCACTGCAACCTGGACCTGTTACAGAGCCCTCTATTGCTCTGGGCCTCAACCAAGTTTGGCAGCCTTCGTGTCTTCCAATATTTGGGCCTGAACTGTATACCAACAGCAGAATATGTTGTCTCCAGAAGCAAACAAATTCTACCAGGTGTTTTCTTCTCTGTGGTGAAGATATGCAAGACACAGCAACTTTTCATTTATTTGGAAGGAATATCCTTGCACATCCATTTGACCGCATACCAACTTCCCAAAATTCCATAGAGTTCTTCTTCCAAGATCTGGGGGCCATGTGTTACCAAGACCTCTGGCGTATGAGCCACTTTGTGCTTGTCCTCACTAGACAGCATGTCATCAATGTAATGTATCACTATAATGTTCCACGGGTTGTGGAGGTGGTCCAGGTCTTTTGGATTATGTTATTACAGATGGCAGAAGAGTTAACATAACCCTGTGGAAAAATGTATAAATGAATATTGTTGTCCATTCTCCATGAATGTGAACTCTTTCTGATCCTCTGTATGCCGCTAAGTACAGGGAAAAAAAACACACTCACCACGTCAATCACTGATATGTCATATGCTGAGGCTTTATTAATCTGTTCTGTCAATGATAGCATCTAAATACAGCAGCTAGTGTTATTCTCCAAGATCCAGTTCATTTCTATCAGAGCCAGGTTGGTGAATTAAACTGAGATGTGACAGGGACTGTTCCCACATGCTTCCTCTACATCTTTAATGATATCACTATTCCCACCATCCTTCCAAGGATGTAATTTGATGTTGATTCATTCTCTTGTCTGCACAAAGAGGAGACAGAACATCAGCCTCAGAATTTTTCCACTTAGCCTTCCCCACTATAATAATACTTTTCCTGTATGTAAAAGATCACATCTGGATATAGTTCAACTTTCAAATATATATGTTTAAATATAGATGTCTATTACATACTCAGTGTTCTGGGTTGAATTGTCTCCCCAAAGTTCATATGTTGAAGTTCTAACATACAGTGTGACTCTATTTGAAGGTACTTAGGGTTAAATGAGGTCATAAAGATGGATACTTAATATGATAAGATTGTCAGCCTTTTAAAAAGAGGAAGCAAGAGATTTCTTGTTCTTTCTCTATGCACATCAAGCCAAGGCCATGTGAGAACTTAAAAGTAGATGGCTGTCTATAAGTCAGGAAGAGAGATCTCACCAGAAACCAAATTTACTGACACCTTGGTCTTGGACTTCCCAGGCTCCAGAACAGTGAGAAATAGATTTAAGTTGTTTAAGCCACCCCACTGTAGTATTTTGTTATAGCGCCCCTGGTAGACACTCAGGAGAAGAGATAACCATAGATTGGGACCATGGACCTAGTGGATCTAACACCATTGGCCCCTATTATTTCATTTCAATTAGGCCTATTGATATTAAAGAGGTTGGTTCTGTGATCACCCATGCTGTCACCAGCCGTGGATTTCAGAAGCGATCCAGCAGTGAATATTGTAATGGTTCAAGTGCTCTTCCCACCAAGACTTAGCTGATAGTACAGTCTCAGCACACATGAAATGATGGTTCTAAAAGCAACAGCTATGGTAGTTAATTACCTATATTCCTGCAGCAGGTTCTCTTTGAAGGATTTCTGAGTGGCCCATATCCATGGCCATCAGACCTCCCAAATAAATTACTCAAACCCTGTTCCTTCTCTCCATGTCTGCTTTCACAGGAAAGCAAAATAAGAAAGAATTCTTTCCTTTTTCCTATCTTCTCGGTGAACTCATATGATAATGGTATGATTTGTGAAAATATGGAGAACTTTTTAGGAACAATTTTCTTGTAGTATTTTCTTGGTGGGGAAGTGTAAATAATTTCATTTTTTATATGAGTATACATCATTTATTTTAAAAACCTGATGTTGTTAAACACTTAACTGATTTCTGTTTTTTGGCAATACAAATATGTTTCTTTCAATATGTCCTTTGCCCAGTTTTGATTATTATGCTGGCTATGTTTCTAGAAATAGATTTACTAAGTGAAAGGATATAAGCATCTCTAAGGTTTTTGATATATATTGCCTTTTGCTCCAGAAAGCTTTGTCAAGTTATGCTTTTACATAAATGTAACCTTATCATACAACATGCAAGATAGAGGTGAGTGCAGACTGCTGGCAAGTCAGAGAGAACAGCTTCCTCCCACCCAGCTAGTGCCCCACTGCTGTGAGGCATTTCTTCACAGGTCATATTATAAATAGCCTGTTATAAACATCCCAAACTCACTCCTGTTGAAGCAATATAGTTTCACTTATTTAATGATTATAAGACTATTCATATTTTTAAATGTATCTTTTAGAACTGTCTTTGGTAACTTATTTTATCTTGGAATGTGTATAATTTTTTGGCTATGTTGTAAATACTTTTGGTATATAAATGTTTATAATATTTGGATCATTGGCACCATTAATCCCACTTTTATTGCCAGTAGAATTTATCTTGCCATCTAACATTTTTTCTTGGTCAATATTGGCAGACACTTATCTATTTAATTTGCCATTAAAAAAAAATGAAGTTTTACCGTTACAGATCCTCTCCTTTGTATATTTCTATTTCATTAATTTTTGCTTCTATGTTTTTCTTGCTCCTTCTAATTTTTGGGTATATTTTCTTTTTAAATTTATTTTATAGTTTTTAAATTAGACAACATTCTCATTATTTTTTTAGAATTTTTTCTTTTCTAAAATAAGCATTAAGAGAATTAATTCTACTTATAATTACTACTTTAATATTCATTTGTAGGTATTTTTAAGTTATGCATATAATGGTTAATGTGTCAACTTGACTGGGCCATGGAGTACCCAGATACTTGACTAAACATTATTCTTGGTTATAAGAGTGTTTCTGGATGAAATTAATATTTAAATTGATTGAGAAAAGCAGATCATCTTTCCCAGAAATGAACCTTGTACAATATGCTGAAGGCTTGAATAGAACAAAAGGCTGAACAAGAGAGAATGTGCTCTCTACCTGATGGTCCCCAAGATGACACATCACTCTTCTACCTTTGAAACCAGAATGGAATTTAAACCATTAGCTCTCCTAGTTTGTCGGTCTTTGAACTGCAAACTGTGGGATATCTTAGCCTACATAATTGCCTGAGAGAATTCTTTATATTAAACTATATATATTCTGTTATGTGTGTGTGTGTGTGTGTGTGTGTGTGTGTGTGTGTTGAAAATGATTCTAAAGGAACAGAGCTTTAAGAATTAGTTTTCTGAATTGGTCCTAAGGTTTTGGGAATTAGCTCTCAAATCTCATTATATTTAAATAAGTTAATGACTCTATTTCCAGTGGTAAAGAGCACTGATGAGCTTATGGCATGATCTGGCACCAGAGCTATGCAAAATATCACCATTGGATATTCCTAATCAATCACTTATAAGACACTAGGATCTGGGATGACTATATATAATATTTTTAAATGTTTTTGGAAAACTAACAGATTTAATGGGATTTCCTGATTGATCCCATTGTCCTTGGACAAGTGATGAAAGAAAAGGATAAGCTATGGGATTCACATTTCCAACTCAAGTGCTACAGACATGACTGAAATATTCTATGTCTGACCTGAAGGAGGCCTTTATCTCTTGTAGCTGCAAGGTTGAGACTGTTAAAATGAAATGTAGACTCTCACCGTGTGACTGGCTGAATTAGAACACAACATGAACTCCCAGTCTTATAGAGTGTCTACTGTTAACAGCATTGATTGAGAAAGAATGGGATCCTCTAAATTGGGACGGGTACAACTGGAGAGATGTTGATGAAAATGGGAAATTCAGACCTTACATTTTTTAAAGAAACAAATTAAATATGAATATACACGAATAATAATCATTCTCCTTATTTTATTAATAATTTTCAGTTAATCAATATATATAAGATTTTCCTCTGCTTCAAGAGACCCTACATTTTGATGAATCTTCTTTGCCAAATGTCTCCCCAATGTTAGTAGAAACAAACTTCCCATCCAAAATGGTATCAGCCTTCCGGTGTTGGGTTCCCCGAAATACTTGAGGAAACTCCAGTGGCCTCCTCTGAGTAGTTGTCACCTAAGACGAAGTTGATGCTTTCAAGCCCCAGCACCAGTATTTGCTTTTAGACTAAACCACACTCAAACCCCAGCAGGCTTCTGAAGATTAGGTATAAAATATGACCCATGAGGGGGTGTGCTACACTCTAATAGAACTACTAAATTTCTTAATATATACAGACAAATTTCTGGTGAACATGTGTGAGAATGACTACTAAGGGTGTGGAATAATGATGGAAGGAACATAAAGTTGAACCAGGCCAAATTGATTGATATGTACTCACTCTGAAGAGAGTTCACATTTATGCTGCAACTCAGAAAGTTGGGAAGGTATCTAAAATTTGTTTGATTGGCAAAAAGATGGATCAAAATATTACCCACAGTGAATAAACTGGAAATACTAGACCTGCCTTGGTTTAATGTAGGGAGGCAAATAAAAGGCTTGAGAGGGGAATATGAGAATGGATTTGTCATTTAAGACCTACTCACCCACAATGCAAGGGTACAGAAGACATATCTTTCACCAGTACTGTGAGAAATAAATATGTGTGGGGAGCCTCAGCATCCCTGAAGAGCTCTGTGATCACTCTTCTATGAGGGACTTCCAGTCACTAAAATGGCAAACCAATGCAATGTGAGTAATTGGATCCCAAGGTGGCGAGAGGTAAGTAGCAGCCTTCAACCACCAGAGGCCAAGTAGGTATGATTATTGTAATGGACAGAAATAACACTGAAGCAGCAGTCAAAGTAGTCTGACCAATGCAGACCAATGGTGTTGGCTAGTTGATCACGTTATTCCTAGAAGGGAAATTGATAGAAAGACTGCTAAATTATTACTTGATCTGTACAAGTGTGAAAACTGGACCCTGCTCAAAACTAGCAGATTTTCAAGTCATTTGGTAAATGTGCTGGAGAAACACAGTTCAGTGAGGAATACATTACTTCTAAAATTCAGAGACCCATGAGTCCTGTTACTTTTTGATTATACAAGGAAAAAGAAGCGACAACTTACCTTAAAAGGGACTTAGAAGGGACACTTTATCATGTCCCATACCACAAAACCTCCAGGAATTTCACTAAGGTAGATTGCCTCTGAGTTTTTGTCAGATTTATTTACCACCCTCTAGCATGCATATATCTTACCAGTAAGTCTAGAGAAGTTACTACTTCTTGCTTACTAGGTCCAAAAAGTGTCATGTCAATCAATGAAATTGATCAGTGATATCTTGTGGAAGGGAAATGTAATCAAGATTCCTAAGAATTAAATTATGACATAGGGCTGGAGAGTTAATATACCCCTGCGGGATAGTGAAGGTATGCTTTTTCTGGACTTGCCAGATGCTTCTGGGGCTCCTTACCAACAGGTATCATGAAAAAATGATTTGCCATATTAATAGCTGCATACAAGGTACCAAGGGGAAGTGTTAATTTGCTCAAGCAGTGAAACTACTTCTAGTACAGCAGCTATAATTGGAATCCGACCTGGCTAAGCTTATGATAATCCACTGTCCTGGGTCAAGATACATTTGCTTTCTGCAGATGCCAGACAGGTGAGTTGGATGGGAATATTGTAGGAATAACTATCCACGCATCCTTCAAGTTTTTGATGGTTGTACTAAACTCAGAAGTTCCTCCAGGAATACACAATTACTTGTGGTTTACTATTTTCTTAGGTGGAGGTAGTTCTAGTTGCTTTTATTTGGCCTCTCCACCATAGCACAGGTCAGGTAACCATTAAAAGGATTGTGCCTGCTGCAGAATAAATCTTTCCAAATATATATTCCAGAACTTGGCAAATATCATGGAATAGGTTCAAGACACACTGGTCCCACATTGAGATGAACACGAGATAAAACTCCATTGATTACTTGACCTTCCATAAGCCTCTAGTCTGACTGATGGACTATGGTGAAGTTTTGTGTATCTTGGAATTAGTGTCATTTCAGAGCCAGAGTCTAGTAGTTCCTGAAAGGTCTTAGTATTTTATTCCCCCAATGTACCATTGCCCTGTTAAAAATAAAAGGCCCTTGGTCCCTTTGGAGTAGGCTAAAAGAAAGATTAACGGTGTAAATTTTTGAAAATGCACCAGGGTCCTTCATTAAAAGAACCAGAATTTCCTTTTATTCTGGAGGTTCTGGGTCTGTAAACTGGTTCAAGTGTGGGAATTGCTTGAGGGACCATGGCTCTTTGATTTTATGATTCAGATTAGATTTTATTCATGTAACCAAAAACTTGTCTGCTTGTACAGGTCAAGAGAGGTTTCTGTAACAGGTCCAAGTTGCCGTGCAAGTTTATCTACCACTTGGCCATATGATCTAGGTTATCCAATTGTACTTGAAGTGGCAGTGGCAGACACGGAGGCTGTTTGGAGCCTTGGGCAGGCCACTAAAGGGAATCACAGGCCATGCCCTTCAGATTTTTGAGCAAAGCTTTTCAATCTTCAGCAATAACTACATTCCTCTCGATAAATAGTCTCTGGCCTGCTACTGAGCCTAAGTAGAAATTAGACATTTAACCATGAGCCACCAAGTTACCATGTGGTTCCAGTTGCCCATCATAAGCCAGGTACGATCTGACCTAGGAAGCCATAGAGGTGGATGAGCACATTGGTTCTGCATTGTCAAATGAAAGTGGTACATATGCAATCAGGCCTAAGCCCTGAAGTGAGTTACATGAAATGGCCCAAATGCCCATGTTCCAAATGTATGAGTATTCTTATTAATAATATGTTTTATTGGGGCACCTGAGTGGTTCAGTCAGTTAAGTGTCGAACACTTGGTTTCAACTCAGGTCATGATCCCATGGTTCGTGAGTTTGAGCCCTGAGATGGGCTCTGCACTGCTTGGGATTCTCTCTCCCTTGTCTCTGCCCTTCCCCTTCTAGTGCTCTCTCTCTCTCTCTCTCTCTCTCTCTCTCTCTCAAAATAAATAAATAAACTTAAAAAATAACCTATTTTGTTGACTTCAAATTTATTTAGTACATGATGCACATGTTACCATTTAAAACAAATTAAAATGCCCTGGTGTATAATCAATATTTGAGTATTTTGTGAGGACTTCATATATGCTTGATAAGAATATCCAATATCTATTTTTACACACACACACACACACACACACACACACATATATATATAGTATGAGAATCAAGTTTGTTAATTGCATTTTTCAAATGAACTACATACTTATAAACTTTTCTTCTATATGATTCTTAATGAATTGTAACTTTTATCACTATAATGGATTTCTATACCTGACAATGTGTTTGTTATAAGAATATTCTCTCTGATATAATTCCAGCTATATCATATTTATTTTAGTCAGCAATTTCGTGATATTTTTAAATTCCTTTACATATTTCCAAGTATACGCCATAGGTAATTTTTTTTTCTATTAGGAGTATATTGCTCTATTTTTTGAAATCCATTCTGACACCTTCTTTTAAATAGTGTATTTACATTTTAAATGGTGTTCACACACTGTGACTTCACTTTAACTTTTTACATTTTATAAATCTTTTCATCCTGCCTTTATTTATCTTGCATAGTTTTTTTTTTCTTTCTTGACTTTAGAAGTAGCTATGCTTGTGGTGAACATAGCATAATGTATAAACATTAAATTCACAAATTGTATACCCAAAACTAATGTCACATTTTATGTCAACTGTCGGAGCTCATAGAGTCTGGCTGGCTAAGATTTAAGAAAGAAATGTTTGCAGCCTGGGGAATGGCTGGTTGAGAAGCAGCAAAGCAGACCAGGAAAACTGGGCTTGAAATATCAAGACTGAAGACAGCCTGACCTTGTCTGTAGATCAACATGTTTTCGCACTCTGTAAACGCTTAAAGTAGTAAAACAACCCCCTTCTTATGATGTATACACTGCACCTGTGATGTATGCTTGCATGTCACCACCCTGATTGTACTTTCCCTGATGGTACTTTCCCTGATAAACTATGAGTATGCTTTGTTCCTGCTTTTGAAACTACCAATTCTTTCCCCCTGCACCCCTTGGAATGTACTGATAAGATTCTCAATAAAAACTAGAGGAGAGCTTTGCTCTGGGCCGTCACCACTAGAATCCTTGGACCACTTGCCCTCTACTTTCTCTGATACAGGAGTTTAGAATAATCTTTCATCACCATCCCAGGGTTTGCTGGTCAAACCCCACAGTCAACTATACACAAGTAAAGAGGAAAAAAAGTAATAATTTATTTAAAACAAAATTTTAACATTTATTTTTGAGAGAGGGAGAAACAGAGTGTGAGCAGGGGAGGAGGGGAGAGAGAGAGAAGGAGACACAGAATCAGAAGCAGGCTCCAGGCTCAGATATATCAGCACAGACCCTGACACGGGACTTGAATTCAAGAACCCTGAGATTGCAACCTGAGCCAAAGTCAGATACTTAACCAACTGAGCCACTCAGGTACCCCTAATAATATATATATTTTTAATAGCCAACACTTGGAAAAAAAAACTTAACACAATAATAAATTCATTAATAGGCAAAGGTATAAGGAAGATATGCTAAACATATATTATGGAATACTACATAGTCATAAAAAAGATGAAATTGTGTTATTTGAGACAACATGGATGCATGTAGAGGGTATTATGCTAAGTAAAATAAGACTGAGAAAGACAAATACAATATTATTCCACTCATAAATAAAATCTAAAAAAATGAATAAACAGAGCCTGGGGGCTCAGTCAAGCATCAGACTTTGGCTCAGGTCATAAACTCACAGCTCATGAGTTTGAGTCCTACCTTGGGCTCTGTACTGACAGCTTGGAGCCTGGAGCCTGCTTTGGATTCTCTGTCTCCCTCTCTTTCTCTACCCCTCCCCCACTTGCTCTCTCTCTCTCTCAAAAATAAATAAATAAACATTAAAAAATGAATACACAAAAAGCAGAATCAAACTATAAATACAGGGAGGAGCCAAGATGGTGGAACAGCATGGAAGTTTTTTGTGTGTCTCACGTCCATGAAATACAGCCAGACCAACACTAAACCATCCTACACACCTAGAAAACTGATTGGAGGATTAACACAACAATTCACACAACCTGAACCACAGAATTCAGCAAGTACAAGGCGTGTAGAGGTGAATTTGGGGAGTGAGAAGCCACGGAAGGTAGGGCACCACTTTTGCGGGTGGAGAAAGGATGGGGACTGGGGATGGGGAAAGAATATGAAAAATCATCCCTCCCCAAAAGCAGCTGGAGAAAAAGTGGAAAATTGGAAACACCTGCAGGGACTAAACTAAAAAAGGAGAAAGGAGAAAGGAGAGGGTTTAAAGTCCATTAAGACTGTAAACAAGGGGAGCACAAAGTCTGCAACTCCGCAGCTCTATACCTGGCGGTGCTCTGGTGGGAAGGGCGAATCCCCAGGAACAGAGTGTGTCCAGGAGGTTTTCAGGTCACACGAGGAAAAGCAGTTCCACTGCTGGAAGGACATTTTGTAGAGACTGTTGAAGCCACCTGGTCCCAGCAGACCCCAGAAGGCAGCCACATTTGCTAGTGCTGGAACAAGGTCATTAAGGGTGAAGCCTGGTGCCAGATGTGTTGTGATTTTCCATAATCCCTGAAATGCTGCTGCTACACTATCTCGCAAACTTTTTCTGGGGTGGGCTGGCACCTGGCTGCAGTCTCGGAGCACCGGCAGCAGCAGGGTCCAGCAAGCGTTCCTGGGTGCAGCCGACATTCGGCCATTGCTCGGTGAGACCCTCCCGCAGAGGGGCAGAATGGTTCAAAGCCGCAGTCCTTCAGAAGTAAGGGGCTGGGGAGAACAGCCGCATCTGAAACAAAACTCGGGAGAGAGGTACTGCCTGGGGCATGGTCGTGGAAAGTGTAAAAGCAGGGAGTGGACAAAAGCTGAAGACAGAGGACAGGTGCGCAATTTCTGATCTGGGAGAACAGACTGGGTAGCTGGGTGGCGCCATGTTCACCACTCCTTCACATGCATATGCACACCTACAAGCACCTCAACAATCCACCCAGTAGGCTAGCATCGCCATCTAGTGGAGCAGGGAGCTGTTACACTGAGTCCCGCCTAACTGAACCAACCTTGCTCTTCAAGAACACAAGTCTCACTGCCAGCTTAGTTTATGGACTATGAACTGCTACATAGAATGACTTCTAGGGGAAAACGAAACAATTTCAGTCCTACTTCAATCTGTTAGCAGGTTCGTCTATTCAATTTTCTTTCTTTTTTTTTCTTTTTCTCTTTTATACTTTTCTTTTTCCCGAATACAGAAAAAATTCATTTTTATTTTCAGTTTTTATTAAAAATATTTTTCTTTAATTTTTATTATATATTTGTTACTTTTGTGTAAATTTTTTCATATTCTATTTTACTTCCATCATTTTATTTTAGTGTACTTCAGTGTATTCACTTTTTCAAATTTTCAATTTCCTTTTTTTCTTTCTTTTTCTCTTTTTTCTTATTTTCATTTATTTTCTTTTTCTTGAATGAAGAAAGAGAAAAACTTCATTTTTACTTTAAATTTCTATTAAATATATTTTTATTTAATTTTTTCAATATTTTTTGCTTTTATGTAATTTTCTTCAAATTCTATTTTATTTCTATCATTTTATTTTAGTCTACTACAGTGTATTCACTTCTTCAAATTTTCAAACAATTGCTTTTTCTTTCTTTTTTTTATCTTTCTTCTCTTTTTCATTTCTTTTCCTTTTTCTTAAATACAGAAAAAGAAGAAATCATATTTATTTTTAAATTTTATTAAAATATTTTCTTTAATTTTTTTCTACTATATTATTTACTTTGGTGTATATTTTTTTCAAATTCTATCTTACCCCATCATCTCATTTTAGTCTACTTTAGTGTATTCATTTTTTCAAAAACTCAAATGATTTCCTTCCCCCCACCCCGCCTTTTTTTCTCTAATCTGTGAAACCACTTTCAACTTCCAGACCAAAACACACCTAGGATCCACCATCATCTATTTGATTTTTGTGTGGGGGTGTGTTTTTAATTTCTAATTTTAATATTTTTTTAATTTTATTTTTTTTAATTTAAATATTTCTACCTCATTAATTCATTTTCTCCCTTCAAAATGACAAAATGAAGGAATTCACCCCCCAAAAAAAGAGCATGAAGAAATGACAGCCAGGGATTTAACCAACACAGATACAAGCAAGATGTCTGAATCAGAATTTAGAATCATGATAATAAGAATACTAGCTGGAGTCAAAATAGATTAGAATCCCTTTCTGCAGAGATACAAGAAGTAATAGCCAGAATGAAATTAAAAATGCTATAACTGAGCTGCAATCACAAATGGATGCAACAGTGGCAAGGATGGATGAGGCAGAAAAGAGAATCAGCGATATAAAGGACAAACTTATAGAGAATAATGAAGCAGAAAAAAAAGAGGGAGATGAAGGCAAAAGAGCATGATTTAAGAATTAGAGGAATCAGTGACTCATTAAAAAGGAACATCAGAATCATAGGGGTCCCAAAAGAGGAAGAGAGAGAAATAGGGGTAGAAGGGTGATATGAGCAAATCATAGTGGAAAACTTTCTTAACCTGGGGAAAGATACAGACAGCAAAATCCAGGAAGCACAGAGGATCCCCATTAGATTCAACAAAAACCGACCATCAGCAAAGCATATCATAGTCTAATTCACAAAATACTCAGGCAAGGAGAGAATCATTAAAGCAGCAAGGGAAAAAAAAAGTCCCTAACCTACAAGGGAACACAGATCAGGTTTGCAGCAGACCTATCCACAGAAACTTGGCAGGCCACAAAAGAGTGGCAGGATATATTCAATGTGCTGAATCAGAAAAATACGCAGCCAAGAATTCTTTAACCAGCAAGGCTGTCATTCAAAATACAAGGAGAGATAAAAAGTTTCCCAGACAAACAAAGATGAAAGGAGTTTGTAACCAATAAACCAGCCCTGCAAGAAATTTTAAGGGGGACTCTTTGAGGGGAGAAAAGATGAATATATATATATATATATATATATATATATATATATATACATTCCCATATATATATACATTCCCATATATATATACATTCCCATATATGTATATGGGAATATATATATATGGTAACAGAATGGATAGGAAAACAAGATTCATCTATATGCTGTTTACAAGAGACCCACTTTAGACCTAAAGACACCTTCAGATTGAAAATAAAGGGTTGGAGAACCATTTATCATGCTAATGGTCAACAAAAGAAAGCCAGAGTAGCCATACTTAAATCAGGTGTACATACTTACATCTAGACTTTAAAATAAAGACTGTATCAAGAGATGCAGAAGGGCATTATATCATAATCAAGGGGTCTATCCATCAAGAAGATCTAACAATTGTAAACATTTGTGAGCCAAATATGGCAGCACCCAAATATATAAATCAATTAATCACAAACATAAAGAAACTCATTGATAGTATTACCATAATAGTAGGAGACTTCAACACCCCACTGACAAGAATGTACAGATCATCCAATAAAAAAAATTAACAAGAAAACAATGGCTTTGAATGACAAACCCGACCAGATGGACTTAACAGACATATTCAGAACATTTCATCTTAAAGCTTCAGAATATACATTCTTCTCCAGTGCACAGGGAATGCTCTCCAAAATAGACCATATACTGGGACACAAATTAGCCCTCAACAAGTACAAAAAGATTGAGATCATACTGTGCATATTTTCAGACCACAACTCTATGAAACTTGAAATCAACCACAAGAAAAAAATTTAGAAAGGTAACAAATACATGGAGACTGAAGGACATCCTACTAAAGAATGCTAACCAAGCAGTTAAAGAGGAAATTAAAAAGTATATGGAAGTCAATGAAAATTATCACACCACAACCCAAAACCTCTGGGACGCAGCAAAGGCGATCATAAGAGGAAATTATATAGCAATCCAGGCCTTCCTAAAGAAGGAAGAAAGATCTCAGATACACAACCTAACCTTACACATTAAAGAGCTGGAAAAAGAACACCAAATAAAACCCAAAACCAACAGAAGACAGGAAAGAATAAAGATTAGAGCAGAAATAAATACTATCAAAACCATAAAAAAAAAAAAAAAAAACAGTAGAACAGATCAATGAAACCAGAAACTGGTTCTCTGAAAGAATTAACAAAATTGAAAAAAACCAGTAGCCAATTTGATCAAATATAAAAAGGAAAGTGCCCAAATAAGTAAAATCGAGAATGGAAGAAGAGAGATCTCAACCAACACAACAGAAACAAAAACAATAATAAGAGAATATTATGAGCAATTATAAGCCAATAAAATGGACAATCTGGAAGAAATGGACAAATTCCTAGAAGCATTTATACTACCAAAACTGAAACAGGAAGAAATAGAAAATGTGAACAAACTCATAACCAGTAAGGAAATCGAATTAGTAATCAAAAATCTGCCAAAAAACGAGTCCAGGGCCAGGTGGCTTTCCCGGGGAATTCTACCAAACATTTAAGGAAGAGTGAACACCTATTCTCTTGAAGCTGTTCCAAAAAAATAGAAATGGAAGGAAAACTTCCAAACTCTTTCTATGAAGCCAGCCTTACCTTGATTCCAAAACCAGACAGAGACCCCACTAAAAAGGAGAACTATAGACCAATTTCCCTGATGAACATGGATGCAAAAATCCTCAGCAAGATAATAGCCAATAGGATCCAACAAAACATTAAAAAAAAATATTCACCACAACCAAGTGGGATTTATACCTGGGATGCAGGACTGGTTCAATATCCACAAAACAATTAATGTGATTCATCACATCAATAAACGAAAGGACAAGAACCATATGATCCTCTCAATAGATGAAGAGAAAGTATATGACAAAAAACAGCATCCTTTCTTGATAAAAAACCTCAAGAAAGTAGGGAGAGAAGGAGCATACCTCGAAATCATAAAAGCCATATATGAATGACCCAACGCTAATATCATCCTCAATGGGGAAAAACCAAGAGCTTTCCCCCTAAGGTCAGGAACAACACAGGGATGTCCACTCTCACCACTGTTATTCAACATAGTATTGGAAGTCTTAACCTCTGCAATTAGACAACACAAAGAAATAAAAGGCATACAAATTGGCCAGGAGGAGGTCAAACTTTCACTCTTTGCAGATGACATGATACTCTATATGGAAAACCCAAAAGATTTCACAAAAAAACTGCTAGAACTGACTCATAAATTCAGCAAAGTTGCAGGATACAAAATAAATGCACAGAAATTGGTTGCATTCCTATACACCAACAATGAAGCAACAGAAAGAGAAATCAAGGATTGATCCCATTTACAGTTGCACCAAAAACCATAAAATACCTAGGAATAAATCTAACCAAAGAGGTGAAAAATATATACACTGAATACTATAGAAGAGTTATGAAAGAAATTGAAGAAGACACAAAAAAATGGAAAAAGATTCCATGCTCCTGGATAGGAAGAACAAATATTGTTAAAATGTCAATACTACCCAAGGCAATCTACGTATTCAATGCAATCCCTATCAAAGTAGCACCAGCCTTCTTCACAGAGCTAGAACAATAATCCTAAATTTGTATGGAACCAGAAAAGACCCCAAATAGCCAAAGCAATCTTGAAAAAGAAAACCAAAGCAAGAGGCATCACAATCCCAGACTTCAAGCTATAGTACGAAGCTATAATCATCAAGACACTTTGGTACTGGCACAAGAACAGACACTCAGATCAATGGAACAGAATAGAGAACCCGTAAATGGACCCACAAACGTATGGCCAACTAATCTTTGACAAAGCAGGAAAGAATATCCAATGGAATAAAGACAGTCTCTTCAGCAAGTGGTGCTGGGAAAACTGGACAGCAACATGCAGAAGAATGAACCTGGACCACTTTCTTACACCATACACAAAAATAAACTCAAAATGTATGAAAGACCTCAAGGTAAGACAAGAAGCCATCAAAATCCTTGAGGAAAAATCAGGCGAAAACCTCTTTGATCTTGGCTGCAGCAACTTCTTACTCAACACGTCTCCGGAGGCAAGGGAAAAAAGCAAAAATGAACTACTGGGACCTCATCAAAATAAAAAGCTTCTGCACAGCGAAGGAAACAATCAGCAAAACTAAAAGGCAACCGACAGAATGGGCGAAGATATTTGCAAATGACATATCAGATAAAGGGTTAGTATCCAAAATCTATAAAGAACTTACCAAACTCAACACCCAAAAAACAATACAGTGAAGAAATGGGCAAAAGACCCGAATAGACACTTCTCTAAAGAAGACATCCAGATGGCCAACTGACACATGAAAAAAATGCTCAACATCACTCATCATCAGGGAAATACAAATCAAACCACAATGAGATACCACCTGACACCTGTCAGAATGGGTAACATTAACACCTCAGGCAACAACAGATGTTGGCGAGGATGTGGTGAAAGAGGATCTCTTTTGCATTGTTGGTGGGAATGCGAGCTGGTACAGCCACTCTGAAAAACAGTATGGAGGTTCCTCAAAAAACTAAAAATAGAACTACCCTATGACCCAGCAATCGCACTACTAGGCATTTATCCAAGGGATACAGGTGTGCTGTTTCAAAGGGACACATGCACCCCCATGTTTATAGCAGCACTATCAACAATAGCCAAAGTATGGAAAGGGCCCAATGTCCATCGATGGATAAATGTTTAAAGAAGATGTGGTATATATATGCAATGGAGTATTACTCAGCAATAAAAAATAATGAAATCTTGCCATTTGCAACTATGTGGATGGAACTGGAGGATATTATGGTAAGTGAAATTAGTCAGTCAGAGAAATACAAAAATCATATGACTTCACTCATATGAGGACTTTAAGAGACAAAACAGGGGCACCTGGGTGGCTCAGTTGGTTAGGTGTCCGACTTCGGCTCAGGTCATGATCTCATGGCTCATGGGTTCAAGCCCTGCATCAGGCTCTGTGCTGACAGCTCAGAGTTGGAGCCTGCTTCATGTTCTGTGTCTCCCTCTCTTTGCCCCTCTCCCACTCATGCTGTCTCTCTCTGTCAAAAATAAAAAATTAAAAAAAAAATTAAATAAAAAAAGAGACAAAACAGATTAACATAAGAGAAGGGAAACAAAAATAATACAAAACAGGGAGGGGGACAAAACAGAAGAGACTCATAAATATGGAGAACAAACTTAGGGTTACAGGAGGGGTTGTGGGAGGGGGATGGGCTAAATGGGTAAGGGGCACTAGGGAATCTACTCATGAAATTATTGTTAGACTATATGCTAACTAATTTGAATGTAAATTTCAAAAAAAATAAAAAATAAAATTAAAATAAAAACTATAAGTTCAGCGAACAAACTGATGGTTGCCAGTGGTGTCGGGGGAGAGGGTTAGGAAAAATAGGTGAAGACCAGAGGGAGATACAGGTTTCCAGTTATGGAATGAGTAAGGCAGGGGTATAAAAAGCAGAGCATAAGGAATATAGTCAATGATATTGTAATAAGGATGTAATGGATAGATTGTAGCTATTCTCCTGGTGAACATAACATAATGTATAAGCTGTACACCTGAAACTAATGTAACATTGTTTCAACTATAAGCAAATAAAAAAGAAAACAAATAGTTTTTTTCAATATTGTTTTTGTTTTCTTATAAATTGTCCCCATTACTGTCGTACAAATTGTATAATCTTTCTTCTTACTTGGCTCTCCATAAAATTGTACCAAGCACAATTTATTCTATACCATCTAAATTTGATGTCTCCCTCCCTAATAAATTAATAAATTAAATACTTTGAAAATATACTGTATGAAAATACCTTCCTGATTTAGATCTCTTTCTAATACTGTAATCCTGTAATTTTATCATCATAAGTAAAACTTCAAAAAAATAAAAACAAAATTTTGTTTATTTTTATTTTGACCAGTCTCTGTTTACCATTCTTTCTTTCATCTCAGACTTCCCTACTCATCCATGGATACAATTTTACTTCTCATGACAAACTTCCTTTAGAGTTTCTATAGTATGAGCTTGTAAGTGGTAAACTCAGTTTTTATGTATTTAAGGGTGTTCTTTATTTGACTTTATTTTTAAAAGATACATTTTCTGTAGCCAAAAATGTTTATTAGTAACAATGTTCTCTTAGAATTTTACCCTAAAATATAAACCAGTGACTTCAGGCGTTAGTTGCTGAGATTTCTGGCATTAGGCTAATTGTTGTTCCTGTGTATGTGATCCTATACAAATCTCTTGCTACTTTTAAAACATCTTCTTTATGTCTGGTGTTTCTCAGGATTCCTATAACGCGTGTAGATGGGCACATCTTTGTATTTATCCTATGTGTTTTAAATTGTGCCTACTGTGGAATTTTATGTATCAGGAAAAATTTCAATCACTACGTTTTCAAATATTTTATTTCCACCCATTTCTCCATTCTCTGCCTTTAGAAATTTGATTAGACGTGTATGATAAACCTTTTCATTGTACCCTTAGTATCTTCCAATTTCTCACATATGTTTTTTCTTAATTAGTTTATTTATTTCCTTTTCTATTTAGCAACTATCTGGAGCCATGTTAGCACAATTCAAAGGGTTCTGTTTTGTTGTCGTTGCTGTTGTTGTTGTTGCTATTGTTGTTGTTTGAACACATTTATATTTGAGAGACAAAGAGTGTGAGCGGGCAAGGGGTAGAGAGAGAGGGAGACAGAATCTGAAGCAGACTCCAGGCTCTGAATTGTCAGCCCAGAGCCTCATGCTGGGCTGGAACTCAGGAAACAGGATATCATGACAAGAGCCGAAGCAGGATTATCTGACTGAGCTATCCAGGCGCCCCCAAAGAGTTCTGGCTTAATGTGAGGGTCTCTAGTTCAATCCTACACTTTGCTGCTCGCCAAAAACCTTGTCTGCTAACTGCTGCACTGATACTGGGGATTGTTCTTAGGGTGGCACCGACCTTAATATGCTTTCTTCTATCAGTTTCAAGTCTCCGTCTTCGTCCTTCTTCATCCTTTAGGAGTCCCTTCCTAATGGGACCAAATGAAGACTGCCGTACTTCATTTTATGCTTAATACTAACATTTTTGTTTAATTTTTATCAATTTTATGTAGGTATAATATGCACACCATAATACTCAGCCTCGTTAAGCGTTCACTTTATAAATTTGGATGAACATTGATGTTTTGTAAATATCACAATAACCAAAATTTAGAACATTTCCATCATACCGAAAATTTCCTAGTTCTCCTGTATACTCCAGCCCCTAATCCTTGCTGGCGAGCCTATGGCAAACAACGATCTGCTTCTTGTTACTTTAGTTTTTAGATGTTTCTCTTTCCTAAAACCGCATGCCATTCTCCTGGAAGATCTAATTTTACCTGGGTTTGTACTCTGTCTTGCTTTCTAAAAGGATTATTTTTATTGTCTCTTTTGTTTTCCGTATTGCTGAAGACAATTACCTCTAGATATATCCATTCAACTTGTTTTTAGCTTAGAGGGACCAAATGAATGAGGTCCAAAATTTATTTCCTGCCTTGGGTAAGATACAAAGTGTTAAGGAAACAATGTCTGCTCTTCACCTCATGGGTGTTTACTACCTCTCTTGGTCTGTCTCTGCAGGAGTGTGTGTGTGTGTGTGTGTGTGTGTGTGTGTGTTTGGATTATTGTAAAACATTTTTTTTAAGGATTTCTCTTATCTACCTTTAATTTTTGTACTCTGTACATGTAGAACAGAGGAAAGATGTCTAAAATCTGCCTAGAATAAAACTAGAGAGACTTGTAACAATGTAAAATGTTTCTCAGGAATCACTGTTAGTCACAACAGATTAGAACCTGAGGTAGGCATCTTCTCTCCCTAACTGTTGCAGAGTGTTTTCCTCCCTTGTTTGTTTACCTTTATTATTATTATTATTATTATTATTAACATTAGTTTCTATGAGGAAGAATTTAAAAGTCTAGTTTGACTTTTTAGTACTGCCCCAAATTTTAATTCAGCACTTTCAAAACCACATATATTGAATAGAAGGACTTTTGTTATCTCCAGGAAATGACATATTTTTAAAAAATGGCATTGAGGTCCTTTTAAAAATTTTGGATCAAAACTGTTTAGTTTTATAAGTTTTAAGATACTATTAAAACACTCCCACTCAGTAATCCAAAATAAAAAGAAATTCAGAGACACTTTAAATGTTTTGTCTTCACATTAGTCACTATTAGTCTATAGGTCTGTCTCCATGTTTGCTGTGATCTCTTTAAAATATACGTAGTCTTTGTAGCACAGGATTTAGTAATATGCAAGGCCTTTTGTATTAAGTTTAATAAAGAATTTTTTATTATAAATGAAATATGTGATTTAAAAGAAAATTATATCTATAATATTTCACATATTTTGAAATTATAGCCATATGGAAAAAATATATAATTTTATATATTATATTATTTTATTTTATTATATGTAATTTATATATTATATTATTAATATTATATATATGTTAAATAAAGACTAGAAATTAAATTGTACATAAAAGAAATATCTATTCTTTGCAATTTATATATTAGCTCTGACAAGGAAATTACCTGTTTAATTTTTTTTTAATGTTTATTCTTTTTTGAGAGACAGAGAGAGACAGAGTGTGAGTGGGGGAGGGGCAGAGAGAGAGGGAGACAGAATCTGTGTCGCAAGGCCTCGAACTCAGACCTCGAGATCATGACCTACGCCGAAGTGGGACGCTTAACAGACTGAGCCACCCAAGTGCCCCAGAAGTTGCGTGTTTAATTAATTCTAGGAAAGCTCATTATGCCAGCAGATACCATACAGAATCCAATAGTCAAATAACACATTGCACTAAAACAGGAAAAAGATAGAAGCAATAGGACACATATTATAGGGCTATGTGAGTAATATTTTTCTGAGTGTCTCAGAATAAATGGAATCTTATCAGAGATCCTCAGACCTATGCAATTTTCTGAGATGCTTTAAGTATATTTAAATTAATTAACCTTGTTGATGACACTATTCCCACTGAATGTGTTTGCAGCATAAGGCCCTCATATTGATAAGTTCTTAAGAGAAGATGCTTAAGGAATGACTGTTGGCTAATAATCAAAATGAGTTTTCTCTTCTTTACAGGTGTAGAGTCACACTCCATATGAGTGAAAATGATGAGTTCCATCTCCACATCTGACCCATGGAAACCCCCATGTGCCTGTCACCAACTTTTTTTTTTCCTTTTTCTTTTTCTTCTATATGACTCAATAGATTTTACTTCCAAAGAAACCCTCAAAGCATGTGTTAAAAAGTCTCCATCATTTTGGAGACTCACCCTGGATTTCTAAATCTTAAGGTAAAAAAAAAAAAAGCCTCTCTATTCCTTTCCCCCAGGACATGAACCAAAATACATGTACTGGTTTTGAGCCATTATGCACTGTGGCCTGATTGTTACCCCAAGCTACCCTAATACCCGACCAGACGCTAGTGGTATCAGCCAAACCTTGGAGTTGCAGTTTCATTATTAAAAAAAAAATCTGAATTAAACCTATTCCTGTTGGACATTAATCCATACAAAAAATCCATCTTTCTGGTCTTCTTTAGTATAAGTAATAACATTAGTATCTACACATTAAAATATTCCTTAGAGCCATTATTTCAACTTAATTATAACGTCTCAAAAATAAAGACAAACAGTTGAGATAAAGCAAGATTTCTGTCCTTTTTCCCCCTATTCTCTTACAACAAACTAGAAAACTTTATGTGATTGCTTCTTCCACAAGCGCGTCAACATAAATATTGGAGTACGCTGCATAAAATTTTAAGATATCTAACACATAGCTGTTGTGCTCATGTCCTTTCCACATTTGCTGTACACGTAATATATTATCTCCGATATTAAAATTTATCACAGAATTTAAATACATTGATGAGTTGGTTAAGTTCTCAGGCAAACTATTTTTGCTCCAGCTGAGAGATAAAAAATGGTTTCTTTGTAGTACTTTCCAAATCCTTATATAATGCGAGTGCGTCAAAAAACTCAGAAGATAGAAAATGGGGAATGCAATAATAGGCATTGTCACTAAACAGTTTTGATACATCAGTATAACTGTGATCCCTGTGGGGCAACAACAAGACATTCAGCAGGGAATTGTACCATTATTAAGGTCTTATGGATATGGTCATTAGAGGCAGCAGAGGACTCGTGTTCTGTGGAGAAGCGCTGTCCAAGGTGTTCTCATCAGTTTTCATCTCATTTTTTAAAGAAGGACATACAAAATGGCATGTGTACACTTTGACAACTTGCCCACAGGGGCTTCATTAAAAGCATTTACCAAGAAAAATCTTGATAACAGCCTTTTGTTGGAAAAGGTAGCTGAAAGCTGTCAAATTCTGGTCTTCTGTGGTGCATAATGAGCTACTGCTATTGCTACATTGTCCTGCCCGATGCTGGGTTTTAAATGGTTCTTTAGGAATAAACTCCTACACTTGTCAAATTTTATGTAATTTGGAATTTGGTTTGGAATGTTTATTATATCTCTCACCTAAGCTCTGTAAGCTGTTGAGCCTTAACTCATCCCCTGATAAGAAGAAAAGGACAAGACAAAGGAAGACAAAAATGTTCTTCCAAAAATACAGCAGACTCCCAGCTGTGCTTCTCATTTAAGTGAGTGATTTGCTCCATATGTCCTAGTTCTTATTGCTATACAGTTTGAGTTAAAATTGTTCAATTTTCTTTGTAATTACCAGTTTCTTTATACTTACATTGTACGTATTCTTACATATTCACAACTAGCACTCCATCATCCCAGAAACCATTTTTCCCTTTAAAATAGAGATTATAACATTCTGTTTTAATTTTTAGGCTTTGACAGTTGGTGTGTACTTACAATGGAATGAGTAGTTTGAAATTATTTATATGCCCTCAGTCCTTTATATATAGAGAGGTAGATACAGATATAGATAGATATATAGATCGATTTTATTGCATTGTATATGAAATAAGATCTGTAACTCTATACATCTTTATATATCTTACCTAAAGTACAAAGAAGTTTTAAAAATATATTTTCTTATGTCTTTTGTTGTAAAACAAAACAAAAGGCAGGAATTATTTTCTGTTACTGTAAATATCTTTGTTATTCTCTCATTTTTTTCTTGGTTATTTTCTTAAAATAGACCTTATTTACTGTCATTGGATTTCCCTGGTGATGGCTATTCAGAGCTCAATCATCTTTTGCAGTGCCTTGACTCATATTATTTGTCCCCACAGAAACGGACAATACATTAATCCTGCCCCCTATTTTCTGGTCCTTATCCCTATCCTATTCTCACTTACCTCCACTTCCAGATAAGAATCATTGGCTTATCATTATTATCACTCCCTTGAAACATTCTTAGCAGCCTACATAATCTATTTCACCCATAAAACTGCCTAGAGAATCCCCAGTCTGGGAATCTTCCATCAACTCTGTGCTTGAAGAATAATATGCAACCTTGTTGACTGGTCTCCTTTTGAATCATGACCACTAACTTCAGGTGGGCCATTAATGTGCTCTGTAATCCTCTTAGAGTTCCCCAGTCCACTAACTCCCCTTCTCTATCCACTATCTTCTTGTTATTTAAATGCTACATCCTCAGCACTCTTATCCCTACTCATATGTTTCTTCCATTTCACCAAGAAAAGAGAAATAATCACAGAACAGAAATTCCAGATGTGTCTAGCATCCCATTTCTAACTCATCCACCACTGTTCCCATATATTCCATTCTTACTCTTGTTAACAAGGATGGATGGTTCCACTTGTTCACTAGATCCCACCTACTTTTCTTTATTCATGGAAATAATTCCAAGAATCATTCCCTCTTTTGCTGTTTTACTCCTTTGTCCTTTCACATTGCTCATTTTATAATTTACCTTTAAAAAATACTTTTAAAACATTAGTATCTTTCCTGCTGTACTTTATAGAAAAACTGCTATTTCCATAGGCTTTCTTGAACTCACTAATTTTTGCTCTTCTTACCCAACAAAAAAATCTTCACTTACATCCACTTTGCTAAATCTAATGGGCAATTTTCTGTTCACATTTCACCTAGGCCATCAGCTTTACTCAATTTGACAGGCTTTAAATACCATCTATTTGTGAATGATTGACAAACACTTCTAGTTGAATATTAAGCTAGTAGTTTGACATCTCCGCTCAAAGGTATAAAACCTTTCTCTTGATTTCTTACTCCTCCCATAGTTTTCTCCATCTTAGTCAATAGAAATTTTATCATACCAGTGATTCAGGCATAGTAAATCTCGAATTTATTTTAGAATCCTGTCTTTATACTTCATATCAAAACCACTATTAAAACTTTTCTCTACACTAAAAAACATACCAAATCTTTTCACATGGCCTCTCCCAATAACAATTTAGTCTAAACCACCATGATTCTTTCCTACCTGGATTATTGCCATAATCCCCCAAGAGATCTCTCTGGTTTCACTCTTGTCCTTTTACATCTCTTTCAACACAAAAATCAGGAGGAATGACGTAAACCAAACCAGTATACTCCTCAGCAATTTTTATTGCACTTGGAGTGAGTTTAAAATCCTTAACTTTGTCCTATAAACTCTTACAAGATCTGGACCCTTCTGACTTCAGTTCTGACTTCAAATATTACTTTACCCAGTAAAGTACTGTGCTCTACTCACACGTCTCCTTGCTCCTTGCTATTCTTCAACAATATTAAACCCCCATACCTCTGTCTTTGCAGTTGATATTTCTGCAATCTTCTTGCCCCAGATAGCTAGAGTTTATACCCTTACTTCCTTTAGTTTTTACACTATACAGTGTTCTGTTACTATGCTACATAAGAAATATCATTCTGTGTTTTTATTGGTCCCCTACTGATTTGCCCCATATAGTTTATTACTATATATCATAGCACATATTTTATTTGTATACCTATTATTTTCCTCAACTAGAACATAAGTTCCTTGAGACTAGCATTTAGGGTATCTTTCTAGCCACTACAACAGTATCTACCACATATTAGATATTCAATAAGTGTTTTTGGAATGAGTAAATTAATGATTTTCTTGCAAATACATTTTAGCAATTACACCTTCAAGTGTTACATAGGACATATGGGTCAATGTATATTTCATCCACTACCAGTCACTGAAGAAATGACAAATCCTTGATTATGCAGATTTCAGATAAACATGAAACTATACTGGGAATAAGCATTTGGCTTAACTTATATTTTATTTTACTCGCATAAACTTAGGCCTACTCTCTCCCTATTATATATCTTTTTTACTATTTTTAACACAAACTATTTAATACATTCATTAGTCATTGAAACATTGACTTTTTTTTTAAACCATCTATGTCTTTGTTCCATTTTTGGAATCAAAATATGACATACACAAATAGTGGCAAATATAAATTCAAAAGATAGGGGCACCTGGGTGGCTCAGTTGGTTAAGCGTCCAACTTCAGTTCAGGTCATTATCTTGGAGTTTGTGAGTTTGAGCCCCGCATCTGGAGCTTGCTTCAGATTCTGTGTCTCCCTCTCTCTCCTCCCTCCCCACTTGTGCTCTCTCTCTCTCTCAATAATAAATAAACATTTTTTTTAAAAAAGAAAACATATACTTAATTCCTCAATTCTTTTTGTTTTCCCTTAAGTTTTTTCATTTACATTTATTTGATGGATTTCTTTTGGCACATTATGTTTCATGACACTAATGTCCTCATTAGTTATTAACTTCGATATAAAATCACCTCCTTCATTACCCGTAAGGTATTTCACTTTGAATTCTGTGTGTTTCTAATTTTGTGTCTTTCTAATTTTACTCTTCTTATTTATTTTTGTTTGCCTGGTTTTCCAATTTTAATAATTAATTTGTTTCTGTCAGTTATTTTTAATCTTTTTTTCATGTAAGAATCTTACATTTAATTGCATAAGGTTTTAAAATACTTTGCGGTTATTTTCCTACTAATAGGAGAGTTTTTAAAACTTAAATTTTTTTCTGGGGCGCCTGGGTGGCGCAGTCGGGTAAGCGTCCGACTTCAGCCAGGTCACGATCTCACGGTCCGTGAGTTCGAGCCCCGCGTCGGGCTTTGGGCTGATGGCTCAGAGCCTGGAGGCTGTTTCCGATTCTGTGTCTCCCTCTCTCTCTGCCCCTCCCCCGTTCATGCTCTGTCTCTCTCTGTCCCAAAAATAAATAAACGTGGAAAAAAAATTAAAAAAAAAAAACAAATTTTTTGTCAAGACTAATATAAAACTGTTTTTACTTACTTGGAATTTTCCTCACACCTCTCTGTGTGGATCATATTCATCTGCATTTATCTGCATTTATCTTCTTTTATTTATATAATAAGAATTATTTTTTAAGTTCCACTTTTTATTCTTTAAATTTATCAAATGTAAATAATATTCTATTACTCTAAATATCCAAATAAGGAAAGTTATTTTATGATTTTGAATAAGCAATATGAGATATATTTATGAATATTTCTCCCTCCCAGTTTTCATGATTATTAATTTATCCTTGAGTTTTAGATGATATTAGTACTTTTATTACGTATAAACTCTATTGAAATTGAATAACTTGATGTATAACTTAAGGAATATCAATGAAATATCAGTATAAAAATTATGCATGAATATAATAATGTTTTGATTTCATGTATGGAATACATGGATGAGAAATGTGTTTTGTTTGTTTGTTTTTAACCAGTGTTAACTTGCAAAAATAGACTTTTTAAAATATTTATTTATTTGAGAGAGAGAGAGAGAGAGAGAGCACCAGTGGGAAAGGGGTAGAGATACACACACACACACATAGAAACCGAAGTAGGTTCCATGCTCTGAGCTGTCAGCACAGAGCCAGACCCAGGGCTTGAATTCACAGAGTGTGAGATCATGATCTGACCCAAAGTGGGACACTTAACTGACTGAACCACCCAGGCACCCCTCATAAATAAACATTCTAAACTTCAGCATAGGTTAAAACTTATGTCACAAGTAAGTTATTGAGCTATTCAATTAGAATTTAGTTTCTTTGAGTGGTTATAGCAGTCAACCAAGAGGTCAAAGCTAAATTTTCATTTATTATGTCACAGACATAAAAAATATGGATTATTGGAGAATCAGTCTGATGCAACAGAGAAACTATTGAAGGCAGAGATGTGGGGCTACACTACAGAAAAATTGGACATTGCCAATTACAACTTCCACATAGAGGAGTCTTGGCATGGATACATTTTAGTAAAGTTAAAAGACAAGAGAGGTTACTCTTGGTCATCAACATATCTTTTCCTATAAAGTTTTGGGAAATGAGAAATTGATCCACCTTCTTCATTGCCCAAACATCTAACAAATAGTCCTAAATTTTGTA
This sequence comes from Lynx canadensis, assembly GCF_007474595.2. Lineage (NCBI taxonomy): Eukaryota > Metazoa > Chordata > Mammalia > Carnivora > Felidae > Lynx > Lynx canadensis. Next base: position 67,737,316 of record NC_044306.2, read on the forward strand.
ATACAAATAGTGAATTAAATTAAACTGTGTATATGATTTGGGAGTATAACCTGGACTCAGTTTCATTTCTGTAGCTTACATAGGCATTAGGGAGAATAATCCATATAATGTGCATTTATAAATTATTGTTTATCTCTCCATAGGCACATATACACCAAAATCACCTAAAATGACTCTCTAGTTGATAAGCCAATCCCCACATCTGATAGCATATAAAAATATCTTTAAATTACGGTCATACATTTATATAATGGCATTTTTCTCATTTCTGAAATCTTTCTGCAGCCCTAACTAGTTGCTTAAATAATAACTTCCTATCAGATATAACCTCACTGATATTTAAATAGCTTGTTCTTCAAAGTCTAATGCTGAATCCCTTATTCTGTGTTAAAGAATATCAGAAGATAAATAGGACTCAGGAAAAGCAGATTAAAACATTCTAATTTCTTTATACCTCCTGTGTTTTACTTTCTTTAATAAGTTTTTCTCCCTTTGATTCAGTCTTGAACCAGGACTTTGCCTTCCTTCCATAGAATTATGAATGTTATTTAACATAATTCTTCTAAGACATGTGTCTTAGTCAAGGTGTTACAAACAACAACAACAACCAGATCCAATAAGATGAATGTGTGTTTGTGTGTGTGTGTGTGTGTGTGTGTGTGTGTGTTTAAAGAGACTTAAACCATTGACTCATGATTCTGGGAGCTGGAAAATCCAAAATCCACCGAGCAGGCTGGAGCAGGTTGGAAACTCAAGCGAGAATTGATACTGTAGTTTTTATCTGAAATGCTTTGACCAGGCCAGCAGGCTAGAAACTCAGGCAAGATGTATGTTACAGTCTTAATGTAAAATTTCTTCTTGTAGATGCGAATCAGATCTACGAAATACCTTTATAAAACTATCTAGACTAGTGTTTGAAGAAACAACTGGGCACCATAACCTAGTCAGGTTGATACATAAAATTTCACCATCACAAAATGTCCTGCAAAATGTCTGGGTTATTAGAATTCAGCACTTCAAAAGACCATAAGTCCTTAAACTTATAATATACATACTATGCTAAAAATATTTTTATGGAAAGTAATAATAATTATGATTTTTCCTATATTGCTAAAAACAAAATAGTGGTAAAAAAGCACAAATAACAATATATCAATAAGGAATAAACAAATAAGCTATGACATATTTCCATAGTACTTGACTATGTCTGTTTTAGACATTTCTTCTGCAGAGAAAAGTTTTAAACCCAGGGCACATTTTTTTAAAAAATATCAGTTTAAAATTATTAGTGATCAATGGAGTGGAGAAGGTGGAACAGTACAACATTTGAAAAAAGAGGTATCCTGTAGTCTGAAATCAATTAGACATCCAGGTTGGGGGGGGAAAAAGGAAGTAGACCCCTAATTCACACTCTTCCCAATGCTGACATAATTCCAAAATTTAATTCACGTTGTAGATATAAAAGTAAAGGTAAAATAAAAAAAAATACTGGATGATTATTCAGAATAATATCTTCATGAGTTTGACATTGGAAAAACACTTACAATAAAGGAAAATATCCTGGGGTTAGGGTTCAGTCAGCTGAATGCCCCACTCCTCATTTTGGCTTAGGTCATGATCCCAGTGTTGTGGGATCCAGGCTCATTTTGGGTTCCATACCGAGGGTGGGGTGTGCTTAAGATTCTTTCTCTTTTCCCTCTGCCCCTCTCCCCCACTCGTGCATTCTCCCTTTTATAATTTCATATTTCAGTAAGGTTATTCAACATAAGAATAAAAAAATCATGTATGGGGTGCTACATAGTGTGATACAGTAGGGGTATGTATTACTTAAAAAATTAAAAGTGTAAAAACATGTTTTATATTGTCTTATTGGTGTAAATAAAATTGAATCTCCTGTTCTGGAAAGAAATAGAAGGAATATTTTAGTATTTGGCAATTCGAAAAGTGGATAGAATTCTCTTTTCATTATGCAAGTTTGTTTGAATATTCTATTACGTATATGAATGATTTTTATATTAAAACAAATAAAGGGGGCACCTCGGTGGCTCAGTTGGTTAAGCATTTGACTCTTGGTTTCAGTTCAGGTCATGATCTCATGCTCGGTGAGTTCAAGCCCCACATCAGGCTCCGCACTGGCAGTTAGAAGACATTGAAATTGGCAAAGAGGAAGTCAGACTTTCACTCTTCACAAGTGATATGACACTCTATGCGGAAAATCTTAAAGACTCCACACAAAAAAACTTCTAGAATTGATATAGGACTTATACAGGAATTCAGAAAAGCTGCAGGATATAAAATCAATGTACAAAAAATCAGTTGCATTTCTATACACCAATAGTGAAGCAGCAGAAAGAGAAATCAGGGAATCTATTCCATTCACTACTGCACCAAAAAACACAAAATACATAGGAATAAACCTAAGTAAAGAGGTGAAAAATCTATACACTGAAAACTATAGAAAACTTAAAGAAATTGAGGACAACACACACACACACACACACACACACAACACACACACACAAAAGGAAAAACATTTCATGCTCCTGGATTGAAAGAACAAATACTGTTAAGATGTCAATACTACCCAAAGTAATCTACATATTGAATGCAATCCCTATCAAAATAACACCAGCATTCTTCACAGAGCTACAACAAACAATCCTAAATTCTGTATGGAACCAGAAAAGACCCCGAATAGCTAAAGTAATGCTGAGAAAGAAAACCAAAGTTGGAGGCATCATAATTCCAGACTTCAAGCTATATCACAAAGCTGTAATCATCAAGACAGTATAGCACTGGCACAAAAACAGACACATAGGTCAATGAAACAGAATAGAAAATTCAGAAATGGACACACAAACATATAGCCAAATAATCTTTGACAAAGCAGGAAAGAATATATGATGGAAAAAAAGACAGTCTCAACAGCAAATGGTGTTGGGAAAACTGGACAGTGATGTGCAGAAAAATGAACCTGGACCACTTTCTTACACCACACACAAAAATAAACTCCAAATGGATGAATAGACCTAGACGTAAGACAGGAAGCCATCAAAACCCTTGAGGAGAAAGCAGGCAAAAACCTCTTTGATCTTGCCCACAGCAACTTTTTACTCAACATGTCTCCAAAGGCAAGGGAAACAAAAGCAAAAATGTACTATTAGCACCTCATCAAAATAAAAAGCTTCTGCACAAGAAAGGAAATAATCAGCAAAACTAAAAGGCATACGACAGAATGGGAGAAGGTATTTGCAAAGACATATCAAATAAAGGGTTAATATCCAAAAATCTATAAAGAATGTATCAAACTTATATATCAATATATATTACTTGGGAATCAAAAAGAATGAGATCTTGCCATTTGCAACAACTAGTTGCACTAGTGGGAACCAGTGTATTATGCTAAGTGAAATAAGTCAGAGAAAGATAGATGCAGTATGATTTCACTCATATGTGGAATTTAAAAAAACAAAACAGATGAACATAGGGGAGGGGAAGCAAAAATAAGATAAAAACAGAGAGGGAGACAAACCATAAGAGAGTCTTAAATACAGGGAACAAATTGAGGGTCGCTGTCAGGGTGTTGGCTGGGGGGATGGGCCAAATAGGTGATGGGGGAGGGCACTTGTTGGGATGAGCACTGGGTGTTATATGTAAGTGATAAATCACTAAATTCTATTTCTGAAATCATTATTACACTATATGTTAACTAACTTGGATTTAAACTTAAAAAAGAAAAAGGAAAGAAAAAAGGAGGACTATATGCTGGTAATGTTAATAAAAATTTTGTAATATAATTCTATAATAACATAAGTGGATTCTACAAATAGGCAATTCAAAATGAAAGCTGCTAAGTTTCTGGAAGAAAAGTGCTATATTAGTATCTCCAACTTCTCCCTTGATTTCTTAGTGTTGTATACATTAATAAATTACTTAATATTGTACTTATTAGGTAAATATTCATTTTATGTCAAATCATATTTTTATTAGGGAAACATCTTGAGGTTTAGTGTTTAATATAATCAGGGTCTCATTCTTCTACTTGTCTCTTGCATAGAGAATAACACTGTGTAAGGCACTTAAACTTTCAGTTTTCCACACAATGGATAGACAACATTTTTCATTTCACGTGGATATTGCTTGCTTCAATTAATTGCTCTTTCTAAAGCACTCAGTCACTTCATGTTGAGCATTTCAGAATTCAGTTTTTATTAATGTTGTTAATGGTCCTTTTTTAAAAATTTCCTCTTTTCTCTTGCTCTCTGATTTTACTCTAATACATTGACTTGTTTCATTTGTTGGAGTGTCCGTGCAACTATGTTTTTGTTATGCTATCTAATCAAAAACATATTTTAATGTTCTTAAATATGATAGAAGTGAAATAAAAGAAAAAAGGAAGAAACAAAGAGGAAAAGGAAGGAAGAAAGGAAGGAAGGAAAGAAAGAAGGAAAGAAGGAAAGGAAAGGAAGAAAGGAAGAAGGGAAGAAAGGACAAAGGAACAAAGAAAAAGGAGAAAGGAATCTAGAAAGAAAGAAAATTAGGAAAGGATACTTCAAAATAAAATGTGTAAAATGTGAATATCACCACACAAACTAAGAACAATGAACTTGGAAGCTTCTCATTAATTTTTAATTTTTCTGGATTTTTTTTCCTTTTTTTCTGTTTTTCTTTTTTTAGTATTCCCTGTATTTTTCTTTAGGGGCTGCAAATCTTAGAATTATATTTTACACTTTTTCACCTCTAACATTCTAGATGCAGCTTACAATTTGCCAGTGATACACACGTGTAAGAGGTCTGGAAGGCAGTGGCAGCTGCTGTGGGCTCTGACAGATGTGGAGTATTTTTGTAGCAGCCTCTGCCTGCCAGTCACCAACTCTTGCCTTGCAGATGAAGTCAGCACTAGATACCTGAGGCGTCCTAATCATGGCAAAGGACAACAATTTCTTCATCTCTGGCCCATAGCTGTACCAGTTAACATGAAAACTGGTAGTGTTTTCTTATTCCTCTTCAGCCATTTCAATGCTTTTCTGGACACTACATTCTTTGTATTCTTTTGTGCTTTAAATGTCTATGGTGGTTTCTCTTTTATTGACTGAACCCCAACTGGCAAGGTTTTCCTGAAATTATGTCCATACTCCTTCGATATCATTTTCTTGGTCTAGGAGATAGTTGTTTTTGACCATATTTGAAGTAATTTTCCTTCATTAAATCATCTGACATGAGACCATTACTTCTTTACTGTGTCTAAAATCCCATTTCCAGGGGTGCCTGGGTGGCTCAGTTGGTTGAGCGTCTGACTTTGGCTCAGGTCATGATCTCACAGTTCATGGGTTCAAGCCCTCTGCTTTGGATTCTGTGTCTCCCTCTCTCTCTGCCCCTCCCCAGCTTGCACTTTGTCTGTCTCTCTCAAAAAATAAATACATAAATAAAAATAAATAAATATTAACAAAAAAATTTTAAGTTCTGTTTCCAAATGTCAGGTTTTTTGAAGAAAGCAGAGGTGACATAAACTTCTTCTTATATTTTTTTAATTTAAAACATTTGTTTATTATTTTATTTATTTTATTTATTTTAAAGAGATAGAGTCAGAGTGCAAGAAAGGAAGGTGACAGTGGGAGAGAGAGAGAGAGAGAGAGAATATTTTTTTAATTTATTTATTTATTTTGAGAGAGAGAGAGTGGGGGAGAGGCACACAGAGAGTGAGAGAGAGAATATTAAGCAGTTTCCATGATGTCATCACAGAGCCCAATGCAGGGTTCAGACTCATGAACCAGGAGATCATGACCTGAGCCACAATCAAGAGTCTGACGCTTAATCTACTGAGCCACCCAGGTGTCCCAAGACCCTGGTGGTGAGAGAAAGAGAGAGAGAGAGGGAAAGAGAGAATCTGAAGCAGGCTCCATGCTCCCCATGGGTCCTGACACAGGGCTGAATTCCATGACCCTGGGATCATGACTTGAGCCAAAATCAAGAGTAGGACATTCAGTCAACTGAGCCACACAGGCATCCCTATAAATGTATTTTTAATACCTTCAATGATCCTTAAATCAGTATATATTAAAATTTCTATCCTCCATCCTTAAAAATATTTGCCCTCAAGTCTTTTATGTATGATACGACTATTAAAATAACAGTCTTAATTTTGTTGCTAGAATTTATCTGTTATGCCATTTTCTATCTTTTTAATCTTGATACTTTCTGTTCAGATTATAGATATGTCTTTTGGTAGACAACATAGAGTTGGGCATTCAAAAATGAGCAAATCTAGGAATTCTACTTACTTTACATTTATTGTAATTAACAATATATTTTTATTTATTTCAGCTATCTTAGTCGGTGATCCCATATCAAAATCAAAAGGAAGGTAATATGCTTTTCAACTATAATCAAAAGGAAAGTAATAAGTTTTTCAACTCATCATGTCATAATGGAAAAGGAAAAGAGTACTAAAATTTAAAGTTTTAAATATCACGTCTTCTGGGTAGGAATAGCATGGATAATTTACTCCATTGGTGGATTGAGTCTTCGTTTAGCTCCTGTAGCAACCTAGAAAGATCTTCCTTTACCTTTGTCCTGCCTTTACAGAGTAAGTGGATTCCTCGTCTATTTTCTTTTTTTATTGCCATATCTTACTTTGGCATTGAGAGAGATCCTTCTCCTCAGAAATGCAAAACATTTACAAATCACTTTTCTGGTATAAATTTGAGAGCCCAGAGACAAGATCATGGGTTGAAAAGTAAAAGTGATTGATCATGAGGCCTTATTTGACAATACAATATCCTTAATTATTTGTGTGTGAGTGCGTGGGGAGTGAGTTAAATTTATTTAAACATAGCTCTAGCCAGTTGTTTTATTCATACATAGTCTTTAAGACTTAGAAGTCCTGTATTTTAATAACAGATCTCTGCCCTTGTCCCAGCCCTCTAACCCCTGTCTAATGGCCACTGCCTTGAGAAAATTTGAAACAGTTGTGTCAGGAGAGACACCTTAAGCACCCATTTATTCAACAACTCTTACTGAGCATTAACTTTGCTCCCTACTTTCCTAGGTACTATAAATAGAGTAGTGTAAACAAAAAAGAGAAAAATTACTTTTTTTTTCCTGGAGCTTATAAAACAGCAGAGGGAAATAGGCAACAAATTTAAGCATGCAGCATATAGTTTGTCAGACTGCAAAATATGTTACAGAGAATAATAAAGAAGGATGGGGAATAAGGAATGTGTGTGAGAGAAAGTTCTAATCTAAAATGCACATTCGAGGATGGAGCCCAAGATTACTCCAGTATGAATTGATCAGGGACAAGAAAGAACAAGTGAAGAAGAAGTTTTGGAGAAGTTACTAGTGAAGGAGGAAAACTAAGATAGTGTGTATCTGGAATCAAGAGAAGAAAATGTCCCAAGCAAGAGATTGGCATCTGTGGTTTCCCATGCTACATGGAGATTGTTAGAAACATTCACTGTGTTCAGGTAGGGAAAAAGAACTGACTGACCAATTTTTATAAGATAAAGGGAGGAGAATCTAAGGAATATTGAGTATAGGCAATTCTTTCCAGATGTTTTCTATGAAGGAAAATAGGGTTTATCTGGTGAGAGAAATGGGGTCAATAGTGTCTTTGAGAAATGGAAGAAATAAAGATATTTTTCTGAGAATTACAAAGCAGATAAGGAAAGTTTGATAACGCAAAAGACAAGAAAATTAATGTGGTTCTGTCACTGAGTTGGTGAAAGAAGATGCAATCAACATACAACTTGAAGTTTAGATCACAGATGGGAGTATAGGTAAGTGACACAGTGTCAGAAGTGTAAGATGAGTGAATGCAACAGGAATAAGGGGTTGTTGATGTGTATAGAATTTATTTTCTGATTTCTTCAATATTCTGAGTAAGATAGGACACTTATCCATGAGCTGAGAATGAGGAACAGGGAGTATGTATAGGGAGGCTGAGGACAGATGAGGAGGTATGGAACAGTCTCCTAAGGCAGAGAGAGAATCAAAGAGTTAAGGAAGTGTGGGGAGGAGTGCCAGTCAAATTGAGAGTCAATGTGATACTTCGTGCCATAGGTAAAGTAGACCAGTCAGCTATGGGGCTGGTTAATATCATATGTGTACAAGTTCAGAATAAGAAGTACTTGTACAGTGATAAGATGCACTATAGTTTATAGCAGACTCCTTTTAAGCCAGCTGGCCTGCACAGAGCCTGGGTCACAAGGTGTATCATAAGTGTCCGAGTTTCTGGAAACACTTCAAGAAGAATCCAGCTCTCACCCAAATGGTGGCATCATCACCATTTGTGCATACTTGAATAGGAAACATGATGAGGGCCATGACCGCCATGCCTCTCCATTTGGTTCAGTGGTTCTGAGAGTCATATTGTGCCCAATACTTTTTATGCATGTAAAATCTTCTTAGACACTAAACTCACATTAAAATTAGTTGTTTATTTTTTGTTTGTGTTTCCTTCTGTCAATCATTGTCAATCTTATGACAACCATGACATTTTAATATAAATAAATGTGTTTTTTTAGTTATAATTCTTATGGTTGTTTATTCTTTATTCTACATTTAACCTGATTCACTGTTTACCACCAGTTCTTTCCTTCTATGATTTTTCCATTCCATAGTTACTTTTTAAATGTTTTTTTTTAATGTTTATTTATTTTTGAGAGAGCAAAAGTGGGGGAGGGGCAGAGAGAGGGAGACAGAGGATCTGAAACAGGCCCTGTGCTGACCACAGAGGGCCCGATGAAAGGCTCAAACTCAGGAACCATGAGATCACAACCTGAGCTGAAGTCAGATGCTCAACCAACTGAGTCACCCAAGTGCCCTGAAGTGTTTTGCAATATGTAAGATAAAAGAAAAGCCAAAATAATGAATAGAATGTGCTCATCATATCACAGCTTAAGAAATAGAATATTAATATAGTTTAAGCTCTGTTCATACACTTCTGCTCAGATGCTTTTCCCTCTATGGAGAGTAATTATTATGTTATATTTAGTGATTATAATACCCATGTATTTCTTTATACTTTAACAAATTAGATTATGCTTTATATAATATATTTTAACAACATAGGTTAAAACAACTTAAGAAGTCTATCAACACTATACCATCATTTAGGGGCATTGTTTAGTAGGATTTCAAACTCAATATGAATGATAGTATACTGCACATATCTCACTTAACTTTCTCCTTCCTGATGTGCTTTGAAGGCTAATTTCCACAGTCTTGGAATTAGCCTTAACTATTTTGTTAAAGTTCTTGTATGCCACTACACTACCCTGGTGAAGTCATGAAACACACTGATTGATAGTGTTTCTTTGTAATCATGGGTACATGGAGTTTCAGGGTGGTTGGTACCAGCTTGTCACCATTGTTTATTGAGAACAGTAATATTGATAATGGGAAGACTTTACTGCTAAGTTGTTTGCATAGCAAGAATATGCCTGTGTGACCAGTATCATATAAGAAAACTGACCAAGATTCCATTTTGCACCTCTTGGTTCTGAGGTATTTTGTGCACACCTTGATGATTTCTTATCAAAGGAAAGTATACAGAAAAATATTTATATATTTAATCCTTACTTAAATAGGAAAAAAGGAGCTACTTCCTGACATCTCAAGACCCTAAGGATGAGACAGTTTGGGGTTATGAAATAAATCCTTAATTTGATATTGTTTTGATACTGTATTCTTTCCTGAAATGAGTTGTAGATTTGTGAATGTTGTCATTTTGGGCCCTATAAGTCTTCTTTAGCAACACTGTCTACCTATAGCTGTGCACCTTGCATCACTATATTTGTGCTACTAATTCCTGTTGATAGATGCAGCACTAATTACTTCATATTTCTTGCCACCTGTATATTTCCATTGTAAGAAAATACTGTAGCTTACTTTTTCATTATCTTATTGATAGGTAATTAGGTTGTATTTTATACTGAAAACAATGCCTCATTTAGCATTCTAGTACATGTCCCCATGTGTATTTGCCGAAGAACTGAGTTAACGAGGTCCGAAGATATATATCACTTCAATTTCATTGAATTGTGCTGGAATGACAAGCTCTTATATGAATTTGTATATCCAGGAGCAGTGATTGTTACCATTCTCCTCATCCTAGGATTTTTTTTTTATATTTTGACATATTGGTCAATTTATGAAACAGCTATTGGGTTAAAACTGTGATTTTCCTGAATCCCTATAAATATTTATCTATTGGCCATTCCTCTTCTGTGAATTACTTTTCACAGAAAAGTAGTTTTTGCTTTTATTTTCTTTTTTTTGCACTTTTTCTTATTTTTCTTCTACTTAACATTATTTCTTATACTTAACGTGTTTTCCTATTCATTTGTACAAATTGTTTGCATTGCTTACATAACAACTGTTTTTATAAGTGCAGAAAATATCTCCTGTAAATCTAAGGTTTGTATTTGAGGATTTTTAAAATGCGGTTTGTTTTTATAAACTGAATTTGTTCCTGCTTGTCTATGTCTCTATTTCTTTTTTCAAAAAATACCCAAATACTCTGAGATCTTAAGGATATTTTCTTAGAAATTCCAAAATATTACCAAAAAAAAATTCTAAAATCTTGAGTTTCATATTTTATTTTTAACCCATCTGCAGTTAAATTTATGTAAGTGATAAATACAAATCACTTTTCCCCCATATTTATAATAAACTTTATCAGAATTTTTAACTGGCACATCTCCTTAATAATATAAATCACATTAATGCATTTTGGGTTTTGGTGGGCTTTTGTTCTTTTTGGTATACTACTGTACTTTCTTATGTTAAAATATTCCTGTCTTCTTGAGTTTAAACTCAAGTTAGTCATGACTTAGGGTTATATTTCTATATTTAATTTGAGTTTTTCAATGTTTACATTTATGATCATAATTGAGATTATTTTTGTGCATTGTTGTGGAGTTTTGGTGTCATAGTTTACTAGTTTATAAAAGAAATTGAAAAATAACACTTCTTTTTTTTTATTCTTTGGAAGAATTTATGTCACTTAGGGATTTTCTGTTCCTTGAATGTTGATAGGACTAATTAGTACAGATATCTGAGGTAGTTGCTTTTGTCGTAGGAAAAGTCTTAAACAGTCCATTTATTTTATGTTGCTAGAAATATTTTAGATTTACTATTTAGTGTGTAGTCTTTTTTGTTTTAAGTTTATTTATTTTGAGAGAGAGAGCACGAGCAGAAGACAGGCAGAGAGAGAGGGAGAGGAAGGACCTTAAGCAGGCTCTACACTGTCAGCAGAACCAGACATGGGACTTAATCTCCCAAGCCATGAGATCATGACCTGAGCTGAAATCGAGAGTTGGGCACTTAAAACCAAGAGTCAGTAGCTTAACTGAATGAGCCACCCAGGCAAGCCAGTAGGTTGACTTTCTTTAAAGGTAGTTTATTCATCTTGATTGTAGAATAAGCATCACAATATTTTTCATAGAATTTGCTTAGTTTCAGCTACTCGATTCATTCCGATGCATCTGATCTTCCGACATACCCTCTAGACTTTCACTTCTCCAGATTCTGGACTAAATTGTGACTGGTAAAGTATAAGAAATACTTTGAGAAAGAGAACCTTGAGGACATGAAAATATTTTCCAAGTAAGATAAAAAAAAGGAAAAAGAAAAATTAACTATATTCTTTAATAAGGACACACTTACAAAGCCAAACAAGAAGCTCATTCTAATGGAAAGCATTGTAGCTATAGTAATACTAGTCATTATCAACATTCTGCATTATCATTGCAGAAGAATGGAAACTTCAGTGTACTACAGTATGAAGCAACAGAAAATCCCGGTAGCTATATTAATATTAAATATTAATATTTAATTAACATTTAATAAAATATATAGGATGAATACTTAATAAAAAATTCACCAGGCAGATGTAAAAACCTAAATTAGCATGCAATTGGTAACAAACTTGAAAATTGATAAAAACAATATTACAGATCGGAGATACATAAACCAATAAATAAACAAGAAATCTGTCATTAATGGAAAGTATTCTATCCCATTCCAATTACTTTCAAAATATGTCCTTTAGCAATAGAATTTAAATAATCGTGTTATTTGCCCCGTATTACAATAATCTGATAGTTATGTATGCTAACTTGTTTGGATTTTAGCTTATCTGGGGAAGCAAAAACACATAGTGCTACATGGTTCCTATTATCATGCTAGATGTAATGTCCTACTTTAATTAGTTTAAGATTGATCAAGACTTTAAATTGATCTATTTATTATAAAGCTCCTCAGAAACCTTTTACCTGTTGCATCGTCATTGATGATTGTTGTCTCAATTCATTTTATTACAGGTGGCAAAATGGTTAATTTTAAAATTACATCATTCCATCTATATTTAATTGAAATTTTTCTACATCAATCTCTGTGTTCTTCATTACTCTTTTTGGTTGCTTTTGCTGTGTGCATTTTAAATGTTTTGTTGTTGTTGTTGTTGTTGTTATTTAGGAGTTTTCCTAGGGATAAAACACAAACCAAATTGACTCAAGGAGAAGGAACACATATGGACTCATAAAAATTATATAAAAGGGATACACATGGATCAGTTTATTCAGTGCTCACATGATATTCCCCAGATAGACCCGAATTAAGACCCCATAGTTCTGAATTTTGGGGTCATTTCTAGCTTGATGTTTCACTTGTGGTCTCTCTAAGTAGATAGTTTCACACGTCCACCACACCCCCCTCATTGCTAGAATTTGCTGTATCAGTGGTTCAAAAGGAAGTCCTAAAATTAAAACTAATTAGCTTTGATTGGCCTTGTTCAGGTCAAGAACTTATACTAAAACTTTAGAGCCATTGGTATACTTTTTATTCTACTTTAACTCACTGCCTGCTTATCTTCTGTTTTTTTTTTTTTTTTTCTCAGAGAAAATAGATACATGACTCTAGTAGTTATAACATAGTATTCATAGTTACTCAGGCCCTTTGTTTCTCTTTCCATGGATTATTTTTCAGGCCTTTGGCAGAAAGATAGCTTTCAAAGTTCCACCATTGGAGAGAACATGGCTGTTTTGCAATTTAAAAATTCTTAACGCTGGGGGGCGGCGCCTGGGTGGCTCAGTCAGTTAAGCATCTGACTTCAGCTCAGGTCATGATCTCACAGCTCATGAGTTCAAGCCTGGCATCAGGTTCTGTACTGACAGCTCAGAGCCTGGAGACTACTTCAGATTGTGTGTCTCCCTCTCTCTCTGCCCCTTTCCCACTCACGCTCTGTCCCTCTCTCAAAAGTAAACGTTGAAAAAAATTAAAAAAAAAAATTCTTACGTTGATGTCTCTTCTTAACTCTCAGATTGTCCTCAAACACTAAAGCCTGTTATTCTAAAGTCCTTTTCAAGACGTTATTGCTTCTCAAAGAGAAATCTAATTCTACTCACAAATGGAGATGTATCTGATTGGCTTTCTGTGATTTAATTCAAAATTTAACTATAATATTTAACATAACATGCAATTTGGTGTCAGTCATTTTCTGTTTTATTAAAGATAGTAACTTTTGTATTTTTATTTCCTTGTTGTTGATTTAATGGGTTTCAGGGTAAGGAGTACAGTAAGTTCATTTAAAATTATTTCTGAGAAGTTTGTATCACAAAACTTTCTAAATGATATGAATTAGATTAAATATATGTCATATAGGGGTGCCTGGGTAGCTCAGTCAGTTGAACATCCAATTCTTGATCTCAGCTCAGGTTTTGATCTCAGGGTCGTGAGTCCAAGCCCTGCACTGGGCTCCTTCCTGGGCTCTGTGCTGGGCATGAAGTCTACTTTAATATATCCTACAGACCCATTCACTAGCACATTTTATTTATTTATTTATTTATTTTAATATGAAATTTATTGTCAAATTGGTTTTCATACAACACCCAGGGCTCATTCCAACAGGTGCCTTCCTCAATACCCATCACCCACCATCCTCTCCCACCCACCCCCCATCAACCCTCAGTTTGTTCTCAGTTTTAAAGAGTATCTTATGTTTTGGCTCCCTCCCTCTCTAACGTTTGTTTTCCCCTTCCCCTCCCCCATGGTCTTCTGTTAAGTTTCTCAGGATCCACATAAGAGTGAAAACATATGGTCACTAGCACATTTTAAAAAAATAATCCTGATATTTATAAAGATTGGCATAACTTTCTCTCAAAAGAAAAAATAATCAGTTACATTTCATTAAAATTTATTTAGGTAATTGATCTAGATACTTGATATAATTCACTGATTATTTTGAAGCATTTAAAAATGTTTAAATATAAAAAAATTTATATTCCACCTCCTTAAAAAATGAAATACTTTAAACAATTAATTCAACTTGACAAATAATAGTTGGTAAGTTTTGAGCAATGAGAAAATACAGAAAGTTAAATAAGGCATAGTGGTCCTTTCTACAAATATATTTAGTTATTTATTGTTACTTCCTGTATGTACCTTCACTACATGTTGATTAAGGTCATCACCACTGCCACTTAACAGTTTGTTTAATATGTGTACCTAGGGGTAAAGTAATTTTCCCCCATGTCTAATGATTATGAACTATGTTTATTTACAAATCATTTCTAAGCAACAAGCCGAGTTATCTCCAAATACCACAAGACCATGTTACATTTCTTTTTTACTAGTATTATTTTTTAAAATATTTATTAACTTTTGAAAGAGAGAGAGACAGAATGTGAGCAGGGAAAGGTCAGAGAGAGGGAGACACAGAATCCAAAGCAGGCTCCAGGCTCTGGGCCATCAGCACAGCGACTGAGGTGAGGCTTGACCCCACGAACAGTGAGATCATGATCTAAGCTTAAGTTGGACACTTAACCAACTGAGCCACCCAGGCACTCCGACCATGCTTTATTTCTAGAATTAAATATTCTTCACCTTTTAAAGATTTTTTCATTTGAATATGAGTTAAATTTAGTATATCAACAACATCCAGAAAAAAAAAAAAACAAGGAACATTTATCCACTCAACAAAAAATTAATGCCAACCCATTATATACTGAACAATGTCCCGTAGCACTATGTCAAACAGAAGTAATTGCTTCCCTCATGGAAGTTACAACATATTGTGAATACAAGTGTTTTAGTTAGGATTCTCTGGAAAAATAGAACCTATAGGATATATAGATGTCAATATTATCTTTATCTATCCACCCATCCATTTCTCTCTTGAGAGATTTATTTTAAGGAATTTAGATCACTTGATTGTGCAGCCTAGCAAATTCAAAATCTGTAATGAAGGCAGACTAGAAATTCTGGTAAAAGTTGATTTTCCAAACTTGAGTTTTAATTTCTCAAAGTAGCAGGCATACACACATGACATTAACAATGAAAAACTGAGTAGTAAAAATGCACTTTTATACAACTATTATGTTCTGTGGGTTTTGCTACTTCTGCTGCTGCTGCTGTTAGATCGATATGGTTAGACACATCTGTGATTAGTGCATGGGGTAATTCCTGAAGAAAGCAAACACAGCCACTTTCAATTATCTGGAAGAATGGCAAATCTCGAAATGGAGTGTGAGTTGGGAGTGTAGCCTTACACTCAGATGAGAAGAGAAATACCACCTCTCTCTTCCTTATTTGGAAATGATTATGAGAATCCCTGATGGATATAAACTTGCCCCGGTCACATGGTGGCAGTTAAGATCCAGGTGCATACATACTCACAAAAGGATCCGAATCGTTGGCCCTTAGGACTGGGAAGTATGCAAGCTTCCTCATATTTGGTATGAAGTACTTGGTATTAAAATTGCCTTCAGTTATTTCCAGCTTGATCTCTGTTGTGAGATATTAAGGAAGTGTATTTTGATCATACCTTTTCCTGTCAAACAGGGTTGCCTATGATAAAGGAAAATAATGAGATGACATAATACTTAGTAGCCCACACTCTGGATTCAAAGTACCTGGTTTCAAATCCTTGCAACAGGCTTTCTAGCTTTGTAAATTTTGCCTGAGTTTTCATCTGCAAAATAGAGATAATACTGGTGCCTAAAAGTAGTAATGAGCTTTATGTTTATGCTAATCAACACAATTTATCCAAACTGGCTATTGTGCATTACTATAAAAATGGGCAGGAACGCCTGGGTGGCTCAGTTAAGCGGTCAATTTCTGCTCAGGTCATGATCTCATGGTTCATGGGTTCGAGCCCCACATCAAGATCTGTGCTGACAGCTCAGAGCCTGGAGCCTGCTTCAGATTCTGTCTTTCTCTCTCTCTCTCTCTGCCCCTCCCCTGCTCTCTTTGTTTCTCTCTCTCTCAAAAATAAATAAACACTAAAAATAAAAGAAATGGGCATAATGCTTATATTCATAAGTCAATTCAAAAGAGAACCATTTGTATTAGTTATTATAAACATGGAAGGGGTATCTCTGGACGTAAAGATAGCCACATTGCCAACACGAAAGGAATTCCAAAGTTTGAAAGCAAAGCTGAGAAAGCCATCATGATTATCAAGCTGCATCTAAAGCCATTGTATCCTAAATGTTTGGTACAATAACCTATTTTCTTTACGCGAATTTAGGCTAAGTTTCATTATTTTCAATTAAAGATTCCTTGATTATATTAAAAATATATATTAAATCAGGAGCACCTGGGTGGCTCAGTTGGTTAAGCATCCAACTCTGGCTCAGGTAATGATATCACAGTTTGTGAGTTCAAGCCCAACATCGGGCTCTTTGCTGACAGCCTGGAGCCCACTTTGTAACCTCTGTCTCCCTCTCTCTGCTCCTCCCTGGCTCACAAGTGCACTCTGTCTCTCTCGCTTTCTCTCAAAAATAAATAAACATTACAAATTTTAAATAAATAAATAAATAAATAAACATTAAACAGATCAAAGGAGTTATAAGCAAAGAGCAATGCTAACCAAGGATTTCAAATATTCTGAGAGCAAATCTAATAATTATTAAACGTAACTGTGCTGTCTTAAAAAAGGGGGGTAGAAATAGGACTTAGACTTGTGTTCCCAATCTTTTTCATGTCATGACATAACAGAAAATCATAACGTTTCAAATGAAACTGAGATAAAGGAGGAGACTTCTCACCACTAGGTTTGGAGCTCTGGCTGTCCTGGTTCCTGCCTAGACTCCCTCACTGGAGAAGGGATTACCACCTGTTCACAGCTGGGAGCCATTCATCCCACATTTTCACTGAGTGGCATAGAGATTGAGAAGTTCTATTCTAGGAAATTATGACATAGGAGGAGTTAGGTAAGAAAGAAAAAGTAAAACGTGCAAAATGTTGCTGTCTCATGTATGCAGAGAACAGACATACCAAATAACTTTTCACCTCCATGAGGAAATCATGACTCATTATGTAATCTAAAATTTTTAGAGAACTAGTAAAAGACTGTAACTGAAATTCATCATTTCCGATGGGCTAAAGCACTTATTAATAGAAGGGAAAGAGAATAAATAAGGGTTGATTACTTCAAAGATGAGGGGAGAAAAAAAGACAGTGGAAAAATAGAGCAGACAGAAAATGTAAAATAAGGTAGCACACATCAAGGTAAATGAGTAAACTTTAATATTAAACAACTGAGAATTTCACAACAGCCATAAGACTCCGCTTATCTGTAATATACTGTAACATTATCTAAAACAAAACATTATCTAAATTATTGAGAATAAAGATATGAGAAAAATATTATTATAGCAGATAAATACCAAATACAGCTGTCATATCAAGATCTCATATAGAAAGACTTTAGATAGGAAGGGGAACATCACATTACAATAAGAAAAAACCCCAAAATACAAACACAATTAACATTTATGTATTTAACAATATAAGGTCAAATTTTCTAAAGAAATAGGTACTAGAATTACATAGAGAATTAAAATAAGATCAACAAAGTAAATGTGATTAATACAGCTTTCAGAAGAAATATTTCAAGTAGGCAAAAAATAAGTATATGGAAGGTCAGAAAAGTGTGATTAGTCTGATATAAAAGGAGATATAATAGAGAGAACTTTATTTTGCCTTTATTGTATTTTATTTTTTCATCATGACAAGCGTACTCTTTAATCGCCATCCCCTAACCACCCCATCTCCTAACCCTCCTCCCCTCTGGTGACCATTATTTTGTTCTTTACAGTTAAGAGTCTGTTTCCTGGTTTGTCTTTCTCTCTCTTATTTTTTCCTTTGCTCATTGGTTTTGTTTCTTAAATTCCACATATGAATGAAATCATACGGTATTTGTCTTTCTCTGACTTATTTTTACGGAGGTAATATTCTCTCCCTCCGTCCATGTTACAAATGACAAAATTTCATTATTTGTTATGGCTGAATAATACCCCATTGTGTGTGTGTCTGTGTGTGTGTGTGTGTGTGTATATATATATATATATATAATTACATATTTTTTATCCACTCATCTATCAATGGACACTTGGGCAGCTTCCATAGTTTGGCTATTGAAAACAATTATATAATAAACATGGAATAATATCTGATTGTATACATATACATATGTGTGTATATATACATACATATGTGTGTGTTTATATATACACACACACACTACATCAAATTATCCATTCTTTTATCGATGAATACTTGGACAGCTTCTATAGTTTGGCTATTGTAAATAATGCTGTAATAAACATGGGGGCTCATGTATCCCTTTGAATTAGTGCTTGTGCATTTTTGGGTGAATACTCAGTAGTGTGATTACTGGATCACAGGGTAGTTCTATTTTTAATAGAACTTTTAACTCAATAGAAAATATGCATGCTTTTAAAATAGACACTGACTATTTGCTAATATTGACATATTATAGTCCAGAAAGCATGACTTAAGAATCTCCGTACTCAGGGGCGCTTGGGTGGCTCAGTCATTTTAGCATCTGACTTTGGCTCAGGTCATGATCTCATCATTTGTGGTTTCAAACCCAACGTCAGACTCTGTGCTGACAGCTCAGAGCCTGGAGTCTGCTTCAGATTCTGTGTCTTCCTCTTTCTCCGACCTTCCCCTGCTCTCTCTCTCTGTGTCAAAAATGAATAGACATTTAAAAACTTAAAAAAAAAAAAATCTCTAGGCACTTAGTGTTATATCTTACGATAATAAAGCAACAAAATTAAAAACTATTAAAAATTAGATTATTAAAACTCAATCATACCACTTTTACGAACTGAAACTATTGTCATAAATTATCCATAAGTTATAATGGTAATTAAGATATATTTAGAACTAGGTCACAGTGAAATCATTATATCTCAAATATAAGAGGATAAATTTTTATTTATGAATAATTTTCAGCTTTAATATATATGAAGAAAGCAGAAAGTTAAAAATAAGTGAAGTAAACATTCAACTCAGGAAGCTAGGGTAAGGTACATGCATAAATTTGATAATTTGGACAATAAAAGAAACTGCCTCCAAAATAAAACAAGATAAATGTAGCTCTTTAAAAATTATAATTAAGTATTAAAAAAGAAATCATGAGATAAGTTAATCAAAGCAAAAATAAAACTAACAAAAACAGTAAAGACACCCAAGAAAATCTAACAGTAAGTGTAAAATAAGGATGCTAAATTTATCTACATATATACTTGTGATTTAAAAGTCATAGGACAATTTTATGAAATAATTCAGGTATCAAAATTTGAAAATACAAATTAAATGTATACATTTCCAGGTAAACATAAATGCCTGCATTAATTCAAGAATGTAAAATTCAAAACATAGACCAGTGAGCAATTAAAATAGACACAGCCAAATTTTAATAATTCTTCAAGGAACAAATAATCCTTAATCTCTAATTTGAATAAATTTTTCTAGAGAGTAAATAGAATAGCTACCAGATTCATTTATCCAGTTTGCATATTCTTTATACCAAAATTGGTTTAAGATTGTATAAGAAAAGAAAATAACATAGATTAGTTCCACTGCATCAGTATAGTTGTAAATCATTCTTATGATTTAGCAAATTAGATCCAGCACCTTTTCCAAGATACATCATAATCATTGAACTTTATCCATAGAATGTTAGAATGGGTTATCAAGACATCTAGTAATGCAATTTACAACATTAACAGATTAAAGGGGAAAAATAAACACAATGGTCTTGGAGGCAAAAAACAAACAAACAAACAAACAAAAACATTTTCTAAAGTCACAGATTGAGTGGCCAAGCTAAGTATGAGTTTAAGCCCAGGCTTACCTGACTGTGCTTCTAACACACCATAGGAGCTGAGAGAAAAAACTTTAAAATTCTTTCATTTTTATGATGCCATGTACTGTTTTGTATTTGCATCACACACTAATCAATGTGAATCTCCAAGTCTCTATACTTTGTTCTTTCAATCATCTACTTTGACCTTCTTTTCCATTTCTACCACACAACCTGTAATTGTCTGCCTTATTCTGACCTCTGCCATAATTGACCTGCAGGCTTCTGAGCCCCTTGTATATAACAGATTCAGTACATAACAGTCCATGTACTAAAACCATTTCAGGAACGCATCTGCAAAATAAGACAACATCAAACTACAAAATATTTTCAAATTTCCTAAATTATAAAAATAATTCCACCAAAATGAATTACATAACTACTTAGAAATTGAACATTGTATAAATCATTGACAATATAAATTTAGTCAAATCTTCCTTATTTCAAACAAATTAGGTAACTGTACGGTTACTACATAAACTTTTATGTAAATTAAAATTTACTTACAGATACTTCTGACTTCCTTAGAGAGTATATAGTATAGACTCTGTTGGGATTTTATACTTAAAAAATGATAGCCACATTTTTCAGCATAAAACTTAAAACAATCTTCTTTAGGAAACAAACTAACAAATTACAACAGAAAATAATGCTCCCCATTTCCCTCACTGCCTTTCCCACTATGGAAATATACCCAGAATTAAGAAACACAATATTTCATGTAGTTGAATTTGCAAAGAGAAGGCGCAACAGTGCCTGAAGCCATAATTTGTAATAGCATACTAAAAAATATTCATCAACCACAGATGGAGCTCAAATTATCTGCAGAACAAAACTGGAAATACCTGTAACTTAGAGGTAGTTCAGAAGGTAATAAAGGCAGTTGGCAGATTCTTCGCCAAATGTTCCTTCTGGAGTCCTGTCGACTCTCTTCAAAGATAACATCATCCCTACTGCCAGATTTGGCATGCTGATTTGGAGAAACCTCCTGGTGTATTTTTCTGTAATGACGGGAGTTTAAAAGTGACCATGTATTTTCCAGAACAATATAACTTTGCTTAAACTGCCATTAATGTTCCAATACAGACTTTCTTTTTTCTCCCCCCTCTAAGATCTAAAGATGAATAAATGTCTGTGGAAAAATATGTTTTGTTAATTTTTATGTGGGTTTGCATTGGGGAAGTGTTTTTTTTTTGAAAATATGATATGAACCATTTATAATTTAGACTAACAAAGGTAATATAAACATTATAAATTATTTTTACAGATTTATAATTATTATATCACCATTTGAAAAATTATCAAAAAAAATTATAAGAAGTAGACTACTAAACAAAATATTAGCCAGAAAGACTGGTAAAAAGGATGGGCAGTTGGTAATATTTTTTCCTACTGTTCTATAATTATAAGAGTATATATTATTTGTTCATCTCAAATCTTTTAGGCGAAATTCAAGTAGGTTAACATTAGTAAATGAATAAATATGTTATAAGTGAACCAATTAATACATGAAATACAGAGAGATCATCTCAGAGAATGAGAACAAAAGGTAAGGGATGGAAAGAATGACATAGGCTTAAGACTATCTTAATAGAGTGGGTCTCCCAGTGTGATCACTGGAACAGTAGCATAAGCATCAACGGATAACTTGTTAGGAATGCAAATTCTCAGTATCCTCTCCAAAGGTACTGAATACAGAACTCTAAGTTTATGAATCTGTAATCTGTGTTTTTAAAATGTCTGCAGGGTATTCTGATGCATGGTATAGTTTGAGAAGCACTATCCTAAAATCACCATCCACAGATCCTAATATCTCTTGCACAAAGGAAAGTTCACGATCCCTCCTTAAAGTCCCATCCTGGCAGAAACCGCAAATTCCTTTGCTCCTCTATCACTTCATTGCACCCCTCTGGCAACCAGCAATCATGATTAAATCCAAGTCAGTGCCCAGCTGAACGTGAAGATATACTTGTGCAGAATAGTCTCACTTTAAATTCACAACTGCTATGTCAGGTGGATCTGTAGTGCTGCTTTAACATCCCACTACACAACCTAGGGCCTTCATTCTCCTATTCTCCAAGACTATCCTATGCCTTCTCCTCATTCTATGCCCCTCCAGATCTCCTCTTCCATTCTTGTTCTAAATGGATAACTATGTTTCCTATTTACTGAGAAAACAGATTATCAGGCAGAGGCAATGCAGCAAGGAACGGCATCACGGTGAGGCAGTCATTCTGTGATACATGAAGAATGATTTGGAAAGAAGCATTGCAGGCAGGAAAGGTAAATCCATAGACAGGGGAAGTGAAAACTGACTCTTTTAAGATGGGCATAGGCAACCTGCCATACGTATACAGATGAATCCCTTGGAGAACGAGGCCATATTGGAGGCTCAGTGTGACCACTGAGTATGCACACAGCAAGTGCCAACTTGCTGCTGGCAAGTCAGACTCTCAGCAGTAGGTATTGTTTAGTGAGCCCATACATAACTTAGTCCCTGCTGCCACAGCCACTTTGTTCAGGAGCCAATTTTGCTAGGACAGAATGGTTGGGAAAAGGTTGAATGGTGTCTACAGAGCAGAACATTGTTTATCGGCCTAATTACCAAGATCCTCTTTCGCTGAGATTGCTCCTTGGTTAACTTTTACCTTGCACACATTTATCTGCACATTCTCTGTGAATTTGGAGAGTTCTATCCAAACTTTCTTCAGCAAAGATTCTTGTCTCAAATTTACAGTTTGTATCCTTTCCAAGTTACCCACCATCCAGCCAAACGATGTGTCACTGCTCATCAATCAGTGTAAATCTGTATGTTTACAAACCTCTGCTTCTACCCAGGAAACATGAACAATCTAATGCATAGCTGAAAAGTCTGCCCAGTGGGAAGAACTTATTTTACTTTTGTTCTTCAGATGCATCCCTGTATGGGACTGCGCTACTGCAGCCATCCAGTGTAGATGGTGCCAAGTATATCTTCAAAACCATGTGTAAACTGTGCCCACCTTTTATTTCTTGTTAAGTCGACTGGTCATAAGGAACTCTTGTTGAAGATACAGGTGTGGATTGAGAGAGAGGAGGCAAGGTAGCAGCAAAAAGGACCGTGGGAATTTGAGTCACTACTTCCTGCAACATACTCTTACTGCTAGAAATTAGGGGTCTCATAATTTGCAAAAGCACACTTTATATTATTAAACGGAACAATCATCTTAAACATCTGCTCTTAGATTACTTCATGCAGCTCTTCACAATGGAAACACATTTCCTTATATGGGCATGATTAAGGGTTCACTAAAATGTTTTCTGTTTCAGATCCACCTCTAAAAGAAAGGTACCTCTAGAATCAAATATCATTTCTATACAAAAAAGAGGAAACTTATGACAATTTGTATTACTACAGTTTTTGTCCTGCCTCTTAGCCAAGAAAGCAACAAAACATGCAGTCTCATACACAATGTATGACAAAATTGACATATAAACATAAATGCAAACAGAGATATGTAGATATACATGAACATTCTTTCCATTTATTATGACTATTTCAAAAATATTAAAAAAATAAATATCAACAGCTATAAAAGTAACCCTTCTTTGTTTTACTTGCTCTTGTTACTACAAGCCTGTAGGCTCAGTTTGTAGTTATAACCATACAGGGATTACTTGGAGGATGTTTCACTATATCATAAATCAACTAACTAGGGGCATCTGGGTGGCTCAGTCAGTTAAGCATCTGACTCTTGGTTTCGGCTCAGGTCATGATCTCATGGTTCATGGGTTCAAGCCCCACATTGGGCTCTGTGCTGGCAGTGTGGATCCTGCTCGGGATTCTCTCTCCCCCTCTCTCTGCCTCTCTCTCTGCCTCTCTCTCTCTCTCTCTCTCTCAAAAATAAATATATATTAAAAATAAAAATAAAAATAAATAAATCAACTAATTAGGGCAAATAAAAGCTGTCCCAATATGATGAGTGATTTAAATGGTCCCTGGCATAAATTTTCCTATTCTGGTACATTCTGACAATGAAGATTTGTGTTTTCCAGTGGCAAAGAAACTTTTACTTTTTATAGTAATTAATGTAACTGTTTTCCTTTTAGAACGAGGCTGCTACGGGTATTGTTGGGAATAAGAGTCCTAGAAATTTTTTTCAATCATCTTCCTATTCCTTTTACCTCACCACCTGTATGCTATTCTACAGACCACTCTGCTGTCTCAAATACTCTTCCTTCCCCTGTGGACACCAGCCTCACCGTCTGCTCAGTCTACTCAGGTGACACACCTACTTATCACCTCAGCTGCAAGATACTTCACTTTTTTAAATGTTTATTTATTTTTTGAGAGACAGAAACAGAGCATGAGCTGGGGAGGGTCATAGAGAGAGGGAGACACAGAATCCAAAGCAGGCTCCAGGTTCTGAGCTGTTAGCATAGAGCCCAACAGGGGCTCGAACTCACGAACCATGAGACTATGACCCAGGTTTCAATTAGATGCTTAACTGACTGAGCCACCAAGGTGCCCCAAGATACTTCACTTTTTAAATATGTTAGCTCCAGGGGCACCTGGGTGGCACAGTCAGTTAAGTGTCTGTCTTCAGCCTAGGTCATGATCTCGCCGCTCCTGAGTTTGAGCTCTGCATTAGTCTCTGTGCTGACAGCGCAGAACCTGGGGCCTATTTCTGATTCTGTGTCTCCCTCTCTCCCTGCCCCTCCCCTGCTCAGGCTCTGTCTCTCTTTCTCTCTCTCAAAAATAAATAAACATTTAAGAAATTTAAATATGTTAGCTCCAAAGGTAAAAAGGTATAAAATCACAAATGATGTCTTTGTTATTTTTAAAGGGCAGAGAGAGAAGAAAATACTATTTCCTTGTAAAATTCTCATTTCAAGGTCATTATGAAGTCTTGGAAATTAACTCGTTTAAAATTCAAGGTGCCATTTAGAAGTTACCATTTACAATAGCTATTTAAAATAGCTAACGCTATGTAGCCAGGACTTTAACAGAGCTTGTGCTCCAGTTGTGACAGACAAAAATAAACCAGTAAGTAAGAGAACAGTATCACTTCAGAGTAGAATAATTACTATAGAATAATAACAAAAACATGTGTAAGATTTCATTCAGAATAACTGTAGTTATGAAAAAAAAAAAAAAAACTTAAGACATGCTGCTTCTGAACAGGTCACACCAAAGCCAAGGCAAAGAATCCAAAAGGGCCAATGAATCCAGAGGTCTGGGCAGTGCGGGTTCCTGATGGAGAAGAAAAGCTTGGTGTATGAAAAAAATAACAGAAAAATAAAATAAAATAAAATGAAAATAAATGACAGGCTGGTGGAAACACCGTTATGAAAGGAAAAATGTACAATGAAGAATCTAGGTAGCAGTCTGAGGGCAGATGCTGCATATAGACTAAATATTGTTCCTAAATGTCATGGGAAGCCCTTGAAAATTGTTAAGCTTGGTGGTGACACAACCTAGTTTAAGCAGAAGATGAGAGATAAATTAAGAAGTTATTAGTTAAAGGAGTCTAGGTAAGATGTCTAGGGACTATATTATACTGATGGTGATGAAGATGAGAAAAATAAATGGATTTAAATTTTACTTCTGGAATAAAAATTATATGTCTTATTCCTGCTCAGGGACTGGAAAAGTGTGATGAACATTGTGAGAAACAAAGAAATAGTTGTTGAATTATATATAATAGCATTGTTTGATGCCGTTCTTGTTCTGTGTCACGTATGTGCTGAATATTTTCATGTGCTCTCTCTGAGTATCTATGCAAATAGCCTCTTCCCAATAACAATGAAAGTATATGTCCATAAATATATTTATCCATTTGACCATTATGCATTGCTTGCATATCAGATTATTTTCTTTTACGTTATATAGCAATTCCTGTGGTGCAAGTTCAATTTGAGACAATAAACAAAGTAGTAAAAATAAATCAAATTTCCATAAATTTGAAATAATTATTCTATAGTGATATATCATTATGACATTTTGCAGATATATTTACATTCAAAATTTTACACTCTTCAACAAGTCTTATAGGGACCAGTGGATGACAAATCTAGAAAATAATGATTAAATATTTGACAAGAAAACTTAACAATAACAATCTTATTTCATAAGATAATTAGTTGGTAGATCAAGAAAACCACCTTTAAGGGGCGCCTGGGTGGCGCAGTCGGTTAAGCGTCCGACTTCAGCCGGGTCACGATCTCGCGGTCCGTGAGTTCGAGCCCCGCGTCGGGCTCTGGGCTGATGGCTCAGAGCCTGGAGCCTGTTTCCGGTTCTGTGTCTCCCTCTCTCTCTGCCCCTCCCCCATTCGTGCTCTGTCTCTCTCTGTCCCAAAAATAAATAAACGTTGAAAAAAAAAAAAAAAAAAAAAAAAAGAAAACCACCTTTAAAATCCAAAAAATAATTTGATAGAAAATAAAATAAATGGTACCTATACAAATACTTTTTCAAATTTTTATTCAATCCATTGAATAATTTATTCAGTTAGTTAACATACGGTATAATATTAATTTCACGTATACAGTAGAGTGTGATTCACCACTTCCATATAACACCTTTTGCTCATCATGACAAGTGCACTCCTTAATCCCCATCACCTATTTTACACTTCCCCCTGGTAATCATCAGTTTGTTCTCTATAGTTAAGAGTCTGTTTCTTGGTTTTCCACCCTCTCTCTCTTTTTTTCACCCCATTGCTCATTTGTTTTCTTTTTTAATTCAATATATGAATTAAATTATAAGATATTTGTCTTTTTCTGACCTAACATAGTACTCTCTACCTCCTTCCATGTCATTGCAAATGGCAAGATTTCATTTTTATGGCTGACTAATATTCCATTACATATATGGAAAGAATGCATGCATTTTCTCCATCTCTCCATTATCTATTATCAGTCAACTGACATGGGCTCTTTCCATAATTTGGCTATTATAGATAATGTTGCTATAAACATTGGGGTGCATGTATCACTTTGAATCAGTATTTTTGTATTCTTTGGGCAAATACCTAGTAGAACAATTGCTGGGTCATAGGGTAGTTCTATTTTTAACTTTTTGAGGAACCTCCATACTGTTTTCCAGAGTGGCTGCACCAAATTGTATTCCCATCAACAGTTCAAGAGTGTTCTCTGTTCTCCACTTCCTCACCGACACCTGTTGTTTCTTGTGTTGTTATTTTTAGCCATTCTGACTGGTGTGAAGTGATATCTCATTGTAGTTTCAATTTGTATTTCCTTGATGATGTAAATGATTTTTAATGCAACTAGGTTTTTAGGATTTGAGGAACATTTAATTGTAAATACTGGGATAATGTATATAATGTATAATTATAAATAATGGGATATATGTATAGGAAACAAGTCATTTTTGGGGAAATAAATAAATAACGGGAAAACAAAGTAGTTCAAAGGGAGATTTAAGCAACGGAGTAATAAATATCTAGCTTTAAAGATGTATTTGCACTCAAAAAGGAGAGCCATGATGAGTTCTTACACTTGGACCAAAAATGAACCTGGTAGATTAGCAAATGCCAAAACTCATACTTAATGCAAAGAAAAAGGGAAAAAAAGAGAAATAAAAGGTCATTGTTCATAATGCTAAGTGTGATAAAGCCTAAAATCAAAACATGGGGAATAAAAGACATAATTTGGAGCAGTCATTGTTTTCAAAATTATAACATTATTTTAACAAACGTGCCTCTTTCTTTTCATTCTCTTGTTCTTTCTACATACTTTTGTTCTCAAAACTATCGAGTTATATTATTAGTCTTCTGCATTCACATTATCTGCTTCAGTGTTTCACAAATGTCTTGACACAATCAGTGTTCACAATATGTAGAATATAACCACTTCATTAACTTTAGTTATTTAATGACTTTTGTGAAATATATAAGATAGCATTTTCCCTAGCTGGCATCTACCTTGAATTAAAGAAAGATAAAAATTATATATTTTTTTAAGTTCACCATCCATAGGTTACAACTTTGTCTTCACTTTTTTCTTCATGAATAGAAAATAAAATTGCCTTAACAGTTTTGCTGGTTAAAAGATCACTACTGTTGGATGTATAAAAAAAATTGGAATACTTTAATGAAAAGGTAGAAAAATACACTAGACGAAATAATGATGATGTAGCTTTCTCTTTCATTAATGCATTGTGATCTTAGCAAAATATGAATATCCAAAACAGTTCTCATGGCTTTGGAGGCATAGCGTTTATAACAGATCAAAGTAAAACATGTCATATATTCGTTCCTTCACTTGTAATCACATTTAATGGACTGAAAAAAAAATGATCTGAACAATTGACACCAATGTTCCTTTTAAAAGAGATAAAAAAAAATAGTGAAAAACACCACGAACCCGAGTTTTAATAAGCCTTTCTAACACAGGCAGAGGATGCCAACATCTTTCAGTGACAGGATTAAAAAAAAAAAAAAAAAGAACAAAAAGAAACCATGTTGCTGAAAAATTAACGCAGCTTTTTCACTTCTTAGTCTTGTGACTTTAGATAAGTCTTGATCTGATTTATCATTCATAAAATCTGGATAATTCTTGTACTTAACTCATTGAATTATGTGAGAAGTAATTGAGAAAATAAGGCAGAACGTTAAAAACAGCACCTGGCACCGAATAAGCGCTCAATAAATGATAGCTATCATTAATGAATAATGACCACCTACCCTTCATCACTCACTAAACTCCAAAAACTCCCAGAACAAAAATGCCTGGTTAATTAGTATCCTTTTGGCAGATGGAAGTCATCTTCACAGGGAGAAATAAACTGCCCCCGAGAAAAATCCTAAAGATACTTGTATTTTGGTTTTCTAAACATAACAGCCCTGCCAGATCATCAATTCAAATTCATAGTCAATAAAGCACATTAACACACATGGTAATCCCAAATAATCTCTTTAATGGAAAATTCTGAAATATGTTGAGATAGTTAAGGAATCCAAAGCACTTGAGGAAAATACAATCTAAAAATAAGACAAAAACAAAAAACAAAAGAAGCAAATTGAAAATAGTAACTTTTAGAAAATATACAAAGGCAAGGAAAGGAATCTTCAAAGGTGATATCATTAATACTACCTTTATGAGCTGAGACGGCATTGCATCTATGATAAAAAGAACAAGTTACTGCTATAAAGGAAGACCGTTCATAAAAAAAAAAAAGAGCACTTGAAAATAAAAATATAGCAACAAAAAGATTCAATAGAAAGATTAGGAAGTAAAGATGAGGAAATAGAGCAAAAATGAAAAAAAGAGAAAAGATGAAAAATGACATTAAATATATAATAAAGTTAGAAAACCAGTCTGGAAAAGACTAGAATTTAAGTAATAAAAGTTTCAATAAAATTTTGAGGTGAAGAAACATTTTCATGATGACCAAGACCCACCGTGTAAATACCTAGGATAGTAAATAAAAATTGATCCAAATAAAGACATCTCTTTGTGAATTTTCGAACATTCAGAGTGATGAAGAAATCTTAACAGATCAGAGAGAGAAAAAAAAATACAAAAATAAAATCAAAGATGAATAAGACATGCTTATTCTCAACTGCAACACTGGAAGCTAGAGAATACTAAAATGATGTCTCAGACTTTTCCAAAATAAAATCTTATGTCCAGTCTAGATTTTAACTAATTGTAAGAATAGACTAAATCAATAAATTTCACGAACTCTATATCTCAATAAATGTCTCTGCTTCAAATAGTTTTAGAAAGTGCTAGAATATGCACTGCACCAAAGCAGAAGAATAAATATATCAAGAAATAGAAGATTCCAGAAATAGGAAAGTTCTCACAAGAAAAAGGTGAGAGAAATCCCATTGATGATATATGCAGATCCCAAGATCTACGACAACACAAGAAAATGTACATACACAGGTATACATACATACTTACTAGAGGGTATATACATCTACATACACACATATATACATATTTATATACACCTTTGTATATATGAGCATGTGCACATTTTGTACATATAATTCATTGTATATTATATTTATTATATATACTTATATATCATCATGAATACATTTAATGCATAAGGATACATATAATTCGTAATAATATAAGCACTAAATGATCACTTATCCCAAATCATAATGGAAGATTTGGGAACTAGAAATTTATGTGTTGAAGAAATGGGATAACATTAGCAAATTTTCATCTTTTGTAGTAAAGCCAAAGGAAAATGCTCAAAGTGGAAAGAAAGAAAAAGCATGATAAGAACATTAATTAGAACAGTGAGAGTAAAATTTCTTAGCATTTGCTAAAAGATTTGAAAGTCATTGCTTCTAGGAGCAAGAAATAACAAGTGGGGAGGAAAAATACAATAGTTCTCGTTTTTCTCTCTCTTTTTTAAAATAGTAATGAACCTTATAAAATTATTTAACTCTTTGAAATGAGTAATAGTATTAATCATGGTTCTCCAGACAAACAAAATCAATAGACACTAGGATGTGCATATATGCACATGTATCTTTCTCATCTCTACCATCTGTATCTCTAGCCCATTACTATCTATCTATCTATCTATCTATCTATCTATCATCTACCTATTATCTATCTATATACCTATTCTATAATTCTATATATAACTATACAGAATTATATATCTATAATCTCTCTATTGAGGAATTTATTTTAAGGAATAGGCTCACATAATTGTGGCAGCTGGCAAATTCGAAATCTTCAGGGTAGTCCAGCAGGAAACCCTGGGAAATGCTGATGTTACAGCTTGAGCCCAAAGGCAGTCTGGAGACGGAACTCCCTCTTCTTCAGAGGACAAGTCTTTTTCTCCTAAAGCCCTCCACAGATTGGATGAAACCCACCCACATTATGGAAGGTAACCTTCTTTACTCCTAGTCTATGGATTTAAATGTAAATTTTATCTAAAAAAATACTTTCATAGCAACATCTAGACTGGTGTTTGATGAAATACCTAGAAACCTATGGCCTAGCAAAGTTGACGCATACAATAAACCATCACAACAACTTTGATAAAAATAAAACTTTAAGAAAATCATAAATTACATATGCTGTGAAAAAAAAGTATTATTGTAAGCAAGTTTTCTGAAAGCTCTAATGAGCTCAACTTACGTGTTTTATAATCATTCATCCTGAATTTGTCATCCCACCTTTGGATTTAGTTAGTATTAACATGTGATGGAGCCCTCAACACATACCCTTCACAAAAACAGACTTTGAATAAATCCAAAAATTTGAATCAACTTTCCTGAATGACCTTAAGGGTCAGTATAACCATCCTGCATACATTACTATGCATAATAAGAATAAATAACTCAGTCCTTATGCTCTCACTCCCCAAAAATATAGTGATTAAGAACGGTGATTCTAGTTCTTTGCCTACTTTTAATCTGGTAGTTTGTCTCTGTTATTGAATTGTACAGTTCTTTATATATTCTGGTTATTAAAATTTTGTGTAAGTTTACTTCATTTTTGAGAGAGACAGGGAGAAAATGAGCCAAGGATAGGCAGAGAAAAGGGAGAGAAAGAGAATCCCAAGCAGGCTCCTTGCTTGAGTAGCCTGATGTGGGGCCTGATCCCATGGGCCTGGGTTCATGACCTCAGCCGAAATCAAGAGTAGGAAACTTAACTGACTGAGCCACCCAGGCGCCCTTAAAATTTGTCAAGATATGTAATTTGCAAATATCTTCTCACATTTCATGCATTGTCTTTTCACTCTATGAATTTCTCCAGAGAAGATACACAAATTACCAATAAGCACATCAAAATAGGCTCAACATCAGTAGTCATTAGCAAAATGCAAATCAAAACTACAAAGAGATACAACTCACACCATTAAGTTTCAAAAACCATCACTATCATTATTGTCAAAAAATAACAAATGCTGGCAAGGACAAGGGGCAATTAAAATCCCCAGACATTGCTTGGGAATGTAAAATGGTACAGCCATGGTGAAAAACAATTTGGCATGTCCTCAAATTACTATGTCCTCAAAACAAAGAATTATTATATGATTCAGCAATTATTTCTAGGTATATATTAAAAATAATTGAAAACAATTATCCAAAGACTGGTGTGTGAATCTTCATAGTGGCACTAGTCACAATAGCCAAAAGGTGGAAACAACCCAGAGGTCCATCACCTAATAAATGGCTAAACAAATGTGGAATACTAACACAATAAAATATTAATCAGCCATAGAAAGGAATTGATTACTGATATATGCTACAATGTGGATGAACATTGAAAGCATTAAGCTAAGTAAGTCAAACACAAATGGTAATATATTATGTCATTGATATAAAACAAAAAAATAAGTAAACCTATGGAAAGAGAAAGCAAACTTTGTAAGGACCAGAGAATGTAGAGTGACTGCTTATGAGCATTGGGTTTTGTTTTTTGGGGAGGGGAGATGAAAATATCTTGGAAATAGACATGTGGGTGATGGTTGCACAACACTGTGGACATACTAAATGCTACTGAATTTAGATACTGAATTAAATCGTTTATGGCTGATTTCATGTCATGAAAATTTTACCTCAATTTAAAAAAAATGGTAATTCAAACACCTAAAATAAGTATGAAGTTGTATAAAATCTGAAGGCTGTAACAGAAGTAGAAGCAAATATTTATGATCATAAAGAAAATATAACAATACATATAAAAAAACTAAGAATAATATTATGACGGAGACATATCTGAGCTGAGATCTGAAAGGTAAATAGAATATTAATGACAGAGAAGGTCCTGTGGCTTTTCAACCTATGTGTTCCATGTGAACAAAGCCATGGGAATGTGAAAGTATATAACATATTCCAAGCAATATGTAGAGTTTGGGATGATTAGAGGATAGAGTAAACAGGATAATATTGTTAGAAATGAAGGAAGTAAGGAAGAATCAGATGCAAAAACTAGACAAATAT
The DNA here is from genome assembly GCF_007474595.2 of Lynx canadensis. Classification (NCBI taxonomy): domain Eukaryota; kingdom Metazoa; phylum Chordata; class Mammalia; order Carnivora; family Felidae; genus Lynx; species Lynx canadensis. The sequence continues at coordinate 67,770,421 of NC_044306.2, forward strand.
GTGACATTTTATTTTGCCTTAATTCTGTAGATATCGGTGGACTATTGAACCATTTCGAAAATAAATATAAGTCACTTTGTGGAGTTAGATCGCTTTACTGGTCAATTGGAAATAAAAAAATCTGGCATTCATTTAAACTATGTTAAATAGTTTAGGCAAAAGATAAAACATCAAGCTGAAAATAGAAAAGGAAATAAAAAATGGAAATAAAATGTTTTGGATGGGTAGTAGTGGTAGTAGGGATAAGGAAAAGATTTAAACTATATATGAGATGGAGATTTCTAGATTTATTTTCTGAATAGAAGGTAGCATCTCTTATGAAAAACAGGTTTATGAAAAGTGGAGAAGAGTGGATAAGACATTTAGTTTTGATTACTTAAGAGCATATGGTATGTTTAAGATGTGTTCCCATGTCAGCAGCTATCACCATTCAGGGAAGATAAGTGAAATAGCTTTGAATATTCATTTCGAATTTGAATATTCATTCAGAGTCTCCCAAGATTGCCTTCAGAGTTCTGACTTCAAACTAAGTTATTTTTGACATTTGCCACAATCAGTGTTCCCTATATATATGACAAACTAGTGTCCTGGATAGTCACCAGGAAATAACCATTGTGGGCTTTTTTGTCAACTCCACCATCCTACTGCTGGTGTTTATTTCCCACATATCCACTGAAGGAGCTCACTTGATTGTCAGAATGCTGTTTTGACCCCTACCCTGTGTTTTGAGGTTACCACTAGATGCCATAGAAGGGCTACGTTAAAGCTAGAAATGGGAGAAATCGTCTCCTCTCCACAGTGAGAGGCTTTGTCACCTCGGAAAAAAATTTGAATGTTCTTATCAAAAGTTACTTCAACTTCACCCTCACCTCAACTCTTTCACTAGAAGTTCCAATGGCCTCCCCAAATCAGAAGGTGTTTAGTCCTGTGCTATTTCTTTGGCACCTACCACATTCAATACTTCTCTCCCGTCTTGAAGCACAGTGCAGTTTCCTTGCATATTATACATGCAATACACAAGGGTTGTCCAGACTGTAATACTTCATGGGTTAGCAAATCTTAGAGCAAAGCATTTGTTCATTTCCATAGAATAAACAACTTTTTACCTTGACAAATGAAGCCATAATTTCATAGAAAGGCCATTCTATACTTGGCTTTAAAGTATATTATCTTAGAAGAAAAATATTAAATCCTTTTAATATAAAAAAATGCCAATGTATCCATAATTTCCTTCTGTGTCTACATATTGGGTAAAATCCTGTCAGATGTTGCCCCAGTCCTTAAGAGCAATACTTGAAAATCCTAGCAGTAGAGGAGGGAGGACCAACTGCCCAACAGTGTTGAAAATAGCCAGGCTAAATTAGGATTCTTCCATTTTTAACATGAATATCAGTTATCTCGCTTACCGATTAAAAAGGAAAGTTTATGTAAACTTCCCGTAAGGATTTCACAATCTCATTGTGAAGATTTTATTTAATTTGTTGCTGCTTGCATTAACTGCCAGCACTTCATGTTTCTGGAATATATGAGTCTCTCAGATAAGCTTGCTGAGTCTTATTGAAACTTGACTTTTTACTAGATGTTTTAAGTACAAAAAACTGTAATGAATGGTAAATTATGGTTGAATGCAAATTAAGGACACCTGGAATTCATGTAAAATAAATTGCAAGTGTTTTTGAAGACTATTTTTATATATAACTGGAATAAGGGTGATGATGTGGGGAAAGTCTAGAGGACACAAAGTCATTCTTTTTTTGCCAATAGGTATGTTTTGATGGAAACGTGTGAGAGCCATTTCACTTAATCTTAAATCAAAAATTATATCTTTAATCACATCTTTATAGGGAAAAGTGGGCATATAAACCTTTCCATTAAAGTAATCAAAAACCCAAACATATACTATTCACTTAGTAATGATAAAAGTATTTTCACTCAAAATCAAAATTCTTCCCTAATATAATACATAAATTTAATTTTTCCCTCACCTCAAAACCTAAAACTATACTGAGCTTATTCAAATATCTGATTTCTGAAGTGGAAAAGACACTTTTTCAAATTTTATATCTCAGGGTTAGCGTACACTGATTCTAGATAAATTATTTAAATGTATATAGATAATTTAACGACCTTTCTGTTGTGATGCCTTTATTCCATGATCTTATTTTCAACTGCTGGAAACAACTTAGTTTAGGATTTTTAGGTCGTACACTAAGTAAAGAACACTTTATCAGCCCAGATAAAAATTCCATTAGGGAATGTCCTACAATCACTGGACTGATGAACTGCCAGTGTGAAGGCTGAAGTTAGCAAGCAGACGTGGTTTATAAGATAAATTAATAGACCCTGAAACTGTTAAGAGAAAAAAAAACTCTGCATTGTAGTTAACTAGCAAATAAAGTACTCTACAACCTCTTTCTCTGGGCTGCGAAAAAATATAATATAATATTCTGTCAAAAAGAGCACAGCCCATGCTTCATAACTAGTTAACACTTGTCATATAGCACCAATTATAATTCCTAGGTTCCTCGAAACACTTACTTCTCCTCTCAATTTAAAATAGAAACAGCAGCAGCACAGTAAGAAATTAATTGTATGAATAAAAAAGATATGCATGGAGGGGTATCTGGGTGGCTCCTGATTTTGTTTCAGGTCATGGTCTCACAGTTCGTGACACTATGGAGCCTGTTTGGCATTCTCTCTCTCTCTCTCTCTCTCTCTCTCTCTCTCTCTCTCTCCTTCTCTCTGCTTCTCGCTTGCACTCTCATTCTCTCTCTCTCTCTGTCTCTCAAAATAAATAAATAAACTGAAAAAAATTAAAAAATATTCACGGATGAGGAAGGGGAGGCACTTAACATCTTTTTGGATCTTCTGTTATCCAGAGATCTTTAATATAACATATTCACTTTATTCATATTATTTCAGGATACCAAAATCAGTTAGTCATGGATATTTAAGTAGTGTCAGGAATATTCAGAACATCATATGAGTCACTTCAAGATTTTTTTTTTTAAGTTTTTGTTTAAGTGATTGATGGAGGGGCACCTGGGTGGCTCGGTTGGTTAAGTATCCGACTTCGGCTCAGGTTATGATCTCATAGTTCTTGAGTTCGAGCCCCACATCAGGCTCTGTGTTGACAGCTCGGAGCCTGGAGCCTAATAATTTGAGCCTGGAGCCTCAAATTCTGTGTCTCCCTCTATGACCTCCCCACTTGTGCTCTTTCTCTCTTTTTCTCTCTCAAAAATAAATAAACATTAATTTTTTTTTTAAGTGATTGATGGGAACTGGGCTCATTACCAACCAAACACTATAATTAATTGGATAAAGCCTTGAAAAATAAAAGGAAATTTTCTTGAAAATTGTCCTCATCTATCACACGATGGGTGGGAGAACAGTTCATGAATAAGCTTGTATCCACAGTGGTAGAATTCTATACTCCCACAGAATTTTTGACATCACAAAGTTTGTTCAATTTTTGTCCGCATCACCATATCTTTGTACTGACAATATAACAAAAAGAATTTCTTCTGTTATTAAATTTACAAATAGACACACAAACCAAAAACTTGAGGTTATGTAGTTTCAGCATAAGGGAATACATTAGAATGAATTTCAGTGTGCAGTTTTCTTGCATGAAATATATTTTAATGTGAATTTTAGCATATATGTTGAAAATGCTTCTAGATTGATCATTGAAATTTAATTTGTATCCCACTTGATAAACTTTGTTACTTTTGGAAAGTTCGTCAGTGTATTTATTGTTTCCCTTTTCACATTTTATTTGAAATTAAAACCAGGACAGTGATTGGTACTCTGTTGGTGCTTAATAAAAATTTGTTGATTGAAGGAAAAATATATTACTTCACAATGTTAATACATTACTTCACAATGTTAATCCTTTTAATTACTTATCTGAACCTCAATTAATTATATTCATGCTACATAATATTAATTATGTTAATACCTTAAGTTTAATTCAGGTTTGCATTCCCTCATTTGTAAATTGAAGGCTTTGGACTAAACAGCTTCTGGTAATTTTTAAATTCTATCTAATATTTTATATTTGAGGAAATATGAAAAGAGGTTCCAATTCCATTATAGTATATTATTATGGTTAGAAGTCTCCCCAAAACCAATCTTTTCCACTGACAACACCTAAAATCTCTATATGAAATACAAAAAGCAACTGTCTGGAAGCTTTAAAGAATAAACAGAGCAGATTTGATTGTGGAGGGCTCTCAAAACTCCTATCAGGATAATGTTCCCATTGCCATGGTTATTATTGTATTCTCTATCATGGCTTTACCCTAAGGGTGGAACTTAGTTTTAAAAAATGCAGCAGTGTAGAGAGAATAAAAGAACACTAGAAATTTCGTCTTTCTGTCTGGAGAAACCAGAGAAAGGGTCCTCTGCAGGTATAGAGTATAGAATAATCCCAAGAGTACAGCTGGAGAATATTTTCTAATTCTATGTATAAACCCACACATATATTAGTCTAACATATCAACCACACAGCATAGGAGAGACCCAAACAGTATAATGAAGGCTTTGAAAGTTGAACTGACATTTGAACCATCTACATAAGTTTGAGACTAACCTCTGAATAATGCATAAGTGTGCAGATCAAAACAATATGACAAAACCTTAAAACAGTAAAGGGAAGCAAACAAGAAATTATAAAAAAATAAAATGAAACACAATAGGAATTTTCACCAATGAAAAGAAACTATTAAAAAAAGTCAAATGAGACATTTGGATATGAATAATTCAGTGTGTGTGTGGGGAAATTCATCGAATGGTCTCAGTAGTAGAATGTACGTGTACATGACAGAAGATCAATTAACATGAGACTTACCAGCAGAAAATTTGCAACTTGAACAAAGAAAAAAAATTGATAACAAGTGAACATATTTTAAAAACCCATGGGAATCCATCACAAAGTCTATCATATGTGTAATTAGACTCCCAGAATGAAATGAAAAAGGGAAAAAGGGAAATGAAAAAGGGATTGGGGAAAATTTTATATGTGTACATGTGTTTAGACAAACCTTGGAGATATTGCAGGATTGGTTCCAGACCACTGCAATACAGTGAATATTGCGGTAAAGTGAGTCAAATGAATTCCTGGTTTCCTAGTGCATGTAAAAGTTATGTTTAAACAATACTGTGTATATACACCTTAATTAACAAATACTTTATTGCTAAAAATGTTAACCACTCTCTGAGCTTTCAGTAAGTCATAATCACTGATCACAGATCACCACAACAAATATAATAATAATGAAAAAGTTTGACATATTGCAATCATCAAAATGTGACATAGAGACAGAAAGTGAGCAAATGCTATTGGAAAAATGACACCAGTAGACTTATTCAATGCTGGGTTGCCACAACCTTCAATTTGTAAAATACACAATTTTTTAAAATGCAATAAAAAGAAGCAGAATAAAACAAAGAAAGCCTATACATATATATTTATTTTTATGCATATATATACACACAGCAAACACATACATACACATACATACCTACATGAGAGAATGGTTAAGAACTTTATAAATATGATATAAGAAGTCCATTTACAGATTCCAGAAGCTCAATATTCCAAACAAGATAAGCTCAAAGAAAATCACACCTGGATACATTATAATCAAACTGCTAAATACCGAAGAAAAACTTAAAGCAACTAGAAAAAGATGATAAGTTGATATCTCATGATTGTGAATTTCTCATCAGTAACCACTGTGGGTGGAAGACAGTGGAACAGCACTTTTAATGTGCTTAAAGAACCATCCATCTAGAATTCCGTATTCTGTGAAGATATCCTTTATTTTTAATTTTTTAAGTTTATTTGCTTATTTTGAGAGAGAGAGAGAGAGAGAGAAAGGAGAAAGAGAGGGAGGGACAGAGAGACAGGGAGAGGGAGAATCTCAAGCACGCTCTGTGCTGTCAGCACAGAGCTCAACACAGAGCTCCATCCCACAAACCGTAATATCATGACTTGAGCCATAATCAAGTGTGGGAGGTTTAACTGAGCCACCCCAGTTCCCCTGTGTAGATATCCTTTAGATATAAAGTGGAAGAAAATAAATTCTCTGATAAAGCAAAATTAATTCCAGAAAACCTACTCTATTGGTAATGCTGTTAGTAGTCCCTCAAGATGAAGATGAATGATACCAGAGGGAATCTTGCATCGACAAGAGTGAAGAGAGAACAACAGAAATACTAAAGATCTACATAAAGATGAAAGACTTTTTACCACTTATGTTCTTTAAAACATGTATGAATGCTTCGGGGCACCTGGGTGGCGCAGTCGGTTAAGCGTCCGACTTCAGCTCAGGTCACGATCTTGTGGTCTGGGAGTTCGAGCCCGGCGTCAGGCTCTGGGCTGATGGCTCAGAGCCTGGAGCCTGCTTCCGATTCTGTGTGTCCTTGTCTCTCTGCCCCTCCCCCCTTCATGCTCTGTCTCTCTCTGTCTCAAAAATAAATAAATGTTAAAAAAAATTAAAAAAAATAAAACATGTATGAATGCTTAAAGCAAAAGTTATAAAAACTTCTTGTGGAGTTTTCAATGCAGGTAGATTTATGATAACCATAACATGAATGTCAGTGGTGGGATAAAAGGATGTATATTCCTTCAATGACTTTGTATTGTATTGAAATTATACAAAATTAACACTTAGTGGACTACAAAGGTTTATATGTGCATATGGCAATCTCTAGAGCAACCAGAAAAAAAAAATAGGTGGTAGGTGCAACAGAATAGTCAAAAACAGATACAAATGACCCAAAATAATATAGAACAGGAGCACAGAGGTACACAAAATTGGGAAACAAATATGAAACAAATAATGAAATGGTAGATCTAAATCTTAACCTAACAATATTTACATTGAGTGTTAATATCTTAAAAATTCCAATGTAATTGCAAAAATAAAGTGGCTAACAAGGGAAGACCCTACAATATATTGCCTAAAAATAAACATAGTTAAGTATACAGAAAAAAATAAGTTGAAAGTAAATGGATTAAATATAATACAATTAAATTCTTTAATAGTGACTCTGCAAAAAATATGATTTTGTTAGAATTATACATATTATAATTAACTCTCTTAAAACCCTCTCTCTTTTTTTTTTTTCAGATTATAAATTTTCCATATGGGCAAATGCAGAATAATACCAAAACTAAAGTGGAAAGTGAAAATCTCATATAGCCATAATAGATATCAACAGAGTAACAGACAGAAATCTACAATGTACCCATTAATTGAAGCAGCAATTTTACATTTCGATAGAAAAACATATAAATTTATACCCCAAAATAATCTCGTCAAACTCTCTAAATCAAAGTTGGAAAATTAATAAGATATTGTGAAAAATTCAGGATAAATTTAAGTATATATAAATCCTAAAATAATCCTTACAGTGCAGAAGATGAAAGCGCCAACCCACTAACATTATTGAATTACTGCAAAGCAGAAATAGTCCATTTAAAATTGTGGAATGTACTCATATCATGGTTTCAAATATGGCATTTAGTACCAGAAATAGAATGAATACACAAATCTAAATCTTTTGTAGGAGTCATAATTACTGGCTTCAGGAAAACAGAACTCTTGGGGCTTTATTAAAATGTGAAGAAGAATCACCAAAACCAGGGCGCCTGGGTGGCTCAGTTGGTTAGGCGTCAGACTTCAGCTCAGGTCATGATCTCATGGTTTGTGGGTTCGAGCCCTGCATTGGGCTCTGTGCTGACAGCCTGGAGACTGCTTCGGATTCTGTTTCTCTCTCTCTGTCCCTCCACTGCTTTCACTCTGTCTCTCTCAAAAATTAATAAACATTAAAAAAAATTTAAAAAAAGAATCACCAAAACTATTTTGAAACACATAAAAGATATTTTTTTCCAGAAGCAATATAAGACAGAGAAAGACAAATACTGTATGATCTCACCTACATGTGGAATCTTAAAAAAAAAAATCATAGCAAAAAAGATCAGATTTATGTTACCAGAGGCAAGGAGGTGGGGAGAGGGGGAATTGGGGAAAGCGAACAAAAGGTATTAGCTTCTAGTTATAAGATAAATAAGTACTAAGGATGTAATGTACATGATGACTATAACACTGCTGTGTGATACATAGGAAAGTTAAGCATAAATCCTCAGAGTTTCATCACAGAGAGAATTTTTTTCTTATTCTTTTCTTTCCTCTTTTTTTTAATAGTATATACATGACAGAAAAAGATAAATACCATATTATTTCACTCATATGTGGAATTTAAGAAACAAAACAAACGAACATATGGAAAAAGAGGGAGAGAGAGAGGCAAATCAGAAAAAAAAGACTCTTAACTATAGAGAACAAACTGAGGGTTGCTGGGGTGGGGTGGGGTGGGGCAGGTGGGCAGGGGGATGGGTTAAATGGGTGAAGGGTATTAAGGAGGGCACCTGTAGTGACGATCCTGGTGTTGTATGTAAGTGATGAATCACTAAATTCTATACCTGCCACTAATATTACTCTGTATGTTAGCTAACTGGAATTTAAAGAAAATCTTGAAAAGAATAGTATCTACATGACAAGATGGATGTTACGTAAATCTATTGTGGTAACCATTTCATAATATATGTAAATCAAACCATCATGCTGTGTGCCTTAAACTTATACAGCAATTATATTGGTTATTTCTCAATAAAACAGGACAAAAATTAAAAGGAAAGAATTAAGATACAAATAAACATATATTTTAAAAAGTATGGTTAAATAAGTTACAAAGTCTACCTTAAAAGTTAGCTTCAAGATTAAATTTGATATCACCTTGGAATTTGAAGCTTAAACAACTGATGAAAATTTATTGAAGCCATAAGCTAAAGCTATGGACAAATATATTTCAGGTTGAAAAAAAGGCAGCCAACCTTGAAAATGTGCCCTTATGGAATGACAGAGTCAAAGATGTATTATAAATTTCTCAAAAATATTACTAGAACAAATGAATTCAGAAAATAATGGGAAACTGGCAATTTTCTTTAAAGTTGGTTGATAAAATTGGAAGCAGGGTGAGAGTAACTTGGCCATTTTTGTGGTCTTCTCCCTTAAAATGATAAAAGTAATAACTAAAATCATTTTATTTGCATAGTATTGGCTGATAAAATATTCAGGAGGAAAATTTCAAAAAGAGTTGTGAGGTTGTATGTTTTGTTATTATTCTGTGACATGATATTGACTGTAAAAATGTATAGAGGTGTGCCAAATTGGGGGTCAGTATATATGTGGGATGGCATAAGTTCAATTTTAGCAAAAATAAGTTTCATGTAGTCAGTTACGTGCATGAGTTTAGTAGCCTTGCCTTAAGATATCAAACTTGGTGAATGATGAATTTAGTGGTGAAGACCACTGAAGTGAAAGATAAACTAGAGAAAAAGTGCAGAAAGGCAAGAGCACTGAGTAATTACCAAACTTAAAATTCAAGTAAAGGAGGAAAAGTGAAAGAGACAGGAAGCAACATGGCCGTGAAGCCGGAAGAACATCAAGAGGCTGAGGCACAGCAGAAACAAAATAGAAGATTTATGAAGACAGATGGTGACTGAAAGCCAGATTTCAGTGTCTTTTTTATTCAAAGAAAGTAAAAATATAAATACGCAATTGATTAAACATAGAAAAAATACAGCAGCAATGACCAGAGGAGATGGATTGACCAGAAAACAAAACAAAACAAAACAATAGATCAGATAAAATTTTCTGATAATCTGCATGGCTGGGTTTGGAACAACTCCATATTGTTCTTAAATCTGATTTCCACAGAACACTATGTAGAGAGAAGTGAATGTACAAATTATCTCAGTAATTAATCCTTATTTCACAAGGATGTGATCATGATGCTTAGGGTTAAGGTGACAATCACCAGAAGAAATAAAACTAAAACCAAACGAAAGAAAAGTTGAACAATGAAAGAAAACTTGAGAGAAAAATTTACAAGTGTTAACTCTAACATATAAAAAGCATTAAGATAGTCATTTAAAAAATTAGTGTGGTTGAGACAGTATAGTGAAAGCAAGAGGGACTTAACTCCTACAAAGCCACTGGTCTGAGGCAAGGGTTAAAAGTTTCCATATGCTTGGAGACAAATACTTCCTTAGGAGAAATTGAACAACAAAGAGATAACAGCCTTCAGGGAGTATGGTTGTCTGGCCAAAATTGAAAGTAACAATTTAAAGCCTTCTTGCACAAGTATTTCTATTTTCCAGGAACCCTAAAATAATGTTGACCATGAAGAAAGCCATCCTGTGATTGTCTTGTGTCCACTAAGATAATGACAGTGGAACTGAAAAATGCTTCCCCACTCCCAGCTCCTCATCCTTTGGAAAAGTGCCTTTATAAGCCTTACAAGCTACCCCTTCCAGGAGTGACATTACTCTTTCTTATCTCCCTTGTATACAAGCTATCTCTAATAAATTCTGCCTGTTTTCTTTCTCTCAAATTCAGTGTTCATTTCTATGGCATTGTGACTCAAGAATCTGGTCTTGGGGTCCAGTAACAAGGTGAACCATCTTCCGAACAAACTACCATTTAACTGGAGAAATTAGAGAAAACAATTATTTAAAGTTCTGGGATTTTTCAAATCTCTGGAAAAGAGCATGTAGCAAATTGAGAAACACTTATTAAAGAAAGTCTACTAAATCTCAGTGAAAAGTGGGATTTTGTGACATTTGATCCATAATCTTGGATTAGTGAGTGTTTAATTTGGGTAGGATTTTCCATTATGGTCTTGTTTGGGAGAGCAGAGAATGCATTCTAATTGGGTTTTGAATACATTTGGCAGTCCTTGATTGTGTCTCTCTTTTCTGCTACATACCTGGGCACTTTCCAGGCTGATCAAGGTCACATGGCTTTCCTGGTTCAATGGGAAGAATGTCTGGTCTATGGCTTTAAGATCTGAGTCTTATGTAAGCAATTTCTCAGCTCCTGTTTTGGAGCTGGATTTGAGACCTTGACCATTATTTAGGTTCCTGTGGTATCTCTAGATCATTAATTCTGGTTCAGCTAAGTGGATCAAGTTCACAAAACCTGGGTTCTAGTGCTGGTTTTCTAGTATTGGCTTTTGTTCATGTGGGAAATCTGAGTAACCAGAGTTCATCTCCTCATCAATGAGATGCGTAGTTGGATGAAATGATTTCTGCTCAAACTGCTGCATTTAAAATTGAAAGAACCTGGGGCGCCTGGGTGGCGCAGTCGGTTAAGCGTCCGACTTCAGCCAGGTCACGATCTCGCGGTCCGGGAGTTCGAGCCCCGCGTCAGGCTCTGGGCTGATGGCTCAGAGCCTGGAGCCTGCTTCCGATTCTGTGTCTCCCTCTCTCTCTGCCCCTCTCCCGTTCATGCTCTGTCTCTCTCTGTCCCAAAAATAAATAAACGTTGAACAAAAAAATTTAAAAAAAATAATAAAAAATAAAATAAAATTGAAAGAACCTATTGCCTGACAAACTCAATGAAAGTTTGGACCTGGATTTCCATGGTAACTTTATTCTGCAAAATTAATTTATTAAAGATGCTGCTAAATGTAAAACTGAGCTTTTACTGCAGTATTTTCAAGCAGATTTAATTTGAGCATTCTAGGTTATGTAGCTAACTAATCTTTCCTCTGAAATTTTTTACTCTGTTCAATGAGTCAACATATTTTAACTCTAACTTCATTTGCTAACTGGTAAGAAATCATTCTAATTAGCGTGTAAGTCAAGATGGTTGTATTCTTTTTTTTTTATTATTTTTGTTTATTGCTTTGCTTTGAAACACTGACATCTTTTATATGCTTTCTTATTTTCACTCATTACATACTTCTAACATGAGCAAAAATGTTATAAAGACTTATTTTTCATGCTAATGAGCAACTCTGATGAGTGAATCAGTACAAGAAATGTTGCCAATTTGGCATTTAATAGAGTGATTCTAAATTTTCTTTTATTGAGCAATGTCAAAAATTGTGTTGCTTTTTTAAGGTTCTCTGTTGAATCCATTTTGCTGCTGTTGTTACTTTTTTGGAATCTTTGTTTTGATATGAATGTTTAAATGGCAGGCAGTCATTTTTTACAGATTATTCAGTTTATATGAAACCTATGAATACTTACCCTCCTTAATATCAAACCTGCATGATCATCACATATGAAGAAGATAATCATGCAGGTTTTAAAATGATTTCTCATATTTTCAGGGGGAAAATGGAATAAAAATATTGTATTTGTTACCATTTTTTACTCAAATTCCTCATGACATAAAACTCAACTACATAGGAAGCATGTAAAACTGAAGCTTCTCTTGCCACCTTCCATTTTTAACAATCCACATATCTATGATCCTTATAATTACAGACTTAAGTAAAATCGATCAGATTTTGCTCCGAGAAAAGTGCATCCAAAGAGAACATCAATCCATATCCATTTAGGATTTTTTCCCTTTTTAAGTCTAGAGCTCAATTATTAAAGTCAAACTCAAACATTCATGAAAGGTTCATCAAATTAAACACTGAAAACTTGGTGTATTACGTAGAAAGGAGTATGTTGGATTTGGTGTATGACTTCAAAGCACATTTAAACTGCATTTCACCTTGGGGCACCTGAGTGGCTCAGTTGGTTAAGCTCCCAACTTTGCTCAGGTCATGATCTCACAGTTCATCGGCCCAAGCCCTGTGTCAGGCTCTGTGCTGACAGCTCAGAGCCTGAAGCCTGCGTCAGATTCTCTGTCTCCCTCTCTCTGCCCCTCACCCACTCATGTTCTCTCTCTCTCTCTCTGTCTTTCTCAAAAATAAATAAACATTAAAAATTTTTTCAAACTGTATTTCACCCTTAAAAAATAAATATGAAATGTATTGACTTTTCAGTAAGAAAAATAAACAGGATAATAGCTATCAGTTTTTGTATTTAAGGAGTTACATAACCTTGGATCAAATTGTGAATCATTTACTTGGGAAATGATAAAAATATACTGAAATATTTTGTCATAGCTTTTCAATCTTCATAATGAGTTCCAACCTAATACTCTTTCAGTATTTTTTTAAATTTTGTTAAATCTTTATTTATCTTTGAGAGAGAGACATAGCGCGAGCAGGGGAGGAGCAGAGAGAGGGAGACAGAATCTGAAGCAGGTTCCAGGCCCCAAGCTGCCAGCATAGAGCCGCCCGACATGGGGCCCGAACCCATGAACGGTGAGACGGTGACCTCAGCTGAAGCCAGATGCCCAATGGACTGAGCCACCTAGGTGCCCCCAGTATTTTTTATTACTTCTATTCCCTCAAGTTCTTCATTTTATTAAGCGATGCAACTAACTGAACACCAATATTGTAGCTAAAATCTAAGGAGGAAAGCTGTTTGGGAAAAAAAAAAAAAAACAACTAACTCAAAAGGTCATGAGGTGGGGAAAATCAGTTCATAGTTATGTGATGAGATGAATCCTAAGGTAAGGCACTCTAAGACTGTTTAGGAAAACATCTCAATCAGCAGGTTAACATTTAGTTTCTTGACTGATGTCATTGAAACCTCAGCAGGTCAGTGATGGTATCTGTGCTTTCTGCAACGAGACTCCGCTAGTTTATCATCAATCTATTGCTAAGCCAGAATCGCAGTCATTCTGTTAAAATGTCAACATGTGCCTTTTTCTTGGGAAAGCACATGTCTCTGATAGTAGTCTAAAAACTCTGAAATTATTTGACCATTATCTTAGACAAGTATCTAAAAGAAACAGTTGGTTAGGTTTTTAAGAGTCAGGCAGATGGGGAGTAAAATGCTCCTGAATTTTTTTCTTGATAGTGCTGTTTTGGAAAATAGCTTAGGTAAACACCAAAAATGGGCTTACTAATGCAAAACAAGAGTTACAGTCTTTCCCACCCAATCAGTCACAAGCAGTTCCAGCCAACTGAAAGACTTTCTCCAAAATAGTAGGGCACTTTATCTCCTAAGTTGAATGCAAGTTTAAGAGCAACCCAGACCACATGGTCTCTGTGGACAAATATCCTATAAGGGAGGATCAGAGCCATATTTACTGTGAAACTTGTACTGTCTTCCCAATGAGGTAAGTCAGTACCTAAAAGACCAGAGAGAGTCCAAGAGTATTTAACAGATCACTCTTTATTTGGAAGTAGTCATGAGAAGTGAAAACTGTTTTCTTCCCTCAAAAAGCCCCAGCTTTTTGTGTTAATCCACTGTGCCCAACTGTTAATGCTATGATCAAAGGGGATGATTCTATAGGGTGAGAAGGAATGACACCAAAACAAAGATTGTTCTCTTAAAAATGCCCTTGGAAAACATAAAGGCTAGAAATCAGTTATAATAGTGTATTATTTAAGTTAGCCACAAGGCCATCCTTTATCTAAACCTGAAATTTTATTCCTTTCTTTCCTTCTCATTTTAGTTTTTTCTAGACATATTGTAAAATATTGCCTAACAGAAACCTTTCAATGAGATCAAATGACTTCACAAAATACTGTCATACAATGCACCAAAAAATGTTACCCCACATTTGAACTAACTACCTCTTATTATCGAATTCTCATGGAGAAATTAAAGCCACAAATTAAATTCTCTTGAGAGTTAAAGCCTAAATGAATTTAAGTCCAAAGACAAATTCTTTTTCTATATTGAGTTGAAAAAATGTTTTAAAAGTCCAAAATGTAAGCTACCTGATTTATTAATAAATTATTTGACTTCTAGAAAGATTATCAGTACTTAGGTAGATATATTTTTTCTTCTTTTTTGTACAGCTACTACCTAAACTATTTCTAACTGATATGAATGAGTTTCATTTAGAGCTTCAAGAATAGTATTGGGTCAATGGTAAGTCTCTCATATACTCACTATTTAAGAACACATACTGATAAGGGTACACAAGACTATTATGAAACTGACATTATATGCAATGAATTTAGAAAACAAATCAATCTCCAGAGCCTGGTGCAGTTGTGTTACCAAGATTTGTTATCCCGCATTGTGTTGCCAAGATCCAATGCTCAATGATTTTAGCTTTGTTAGTATGCTGTCAGTCAATGTTGCTTAACCAGAATCCATAGTTATAATATTTGAGCGTGTATGTGTGTGTGTGTGGAGATGAAGGCTATACTCAGAGAGCACATTAGAGCCATTTCCGCCTTATTTTACAATTTGGTAATTTAATATGGAGACAGTTCCAATCATTGACCCTTAACTGAAGTATATTTCACTTGCTTTTCTGTACATTGAAAATTCTTACCTTGCATTTTCCACTTGAGCCTGTTGTGTCTGGCACTCAAGTCTTGTAGAATCTTATTATTTGTTTTATCTTAAGAATTATCTCGGGTTTCTTGAATGTTTTTGAATGCTTCTATTGATGGTTTTGAAGCTTATTCCCAGAGTCATAAGGAAAACCAACATCCCCACTATATACTTCTCAAAACAGTTTAATTTGGGTCTTTAAACTCCGAAGCCATGGTCAGACATTGTATAGTCAATTCAAATTCCAGTTAATTACTTAACTAAGTCATATCATAAAAGGTGAAACTTGAGCCTATGAACAAGCCACAGAAATCCTACATCACCTTACACAGTGCTTACTCTTGTCCTAAATGCAGTACACAATATGTGGAGGACATCTAAACAATTTCAATCTAGAAGCTATCCAGTGAGTGCTCTGTGGCTCAGGCAGAAGTTGGATGTTAAGATATTTGATATCCCATCCTGCAGATATAGCTAATACTAGAGAAAAGCAGTAGATTTATTTTTGGCAGTGTGCATCAAAATATTTCTATGTCAAACTCACTTTGTGGTCCAGAGAATGCTTGTTCACTTTAAGGTGAATCTAAAATAATAGCCTGCATCATAAGGCCCCAAGTCTGTGTTTTGACCTTCTTTCCGTTTAACTTTATCCTCATGTGGACTTCTCTTTATAAAAATGAACAATAGGGGCGCCTGGGTGGCGCAGTCGGTTAAGCGTCCGACTTCAGCCAGGTCATGATCTCGCGGTCCGAGTTCGAGCCCCGCGTCGGGCTCTGGGCTCATGGCTCAGAGCCTGGAGCCTGTTTCCGATTCTGTGTCTCCTCTCTCTGCCCCTCCCCCGTTCATGCTCTGTCTCTCTCTGTCCCCAAAAAAATAAATGTTGAAAAAAAATTAAAAAAAAAAATGAACAATAATCCATATAAAAAGAGCATAAAAGGTAAGGAGCTGCCAAAATCCCATGTGGTCCACTTGCTTAGAGTCCAAAATTTAAGACTGCAGCAGTTAAAAGTCAACCATGTGACTGGGATCATCACATGGCACAAGATAGGACACTATAAACTTTCCAAGCAAAGCAACTGCTACTCCTCTAACTATAGCAACTAACCCCCATTGCCTTGCTTAGTTCAGTGCCACCAACACTTAGTCCATTCCCTGGCAGCACCAGAGCCTCAGTCATGCCAAATCATTTTGATCCATGTAGTTCTTCTTTTAAGTCTCAAAGTTCCTTGATCGATACACAAGTTACTAACACTTCACCTCTGATCTGAACTTATCTTCCACAAGCTGCAGGCTCTCCCTGCTGCGGACCTGCCTCTATAAAACCTAAAACACAGAAGAACATAGCAAAAGTGAGATCAAAACAGCACATTTAATACTGCCTGGGTATGAGGCAATTATGGACTTCTAATAGTGAACTGTAGAATTAGACAGACAACCCACCCAGACATGGACGTGCTGGGAACCTCCAGGCATCTCCCAATTAGGCAGAGCCTTGACTTCTAAGCCTCTTTTGGTTGGGAGCAAATCAGAGGACCTGCTCTCTGCAGGCAGGAAGCTTCACAGAATGTAGTAACTGAAGATACCTGGTTCTCTGTACCAAACTCAAAATAACACAACAATCATGTTACTTCCCCGGAGGGAAGACTGAGTGAGAAGTGTGGAGCAGAGAATAGACATTCTTCTACATGGAAGAAAATATCAGTAATTGAGAATAAGTAGCTCCTCTAATAGAATTCATGGAAATATGTCACAGGTCATATTTTTACATTTTTCATGATGGGAGAGTTCGTTTTACACAGCCTAGATCTCACAGAGTTGCTGTAACTCAAAGAGAGTCCAACTCAGTTAAACAATAAAGCCCCACTTAACTCTCATGTTCATGTATTTGTTCCTTCAATATTGTTTTGTTGGGAGCTGGTGATCCAAAGATGAGTAATGAATAGTCTTTGATCTCTAGCTCATGACAAAGATGAAGAAGAAACATACGCAGTCAAAATAAAATGTGCAAAGCTATGGAAGAAGAATGTCTGAAAGCCAATGGGGGCACCAAGACAGGAATGTAAGTGCAGGAGCAAATGGCTATTACTTTACATTATGAAATTATTAATGGCTTTTAGAAATAGTATAATAATCTAAGAGGATATAAAATTGTAAAAAAAAAAAGACTCTTCATAACTTTACAATGAATATTTTCTATTTAACACACAAACTAGTTGATGTTATAATATGTGTCCCATTGTTACTATCTTTATACTTAAGGCACATCTTCCAACCAAGGTGGTAAAAAAAGATAAAGTAAAGAAATATAAGATGCTAAAATCTTAAACAACAAAAATAATAATATAATGTTTGAAAACTGAGTACAATAGTCAAGTCCAGAAATATGATAACTTGATACAGACATTACCATTTAATTTGTATATATGTCTAGAAGACTTCTCAATACGAGCAGCATGCAGTAATTATGCTATTTTAGTTATTTGTCTGTGTGTGTATGACTGAGGTAGTGTTTAAAAAATCATATACTCTGTGGTATTTTAATAATTTTTATACTATTATAACTTTGAACTCTTATAATTTTAGTAAACATTTTGTTAACCTTCTAAAACAGGAAAAACAAAAATAAAATGGCCTTTCTAATGTGTTAAATAGAATTTACATCAGAAAACAATTTTTTGCAGCATAATAAAATTAATTGTCATGTTTAATAATGTGAAAACACCTATAAAACCTTTAAATACAAGATACGTGCTCAGAAATGGAAAATCAGATGTTATTTCAAGAAAAATTCAAGAAACAAAAACACTGTGAATCCATGCTCTAACTTTCTAGAAGGAATTTAACAGCATCTTTCTCTTCACACCAATTTTCATTTGCATTTCTGTAGTTAGGATATCTTAGAGACAAGGAGAAATCAATATGGACATCTATCATTTAATAACTTTTAAATGAATATTATTTAAAGCAACTTGGGAAGGAGATGTGGTAAAGAAAATGATACAAAAAATGTAATTGACACTTTCCTTGCTCTTGCGGTGCTTTGACCACATAATGTAATTGGAAGAAGAGCTATACTTAATTGGCAGAAAAATATCCCAAGGGTTGCAAAATCACACATCTCGGTGATGGAAGCAGCTTACATAAAAGCGGCAGGTGTCACACACAAGGAATGGTACAAAACGTAGCAAATCGAGAGTGTGTGTCCATCCTAAATTATTAACTTTCTTTTTTTTTTTATGTTACATTAGCTGAACAAACACATCTGCAGACTTCTTCCAGGGTGTATCTCTGGAGACTATAGCTCTAGTCCCTAATGATTAGACATGGCAACACGTATTCCATGGACAAATGGAGTAGATTTGCCAGGGTTCTGTTTGCATGAGAGGTTTAAAAGACTCTGATAAAGAGCCAAAGATAAGGAAAGTTATGGCCTAATAAAAATGCCCAAACTGTAGCCAAAACCAAACGGATCCAAACAGAAACTGATGTACTGATGGGTCTCACATAGACCTGATTGTTCTCCAAGCCCAGACACTGCCAATGTGCTTTATCCCATGTTTGAATCAACTAACCAATGGAGCCTGATTTGTGTATCATTCTAAATCCTGATTTGCAAGGAACTGGGAAAAATACCCAATGTAATTGGTCACTGAAACCATTGCAATCAGAGCTACTATATTTAGAACAAAATATTTAATATTTTATTTAATAATTGCTTAGATAAGCAAGAAAAATACTTGTATGTGGCTATAATACTTAGTATGTGGTTTCTTTTCCAGACTCCCTTCAGAACACGGAGAGGATTTAAGAGAAATTACTCCTATGTGTTTTGCAGTAGTGGAATTTCAGTGTTTTATCACCTGCCCAGAATAAAATACATAAATAAAACACCCAATCATGACTTATAATGTATTGTGTAGCATATTGGCACGGTAAAATTATAAATTATGTTACTAATGTACAATTTCTATGTTGGTAGAACTAATGCTATAGACTCTACACCAATTTTTTATATTTGTGCAGAATATGTTCTGCTTTTTGATTTCTGTTTTGGAATGGTTGCTTGGAGCAGATAGTAGAATGTATACCCAAATTCTCTCAAATAAAAGATTGTTTCTGAGAAATTTAATGACAACCTAAAATAAAATTAAATATGGTCATGGTTTCAAGTAGATCAAAAAGAGTACAGTTTGTTTCTGAACCAATTGGCAAGTCCTTCCTAAGTGCATTAGTTTCCTATTATTGATGTAACAAATTACCAAAATAGTAGTGTCTTAAAACAACACAGATGTATTCTCTTACCGTTTTAGAGGTCAGAAGTCTAAAATCAAGGTGTAGCCAGTGTTGTATGCCTTCTGGAGGCTTAAGGGAGAATTTGTTTCTTTGCTTTTTCCAGCTTCCAGCAGCTGTCTGCATTGCTTGGTTTATGGTCTTGTCCTCCACCTTCAAAGCACATCTCTCCTCCTTGTTGTTCCACCTTAACATCTTTCTCTGATTCTGATCTTCTTGCCTCTTTCCTATATGTACTCTTGAGATTATATTTTGTCCACCCAGATAATTCAAGGGAATCTCTCGATCTCAAGATCCTTAACTGAATCAGATCTTTTACCATATAAAGTGACTTATTCACAGGTTCTGAACAGTAGGACATGAGCATCTTTGGAGGGCCATTATTCAGTTTACCAGCCTAATGCTATAGAAAGCTACCTTCTTCTCTGTTGTATTTTAGGAATTTGTGAAGTGGATGGCAAATTGTCAATGTTCACCAAGTATTTGTTGAGTGAAGTAAGCCATATCCTTGGGGTGTGATGGTTAGCATCATCACATGTATTGGGAGACAAGAAGAAAAAGAAATTGGGCTGATAAGAATCTTTCATTATGAGAGTCTACGACATGAAGGAGAGTTGGAAGAGGCTGCATCGCAGCATCCTAACCAAGCTGGTACTTACTTTCTCATAGTGGGATCGTAGGACACATTGTATGCAGCTAGCTTTAGGGCTATGTAAAATAATAATAAATATAGTGAAACAGAGGCACCCTGGGTGGCTCACTCAAACATCTGACTCTTGATGTCTGCTCAGGTCATGATCTCACGGTTCATGAGTTCAAGCCCCATGTCATGCTCTGTGCCGACAGCATGAAACCTGCTTGTGATTCTCTCTTTCTCTCTCTCTCTCTCTCTCTCTCTCTCTCTCTATGTCTCTGTCTCTCTCTCTCTGAGTAAACACTTAAAAAATATATATAGTGAAACAGTATAGCTGAAAGTAGGAGCTTGTAACCAATCAATTTTCCTTTCCTTGTTGGAATTTCATTAGTTTTTGTTTGTTTGTTTGTTTGTTTGTTTTTAAGTATGGAAGCTTGTAATTATAGGAATATGAGAAAATAGAGTTAGTCTACTCAACCCCCTCAAAAAAATCCTCCATGATCATTCTTTTTTAACATTGGCTATAAAGACATTAAAATAAGATATTTTACAATACATTTTAATTTATGCTTTTTAAGTTACCAATAAGTTTGATCTTTATGTGTTCAATTTCAGAATAAAATAAGTATAGATATTAAACAGCAATGTTAATACTTGATAAGAATGGGAAGCATATTTTCTGGAAGAGAAAGGGGTTTCACAGGCCTGTGGAGATGAAAATTGGTAGTGGATATGATGAACAAATTGTTTCCTGTTAATGAGGAATCGGGGATATGGTTGTTAGCCACGTACTGGCTTGTAAAGTTGAAATAAGCAACCCAGATGGTGCTTTTGTTTTTTGTTTTCTCCACTTGAAGGGAGAGAAAAGAATCTGATAGTTCCCAAAGCCAACAGAGAATTTTTGGAGGGATAATAATACTATAAGATTGTATTTTTCTTTCCACTAAGAATGAAAAGGATCCAGGAATCCCCAAAGTTGTCCCTTGAATGGGCCAACCATCTTAGGTCTACATATTGCTTTCTCCTCCAAATGAGAGGAAGAAAGTTTTAATTAGTGCTCAAAGCTGAGGAAGGCCTTGGATAGAGCAGCCTTTGTGCTTCTCAAACCATGAAAATATGTCATGCCTATTAGCATAAAGAGCTCTTTTCTGGTCCCATTAATTTCTCATTCCCCTTCTTCCTTGACTTCAGCTGCCTTATGGATTCAGGAGGGGGCTGAGGTCAACTTGTCTCAATATACACTTTCTGAATATGCCAGAAAATATCAAGGAAGCTAGAGATTTGAACCAGAGATTTGAAGAAACTGTTTTTATAGATACATATACCTATGTACTTAGTCTTATGGGGGTAAATGGTGTTAAACTTAAGGATGGCCCAAAATACTGAAAAATGTAGGGCAAAACCATGGTAGAATTGTGGGAGGGAAAAAAGAGCGATCTCTTGAGCCCTGAGCACATCCTGGACTGTGGGAAGTATCCAGAGGAAGAAGTGAATCATGGGAGTAGGAACCAAAAAAGAAAAAAAAAAAAATGCTACCTTACTATATCATCCTTGTCCCCTAACCTCTGCTGAAGCCCCACCCCTGTATGCCCAGACTCCCAGCTCAGAGGTAACAGGCAGCTGTGATTTTGATCTTTGCTGACTAAACAGCTAGGGCAAATGTGTACTGAGCAAATGTATATTGCAGAAGACAAATGAGGTTAAAAGGATTTTGTGTTGTTTTGTTTTTTTCTGTATATAAATACTTGGTAGAAATTGAAGTATGTCATATGCTTGTAATGCCCCAACTCACAGTATCTGAGAGGATCATGCCACATGGGAAAATCTGCAGATAGAAGAGAATATATGCTTTTGGGCTGAACTGCCCTGCTGTTTGCCACCAGTGGGTGTTTGGATACAGCACGGATAGATACCTTTAACCTTTGAAGCCCCGTAATCAGAGCAAAACTGCTGTCTTTCTGACTTTTTACCATCAAAAGAAACATGGTATGTAAAGGGAGACAGCATAAAGAGGAAAACAGGACTCGGCCAGAGGTACTTATTTGGAGTGTTGGCCATGGCTACTGGCTCCGTCTCTTTTGAAACACTTGCTGCTGATCTTTTGCTGGAATTAAACTCATACAAACCTGGTGAGTCTCCAGCATGAACATCTATTTTTGGGTGGACTCTGGCTGACAAAGTAAAAAAAAAAAAAAAAAAAAAGTGCTTTGCTTAAAAAATACAGCTCTTCCATGCCAGCAATTATCTTCTCTCTACATGAGAAAGTGGCCCTGGAGCGCCTAGGTGGGTCAGTCAGTTAAGAATCCAACTTTGGTTCAGGCTACGATCTCACAGTCTGTGAGTTCAAGCCCCAAGTCAGGTTCTGTGCTGACAGCTCGGAGCCTGGAGCCTGCTTCGTCCGGATTCTGTGTCTCCCTCTCTCTCTGCCCCTCCCTTGCTTGAGCTCTGTCTCTGTCTCTTCTCTCAATAAATAAATAAACTGAAAGAAAGAAAGAAAGAAAGAAAGAAAGAAAGAAAGAAAGAGGCAATGATCCTTTACATCCCACTTTATATCATGATCCAGTGGCTGAAACAAAACCAGAGCCACTGGCTATTCGAGGACCTCTAATTCAGAGACTCCCTGTAGTCAGGGATCTGTCTCAGAAATGTTTAGTTAAGCTGAAACTACATAATGTATGTTGTAGATTTTCCAGTCTTCAGAATTAGCTATAATTTGTAACTAGGAGTAGTTATCAGAGACATTCAAGTTTTTAAGACAATATTTCAGGTGCATACTCTGTGCAGTTTTACCTTTATGGGAGTTATTTCATTAGGAAGAGTGACATTAAATTTGTCTGTAACATTAGCTGAAGTGATAAATGATAGTACCTCTGCCCTTGAAGGCATTCAGGTCAGCTTCAACTCTGGTTTGTTATGGATGGTAGAAATGCACTAGATTTGCTCCTTGTAGAACAAGGTGAAGTCTGTGAAAATTATTAAAATATCCTGCTGTATTTGTTTTGTTTTTAGTTTCAAGTTTTATTTAAATTCTGGTCAGTTAGCATACAGTATAATATTAGTTTGAGGTGTAGAATTTACTGATTCACCACTTGCATGCAACACCCAGTGCTCATCACAAGTGTCTTCCTTAATGCCCATCACCCATTTAACCCATCCCCTTACCCACCTCCCCTCCAGCAACTCTCAGTTTGTTTTCTATCATTAAGAGTCTCTTAGGTCTGCCTCCCTCTCTCTTTTCTCCCCCCTTCCCCTATGTTCATCAGTTTTATTTCTTAAATTCCACATAGGAGTGAAATCATATGGGATTTCCCTGTCTTTATCTGACTGACTTAGTTAGCTTAGCATAATTCAATCTAGCCCCAGATTTCATTCCTTGATAGGGCTGAATAATATTCCATTGCAGATAGATAGATAGATAGATAATAGATAGATGGATGATAGAGATCATCACTCTTCTTTATTCATCAATCGATGGACATTTGGGCTCTTACCATAATTTGGCTATTGTTGATAATGCTGCTATAAACATATAAACATTGAGGTGCGTGTATCCCTTCAAATCAGTATTTTTGTATTCTTTTGGTAAGTACCTCGTACTGCAATTGATGGATTGTAGGGCAGTTCTATTTTTAACTTCTTGAGAAACCTCCATACTGTTTTCCAGAGTGGCTGCACCAGTTTTCATTCCCATCAACAGTGTAAGAGGGTTCCCCTTTTTTTCCACACCTTTGTCAAGATCTGTTGTTTCCCATGTGGCTATTTTTAGTCATTCTGACAGGTGTGAGATGATATCTCATTGTAGTTTTGATTTGTATTTCCTGCTGTATTTGGATTAATGTCTTCAGCCAGGGGCACAGGTCAGGCCACCTGGCTTTCTAAGGTAGATTCTAAAAGTTAAAGGAAATTTTTTAGCTCACTGAATCTGAGACCCCTGGCAGACATGGCTGAAAGCAATACTTCTGGGTAGCCTCACACTACTACTCTGAGTTTTGCTGCTAATAGCCTTGATAAGGGCAGTATAAGACAAACCAGACATATTGGTCCTGACCCCTGTTGGTGACAGCAATCAGAATGGCTAATGGAGTGGCATATAAATGGAAAATCTGATATAAGCCATACCATGAGAAGCAAAGACCAAAACTTCAGAAACAATCTCTTCATGTTTCTTACTTAAATTTTTCAATGTTTATTTATTTTTGAGAGAGAGAGAGAGAGAGAGAGAGCACTAGTGGGGGAGGGGCAGAAAGAGAGGGAGACACAGAATCTGAAGCAAGGTCCAGGTTCTGAGCAGTCAGCATAGAGCCTGACATCTGGCTCAAACCCAACAAACCACAAGATCATGTTCTGAGCCGAAGTCAGATGCTTAACTGGCTGAGCCATCCAGGTGCCCCATTCACTTCATGTTTCTTTATGGCCAGGGCATTCTGTGTAAAAAATCCTAACAACTTGGATTAAAGGATGTTTGAATTTGCCTTGCAAATTCGAGACCTGTTGAGATTTACAAGGTTATCTTTCACAGAGCCATTTATTTGCTTTTAAAAGTATTGTAAACATTTAGGGACCTTCCTTATTCTCCCAGGGAGAACACCCTTATAAGATAAAGACCTCCTCCCTTTCTCAGGAGGGAAAGAGCTGCCTTGCAGTAACTCTCAAGTCAGCTCTGAAATCCATAATTTCAGACTTCTTCTGTGGCACGGAGCTCCTCTGCACAAGTTGGGTCCATCTACTCTCATAATGTCACCCCAAGGGGGAAAACAAAGTATAAGGAACAGGCACAGTTATTGCCATAAACAATAATAAATCTGATTTATGTTCCAAAAACTTCATGATTGCTTTCAAGATAAATAAATATAGATGCTAAAACTCTGTATTCAATTATTCTTCCTGCCCACTAAATAATTTATTGATGAGAGGGTCTTGGTAATAAAAAATAAAAAAATAAAAAAATCCTAAAATTTCTGAGGTCTTAGAGCATACCCTAGATTTTTTTTTTGCCCTGAGGCCATTATTACTTTGATAAATTGTTGCTAGCTAGAAATGTTGGAAATGAGAAATAGTTTTATTTTCCAATCCAGTTATTGAAAATATTCTTGACAGTGAGAATTAATTCTTTATCTCATATTTGTTTTGCAATATCTTATCACTCACCACTAAGGAAAGCCAATTACCACTTCAACATTCTGCCTAAAATTCTTCTTAGTCAGATCCACAGATTCATTGTGTAGATTTTCAGTCTCCTAAGTTACCAAAGGCAACATTTCTATAGTTGTTCCATCAGTACATAACATAAGTCACTCCTTCTCCAGTCTGCAATAATAATTTACTCATTGTACTTGTAATCTTTTTCCACAATTCAGTCCTAAAGTAAATGCTATAATTTTTTGTAATAGAGGTTGGATATTTTCTTCACATTCTTATGAGAGGCTTTAATTTCTTCTCTTTTTTTTGGGTTATTTGTTCTTACCCTTTACTTATTTTTCTATTAAGGTGTTCATCATTGTTTTCCTTATTGAGTTATGGTAGTTCCATTTCTCCTCACATGTGTTTGCCTTATAAATGTTGTTTAGAAAATAGTTTTATTTAAAAAAAGGTATTATCCACAGGTTCAGTAGCAATGACAACCAATAATATTGATCATTTCTTTAATTAGAAAGTTGATATTTAAACATTATTAACATCCAGAGTTCTTAGTATTTAACATATAAACAGATGCAATAAAAAGTTATGTATTTAAAATTAAAAATTAAGAGTACATCCAGTTGTACTCATTACAGAATTTAAAAAGTGAGCTTGTCATATTAAGAAGAATATTCCTTTTGTGTGTGTGTAAAAACAGAGTTACAAATTTTCTGGTACTGGAGTTTAAAGAAATGACTATCCTACTTACTTTTTGAATTAGTAGTTTCAGTTAACCAATATTTACATTTAATCATTCAGAGTTTTTCATGCTTATTTGTAGCATATCAGCAACTATTTATTAAATTCCTTGAGAACCCCACGAAATATTTAATGGCAGTATTACTGAGATAATTAATATAGAAAACCCTGCACATATTTAACGTATGCAATTTGGTGAGTTTGGACATATGCATATATCCCTGATATCAATACTACAACCAAGATAATTAATATATCCATGAATACCAAAAGTTTCCCTGTGATTCTTTGTTTTTTGTCTTGTGTGTGTGTGTGTGTATGTGTGTATGTGTGAATATATGTATGTGTGATAAGAACAGGTAACGGAGATCTACTCTCAGCAAATGTTGAAGTGTACAATAGAGTATTGTTAATTACAAGCACTATGTTGTAGAGCAGATCTCTAGGAGATATTCATCCAGCAACATGGAAACTTTATATCCATTGAAGAACTCCACTTCTGCACTCCCATACCCAGGCAACTACCATTCTATTCTTTGTTTCTACGGAACTCTGAGAAATATAGATGTACACTATAAGGTACCAGTCCTAAGATATAAACTATCTAGCTTAAAATCAAACTAATATACATGTAGCAATACACAAATAGGTGAAAGTGAAATGTTATTATGACAGATCATGTGAACACAGTTAACTAAAGACATGCAGTCATTCTAAAACAATGATTAAATGGTTTAAAAACATGATTAAAAAAGGTTTCAAATGTCGCAATGAATTGCAAAGCAAACAAGTTTGAAAATATGTTCTCTATGCAATAAAGAACATATCCACTGTACCAGTCTATTGCCTATTGGTAGGCAAAACATAATCTCATCTCTAAGATGATGAAAAAAAAATATATTAGTTTACTGATATTTTTCTGAAAGTTTCAACACAACAATTAACTTAGTATTATTAAGCTTTTAGAATGTATGCCATTATTATATACAATGTTTTACTTTGTTTTTAAATGAAGAAAACCACAGAGACAATATTAACATATAGACAAAAGTATGAGATACAATATGGGTTGCTACTCTTATTCACAATCATTAAGACAAAGATCATTAGGGCACCTGGGTGGCTCAGTCAGTTGAGCATCTGACTCTTGGTTTCAGCTCAGGTCATGATCTCACAGTTTGTGAGTTCAAGTCCCAGATCAAGCTGTGTAATGACACTGTGGGAGCCTGCTTGGGATTCTCTCTTTCCTTCTCTCTCTATGCCTCCCTTGCTCACTCTGTTTCTCTCAAAAAAATAAATAAATAAACTTAAAAAATTAAAAATAATTTAAAAAGACAAAGATCATGTATCATAGAAATAGAATAAAAAAAACTTTCAATATTCACATCTAATTATTTACTCTTCTTTTCTTATATTCCATATGTGAAATTCCTTAAACACAAATAGTAAACTTCTAATTCAATAGATGTGTGGGGGGGAGGAAAAATTGAAAACCACTTATAATCAAAAATCTTAGAAAAATAAGGAAGAGGCAATTTCCTTATATTAGTTATCTATTGCTGCCTTACAAATTCCCCCCAAACTTCCAACATAAAACAACAAAGATTCATTATCTTATATAGTTTCTGAGGGTCAAGAACCGGAAAGAAGCTCTGCTGGTGATTTTGGCTTAGGGTCTCTCATGAGGCTGGAGTCAAGCTCTTTGCCAATGCCAAAGTCATCTCAAGGCTTAACTGCGGCTGAAGTGTCCTCCTCTGAGATCACTCATAAGGATTTTGGCAGGTCTTATTTCCTTGCTGGGTGTTGGCTGAAGGCCTCAGGTTCTCAACATATGGATCTCTCACAACATAGAAGCCGTCCTCCTCTGGAATAAGAAATCCAATACACAACAAAAGTGACCTTTTATGACATACTCTCCAAGTCACTTCTGCCTTATTCTATCATTTAGAAATGAATCAATAAGCCCATCCCATATTCAAAGAAAGAGAATTATTGAAAAGCACAAGTAAATGTGGATTTTGGGGTGTCAATTTTGAGCAAGTAAATGCATTTTTAATTGTATAAATAATATCTATAAAATGTTAGAACAAAATAATATTAAATAATGAATTAAGTGTAGTGTTCTTTCTATGATGTTTAACATATGTGTTGTCTGTGTGACAACTTGACTAGGATAAAAGATGCTCAGATAGCAGGTAAAACAGTATTCTGAATGTGTCTGTGCAGGTACCTCCAAAAAAGATTAGCATTTGGATAGTAAGCTGAGAAAAAAAAATAATCTTTATTAATATTAATGGACATAATCCAATCCTGAATAGAACAAAAATGTGGAGGAAGGGTGAACTTGCTTTCTCTGCTTGAGCTCAGACATTCATCTTCTCCTGCCCTTGGACATCAGAGCTCTTGACCTTAGATTGGTATTTACATCATTGGTCTTCTAATTAGTCGACCTTTGTACTCAAACTAATTACATCACTGGCTTTCTCAGTTCTCCAATTCATACGTGGTATTATCCCAGGACTTCTCAGATTCTATAACCGTGTAAGCCAATTCTGTAATAAATCTCCTCATATATATCCCATCAGTTCTGGTTCTCTGGAAAACACTGACTAATATAGCCCCTGATATTACAAATGGAATAATAATGCCTTCAATCATCACTTCTACCCAATATTGTACTGGAAGTTCTAAACAGTGAAATGAAGAAAAGTAAAATAAACAAACTAAAAGGCATTAAGAATCAGAAAGAACAAAATAAAGCTGTCATTATATGTAGATAAGACAAACACATCATTGAAAATAATATAAAATAAGTACAAATCTAGAAATTAGACTTTTAAAGATGTGTATGATCTCTACTCTAAAATAATGTATTATAGAAATACTTTGAAGACATAAATAAATGGAATAATATGCTATGTTCATGAATTACAAAACTAAATATTGTAAAAGTATCAATTATTTCCAAATCGATTTATCTAGTCAATGCAATTCTAGACAAAATATCAGAAGAATTCTTTGCAAAAGTTGACAAGATGAGAGGTGCCTGGGTGGCTCAGTCAATTAAGTGGCTGACTTCTGATTTGGGCTCAGGTCATGATCTCACAGTTTGTGGAATCGAGCTCTGCAACAGGTTACACATTAACAGAGTGGAGCCTACTTAGGATTCTCTTTTTCCCTTTCTCTCTGCCCCTCCTCTCTCTCTCTCTCTATCTTAAAATAAATAAACATTTAGAAAATTTATAAGATGAATGTATGATTTAATACATAGGAATAGAAATACAGGTAATTTCAAAGAAAAAACACACGACTGAAAGACCAATCTAATTCTATCAAGACTTATTTAGTGATATAAATTAAGTAGTGTGGTATTTGCACAAAGATAAAAAAATAGATGAAGGTCCCAAAGAGAGAGCCCAGATTCAGTCCTGTCACCTGATTGATTGTAAAAGTGATACTGAAGTACAGTACAGTTGTTCTAGGTAAATTGGATATTCATTTAAAAACAAACTAAAAAACCAGAATCTTGACCCCTATCTCACATCAAAAGACATGTACAAGCTGTTCACAGCAGAATTATTTTTCATCATGAACAAAAATAAAATACATGTTCACCAATCCTAGAACAAATAAGTACATTGCAATATGTGAATAAAGCAGAATGTTATACACAGACACAGCACAAAATTTTAACAAAATAGCATGATGACATTCACAAATATGTTACATGAAAGTAACCGGAAACAAAAGCATATATTATTTAATGCCATTTGCATAAAGTTCAAAATAAAATTAATCTACAGTGTTAGAAATAAGATTGTGGAGAATGGAAAGGAGCTCAAAGAGGATTTCTGGAGTTCAAATATTTTTTTATTTGTTTAGTAAAAAGAAATCCTAAATGTTTTTACAAAGCATACTCATTCTACAGTTTTTATTTGTATATGTTTACATATGAATATTATTCTGCAATAAAATTGACAAAATAGACTTCCTTTTTTAAAGGCTAGAAAGAAAAATTATTAATTCAAAGAGAATAATGTATTTTAAAGTTTCTATCTTTTGAGGCAGTCTAAACTTTTACTTAAATTTTATATAAAATTCTTGCTGCAAATTATGATTTTAAAAAATCTAAAATATTAATTGGCTTTCATCACTTATGTCATCAGGCAAAATCAATAAATATGAGTAAGTGAATTACATGTGTCATTATGCAGCTTTGAATGAGCAAAGAAGCAATCCTGAAATAATAAAAAAGGGATGACACCCTGTTGAATTCTTAGTGTTCTTCCATACCTGTTGTTAATATCCTAAAAACCTGCATGCATTTTATAAGTTGATTACCATAATATATGAAATATTTAGTTTTGGGATTAGGCTTATTAGAAATTGAGTATAGATAGCAGAAGAGCATGTTTATGTAAAGCCGATACTAAAAAACTAAATATACGGAAACAAATATCAAATATCCTTGCACGTAATAGAAGAAAGTATAGTATTTGGAAATAATGGTAATTATGGGAAAAAGCATAGTATTTAGAAATTTTTAGGTTTAGCAAAAATACTGGGAGAGTATTTGGTGGAGCATAGTAAAAAAGACACACAAGAATCCAGACAAATAGGTCTGGTTTGTATCTGGTGAATATTTCTACTTCTTAAGAGGAATCCTGAAAGTTGCATGCAAGAAAGCATTTGTAAATGAGTGTAGGGTAGAGAATATAAGGAAAACTAATAAAGTAAAAGCTTAGATTGCAAGTAACTTGTTCTGCAAGTGTCCCACAAGACAAGCAAACATTTTTAATAAATATTAACTTGGTAAACAAGTGATGTCGTGCAATACATGTAGTACGTGATGCTGAATGTCACATGCTCACAACTGAGCCCATGGTTCTTTTCTCTCTCTCTCTCTCTCTCTCTCTCTTTCTGTCTCTCTTTCTCTCTCTCTCCCTCTGTCTTTTGCTGTGGGATTGTGAGTGATCTTCTCCCATGCTCCAATGATCGGTCTCAGGCGGCGGTGTTTGGCAGAAATCAGTGATTTTTCAGAACATTGGAAGGCACCCACGACTGGCACTGGTGCATTTGTTGTCACTTCAAAGCACCTATGGACAGTCCTTTGCTTTTCCATACAAGAGTAAGCTTAGGAATGCTTTGCTTCATTCTAGGTCAGGCTGCCCTTTCCTCTGCTGCCTTATTTCCAGTTACATTAAATACAGTATATGACAAGAGTTTATTAATACTGTACTATAGTCAATATCTGTGCAAGCATATACAATGGCTCCCATGCAGATAAAGATTCCACTGAGCCAATAGGTAGCAGTGATTCTATTAGTGATAGTGAAAATCATCCTACACAATAACCCTCCTCTGTCTTGTTTCCCTCACACCAGCCACGAAGGTTTTCAAAGGTAAGTACAAATTAATTTGTTTATTTTTCTGAGTTTCCATTATTTCTTCTGGGGAAATTCACTTTATTATACAAGTGCTTGGATTATAAGCATGTTTCTGGAATGAATTATGTTGCAAACCAAGGTTTTACTGTAGTAACAGAAGCAATAGCAAAGTTTATCCAAAACTAAATCCAGTGAGCAGATCAAAGTCCACTTATTTACAAAAAAAAAAAAAAAATCATTAGATTGGTGAAATGTCTTGAAAAATGACTTATCCTAAATATGGTAGTCATGTGGCTTTAATAGTGGAAATTAGACTGATGTGGGTACAGTTTGGGATGGTGCACAGAGATTCAGCTGGGTCATGATATTGACATGAGATAGCCAGTCAACAGGATGCATTAGTCTAGGGACAACAACACAGTATTCTTTTTGTCCAAATGGGATGTGGCCTTTGCCAAAATTGCTGTTTCCCTTGTAATCTATTTTATCTCGGAATTGTCTGAATAAAGCTTATGAACATTATCGACCATGCTTTTATGAAGTTATAATTTATCATCCAATATAAATAAGTTGATGATATTCAACAATTTGCTATATTAATTAAAAAGCTGAATATCACATAAGGGAAGCTATGTATCAGGGGCTTTTTATATTCAGAGATATAGCATTAAGAACTAGTTTATTCAAACAAAAAGTAGAATCACACATATAAATTCAGAGAACCAACTGATGATTGCCAGAGAAGAGGAAGATAGGGGGACGGATACAACGGGTGGAGCAAAGTTGGACATACAAGATTCCAATTATGGAATGAATGGAATTAATGGCATAGCAAATGAAATATAGTCAATAATATTGTAAAAGTGTTGTATGGTAACAGATGCAGCTACACTTGTGGTAAGTACAATGATGTATAAACTTGTGGAATGGAATCACCATGTTGTACACGTGACACTTATATAAAATCGTGTGTCAAACTATACTCAAATTAAAATATATATATATTTAAATCAAGTAGCTAACTAATATTCTGTATATAGAATATCCTTATCTACAGAGAACACGTGCAAGAATCCCCAGTAGATCCCTAAAACCACAGTTAGTACTAAACCCTATATATGCTATATTTTTCCTATATTGTACATACCTACAATAAAGATTAATTTATAAATGAGGCACACTAACAGATCAGCAATAACTAACACTAAAATAGAACAATTATAAAAATATGCTTTAATGAAAGTTATGTGGAGGTAAAAAAAAAAAGACTAGTTTATATGTTGAATTAATAATTTTCATCTTTACCTTGGGAATCATGTATTTGCCAAAATTTTATGGTGGATATATGAGAATAATTTCAATTAAAAATGTAGTTTTTGTTCAATTACATTCACCAAAGGAGCAGAGTAATAATGTTAACAATTGTTATAAATCTGACTATTTTTTTCAATGAGCTTGACTTCAAATGTACTAGCAAAGTAAGATGCATTCCTTATCCTATAGCCCAAGGCAAAATTCAGCTCACCTGACTGATTTTAAGATTAAATCAGTATATCTACTTACAAGCAACACTGCCAGAACATTGATCTGATAATAAATAATGCAGCTTGTACTTGAAGGCCATGGAAGTTTCCTTTCGCAACCTCTCACAAGTACAATTTTCACAGTCCCCTAGGGAACATAATGGGCAAATTGCTCAAGTGAAGAAATAGTTAAAATGGAGGTAAAATTGAACAGGTATTTCATACATTTTGTCAATGTCTTCTTTAATTCAAGACCTAAAAATACTTTTGTGTGGTCTGTGTAATCAGTAAGTTTTCTAAATTATCAGTATCATAAAAGTGCAAGCTACTCCCAAAAGTATGAGCA
Source organism: Lynx canadensis (assembly GCF_007474595.2). NCBI lineage: Eukaryota > Metazoa > Chordata > Mammalia > Carnivora > Felidae > Lynx > Lynx canadensis. Next base: position 67,803,698 of record NC_044306.2, read on the forward strand.
CCTTATGTATTTGGAAGTTGAAAACAAAGGAAATAATAAAAGAGCTCACTTACTGAGCACCTAGAGTGTACAAGTCAAGGGGAAAAGCTTCATTTACAATAATTCTTTTAATTCTCATGTAGTAGGCAGAATTCCAAGATAATCTCAGTGACTGGAGTGAGACTTTTGCATATGGTTATATTACATTACATAGTAAATCAATTTTGTAGATGCAGTTAAGGTTCCTAGTCACTTGACTTTGAAGTGATCTAAAGGGAGATTATTCTGAGTGAGCATAACCTATTCAAGTGAATCCTTAAAAAGGCAAGCAGCAATACACACTCTATTGTTGGACTAGGTGAAAACAAGTAGCCATGTTATAAACTACCTAAGGAGAGGAACATGCAGGTAGGAGTTGAGGGTAACTTCTAGGAACTGAGTGAACCCCAGCTAACAGGCAATAATAAAAGAGACACTTCAGTCCTACAACCACAAGGAACTCAATTCTGCCAGTAAACTGATTGAAAAGAGGAACCAGAGAACCCAATGAAAATCTCAAACCCAGCCCAATACCTTGATTTCAGCTGAGTGAAAAACAAGCAGAGAAACCATTATATGACATTATACCACGATCAAATTTCTGACCCACAGAAACTGTGAGATAACAAACTTGTGTCACTTTAAGACAGTAAATTTGGGGTAATTTGTTGCACAGCATTAGAAAATGAATGCATCCCTCAATAGCCTTGCAATGCAAGTGTTATCTTCACTTAGGGCAATAAGAAAACTGAGGTTCAAAGATGTTAAGTGAAAGAGCTGTGGTTAGTCCAAAGCTCTAATTTATTTTTTGCATTTTTTATGTTATTTATTTATACATTTATTTGAGAGAGAGAATACAAGTAAGGGAGGGGCAGAAAGAGGAGAGAGAGAAAGAGAGAGAGAGAGAGAGAGAGAGAGAGAGAGAGAGAGAATCCTCAGCAGTATCCACACAATCAGCACAGAGCCCAATGTGGGGCTCAAATTCTGGAACCCTGAGATCACAATCTGAGCCAAAAGCAAGAGTTGAATGCTTAACTGACTGAGCCACCCAGGTGCCCCAAAGCTCTACTTTAAATACATACACACATATATATCTGTATTAACTCCACAATCACATTATTGACAAATTAGATCAAAAAATAATATTTTACTCAAATGTGAGTCACCACATTACCATAATTCTGTAATGTATGAGAACAACAAGATATCCCTGTCTTTCAAGAGATGAGTTTAACATTAGAAAGATTTGAGAAATATGGTAGCCATTGATCTTTTCTTGACCTTCTAACTCTTTTTTGTTTGTTTGTTTTCTTTAGTGTTGAATAACTTTCTATTGTCTGGACTTACCATAATTTATTTATTCATTCACCTAGTGAAGAACGTTGCTTCCAAGTTTTGGCAGTTATGAGAACATCTATTATAAACATCCACATGCAGGTTTTTCTGTTGACATAAATATCAGTTCCTTCGGGTAAATAAATACCAAATGGCACATTTGCTGGATCGTAGTAACAGGATGTTTAATTTTATAAGAAATCTCTAAACTGTCTTCCAAAATAGCAATACTATTTTTGCATTCTCACCAGAAATATGTAAGAGTTTTTATTACTCTGCATCTTCATCACTTTTGCTATCATCAATGTTCCAGATTTCGGCCATTGTAATAGATGTGTGATGGTATCTTACTGTTGTTTTAATTTATATTTCCCTGATAACATATGATATCATGTTACCCGCTCTACTTTTTGTATGCTTGTCATCTATCTTCTTTGGTTAAGTATGTGTTGAGGTCTTTGACCCATTTTTTAATTGGGTTGTTTGTTTTCTTGTTGTTGAGTTTTGGGCATTCTTTGTATATTTCAGATAACACTCATTCATCAGATGTGTCTTTTAAAAATATCTTTTCCCAATCTGTGGCTTGTCTTCTCATTCTCTTGACACTGTCTTTTGCAGAACAGAAATTTTCATTTAATGAAGTCTAGCTTATCAATTAATTTTTTTTCTTGAATCATATTTTTGACACTGTAAGCCTCACCATACCCAAAGTCATTTATGTTTTTTCTGTTATATGCTAGGAGCTTTATAGCTTTGTATTTTACATGTAAACCAATTATCCATTTGGAGTTAATTTTTCTGAAGAGTATAAAGTCTACATTTAGTTTTTTTGTTTGTTTGTTTTGTCTTGTTTTATTTTTGGTATATGAATGCCTACTTGTTCCAGTGCTATTTGTTGAAGAAACTATCTTTGCTCCATTTTATCACCTTTGGTCCTTTGTCGAAGACCATTTGACTATATTTATGGAAGTCTATTTCTGAGCTCTCTATTCTGTTTTATTGATCTATTTGTTCTTTCAACAATACCACACTGTCTTGATTACTGTGGCTTTATAGTAAGTCTTGAAGTCAGTTAGCACCAGTCCTCCAAATTTGTTCTTCTTTAATATTGCATTGGCTATTCTGACTCTTTTACCTCTCCATATAACTTAGAATCAGTTTGTCAATATCCATAAAATAACATGCTAGGAGTTTGATTGAGATTGAATTGAATCTATAGATCAAGTTGGAAGAACTGACATCTTGACAATATTGAAAAAGAGTTACATTTTTACATAGAGCATAAGAGAAAAATTTCAATTATAAGGTGATATTTGAACAAAGACATGAAAAACTTAAAGACAAAGGGATAGAAAATAGAATTTCTGGTAAAGTGCAAATGTAAAGGAGGTGAAAAAAGTTCTTGTCATACTCATGGAACTTCAAAGAATTCAGTGTGGTTGCAATCCAGGGAACAATGGTGAGGAAAATAGAAACTGAGGTCATGGAAATAATAAGGGTCGATACATTATAGAATTTGAAGGGCATTTTAAGGATGTTGGCTTTTACCTTGAGTGAAATGAGATGTTAGTAGAGAGATCTGAGCACAGATGTGACACCATTGGCTTAAAATTTTAAAGGTTCATTCTGAGTGGATTGTTGAAAACAGAAGGAATAATTTAGGGAAAGAAAGCAAATTAAGAAACTATTGCTGTATTCCAAGAAAGAAGTAATGTTGGCTTGGGTCAAGATGATAAAGGGAGGAGTAGTAAATAATAAAGTTTCAGATTCAGGGGATACCTTAAAGGCGGCATCAATAGTAGACAGATTGAACGTGAGACAAGAGAAAGACAAATCTTGGATAGCTCCCAATTGCTTATTCTAAGTAGGTAAAGAGATGAAATATCCCTTATCTGTGGTAGGTAAAAACGTGGAGGAGGATATCCCTTATCTGTGGTAGGTAAACACGTGGAGGAGCATATTTTAGAAAATATTTTGAGGAAATATTTTGAGGAAATATAAACATCTCTGGGGGACATTTGTTAAGTTAGAGATATGTAAGTGGACATTAAAATAGAGATGTCAAGTAAGCAGGTGTATACACATCTGAAGTTCAAGAAAAAAGTAGAATTAATTTTTGAGTCATCAGTGCAAAGATGATATTTAAAGCCAAAGACTGGATAGAAACAACAAAAGCCTAAATGAAGAGGGAGACGAGAGTATCTGAGGTCTGAGTCCTATGATGCCCCAAAGTGATGAAGCAAAATCAGCAAAGAAAATTGAGAAGGCCCAGCCATTGTGGCAAAGAAATTGATGGTAGTTTCCTAAAAGCCATGTGAAGGTTCAACTTGGTTTACCATTATGCATTGATAGCTGTTGGGCTAGTGAAGCAGGATCGCTGAGAGTGAGGCGTGAAGATTCAGAATAAGGTGAGAATAGATGGCAAGTAAAATTAAGGAGCTGTTTTTTAAAACAAAATCATGTCTGTTGTAGTTGGAGTGTGTCCTGCCATGTACTAGCTCTCTAATCCTTGTCCTTTATATTTAAAACATAATCTTATTCTCCATTATGTGTAATTCTGAATTCTGAAGACTCTATTTCCAAATATTGTGGTTTAAACTCTGCCCCAATTTAGTAATTCAATTATGCCATCCAACCTGCATGTGCTATGGCTGTAAGGCCTAGCATTATTTTGAATCAACTTATCAATCTGCTTGTAATGAAAAGATATGGAAATTTTCATTAATGTTTTTAATGAACTATCTGACGATGAACTGAAGGTTATGTCCAAGTCTATAAATAATGAGCTCTTTTCATCTGATATTCTTCACTGACCACTGATCCTTCAAAAATAAAGTATGAGGATAAGAAAAATAATATACATGCAGTTGCACAAAACACCTGGTTTAAAATATAGAAAACATATTTACATATACACTGTAGTCAAATACATATTTATATGTGATTTCTAAAGAAAATATATGAACTCTTAAATATTAAAAAAAAAACTTTTGATGTTATGAAAGGTAAATATCTGAAACAATACCTTTATATTTTACCGTGAGGCATAATAATTGACTTTCAAATGTGGCCATTACCTTCTATCATGGAAAAAACAGAAAATGCATTTTAGCACAGAATTGACCTGGGAATTAGAAATTCAGAACAAGCTTTAAGTATGCAATAAGTTTATGTTATAGTCCTGAATAATGAACTTAAACTATTATCTTAAAAAGAATTGAGCAAAAGAAGAGATCATGACTTTGTGCCAATGCCTAAAGGCATGACTTGGTATATATATATATATATATATATATATACCCGCATGGGACTCTCTGTTGTCAGCACAGAGCAAGCTTTGGATTCTCTGTCCCCCTCTCTCTCTGCACCTCCCCCGCTTGCACTTTCTCTCTCAAAAATAAATAAACATTTAAAAAAATGTACAAAGATATGGCAGTACACTATGTGTTTGGAAGAATGCTGTACCTCTTTTCAAGCACATTAATCACTCTTGATTTATATTCTCTTGGTATTATCTGAATGACTTCTCCTTATTGGATGCAATCTTGTTTGTAGCTTTCCATCACAACAATAAAGCCTCCAACTCACTGGCCTGAGCAAAACATTCTCAGTAAAAGAGCACTGGTCTACCATATCATTTTCCTTTGCAGAGACCTCCAGGTTCTCTCAAGCATACTTATGACAATATCCTTGCCCATGAAACTCTTTGGAAAACCTTTTGGTTATGGGAAATTTTAAGCATAAACAAAGCAAACCGAATCATATAATAAGCCTCATGTACCCATCTCCTAGCTTCAATAACTCAATACTCTTGAGTTCATCAATACCTATCCCAGTTCCAAGCTTCTTCTTCTATTTTTTTAACATTTATTATTTTTTGAAAGTGAGAGAGAGAGACAGAATGTGAGAGGGGAAGGCACAGAGAGAGAGAGAGGGAGAAACAGAATCTGAAAGTCTCCAGGTTCCGAGCTGACCAGCACAGAACCTGATGTAAGACTTGAACCCACAAACCAGGAGATCATGACCTGAGCTGAAGTCAGACGCTCAACCCACTGAGCCATGCAGGTGCCCCCCCTCCAAGCTTCTTTATTTGTTACTATTTCATAATCTTTTTTGAGATAAAGCCAATGAGCATTGAACTTCACAAATCTAAACTGTATAAACTTGAAAAATTAATACAATTATTTAACCTGAAGTCCTAGATAGCTATAGAAGATTTCTATCAATCCAGAAATTTCCCTTGTGGCCCTGAATGGTTCATCCCTCCAAACACAGGTTACCATTTTCCTAATTATTTTCACTAAGGATCAGTTTTGCCAGTTCAAGAATGTAATAAAATGGAATCATATAACTCATGTCTGGCTTCTTTCACACAACATAATGTCTATGAGATTCATCCGTGTTGTTGCAGATAGCAGTATTTTGTTCCATTGTATGCATATACCACAATTTGTGTATCCATTCTTTTGTTGAACCTATGAATATCCTTGTATAAGTTTTTAAATATATTTTTAATGTCCATTTATTTTTGAGAGAGAGAGAGAGAGAGAAAGCATGAGTGGGGAGGGGCAGAGAGGGAGGGAGACAGGGGAGGGGCAGAGAGAGAGGGAGACAGAGGATCTGAAGTGGGCTCCATGCTGACAGCAGCAAGCCTGATGCAAGGGCTCAAACTCACGAAACAAACCAGGAACTCATGACCTGAGCCAAAGTTGGACACTTAACTGACTGAGCCCCTTGTATAAGTTTTTAATGTAAATATCTTTTATAACTCTTGGGATAAAATACCTAAGAGTCGAGTTGCATGCTCAAATGGTAAGGTGATGTTTAAAGCTAAAAGTTTCCAAAAATTTTTAGAAAGTGGTTTTGTTATTTTATATCCCCATCAGCAATATCTGAGATTCCTGCTGGTTCCATATTTTAGCCAAAATGTTGTATTTGTTGTAAATAGCTTTGTTTAAATATACATACCATAAAATTCACCCATTTAAAAATGTACAACTCAATAGTTTTTAGTATATTTACAGGGTTATGTGTAATAAAGAGAAAAACTCAATTTTGGATGTTTGACCTGGAAGCTTTCAAACACTACCCTTTTCCTTCCCCTCCTTTCCATTCTTGTCTAACATGTGGGCAAGGCAACAGAAAAGCTCTTACCTTCCCTCCTTTGATACTAGTTCAAAGTTCAAGCCACGGAAACCTTGGCCACTGAGCAAGAACCCACCACCTGGCCACAGTAATATCCAAAATCACTTGTCTCTGCACTTTTGTCACCTGGGCAGACTTGCAATGGCTTTGCTCTCCCTATAGAGTCCATAATGTGGCTAATAACCCTTTTTTTATCCTTCTGGTGTGTGTGTCACCATCAGTCTCCATATACAAACTAATTTTGGGTAGGGGATGGATCCCAACATCCATGGGGCAATTACAAAGTATTGTGTAATCACAAACCACACAGTCTAATTTTAGCACATTATTGACTCAGAAAGAAGCCTTTTAGATGTTAGCATTCATTCCTAATTATCTCCCCTAGCCCCTGCCCCTCCACCAGTTTTAGGCAAATGTTAATTTATTTCCTACCTATAGATTTGCCTATGCTGCACAATTCATTAAAATGGGATTGTAAAATAGGTGATCTTCTGTGACTTTTTCAGTTAGTATAATATTTCTGGAGTTAATCCATGCTATAGCATGTATCAGTACCTTATTGTTTTCCATTACCAAATAATACGACATTGTCTGAATATACCACATTTTGTTTAATGACTCATCAGTTGATGGGCATATGAGCTTTCCCCTTTTTTTTTTTTTTTACTATTAAGAATAATGTGATGAACATGCATGTGTAAGTCTATTTCTGGAGGTATGTTTTCATTTTCTTGTGTACCCTTAGGAGTAGAATTGCTAGGTCATATGATAAATGTTTAATGCTTTGAGGAATTTCCAGACTATCTTTCAGAGTAGTTTCATTATTTTACATTTTAAACAGGAATGTAAGAGGATTCCAATTTTTTCATATCCTTGCCAACATTTATCATTTGTGCCTGATTATAACTTTGTTCTTGACCATTGTTTTATCTCGATTAGCTTCTAAGATTTTTGATAAACTGCCTATAGCACATTTTATCCATTAATACATGTTTTTATTTCTTTGTTGAGTGTGTGTGTGTGGTAGTCGAGGAGGTAGAAAAAATAACCATATATGTAGATTTAATAAGACTATATAAAGTTTATTGCTCTCTGTTAGTAATTTACAGAACTCACAAAAGAGTGTAAGAAGACCCTAAAAAGCCACCCCACAACAAAAATACTACCTAAATGTGAATAAAGAATAAATTAGAAAGAAGGGATTATGAACAATTTTTTGAATCACTCTAAAAAGTTTTTAAGGTAGTAAGAAAAGCCACGTTAAATTATCATAATAAAAAAATTCAGCCCTCCTTTCAGTAAATTAAATGAGCAAAGCAAAAAGAAAACATTTTACTTTCCAGTTACTATCAAATTCATTCTGAATTACTGATGTCTAAACAGATCATGAGACAGTGAGAGAAAAAAGACAATGAGTCTTTACCAGCACTTGGCAAAAGAAAAAGAAAAAAATTACTTAGATCCCTAAAAATAATTTATCTTTCTAAGAAATAAGGCAATAAAAAAATTATACACTGAAACAAAATAATGCCAGCAATATATTATTTACTGTGGCAAAATCCTAAAATAGACTATTACTGGTCATCCAGTGATTAGTAGATTCTCTCTAATGTCTAAACTTCTCTCAAGCAGTAGCTTAAAATATTTCAATAAGACCACAAATATTCATGTGTTTCTAATAAGATGAGTTTACGAATTTATACACAAAACTCCCAGAGTTTCTATTTCATTTTTTCACATATGTTTGTATGTGTGTGTGTATACATATATATATGTATATATATTTCATGACATTTATCACAGTATGAGAAATGATTAAATACTAGATTACAATAATATAAGTCTCCATAGAGTTGTCAGTTAAAATGTTAAAGTATTTGCATAGGTACAAAACATTTGAAATACAAATAAATTATTTTTTATTTTTATATATCTTTGGGTATTAAACTATTTATTTTCTATCTTTAATATACCTAACTTTATAGAGAGTGCCTAAGAACCCAAGTAGATTTATATTTAACAATCTGCCTTAAGATTCAGTGTCTGAGTTTCAAGTTAAAAAAAAATAGTCATTGTTAGATTTAACACATTTATTACTTAAGTATTTCTTTAAGAAAAATACTGGGATAAATCATTACCAGAGATATTACTGTTTATCACTAATATATAAGAGACATGAGCATGATTAAAAATATTCACAGAAGTTTGAATACTACTGCATTTATTTATTTTTTAATTATTTATTTCAATTCTTCCATAATGGATGTCATCGATTTACCTAAGAACAGTGATTATATATTTTAAATTAAATTTATATATGTGCATACATCTGTGCTTGTTTCATTAAACACATTCAATTCACAATAAAAGGAGAGCTTTTCTTTCATTTTTATTTTATTTTATTTTATTTTTTTTATATATATGAAATTTATTGACAAATTGGTTTCCATACAACACCCAGTGCTCATCCCAAAAGGTGCCCTCTTCAATACCCATCACCCACCCTCCCCTCCCTCCCACCCCCCATCAACCCTCAGTTTGTTCTCAGTTTTTAACAGTCTCTTATGCCTCTTGCACTGTTGGTGGGAATGCAAATTGGTGCAGCCGCTCTGGAAAGCAGTGTGGAGGTTCCTCAGAAAATTAAAAATAGACCTACCCTATGACCCAGCAATAGCACTGCTAGGAATTTATCCAAGGGATACAGGAGTACTGATGCATAGAGGCACTTGTACCCCAATGTTCATAGCAGCACTCTCAACAATAGCCAAATTATGGAAAGAGCCTAAATGTCCATCAACTGATGAACGGATAAAGAAATTGTGGTATATATACACAATGGAATACTATGTGGCAATGAGAAAAAATGAAATATGGCCTTTTGTAGCAACGTGGATGGAACTGGAGAGTGTAATGCTAAGTGAAATAAGCCATACAGAGAAAGACAGATACCATATGGTTTCACTCTTATGTGGATCCTGAGAGACTTAACGGGAACCCATGGGGAAGGGGAAGGAAAAAAAAAAAAAGAGGTTTTCTTTCATTTTTGTCATAATGAAGTTGTGAATCAAATCTGATGGATACTACAATAGTACAATTCCCTTCAAAGAGTACCAAATGCTCTTTGATCAAATGAAAAGTGATCAAAGTCTAAGCCTGTTTTTAAAACCCATGAAAATATTAGCTTCAAGTGATCTTCTTTTTATTTCTCCTTGAGTTGGTCTTTTGATGATCCATTTTACTAAAAGAAAGAGGATGAAAACTAACCTAACAGAGAGGATAAAGCTCTGGAAACACCATATAGGTGATATGTCATTACAGGTAGATTTATCGTGGCACTGAAAAATCAGCATTTTGAAGTGAAAGTCATCAATGATCTAAGGACATATGTTCCCTTCAGATGTCACAGTTGCTTCATTTATGTTAGTCAGGGAATTCATTTTTTTTTATGGTTGAATTTTACTGCTGTTTAGATGCTTGTTCGATTTGAGAACATCTTAAATTTAAATGAACATATCAGTGCTAAAGCAGTCAGAAAAGATTGAGTTTATTCCTAGATGGAATGGCAAAATATCATATCAAATTGCAGACCACAGCTTTCAGCAGCTCTCTATCAACTCACAAAATTACCAAAACAAATAATGATCCCAAAATGCCTTTGCTAATGTTCTATCACACTTCTGTTTCATCAGCAAACCAAATTCTGTTCATAGATATCATTCACTGAGGTACTTTTATAAAGACAGCCCACACTAGATTTAGAAAATATCCAATTCAAGCTTTTTTTCTAGCTACCAAAACTCCGTCTTGTCATCCTCCCTAAAAGAGAAATATGCATCTTTAATGGTACAGTATATGTTACAGAGTGGAGAATAATCCTCACAGCTAAAAGAGAGATACGAGAACTATTTGTAACATCTTAAAAGATAGAGTGTTCCAATATAGATGCTTTCAGTGCTATATTTGACTTATGTTCTCCTAAATGATAGAAGCTATGTATATGGTTTTATTATTTGGAGAATGAGAGAATCGTAAATCTTATCTACAGTTTCTTAAAACAAATAATGAAAATATTAACCACCTATGAAGTGATGAAATTCTATGAAATAACATCTCACTTCTCTCTTTCCACTTATCACTCTCTCCTTTTCCTGTGCACAAACACATAATGTAGTATTATAAAAATTATACAAATTAGCAACGCTGCCTCTCAATAATTAGACTGTTTCTCTGTGCCAGTACAGTGCCACATATGTTTGTGTATGTTGCGGAGGAAATAAAAACAAGTACTTAAATCCATACTTTTTTCTCCCATGAGAATTTAGACATTATTACTCATTTCATGAATCTTAAGAATAATCCTATTCTTTGAGTCTGTGGATTCTTTACAGTGTTCTATGGAGTCACCTGGGTGGCTCTTTGGTTAAGTCTGACTACGGCTAAGGTCATGATCTTGTGGTTGCGAGTTTCAGCCCCATGTGTGGCTCTCTGCTCTCAGTGTTGAGCCCGCTTCGGATTCTCTGTTCCCCTCTCTCTGCTTGTGTTCTCTCTCTCTCTCTCTCTGGAAATAAAATAACCATAAAAAAAGGATAATGTTCTATGAAGCTTCGGGATAACATGGAAGAGTCTTCAGGCCACTGAGAGGGATTTATAGAATATATAGAAACCCATGCAAGCTGAGGAGCAAGCCCAATGTTTTCACTCTACACAAAGGAAACTTATTTTTAACTCTTTCATATATAATTGAGCCCCACATTTAATTTTTACATTTTTTAAAAAATTTTTGAACAGTCTTAAATTTACTGAAAGTTGTAAAGACAGTACAAGGGCTTCTCAGGGGCATCAGATTCAGATTTCTCTAGTTTTACCATGTTACTTTAGTATGGTACATCCATCACAACTAATGGACCAATTTTGACACATTATTGTGAACTAAAACCAATACTTTATTCATATTTCCTTAACTTTTACCTAAGGTCCTTTCTCTGTTCCAGAATCCTATACAGCATTCTACACTAGATGTAGTATTCAGATATCTTTAGGTTCCTCTTGGTTGTGACAGTTTCTCAGATTTTCCATATTTTTTGATGACCTTGACAGTTTTGAGAAATACCGATCAGATAATGTCTAGAATGTCCCTCAGTTGGGATTGTCTGATGTTTTTCTCATGATTAGCCTGGGGGAATGTCTTGTAAAACACCATGTTCATAGCATCATGTCAAGAGTAGCTTCTACCAACATGACTTGCCAATATTGACATTAACCTTCATCACCTGGCTCAGGTTTTTTGTCATATTTGCTCACTCTGAAGTAACTTTTCATCCATTTTTATACTTTACTCTTTGGAAAAAAAGTCACTATGAGCAGCCCACACTTACAGATGATTTTACATTATTGAGAAGGGAGTATCTACATTAATTATTTGGAGTTCTGTGTGGGATTTTATTTATTTATTTATTTATTTATTTATTATTTTTTTTAAATCTATCTATCCAATCAATTATTTATGTCAGAATGAACTCAGTATTTGCTTATATTTGGGTTATAAGGCAATACTATTTTATGTATTATTATTATTTTATTTTATTTTATTTATTTATTTTTTTTTTGCTCAAATTTTTCCAGCTTAGAGCTGTTTCATTGGCTCGTATGTCCTTTGACATACTCAAATCAATGTGTTTATGTGTGTGTATATGTGTACTTCCTTACTTTTCTGACACACAAGAAGCTACATGTTGAGTATTTCCTGTCCCAGTCCCAGAATCATCCAGGAGCTCCTGGTTTCCTTTATTGGGGAATGATATTATAAAACCCATATCTGGTTGCTAGATGTGCTTGTTGCTATTGGGGCTCCACATTCAATTTTAAGAGAAAGACCAAAAAATCACGGCTTCTACTATAAAAGTTAAATCATTGCTGTATATGAACTCAATCTATTCTGTGTGTGTGTGTGTGTGTGTGTGTGTGTGTGGGTTTTACTTAATAAAATATCCAGATATCCAGGTTTTTAATGTTTGCCCCCATTAGAGCATGAATTCTGGGCCCCAAAATGATCCAACCTCTAGATTTTTTTCCATCCTCTATCCTTCTTAAAAATTTCAAGTTTTCTTGCTATAGGGCAACACTTTCTGCTAGAGGTAAACTAATCATATACAAACACTATTTACTCACATAAATATTATGCAAATATATCATGTAATGGGATTACTTAGAGATAACAATTTTTATGTTTTACATAAAACTAGAAAAACATAGTTTAAAAGAAATTAAAGCAAACTCACTTGGTTAGAAAGTCATCTAATAAGTATGAAAACATTTATTTTTATATAAATGTCAGCAAAATGATTAAAACAATTCTAGTATGGAAGTGTAATTTTTTTTAAAGAAATTTGGAAGGAGGTAATGTCCAAAATCTATTCCTTATTGCAATAACCTGTTACAGTTTCCCATTTCTTTCATAATTGCTTGTTTCTTTTAAAACTAATATTCAGATAACTTCTATTTTCCTCATCATTTCCTACCTATTGACATAACTTTTACAGTTATTTGACCCTTTTCTTACAAAGCCCCTGAGCTCTCTACAAGGCAAACAATGAATTGAAAAAGATGAGATCTCTCAGTTTCAGTTCACAAGGTCTTTAAATCTTATTTAAGCTTTAATCTCCAGTGGCCCCAAACCCTATTTCATCCCTTCCTTCGCGTTCCTGGTTAAAGGAATAAGCCTTAGAATCTGGCAGAACAAAGAACTCTCTAATTATCTGATGGCTATAACATACCAATTATGCAAGCAGATTAATTTTTCTCTAGTTTCTAGGAGTCTAACAGTTTGAAGGACTGGCCATACATTTCTTTTTGTGTTCACATATGAGTAGTTAGAACTTCTGGTACTAATTAGTTGCCTTTAAAAATACATATCCATTATTGTCTCATGTCTGTAGGTCATTTAGGCAGTTCTGCTGATCTAGACAGACTCATTTGATCTTAGATGTCCTTGTTTCATAAGACTGTGGTCAATTCTTAAATTGACCAGAAACAGGCTATTTTAAGTTGGCTTCTTTTATGTATCAAACAATTACTGGCATTCATCTGGGACAGCAGATGTAATTGAACCATGATGTTTTCTTCATCTATCAAGCTAAACCAGCTTTGTTAATATCATGGTGATAGTATTCCCAAAAAGAAAGTTGAAGTGTGCAAAGTCTCTTGAGGCTTAGACTCCGAACATGCATAATATTAATTCTGTTTCTCTCTCTTAAAGACAGCAAAGACTAAAGGAATTGAGAAATAGACCCCAACTTTTGATGGTAACAACCACAGCATCACATTGCAGATGCATGGTGTTAGATTTGGGGAATAAATAAGAGGATTTTGTAATTAATTTACCACATTGTCTAAACAAGGATTCAAAAAATCTAATATCAGTGCATACCAATATTTAATTGTCAGAGAGAGATACAGGAACAATCAAAAGAAATTGAAATGCAGAGCCAATGAGATGGAAAAAAATAGAAGAGTTGGGTCCTCGGTGATGAGTAAAGAGTAGGTTTCAAGAAGAGAAAAGTGTTTAGCCTCTCAAATGATGCTGATAGATCCAGTAAGATATGGCCTGAGAAGTGATCCTTGAATGCGGCCATGTCAAAATCAATACTTGGGCAGAGTGGTAAAAACAAAGCATAGCTAGAGTAAGTTTAAGAGCAATGAGAGCTGAAGCATCACATACCACAGATTAGGTTTCAGTCCTACGAGACTGCCTACTCCCCATCTTCGGATGCCAATCACAAGTGAGGCTATCACCTGTGCTTCTGACCTACTAGCTATAGATCAGAGGTTCCCAAAAGACCCTCCTTGGGTTTGATTAATTTTCTGGAGTAGTTCACAGAACTCAAAGAAACATTTTACTTACTAGATTAGCAGTTTATTATAAAAGGATATGACTTAGAAAAAGCCAGATGAAAGAGATGCATAGGGCAAGATATGGGGAAAGGGTGCAGAGCTTCTATGCCTTCTCTAAGACTGTCACTCTCCCCAAATTTTCACCTATTCAAGAACCTGGAAGTTCTCCAAACCCCAACTTTTGGATTTTTATGGAGGCTTCTCTACACAGTCACAGTAGATTAAATTACTGGCGGTTGGCAATACATTGAACTCAATTTGAACCCCTCTTTCTTTCTTGGTGGTGGGAGGTGGCTGTAATCATATGGTTGTAATCATATGGTTGGCTCCACAACCGGTCTTTAGCTGCAGTCCAAAACTTACCTCATTAACATAACAAAAGATGCTTTTTATAGGCTCACTGCTTAGGAAATTCCAAAGGATTTAAGAGCTTTGTGCAAGAAATGGGAATAAAGACCCAATATATATTTATTTTAAACCACAATATCACAGATGTAATCATTACTCAAACCACCACCCACTTGGAAACAACTGAATCTGTCCAGGCAAACCTAAATATAATGTCCAGGTAGAACAATTGAATCACATTTTTTATCTTTAAAGGATGGAAGGCATTTTGTACGGGTACAGATGATCATACATTGAGAGTTATACAGTGGCAGAATGCTAATGATTTCTGCTTGCTTCTATTTACTTGAAAATAAGAAAAATAATATAATTAGATAGGAGTAAGGATATATAAAGAGATGTTGGAAGTTTAATGAAAGAGGAGAAGTCTATTTCAGTGAACAAGTGAACATACTAGAGAATAGTATAAGAATGCTAAACAGCACTACTGTTCCACTGAGGGAGGTGAGTGCAGTGAATTCAAGTGAGCACAATGAAGTGAGAAAAGAGCAAGGAACTTTAAGGGTAGCAAGGAAGTGACTAAGAAAAAACTGAAGGGATCTAATATGAGTAATTAGGGAAATGACCATCAGAGGTGAGTAGAAGCAATCAGATGAGTCAAGCTCAGTAAATTATATACAGCAATGGTGACCAAGAGCCATCAAAGTACTGAGAGTGTATTGGAAAGTTAAGAGGTGGAAGTGAAGAGTGAAGGAGAATGATGTTGTTTGTCATTTTCCATGGCAAAGTATGGAAGTGACTGAGATGCTTTGGTGGATAGGTCATGAAGAACAAGCAGTGAAACATTACATATTAGGTTATTACAATGATTATCTAAATGAATATGAAAATCACCACTGGTCATGACAGGAGTAGTGCTACAGAGAAGCAATAAGATAGGCACTAAAATGTTAAAGAACAAGAGTGACCCATCAGTAGAAGATAGCACCTAGGGAAGACCATGTAAGCATTACTTAATGAGAAGAGAGATATGAGAGTGTTAGGAAGGTGGTAAGGACAATTATCTGGAAATGACAATGGGAAACAAGGAGGAAAGGGGTCAGTCATCTAGCCACCATAGGATAACAGGCATAATAGGATTAATTCTAATAGCCCAAAGAATATATGTGTAATGGAATATTACTCAGCCATAAAAAAGAATCAAATTTTGCCATTTGCAAGGATGTGATGGAGCTAGATAATATTATGCTAAATGAAATAAGTCAGAGAATGACAAATACCATATGATTTCACTCCTATGTGGAATTTAAGAAACAAAACAAATGGCCAAAGGGGGAAAAAAGAGAGAGGAAAACCAAGAAACAGACTCTTAACTATAGAGAACAAACTGAGAGTTGCTGGAGGGAGGTGAGCATGGGATGGGTTAAATGGGTGATGGGTATTAAAGAGGGCACTTGTGATGAGCACTGGATGTTGTATGTGAGTGATGAATCACTAAATTCTACGCTTGAAACTAGTATTACATCTATGTTAACTAACTGAAATTTAAATAAATACTAGAAAAAGAAAAAAAATAAATTAAAAAAAAAACCAGAAGAGTGGGGAGGAGGATTTTTTACTACTACAACCTACAAAGCATATAATAGAGAAATGGTACAAAATGAAATGTAAAATTAATTACCTGAGCCACTCATATGTAACCACTAAGAACATCTTGTGTATCTATTCGGGAATTTCTATGTCCATGTGAAATATATCAAGTTAGACAATTAGGTATAATTAAACGTATATATAAATGCATGTCTGCAAGTACATGTATACAGAAAAAAAAATCAATGTTTTCTGTTCTTTGTATTTTTTATCTCACTTAATAATTTTCCTTGGCAATTTTTCTTTAATAAGCATATGTTGATTTATTGTTTGTTTTGTTTTGTTTTAATTGCTTCATTATACATCTTTGTATTAATTCACTTAACCTGTTTTTCTAGCTGTGAACATTTAGGCTGTTCATAGTTTTCTTGGACTTGTAAACAATAAATATTGGTACTTACTCCATTTTACAATGTGTATAAGAGCAGTTGTATTATGAAAACGCTGAAGCCAACTGTTACATACAATTCTATTTTCATTTGAAATTTTGGTGCTTATTGCTAAGTTTTTCCCCTCAAAAGCCATGAAAATATACCTTAACAGGACATGATTTACACTATGCAATATAGATGTTATCAAATTTCTTAAACTTTGAGTTTTCTGTTTGAAATAGACACATGTACTGCTTTAATTCAAAGGCTTTCAATGTTAAAGATGGGAATTGGGGCAACCATACCCCCCCAACAAACACACACATTTCAAGATAAAGTATTTGGCCACCTGAACGTGTTTGATATTCCATAAATCACTCCACCTGAAGAGTTTCATACATCTTTTCACAGGGCCAGCTTTGCATCTGAGCAGGAAATATCAGTCTTACCACTTGCTGTGAAGGAGAGAAACGATTTATTTGATATTTATTCTCAACGTGCCCAAGCCAACTAGGGAAGCAGTTGGAATTTGACTTGAGTGATTGCAGCCTTTTTTCTCTTCTCTCATGCATGTAATATGCAAACCTTTGGCACATGTCAAAGAGTGCTTTACCCCTAGTAATCCCACCAAATCCTTTGAGGGATGCTCAGCCTGGAACCCAGCCCTGGATGTCACATTATCATAAACTCAATTTCCATCTTCTCAGTTATCCTCTGGACATGTGCTGAAAACTTCAACTTCCTTTTCTTTTTTTTTTAATGTTTATTTATTTTTGAGACAGAGAGAGACAGAGCATGAGCAGGGGAGGGGCAGAGAGAGAGGGAGACACAGAATCTGAAACAGGCTCCAGGCTCTGAGCTGTCAGCACAGAGCCCGACGCAGGGCTCGAACTCACGAACTGTGAGATCATGACCTGAGCCGAAGTCGGACGCTTAACCGACTGAGCCACCCAGGCGCCCCTTCAACTTCCTTTCCTTAACATGAAGTGTCTTAGTGAAATATTTCAATTTTTTTCAAGTATTTAGAATTTCTGGTTTACCTTTTTTATTGCTTTCCATTTAATTGTATTTATTTAAGTTGAGGAATTAAAATAAAGGGTGCCTGATAAAAACTTGAAAAGCTAATTATTCATCACCTCACATAGTTATGTTTGTTGGTTTTTGTTTGTGAAGGGTGTTTAACACTTTAGATTTATTCTCTTAAATTATAAGTATACAATAGAGTATTATTAACTATAGCCTCCAAACTGCACATCAAAAAATTTTTTTGAAGTCAGTGAAAGGATAGAATCATAAAACAAAATTTAAGAGTCCATAAAATAATTTCATACATTAAAATGTTTCCATTTTAATTTAATTTATACAAATAGATGTTATTCTCCAAATAGCTGGTGTAAAGTCAAGGCATATGAACTATTTTGAGCTGAAAAAAATCAAGATTCTTCAGGCTCTAGAGAAACTTTTGCCCCTCCCTTACCTACCTAGAGCAATCTAAATTGGGTGTCTTTCTCAGAGTAAAAGAATTATTACCACAGATAAATTTTATCTGAATGACCTACCTATATGGCAGGACAAATATCTACATGCTCAACCTATTGCCCTGCGAATTGCCCTTCTCACTTTTAAAGCCTCAGTCTTATGTCAATTTAAGTTTTTAGATCAGCTGGAAGAAATTTGAAGGGTAAACAAACATTTTCCTCCCCAACACTGATAATGCCAGTAGTTATTTGAATGGATACCTTATTCCTTTTATTGAAATGCAAGCTCCTTTAATATAGTTTTTTTTTTTTCATGATCTAAAACAGTATTGTCCACATCGTTGGTGATGTGGTGGTTTGTCAGTAAATACTTTTGAATAAATGTGTGAAGTTACTAATATTTATAGCTATGTAATCATAGCAAAATTGAAAAGATAGTAAAAGGGGGAGCACACATTCACATAAATTAGCCTTTGCTCATACATAATTATGCACAATAAATTAATTATAACCCTTCTATGTATAGGCACTGCAGAGGAAGTAGGTACAGAGCATGTCTTAGTACTATAATAAGATCAAATTTAGTACATGTACTTAGTACCATAATTAGATGAAACAAGGTAAAATTCTTTCTCTGTTTAAAATTCTGTTCCATTAAATTTCTTCTGATCAGTCCAGTTATGAAAGCAATTTTTTTTCTTTTTGTTGTAATTTTGATAATGATTTACATCTAAATGACCAAGACTGGTAACCATTTCAGAAAAGACTAGAAAAGCAAAGATGTAAATCTGAACCCTTTGGTTTATAAACCAAGACATTTAAGCTGAAAGAAAAGAATTTGGTGTGGTTCCTCACAATGAAGAAATTTATTTAAAAAATTTTCTTTGAATGTTTATTTATTTTCGAGAGACAGAGAGAGAGAGACAGAGCATGAACGGGGAAGGGCCACAGAGAGGGAGACACAGAATCTGAAGCAGGCTCCAGGCTCCGAGCTGTCAGCACAGAGCCTGACGCGGGGCTCGAACTCACAAACCATGAGATCATAACCTGAGCCGAAGTCGGACGCTCAACCGACTGAGCCACCCAGGCGCCCCAAGAAATTTATTTTTTAAAGAACCAAGTAATGTTCAGGTGGCTCTTGGATATGGACTTAAGGAATAGAAAGTGAATTTAAAATTTGAGGAGCTGAGAAGAGGGACACAATTAGAGTTTAAATAAGCAAAGAAATATTAACACTGAGATTAAGATTTGTTATAAGTTACAGACTAGATAAACAAAAAAGTATGAATCTAATAGTAGGAAGATATGAAGCCCTAGAGCACCATATGTTCATATAATACTTTTTTCTTCATAAATATAATCCTTTTGAAAAATGTCAGCTACATTTTCATTACTTAAATAAAGAGATACAAACCATTGCTAAAAGAAATTTTAGAGAGGGAGACATAGTACATGTTTAATGTTTTTAATAACATGATCAAAGTAATCAAATATTTCAGAGGGTCCCACTTCTTTGGATCCACCACTCTAAAAACTTCCTAAATGTGGAGAGTAATGAAGACATATATAACTTAAACATAATTAGTTTATATTCTCATGCTTCAGGCATTATTGCAACAAACTCTATACACATCATTGCAATATTTATCTTACTGGACATACTCTGACAATTAAAATTCAATTTTACAAGACAGAAATCATGCTACATAGTCTTTTGTTGTTGTGTACCAAATTATCCCCATATTTAGCATTACAGAATAGTGCAAACGTTTATTATATCCCATTGTTTCTGAAGGTCAGTGTTGGCTGGGGCTAAATGTATCTGAAGGCTTGCCTGGGGCTGGAGGAGCCCCATACAAGATGACTCGAACACATGGCTGTTGGCAGAAGATCTCAGTTTCTTGCTCAGTGTTGTCTGAAAGTTCAAGTTTTGTCACATGGACCTCTCTAAAGGACAGCACAGAGTTGTTGATGTCTCTAAGGAGGATAATGAGTGTGGATCTGGGAATACTGAAGAAGCTAGAAACAGAAATCTTTTGCCTCTCCTGATGTGAAAAATAGTAGCTGAGATGACCCTGGCAGAAACAGGAAGCCAACAGGGAGAACGATGTCTCTTATCCTTACTACCGTGTTCCAGGATTGCTTTTGCATCATCTGTTGGTAGAAGCTAACAGGAAGTCAACGAACAAAGAAGAAGTGTAGGTTTAACCCCAGCCTCACAGTCCACTACTATGCCAAGTCAGCATCCATATATATGGTCTACACATATGTGAATTTCCATACAACATAAACACTTCTTATATATAAAAATATTTTCACTCTTTCGCAAAGGAAGAGAATTCCCACATTTCAATCATCACGGTACTAACATTTGGGTGGTATTAATCACTACTCAAATTGTATGCTAATTCATTAATTTAATGACTAAATTGTAAAAAATAATTATGTAAAAACAATATAGGGATGAGAAGGAAAAGGAAAAGAAATTCGTGTGCGCACACACACACACACACACATTTAACAAGCAGGGGAAACAATAAGCATAAATGTTATAATCTATTACTACCTTTGTATATCTATTACTTTATTGTTTCACTTTACATTTCTTTCCATGTTCCCTTTATCCTTAGCCACAGCCTCAGTGGTTGGGGATTTTTACATGTCTGGGTGACCCAAAATTACACTCCTAAAGAATCAAAATCCTCAGCAGTTCTTTTTTTGTTGTTGTGGTTTCTCTTCAACTATGACTACTTGACATAAAGAAACTAAAATATAGCCCAGAGAATCACCTGTGTCCAAAACATAAAAAACAAAAGTAAAGGTCTCCCTATCACCATCATAGAGTAGAAACCCAATTTCTTTTGTAATCACCACAAAAATATAATAAT
Source organism: Lynx canadensis (assembly GCF_007474595.2). Classification (NCBI taxonomy): domain Eukaryota; kingdom Metazoa; phylum Chordata; class Mammalia; order Carnivora; family Felidae; genus Lynx; species Lynx canadensis. The sequence goes on from NC_044306.2 coordinate 67,824,821, forward strand.
ACTCCTATTTGCCTGTGAAAATAGAGGCAGTTATTAGTCAAAGTATTCAATTTCATGTAACCACAAATTACTCCCTTGGGAGTTAATACCTCCAACTTACCAAATCCCAAATTTATGAAGCTGGAAACAAAATTTTTGAGTGAATCATAAAGAATAATAGTTAAAATTACCAATCCTCCTTTGACTCCTTGTTTTCTAGACTCATGCCATAAAGAATAGTACCATATATTCTTCAGTAGTTCAAAGAAAATACTGCATTCATGTGATAGAATCTGAAACTTTCAGGGAATTCAATTTCCTTTTAAATAGAAAACTCCATTCCGTCAAGTGACAGGCATGAAAACATGGTGATGGACTGTGACTCACTCTCCTTTGATAATTCAAGTTAAGTTTGTGGAATTGGACCTGGAGTTTTTTCTGTTACGAAGATTGAAGAATATTTTAGTAGACTGATAATCTGTTTACTCTCAGGGACATTTTATGCAATTAACCAGTAACCACTAGCAAGAGTTCCAATAGATCAAAACACTCTGATCACTACCGTGTCCCTGCTGCATATTATGGTAATTGTGACACCTTGCCTATAAGAGTTAAGTACTACCACTAGACCCTCACTATTCTAAGATCGTATCATAGCTACTAAAATAGGTTTAATCAATTTTAATCCATTTTAATGGCAGCGTTTCCCATAGTGATTTCCAGCCTACCAGAGGCCACCACCCCAGAGATCTTCAAGTTTTCTGACATTCCCTTCACTATTGTATTCATCAGTGTCTTAGTGAATAGAGTGTCTTCTAGGCCCTATTAGGGATGTAATGGAGGATGGTATGCAGGTCACACATGATAAATGCACTCCACCATTTCTTTCTCCCAAAGAAATTCTTTCTGCTTTTGAGTTGATAACATATCAATCATTGTTAATCTAAGTTTAAATCAATTAAACAAGTACTGTTGAAGGCAGTTCCACATGCTCGAGCTAACTCATTAGATCTAGAATTCATGGTAAGAACAGCTATATCAATATATTCAGAATTGGAAACTAAAACCAACTACCGTTGAGGGAAAGAAAGAGCTACTACTAAGGTGGCACAAAAGAGGAAGACACAAGTACTCTACCTCCGTGTCTTCAAGTCTGGTATCCCTCTTGATTCTTTTAGGCAGGACTCAATGAGAAGTCAGCCGACTAAGGAGAGATGAAGTTTGCATTACCTCACTCCCTGCCTCACAGGAGAGGGCATAAAAATGAGGAGATGAAAATGAGAGGCAGTAGCTTAACTGATTATGCCACTCCTTGTAATAACTTTAAAAGATTACATACTACTTTACACATTATTAAGCTGACATTTGAAAAATTTATCATGGATTTAAATGTATTTAGTTTTGTGTTAACATGAGTTAGAAATCTTAAACATTTTATCAGATAAAATAAGATGAAAATTCAACCATAATAGGCTAACTATGCCACAAAATAATTATGAAAATAAATTTTAACTATCTTATTCCATGTCTCACAATGGATTTGAAATGTTATCCTACTTAAAAATTTTATCATAAAAATTACCCTACATCTGGAAAGTGTTTTAGTGAAATTTTTAAAAATAGGGTCTGTACCAAAATTATAATTTTTGTTTGGAATTCATAATATCCCAACATGTGCCAATAGATAGGAATAAGAACACAGATATAATAAGAGAGACAAAGCCAAATTCTATGGAATTAAAGTGATGTAATTAATTAATTAAGGATGCTTCCTAATGCAAATACCAAACTTTGAAATGCCCATTTATTTGGTTCGTGGGATATTTTAATGTTCTGGGGGTACTGTACTACAGTGGAATTGGTATGAATAAGGAGATTGACTTCTGTGTTAGATCCTATTATTGTCTCCTATAACAGGATAACGCATCCCCAATGACAGTTTCTATGTGAATCATAAGTCTCCATGTAGAAAAGTATCTATGTGTCCCATTTTCAGGCTTGAGCATGAGTCTTCTCTGGCCAGTGAAGTATAAGCAAAGGTGATTTTTGACAGGACCACATGGAAACATTGAGAGCCATCATGTACTTCCAATAGCTTTTTTACTTCTCCTGTCATGTCCCAAATAAGTGCTACTCTTTTAACCTGGATCCAAGGAATAAGAAGGCACTTTAAAAATGTTTAAAGTTAGTCTTCAGCCTAGAGTTCAGATGTAGCGAATCAGAAGCCAATAGGCAATGTGTGTACCAAATAATTTTTTGCTGTAAGGCACTAAATTTGGGAAGATTTTTGGTTTTCGGATTTTTTTTTTGGTTTTGAGGGTTTTTTGTTTGTTTTTATTCAGTTTTTTGTTTGTTTTTTGCTATACCATGAGTTAGCCAAAACTGACAAACATTTCTATTTTAATATAGTAGGAGCCAGAAAATCTTTAACTAAGGGAAAATTCTAAGGTAGTTTTGGGAAAAAGCATATATAGTAATGGAGGATATGGAAATAATTTTTTTCAAAGCTAGCTGGCTGCACTTAGCCCTTGGAAAGACTCTATGGACTTCCAGGAATATATATCTTAGTTTGAAGATTACTTAATTACACCATGAACTAAAGAATAACACAGATGCCTCATGTTCCTGTACAATTCTGTAACATACCAAAGGGGGGGGGGTGGAATCTACATCTCTCTCATCACTTCACTAACAAATAAAATTTACTTTATAGGCAAGATTATATTTCCTTACAAAAGGCTTGGGGGGGGGGGCACCTGGGTGGTAGCTCAGTCTGTTAAGTGTCTGACTTCAGCTCAGGTCATAATCTCAGGGTCGGTGAGTTCACACCCCTCATCGGGCTCCCTGCTGTCAGGGCAGAGCCCACTTTGGATCCTCCACCTCTCGCTCTCTTTGCCCCTCCCCCACTCACACTCTCTCTCTCCCTCTCTCAAAAATAAACATTAAAAACAACAACAACAACAAGAAAGCAAACACACAGTATAGATTTAGGAATAATAAATTATCAAACAATAACAGACCATCTTAAAACTTCAAGTTTTGATTAAAATAAGAATGGCAAAAACCATGGCATTCTAAAAGCTGAGAAAATTTATATGACTGGGAACTATATACTCCAAAGAAAAAGCTCTTTATCACATTTTTGTTCAGGAAAAAAACCCAAGAACTGCTACTGGAATAATGCAATTTGTACGTCATTATTTCTTTGTTGTAAAGCTGCATTTTATACTATGTGAAATATTAAAAATATTCCATAAAATAAGCTCCACTTCTTGTATGTATTTATTCTTTTAAAATCTAGTATTCACTATTGAGTGTAAGCTTCTTATACATTTTCTTTCTTCCCTCCCAATGGCAATTGAAATAGGTGCTCATATGACATTTTCCTATTTTTTTGTTTTAATTTAGTGATCCCTCTCCTTTCACTTTTTCTGCATGCTTGCAATACATATTGAAGTGAAAAAATTTTGAAACACCTTTGCGTCGCTTTCTTAAAACATATTTGTGTTTCATATTGCTGTTGTTGCCATGAAACCATAACTATAGACCATTTCTTCCAGTACTATTGCCACTCTCTGAGGTTAGTTTTATAACTGAAAAAAAGTACAAATTATTTCAGACCAGCACAGCATTGCTGGAACCCTTACAAGGACCCTGAAGACAAGGTCTAATGCAAAATTATATGTGCTCCAGAATATCTCCTCCAGTCCTGAGAAGATATCTATTTTTACTACGTTATTATTGCATTTTCATCATCCCAGGTCCTACAACGTGCACCATTTTCTAATCATATTATAGAGATTCCAGAATGCAAAGATCACGTCTTGCTCATTTTCACATAAAACCGACTTTAATACTTCTCTTATAGAGTGTGACAAATTGTAAAAATATGAATGGAGTCTTCCATCCCTTATCCATACCCTCTTAAAATGAGATTCTGAAGCTCTTTCCATTAAAACGTAGTCTATTTCACAGCTTGGTCTGCCCTTCCTTTATGATATTTTTCACCAATAAAATGTGGTAGAAGTGGCCTCGTGTCAATTATAACCTCAGTCTCAGAAATCCTAGCATGCTTAGGTTTGTCACTGCCTCATTGATAAGCACAGGCTAGCCTGTTGGAGGGTAAGAAAACACATGAAGTAAAGACAAGCTATTAGACTTGAAGTCATCAACACCAGCCATCCCTCAGCTATACCAGTCAATAATCACAGATGAATGAATCATCCCAGCTCAGACTCACTAAAAAGAACCACCATTTAAGCCTAATCCAAACCATTGACTTACAGAATTGGAAGCTAAATAAATAATTGTTTTTTTTTTTTTAAATTAAGGTTTACTCATTTTTCAGAGACAGAGAGACAGAGCGTGAATGGGGTAGGGGTAGAGAGAGAGGGAGACACAGAATCAGAATCAGGCTCCAGGCTCTGAGCTCTGTGCACATAGCCCAACAGGGGGCTCGATCTCAAAGGCAGTGAGGTCACCACTTGAGCCAAGTCAGAGGCTTAACTGATTGAGCCACCCAGGCGCCCCGTAATTGCTTTTTGAAGCCACTGAGTGTTGGGGTAGTTTGACATGCAGCAAAAACTAACAAATACATACAGCAAGAGAAGTGAAAATGAAGTGACATAAGAGTTTGCCTTCTCTTGTATATGCCATACTTACTGTCCTACAGCTTTTCTTTTAAAATTCTATTTTTATTTCTTTGTTCTAGTCCTCTGGTACATACAACCTGAGTGATTCAATATGTACTACAGTTAGTAACACAATGTCATCATCCATCTATATTTGAACTCTACCTTCTTTTTTTTTCAAATCTTATTTTCCACTAAATATTTAAAAAGTATCTTAGGGGGTGCCTGGGTGGCTCAGTTGGTTCAGCATCTGCTCTTGGTTTCTGCTCATGATCTCACAGTCTGTGGGTTCAAGCTCCACGTCAAGGTCTGCACCGACAGCACTGAGCCTGTTTCGGGTTCTCTCTCCCTTTCCCTCTCTCTGTATTTCTCCTGCGTGATTGCTCTCTCCCAATCTCTCTCAAAATAAATAAATAAATAAACATTTGAAAACAATTATCTTAGATACCCAAGAATCACTGGTAACAATATCCATGCTCCAATGTGTGTTATGGCTACATTGTATCCCAAATGACATAAAATTATATGATATTTTAGATATAAAAATGGCTTTGAAAACTTTAAGGAAATATTAACCACCATTTATTCACTTTTTTTAATATGAAATGTATTGTCAAATTGGTTTCCATACAACACCCAGTGCTCATCCCAACAGGTGCCCTCCTCAATACCCATCACCCACCCCCCATCAACCCTCAGTTTATTCTCAGTTCCCTTTTTCTTTTCCTTCTCATCCCCCATGGTCTTCTGTTAAGTTTCTCAGCATTCACATAAGAGTGAAAACATATGATATCTGTCTTTCTCTATATGACTTATTTCACTTATCATAATACTATCCAGTTCCATCCACGTTGCTACAAAGGGCCATATTTCATTCTTTCTCATTGCCACATAGTACTGCATTGTGTATATAAACCACAATGTCTTTATCCATTCATCAGTTGATGGACATTTAGGCTCTTTCCATAATTTGGCTATTGTTGAGAGTGCTGCTATAAACATTGGGGTACAAGTGCCCCTATGCATCAGTACTCCTGTATCCCTTGGGTAAATTCCTAGCAGTGCTATTGCTGGGTCATAGGGTAGATCTATTTTTAATTTTTTGAGGAACCTCCACACTGCTTTCCAGAGCGGCTGCACCAGTTTCTGTTCTTACCAACAGTGCAGGAGGGTTCCCGTTTCTCCACATCGTCACCAGCATCTATAGTCCCCTGATTTGTTCATTTTGGCCACTCAGACTGGTGTGAGGTGATATCTGAGTGTGGTTTTGATTTGTATTTCCCTGATGAGGAGCGACGTTGAGCATCTTTTCATGTGCCTGTTGGCCATCTGGATGTCTTCTTTAGAGAAGTGTCTATTCATGTTTTCTGCCCATTTCTTCACTGGATTATTTGTTTTTCGGGTGTGGATTTTGGTGAGTTCTTTATAGATTTTGGATACTAGCCCTTTGTCCGATATGTCATTTGCAAATATCTTTTCCCATTCTGTTGGTTGCCTTTCATTTTTGTTGATTGTTTCCTTTGCTGTGCAGAAGCTTTTTATCTTGATGAGGTCCCAATAGTTCATTTTTGCTTTAATTCCCTTGCTTTTGGAGATGTGTCAAGTAAGAAATTGCTGCGTCTGAGGTCAGAGAGGTTTTTCTCCTGCTTTCTCCTCTAGGGTTTTGATGGTTTCCTGTCTCACATTCAGGTCCTTTATCCATCTTGAGTTTAATTTTGTGAATGGTATAAGACAGTGGTCTAGTTTCATTCTTCCACATGTTGCTGCCCAGTTCTCCCAGCACCATTTGTTAAAGAGCTGTCTTTTTTCCATTGGCTATTCTTTCCTGCTTTGTCAAAGATTAGTTGGCCATACTTCTGTGGGTCCATTTCTGGAGTCTCTATTCTATTCCATTGGTCTATGGACCAATGTCTATGGACCAATCTTAGATAATGTGTGTCATGAACAATTTGATGTTGGACAATTGTGATAAAAGTCAGTGCTGTTTGTATTCAGAAACTCAGGGTTCATTTGTATGAGAATGAATAATCCAGAAGTTGCTAGAAATGAACATGAAAAAGGGATAGGAATTTCTTGAGACAATAGGGATGCCTGCAGGAAAATACTTTTATATAACTTTTTATCATAGTAAAACATACATAACACAAAACTCACTTTAACCATTTTTTTAGTCAACAGGAAAATACTTTTATATAACTTTTTATCATAGTAAAATATACATAACACAAAACTCATTTTAACCATTTTTTTTAGTCAACAGTGCAGTGGCAATATATTCACACTGTTGTGCAACCATCACCACTTTTATCTCTGAAACTTTTTCTTCAGCCCAAACTGAAGCTCCGTATCCATTCAACAATAATTTTCTCCTCCTCCAGCCCCTGAAAACCACTATTTTACCACTATGTATCTCTATGAATTTTACTATCCCAGCTATCTAATACGAGTGGAATCCTGCAATATCTGTCCTGTTGTGTGGGTTTATTTCACTTTGCACAATGTCTTGAGGTTCGTCTATGTGTAACATGTATCAGAATTTCATCCTTTTTAAAGCTAAATAATATTCCATTACATGTGTATGCTATATTTTGCTTACCTATTCATTCTTCAAAGGACATTTAGATTGTTTCCACATTTGACTATTGTGAATAACGCTGCTATGAATATGAGTATGTACCATTTACTCAAGTCTCTGCTTGAATATATGGGATATGTAACCAGAAGTGGAATTGCTGAATCACTATTAACTGTTATAATATATTGCTAGATATCCATATACAACTATAAAAATACTGAGAGTTATACATAGATTATTGAGAAATCTATCTACCAGAAAATTGTGTTTCAGGTTGTTATGCTTATACAGTTTCACACAGAGTAAAAGAAAATGGGGGTCAAGCCATTCCTTACCACCCATACTCTCACCCTCCCCTGGGTAGTCACTTGATCGTTTTTAGCTTCAGGTTGATAGTGTCCTCCTTTTCAGCATATATGCCTAGTCAGATATTTCTGAACCTGCTCAAGAGCCTGAAACTACCATCATGGCTCAAGAATTCCATCTTTATTCTGAGTAATCAGGAACAATGCACATACTACCAAGCACTGTAACTATGGGAAACTAAAGAGAATAAAACCCTAATTGGACCTGTTATCTTATTTCTATTCAATTTTATTATATTATAGCCTAGCATCAAATATTGTCTCACACATAGAAAACAAATGAAGAGGGTTTGTTTGTTGAAAAGTGGGGGGGTGGGGAGTAGACAAGTATCAGGATTTGTTTTATTTTAGTTTTTAAAACTTCTGGTATAAATAAGGCATTCACAAAGCAGAAGATTATATGAGACTATATGATTTTGAAGAAAAAAAATTCTTGGTTCTTTGCTATACTTTGATAAAGACCGAAGACAATTATTTTTCTTTTTTTTTTCTAAGTTTATTTTTATTTATCTTGAGATAGAGATAGAGAGAAAGCAGGGCAGCGTTAGAGAGAGAAGGAGACAGAATCCCAAGCGGGTTCTGCACTGATAGTGTAGAGCCCGATGCAGGGCTCAAACTCACAAACAGTGAGATCATAACCTGAGCCAAAGTCAAGGGTTGGACAATTAACAAACTGAGCCACCCAGGCACCCAGATCAATAACAATTCTTATTGAAAAATTCTTTAAAACTTTTGGGATGATTATAATTTTTTTTTTAATTTTTGTGGAAAAATGTGACTCAGTGTTTGTTTTGGAGTGACAGATAAGAGATTAATAGGGAAGGAACTATGAGCTTCAATCATATTCTATAGTACTAGTAAAATAAAAAATATCGGAAGACAGAACACAGAAGAGGAAGAAAAGAAGAAAGCAAGGGAAATGAAGAGAGGAAAGAAGGAAGGAAGGGTGAAAAGAAGGAAGGATGGAAGTAAAAGATTTGAAGGGAAGGGAAGGGATGTAGAAAAGGGTGAGGGGAAAGGAAAGGAGAAAAGAAGGAAAGAAGGAGGAAGGAAAGTGGCAGGAAGGAAAAGAACAGAGGGAAGGAGAAATGGAATTGATATCTCCTGGGGCTACAAATTATCTTAGGGATTAAATCAGGAGAAGGAAACTGTGGTAATAAAGTAAGAAAAGAATCCAGAAATCAAAACAAGAATTTTCCACTTGCCTCGAGAATAATAGGAAGACATTAAATGATTTTTAAAAAGGTATTTAGCCAAATTAGATTTTTTGTTTTAAAAAATACACTCTGGGGAGCCTGGGTGGCTCAGTCTTTTAAGTTTTTTTTGTTTTGTTTGTTTTGTTTTGTTTTTTTCATATCAGGTCATGATCTCATGTTTCTTGGGTTTGAGCTTCACATTGGGCTCCAGGCTGGCAGTGTGGAGTCTGTTTGGGATTCTGTCTTTCTCACTCTCTTGCTTCTCCCCCACTTGTGCTTTCTCTCTTGCTCTCAAAACAAATAAATACACATTTAAATTAAAAAACATTCTGTGATTTAGTGAAGAAACTGGTGCACAAAAGTAGGTGCAGAGATGCCAGATAGGAGGATTGGCAGTTGTCACCAGGGGAGACTATGCTACATTGGACTAAAGAGGTGATAATGAGAATAGAGAAAAACTATTTTAGACATGTGAGAAGTAGAGAAGAACACAGGAGTAAGAGACCTGTGTGATTTCCAAGTTTCTGGTGTAAGAACTGATGATTGTAGGGGCGCCTGGGTGACTCAGTCGGTTGTGCATCTGACATCGTCTCAGGTCATGATCAGCACGGAGCCTGAAGCCTGCTTCAGATTCTGTGTCTCCCTCTCTCTTTGTCCCTCCCCTGATCATGCTCTGTCTCTCTCTCTTGCTGAAAAAGAAATAAACATTAAAGAAATAATAAAATAAAATAGTATTAAAAGAACTGATGATGGTAACAGTTACTAAGATGGCAAACAGTAGATGGCAAATAAGGAGGTTTGGACTGGAGGGACATTAAGACATTTTGGGGTTAAGATGAGAAAGCAACATCCTACTACAATGAAGAAGCACACCCACATGCCCTAGTTTTATTGCATGAAATAATAAAATTTCCATTGTCGGAGTAGAAGAATATAGTATTCTGTTTGGCTCAAAGACATATCATTAAACTAGATTTTAACAGAGTTGATCAAATAGTAAAATGTACTTTTGTCTAAATATTCAATTTCACTACAAATTTCTTAAGTTCAATGATTTGTCTTTATGTTTTCTAAGTTGTGCCCCCCCCAAATTTTCTTCTTAAGCTTCAAAGAACTGCTTCTTTTTTTTAATGTTTATTTATTTATTTTGAGAGAGAGAGAGAGAGAGGAAGAGAGGGAATCCCAAGCAGACTCCGCACTGCTAGCACAGAGCCCAGTGCCCAAACTCACAAACCATAAGCCGAAATCAAGAGTCTGATGCTTAACTGATTGAGCCAACCAGACACCCCTGCTTCTTTTTTTTTTTCTTTTAATTAAAATTGAAAACTGAAATTGAAAACTGATGTAATATATGTGGATTTTGGTGCTAAAAGAGCTTGATATTGCATAAAATCAATTAACATTGGGAATAATAGTATTTTATTCTCAGTACTTCAAGATTAGAGGAACAAATTTAGGTATAATTTTTTTTACACAATTCAATTTTTAAACCAGTAAGCTGATTCAGCCTTATGCTACATATTACCATACAGCACTATGCTACATGGTTTGAGGAATATATCAAGCACAAAATATAATGGAAGAAAAATCATTGTCAAAGAAAATCCACACACAGATAAAAATCTAACAAATAATTATTTATATACTTTATATAACTATATAACTATGAAGGCATATTTCATTAAGCTGTGATATGAAAATATGATTGTAAATGTAATAAGATTAACAAATAAAAAAAAGAATGTATTTTTAATATTAGACATTATACATTGTAGTAAAAAGAGCTATCAGTTTAATAGGTACACATTTGTATATATAATATATATATAAACTTATATATTATATAATATATTATATTATTATGTTATATATTAATAATATATATTGCATTATATATTATTAACATATAATAATATAATATAATATATAGATATTATAAGTTTATTTATTTATTTATTTTGAGAGAGAGAGAGACAGCAAGCTCAAGTGGGGGAGGGGCAGAGAGAGAGGGAGAGACTCTCCAGCAGGCTCCACACTGTCAGTGCAGAGCCTGATGCAGGGCTTAAATCCATGAACCATGAGAACATGACCTAAGCCAAAGTCAGACACTTAACCAACTGAGCTACCCAGGTGTTCCTAATAGGTACACATTTGAATATACCTATTAATCTAAAATATAATAGTAAATGTCTATTGAGAAAAAAAAAAGAATTATTGACAATCTAAAAGTACAAAATTTCCTTAGTTTAAAATTGTTAATTATTGACTGCATTTTATCTCCAAGTAAGACCCTATGTATTTTGTCGTGGAGCATTTTAAAACAAACGTGCTTATTTAAAAAAAAAAATTGTTATTGAATCCTCAATAAAATGTCTAAAATTTTAAAAATTAAAACAAAATAAAAATAAAACAACTATGCTTCTTTTGACTTAATCTTAACAAATTCCAAATCAGTGAGGTCATATTTATGAAGTTTTATTTTATAATCAGTATGATAGAAAGGGCAGGAGAAGGTTGTCAAGGGTAGACAGGATGGCTGTCTGTTTAAGGACTTTGTTCCATTTCAATGTCTTATAATTAGACAGGTGTCATGTCCATTCTAAAGAGAACTATCAAAATAGACTGTATTCTCTTTCTGTTTTTTTTTTTTTTTCTTGTCTTTTCAGTTTGACAGAGTTGAATGAAAGGAAAATTGAATAAAGAGACCTGTTTGATTTTTTACTTGAGCAATTGCCAAAAGAGAAAAAGCAGAGTGTAAGTGGTGGGCAAGTAACTTCATAATGGGTAGGTAATTTTTACCTGGTAACAAAACTTCAGTTTCATGATGGTCCTGTCTGGGAAAGTCTTGATACTGATTCTATCTGTATATAGATATATATATTAATGTTCATGTTGCTCAGTTTGATTCTCTCTAAAATAAGTCATATTAGCTTAAATGGATATTGGTGTAGAACAACCTTTGTAGAGTCAACAAGTATATGGTAAAAGTAAATGGTAAAAATATATGTATGAGAATTTAATAAGAGGCATTTGTATCTTTCTCTCTTCAGAATCCTTTTAAATCTTTATATCAAACTCATGCTTGATAGTGAAGTAGTTAAGTACATAATAGAGTTATAGTATATGTATAGTATCTAGAAAAAATATATTCTGTTTCTGAGAAGTAGCCATGATCATGAGTCTGTCTTTTACAGATAATCTTTTATGAGTAATTTTACCAAAGTCATCATGTAATTCAGATAATTTAAGTGAAACAAGTAGCCAAGCATCAAAACTAAAAGAAGTTCTATGTTTCCTTTTATAAATAAAATATAGCTTAATATTCTAATTCACTAGCAATAAACCTTCATGACTTTTGGGTTCCTCTAGGAGCAGTTTCCTTCTTCTTGTAGTTTCTCAGACTAAGTAGAGAAGGGAAGCTGTATTTATTCCATATCTATATGTGTCTGTATCTATCTCTTCTGCAATATAACAGCACAATTTCTATATTGTGAGGCACACGGTATGAGATGTCATATGTTTAATTATTAGTGCAATAATTAATCATTTTTGGTAAGTATTATAAGGCATCACCTGAAACTTCCACACCGCAAGTAAAGAATTTGAATCGTAAACCACATTTTAGCAGTTCTAGTGTTCAAGAAATATTATTTTTAAAGTTTATGCAATGTTTAATATTTAGAATTGGCATTAGTTGAAAACTTTTTGAAAGGTAAAGTACTAACAGTCATTTTATCTTTAAGTATTTATAGGAAAATATAATCCCTTATTCATTTCTTCTAAAATATATATATGTGCTAAAAATTGTAGTACCTTTTTTAATACAAGTGAATAGGATAGAAAAAAATAGAACCTAATATTCTAATGAGAGTAAGTATATAAGAAAACACATAATTTCAACTAATGTCAACTGAAATCATACAGAAAATTAAATACAGAAAATAAGCCAGATGATGAGATAGATGGTGACTGGGAAAACTTCATTAGTGAGATACTCAGAGATCTTCTTTCACTAAGTAAAATCTAAGCTCAAGATGAATATGGGGATGAGTCCAGCCATGCAGACTCATAATAATCTAGAAGAAATAGACAATTCATAGGAACATACAACCTGCCAAGAGTAAATCAAGGAGAAATATAAAGCCTTAACAGACCAATATCAAATAAAGGAATTTAAGTATTAATAAAAAACTTCCCAGAAAAGAGAAGCCCAGGGACAGATGGCTTGCATCTGTATTTCACCCAACATTCAAAGAGGATTTAATATTACTATTAATATTTCTTAAGCTCTTCCAAAAAATAGAAGTAGGGAGAATACTTTTAAACTCATCTTATGAAGCCAGCATCATCCTGATACCAAAGCCAGACAAGGAACCTTAAGTAAATAAATCCACAGACTAATATCTTTGATGAGTGTAGCTACAAAATCCTCAATAAAATACTAGCAAACTAAATTTAACAACCATCAAAAAGATTATGCTCTATGGCTAAATGGAAATTATTGCTGGAATTCAAGGGTTGGTTTTTAACAATCAATGTGATATATATTAAAAGAATGAAAGATAACAAACACATGGACCATCTCAATAGATGTAAAAAAATCAACAAAGTTCAACAATCCACTTATGATAAAAACTCTCATATATATATTTAGAAGGATGTCACTATAACAATCAAAGCCATTTATGAAGAGTCCATAGCTAGTATCATAATCAATGAGAGAAAACTGAAAGCTTTTCCTCTCAGATCTGGTAAGGATGGCAAGGTAAGGATGTCTACGCTTGCCCATATCTATTCAAATAGTACGGGAAATACTAAAAGAACAATACAAAAATGAAAGAAATAAAAGGCATCCAAATAAGAAAAAATACAAATTAAATAAACTCTGTAATGACACGATCCTACATGTAAAAATTCTACACTCCAATAAAGAACTGTTAAAACTAATGAACAGATTCAATAAAGTTGCAAAACACAAATCTACATATAAAAGTTAGTTACATTTCTTTACACCAACACCAATCTTATCCTGAAAAGGAAATCAATAAAATGATCCTTTCCTGACAATATAAAAATAAATGCTTATGAATAATTAATCAGGAGATAAAGATCTGTACATAAAAAATGTAAAATGCTGGAGAAAGAAATTGAGTATACACAAATAAATAGAAAATATGTCCTATGTTCATGAATTGGAAGAATTCATACTGTTAAAATATTCATACTACTCAAAGCAATATACAGATCAATGCAAGCCAGTCAAAATTGCAATGGCATTTTTCACAAACCATGAAAAATAAATTCTAAAATTCATATGGAATCAATAAAGATCCAACTTAGCAAAAAGCAATCTTGAGAAATAACAAGCAAGTATGATCAAAATAGTATGGTACTGGGCATAACACATAGAACATAGACCAAAGGAACAGAATCAAGAACCCAGAAAATAGCCTAAGCACACAAAAATGAGGAAATGATAGTACTCTTCAATAATGGTGTTGGGAAAAACTTGGCAGCCACATGCATAAGAATAAAATTGGACCTTTTCATTCACCAGACATAAAAATTGATTCAAAATGGGATTAAAGACAAATATAGACATGAAATTATTATACTCCTAAGAAAATGTAAGAAAAATAATCTCTTCAATATTGATCTGGCAAAATTTTTGGGATATTACACTAAAAGCTAGACAACAAAAAGAAAAAAATACACAAATGGGAGTAAATCAGATGGAAAAGCTTCTGCACAGAAAAGAAACAATCAACAAAATGAAGAGGCAATGTACAGACTGGGAGAAAATATTTGCAAACTATATATCTGATAAGGGCTAATATCCAAGATACAAAAAAAACTTGTATACCTAATTGCATCATCATCATCATGTGGTTTTAAAATGGGCCAAAGACCTGAATAAAAATTTCTTAAAATAAGACATACAAATGGCCAGACATGTATATAAAAATGTGCTCAATATTTTAATCATGTTGAGAAATGCAAAATCAAAACCACAATGAGGTTACTATCCCACATCTTTTACGATGGTTTTTTATAAAAAAGATATAGTGTAGCCAGTATGAAAAACAATACAGAGATTTCTCAAAAGATTCAAATAGAACTACCATATGATCTAGCAATCCTAGTTCTGGGTATATATCTAAAAGAAATTAGATCAGTACCTCATGGAGATATCTGTGCACTCATGTTCACTGCAGCATTAAACATACGTACATAAGAGCCAAGATATGGAAACAATCTTAGTGTCTATTGGCAAATGAATGGATAAAGTGATTATATATGTGTGTGTATATATATGTATGTATATATATATAATATACACATATATTGTATATATATAAATACACATATATATGTGTATATATATAAATACACACACATATATATACATATAATATATACATGTATATATACATATATACACATATATACATACATATGTATACGTATATATACATATACATATACACACCATATATTATCCAGCCTTAAAAATGAAGGGGATTCTGTCATTTGTGACAACATGGATGAGCCTGGAAGACATTATGCTAAGACCTTAAGACAGAAAACCACTGCATGATCTCATTTATATGTGGAATCTTAAAAAACTTGAATTTATAGAAAAAAGAATCGAACAGTGGTTCCCACTGGTGGGGGGAATGGGGAGATATTGATCAAAGGGTACAAAGCTGTAATTATGTGATGAGATCTAGTGTACAGCATAATAATTCTGTATGTATGCTGGAAATTTGCTAGAAGAGTAGATTTTAGGTGCTCTCACTGTATGCACAAAGATAACTATGTGAGGAGCTGGATAAATTAATTGGCTTGACTAAGTAATCATATTACTATATTTTGTGTATTAAAACATAATCCTGTATACCTTAAATATATACAGTTTTTTAATAATAAAATATTAAAATTTTTAAAAAAGGACCTATTGTTCAGCCTTGGAGAAATAAATGATCTGATTTCAAAATATAGACATTCTGGTCCTCACAGCTGATCTGTTCTTAGCGCTAAAACTGATCCACATGTGTTCATGTGCTCAATCTTTTGAGTGCTTTTGAGTGGCTGATCTGTCCCATGCTTTTTGTTAAGCTCAAGGATTCACAATAAGTCCAAAGAAATATACATATCAACAAATATGTTGATGATATAAATATATCAACAAATATGTTAAGATGATATATACTAAGTGCTATAATATATATGTCTAGAAGGATTTATAAAGTATATGTTCTATCCCCTTAGAGTACCCATTATCATATCAAATCAAATTTACAAAAAACTAAACTCACTTTTATCCCCATTTTTCTCCTCACAAACTAGCCAAGTGATTCTTTGTTCCAAATTCTTTATTATACTTAATATTCCCAATCTCTAAATAAGAACCACAAAAATCCTTTGATGATTTAAATTCTTTTATCTCATATATAGACCTACAAATGCCTCTATTGTCATTTTCTTTCTATAGTGCATGTAGCATATTTGACACCTGAAGTGGATTATTTTTTTAACATCAACTTTTCTATGCAGGAAAATTATTATTCTAAAGTAAAACAAATGATAATAATGACCAGAAAAAAAAGTGAATATTTGATTTTATTGAGTCTCCTATATCTAATTACATCATATGAAAATATACAAATTACTAAGTAAATATCACAGAAGTAAAATAACTCAAATTCTGTTTCTCTATTTTAAAAATCACTATACTTTCTTTGCTTATTTTAAACTTGTGGCTTTTCATTGAAGCCATAGGGCTTGAAACAAAAACTCGACCTGAAATGAGCTCAAAGGATTTCAAGTTCTCATGAACTGACTCTGGAAATGATCTGATGTAGCCGAGGCCACATATAATGGGAACTGATTTTATAACTTGGAGTTCTTTGTATTAACATCTCTGCAGACACAATATTCGTTAAATGAAAGCAATTAAAATGTGCTAAATTAAAATTTGCATATATAAATTATTAAAACTCTTCAGTGACAATGGCAGTTGTTAAGCATGTAGACCAAAAATAAGGTCTTTTTTTTTTCAGGAATAAGTATCTTATCACTGACATTAGAAGCAGACAAAATTTTGTTCAGTTTTATTTTTTGTTTCCAAATTCTTTACAAACAATACACCTCCTCTTAGCCTCTGACCAGGGCTGAATATTGTTTGGCCCTTGGTTTGGCACTCCCTTATCTGCATTTTATCTATATAGAAACCAGATGCTCATACCCTTACCTTAGAATTATTAAAATGGATTTTTTCCCCAGTGTTTTCTGGTGATTGTTTTTTGCTTTCTCAGAGTCAGCCTGAATATTGCTCCAAGATTAATCTTCCTAAAATAACATCTACATCATGTCCCTATTCAGCATTAAAAAGTAATGATGAATACAATGACTCCTTATTTTCTTCTACATTAAGCCTAAACAATTTTATTCTTCTACTAAAAACTAACAGCATCTGTTGACCTTCTACCTCTATTCTTTTCTGTGTAAATCCCTGTTTTGTCCGCTCTTATTTCTCATTGTTCCTACCTATGTCATGCGAAATTCCACATCCTGCTTCTCCTTCCCAGGACACAGTTCTGATAATAAAACCAGTTCTGATAATCCCTTCCTTTCAGATGATCTTCACTCTTTTCTCCACTAAATTTTCTCTGGCTATACCATTTCATAATAATCTAAATTTACCTTGGACCTCTATAATCAACTCAAATTTCATTTCTGTTATAAATTATATCTACTGAAAAAGTATATTAAGTACAGAGGGAGACACAAGGACTTACAAAAATATTTCTCAGATATCTAATAATTTCTAAGTAAAGTTTAAAGATTTCATAAAGGGATCATATATCAGATAGAGTTGTGTCTGAAAATTCAAGATTTACTACACATCCAGAAAAGAATTTTTATACTTTTTAAATTTAGCTTTGAAGCATAATTTAAACAGTTCATATTATTTTTTGGAAATTTATCACAAGTTGTTAATAAGGTAAAAGGGAAAGGTATACACTATATATACTATCAATATAAATGTAGTCCTTGTTTCTCAAAAATATCAGTGATAATTTACTGCAAATTCAATTTTTTATAAATTTTCTATTATAAAATTTCCTTCTAGCACAATGAAATCAGTAGATAACTTTTCAGATCATTCTGTTTTAGGTAGATTTCCTAGGTAGATTACAGGTTTATGGATTTAAAAGTGTATTAGAGTTGAAATACATATTTTTCATTAAAGAAAAAATAATTTTTTTCTCAGCAGGTGATAATACTACACGTTATATTTTACATCGTCCCTTCATATTTGTATAAAATTTATTGAATTCCCTATGGCTTTTAAAGCTATTATTTACATGCTCTTTGGATGACAGTGATGTAGCCATAGCTACTTGCTGGATTTGGTAGGTTAGATGGTTCCTTTACCTGGTAATTTCATTAGGTCTGCAACCTATGTTTCAACTCTTATGGCTACACTTATGTGTGAAATTTAGAGTTGCTAGATCGTGAAGTTGTGCTATCTACTACCAGCTACCCTAGGGTAATTTCCCCCATTGATTTCTGGATCTGGACTAAACTTTTATACAAGTTTTAAAAGCAGAGGGGAAAGGGAATTTTTTAAGGAAAAAAAAAGAATCCCTTACAGCTGGGTTATTTATTTTATTTATTTATTTTAATTGAGAGAGAAACAGAAAAAGAGCATAAGCAGGGGAAGGACAATGGGAGAAGGAGAGAATCATAAGCAGGCTCCACACTCAGTGTGGAGCCCAACATGCGGCTCGATCTCAAGAATGAACCACAAGATCATGACCTGAGCTGAAATCAAGACTTTGATGCTTACAACTGAGCCACCCACACCCCCTTACAATTGGGTTCTTATAGTAGAGTATTTTGCTGAAACAAAAATAATGAACATCTAGATCTCTGATTGACAAAATCTTCCTTACAAATATGAAGCTCTTGTTTAATTAAATAAAATTTTGTCTATTCTCTTTAGTCAAAATCACTTTGAAATTATGTTATACACCTTCAAGGCAAGCAAAATCTCCCAATCAATGATGCCAATTAGAGTAGCACATTTCTAACAAAGTTCATTTTTCAGAAGATAGTTCAAAACCAGGGACTGACATAGACCACTAAGCCATCAAAAAGGACACCATATGGGAGCCTGAGTGGCTCACTTGGTTGCACATCTGACTGTTGATCTTGGCTCAGGTCATAATCTCACAGTTCATTCATGAGATCAGGCCCCATGTTGGGCTCTGTACTTACAACACAGATCCTGCTTGGGATTCTCTCTTTTCTTCTCTCTCTGCCCCTCCCCCACTTGTGCATGCTCTCTCACTTTCTCTCAGAATAAATAAATAAACTTAAAAAAAAAAAGGATACCATAAACTTATACCCTGAAGCTTAAAGTTTATGCACTCAAAATTAATGTCGCCTATGTGGATCAAGCTAATTCTCAACTATGCCAATTAAATAGGAGTTATTCTACCACTGACATAGTATGATGGTTCCCAAAATCTGAAAAAGCTGGTATTTTTTCCAAAATGCTTAAGATATTACCTGGAAAGTCACAGACTCAGGAAGAAAAAAAAATGGCTTCTAAAGAATAATTAACTAAAGTCCTACCAAATGTTTACTCCACAAGGTTGGCTATTAATCCTTTCTTCTTTCTATTCAGAAATCAGTGAAGCAACAAAGAAGTATAAGCTGCTGATTAGAACAAGGACTTTGTCATTTTCTTATTCTTGGTGAAGTTATTACAATAATAACTCATTGTCCTTAAAAACAAAAAGAGTATCACAGATGTCTCAGAAGGAAAATTCCATAGTAAGCATTTAGTTCAACTTCCTTATTCTTTATCTGAAGGAACTAAGTAAAGGCCAATGGGTTAATTGATTTGTTCAACCTAGAATTTTTGTTTCCTCAGTCCTTGTTGAGGGCTATTTTATCTTCACCAAAGATTTTCAGCTTTTTGGTGGCTGGGGATCAATGGAAAATAATACCTGTTCATGAAACTGAGGACATTTTCACTGGTAAATATATACATGCCCAGAGTTTTCTACAATTTCAGAATCTGAATTTGTTTTCTCTATAACACTAAGACTAGAAATTATTTTTGTTAGTTTCTATACTTATTTGTTTTTAAGTGATGTGTTAAGGTATCATATATACATACACGTTAAGAGTTCTGTTAGCATATGAGTTCTATACGGCTCTTCTTCAACTCTTACTCAGGTTCTGTGTTGCAGTGGCTCTTCTTATTGAAACCACTTAGAGAAATTTTACCTCTGCCTTGAAGAAGGTGTCCCTTCTTAGAAGTCCAATATTCATAGCAAAGATGCTTAGTACTTGAGGCACCAGAATGTTGTTGGCTATATGCAGATGTAAGCACAATCTTCCCCTAAATCTACCATATGTACTGTTTCCCAGCATAGATCTAAACATGAATGGGGGAGGGGCAGAGAGAAAGGGAGAGAGAGAATCCCCAGGATCTGTGCTGTCAGGGCAGAGCCCCTGTGGGGGCTTGATCCCACAAACTGAGAGATCATGACCTGAACCTAAACCAAGAGCTGGATGCTTAACCAGCTGAGCCACCCAGTAGCCCCTATATTATTTTCTGAATCACATCTTCCCTTGTTCCTAATATCTGAGATATCATTGAGCTTCTTACTCCTTTCCAGGAATCTTTTGAAAAAATTACACTTCACTTTCACTCAGTAGGATTGCAAACTTTTATTTCAAGACTTTTATGTAATCATATTTTATATTTTGATTTTTGCTATTTCAAATACATTTGGACATGGATGAAAGAAAAATGTGCATACTCACACACAAATCTGGAATTCAAAATCTGAAATGCACTTATCATCCAGCATTTTTATCAGTTCCATTCTAGAATACTCAGTTCAGGTAGCATATAAGAATTAGTGTTGCAGTCTTGTTGTTTTGTCGTTTATTTGTTTAATTGAACAACTTCTTCTATTTTGTATGCAGAGAATTCAGTATCTTCCTTGAAAAAATTGTTTTCAAGACCATTTTTGCTTCCAAAGCAAGTAGAATTCTACAAATATATGCTTAGGCCCTTCTCAGCTATGCTGAATCAGAATTGTAGGGATGTAAATCTGATAATTATATTTTTTATTAATTCCACAAGTGACTGTGATGAACAGCCAGATCTAAGAAGCATTACCTTAGGGTGATCTGCCCTCCTACTTCCCCACCATTTTTGAGTTAGTTGATGCAATGAGTGATATCATCCTGGAGATTATGTAGTAAATATCAGTGTGAGACAGAAGATAAGTTAGATAACTTATCTACTGATTAGATAATTTGGATGCAGCCCTTTCTAACACCATAAATTAGAAGATAATCATCCCTCTCTGTGCAGATGACATGGCTTCATTATGAAGAAGCCTTAAGCGATTGAACCTTTGACTTATTGTCAGATAATAGCTTAGCAGCAGCGAGCTAAACAGAACCCCTAGTGTTTGACAAATATTTTCTAAGGTTTCACTGGCTAATATTACACAATCTTACCCAGAGGTCAAATTATTTGACTAAATCATCAGTCATTCTACAGGGACCAAATTAAGTTTCTACTAGGCTCAAATTTTCCAGTTTTTAACCCTTCATTTTACATAGTTTATTACCTAATAAGAATCCCAGTATCACACTCATATTTTTACGTTTGGAATGTGGACTTACCTGCTTAAATACTTTTAAAATGAAAATATACTTCTATATTAAAAATCACTAATTCTTTTTTTAAAAAATTAAGTTTATTTGTTATTTTGAGAGAAAGCCAGAGTGAGCAGGGGAGGGCCAGAAAGAGAGGGAGAGAGAGAATCCCAAGCAGGCTCCTCACTGTCAGGATAGAGCCTGATGCAGGGCTCGAACTCACAAACTGTGAGATCATGGCCTGAGACGAAAACAAGAGTCAGATGCCTAACCGAATGAGCCACCCAGGCACCCCACTAATTCTTCATTTTATACTTTATGATACCATTGGCAATATTTTTTTTATTATCTGAGCACAAAATCACAACTTTGCTACCTAAGTAGATTAGATAAGCAGAAAAATTTTAATACAATTAATGACTGAATATATTGCATTTCAAAATAATGTGTGTTGGCTGGAATCATATTCCAGGTACTTAGTCAGTATGGGATGCTGGTTAATAAATATATGCTTTTTGATCTAGTCTTCTCATCTCTAAAAGAGAAAAATAACACATTTCTAAAATTATTGTGAATATAAAATGGAATAATCTTACAAGTGGCTAGCAGAGCTGTTGGAAGACTCCATATATGGTAGCTATTGTTCACAGCTGGTCATGTTTGAAATAAAATTGCAACATGTACAGATCATTGCTTTGTTTTTTTTTTTTTCCCCTATTCTATGTACTCACTTTCCTAATACCTTCTTTCTTCTTCCTTATGGTATTCTTCACTGCAACCACCTTCTAGACCCACAGTAACATATTGCTGCAAAACCCAGCAATTGTAAATGAGAGTTCCTTTTTTCATTACTACTTTAATGTAGTAATGGTTCCATTTGACTTTGTTATTGATGTGTTGACATTCTGGCGTACAGAGATGTCCCTTTTTCATGAATTTGACTTGTAGAGTTCCAGTAGTTTTGCACAGAAGTCTTTATCTCTAGGAAAATATTCTGCTTTATTTTGTAGGAGTTCTAGTTCTGACATTTGGTGACATTTTCCCTTACTGTTGACAGTTTTGTTTTTTTTTTTTTTTTCATTTTAGATAGTGAACCAGACTGGTGAGGTGTTTCATTTGTTTTATCCAGCCAGTTTTATATCTCATAAAATCTTACAAAGTTCTCATCTCACAGTACATTCTTGTTTGGTTTTCATTGGCACTACTTTTTGCTTTACCTTGTATTATTTTGTTGTTACTAGGATATGGGAAGTTGACTTTTTTCCCTAGGCATCAGGCAAACACATTTTTGTGTTTTTTCTCCTTATAAGAAATTTCCCTCCTTCCATAATCATTATGTTGTCTAAAATTATGTGTTTTTGAAGCATTAAAAATAAAATTTCTATATCCAACTAAAACATAATTTGGTCATTATTTGCACTATGTTCTGTGTTTACTTATATCCGGTGTTAGGCAGTCAAAAATTTTATAGAATCCTCTTGTCTCTCAGCAAATTTTCTATCTTTATCATTTGTAATAAACATTACTATCCAAAATTAGTGACAGGACAAATGACATTTTCATAGCTCAAGAAATATATTTTATCATGGTTAAAATGAACATGATTAAGGCAACACTTTCTGGCTAGTGGTGTGAATTACTGACAGTAATTGGATGGCACTTAACCAGGATTGATGCTCTGCCTCAACATTTTTTCCTACAGAGCCCCTCATAAAAAAATCACAGTGTGTAGCATTCTTGCAAAGCTTGGAAGTTTAAAGTACTTAGTTATTTCTTTATCCACTTGTCAATCATGCCTTATTGCTGTCTCAAACTTTAAATTTTTGGTGCCTGCAGCTATTTAACCCACAACCATCATACTCACTTTACTATTGAACTTGTACATTGCTAGGCTAGAATCTGTGTGAATTTACGTAAATAATCACATCCCAATACCCATATCCCTCTCTCCCCCTCCCCACATGCACCTCACCATATTAAATTCTTTTCTGGTACTTTTTCAACACCAACGTTTTTTAAGATGGTTGATACAAATTTGATAAATGTTAGAGTCAGAATTTTCTGCTGTAGTATGGAGGTAAATTATTCTTCCATATAACATATGTATTTAAAAGATGCAGAATAAGGAAAGATTCTAAACCTTTTTACAGTGTAGCTGATTCTCCACAGAAAAATTCAAACATAAGATCAGAGCTATAAAGAAGAGATGGCTTAATTAAAGCCCTATATTCACAGCTCCCTACTTAAAGAATATCTCAAAGGAAAGGTTAGAGCATATTATAAAAGATGAGCAGTCATCACACCAATATTAACTAGCCACAGGCCTTCTTAAAGAGCAGGGAAACACTCCCAATTTCTCCCAAGGAGGTTTCTGGACATTTTGGTTGAATTTCTTCATGAACAGATCACCTTAACAAGATTATCTTTGCCCTTCTTCTGTGGTTTTTAATTATTTTAATTTGCCAAGTCCATTTTGTCTTAAATCGGGTCTGTCATAAATTGTAATTTGTGTATTTAAGAAAATGAATGTTAAAAGCTATTTCGGGGACTGGGCTAAAGTCTCCTATGTACCACTCACACCCTTTAACATCATTATAGATTTCTCTTGACAAAGTAAGTCCTAAGTGCACTAACCATTTCATCTCACTTGTCCTGTAGACAAGTGTGCCTTTCCTTGTACATGGTTGAAACCAAGTCCCTTTCTTTCACCTGTTCTAGATAACTGAGTCATGTCAAGAGGTAATCACATCACCTAGAGAAATGACGCAACTATAAACTGCTGGTCAGCACTAGCATTTCGGTTGTGATCAGCAACATTACTATTTCCTTTGTCAACTTACTCTGTAATTCTCATCAGTCACTATTTTAAACCTTCTTGACTTTCTTTCAGGTTCCTTAGCAGATTACCTCATATACATTTAAAGAGAAGAGAGAATCATCTGGTTAAAAAGCTCTCAACTTGCCACCAGTAAATTAATAAGTG
Organism: Lynx canadensis; assembly: GCF_007474595.2. Lineage (NCBI taxonomy): Eukaryota > Metazoa > Chordata > Mammalia > Carnivora > Felidae > Lynx > Lynx canadensis. The sequence goes on from NC_044306.2 coordinate 67,849,249, forward strand.
TGTATTTACTTGGACCTCCTTCCCTACCATTCTAATGTATGAATTTTGGTTTTATCTGTAGCCAAGTACTTTGACCTTTTATCACATCCCCTTCATCCTCTCAAGTATCTGGTTATACACTTCCTCTCACAGCCTCTGAATACACATTTGTCTTTTTATACTGGACTCTTGGTTTTCAATATGGTTACATGTTTTAATGTTAATTATTTTCCATATAAACATAGACACTGCCTTGAACCTGTTCTTCTCCAGTTCACCCTCTCTCATTTATTTTATGTTTTATTTTTATGAACTTTCATATATACTTTGTTTCTATTCCTTACTTCAAATTCCCTCCTCCATTCAATTTAATTTGCCTTCTTCCTCTGCTACTTCCAGGACACTATTCCTGCTAAGGTCATCAAGACACTTCTCTGAGACACTCCTTCCTAGAATTCTCACAAGCATAATTGCACTTACAAATTTTGTCCCTATACCAATCCACCTATAGAGTTCTCTAACTGTGCCATCATATGCACAGTTTCTCAAGCCAGAAAACTAGATGTTTTGTTAACTAGACCTTGCATCTGATTACTAAAAGTTATAATGAGTCCTCCTAGTGTGAGTTTTACTGGAAGGACTCAGTAAATGCTAAGCATTAAAAATAGTAATAGCAGAAACTATCACATTTGGCATCCCTTAGCTATTAATTAAATTTGTTTTTCGCATGTATATTCACAAGATTTCAAGTTCACTGGGGAAAAGCTTTTTTATACATACTTCTGAGTCGCCAGCTCTTACCACAATACCTTCTCTGTTTTAATGATAAGTTATATGTTAATATTAAATTGTATATTCACTTCAACAGATATGAAGCAAATGGCAGATGAATAAAAGAAATAAATATAAAATCATAAAAAATGAAAAGAAAAAATGAATGTGTAATAAAATCCAAGATGGGAGTCCATTGTCTTGATATAGAACACAATACATAATTTACAAATACACATCAGTAGGTGTTACTATTTATATAAGTTGAAATAACTATGATATAAAAATATACTAAAGTCAAGAGAAAAATCACAAATTATTAAATATATTACAAAACAAAATAAGTTATTTCAAAAGATCTTTGAGAGAAAAGTCTGGCTATATATACTTACATGTTACACTCTGTTGTATATCTCAGATAGCTTTAACCCAAGCAGACCACTGGATTCAGACATTTCTTCAAATAATTTACAGAATATTTGGACTCTCCACATTTATTTTAATGCTGGAAATACGTATACTGAGGGTTTTAGCAAAAGCAAAAAAGCGCATCCATATACACTGGGGCAAAATTAACAGGGAGTTTGGCATGCCATGGATATCCAAGACCAGCTTATGATGATAATGGGGAAAACCAGAAAGAGGTGCCTTCTAGAAAGTACCAGGAAGAGCCTCTGAAATTAGAGAAGACCTGACCCTGTTCTGGTGCCAGCTGACAATGTGTGATGCAATGTGTGACGAGGCCACTCACTTTACTTCTGCACCAAAGACAGAATAGATTTGGAGAAATTCAGTATCTAGTCAAAACAGAAGTTATGCCCATAAAAAGTTGAATGGAAAATGGAATAACATTTCCAAATGGATACAGCCAATGCCTATGAACACTACTGGTACTAGTAAAAGCTCTAGTAGTAAATAATATAAAGTTGAGCAGGAGAAGAAAACATGCTATATAGATACACTTTGTAGTACATAAAAAGATAATTCCTCTAAACTTATTGCTGAACACATAGGAGACTACCCAAAGATGTCATAACTGGAAAAAGAAATAACCAAGAAGACTTGGGATTATAGTGACAGCAGGTGAGAAAAATCAATAAAACTGTGGTTATTGGATGAAGGTGGGATAAGGGAATGGGATGAAGATAGTCAAAAGGGACACACTTCCAGTTTAAGACAGCTCAGTACGAGGGATGTAGTATACAACATAATGATTATAGTTCACACTGATGAATATATTTGAAAGCTGTTAAGAGAGTAAATCCTAAGAGTTCTCATCACAAGGACAATTTTTTTTTGTATCTAAATGAGATGATGGATGTTAACTAAACTTATTGTGGTAATTATTTTATAAGATACATTAGTCATTATGCTGCACATTTTAAACTTATACAGTGCACTAGGCAATTGATAACTTCATAGTGTTTTAAAATTGATGCCTAATAGGGGCGCCTGGGTGGCGCAGTCGGTTAAGCGTCCGACTTCAGCCAGGTCACGATCTCGCGGTCCGTGAGTTCGAGCCCCGCGTCAGACTCTGGGCTGATGGCTCAGAGCCTGGAGCCTGTTTCCGATTCTGTGTCTCCCTCTCTCTCTGCCCCTCGCCCGTTCATGCTCTGTCTCTCTCTGTCCCAAAAATAAATAAACGTTGAAAAAAAAATTAAAAAAAAAAAAAAAAATTAAAATTGATGCCTATTAAAAAGTAATAGGTATTCTTGCATGAAAAGAAAGACTAAAATTAACACCTGGCATATCTATTATTACTGCATCAATAAGACACCTATAAAGCAGTGTAATATGAATGATGTGGACTTTAAGTACTCATAAGAGTATAAACCTTGTATCACTTGGCTGATTCTCTAAATTAAACAAGTACAACTTCAAGGTTTATCTATATCTTATAATAATATACAAAAGTTCTCAACATAATTCTAAAATTCAGAGCCTCCAATTTGTCTCCAATAGCGTGTTCTCTGATTCATTCTGTGCAGAGAATAAGAAATACAGCTTTCATTGTCTTGGTAACAAGAAATGTGCACCATATCCCCTAAGAACTAGAAATGTTTCTTAAAAGAGGCTATTTAACAGCATGAATCATACAAAATTAGAAATTAAAAAAACCTGGCATTTGAAAATGCTGTGTATTAAACAAAAATACTGAATGCCATTGGTGTTTCCAATAACTTCCTGATTCTTTTTTCCTCACTAATTTTTTACATACAGAAAAAGAAAATGAAAGAGAGCTGCATAAAAATTAGCTGGGTTTTGTTAAAGCAATTGTCAATTTGAAAATGGGATTTCATTTTCAAGATCATCCCTGATTTTGCTTTTTTGAAAACGCTTCTTAATGAAGCTTTATAGTGACCGTTTTATGCTGATTAAATACTATAATCCTCTTATTTGTGCAGGTCCCTTGTGCTCCTCATTTTTATTAAACAACGGCTCTAATGAAGCTCATGCAGTGTTTCTGGGTAATTATTACTTACAGTCTGAAGTGAATTTCAGTTCCAATCCATTTACATTTATGTGCTGAAACTAAATGATTAATGTGAATTTTTACATATTTTTAGATTTAATTTTTCAGAGTAATGAAACTATAAATTTCAAGCTCTTAGAATCTTCTTATCTCTTATTTAATTCAGTACGTAATTGAGAACAAGCTTTTAATACAGATGGGAGGACTTTCCAAATTTAAATTGATTAGTGGATAAGCCACACTAGTATATTTAAGGCAAGAGATGTCAATGGTGTTTAAAGCATAAAAACAAATTTGGAAAAAGGTAAAATTTGAAATTTCATAACATTAATTTATTTCCCCTAAATCATCTTATAATATTTACTTTTTCAGTATGTTTATATAACTATTTCAATCTATACAATACTCCTTAGAAAAATGGATTTATTCAATGCCTATCAATTATCTTACAAATATGGTTTAAAAATCTATACTTTTCATTCAGTCAGGTACAGAGAAATGTAGGATTCGTTTTATTTTTTTTTTATTTTTAATGTTCATTTATTTTTGAGAGAGAAAGAAAGACAGAGCTTGAGCGGGGGAGGAGGGGCAGAGAGAGAGGAGACAGGGAGACACAGAATTCGAAGCAGGCTCCAAGCTGTCAGCACAGAGAGCCTGATGCGGGGCTCAAGCTTACAAGGCATTAGATCATGACCTGAGCCAAAGTCGTACGCTCAACCGACTGAGCCACCCAGGCTCAGTCTGATCATAACCAGAACATGCACACTGAACTAATCATTTTCCATAAAATGGAAATAATTATAGATGTATCCCAACCTTTATTTAAGCTTCTAATTCTTATCCATCTGATAAAACAATTTTAATTAGATTATCAAATATTTGTATTATTTTTAACATATTAATCCTTGATAAAACAACCATAGTAAACCTGTATCAACAATAAATCAGCATTATATCAGCAGGAATGCAAGCAATTGAGCATAGCAAATAGTTTTTTAAAAAATAGACTTTAATCTTTAAAATAGTTTTAGATCCATAGCAAAATTGAGTCAGGTACCAAGAGATCCCATATACCCTTAGCCCCAACAAATGCATAGCTTCACCATTATCAACATCCCCACGAGACTGGCCCATGTATTACAATTGATGGACCTATATTAAAACATCACTATCACCCAAAATCCAGAGTTTACATTAGAGTACACTCTTAGTACTGTACATTCTATGTGTTTGGACAAATTTATAATGATATGTCCACCACCATGAGAGTATGGATCTTACTATACATAGTTCTACTGTCCTAAAAATTCTGCATTTTGACTATTCATCCCTCCCTATAGCAACCTTTGGCAACCATTGATCTTTTTACCATTCCCATAGATTTGTATTTTTTCAGAATGTCATATAGTTGGAATCATCAAGCATATAGCTTATTCAGATTGGTTTCTTTTTACTTAGTAGCAGACATTTAAGGTTCTTCCATATTTTCCCATGGCTTGATTGTTCATTTCTTTTCATATTGAATATTCCATTGTCTGAATAAACCATAGTTTATTTATCCATTCACCTGCTGAAGGACATCTTGGTTGCTTCCCAGTTTTGGCAATTATTAACAAAGTACTATAAACCTCAGTGTGCATTTCTTTGTAGGTACATAAGTTTTCAGCTATACTGGGTAAACACTGAGGAATATGAAGGCTGGAGTGTATGGCAAGAGTATGTTTCTTTCTGTAAGAAACTGCCAAATTATCTTTGATATGGCTGAACCGTTTTGCATTCCCACTAGCAAAGAATGAGAGTCCCCATTGATACACATTGTTGCCAATATTTAGTTATGTCACTGTCTAGGATTTTGACCATTTTAAGTGTTTAATGGTATTTCATTGTTGTTTTAATTTGCAATCCCCTACTGGCATATCATGTTGAGCATTTTGTCCATATGCTTGTTTGCCACCTGTATAACTTCTTTAATGAGATGCCTTTCCAGATCTTTTGCCCTTTTTTAATCAGGCATTTTATTTTCTTATTGTTGAGTTTTATGTGTTCTTTTTGTATTTTGGACAACAGTCTGTTAACAGATGTGTCATTGGTAAACATTTTCATCCAGTCTGATGTGTCTCCTCATTCTCTTTAACTCTTTCATTTGTTAAAATTATGAATTCTATATAATACGTAAAACATACCATTTATTTTATCTAGAACATTAAACATAAGATTTTCTTGGTAGTAATATAGCTTCTATTTCTAAAAATGTATATGGAAACAAATGCATTTTTCAGAATTTGTTGTATTAACTTTTACTTTTTATTTTCAATAGTTTCAAATTTAGAGAAAGACTATAGCGAAATTAATACAAATAACACCTATATAACCTTTGCCAAGATCTACTTAATATTATATTTCCATTATCATTTGTGCACATGCACTCTCTCTTTATAAACACACACACACACACAGTTTTTCCTTAATATTGCAGAGTAAGTCACTTACGCTATGGCATTTTAACTTTAAATAATTCAGCAAATTTTCCTAATAATAAGGATATTCTTTCACATAACCAAAGTATAGTTATCAACTTCAGTATACTTAACATCAATAATAATTTATCTAATTACTCCTTATATTCTAATTTTGTCAGTTTACAGAATAATGTCAAATTCTTTTTTTTCCAGTATAGGATCCAGTCTAGGATCAGTTGCTGCCTCTAAGTCAGAAAAACAGCATTTATAAGCATATTTCCTAAAATATACTTATATTACTACTTTTGGGTTCCTTCACTTTGTTTTTGTTTTATTTTGCTTTAATTGTAGTTTTTATATTGAATAATTTTAGATTCACATGCAGTTGGGAGAAATAATATGGAGAGGTCCCTTTACCCAGTTCAGTTTCCCCAGTGATAACATCTTACGAAACCATAGTCCAATAAAATATTGAGTACACTGACATTGTTATGTAATCAAAAATTAAAAACAATGTGATTATATTATATAACATTCCTGAAATGACAAAATTATAGAAATGAAGAACAGATTAATGATATTAGGGGCTACGGACAGGAGGATGGCCAGGTGAGTGTTGCTATAAAAGGGCTAAAGCAGGCATTCTCATGGTGATGGAATAAAACAGGTACTTTTGAAAGATCAATACGTTCCTCCAAAGAAAATGTCAGTAGATCTCCATTCTTAAAGCCCACTGTCTTCATGAAGTTTCTCTAAGGCAGAAGTCTTTTTGTACACAAAATTGGGTTGCTCAGATTTGCCTAGATGTTTCTAAGTCTTCTAGTTATTTTAAAAAAATATCTGTATTGGGTTAAATGAATATGACTTTAAGGTTTCAGCCTGCTATAGTAGTAAAAATAATATAGATGAAAAATAACATTTTACACTTAAAAAAGTAAATCAAAGCTGTCTGTCCTTCAGAGGAGATAGCAAACTCTCACTGAGAGCTTCTACGTGGAAGTTAATACTGATTATTATTTTTCCCCCAATACACTCAATTATGTATTTATTTATAAACTTTATAATGTTACTATGGCAGATTAAGGATGATCTAAGTGCCTATGAATACACCTCATGAGTATACTGAGAATTACGGAAATTTCTTTTAATTTTTTTTTTCCCCAAAAGTTAGGCTTTAGCCAAAATTCTGTTCTTGGCTTTGAGGGATCCAGTTCTTCTATGGGCACTTCATAGAGTGGATGATAGGAAAAATCACAAGGAAACAATGACCATAACTGGAGAGTCATAAAAAAGTATGTAGTAATTTTGCCTGTAGATGCAATATATTAAATGAAACACCAAGATGTGTAAGTATACTATGTGTGTAATTAGGTGGATAAAACCTTACCAGATTTTATCCTGGAAGAACTACCATAATAACTGACTACATTGGAGACTGATGTCACAAACAGCATGCTAAAACACAGAAAGCTCTTCCCCAAACTTACAAGCACTGAGAGAGGCTCCCTATTTTCTAACGTTATAAGACAAGAAAAATAATTCTTTAGTTTCTGAAAATGTGGTGTAGAGTGAAGCAAAGGAGAAAGGAAGAGAAAGGAAAAAACAAAGTCTGCTAAATGGTATGAGATGGGAAATTAGATATCTCCACACCTCAACCTCACAATTCCTCAGAGTGGCATTCCTGTAAAATAAACTTAGCGAAAATGAGAGGATATCCCTGGATAATTACATTATAAATTTCTGTGACTTTCTTCTTGCTTGGAGTCTCTGGACCTCTTACTTGCTCCCTGCTATGTTGTGACATGTTTTATAGAGAGACTTACATGGTAAGGAACTACTAAGGAAGCCCTTAGACAACATCTGAGAAACTGAGGTCTCATTACAAAAGATTGTAAGCAATGAATCCTGACAACAAAAAAAAATGGGTGATCTTGTAAGTGCATCCTTCCCAGTCAAACACCAATGCCAAGAGGACACTGTAACCTCTGTTTACACTTCAATGGTGTCTATGTGAGGTACTCTGAGATGGAAAAGCCAGCTAAACCATAGCTGGAAGCTTGACTTATAGGAACTGTGAGGTAATATTGTGTATTGTTTTAAGCTGATAAATTTTGTGGTAATTTGTTACCCCAGATAACTAATTATGTGTGTATGTATACTCGTAATTGTAATTTGCAGTTATAAATAGTTATATATATAGTTATATATGTAATTATACATAGATATGTAATGATATAAATAATTTCATTAGATATTATATAATTACTTACATGTATAATTACATAAATATATTTATGTTTGTAGTAATAGTTGATAACTCAAAGCTCCTAAGGTTTTGACTTTGGAAAATGCAGTTCTTATAATTGAACAAAATGAAAAAATATTTATTTTAAAAGAATATATTCTCACCAATTATGTATACTTCTCAAAGATTCTTGCTCAAGAAATTTTGTTAATGTTTTGAAATTAATATGCGATAAATGGGCTAAACGTGAATTACCTATTTAGTAACTCATACTGACACAGCATATACAATAAGAAACATTTTTGTAATATTTTCTCCAAAAAAACTATATTCATTAGGAGGTAGAATTTACATATGTTCAAGCAATCTTAAGAAACTAAATGCAGTTAGGGTCACCTGGGTGGCTCAACTGGTTAAGCCTCTAACTCTTGATATCGCCTCAGGTCATGATCTCATGGGTTCCTGAGATCTAGCCTTGGATTTGGCTCTAGGCTGACAGCACAGATTCTGGGACTCTCCCTCCCTCTCTCTGGCCTCTCTCTCTCCCTTTCTCTCTCAAAATAAATAAACATTTAAAAAAACCCCAAATGCATTTATTGCGTTTTTGCTTTAAATTAGCTGGTATTAAAATGAATACGAATGATTAAACTAGTGGTCCTTTTAATTTTATGACTGAATTAAGTAATATCTAAAATGTACTTATGATTTAAATTTAAGACATTTAGAATGAAAGCACACCAATTAAATCTGGTATCACCAATGCCACTGATGTCATATTACAATTGACTCTTTCCATAAAAATGCATTATCATCATAATGCATATTTAAATATATTTTATTTAACAAGCACTATGCTGCTAATGAAATGAAACCTGACAATTCTCAAAATATGTTTAAAAACAAAGAGAAACTGCAGTCATTAGTAACTGGAGAAACGCAAATTAAAACCACAATGAGGTACCATTACATACCCATTAGAATGCCTAAAATTAAGACAACTGATCATAACCAAATGTTAGTGAAGATGTTGGGCAAATTGAACTCTTATACTCTGCTAGTTCAAATGCTTTGGAAAAGGTGTTGCTGTTGTTGTTGCTGTTGTTTTCAATCCCAAACCAGCAGTTCCTGGCTTCTTCTATTAAAATCTAATCTACTTGGATCTAATGTTTACTTTTCATTTACTTTTTTCTTTTTTAAGAGAGAGAGAGAGAGGGTGAGTGGGTGGGAAGGACAGAGGGAAAGAGAGAATCTTAAACAGTCTCCTGGGATTATGACCTGAGCCAAAATCAAAAGTCATATGATATTTGTCTTTCTCTGACTAATTTCACTTAGCATAATACCCTCCAGTTACATCCATGTAGTTGCAAATGGCAAGATTTCATTCTTTTTGATTGCCGAGTCCTTTTAACTTGCTTTTATTCTTTGGTCATGTTTCAATTTATTGTTTTTTTTGTTTTTCCTGTTCTTTGTATAATGATTTCTAATTTAATCCCACTACATTTAGAATCATCCTTTGTATATTTTCAATCATTTAACATTTACTGAAATATTTATAGCCCAGCATTTGTGACTATTCCATGTGAAACTAGTGTCATTCATATCTTCTATTTGGTAACTTTTAATTATTTCTCTACTTACTCTGACAGAGTAGTACTGAAATCTAAAAACATAATTATGGATTTGTCTTTTTCAGTTTAATTGTCAGGCTTTGCTTAATATTTTCTTTGCAGCTCTGTTAATATATTACCAGAAATACAGTCACTTAATAGTGGTAAAAGGGTTAATTCATTAAGTACATATGATAAATTTTGGCATGTTTCCAACCTGTTTATATTTAAATTGAGTTTAAGACAACAAATCATTGAATATTCCTTTTTAATCCATGCTAAAAAGCAATTGGTATCATTTAATCAAGGAATTCAGACAAGAACTAGCTAATAGAACAGTGATGTTGGAAATATGGCTAATATGACAAAGACACTGAACTTTTATTTTTTAATTATTTTAGATTTAAACAGTCACATGTGTGTACTGTACTAAAAATTTCAGATATTGACCATTTACTTTTAGTATAAATATTGGAATGTTCAGATTTAATTGTGTCATCCTGCCATTTGTTTTCCACTTGTGCAATAATTGTACTTTTTTTTTCTATTTTCCTTGTGTATTTTGGACTATTTGAACATATAGGTGGTATTAAGTTTTATCTTCACCATTGGTCTTTTAGCCCTAACATTTTGTTTCATTTCTGGTTTAGGAAGTGAATCTTTAAATTACCACAGGTGCTTTTCATATATTATACCACTTCATATCTAATTTAAAAGTTTACACTAGTATATTTCAATTTTTTCTTTCAACCTTTGTGCAGTTGTTTGCAAACTTTTCTACATGTTATAAACCTGACAATATGTATTCTGATAATATTTCTTCTAAACAGTAGCTATCTTGTTATTTTTTTAATGAGAAAACATTTATTTTATATTTATCCACATATTTATGTGGAAGTAAATAGTCCCAAGTAAAAGTATGCAGTCCAGGAGAGTCAATACAACCAAAAGCACATGAATTTGTGAATGAATAAAACAATATTGACTGTGCATAACAAAATTACAGATCTTTCATACTGTAAAATATATATCTAGCTAAACTGAATGACAATAGGAACACAGGCAAAAAGGAATAAAATAAAGTTAAGCTTCTAAGGTTCTAGCAGTTTTGGCTAGTGATAAAATAATTTGATTTAGATTGTAACAAGTGACCTCTCAAAAAGTAGGCAAAAATGTATATCTAATAAGTTAACAGTAAGAAATACTCAACTTTTAAAAATTAAATAAAAAGTGCAGCAAACAAGGAGCAAAAGGGATATACAACATACATATGCTAAGTAGAAAAATATAGAAGACATAAACCAAACTATAACATTAATTACTTTCAATGTAATTTGATCAAATAATGTAAATGAAGTAGTATTTTAGGCTACATAAATATACCTGCTTATAAGATACACATTTAAATATAGTAAATATAAGAAAACTGAAATTTTGAAAGTAAAAGAATATTTTAAAAATCCATAAAAACACAAACCCAAAGAAAGCTGCAAGAGCTATACTCATCTCAGATAAATTTCAAAGCAAATATTACTAACAGGGGTGCATGGATGGCTCAGTCGGTTGAGCGTTTGACTTCAGATCAGGTCACGATCTCGCAGTTTGTGGGTTTAAGCCCTGCATCAGGCTTTGTGATGACAGCTCAGAGCCTGGACCCTGCTTCGGATTCTATTTCCCTCTGTCTCTACCCCTTCCTCACTCACACTCTGTCTCTCTTGTATTCTCAAAAATAAAAATAAACGTAAAAAATTAAAAAGATATATGATTAACAATAATTCAAAAAACTAAAGAGTTTAATTCATTAAGAATACATCACAATGCTAAATTTGTATGCTATAAATAACAAGCGTCACACATAGAGAAAAATGGCAAAACTAAAGGAAAACTAATAAATTTTAACTTATAATAAGAGATTATAACATGCTTTCCTTTTAGCTGATAAAAGCAGACAAAACATTTATAAAAATATGAATAAGACAGTTTACAAAGGTGACCTAACAGTCATATACAGCACCAGGTCCAAACACAAGTAGTATTTATATGTTTTCAAGCACACATAAAATACTGACTAAAATAGATTATATTGGGTCACAAAGATATCCTCACAAATTTTAATTTCTTATGAAATTTCAAGCATGTTTTATATGAAAACATGCAACTGTGCTATAAATTAGTAATAAAAATATAACTTGAAAATTCTTAGCTTCCTTGATATTAAACAATAGGCTTATAATTCCAACGATTAGGTAACATCTGCTTCCATTGACTATGTTTTCTCTGAATTATGAGTCATATTTCTCTTTTTCTCTGCACATAATTTTTATTGTACTTCAGACATTGGGATTCTGTAGACAAATGCATACATACCTATGTATCTATAAAGAAACAGATGCATGGATATATAGATTTTTAAGGGAATACAAGTCTTGACTCTTGTCTGAAATTACACTTAAGAGCTACTTATTCATATGCTTCCTAGAATTGAGTTAAGTTGAGCCAGGCTTCATTTTTAGTTAGATTGAGTTCATCTATAATTAGTGCAACTTATAACATCCTTTGCTGCTTCTACCTTCTTGGTTATGTCAATTTAAGCCAGAGGCAGTTAAGCTGCAGTTTCAGATATACTTAGTTAACATTTTGATTTAACTTCAGTAGGTCCCCAGAATGCAAATGCAAACATCAAAATGTATGAGGTGATAGGATTTGTCCCTGCTCCCGAGACCCCTCCTTTTTTTATGCTGTATTCTGTGGAAAAATTTGTATGGGGTGTGGGATCAAGGCAAGAGATTTTCTTTACTTTTGGGACTCATCCAAATTCTATTAATCCCACAAACCCATGTCATTTTCAAAGGCTTCGCTGACTTACTGCAGTATCTCCATTGTCTCTCTACCTATGGCTGGCTTCTGTTAGCATTCACCTGTCCCACACCAAGTATGCAAGGTGCCATGGTTCACTGGAACTTCCTTATGTGCACCACTCTTTGCTAGCTATTATGAAGAGTTAACTTTTAAAAAATTATTATTTATGTGGTTTTTCGCTGATGTTGTCATAGAAGCAAAGGTTTTTTACGTACTTCTGTATACTAAATGGACATAACTAATAAATGATTAACCAAAGAAGAAATAAAAAGTTGTATTAAGAAATAAATTGAACGGAAAAATCATTAATATATGGCCTATTAACATTTGTGTGATACTGCAGAAACAAAGCTTAGAGCAAAAATTGTAGTTTCACACACATGTGTTAGAAAAGAAACACTGAAACTCAATGATCTTAGTTTCCACCTAAAGAATATAGATAAAGAACAGCAGATCAAATGCAAGGAAAGTAGAATAAATAATGAAAATAAGTAGAAATCAATAAGACAGAAAACGAATGTACACTAAAGAACATTAAAAAGTCAAATTTTAGTTGTATGAAACTTTATTAACCTTAATAAACTCCTGCAAAGAGTATCAAGAAATAGAGAACACACACATCAACATTAGGAATGAAATTAGAATATCAATACAAATCCTACCTATATTAAGAAGATGGTTAAGACACATTTGGTATACTTATGCCAATAGGTTTCAATTTTGGCTGAAGTGCATAATTTTAAAAAAAAACTACTTAACAAAGGTGACAAAAAGGAAATGGAAATTCTGAATAATTTATTGCCTTTAAAGAGATGGATTAGTTTAAATTCAAGATAGTGAATAAGTGTTCCACATTTTGATGGGAGAAGTGACAGTCGTAGCCATTTTTGCAATCCACTACAGATCTTTAGTCTCCCGCAGTTTGTTAATTAAGCTAATGGCTTGTGGGAAAATAAGCTTATTTTGAAGAATTATTTATTTCCTGGCAGGTCATTCTTTTCTCCCAAACTTTTTAAGATATCTCTTTAATACTCTATTCAAAAGAATTTTCCTATCATCTGAAAGTTCTCCACTTAATTTTCATAGAATAAACAACTATCTATTTGCACCAACTTATCATTTCATATAATACTGAATTAAATCATATGATTGCTATATATAATCATTTGGGTACCATTGTACCTATCTTTTTGTCAACATGAAATTCTCTCTCCTGATCAATGCAGACTTTTATAGGCTTACCAAAGATTGACCTACTAATAATGGAAATAAATATCATGGGTATCCATTCAATTTGTTTTACAAAGGGAATAGAGAATATGAGTAAATCCCCAAAATTGGCCTGAACAACTGGAAAAATAAGACTGTATTAATTGAGGTAGGGTATGATGAGAGTAAAACAATGTTGGGGACAGAATAATGAGGGATTTATTTAATACATGCTAAATTGAGATATTAGACATCAAATGAAAATGTCAAGTAAGCAGTTGGATATTTGACTTTTAATTCCAGGCAGGGATGTTGGACTGCAAATAAAACCTGATGGTATCACCTTACTGATGTTGTTTACATCAATAAAATTTCATTAGATCACTAACAGAGAGAGTGTATTGAGAGTGTATTCAGGGAATATAAGTAGATTAAGAAAAGCCCATGGATCATCCAATATTAAATGGTCATAGATAAAATGAAAACAAGCAAAGGAAACAGAAGCAGCCAGCGAGGTAAAAGGAAAACCAGGGAAGTTGCTCTATAAAACAAATGAGGGGATGTTTCAAGAGAGCAGGAGTAATCGCGACTGGATTGTTTCACATGTGCTGATGGTCTAGCAGGATATGCCCGCTTTAACATGACACATATATTGATACAAATAATATCAATATATAAGCAGTGCTATAGAAGTATCTGTAGATTATACATCTTGATTCTCATAGTTTCGGTGTTAATATATTTCTATCCACAATATTTTTATTAAGGACTCCAAATCTTGTTTTATCCTTCTGAAACACATCAGAAATATTAACTAAAAAAAGATCTATGATTTTATTGATTAATTCTAGTTTCACAGACCTGAACACATATCTTTGGCCCTGCGTATTCTAAGTCAATATTTTCAGGCCAACCAATTAAGGATAAGGGAGTATATCTATATAAATCATATATATTACAGATCATAAATATATTTACACATAGTTCCATACACACACACAAAGATACACATATTACAAGAATGATACAATGTAGAGGAGAGCCAGAAAGGAAGGGAATATAGAAAAGAAGAAGAGAGAGAGAAATGAAACATAAGTAGTAGAGAAAGTGTGAGAACAAGCATAAGAACAAATAAAATCAAGAGAGAATGTATTTCTTTGAAAACTGAATTGAGAAAATTACAAAGCTACATTCTGAGTTCTGAGAAAATGTTTTCATAAAACTGTAAGTGACAATTTACCTGACGTCTTTTTAGGCTAATGAGTTTAATCTTCACTTTTACTATATAATTTGACAAATTTAATTTGTCAACCTGGTGAAAAAATCAACTTTATACTCAGTTACATTACAGATTTAGCTAAATTGGATGTTAAATACAAGTTCTCAATTCCTTTCAAAGAAAGTATCAATGATGAATAAAGCAGAAAAATAGCTCTCGTCTCTTCTGGTCTTATTTTTTTGTTTGTTTTGTTTATATTCATTATTCCTCCTACTTTCTACTTCAATGAGGTTCTGCATTTAAAGATTCAGGTATTTCTTGGTTTGTAGAAATTGACATCATAAGGATGTTCGAATTTATCTAACTGAAGTTTCCCAGGGACTGCAATTTAAAACTAGTAGTTCAGTGGTTGTAGGGGATTACTGCTTAAATGCCTAAAGGGACCACAATGGAAAGGGTATCTCTTTGGGTACTGGATAAAAACTCAGCTGGAGTGCCATGTTTGCTGTTAATTGTACCTGAAGAATGGTTATGTATTCATCCTTCATTGTACTACTTCATAAATTAATTCAAAGTTCTACACGGAAGAAAATAAGAAAATTCCACATCAGAGATGGATTCAGAGTGAGCAGAGCTTTCTCAGCAAAAAGCAAGTCACCTAACATTAGATTTTGCATGCTACTAAGTTTGGCTCTTTTTTCTTTATTTCTTTTGTTTTCCAAGAGCATAAGAAACTGGCCTAAAGAAGAGCTCTGCTGGGAGTCACTTTAGGGGCTGAGCATCCCTTTTCACTGGTCCATCTTTCAAAACAAAAGGCTGAAACCACAGTGACACAGTGGAATTGGGCAAAATTTTACCTTTCTTTGCTGCATCTCTTGATTCATATTCATGTCTATTGAGGGTAGGATATATGTTAGCATACACAGAGTAAATCTATAATACACTGCCCTGGGGTAATTTTATCCCATTTGACTTCCTGAAAAAGATGTAGTATGACAAGATACTGATTTTAGCAGTCGTTGCACATGATTAAATATGTTTTGAAAAAGCATATGATAAGTGACATGTAGATTAATAATATTCAAACTGGCCCAGAGAATGTAAAAACCCTTACTATGCACGGGAAAGACCAAAAGTGGGGGAAAAAAAAGACATGGGTTTTAACTGGTTCTGTTATAAGTGAACTCAAACAAGTATAAACTGGTTATATGATGCAAAATTAAAGGGTCACTTAGCTCTTCAGCTCTGTCTTCAATAATGCATGTTCAGTTACCTTTATTTTTCTCATTATAAAATAATGCATTTGTTGTAAAAAATTATAAAACTACATATAGTACAAAGACCTCAAAATGATTTAAAAATTTAATCTTTTTTTCAACATGTTGATTGCATTCTTTCTTTATAATTTTTCACTCAAAATATGTTATACATATTGATATTTGTATGTTCATTTGTAATGACTGCAGAGTATTTGCACCAATTTAATAGATCTTTCATTGTTAAGCACTGAAATGTTTACACTTTTTTTTAATGCTATTTTTTTTCAGAGAGAGAGATACAGACAGAGAGAACATAAGCGGAGGAGGGGCAGAAAGAGAGAGACACACACACACAGAATCTGAAGTAGACTCCAGTCTCTGAGCTGTCAGCACAGAGCCTAATGTCAGGCTTCAACTGAAAAACCATGAGATCATGACCTGAGCCAAAATTGGACCCTTAAATCAATTGAGCCACCCAGGCAGCCCGAAATGGTTTATACTTTTTAACCATTATAAAAAATTTCAACTAACATCATTATAGGGAAAACTTTATTTAAAACCTTATTTAATTTAATTAATAAAAGTGGAATTCAAGTTAAGCTTATTATGTAATTTTTATTGAGTTTTTAAACACGTTTTTAGAGTTTCCCAGTAAGAACTATATATAGTACTTACTTTGTACTCTCCATTTAAGTAGTAAGGTCCGGAAGTCACAGTTGCTTTAATGAATGATTTCTTCCCTTCATTCTATAACATTAGGTATTAATGCAGTTTTCATGGTCTTACAGGAGAGGAAATGTTCACTTTCACATTTTATTTAAGGAATCTGTATATAATACATTTTATTAGGCTAGGCTACTGTAAAAAGATCTAAAGTTCTTGTCATGTCTTTAGTGCCAAATTATAAATAAACTCCAGAATCATCTGGAAAACTTTTAGTCCTCATGGAAGCGTGTTTACCTGTAAAACTGGAAATTTGCAAAAGATAAATTTCTGGAGATAAATATCTCTGTTGCTGGGCTAATGGTAGTGTTTCAGAAGATAAAAAGAAAGATAAGATACTCTAACTAAAAAGGGATTTCATCTACACAGAGATTCTCTTTAACCATCCTGCTATTCTAGTATGGCATCATTTTAATTTCTCATGAATATGTCAAAAAGTCACACCAGCTTCTGTCTTTCCTATTACTTCAAACACTGTGATATTAATGTCCTAGAAATGATTTAAAAATACCTTCCCAAATTATTTTCCATAAGGCTCTAAAATTTTATATTCTCATCAGCAGAATATAGTAGTGGCCATCCTCCAAAACTTTTGTCAACATTGTCACAATATTGTCACATTTTCAAAAACCTATCAAGTTAAGAGCTCCCTGAGATATTTACACTTTTAAGAATCTAACCACCCAAAAATACTGCATTATGTAAATAAATGCAGACTTCTTAAACATGGTAGAAATATTTCTATAGAGTTTAATCTGCAGCCAAATCTTTTTCTTTGTCTCATTAAGATTTTATTACTAATATACATCAAGTAGGGCCAATAAACCCAGATACTATCTGTGTGTTGAATTTCATTCCTGTGTATTTCTGTGCAGAAAACTTCCCATTAAGGTATGAAATAGACAGAGACCAAAGTGCCAAACTGTGAACATACTAACAGCATGCAGTAAATGTTAGTAACACAATATATGTTAGGGTAAATAGAATACACATACTCCAGCTTATTATCATTGCAGCTACTAATTTGCTTATAAGTAACTCTAAGTAGGAATTAATACAGCTTAAGGGAAAATTTTTAGAGTAAAATGGAAAAAGTGAGAAAAGTATGCTGCTTTATTTGACAAAATAGATATTAATAATTTCTTAAAATCTGTAACTATAGGGGCGCCTGGGTGGTTCAGTCGGTTGAGCATCCGACTTCAGCTCAGGTCACGATCTCACGGTTGGTGAGTTCGAGCCCCGCGTCAGGCTCTGGGCTAATGGCCCAGAGCCTGGAGTCTGCTTCCAATTCTGTGTCTCCCTCTCTCTGCCCGCCCTCCCCTATTCATGCTCTGTCTCTCTGTCTCAAAAATAAATAAACATTAAAAAAAAATTAAAAAAAATCTGTAACTATAGCAATATGTTGCAAACATATGAAAGGACATACCCATGAATATACATAAAGCTATGCTACACATTAGTAAGAATTCAACCCCCCCTAAAAAGAATAAAGAAAAATTTGAGGAATTTCACAAATAAAAAATATATGTGAGCAAAAGAAGTGTAAAGAAAAGTATTATGTATATAAAAATTTCAAGAAATAAAATAACAGAATAGCACTTTTTTCCTAAAAATGTCCTCCAAAGTGTATAGAAAAATGGATCCAGACCATTGCTGTGGAAATTTAAATTGCTACCACAATTCTTGTATCAAAACTATTGACCATAAAATTTGGTCAAAGATGTTATGTTCAGGAATATAGACTAATGATTACAAAGTAGCCACTAAAAGATTTGTGTTTACTGTAGTATCAGCTCTACAATCAAAAATGAACAATATAAAAAAAAATTGACATTACTGAATACATATGTCCATTCACTGAATGAAATTAATATAAACATTGAAATGTTAATACATAATTTCATTAAAATATTAATATGGAATTATTAATGAACAATGTCTCTGGTGAAGTGAAAAGTGGATAACAAACCAATATGTGATACATTTCAAACATAAAATAGGCAAACTCGTAGTCTTATAGAAGCAGGACTAGAAGAACATATCCCAAAATGTTAGGTATAAACATCACTACATGTTATAATTAAAGGAGTTTTTATTTGTCCATTTCTACACTGTCAAAACATCCAATAATAAGCATGACTTTCTATTGTAGATTTTAAAGCAGGAAAATAGGTTTTAAATAATAGCAGCAAGAACAAAATACACTTGTAAGCTATTAAACATTTTGTTTTTACAGTTAGAATTTACTGTGACAAACATAAATAAGGGATGCTAAAAACATGAGGACATTAAAAATGCATCCCTGTTACGGACTCTCAGAACTGCTACCTTTTACCGCTCAGAGAAAAAACTGTGAATGGAGGCATTCTTCAAAACAACTATTCACTAAGGAAATAATTCACAGGTCATGAAATAGCATGCCTGGAATTGCCTGTTATCAACATGATTGTCAATTTTAGATCATTAACCTCTGTTTCAGCGAATCTACAGTGCTTTCTTACATTTAGTTATCTGAAATCCTTTCTTGATTCTCTTACCATAGCTGCTCCTTTCCAATAGAATTTTCATTTCCTTGCAATTTTTCAACCAATTCAGTCTTCTTAATAATGATATAATGATTGACCATTTGCTTTTAAATATGGTTCTTTAAAGTGGGAAATAAAAAAAAAAATCAGGGGGAAAATGTTGGGACAAAAAATCAGTCTCTAAGTTGAGATTTAGAGTATGTTTTCTTTCTTCTATGAATATAAAGTAAATTTTCTTTAACATTTTCTGGCACAAAAAGCATACAGGAATTCCTCAAGTGCCTTCTTTTAGTTTGATACCCTTATACTTTCTTTCTTAATTAAATTAACTGGATTACTAACAATGAATGGAAATGTGCCTTTGAAATTGAAGGCAGTCTTACAATAATTGTATCAGCTAAATGGAACTAACACAACAACACAGAGTAAGGATTTTCAATTTTTTTTGTATATAAAAATCCCATAAAAGTCTCATAAAAAGTCAGATTCTCAATCTCCACCTCAGAAAACTGAACCAATAAGCCTGGGATTAGTTTAGTAATCAGAATTTTGTTTAAAGCTCCCATGTCTTACTGGTGTCAGGGAACAATAATGTCCTGTCCCCTTAAGATCCATCTAGCCAGGCTAATAATCAAATTGACATGAGACAGATTAACAGGAGAAAATCTAATTTAATAGTGTACATACTGGAAATCCACATAGACATGGAAATCCCAAAGACAGGTAAAACATGGTATATATGTCATTTTGAACTAAGGAGAAGGGGGTAGCTGTCTGAGATTTCCAAGGGAAGGAATGCAATTCGCAGAAAGATGGAAAAGAGAAATATGTTGGGTAAACGAATATTTGCTGGCCCACTCACAAAGGAGGGGACATAGAGGACTTTGATCAAATAGGCCTTGCTAGGTTCCTCCCTGTCTACCATACTTAGTTCAGAGTATAGTGTAGTTACCTATGGTGATAGCTCTCTTCCTACAGGAGGTCCTCCATCTATATTCCTTTTTGGCAATTGTCAGGGAAGTAAAGAGCTTCTCCTGAATTTTCTGGATTTTGATGGCTTTTTAACTCAAAATAATCTTCATGCCAACATGGCCCATCTTACAGCTGGCTACCCATGGCCCCTATACTGGTGATGTTTGGACTTTATATTGAAAAAAGTTGACTTAGGAAATTACTGATATTAACTTTACATTTTATGGAGTATTGGAAATAAGCATTGTACATAAGTAAAAGTGAATATACTATTCACAGCAGCCTTTGACATTTATTGAACAAGCTATCAAATAATGTGGATTACTGTTTTACTTTTACTGATAATTGTAATTGTCTGCCTGGCACCAAAACCACAAATATCATAAATTTATTAGTAAGCCTGTTAGTTTTCTCATCGTTTCCAAGTATCTAATGAAATTGGCTCATCAAAGTAAGATGTTGATAGCTATATGCATTTTTTCA
Source organism: Lynx canadensis (assembly GCF_007474595.2). Classification (NCBI taxonomy): domain Eukaryota; kingdom Metazoa; phylum Chordata; class Mammalia; order Carnivora; family Felidae; genus Lynx; species Lynx canadensis. The sequence goes on from NC_044306.2 coordinate 67,870,032, forward strand.
TTTATTTGGTTACCACACAATTTCTGGATAAATGGAATGACATCCCATGAGAGGAAAACACAATAAAAAACTTGTCAGTAAAACTTATTAATGGACACATGCATTTTATAAAACATTTATTTATAAGTGATCTCTTGGTTACTACCACAGTTCATAGGACACAAGGTTAATTAAAATGATAAAGTGTTCTTCCTGGTTTTACCCTGTTAATTCCGTGTTAAAATGAAAAGAAATACGGGACTAAGAATGAAGCTTCCAACAAATCATCATAAATTCACGAACAATATCTGTGTCATTTCACTGTATTTGCTTTTCACTAATCCATTCTTTTGAAAGGAGAAGCCTTTCATTCCAAGTAAGAACAACAAAGAATGGTACTGTGCATTCAATTGTTCTTTGCTGCCCTTCATTCCTCTGTCCCTCTAACCTTATTCCTCATTTTTATTTCTTTTTCATAGTTTTTCTTCTTATTGAGAAAAAATGCAATTGAAGAAGACAAGTCAGAATTAATAGACTCTGTTATAATAACACCAACTAGATAGTAGTGTAAGGAGACCTCAATTCTGAACATCATTTAATCAAGGACAAGGCTTCCCTGTATACCTTTGACCTCATTCTGCCTACCGTCTACTCTTGTCAGGCAACATTCTTAGATCTGGCAAAGAGAATAAAACATTAAAAAGAGCAGTCAGTCTCTGTTCTAGGATCAACTGTTCTATAATGCTGCTTTTCTTATGCCCAGACTTCAGACCTTGCCAAACTCTCTGGACTGTCTGTCTCTTATTCCACTTGTGTTGCCTGTCAGATTGCTTTCATTTAACAGGACACCTGGTCAGCATTGTCTTTTTCCAGAAATATGCAGAGAAAGGGAAGCATTTGCTCCTTGTTGAAACCATGAGAATGAAAATACACATTTTGTAAACTACTGGAAATGTATTTAAAATGAAATCATAAGAAAATATGAAGTTGATTTAATATAATATATCTATAAGCAAGTAGAAGTACATTGTACAAAGCCCAAGTGACATAGGGAAGCTGAAGGGACTACACTTTAGAAAAGCTCATCTCTGCTCTTTTCTTGCTAGGCTCCATGTACTCATATTCCAGAGTTCGCCTCTGAATAAGCCAAGAAGTTATGTTCCCACTTCAAGGGGGAAGCAAGGAGGTTAATCATTCTCTGGGTTTTGTCCTAGGCTCCAAACACCTGGTAACACCTTAGAAGAGCCAGATCCCAAAATGTTCCAGGACATTAGCTTCAAATGGCCTCAGCTGATGTTGGCATGGATACCTCTACCTTTGGTAATTTATGGAATAATGTCTATTTTTCACCCAACACTCACTTTTGATTGGACCCTATAGTGGATTCCGAAGAGACAATCCCCTAGACCCTTTTCCAACATAAACCCCTAGCTCCAAGCCACAATGGGACCCATTCTTTTCTCCTTTCTGAGTCTCCGAGACACTGTGTCTGCTATTCTCTGTCACTCATGCTATTTTAATAAACTCGGTTTTCACTTTCTCTGGCTCAAGTTTGATTCCTATTCTCTCTGAAGCCAAGGACTCTCTTGGCTGGTCCTGTGGGCCTCTCCCCTGGGTTCTTGGACTCAGCCCACCTGCATTACAAACATAATCATTTTCTCTTATTCTATAGGAAAAATGGGATGTACAACAAAAAAAAAAACTTAGAACTAAAACAAACAAACGAACAAACAAACAAACAAACAAAAAATCCTTGAGATAGGCACCAGGGGAGGTTTTCTATGTATAATTCTCCTCAATCTATAGGCAATTTCTCTTTTCAGGTCAAAAAGAGTATTCATTACCTTGAAGTAATTCAAGTACAGATTGAAAGTACTTCCATTATGTCTAATATTCACCGTGACTGATCTGTCCAACTCACTGGTTTCTAAACAGCCTACTGAGACAAGGGAACAAATGCTAGGAGAAAATTTGCACTGAGTCACCTACTTAATCCAGGGGCCAGGCATAACTCTTCTACTTATATTTGCTTGTTTTTTTTTAAATCAATCTCCTGTTAGATTCCATTTAAATATGAACTCCTCTGTTAACATTTTCGAAAACCTCTAAGTTAATCAAAAATCTTAATCAGACTCTTTACGCCCATAGAGATTATTTTTAACTAGATAGTTAAATATTGCTTGCTTTAAAATTATAGACAACATTTTAAAGGATAGTTTAATGCAAAGTTACATTTTGACTTCACTGGTATTCACCTAAGATATCCACTAATATAAAATACGAGACTTCTTTTTGGTCATCAAAGAAAAGTAAAGTTAGTAAAGTATATTTCCATTTATTTAAAATGCTAAAGCTTGGGGTGCCTGGGTGGCTCAGTTGGGTAAGCAGTCAACTTCAGGTCAGGTCATGATCTCACAATCTTTGGGTTCAAGCCCCACATCGGGTTCTGGGGTGACAGCTCAGACCCTGGAACCTACTTTGGATTCTGTGTCTCCCTCTCTCTCTCTCTGCTCCTCCCCCACTCACACTCTGGCTTTCTTTCTCTCTCTCTCTCCCTCAAAATGAATAAACATTAAAAATATTTACAAAAATAAAATAAAATGCTAACGCTATTTCAACACTAAAGTGTATTTTCCCACTTTCTATTAAATTCTAAGAATCAAAGTCTAGAGCAGCAGTTTTGCATCACTGGCTAAGGCTGTCAGAAGCTACAAATTTCCCTTATATGTTATTTCTGTTTTCGCAATTTCTCAGTCTCCATGTCATCATTTTAATCCTAACTTTCTGCATCCCTAATACACATTAAGCCTGCACTTGAAATATATACAGCCACAAGGGTGGTAGTTACAGTCACAAGAGTTGATGATCAAGAACAGATATGAGGACTAATTAAGACACATGACAATGAGAAAAAAATCTAGACATAAAGATTTATGATATAAAACAGTGTTTTAAAAAGTGCGTGCAGATTTTAAGAAATATGGTTCTATGAATTCTACAATAAATGTTTCCTAAATGAGGCACTGAAGAAAATATATTGAAATACAAATAACACATTATAACAGTCTGAAGCCACAGTAATTGATACACAGCTGGGTCCCAGTTGTCGAACCCATAGTCGAATCCATAGGGTGGAGAGCAGCACATAGGAGTGAGGGAAAGGGTCTTACACTGAGAATTGCTCAGAAAATAAGGGTAAATAAAATTGAGCATATTCCTAGGTCTATGGCTCATATGGAACAGCACACTTGCTGGTGAATGAGACAGTAAAGAAGTCTAAGTATGATAGGGAAAGGTAGGATGAAATAGGCAGAGAAGGAAAGGTTAGGACCTGAGATCCCTGAGTGAGGAAAACACATATTTAGAACAATGCTTGGAGTGTCTGACCAGGAGCAAACTTCTTCAGGCCTAAGTTTCCTCTTAAGAATGTAACAAGACATCACCCGCCCCTCTCAGGTTCCCCTGAGGAACTTGACAATCAAATACCTAACTAAAATAAGTAAACTATAAAACTTATGTTATATGAGGGACAGGATGATTTTAGTCTGACTCCTCACACAATGGAATCCAGCCAATCAGGAATGGACAACCCAGCACCTAGAGTTGTCCAGCCAATAAGGGTAGAACCTGAGAAAGAACAAGGGGGAAGGGGGCCAACCAGAACCTTAAAGCAAAGTCCCTTGCCTATAGTCGAGGACATTCACTTTCGAATCTCCCCTCTCTGTAAAGAGAGCTTTCACACTCCTACTTTATACTCTTACACTTTAATAAACTTTTGCCTGCTGATCATTTTATTTGTGTCCACCTCTTTATTCTTCGAAGCAGCGAGACAATGAACTCAGGTATTGAGGTAAAAATCCTGCAACATAAGCAGACAGAACTGAGAAACTGATCTCCAAAATTCCCATCTCTCCACAGGAAAGAAACTCTGACCTGCCAATAAAACCAGGGCATCTCAAATACAAAAAGTTGTAACTGCAAAACTATCAGACAAGAAAAAACAAGAACAGACATTTAAAAAAAAAATAAAACAGAAGAGCATGGAGATTAAAATTAAAATCACAAGCACATGAGGAAAAATTATATTATAGAAAGCACCAAAACAAGTGAAGAGTCAGAAGATTAAGTCACTGACGATACGTAAATGACATCACATTTTCAAAGGATGTGAAAAATAACTACAATGAAGACTATCAAAAAAGTGAAGGCAAAAAATATTCATAAAAACAATAAGAAATTATAAAATAAAACAGGCTGCATAACTCAAACCCAGATAGACATCCAAAACAATTGATTTGAGGTACTAGAGAAATGTAATTATTATAATAAAAAATTCAGTAGATGCAGTATATTCTGGAATAAACACAAAACAGAAAGCAAATGATATGGAAGAGTATGCTGTAGAATTTATTAAGAATAAACCTGTTAAAAAGAAAACCACAGGCCCAAAATGGAGTATCATATGTTAAGGTCTCACATCCTTAAACCAAGATTTAATACCTAACCTACTATGGCTTCAACTCCCTCCAGGATGTAACCTTTAACCAGCCAAGCTGGAATTTCCTGGTCAACACTAGGAGGAAATCCCTGGGAATCCCTTTCCCCCTTAGGAGGGCAACCTTGCCTCAATGCATTCCTTGCTAATAATTTTTTTTAATGTGGTCTCTCTGCCTTTAAAAATCATTTCTCCAGCGCAGCAGGAGCTCCCCTAACTTGCTGGATACGATGCTACAGAATTCAGCAGTCATTTTCAAAAAGCCAATTGTGGGCGCCTGGGTGGCGCAGTCGGTTAAGCGTCCGACTTCAGCCAGGTCACGATCTCGCGGTCCGTGAGTTCAAACCCGCGTCAGGCTCTGGGCTGATGGCTCGGAGCCTGGAGCCTGTTTCCGATTCTGTGTCTCCCTCTCTCTCTGCCCCTCCCCCGTTCATGCTCTGTCTCTCTCTGTCCCAAAAATAAATAAAAAACGTTGAAAAAAAAAAATTTAAAAGCTTTAAAAAAAAAAAAAGCCAATTGTATTTTCAAACTTACTTGTTTGAATTGTGGAGTTTTTTTAAACAAATTCAAAAGAAATTGGCTAAATGGAAATTTAAAAGGTACGGATAATTGATTGAGAGACTCCAAAATATGTTGCAAAGAATATCCTGAAGGAAAATTAGAGGAAATAAGAAGAAAATAACTAATGACTAAGAATATTCTAGGATTGAAAAAACATGTGAAACCTTAGAATAAAAATGCATATGAATGTTGAAGCAGTATATTTAAAAATATAAACTAATTATATTGAAAGTCTGGATTATTAAGAACAAAGAAAGTCTTAAAAAGCAATATAACAATATTTTCAGAAATTCTGGCTACAAGAGATAGATTTAGACAGTGCTAATTTTTAACATTTTCAAGGTACTTACTTTACTTGCCAAGTGCATAAACAATTTAAAAATGGAAAATCTAAATTTGGTGAAAAGAAATAAAAATATTTCTGATAAAAGATACGCAGATCAAAAAACTTTAGAATAATACAAAGGTAAACTTCAGTAAAAAATAAATTGAATTTAGACACAAATATCACGATGATACGTGTGTTCACAAGGTGCCTAGATACTTAGTTAAATGTTAATTCTGAATTGCATTAGTGAAGTTTTTCTGGATGAGACTAACATCTGAATCTGTAGATTAAGTATACTGTCCTCTCCAATGTATGTGTGTCTCGTTCAGTGCATTGAAGGTCTGAATAGGATAAAAAAGGCAACATAAAGGAGAATTTGTTCTCTCTTCCTGAAGGTCCTCAGACTGTGAAATTAGTCTTCTCCTGCATTAGGATTTAGATTTAGAGTGGAACTATACACCATCAGCTCTCTTGTGTCTCCAGTTTGCCAACTGAGATTTTGAGACTTAGCCTCCACAATCATAGAAGCCAATTCTTTATAATAACTCTATTTATACATAGATACCTACATTGAACTCCCAAGCTTGCAGAGTGTCTACTTTTAAAAGTTAGAGCACTGATGGGGAAAGAATAGGATCTGGTAAATTGGGATGGGAAGATCCTGATGAAAATGGGACATCAAGACACTAAATTCTGATGAGTCTCCTTTGCCAATAGGTATCTAGGTAAATACATATTTGGATAGATAGATGACAGATAATTAGATGTCCCAGCCCCAGTAGAAGCAGCTTCCCCACCCTAAGGAAACTGTAATGGTCTTCTTTGAAACAGTTGCCAAGCAAGACAATGTTGATGTTTCCCAGGACCCGCCCCCAGCAGCCTTCTTCTAGACCCATAACTAAATTCAAGTCCCAACAGGTCTCTAAAGGTTAGGTACAAAGCATGGCTCATGAGGAGGTATGCTATATTCCAAAAGAACTATTTGAGTTTTCTAATTTTTACAGACAAAATTCTGAGTAACATATGTAGGAATGGACACTAAAAGTATAGAATAAGAATGACAGGAATTTAAAGTCAAATCAGGTCAAATTTTTTGATATGGGCCCAAGGAGAGATTCTCGTGTTTGTGTGTAGCTCAGAGAGTTAAGAAACTTTCTAAAAGTTTGGTTGATTGGTTGACTAAAATATGGGTCAAACATGGCCTACCATAACAAATTAGAAATGTTGGACCTGCTTTGGTTTAATACAGATGAAGGAATTCAAAGGCTTAAAGATATTGAGTGTTTGAGTGGATTTGTCTTATAGACCTATTCACTCATACTGAGAAGGGCCCAAGGACATACTTTTCACCACTTTTATGAGAAAAATATTAACAAAGGTAGTCCCTGCATCATTGAAGAGGTCTATGATCCTTCTTTTTTTTTTTTTTTTAATTTTTTTTTTCAACGTTTATTTATTTTTGGGACAGAGAGAGACAGAGCATGAACGGGGGAGGGGCAGAGAGAGAGGAGAACCAGAATCGGAAACAGGCTCCAGGCTCGAGCCATCAGCCCAGAGCCCGACGCGGGGCTCGAACTCACGGACCGCGAGATCGTGACCTGGCTGAAGTCGGACGCTTAACCGACTGCGCCACCCAGGCGCCCCTATGATCATTCTTGTCTATAGCCCAGACCTCACAGTGGGGATTGCAGTCACTGAACTGGGAAACCTAAATGCAATTAGCATACTTGGACCTTTAGGTAGCAGGGGCTGAGTGACAGCACTCCAGCAAGGTGGGTAAAGTGAAGAACAGCAGTGTCAAAGAAGCAACTAGAACAACCAGCTCACACAGACCTGAGGCATTGAGTAGTTGATCATAGCGTTCCCAGAGTGAAATATGTAGGAAGAATACTAAATTCTTACTTGATCTATGTAATAAGTAAAGTTCGGGGGGAGCCTGGGTGGCTCAGTCAGTTAAGCGTCTAACTCTGATTTCTGCTCAAGTCATGATCTCACGTTTCCTGGGTTCAGTCCTGAGTCAGGCTCCATTATGACAGTGCAGAGCCTTGGGATTTTCTCTCCCCCTCTCTCTCTTCCCCTCCCCCCCTCACTCTCTCTGTCTCTTTGGAAATGAATAAATAAACTTAAAAATTAAAATAAAAGTTCTGGGGGCACCTGGATGGCTCATTTGGTTGAGTATCTGACTCCTGATTTTGGGTCAGGTCATGATCTCACAGTTTGTGAGATCAAATCCCAAGTCTGGCTCTGCCTGGACAGTTTGCCAGCCTGCTTGGGATACTCTCTCCACCCTCTCTCTCTGCCTCTCTTCTGACCCTCCCCTGCTTGCTTGTGTGCACACTCTCTCTCATTCAAAATAAATACATAAACTTAAAAAAAGAAGAAGAAACATTTTAAGTCAGGTGAGAAAAGTCTAGCCTGAATCATCAAAACAGTCATGGCTTTTCAATTAATTCCCAGGCTTGAGCCACTTTATAGACCCAGAATCCCTTGAGTGAAGGGGAGACGTCCCCTTGAGGAAGGACCTTGGTACACTGCCCAAAATACATATTGTTAATCTTCTTCTCCATCTTCCCTACAGGGAACTATAGCCTTTACCAGGGTAACTACACATTTGGGCAATGGAAATAAGTTGATTTTCAGGAACAACTGGACACAGGCTATAAATCAACATAAGTCCTCGAGACCCAGAACATCGCTGTGATTTGCCAGTCAGAGTAAGGGTTTAGAGGTCAGATGCCCAATGGAATTTTAGCTCATGTCATCTCACAAGGGGCTCTGTGGTTTCTCCAAACACCATCTTGTGGTTATGTTCTCAGTTCTGAGATGACTGATTGGAATAGATAAATTCAGAAGCTGAAAGAATCCCCCTTATTTGTTCTCTCACACGTGGTGAGGACAATTAATGGTAGGAAAGGCCAAGTAGAGGCCACTAGAGGTGATTCTACCAAGGAAAATAGGTTAAATTCTTGGAGGGATGTGCCACAATCAAGGACTTGAAAGAAGCAGGATGCTGATTCTTTTTATATTCCTGTTCAACTCAGCTATTTGATTTTTCTTCTACAAATATAATTATCATACAAAAAGAATTCAGTAGATGCACTAGGATATTCTAGAATGAACACACTAAAAAAAATAATTTGGAAGAGAATGCTGTAGAATGTATCAGAATAAACCTGTTAAAAGAAAATCAAATTGGAATGACTTATATTAAGGCCTCACATCAGTAAACCAAGATTTAATACCTCACTTAACTGCAGTTTCAACTCTCTCAAGAATGTAACCTTTAACTAACCAAGCTAGAATTTCCTGGACAACACTAGGAGGGAAACCCTGGGAGACACCCCCTCCCTTTAGAAGGGCAATCTGGCCTAAACAATGCATTTCTTGAAAAATTGCATGAATAAATAAGATACAGAGACATAAAAATAGCTATATTATAATGATTTTATAATTATCACTTAACACCAGAATAAATTGCAAGAGGCCAACTAATAGTTTTATAAAAATGACCACCAATTTGACCTATTGCTTCATGGGCCTATAATAGAAAATGTGTTATTTCAAGTTAGCTGACACACAATGATGAATGCAATAGTAAGAGAAGAGCATTAAAAGTAAATATCTGCTTGTAAGATAATTTATAAATTTTTATGTAAGTATATTCTGGAGTGAAGCGATTTTCATTTCAACAAATACTATGATTAAGACTTACAAGTGAACATATAGTCAGTAAGCAAGGTATTAAAGATGTAATTTTATTAAAATGTTATTTTTTAGGTTTTTTTTGTCAATTACATTTCAATTCATGTAGGGTATAAACTATTCTGGGTCAGGATTTATGGGACTCTAACTTATACACACATAAAAGTTAATAATATTCATAATAATCCTTATTGTGACAAACAATAATGTTAAATACTATTTTCTTGTAACAGATTCCTAAGACACTTGCATTATTTATTTCTAAACAACATTACTACGTTGGGGAAATATATTAAAATAAAACCTATTTCAGCACTATTTAAATTATCTTTATGATCAGTCAATTCTTGTATTTAAATTAGTTTGAAAGACCAATTTCTCGAACATAAAACTCTCCTTCATTTTATTAATTTTTTAGTGAGATTTATTTTTATTTTTTAGAGGAAAAAATTCAAATCATTCTGGTTAATATGCAACGATTGCAAAATACACAGGAAAACAGGAGTGCAGGGAACAATTTCAGGATACAGCCAGGCCTGAGGACTATGATAAAGTTGATCCCTCACATTATAAGAATGAAGCAATAGGGTGAGAGTCTATTTAATTATTACAGACTCTACCTCTTTTCTGTCTACTCCATAGCTTTAGCTATAACTTCCAGTGTATTGGGCTTTTTGCTGACAGCCTTCTCTCTTTTCTTTATGTTTTGCCTCCACATGTTGCTTTTATTTGGTTATCTCCGTCTATCTTAGATTCAAGGTCCTGAAAAGAGATCATCTAATTGGGTCAAGTTTCAGTAAAAGGTAGACTTCAGGACAGAGATTGTAGGCCAGGTGTCTTCAAAATGACTGTTTCTTGATGAAGTACTGATACCTGGTCTAATCAGCTGTGATGTTCACAGTAGAATGATATGGGATGCCTTGGCAAAAGGATCTGTGTGAATCAGAACATCTTAGACTTACTGAAAAAGCCAGTGTAATACAAGTACCTTAAAGAGCTTCTCTATTACAAACACAATGTTTAGATATGACAATGCCTAATCTGTTGTGTACATGTTAATAAGACTACCTTTCCATATACCATTCATACTGCATCCAGAGAAGGAAATCTAAGAATTGAGAAGAGCAAGTGGGCACAGTGATGTTCAATAAAAGTGATAGAAGAAAGCTTTGAAAACTTCTCCAAGATCAGGGCTAGGGCTCTGATTTTGGTTTTAAATATATGTGAGGAACAAAGTTATACCAAAATGAGTGACATGATTCTTGCAGGTAAGCACACATTACTCATTAACTCTCATCGGAAGAATTACATGAATTTTTAAATATTTCTGAGAAAAAGAACAACCTGAAAAACCCACAATTGAGCATCATTTCAAAGTCTCTTCTTGTTTCTACTCTAGAATCTTAAAGTTTTCTCCTTCTTTATATCCAGAAACAGATACTAGGAAGGGGGCAGGGTTAGTGTTAACTAAATACTGTGAGTGGTAGAAACTTTCATATAACTCAAGAGGAGATACAGAACTGGATGAGTTGGGGATGTAGGAACAGTGGGGCAAATAAAATAGAACAGGGAGGACTCTAAGAAGGAGGACTGGTTAGAAAGGATGGAAGATAATGAGGAAAAGAGACAAGATGAAGAGCGAACAATACATACATATCAAATTCACTGAGTGAATTTGTGATTGGTAACGTGCTGTGGTTGATCTGGTCATTAAGTGGTTTTACATCATCCCTTGACATCATGGCTTGAATTTGGTATTGGAAATATTTAATAAAATATGCTTACATATCCAATTTCTCACATGGTATGTTTGTGTCTTCAGCTGGCAGAGAGAAGGAAATATTCCATCTTCTTCCAGGTAATGGTAGGCAATAAGGACAACTTTTGGGGGGCGTTAATAAATTATCAGAGATCCGTCAAATAAATATGTCTCAAGAAGGAAAACAAATGATAGTGGAGCTTCATCCTTCCCATACTGATGAGCCAATAGAGAAAGAGCCTACTACACAGGTTCCATGTACACACACAGGTATAAATAAAGCTAGGAATGCAACTTCAAAACAAGTACCTGTGTAGAAAGTATTGCCTTTCAACTTTTACTTGTAAAAGATAAAAATCTTTCTATAGTGTCTATATTTCTTTTCTATGTTTTATTTACCTATAAACCTCCTTGTTTTTGCTACCCTGATGCATCCTAATTATACACTCAAAGAAACACCCTTTGGAGATTATAAAATCTACTAATTGTATCATTACTGAAGTTTGCAATCCAGTCAATGTCTGAAGTGACTTAAGACATGTAACAACTGTGTATCTTTATATTCAATTACATATTCCTCATCTCTTTCAGTCCTCTAATTGCATTCCTGAAACAAACGTTTCGTCCATTTAGGGTTTAAAGATTAAAAAGTCATGTTTATTGAGTATATATCTTTCAAAGGGCACAGCAGCATCAACATAACGGGTCGAAGTCTATGTTCACAAGTGAAACAACAGCAAATAAACTCTGTGCCCATGTAGCCCCCGGAGCACATGAAAGGGAATATATGACTAATAGACTCTCTTAGCCTGTATATTAGTCTGTGAGATGTACACAAACCTTTGCAAAACAATAATGAAACATATTTGGATAAATAAATACATGTGAAAAGACATTTTAATTTGAAATAAGGAAATGTTTTATATTGAGACGTAAAAGGAAAATATACAATTATTTAGTGTTGAGGGTGATTAAAATATGTTAATACATATATATGTATACATTATATATATCTTATATAAATTATATAAATTATACATATATCTTCCATATACATTATATATTCACCCTACTGCTTTGAACTTCTAAATAGCTAAAAATAGGGAAAAAGGTATAAAAACATTAACGGGCAGCCATGAAATTATTAATGGTAACACAATCTAAAAGCTTAAATATGAACCGTTGTTGCTTTTCTCTCCCAGATTCCTAGGATTCACTGTTTTAGAAGAGCTAATTTAATGATCACAGACAGTAAACCCAGAGCCAAAGAAAAATTTGAGCCCTAAAATCTGGCTTGGTTTTAAGTGAGGCACCATTCCTCAATACTGGACCATTTGCTCTATAGAAGAAAAGAGCAGAAAAATGTGTCTTTTAGGCCATAAATGCTACGCATAATAGTCAAAACATTTCACAGTTTTTCCACACTTAATAATGTTTATTACTACTAGAGCAACCAAACACACTATATATAAAATAAGAATACACTTCTCTATTACGGCAGTTAGTTTTAATGACTGATCCCTAGCATAGTTGTTTATACTTAGTTTTCTCCCCCTCCAATAAAATTCCTTTCGTGTACTATGGAGTATGTGTAGAGAATTAAGTCTCATTCTTTTCAACCATCTAATACTTGCATGTAAAAATATTGATTGGAAGAGAAATTTCTCCATTAACTATGTGTTCCACTATGATGAAGCAGAGCTATAAACCTATTTTAAAAAATTATAAGCATTAGATAAAATAGATTATTAGTATAGTCCTCTTAGTTTAGCGAGATGTTTGAAAATAACGTATTTAGTTAGTGGAACCATACATCTTAACAATATTAAATATGAAGCATTCAATCTATTCACTGCCTTGTTTGTGTGGAAATTATTTATCCACATAAAGCCTGGGGAATAAAAAACAGCAGCTCTCCAGGGCAATGGCAATGTCACACAGCAAACTCCTACGAGTGCAGAGAAAGAAAGTAGTAAACACAGATGGGCAAAGGCTGCATCTACACATATAATTAAAGCAAAAGTTTGAGTGACCTAGACTACTAAAAACACACTTCTATTTTTCTAAGAATATCAGGTACCTATGGTACCTGATAACAATATTTATAATCCATTTGAATTATATACATGCTTCATATTTTACCTGTATACATAGCATCAAACGCACCAAGGAAACACTGCCAGGCTTTCAAAATACTTCTGTAAATATAATATTCTTCACATTTGAAAGAATTCATTTTCATTTCTGATGTGCGTATTTCTCAATAATCATTATTATGCATTAGATAAAAAGGAGCGAATGAGAATCTGTAAGACATTTAAGGCCACTTTGCTCTTCTAAGCAGAACATCTTTTTAGATAGAAAGGTTTATGAAACTTTGTAATTTCTGCTAATAGGCAGGAAATCATTATCCAAGTCTTGAATTACTCCAGTACACTCAATAGCATTGCTTACATGTTGGCATGATGAAATTCTATCCAATCAGAAGAGCTTAAGCAAGAAATAACCTCTGCTAACACAATTGACTTGGCAAGTACCTGGCCTTCATAAAAAGCAAAAAATTTTAAATGCTGTATCTTTGTTATTTCCAACCCCTAGAGCTAAATATTTGTAGAATTCTATGTTAGAGGAAAGAGGAAATAATATCAGTCGCATATTTATGAAAGAAATACTTACATTTCCCATAAACATATGGGATCAAAAGCCAGCATTTTAGTTGAAGGAAAAGAAATAGAAATTTTGACTCCTATGCATTTTCTCCTCCTTGCAAGACCCAAATTACCCAACTTAAGTTGCTTTTATTTTCCCCCAATGAATAAAAAATTGGATTTGATATTTATTCATGGAAGACAGAGGGAAAAGTTCTGGCATTTTTGTTTAATGTGCAGATTTTCTCCTCTACCAGATTTATGGCTATACTTCCATCATTCTGCTATAATCTCTGAGATTGAAATAAAATTTGGCTTTAAAATAAATCACCCTTAAATATAAACTTGTCTTGGATCCTTTCTTCTACTTGTGATAGCAAAAGAAGACATAACCTCAGATATATATACATATATATATATACATATATATACATATATGAACACATATACATATATGTATATATATTAACATACATAGGAATACATATGTATATATATACATATACGTGTGTGTGTGTGTGTGTGTGTGTGTGTATATATATATATAAAACTTGCACCTATAAAATAATTTGTGCTAAAGAATAATCTAGATTTTGCTTAGATTGAGGGACCATCTTTTGATAATGAAAATTTGCTTGGTGGGAAAGAAAATATTTGAGATGCATAGCATATACCTATGTTGCTTTGTTTTCAGAGTCAACCAAAGCAACATTATATGTAGTTTCTCTTCCTATGAAAGAAAAAAGAAATTAGTCCAAATCACTGTATAAGCTGTTATAATCCTTATACCAAAATCAGACACATCACAGGAAAACTGTAGACAAATATACCCTATGAATATAGAGACAAAAATCCTCAACAAAATACTACCAAAGTAAATTCAGAAACATATGAAAATAATTTTACAACATGATTAAGTAAGATATACCCCAGGAATGCAAAGTTGGTAGAACATCCAAAAATTATTTAATCTAATATAACATATCAATAAAATGAAAAACAAAAACCACATGATCATCTTATCATATACAAAAATAACATTTGACAAAATCTAACATGCTTTCATGATTAAAAACAATCAACAAATTCAGACTGAAAGGGAACTTCCTTAACCAGATAAAAGACACCTATAGAAAACCCACAGCTAATATTATACTTAATGGTAAGACCAAGAACAAGAAAAGAATATATGATCTCCCTACTTCTACACAACATTATCGTAGAGGTTTTAGCTAGACAAGTTAGCTAGGGCAACTGGACCAGAAAATATATACAAATAAAACATTTATTTGGGAAGAAAGAGGTAAAACTATCTCTACTTGCAGGTCACTTGTTCATTTATATAGAAAATCCTAAGAAACCTGATAAAAATGATTAAAACTAATAAATGAGGTCAGCACATTTGCAGGATATAAGACTAATATATAAAATTCAAATGTAGTAATGAGCAATTCAAAAATGAAATTACAAAACAACTCGATTTTATAGTGGCAACAAAAATAATAAAATAAGGGGGCGCCTGGGTGGCTCAGTCGGTTAAGCGTCCAACTTCGACTCAGGTCATGATCTTAGGATCCATGAGTCCAAGCCCCACGTGGGGCTCTGTGCTGACAGCTCAGAGCCTGGAGGCTGTTTCAGATTCTGTGTCTCCCTCTCTCTCTGCCCCTCCCCTGTTCATGCTCTGTCTCTCTCTGTCTCAAAAATAAATAAACATTAAAAAATAATAAAATAAAATAAGTAGTAATGAATTTAACCGAAAAATGCAAAATATATTCTGAAAATACACAATTCTGCGGAGTAGAGCAGCAGTCCAAGCTAACAATATATATTTGGCAGTAATTAGTGCAATGCATATAAAAGTCATTAACCTGAACGACATTACAAGAGAATTAACACAGACAAAAATTGGAATAAGTGTAAGGATTGAGTTTTGGAGCTTTCAACTTTAGAAATTAAGGAAATGAAAAAAGATTGAGGAAATTAGGAAAAATTGACTGTGAATAGCATAGTAAAGAAAAATGAGGAGAAATGGTGCCTCTATATAATATTTTTTAATCAAGAGTTTTCTGTAAGCAGAAAATAATCTACTGTGTTAAATACCCTTGATAAATAGAATTGGATACTAAACTTTGGAAGTAACTCTAACATTGCTAAAAACAGCATCAATGGGATGATGGAGAGTAATAGCTTCGATGGATTGTGTCCAAGAGTAGGACAATTAAATCATAATTTTATTACATTCCTGAAATTTAAAGCAAATTAAACAAGTATACCTGTGTACAGAGTTAGTGCATTAAGCACACATGGAAAAATTATTTCAAATAAATTTAAAAAAATATGTATTTATTTTGAGAGATGGAGAAAGTGTGAGCAAGGGAGGGGCAGAGAGAGAGGAGAGAGTGAGAATCCCAAGCAGCCTCCACACTGCCAGCATGGAGCCCAATATGGGACTCAAACTCACCAACCATGAGATTATGACGTGAGCTGAAGTAGGATGCTTAACCGCCTGAGCCACCCACATGCCCTCAAATAAATTTAAATTAAAAAAACTTTAACTCCACATGGCTTTTAGGATATACCTTACCTAAAGTGGACAACTGTCCTATTTTCCATGGGACTGATGGAATTCTAAGAATAGGAGAATTTTGGTTTTAAAACCAGAATGCAGGCTTCCAGGGGTGGCTCAGACAGTTAAGTGTTGGACTTGACTTCAGCTCAGGTCGTGATCTCAGGGTCGTGAGATCAAGCCCTGAATTAGGCTCTGTGCTGGATGTGGAATCTTCTTGAGATTCTGTCTCCCTCTCCCTCCACCCCTATCCTGCTCGCTCTCTCTCTCTCTCTCTCTCTCTCTAGAAAACAAACAAACAAAAATGGAATGCAGAACTTTCAGTGCTAAAAAATATGTCTCATAACAACATTTTAAAAAAGCAAAAGAAACAAATAAATTTAAACGATGTTCTTTGGCAAATACATACTTATGAATTATATTAATACCCCAAATCTAAAAAGTTAATATCATCAGTGACCAACATGTTCAGTAAAAAACAACAACAACAACAAAACACTAATATATAAACAAAACCTTAGGTAAACACTAAATTCCCAAAATTGAACTGAAGTATTTACTTTCTTAAAAGATATAGCTGTTTAAAAACCTCTGTTCATTGAAAAAGATCAATTACCAGTTTAAAGTAGTTTTTTTTTTTTTAATTTTTTTTTTTCAACGTTTATTTATTTTTGGGACAGAGAGACAGAGCATGAACGGGGGAGGGGCAGAGAGAGAGGGAGACACAGAATCGGAAACAGGCTCCAGGCTCTGAGCCATCAGCCCAGAGCCCGACGCGGGGCTCGAACTCACGGACCGCGAGATCGTGACCTGGCTGAAGTCGGACACTTAACCGACTGCGCCACCCAGGCGCCCCGTCAATTACCAGTTTAGTATTGATGAGCACCCCTAGTGTCCTGGTTATGGCATCTAAATCATATTTTGTAAGAAAAACAGCAAGAGCTCCCTGGAAAAAACAGCTCCTAAATCTGTCATACTAGAAAGGAAATCCTATAGCATCTTTATTATCAGAAAACAAAAAAAACTATCAGTGATACCACGGCTACTTCATAAGCGCTTTGGAGTCAGTATGGAGGGTCTCCGTTAGCCAAGGTCAGGAGAAATGTTGCTTCAATAAGAGTAACAAATGCACTGCAAACATATCAAATCTTTTAAAATTCTTGATGCTCAAAAAATAATTATGGGTGAACTTTTAATGCTGCTAAAGAAACAACTAAATATCCATAAACTGATAAATAAGGGAAAGAATCAAGCATTTACATTTCGTTTCTTATACAAATGTTGGAGTTTATTTACAGCAACCTTAAACTTATGGGAGAATATTTTCCTTTTGGGAGTATTCCAGTGAATAAATAAAGAAACACTGAAAGAATTATGAAATCAACACTTTTGCAAGCCCCTGAAAGAAACATGGATAGATAAAGGTCATCAGTGATTGACAATGTAACAATAAGACTGATCACAATTTTAGATCTAAATACTATGTTTCATGAAATACAACACAGAGAGAAACAGGTTAGCAGAATGGGGGTGAAAAAAGCCAAATGAAGCAATATTTTAATGAGTAAGTTAGGTTGTTTTTTTCCTTTTTTAATAAAGGAGAGAGAGAGAGAAACAGAAAGCGAGAGGGAAAGAAAACTATAGATCAAAAGGTATAAAATTAATTTACATGGTAGGGCATCGTTAGATTCTAATTCAAACAAAACAAAAAAGTTAGCAGAAAACTGGGGATATTTGAACAGTGAGTTGATAATTGACAATATTAAGGTACTATTGTTCCTTTTTAAGGTGTGGTGATATTGTTGTGATTATATTTTTAAACAATTGCTCTCTCCTAAAGATATTTTTACCCACATACTTACAGATAAAATTATAACACTATTGAGGATGGAGGTATATGGGAGGTATAAAGAAACAAGACTGGCCATAAATTGATAACTGTAAAAATAATTGTAGAAAAACTGTAGAAATTCAGCCTTTTTCTGAGTTGATTTACTGCTGTGATGCAGTTTCCTGCAGTTTACAGATTTGTACTCTAAGTGCAAGTCTTTTTTCTTCTCAGCCTGAGAGGTTTCTCCCAGGTAGCAGGAATTCTCTTGATCCTCCAATGCATAATCCAGAACTGTGTGATCATGACTTTAAGAACAACCCTCAACCAAACCAATGAGAGATGGGAATGGAAGAATAAATCTCTTGGGCTCCCCAAACACATTTCTCAGAGTCCCAGTGGGGTAGCCAATAGCTCAGAGCAGTAACTCATTCTTTTGCACATCTTTTGTGTTACTACTCCCTCCTTGATCTTTCCTGAGGCTAATAAGCCTCATCTCCCAAACAAACCACCTGTGCTAGGGTCTGCTTTGGAGAAACCTAATTTAATGTAATTCTAGAGAGCAGACACTCCAGATGAGATTCTGGAATTAGATAAGTCAGTAATCAGAAGGCACCAAGGACCCCATTGTTGATGGTAAGTGGGATGGTGATAGCCTACATCATGATATAGCATCACAATTACTAAGATTCTCATCCTTAGTAAATGAGATAAGATGTGGGTGAGATGGAAAGTACTGGCTTGTGGAGTACCACTAGCACTTAAAAGATATAAGGGCAAAAAATAATTTTAAAGATTGTGGAAGTGTGTTAGCAGTTTAAAAGACCAATGAAAAGCTCATATCAAACCATTATCAACTAAGAGAATATTGTAAAACCAAGGTGTCCTATGTCGCAGCATATAAAGACATAATTTGCAGTGAGAAATTCAGATCCAGAATTTGATCTTATGTAGCAAATTTCTAAAGGAGAATGAATGCAAAGACTGGCAAGTCTTTCATGCCAATGATAGGTTTCAGATATGGAAGAAATAGAAAACTGAGACTTAAAATGGGAACCCTTAAACACTCTGGGCCACAAGAGCTCCAATTAGAGGAGAGAAGACCTCCTTCAGTTAGAGAACATGTGAAGTCTTCATCCCAGATAGATGCCTTGTATGACAATGGCTAATCTTTCCATAATCTGTCCTTGCCTATTTTGATTTCCTCTAGACCAGTAACTAGGGTCAAGACTCAACATGGGAAACATTGTCCCTGTTACAGAAGAAAATATATTATTTACCAAAATCACTGTAGGTTTTGCACAATATAAACCAGTAGAAATTTGGAGAAAATATTTGGAAGTTTATCTTGGAAGGTGTTGGACTCATGTATTAGGATATGGAAAAACAAAGGAGAAGATTGGGGAGAGTTTATTGAATACAGTGTCACTCTCCTATGATTCAGAATACAATGTCCTAAAAAAAGACTCCTGGGCTGACCCTATCTTAGTGCTGGAATGGTTCCTTGAAACTTAGTAAGAGAATAGTCTACAATAAATGGGGTAGAGTTACCAAAATTGCCTTCATAGAGTATTAAAGAGGGGATTACATGGTTCATAGACTTGAGCATGTTAGAAAAGATTTATTGGGGGAAACCTAAGACAGTATGTTCACCAAGAACTCACTAAGATCTCAAAGAAGAGCCAGAGGACAATCTCTTTGCTACAGTAATAAGAAAAGCACTAGTGAGAGAGAGCATGAGAAGATTTTTGGTGGTCTTCTTCTGAAGTCCAGGATTGAGATAGGATATTGAAGATGGTGCATTGAAAATAGACCCCCTAGTGCCAGTGGGATGATAGGACTATTGAATATCAGAGGCCATATAGTTATAATTTACCAATGTAATTCATTTGCCCACAATTATCTAAATGGCAGCCACATGAGATTGACAAGGAAGAGTTCTTGACCCACGGTTCTTTTTTTTTTTTTTTTTTTTTTGAGAGAGAGAGAGAGAGAAAGAGAGAGAGGTGGTGGAGGATAGAGAGAGAGGGAGGTAGAATCCCAAGAAGGCTCTGCAAAGTCAGTGCAGAGCCCAATGTGGGGCTTGAACTCACAATCCACAAGATCATGACCTAAGCTGAAGTGGGATTCTCAACTGACTGAGCCACCCAGGCATTCCTTGATCCAGAGTTCTTGACCTTTGGCAATAGTAAATAGACAGTGGTATTCCTAAGGATAAAACATAAGAACAGACACCAAAAACATTCCTAATTTATTCAAAGCACAGGAGCTGAAGGCTGACATCAGTCACTGAAATGGAAAACATATGATCCCTTTTCTAATTTGTAGAACTGAGCCATTTCTCTAACACAGAACTCATCAAAAAGAGTTAGGGAAATTTGCAAGGGATCATTAAATAACATAAGTGTGTCAGTTCACCCAGTTCTGTGCAGAAAGGGAACTTTGGGCATTTTTCCAGACTGTGCCTTGTATTTTCAATCTTCTAAGGTGCTTAAACTCATATATGTGAGAAAAATCATTAGATATGCTTTAAATGGGAAAGAAAATATATTTTTAAAAGTATAAACCTGGTTCTATAAAACTGGAAGGTCTAGATAGTAATAGAACTGTTGATTTTTATTGTCTTCTTTGTAAACTTGCTTTTATTTTAGTAACTATTTTACAAAGATTGTGTGTTATCTTTGCATATTGCATTGGCAAGTACTAAAATATAAATCTTCCCTATTACTTTCCATGAGGAAATAAAAATTTCATAACTATTTCCGGAAGTGACTACCTGGTTTGAAAATAAATGCTGAAAATTTGGCCAATGAAGGGTAATGATAACACAGAAAAGGCAGAAGCAGTGTTCCTCTGGGCTCGTCTGGAAGCAACTATCCAACTTTTGGCTCCTGTTTTGGAATCAGAGTTGGAAACTCGAGAGCAAAAGTCCAGTCCAGCTGTCCATTTTAAGGGTATGTAGAGACCATTTTTTATTATTATGTGGAAAAATATATGAACTGAAACATTGTCCTTCCTGAAATAGTCTGAATCTCCTGTATGTATGCACTCTGTCCATTCCTTAGTTTGCTAGAATGCCTAAATGATTGTAATAAGAACAAATGCTTGCATAGCATTAACTATGTACCAGGCAATTTTTGAAGCTGCTTACATGAACTAATTGAGTTATTTGATTTAACCAATAGGGATTTTTCAGACTAGAAGGTAGAGAGTCTCACACTAGATTACCTCTGCCTACTAATAGATGAAGATTCCTTATTCTTTTTTGGACATATATAAACACTAAATTATTATGGGTTCTTTATTCTATCAGAATCTATGTAGTAACAGATGTTCACTTCAAAATCATAGCCTTTATTTTCTCCATTGCAACTACCTTCCTATCTCTTATTAGTATCCTATCATTTGTCAGTGAACACTTCTACATACATGAGCTATCCCAATCACCAGTTTTCCAAATATGATCATTAATTTATATTTCACTTTTAAAGAAGACTTCTTAAAGCACTCCATGTTTTTATTTACTTAATCATGATTTACGGAACTTTCTGTCATGACTTAACATGTTTTCTGTCTGTAGATATGAAGAATATTTTAATAAAGATCTAGCAGTATTTCTTTAGCAACCACTCATACTGGAATTATAGATCTCACTTTTTTTCAGTATTTGTTAACACAGCTGTTTTACCAGCAGCCAGATAAAATTTAGGGACCCGTGGCTACACCAGTGGTTTTCCTGAATATTCTGTGCATAATAGTGGATTCCCATTTATTGCAGGTCCATTTCAGCATCTTTTTTCCTGGGAAGGTCATGGGAGAGAAAAGCTGTCTTACTAATGGGTCCATCCCTATCAAGGAAATCCAAAAATTCATGAAACTGGATTATTCCAAGAGAGGAAAGTCATATGGGTATCGGGGGGATAACAGATTCACATGTGATCCTTGATGTGTCTATGTACATGATTGTGTGTCATCATTCCACAACACACTTCCTCTGCCAACAAAACTTGACCCACAAGTGTGTACCCAGAATTCATGTAAATTTATGAGCCTCGGGATCTCCCAGATGGCATCTTTATTTCTTCAATAAATGGTGCTGGGAAAACTGGATATCCACATGCTAAATAATAAAATTGAACCCTTCTACCATAAACAAAAAGCCACTCATAATGGATTGAACACTTAAACATAATACATAAAACTATAAAACTCCTCAGGAAAAAAAATACAGAAAAAGCTTCTTGACATTGGCATTGGTAATGATTTCTTAGATACGATATCAAAAACACAGGTAACAAAAGAAAAATAGACAAATGAGATTTCATCAAACTAAAAAGCTTTTGCACAGCAAAAGAAAATTATCAAAGTGAAGAGGCAATCTACTGAATGACAGAAAATGTTTGCTAACCATATATCTGTGAAAAGATTAATATTCAATATATATATAAGGAACTCATACAACTCAATAGAAAAAAATATAAATAACCTTATTTGAAAATGAGCAAAGGATCTGAATAGACATTTCTACATTTCTCCAAAGAAGACACAGAAATAGCCAATGGGTATTTGAACAGGTGCTCAACATCACTAGTTATCAGAGAAATGCAAATCACAGTCAATGTGATATATCACTTGACACCCATTAGAATGTTAGAATGACTATTATCAAAAGGTAACAAGTGTTGCCAAGCATGTAGAGAAAAGGAAACCCTTATACTCTGCCAGTTTAAATGTATATCAGTGCAGCCTTTATGACTTCAGTCAAGAACACCATACACCAGTTATGAATGCCAAGAGAGGACTCCATCTACATGAAGCATAGCAAATATCATCATTGTACTACTAACTACTACTACTACTAACTACTAGGAATCAAAGTCCAAACGTTTCTGCCCACTGCATTTTGAAATTGGAGTTACCAACAAAAACACAACATAGTTAAGCATTAGATTGAACAATACTTTAACAGAGAAGAGACAGAACAAGTTAAGCTCTAATAGTATCTTTTGCCCTCCCCACCCTCCTGGTTATGACGCCCTCTGGCACACAATGTGGGGCAATCTGCCTACATGTTGCTATAGTAGGACCTCTCCTTCCTGCCATTTCCCCATGAAGTCTGAAATACTGAAATCTCAGGGCTTGCCTGAGGCCCACGGATGCACACACTTAAATCGAACAGAGTGCACTGAGCCTGAACAGGAAAAGATACTCCCACATAAAGTGTTAAGCCTGGCAAAGGCTATGTGGACTCTTTATTTCTTGCTTAGGAAATGATCCAAGGCCAAGTCTTATTCTTATGCAGTCAAGCTGGGGTAGAAAAACTGCACACATGAATCTGTCTTTCCCAACATGCAAAAAATTAAAAATAGAACTACCATATGATCCAGCAATCCTACTTCAGGATATATAATAAAAAAAAAAAATGAAACCAGGATCTCAAATAGATATCTGCACTCCCTTGTTTAGTGCTGCATTATTCACAATAGCGAAGACATGGAAAAAACCTAAGTGTCCATTAATGAATGACTGGAGAAGGAAAATACGGTATTTTTATGTAATCGGTTATTTTCCAAGCTCAAAAATAAAAGAAATCCTGCCATTTGTGACAACATGGAGAAACTCAGAGGACATTATGCTAAGTGAAATAAGCCAGATGCAAAAAAACGCATACTATATGATCCCATTTATATGAGGAATATAAAACAGTCAAACTCCCAGAAGCAGAGAGTAGAATGGTGGTTACCATGGTGGCTGGGGGGAGGGAAAATGGGGAGGTACTGGTCAAAGGGGAAAACTTTGTAGTTCTATACAAGATGAATACGCCCCAGAGATCTACTGTATAGCGTGCTTAGGTTAACAATACTATTTTAAGTGTACAGTAAACTTAAAATTTTGCTTAAAAAAATTTGCTGAGAGGGTACATCTTATGTTAAATGTTCTTATTACACAAAAATAAATAGTCAGGAAGATGGCGATGGTTTCACAGGTGTATTCTTATCTTGAAACTCATGAAATTGTATACTTTAACTATGTACAGCTTTTTGTATGTCAATCATATCTCAATAAAGTGTTTTTTTTAGAAAAACAAAAAAAAATGATTCTGGCCTGTACACAGAAGTAACTGAACAAAAACTGAAGAAATAGACAAAAACCAAGCCAGAGACTAAGGTCATTAATCCAGAAGAGTGTCTAAAATATGTACAATGCAAGAAAAAGTACTTTAAAATATAAGAAAAGCTAGAAAATCAAGCCAGAGAATTAAATTTCCATGCAGAATAAAGCAGGAAATGGAAATTTTGGTAGTCAAATAGCAAACAAATAACAGGCAAATTCTTTGACATTGGTAGCTTTCAAGAACAAACAAACAAAAAATACACAAGAACAGCTCTTTTGCAATATGATGAAATTGGGCCAGGTTTAATTAAATAATGGTGGAATAAAAATAAAAATGGCATTTATATTCTAGTAAAGCAGCATGAAATGTACACTTTGAATTTATAATCCTGCCATTAATTTCCTCTTTGATTTAGAAAAAATCCATCAATCTTTTTTGGGACTCAGTTTCCATATTAATGGATTGAGAGAGTTAAACAAAATGACCATTAAAATTTCCTTTGAGAAAAAAGTCTATGTTATAGGATGTGAATGAACCCTACTTGGCTTTTCACTTGTATCACTGGAAAAGAAGTTTGGAGCAAACAACTGGGACCATGAGTAAAAATATTCCAACAACAACAGTAAATCTATCAAAGGAAGAAGCACATCACAGTCCTTATTTGGCATTCTACTGGCCAGGACCTACCACAGTGCATGGGGTGACACTGAGAAGAGAGTTGAGTCGGTTCAAGTTGTATAATGGATAAAAAGGCAATTGCTTATATCTTCTAAAACATAATTTATGGATTCATAGAGATAGGGAACATTTTTAGCACAATATATGAAAGTGATTCAGCAATTGACAAGTGATTTCTACCATTCTCTAGTGAATATGTAAAAATCACAGAAGATGCATTTGTCTAATATTTGGCATTTATTCATTAAATGGGTGTGTAAAACTGAGTTGTCTATTTCATCTGTGCCTATAATTTCTTTTTATAAAAAATTAAAAATATTTAGAAACAACATAAAAGGTATCATGTAACTGCAAAGATATTAGCTGTATGAAAATACTGTTACATATTATTGAAACCAGCCAAGTTACATGTTTTTTAATTTCTTGTTACCACCCACACATATTGTCATGAAGGAAAATGCACCAAATTAAAATTCAAGACATTTGAAAAACTATTCAGAATTTTGCAGAACTGTCATTATTTAAGCAGTTTAGAGAAAACTGTGCTTTACGGAAAAACAGCCAACACACATAAAAAAGAATTAGGTTGGTGCAGAGTACCTCATCTAAATTCAGAGAGAGGGAGGACACTAAACAAGTCAGATTAATATAGAGAAATGGGTTGTTTTCCCAGAATCATTTTGTAATCAGGTAATGTATCACATTATCCAATCATCTCTGACAGGAAGGTTGCTTTATCCTACCTTGACTAAGCAGAGCAGTGTAAGCTGCATCACTTGAAATTATAGCTTTTCAAATTGAATTATATTATTTTACATCAGCTATGTCAGGGCTTTTACAAATTGTTAATCTCCTGGTAAACATTCTCACATCTAAAACACAAGTAATATTTACAAGCAAAGTGAATGTGTTAGGGAAATGTAACAGATAGTTATTGTGCATAAATTGCTTGCTGTCCCTTGGGACTAGAAAATGAGACATTGCATCTCGTAGGGGCATTCTAAAAGGAATATTGATAAGTAAATAAAATCACTGAACATTTGGTAAATTGCCATTTCAATGAATCATGTCTTCTAGATTCAGGAGGTAGCACCTTTCAGGAAAGAAGGAAAATTGGGAAATGGATATGAAAGCATTCTAAAAATGAATTAAGAAAACTTTGACCTTTAATATTGAGAGTTCACATTTAGAAATGTAAAAGCGTTTTTTACTTCATATATAACAAACTGAGTAGTTATTATATAAGCATGAATATCACAAAACACAGCATTTACTCAGCCTTCTTCTTTGTCAAATATGAGCATAAAAAAAAACAAAAGAGTTCTTCTAAGAAAGTATTAGAACCTAGAAAGGCAATGAAGAGGGTACCCAGTTGTGATTCTTAAGTGAATATTTATGCTAATATACATAAAAAGCAAAATATCCTATATGCCAGAAAGCGAATAGAATACATTCAGATTATCTTCACTCAAAATTGAAATATCATGGTTTTCAGGTCCTGAAATTTTTTATTTTTCTTATTTTCAGTTATATATCTGGTATTTAATAGTTGTGTACTTTTAAAAGCAATGATTTTAAGTGTTTATGAATTTTCATTAGCATGTAAGTTCATTTTAATGACCCCATTTTTTCATTAACTCTAATAAAAATTTAATGAATATTCCTGAACAATTTTAATTAATTTTATACTTTATAAAAGTATAGGAAGTACATCATTTAAGTTTTCTAAGGAAAAACTTTCACATCTTCCCTACAGTTTTGTAGAAACCTCATAGAGAGAATTGTGATTTATTTGATTTTTGATACTAAATTGGAACCTAAAGCACATATTTGGGAAAATCTATCTGAATGTTTGGATAAACCACATTAGGGATATGTTACTCTTGACTCTGCATCTTTGTATTTACACGGTATGTATTATATAAGATACTAAGTAACTTAGGATCTAAGTAACTCAGGTTTTAGCTTTTCAATTAGAATGCAATCATCTTAAAGAATTCTTTCCAGCATTTTTTTGGTTTAAGTCACCTATAGAGAGAAGTAAAGTGTTCTAAATGCAAAGATTCCTCAATCGATATGTTTGAAATGAACTATATTGTAATGAAAAACTGTCACTCTCTAGACTGTAGCTTATGTTCATGTGTGCTAATAAATTAATTCATTTGGTCAACAAAAATTTTGGTGATATCATCTGTCAAGTTCTAAACTGGACACTGTAGTTGCAGACAGGAATGTCCATTGCTTTCACAATGGTTTGTCTCTAATCATTTCAAAGGGTCTATAGCAAAGCATGAAGTGTGGAACTGTTTAATTGTAATGATCTCCTTGTCTTATTCCATTATACTTTATTATCCAAGCAACTAATACTCTACATTTCTTATAAATGGCACATCAGCTCTCAAGCCATTTCTTTAGACTCCTGCTTTTTTCACTTCCTTGCTTTTTTTACTTGCTTGCTTCCTTGCAGCTTCATTGAGTCCTCTGAAATTCAATATGTTAAACGGATATTCAATTAATGCTAGCCTACTATAATAAGGCAGTTATGGGGTACCAAATGGGAGCATAGGAATCACTGCTTTTAAAATCATCTTTAAGACCTTTCTGACTAGTGTTGCAACCAAAGCAGTTTGACACAGCAAAAGAGAATGCAATGAACCAATTTGTGGTGAATATGGTATTATCTTCGGTATGTAAAGCTTAAGGAATTATTCTGGGGCTCTAGGGCAGGTGACAAGTACCTTCTTGGTTGCAGAAGAGTTAGGCTTATCTGAGGATGAATAAATGAAAGAATGGGATGTGTGCTATTTATCTTTTACTACCTAGTACATGTTATTAGGCCTGGCATATGGTTGGTGCCTTCCTATTTTCTTACTTTGAAGGCCATTTGAAAATTAAAACATTCGACTTCTATGAAATATCACTGCACTATAATAAAATACACTTCTTTGACACCAAAATGCTTATTTTCATATTTCTTTTTCTTGAAGTTTTGCAATTTGACAGGACTCATGCTTTATCCTTTTTTGGAATTGCCTCTAATCTTTTTTCAAGAATTTTTTTCATAAAATAGAGCAAGTCTTCAAATACTATTCCATTTCTGGTTATAAAATCTAAAGAATACAAAAAGTAGAATCCAATTTGAAAAGTCTTCAAGATAAATATTTTCTTGTAAACAGAGCCATTCCTTCAGGGATAGTTCTATAACCAGGAGTGCATGAAACCCCGGGGATAATGAAATGATTTCATTTTCCATTTGTTTAGGAAAGGCCAGAAGGCTATTTATGTACTAATAGGTTTATTAATAAAACTGAAAAAGCAATAACCTCACCTGTATAGTGATCAGTGAAGCCAGAGATAATGGAAAACCAACTTTATATAAAAGGAAATTTTATGGCTTTCATGACTACCTTTGATTTTTTTTTAAAATAATGATTGTTTGATGAGACTCTCTTTTTTATTGTTTACATATATCTCTGTGCATTTCATTTTAAACTAAATGAAAAAATATTAAGGTAAAACATTTTTCTTTGCCTGACTATGATCAAACACAAAAAAGCCACTTGTAAATTAATAAAACTCCTGCACATTAATGTTGCTCATTATAATCATCTTGTAAAGCTATTAATTTGGTGACTTTGCTAAGTTACATCCTCATCAGCATATGGCCTTAGCCAAGTTTGCAATGACCATTATAATCAAT
Source organism: Lynx canadensis (assembly GCF_007474595.2). Taxonomy (NCBI): domain Eukaryota; kingdom Metazoa; phylum Chordata; class Mammalia; order Carnivora; family Felidae; genus Lynx; species Lynx canadensis. Next base: position 67,898,391 of record NC_044306.2, read on the forward strand.
TCTTTCAAAGTAAGTTATGCATTTTAATGAAAGGTCTACAAGAAAAACGAACTGGCTATTTCCAGCACTTGTAACTCTGTGGCTGGACTATAAAAGGAAAAAAAAATTGGAGGAAGAATTTTGAAAATCAATTATTCTATGTGTGCTAAAATAAAATATAGATTCTACAGTTATGTTTATATGCATGAAAGTGATCACCACAAAAAAAAAAGTTTAACCAGCCTGTTAATAATACTCATCTTCAGGAGAAATGCTGTTTTATATGAAAAACATCATTTTGCCAGATGTTCATTCATATTTGATAGGAAATACAATAAATAGTTCATTGTTTGCCTTTAAAATTAAATATAGATTAATACCACCAAGTCTAGATCTCAGACACTCTCCACTTTAGGAAGAACATGTCCAAATAAGACTCTACCTATATTTTCTGATAATTTAATTTGATTGTGTTTAACTAGTAAATATAATCAACTTGATGAGATATGCCATGAATGCCTTTAAGTGATCAGATCATTGTTAATTTGATGATTTCATGTACAAACGGCCCAAGACAATATAATGGCTAAACATTATTAGAATACTGAGTGTTTAGATTTTAAAAAAATGTTTAAAAAATAAATTTTTAAGAATTCGCTTTTGATTAAACTTAGACATGTTACAATTAGCAAAAGAAACAGCTTAGAGATATAGTGAATTCAAGAGAGCAAGAAGGCTAAATTGAGTTGAACTATATAGAGAAAAGGAGCAATAATTATAATTAGGTAAGCAAAGCAATGTGTAAAGTGTGAGACAAAATGGATTCAGTCAGAAAAAAAGGTAGAAGTGAGACCAGTTAAGATAGAAATACCATGAGATACATTTGAATCATCTTATGATGAGACAGGAGACATAGGAGACATTGTATCATCTGATATGATATTTGCATGAACTATCCAAAGAAATGTTTTAGATATTTATAAATATATTATTTAAAATTGTTAAAGTAAAACAACAAATAGCAAATTTGATCCTTTATAAGGTTGGCATGGAATATATAGAAAATATTTTTCTATAATGGATGTAATATCAGGGTATCTCCTACTTCAAAAGCTGCCAAGGAGTGCAGTGTGGACAAGTGAAAATATGACAAAACCGCTACAAAGAACACATATATTTACTATAGATAATAAATGTTTGATAGTAGATTAAGTGCTTCTTTACAATGTGAGAGAAAAAAATTTTGAAGGTGAATAAAGAATTCCATATGCTAGTCACTGGAAAGGAAATTATGAGACTACAAGAAATTCTGGATTATTTTATAAGGAAAGATGCTTAGATTTAATTTCTGATGCTTGAAGGAGAAACATTGTTGTTCACTTTTGAGAATATTTGAGTCAAGTTTTTCTTTTTTTTTTTTTTTTAATTTTTTTTCAACGTTTATTTATTTTTGGGACAGAGAGAGACAGAGCATGAATGGGGGAGGGGCAGAGAGAGAGGGAGACACAGAATCGGAAGCAGGCTCCAGGCTCTGAGCCATCAGCCCAGAGCCTGACGCGGGGCTCGAACTCACGGACCGCGAGATCGTGACCTGGCTGAAGTCGGACGCTTAACCGACTGCGCCACCCAGGTGCCCCAAGTCAAGTTTTTCTTAATATCTATTCCAGATCTATGATTCCATGATTTTATGAGCAAAGAACCTTAGGAAATGTAAGCATATAAACACAAGGCTTTTTTATTCTTTAGTGTAAGTGTTCTTTTCCCTTTTTAAAAATAGTGTATTTCTGCTTCTCAGTGGTTTTCAGCACTTTTTGGAGAGTCAAGGCTTCCATTTATGAATCTCAAAAAAAATCCATCTTTTCCCCCAGAAAATTATTTTATTAATTTCCTAGAATATTTTCCAAATTAGTTGGGAATATTCACAGATCCTCTGATGTGAAGTTAATAACCACTGATGTAAACTGTACATTCCTAAATATCCTGTTCCTAGGAATAGGATAATGAACAAGTACTACACTAGTTGAACAGAAGCATCAATTTATCCATACCAACATTCCCTACTACCACAATGGGATCCAAGGAAGTGGATTTAGATTGGGTCTACACAGCTAAAAAAGGGAAGACTTGAGAATTGCCCAGTGATTTAGAATTGTTCACAAACTGCTATTCTATATATTCCACTTCAAGGCATCTATTAACCCCCTCCCAGTCTTTCCATCTTTTTTCCCAAACTTGTCTAACTTATTGAGACAAAAAATAACTCCAATGTGCTTTCCAGATTCATAAGCGTATTCATTGGTAATCTAAACAATTGCATCTAGGATAGTTTTCAAGGCCTATATTTTGGAGAATAAATTAAAATGACTATTGCATAGCAGTGTATCAAAAGCTGAAAATTGGATATTTTCCATCTATATAATCCTATGTGACAAAAATGAAGAGAATATTCAAGTATATTCCTGAGTGAGGTTTTGCTTGAAGAGTGTAGATTTTTTTTCAACATGATTTTATGTCCCTCACGTAATATTTATTACTATATTACATACAAGAGAGCTACAATTCAGTTCAACTCAAAAATAGTAAACACTATTTTAGAGCTGACAAATCTTTTTAGTACCATGATAATTATTTTATTTCTAAAACTTTATATTTTCTGTTTTGAGTTGTACAGCACAAAAACATACGCATCTTCAATTGAAGCTATGATAAACTGGTGACCTTGTTATTATCTCAATTGTATTCTGTATGATTTTAAGTATAACAATGTAACATTTCACTCTCCCAGTGCTCGAACCCTTAAACACAGTTCATGCTTTAAGATTTGAAGATTCTATGAGATCTGCTCAAGGTTGAAAAATATTTTTTGAGTCTTTATACTGATTTTTTCAAGTCTAAAAATACCAATTCAACTAAATACTTTCAAATAAACTCTCCCAACCAATTAAAAAATGCACGGACAAAGTACATTTGAGTTAAGAAGCTTCAGATGCAGGTTTACAGCCTAGTAAAACTATTTCACTTAGCATCCTTTCTCATTTGCAATTTCTATAGCACTATTATTAGTATTACACAAAAGAATGCTGGCAAATGGTTTGGATTCTCTGGCATCTTGAAACAGTAAATGCAATTAAACTTGAAAAAAATAGATCACTTTTCAAACACTTGGCAACCTTTTTAAAGAAACGCAAAAGTAGAGAAAAGTACTCAGGGAGGCTTTCTCAACAACTTTGTAGGAAGATTGGGGAAAGAAACACTTCACCAAATAATAGCAGAGTCCTCACTGCCAATCAGTGCATTTATTACTTTCTCTTACTGAAAATATTCTGCAAAAAAAGTGCTTTTTAGAGTACAATAAACCTGATTGTTTGTGACACACTTGGTATAAGAGATCACATTTCCTAAAAAATAACCTCAGAAAAAACCTATGTAAAATGTTTTATTCATATGTCTGTATATAAAAGATCATAAAGATACTGCCAATGGTAAAACATATTTTCCATGGATAAATTGACATTAGTATGGAGAGTTTTTGTTTTAATTTTCATTATTAATTAAAGTTACTGGCTTTGGTATGATGCCAAGCTAACAACAGGTATGGAATGTTTCAGCCAGGTGGAACTTTTCATCCTCTGTGAAGTCCACTGGGAATCTTAGTTTCCTCTGATATCCTTAGTATTTAGTAACATTGTAAGATATAGTCTTGGAACATTAATTTTAAATATGTTCATTTAAAGAAGGTTAATATCATGAAAACATAAATGAACTCATCAGTAAAATAAATCAAACTATCACTGAGAAACAGAATAAAAATATCCAGTGAAGAGCTATGCTTACATGACTCTGTTTTCGTGAGTATGAAGCATATATTAGCATCTTTTACAACCATCCAGAAATGTCAGATTTATATCAGAATAACAGAAAATATCCCTTTAAAAATTGTGACATTTGTTTTAGGGGAACTGTTTGTTCTCATTCATGAGACTGTAAGGGTCTGAGGAGACATACAGCCCACATCTAGTTTAAGTATATAATACCCAATAATACTTACTTAGCAAATATGTATTATAAACCTGTTATATTCCAATGATAGAATCCAGATTTTAGTGAAAGAGACATACCACAAAGAAATGACTAAAATAATTAATAAATGAAAATTTGGGAAGTGCTAGGTGGCCACTTAGCTACTTTAGTTAAGAGAATAGAGAAAGGTTCACCTAAAAAAGCAATTTTTAGGCCTATTCTTGATTCTAGGTGAGAAGGTCCTAGACATATACAAGGTTGGGGAAAACCATTTCTATACAAAATCAATCCTCCAAAAGAGCATTCAGTACTGACTACACATTGCTGTGCTAGATACTATACAAGGTCAGTGCAGAATTGCTTTTCATTACACTTTACTCATATATTTTTTTATTATCTTACATAGTAACTCAAAAACGGAACACTGGATTTAAGTGATTCTGTCTTTGCAGTTTTGTAGAGAATATTTTCTCCTATTCAGGCCACAAATCCTTTCTTCTTAGCATCATAGACTATCAATTAAAACTAGGTCAGCAACTCTAGAGGTTTAAAAAAGCCACATTAATATCTCTGACATTTCTGCTGATGTTGGTTGTACTTTTTGCTCTGGTGCAGTGGTGAATGCATTCTGGAGCCTCAAATCATTAATGACTTCGTTCTGAAATTAATAAATCAGGTAAATGACATCAGATACTATAATCTAAATTGTATGCTGTGTAGAAAACTGTAAGTCACACCAATATATATTTTGTTGCATTCACGTTCAAGTTGCTTTCTATGTAAAAATGTTCCTTATTTTAATAAAAGGGAATATGACTTAGGATCAGAAAGTCTGTCACCACATTTAATTAAAGTTATTACTTCTTGGATTGTATGGTTAGATGAAAAGAGTAAGGTTTAATTATTTTGTAACCAGCCAAAATAAGAGCTGATGCCAGTTTTTCTACTGAGTTATCTCACCATACACAATGTTTCAAATCTCATTCAGTTTAGATAACGGGTCTTTTCAAAAAGTTTTTCTTTAAGTTCTAGTTAGTTACCATACAGTGTCATAGTTTCAGGGGTACAATTTAGTGATTCAGCACTTCCGTACAAGTGCACTCCTTAATCCCCACACCTGGTTACCATCAGTTTTTTGTAGCAAGAATCTGTTTCTTAGTTTGCCTTTCTCTTTTTTCCCCTTTGCTCATTTGTTTGTTTCTTAAATTCCACATGAGTGAAATCATATATTTGTCCTTTTCTGATTGACTTATTGTCTGTAGCTCCATCCATGTCATTGCAAATGGCAAGATTTCATTTTTTATGACTAATGTTCCACTCTCTCTATATATACCACCTCTTTTTTAAAATGTTCATTTATTTATTCATTTTGAGAGACAAAGAGAGAGAGGGAGTTGGGGAGAGGCAGAAAGAGAAGGAGACAGAATCCCAAGCAGGCTCACCTCTGTCAGAGCAGAGCCAGCTTCAGGGCTTGAACTCACAAACTGTGAGATCATGACCTCAGCTGAAATGGAGTCTGATGCTGAACTGACTGAGCCACTCAGGCGCACCTATACCACCCCGTTTTTATCTGTTCGTCAATCGATGCACACTTGGGCTATTTCCGTAATCCGGCTATTTAGGTAGTACTGCCATAAACATCAGGGTGCATCTATCCCTTCAAATAAGTATTTGTGTATTCTTTAGGTAAATACCTACTACTGCAAATGCTGGGTTGTAGAGTAGTCCCATTCTTAACATTTTGAGGCAACCCCACACTGTTTTCCAGAGTGGCTGCACCTGTTTGCATTCCCACCAGCAGTGTAGGAGGGTTCCCCTTTCTCTGCATCCTCACCAAGGCCTGTCACTTCTTGTGTTGTTGATTTTAGCCATTCTGACAGGCGTGAGGTGATGATATCTCATTGTAATTTTGATTTGCATTTCCTTGATAATGAGTGTTTCCATGCGTCAGTGTTTTTGAGCAAGAAATTTTGTGCTCTCATGGATAACAAATACTCAATTTTTTGGTCATGAGTCATTTCAAATTTGTGAAAGGAAGGTACCTGGTTTATAAGAATGTTTTAAGGGTTAAGTTGCATAATATACTTAAAGTTCTTTTACCGTGTTGACACGTGGTAAACATTAAAAACTGAGGGTTATTGGAGCACCTGGGTGGCTCAGTCAGTTAAGTGACTGACTCTTGATTTTGGCTCAGGTCATGATCTCACCATTTGTGGGTTTGAGCCCCACATTAGACTCTGCACTGACAGTGAAGAGACTGCTTGGGATTCTTTCTCTCCTTCTCTCTCTGCCCCTCCCCTGCTCACTCACTCTCACTCTCTCCCTCTCCCTCTCAAAAATAAATAAATATTTAAAAACTAAAAATAAAAATTGAGAGCTATTAATTACTGCTATTGCAGATTGAAAGTGAGATTGTGTTTGTATAAAATAGTAAAGTGTTCTTTTACTTTCCAGCACTTTTCCATATGTTGTAATCATCCACATTCTATCCATCATTTAGGATCCCCAATTATAAACTTGAGTATTAATGTGGGTCATCTTCCTTTATTTCAACTCAATGTGAAGAGATCAGTTGGAGTCAATGACTAAGAAAGGTTTAGAGAGTCCATACAAACCTAAGAATACATTAAAAATAAAATGATTAGAATGCTTTAACATTTTTTTTCAAAAGAGATGTTAGAAAAAAATATTCTCAAAAGTTTTAAATTGTTTCTTTGAATGATTTTTCAAATGTTGGGAGATTTATTCTTTTTTCAAAAAAACATTCTAATATAACAAATCATAGATTTTAGTCAAGAAAATAAATGGGGGCAAAATAGGAAATACTTCTGGAAGAATTTCAACTCTGTACTATTGCCAAAAAATATTGTTGAATTTGCCTTTTCTATTTTTAAATTTTTTTAATGTTTATTTATTTTTGAGAGAGAGAGACAGAGTACAAGCAGGGGAGAGGCAGAGAGGGAGGGAGACACAGAATCAGAAGCAGGCTCCAGGCTCTGAGCTGTCAGCACAGAACCCAACGCAAGGCTCAAACTCACAAGCTGTGAGATCATGACCTGAGCTAAAGTTGGACGCTTAACTGACTTAGCTACCCAGGCACCCTTGAATTTGACCTTTCAAACAGAATTAAATAATTTTAAATCACGCAATCTATTGCTAAAGAGAAGTGCAAAGTTTTACTTACTCTTATTACCTAGTTAAAATGAAAATAGCCTGCAAAGAGGTCTATCTTGAGAAGTTTGACCAAACAGGAAAGGACAGGTCCATAGCCCCTTATGTGGAAAATTTGGGGGGTCAGGTGAAACTCTGAATATTTCATTTTAAGAAAGGTAAAGAAACACCAATTGTGTATAACTGACACCTCAATAACAACAGTATCCCTAAATCAAATATTATGTTAGAAATTCCATTAATTTTTGTAGACTAAAACACATGAGTGTTCAAGAGAAGTTAGTTAAGACTATAAAGAGACTTGCCAGTTAAAGTCTGATAATGTTTTGACCAGCTAAATTAAATTTAAAAAATCTTTATTTTTTTTTTTTTGGTCAACTTATTTGGATATCTGGATTGTGGTAGAACAGTTGTGTAGGAAAACAGGGTTCTATTTGGAGAGAGATGTGACTGTACAAGGTTTTTTTTCTCTTGTTTTGGTTTTCTACAAAAGCTACCAAAACATATCTAAAAAATTATTCTGGTGATCCTAATAAAGAAGCAGCTAAAGATTGAAGAGAGATAGGACATTTCTAATAGAATTCAGGTCCCTGTGGAGTCAATTTGTAAGAAACTATGGAGGACACAGAGAGGGGCTGCATTGTCACAGAGGGATGCCATAACCCAGAGAAAAGGAAAGAAAGGGAATAAATTCAGAGAATTTATTCATGTAGTAGAGGAAAGATAACAGGATTCATTAAAAACACATTTTAATTTCCATTTATTTATTTTTGAGAGACAGAATGAGACAGAGCATGAGCGGAGGAGGGGCAGAGAGAGGGAGACACAGAATCTGAAGCAGGTTCCAGGCTCTGAGCTGTCAGCACAGAGCCTGATGTGGGGCTTGAACTCATGAACGGTGAGATCATGACCTCAGCCGAAGCCGGACACTTAACTGACTGGGCCACCCAGGCTCCCCAACAGGACTCATTTTTAATAATTTTTATTTTCTCTGTGAAATGTGATAAAAAGATATTGCCAGAGAGTTTATAAAGCAGATGGCGAGTCCACTGTGAAATAACTGTATGAAATAGTCTTTGGTGAATATGGGAGAGCAAAAATAACTTGAAAAATACTGCTATACGAGGCATTAGTTGCATCAATATAGTTAAACTTGGATAAATTAAGATTAATACACAATCATTTTCTACATATAAGGGTCTGTTCTCACAGACCTGGCCTACATATTAAAGAGAGAGAGAGAGAGAGAGAGAGAGAGAGAGCGAGCTAAGACAAAGTCACCTTCCTTCCTGTAAATTAAATCCCAGCGCAAGAGAAATTTCACTCTATCGTAAAGACATTCAGAAATTAAACTCTTGGAGCACCTGTGTGGCTCAGTCAGTTGAGCATCCAATTTTTGATTTCAGCTCAGGTTATAATCTCATGATTGTGAGATCCAGCCCTGCATTGAGCCCTATTCTAACAGCAAAGAGCCAGCTTGGGATTCTCTCTCTCCCTCTCCCTCTGCCCCTTCCCTGCTCACTCTCTCTCTCTCCCTCTCAAAATAAATAAACTTTTAAAAAGGTAAATTAAACTCTCAAAGATACATTTGGAATATTTCTCAATTTGTTTAAGCTTATTGTGCAGAAAAGTATGAGAACAGACTCTAGGGTAAGAATTTTCAAAACTGCTGCTGAAATATCAAGTTATTATAGCCAAATTAGAAAAATTACAGCAAATTAGAAAAGTACTTCATATAAAATCAATTTTTTACCTCACATAATCACATGATGAACATTTCTGCAGAACTATATGTGCTATTTAATTTTAAGATAAAAAATGAAAGTGTCAACATAATGAATGGTTGATTTTTCATGAAAGAGTCATGATCTTTTACAAGTTACCATGATCTTCCATTGCTGTGTGCCGATCTGATAGAGTATTTGAATCATGTGTTGTAGAAAACTCATTTTATTTCACAAATTCATCTGGGGCAAGCACCTGAATCCTATTAGCAATTACAAATCATGTAAAACACATTTCCTTCGCTAGCCATGGCATTTTCTCTGTGAGAAACATCTTTCATCTCCTCCTGAGGGAACCGTATAATATAAAAGAATCTCACTGAAAATGTGTATCAAGAATTGTTTCTTGATTACAGTGTCATGCATCATGGTGCTGTGGTTTAAAGTCTTTGTGCTTCCCTTCAAAACACTGGTTTTCGAGCACTTCTATAACAGCAACTCAAAAACGTAATGTCCTGAAACCTGGCACTCGAATTGCAAACTGAGATGAATACTTTTTTATAAGAATTAGTGCAAGTCACTCAAGCCATTTCATTTTTTTAAAATGGAGTTTCTAGGACTTTTCTAGTCATCCACAAATAAAACATGTTCTCAGTACTTTTAAAGATTAATAGTTCAGCAATATGTTGTGCAACAGCAAGATAAAAATTAAATAAAGGCTGATGCCAGGAAAACTTACTTTTTTATTCTGGGATATAAAGAACAAAAAAGACCGAATATTGCTCTCAAGTGCTTTTCAAATAGCAATGGGATAGCAACTATTCTCAACATACTAAATACAAATCAAATTTATAATCTCTATCTCAGATCCTCAAGTTATTTAGGTTTTATTAGACTGAGTGCATTAAGGGCTATACACACACACATACTGCAAAAGGATATTTGACTCAATGATTCAGGTAATCTATGGTAGGGTGAGCAACCTCTGTGTGAGGGCAGTGTTTTGGGTTCTGAAGTGATTTCACAGATATTGATACAGAAAAAAATAGATACATGGAAAGTTTTGCACTGTTTGCTTACAAACCCTATTTGACTTTACATAAAGATAGAGAAATTTCAAGTATGTCTCATTTCTAAGAGTACCACCCTTCTAGATGTGATCAAGACCACAAGTGGGAGGCAAACCATAAGAGACTTAAACACAGAGAACAAACTGAGGGTGGAAGGGAATGGGGAGGTGGAAAGGCTGGGAAAATGGGTGATGGGCATTGAGGAGGGCACTTGTTGGGATGAGCAGTTGGTGTTTTATGTAAGTGATGAATCACGGGAATCTACTCCCAAAGCCAGGAACATACTGTATACACTATATGTTAGCTAACTTGACAATAAATTATATATATTAAAAAAAAAAAAAGACAAGTCACTCCATTGGTTCTACTCCGTTGTGTCATGTCCTAATGGAATAATATGCTTCCAAATGAGGAGGCTGCCTTAGACATCATTTTTAAACTTATCACATGGCATATCAACTCACTTGGGACTAAAATTGCATAAGGAAGATGAATTAAGTGCTGAGTGAATTGTCTTTATTCAAGACTATAATTCTGATAAGAATGGGTGATTTCAAGGAATCACTAAACAGATCAAATGCCTTTCAAATTTAGGTTACCAATTTTACCTGTGTCCATCAATGATTGGCTTTAATGATTATGTTGACAGTTTTAGTCCATTTCCTTCTGTGTTAGGAAAACACTACACACTGGCATTCTATAAGGAAAGAAAGAGAGAGAGAGAGAGAAAGAGAGACAGAAAGAAAGACAGAAAGACAGGAAGGAAGGAAGGAAGGAAGGAAGGAAGGAAGGAAGGAAGGAAGGAAGGAAGGAAGGAAGGGAGGGGAGCCAAGATGGCAGAACAGCATGGAAGTTTTTTGTGTGTCTCACATCCATGAAATACAGCCAGACCAACAGTAAACCATCCTGCACACCTAGAAAACTGATTGGAGGATTAACACAACAATCTGCACAACCTGAACCACAGAATTCAGCAGGTACATGGCACAGAGAGGTGAACTTGGGGAGTGAGAAGCCGCAATGGGAAGGGAGCTGCTTTTGTGGGCAGAGAGAGGATGGAGACGGGGGGGGGGGTTATACAGGAAAAGTACCCCTCCCCAAAAGCAGCTGGAGACAAAGTGGAAAACTGGAAATAGCCACAGGGACTAAACTAAAAAGGGAGAAAGGAGAAAGGAGAGGATTTAAATTCCATTAAGACTGTAAATAAGGGGAGCGCAAAGTCTGCAACTCCACAGCTCAATACCTGGCAGTGCTTAAATCCCCAGGAACAGAGTGGGGTCCAGGAGGTTATTGGTCCACATGGGGAAAAGCGGTTCCACTGCTGGAAGGACATTAGGTAGAGACTGTTGAGGCCACCTGGTCCCAGCCGACCCCAGAGAACGGCCACATTCACTGATGCTGGAACAAGGTCTTTAAGGGTGAAGCCTGGTGCCAGATGTGTGTTGTGATTTTCCATAATCCCCGAAAAGCTGCTGCTACACTATCTCTCGAACTTTTTCTGGGACGGGCTGGCATCTGGCCACAGTCTCTGGGCAGCAGCAGCAGGGTCCAGAAAGCATTCCTGGGTATGGCTGACATTCGACCATTGCTCAGTGAGACCCTCCTACAGAGGGGCTGAATGGGTCAAAGTTGCAGTCCTTCAGAAGTAAGGGACCAGGGAAAACACTCACATCTGAGACAAAACTCGGGATAGAAGTACTTCCTGGGGCTTGGTCATGGACAGTGAAAAGGCGGGGAGTGGATGAAAGCTGAAGACAGAGGACAGGTGCATGATTGCTGATCAGGAGAACAGAGTTGCCATACTGGAGACTGGGTAGCTGGGTGATGCCATTTTTCACAGCTCCCACGCATGCACATATGCACCTATGAGTGCCACAACAACCCACCCCAGTAGGAGAGCAGCGCCATCTACTCAAGAATGGAGTTGTTACACTGAGCTCCGCCCAACTGGGCCAATTTCCCTCAAGAACACAAGTCTCACTGCCTGCTTAGTTTATGGACTATAAAGTGGTTCATAGTCTGACTTCTAAGGGAAAATGAAGTAATTTCAATCGTATTTCAATCTGTTAGCAGGTCCATCTATTCAATTTTCTTTTTTTTTCTCTTTTTCACTTCTTTTCTTTTTCTTGAATACATAAAGAGAGAAGATGCAGTTTTATTTTCAATTTTTATTACAAATATTTTTAATTTTTTACTATTTTTTACTTTTATGTAATTTTTTCAAATTATTGTTTATTTCCATCATTTTATTTTAGTCTACTACAGTGTATTCACTTTTTCAAATTTTCAAACGATGCCATTTTTCTTTTTTTCTCTTTTTTGTTTCTTTTCTTTTTCTTGAATACAGAAAGAGAAAAAAATCATTTTACTTTTAATTTTAATTAAAAATATTTTTAATTTTTTTCTACTATATTCCTTACTTTTGCGTATTTTTTCAAATTCTATTTTACTTCCATCATTTCATTTTAGTCTATTCAGTGTATTCATTTTTTCAAATTCTCAAGTGATTTCTCCCCCCACTTTTTCTCTAATCTATCAAACCACTTTCAACACCCAAACCAAAACACACCTAGGATCTAGCATCATTTATTCAATTGTGTGTGTGTGTGTACGTTTAATTTTTTAATTTTAATATTTTTTAATTTTAATTTTCTACCTCAATTCCTTTTCTCCCTGGAAAACAATGAAATAAAGGAATTCACCCCAAAAGAAAGAGCATGAAGAAATGACAGGGATTTACCCAACACAGATACAAGCAAGATGTCTGAACAAGAATTTAGAATCACGATAGTCAGAATACTAGCTGGAGTCGAAAATAGACTAGAATCCCTTTCTGCGGAGATAAAAGAAGTAAAAATGAGTCAGGATGAAATAAAAAATGCTATAACTGGGCTAGAATCATGGATGGGTGCCGCAGCGGCAAGGATGGATGAGGCAGAACAGAGAATCAGTGATGTAGAGGACAAACTTATAGAGGATAATGAAGCAGGAAAAAAGGGAGATGAAAGCAAAAGAGCACGATTTAAGAATTAGAGAAATCAGTGACTCATTAACAAGGAACATCAGAATCATAGGGGTCCCAGAAGAGGAAGAGAAATAGGGCTAGAAAAGTTATGTGAGAAAATCATAGCGGAAAACTTTCCTAACCTGGGGAAAGACACAGACATCAAAATCCAGGAAGCACAGAGGACCCCCATTAGATTCAACAAAAACCAACCATCAACAAGGCATCATAATCAAATTCACCAAATATTCAGGCAAGGAGAGAATCATGAAAGCAGCAAGGGGAAAAAAGTCCCTAACCTACAAGGGAAGACAGATCAGGTTTGCAGCAGACCTATCCACAGAAACTTGGCAGGCCAGAAAGGAGTGGCAGGATATATTATATTCAAAGTGCTGAATCAGAAAAATATGCAGCTAAGAATTCTTTATCCAGCAAGGCTGTCATTCAAAATAGAAGGAGAGACAAAGAGATTCCCAGACAAACAAAAATGAAAGGAGTTCATGACCACTAAACCAGCCCTGCAAGAAATTTTAAGGGGGACTCTCTGAGGGGAGAAATGATGAAAATATAAATACATACATACATACATACATACATACATACCAAAAGCAACAAAGATTAGAAAGGACCAGAGAACACCACCAGAAACTCCAACTCTACAAGCATCATAATGGCAATAAATTCATATCTTTCAGTACTCATTCTAAACGTCAGTGGACTCAATGCTCCAATCCACAAGACATAGGGTAACAGAATGGATAAGAAAACAAGACCCATCTTTATGCTGTGTACAAGAGACCCACTTTAGACTTAAAGACACCTTCAGATTGAAAGTAAGGGGATGAAGAACCATCTATCATGCTAATGGTCAACACAAGAAAGCTGGAGTAGCCACACTTATATCAGACAATCTAGACTTTAAAATAAAGATGATATCAAGAGATGCAGAAGGGCGTTATATCATAATCAAGGGGTCTATCCATCAAGAAGACGTACAATTGTAAACATTTATGAGCCAAATGTGGAAGCACCCAAATATATAAATCAATTAATCACAAACATAAAGAAACTCATTGATACTAATACCATAATAGAAGGAGACTTCAACACCCCACTGACAGCAATGGACAGATCATCTAATCAAAAAATCAACAAGGAAACAATGGCTTTGAATGACACACTGGACCAGATGGACTTAACAGATATATTCAGAACATTTCATCTTAAAGCAGCAGAATATATATTCTTCTCCAGTGCACATGGAACATTCTCCAGAATAGGTCATATACTGGGACACAAATCAGCCATCAGCAAGTACAAAAAGATTGAGACCATACCATGCATATTTTCAGACCACAACTCTAGGAAACTTGAAATCAACCACAAGAAAAAATTTGGAAAGGTAACAAATATTAGGAGACTGAAGAACATCCTACTAAAGAATGAATGGGCTAACCAAGAAGTTAAAGAGGAAATTAAAAAGTATATGGAAGTCAATGAAAATGATAACACCACAACCCAAAACCTCTGGGATGCAGCAATTTGGTCATAAGAGCAAATTGTAAAGCAATCCAGACCTTCCTAAAGAAGGAAGAAAGATCTCAGATACACTACCTAACCTTACACCTTAAGGAGCTAGAAAAAGAACAGCAAATAAAACCCAATACCAGGAGAATACAGGAAATAATAAAGATTAGGGCAGAAATTAATGCTATTGAAACCAAAAAAAAAAACCAGAGTAGAACAGATCAATGAAACCAGAAGCTGGTTCTTTGAAAGAATTAACAAAATTTCTCAATACCCCTCACCCACCCTCCCCTTCCTCCCAGCCCCCATCAACCCTCAGTTTGTTCTCAGTTTTTAAGAGTCTCTTATGGTTTGGCTCCCTCCCTCTCTAACGTTTTTTTTTTTTCCTTGCCCTCCCCCATGGTCTTCTGTTAAGTTTCTCAGGATCCACATAGGAGTGAAAACATATGGTATCTGTCTTTATCTGTATGACCTATTTCACTTAGCATAACACTCTCCAGTTCCGTCCACATTGCTACAAAAGGCCAGATTTCATTCTTTCTCATTGCCATGTAGTATTCCATTGTGTATATAAACCACAACTTCTTTATCCATTCATCAGTTGATGGACATTTAGGCTCTTTCCATAATTTGGCTATTGTTGAACATGCTGCTATAAACATTGGGGTACAAGTGTGGTTTTGATTGAGGAGGGCACCTTTGGGTGAGCACTGGGTGTTGTATGGAAACCAATTTGACAGTAAATTTCATATTAAAAATAAATAAATAAATAAATAAATAAATAAATAAATAAATAAAAGAATTAACAAAATTGATGAACCACTAGCCAGTTTGATCAAAAAGAAAAAGGAAAGGAGAAAAATAAATAAAATCAAGAATGCAAGAGGAGAGATCACAACCAACACAGCAGAAATAAAAACAATAATAAGAGAATATTATGAGCCAATAAAATTATATGCCAATTATTACATGCCAATAAAATAGGAAATCTGGAAGAAATGGACAAATTCCTAGAAGCATATACACTACCAAAACTGAAACAGGAAGAAATGGAAAATTTGAACATACACATAACCGGTAAGGCAGGCAAATTAGTAATCAAAAATCTCCCAAAAAATAAGAACCCAGGGCCAGATGACTTTCCAGGGAAATTCTACCAAACATTTAAGGAAGAGTTAGCACCTATTCTCTTGAAGCTGTTCCAAAAAATAGAAACGGAAGGAAAACTTCCAAACTCATTCTATGAAGCCAGCATTACCTTGATTCTAAATCCAGACAGAGACCCACTAAAAAGGAGAACTATAGACCGATTTCCCTGATGAACATGGATGCAAAAAATCCTCAACAAGGTATTAGCCAACCGGATCCAACAATACATTAAAAAAATTATTCACCATGACCAAGTGGGATTTATACCTGGGATGCAGGGCTGGTTCAATATCCACAAAACAATTACTGTGATTCATCACATCAATAAAAGAAAGGACAAGAGACATATGATCCTCTCAATAGATGCAGAGAAAGCATTTGACAAAATACAGCATCCTTTCTTGATAAAAAACCTCAAGAAAGTAGGGATAGAAGGAGCATACCTCGAGATCACAAAAGCCATATATGAACGACCCAATGCTAATATCACCCTCAATGTGAAAAAAACTGACAGCTTTCCCCCTAAGGTCAGGAACAAGACAGGGATGTCCATTCTCATCACTGTTATTCAACATAGTATTGGAAGTCTTAGCCTCTGCAATCAGACAACACAAAGAAATAAAAGGCATCCAAATCAGCCAGGAGGAGGTCAAACTTTCACTCTTCGCAGATGACATGATACTCTATATGGAAAACCCAAAAGATTCCACAAAAAAACTGCTAGAACTGATTCATGAATTCAACAAAGTTGCAGGATATAAAATCAATGCACAGAAATCGGTTGCATTCCTATACACCAACGTGAAGTGACAGAAAGAGAAATCAAGGAATCGATCCCATTTACAGTTGCACAAAATACCATAAAATACCTAGGAATAAATCTAACCAAAGAGGTGAAAAATCTATACACCGAAAACTATAGAAAACTTATGAAATAAATTGAAGAAGACACAAAAAAAAATGGAAAAAGATTCCATGCTCCTGGATAGGAATAACTAAAATGTACTACCTAAAGCAATCTACATATTCAACACAATCCCTATCAAAGTAACACCAGCATTCTTCACAGAGCTATCACAAACAATCCTAAATTTGTATGGAACCAGAAAAGACCCCAAATAGCCAAAGCAATCTTGAAAAAGAAAACCAAAGCATGAGGAATCACAATCCCGGACTTCAAGCTATACTATGAAGCTATAATCATCAAGACAGTATGGTAGTGGAAGAAGAACAGACACAGATCAATGGACAGAATAGCGAACCCAGAAATGGACCCACAAACGTATAGCCAACTAATCTTTGACAAAACAGGAAAGAATATCCAATGGAATAAAGACAGTCTCTTCAGCAAGTGGTGCTGGGAAAACTGGACAGCGACATATAGAAGAATGAACCTGGACCATTTTCTTACACCATACACAAAAATAAACTCAAAATGGATGAAAGACCTAAATGTAAGACAGGAAGCCATCAAAATCATAGAGAAGAAAGCAGGCAAAAACCTCTTTGATCTTGGCCACAGCAACTTCTTACTCAACACATCTTCAGAAGCAAGGATAACAAAAGCAAAAATGAACTATTGGGACCTCATCAAAATAAAATTTCCTGCACAGTGAAGGAAACAATCAGCCAAACTAAAGGCAACCGACAGAATGGGAAAAGATATTTGTAAATGAACAGTCAGATAAAGGGTTAGTATCCAAAATCTATAAAGAACTTATCAAACTCAACACCCAAAAAACAAATAATCCAGTGAAGAAATGGGCAAAACACATAAATAGACACTTCTCCAAAGAAGACATCCAGATGGCCTACCAACACATGAAAAAAATGCTCAACATCACTCATCATCAGGAAGACACAAATCAAAACCACAATGAGATACCACCTCACACCTGCCAGAATGGCTAACATTAACACCTCAGGCAACAACAGATGTTGGTGAGGATGTGGAGAAAGAGGATCTCTTTTGCATTGTTAGTGGGAATGCAAGCTGGTGAAGCCACTCTGGAAAACAGTATGGAGGTTCCTCAAAAAACTAAAAATATAACTACCCTACAACCCAGAAAGTGTACTACTTGGCATTTATTCAAGGGATACAGGTGTGCTGTTTTGAAGGGACACAGGCACCCTCATGTTTATAGCAGTGCTATCAACAATAACCAAAGTATGGAAAGAGCCCAAATGTCCATTGATGGATGAATGGATAAAGAACAGGTGGTATATATATATATATATATATATATATATATATATATACAACGGAGTATTGCTCAGCAATCAAAAAGAATGAAATCTTGCCATTTGCAACTACGTGGATGGAATTGGAGGGTATTTTGCTAAGTGAAATTAGTCAGAGAAAGACAAAAATCATATGACTTCACTCATATGAGGACTTTAAGAGACAAAACAGATGAACATAAGGGAAGGGAAACAAAAATAATATAAAAACAGGGAGGGGGACAAAACACATGAGACTCATAAATATGGAGAACAAACAGGGTTACTGGAGGGGTTGTGGGAGGGGGGATGGGCTAAATGGGTAAGGGGCACTAAGGAATCTATTCCTAAAATCGTTGTTGCACTATATGCTAATTAATTTTGATGTAAATTATTAAAAATAATTAAAAAAAATAAAAGAGTAACCTTGGGTTAAAAAAAAGAGAGAGAGAAAAAGAAAGATACATTAATAAGCATATATTGTGAAAAACTGCAACTTTTTATATCCTCCATGTGATCCTAAGGAGGAAAAAAATAATGTTTTGAAGTGAAATGTTTCACTTATTTATATAGTTATGAAAAATAATAAAATAAATATGGATGTAAATATATAATAAGAATAGAATAGAATTAACATCATATCATATCATATCATATAACAAAACATGCAAGAAAAATTGATTCCCCTCTCCTTGCTGTCTCTTTTGCAGGAATCTAAGCAGTTTCATGTTTAATAATAAAAATATTTACAGCGCACTTACTCTGATCCAATAACTTACAAATGTGGGATTTGAACCCAGGCAGTATGACTCTAAAGTACATGTTCTTATCCAATATGTTCCCTCATAAATACTTTTTAAGAATTTTATTAAAACCTATTGAAATTTAATCCCCCCAAAATGTTATTGAGCAGTGGCTATATAGCAGGCACTGCAGTGGATGCTTTAGAGTTTCCAATGTGAAATGGACTTCAAGATCTCATGGTCCAGTACAATGAAAAGCTATAATGAAATGCCGACTATAAGTAGTAGAAATTTGGGCATTATTTCTGGATATTATGAATATTCCTTCCTGGGAGTAACCAGACAGAGTTACCCAGTTCAACTGCCCTGATTTGTCTGAACACTATTCTAGTTTAGTGTTGAAAGGCATGTGTCTTGCAACACCCGACAGTTTCTGGCAAACCAGGATTATTGGCATAGCAAAAGTACTCAACCCAAAATAACTGAAAACAGGTACTCAGATAATTGCATACCAATGTTCACAGCAACAGTACTCACAACAGCCAAATGTGGAAACAACCCAAATATCTGCTAATGAATGAATGGGTCACCTACACAAAATATATACATACAATGGATTACTCAACCATAAAAAGGCATTAAATTCTAATGTACACCACAACATTGATTAACTGAACTGGAGAGTGTAATGCTAAGTGAAATAAGCCATACAGAGAAAGACAGATATCATATGGTTTCACTCTTATGTGGATCCTGAGAAACTTAACAGGAACCCATGGGGGAGGGGAAGGAAAAAAAAAAAAAAAGAGGTTAGAGTGGGAGAGAGCCAAAGCATAAGAGACTGTTAAAAACTGAGAACAAACTGAAGGTTGATGGGGGGTGGGAGGGAGGGGAGGGTGGGTGATGGGTATTGAGGAGGGCACCTTTTGGGATGAGCACTGGGTGTTGTATGGAAACCAATTTGTCAATAAATTTCATATATAAAAAAAATAATAAAAAATAAAAAGACACTAAATAAAAAAAAAAAAGTGAACTAAATGAATGAAGCCAGACCCAAAAGGTCACATACTATATGATTGTATTTATATGGAATATCCAGAACAGGTAAACTCATAGAGTCAGAAAAAAAAATGGTGCTTTCCAGGTGCTGGGGGTAGGGCTGGGAAACAACTCTGCAATGGGTATGGAGTTTTACATCTTTTAGAATGATGTAAAAATTTTGAAACTAGACAGAAATGGTGGCTGCACAACACTGAGAATGGACTAAATGCCACTTAATTTTTCACTTCAAAATGGTTGATTTTATGTTGTGTGAATTTATTCTCAGAAACAATGTAGCACTCAAAATTCTAGAGAACAAATAGAACAATTTAGACACACACTAATGCACAGTACTCTACACAAAATAAAAGAACTAGTCTTACAAAGTACATAATTAGCATTAACTAGAAGAATCAGAGGTAAAGGATCAAATAATATTAATTCTTTATTATAAAATAGGACAGCATTGTGCTTTTATGTTTAGAGACATATGTTTTAAGTTTAGAAACTTGATATGTTTCTATGAAAAAGGAAAAAACACTTTTTTAAGTCATATTTTGATACTAGATTCTTAAGATACAATAATAGGTCAATTAAATAATTGTTGGTCTTGATTTTTACCTATTTTAAAACTCTGTCACCTATAAATGGATTACATGTTATGAGAAAACATAAGGAAGTCGTAGGCACACTTGCTTAAAAACATCACCAGACAAAAACAGAATAGCCTTTGACCGAAAGACTGACTGACTTGCTAAAATACCACATGGCAATTTAGCAAATTCCCTTCAGGAAAATAATTTCACTCTTTTATTTTTAGGATTCAGTGAGAAAAAAGAATGTGCACCTACTATAATTTGCATCAACTGAAGCATTAAATTTCCTGATTTACTTGTTCATGGAAGCATATGAAATCAGATATAATATTCCTATCAAGAAACAATATTCTTACTACCAGTTAAAGACTCTTATTCACTAGGCCAATGGGAACACTGAAAATTAACCTTAGTACTTAATCTTTGTTACTATAAATCTTGCCTTCCAGGTTATGACCTTCTTTTTCTCAGTTGAAATGCACTTTCCGAATGCATCATTGATTTTTCTTACAGCATATCAACTCATCTGGACATGAACTAATAGGCAAGTGAAATTCTAGCTCTAAAATTAGATTTGGTGCTCTCACTTTGGTTCCTAGTGTTCCACTACCATCCCTTTGCTCCCAAAACACATTACTTCAAAACTAGAGCACATAATGATTAGAAATCATTATACCAAAATACATTTGTCTTTATTTGGGGTGCTGTTGTTTTTATTATTATTGTTAAATATTCATCTTTGGATGGAACATGTGATTGCTTTCCTGGCAATGTTTCCTGTGAGTCTTCAGTTTATACTATTTCATCACACTACCTGAATTAAATATAATTATTTATCAGAGCACTCACAGAGAGAGCATTTTATTATGTACAACTCTGATTGGCATCCTTGGATTTGTGTGGTACATAGATCTGATGTGCTTCTTATCCCCCAAGTAAGTAATCAATATAATTGAGTGCAAATATTTTTTTTCAAAATATCCATTTCATATACTTCTATTTAATTCAACAGGTTTATTTTTTTTTCTTTTTTGGTCAATTTATTTTCTTGTGGCTTCGTTATCTGCATAATCATTCAATGAGCGAGCACCAGATAAAATTTCATATGCAGGTGCATTGAAAATTGTTACTGATCCCAGATGCTTCCAGTAATAAAAAATTAACAAAATTAGTAATAAATAATTGATGATATACACTACAAACATTCTAGGAGAGAGATGACTTCTTTTTTTTTTTTTAATGTTTATTTATTTTTGAGAGACAGAGTGGAGGGAGGGGCAGAAAGTGAGGGAGACCGAATCTGAAACAGGTTCCAGGCTCTGAGCTGTCAGCACAGAGCCCGATGCGGGGCTTGAACCCACTAAACATGAGATCATGACCTGAGCCGAAGTCATACACTTAACTGACTGAGCCACCCAGGAGCCTTAAATATGACAAGAAAGCTTTCATGAGGAATTTGAGATAGTGTAAACAAAATCATGCACTTAGGAACACTCAAGCTGTGTTTGCATAAAAACAATACGACCATAGACATATATTGGAAGGAGAGATAATAAAAATAAATGTAATGAAAAAAACAAGGCCAAAACATGTTTTGGTATGTTACCAAATGTTTTTAAATAACAAAGTTGAGAATTTGAAATTTAATCTGTAGGCTATGATTAATTTTTGGAAGTTTTTCAGCTTCCCCCAAAATAAATCTGATAAATAAAGTTAATGTGACAGTATAAAAATGATCCATTGTGGGTAAGAGGAGACTACAGACTGCAAAGTCAGTTAGGAGGCTATTATCTTATTCCATATTTGAGGTAATGAGACCCTAATGAAGTGGAAGCGATGCATTTGGGAAAAGAAAAAGGCATTTACCTTGTAAAAGACTAGTAACTGTGCCTAGTAAATTAAACGCCATGGTAATTGAAGTATTGTGTTACAATTGGGAGAAGTGTAGAACACACAGACAGGCTGCTCGGTAGGGACAATGATGAATTTTAGGTACAATGACCATATGCCCAGCTTCTCTGGAGCAGCCTGGTTGACGTCTATTGCCCAGATATGATTATTAATAAGGATTAGTTAAAATATTTTTCTTGAAGTGTCATGATTTGAATTTATGTGAGAAATCTAATTATACTTAATAGAGTACCATCCAAAATAAACTATAGAGTATGAAATAAGAAAAAGGAAAATTTTAAATACAACTTAAGTTTAGAAAGAAGTATCTGAGATTCATTTATACACAGAGGGGCTTTGTCTGTGGGAATCAATACTCTCTACTGAATGAGAAGATAAAAAGTAGAGGTTGAAAACTGCTTTTGTAGCATTGAAAAAAAAAGATTTTTTTAAGGATTTGAGGAGTTGTTA
Organism: Lynx canadensis; assembly: GCF_007474595.2. Lineage (NCBI taxonomy): Eukaryota > Metazoa > Chordata > Mammalia > Carnivora > Felidae > Lynx > Lynx canadensis. The sequence continues at coordinate 67,920,996 of NC_044306.2, forward strand.
GTCATAAGAGACAAACCAGAATGGTTCCGTGTTGTGGAAACCAAGACAAAGATTTGAAATGACAGGTGGACCGCTGTCAAAGATGCAGATATCAAAGAATTAAAGACCAAGATGAGTTCAGTGATTTTATGACTAAAAAGAACTACACAAGAGTAAGTCTCTGGAATCTGAATATTATGATATATATGGCATTATATCCAACCTAGTGTCTACTACAATGGTTGTTAAAAAAAAAAAAAGAGCAGAGAAACTAACCTATCTGCCTCTATGAAATAGGTATTTCCCCTTGTCCCATCCCTTCCAAATGGCACAGTGATATCTGCAACTGGCAAATGGCAGCAACCTACACACGGCTAGAAATGTTTCCGATTTTAAAAGTAGTTTCTTGGAATGGGGTTTGTCTTCTATACAGGCAATCTGACGATATTTGTTTATAGAACAGTATTTTTTGCTGAAGACTCTAGACTTTAAGCTGTTACTGAGTGGATGGTTAGTGGTAAAATGGAAGCAGCAATCTTATGCTTGAAATTCACTGTTTGGGTGTATCAAGATTAAAAAGACTTACAGCTGCTTGAAAGAAGCGTATGTAGAACAGAATCAGTCAATAATGAAGAGAGACAAACTGGCACTGCTGAAAGCTTGAGGAAGGGAGGTCTCAAAGGAGGCAGGACGGGATGGATTCAAAGGCTGAGATGGAGAATGGAGGAAAGGAACGTGCAAACTGTTTTTTCTAAAACAAGGGGAAAGTGACAATGCATAACGATATAGGAGAGGAAATTTTGTGTTTGGGTGAAAAAACCCATATTTAATGAGGTTATGCTTTGTTCAATGAAATTGAACAGCTCTTTTGAGAACAAGAAGCTGTATGTTATTTAAAACCAAAACTGAAACACTCTCTACAAGTTATGCTTGGTGATAAGAACTTTACATATCCCAAACACACCAAAAATACCTTCCATGTGAAACCTTTGCAGAGCTATACCTCACAAACTGTCTCAGTACCTCTTCATCTATTCATGTGTTGATTATTCTTTAAGCCTCTTCTCAAGTCTTATGTCCTTTCCCAAATCTGTCTCGACTCCTCCGGCAGATAGTGATGTCTCACTCCCCTGACGGCTCACAGTATGTGCTGCATTCCTCACACATTCGATACTTCATCATCCGTGGCTCTGTATTGCTCTTTCCAATTATAAATATGTCTTGCTTATATTTCCAGAATGAATGCAATATCATATGGGTGAAAGACTACATAATTTTTTGTTTTATGCCACAGTGATTCCTCTAATCCTTCTTGTGCGAACTAAATAAAAATATAATATTCACATGCACACATCAAATGACTGGGAAACTATGTGAAAATGAAGATTTTTTTCAACTGTGTAAATATTATTAACTGACATGAAGTAAAATAGAAAATGTGTTTGTATTATTTCAAAGGCAATAATAAATAATTACAAAGGCATCCATAAAAATTGCAACTGTTTTGTTCAAACCCTGAGAATTCTTAAAGCACTTGATCATGATGTTGCATTTTATGTAGGCATTAAATAATCTTTTACAAAAGAACATTTAATCGCATGAGATAACATTTGAGACATTGCTTAAAAGCAGGTTATAATATATTTTGCTTTGAGAGTATTTTGGTTGGGAAATAAAAGTAACCCTACAAATGAGCCTGGAAAATATACAATACAGGTTTTATATTTGGTATCTCAGGATGGTAGAATATAGTTGCCTTTGGGATTTTGTATATACCTTCAATGTTTTCTAAAGTGAATATGTAATTTAAAATGACTGTATATATATCTTGAAAGGCATTCATCTTCATCTTTTTATAAAACAATTATAAAACTAACCAAATAAATGAGATATATGAATTTATCAGCACAAATAAGTTGTGAAGAGAAAGTATACTGCAATTATATGGAAACACTACAGTTTACCACAACATATAACAAGACTATATTATTATAATGTAATTAAACAATAGCTCATGAATTTCACTACTTCCAAATAAATCAAATTAGGATTTGACATGACAATTTTTTTTTACATAGCACTTGGTCCTTCATAGAGTACTTTTATATGTAAGGCACTATGTTAAGTACTGAGAGTATGTCACAAAAATAGGTTTCTTGACTACACTTTATTTATAATATGAAATGATAACACACACACACACACGAGCTCATCAATATATTGTGATAAATACTAAGGCCACAAAGTACAAGATACCTTAAACTTTGCTCAACATTTTCAAAAAGATTTTAAAAACTTGGTATTCTTTACTGAATTATGAAGATTTTTTTCTCAAAATTATCCAGTTTTGTTATAGTCAAAAGTGTTTATTTTCTAATACCATAAATTCTATAGGGATGCAGAGGTCAATTATACCAAAATATGATTTTAGAATTCCATGTTGGTAAAGGATACTATTAATTAGCCTGGGGGGTTACATGAATTTGGAAAACTTCAAATCATCCAAATTGTCAAGGGTGATATACGGAAGGATAAGTTGTTTATATTAAGTCATATAGGGAATAGGAATCAAAGACAGTTATTTGAGTGGAATAATCTGAAAATATCACTGTTTTGGAAAGAGCACAGTGTCACCAGTGTGGAAGGTGGGATGCAGGGTCCTGAAGTTTAAATAAGAGAGAATAGTTAAGACCCACTTGCGTCTGTAAATAGATGAAAACAAATGAGAATGAATGAAGTGAGGAAAAACAACAACAACAAAGTTTTGGAACCCTAAGAAATAACCAGAAATAAAGAGACTAGCAGGGGGACTTCCTGATGGGAGAGGATGGGGGTGGTGCTGAGAAGGTATAACCGAACATATAGAAAGCTTTGCATTCATTCATTCATCCATGCATTCATTTATTAATTTAAACTATGAATTGAGCACCTATTATGGACAGGCTCTTTTTTTTTTTTTTTAACATTTATTTATTTTTTATAGAGACAGAACACAAGTGGGGTAGGGGCAGAGTGAGAAGGAGACACAGAATCCGAAGCAGGCTCCAGGCTCCAGGCTCAGAGCTGTCAGCACAGAGGCCAACACGGGGCTCGAACTTGCAAACAGTGAGATCATGACCCAGGCCGAAGTCAGTCGCTCAACTGACTGAGCCACCCAGGTGCTCCTATTATGGGCAGGTTCTTTTCTCAGCTCTGAAGATATTGAATGGAATCGGATTTATATCCTCACAAAGCTTATTTAGTTTATATCATAAGTAAAGTTTATAATGTAAATAAAACAAATAAAATACCAGAAAACAATTAGGGATCTAAACAGGGAAGGCTTCAGTTACAGTGTAACATTTGAGCAGAAACTTGATGGGGCAGAAGGAGCAAGCCAAATGGACACATCAGGTGCCATGCTCCAGGAAGAAGGAACAGCAGTAATTAGGCACTGAGATAGAAACATAGTTGGGATATTAAAATAAAAGGCAGACAAGCTGCAGTATCTGAAGGGGAGAATCAGAGCAGCTGAATTTAGACATTGAGAATATCTAGCAGATCATGTAAGTCTGTTATCATTGTAAGGACTGTGGTCTTTTCTCTGAGTGAGATGGAAAGTTTTGGAAGATATTAAGTATTAGTAATGTGGGTGTAAACTGATTCTGATTTGAAAAGCAACTCTCTGACCTCCTGAGGTGCAGGTGTAGACCGGAAGCCATGGAATCAAGGCATGAAGTAGAGACACCAGCCAGGAGGTACAGCAATAACCTAAGGGCAAGATGATGGTGGGAGGTGGGCGGCAGTGAGGGGGGGCGGGGAAACTGTTAGATTCTGAAAATATATTTGAGAAGACAAATGAAAGATGATGCATATCAGAAGGAGAGAGATAATTTTTAAAGTAGTAAAATAAGAAATTCATGATCTTATGTGGTGTTTTAGAGGTCAGTGTTTTCAGAGTTACTTAGTAACAATAACACTACCTGTAGATATTGGGAACAAATATGAATTTGTACTAGATGACTTTCACTGTCTTTATCTAGTTCTGTAAAACTATTTCTAGCCCCCTATTCTAGAGTAATATATCTCAGTTATTGCATAATTTAGGATACTTTGTTTATTTTGTCTAACACCAATTAGTTTGTATCCTTTTTAATTTAAAAAAAATGGATAAAGAAAGAAACAGTGTGTAAGGAAGATATGATAGCGAAAAGGACACAGAGTGGGTGAAAGTTTATTAAAATCTTTGCCAGCATTCTCTTAATAACTCTGAGAGACTAGGTGCTGGCTGACAAATCTCAAGATGCTTGGCTTACTGTATTTTGGGGAGGCATAGTATGATGAGACTATATCTGGAAAGCAGGCTATCTAAGGACATAGCATCTAAGTCAGTCACAGGGTAGTCACTTGAAGTGGAAGAACTTTATTGCAAGAATATGGGATGAGTGGGGAAAACTACGCTAAAACAATCAGAGGTAGAAGCAACAAAGTGATGAGATAGGCTTTGTAGGAATCCCCCAACACACCTTTGGCAGTAATAGAAGACAGTGTTAGGGTTTAGGGGTACTTATTTTTCCTCTTTCCTACCGCCCAGTTTTACCTTTGGATCCTGTGGTAGGCAGAATCGTGGCTTTCAGCAATGCTCACACTCTGATTACTTACATGGGAAAAGCTGAAGAATATCAAAGACCAATGCCCCTATCCCATATAAGGTAGATGAGTACATTATAATTGGTATTTCTACAAGTATTCTCCAGGCACATGGGTTTCATATTGTCTCCCACTTGTAGGGTATTCTTGAAACAAGTTACTAAATGATGATTCTTCTGATGACAAGCATCTTTCAGTGCATCTTCTTGTTCTTAACAGAAGCACCTAGCACATATCTCTGACCCTGTGTTGTAGATACATAAGAGGGATTTTGAGTAACTCACTATAGCTGGGGTGGGATAGGGAGGGGGGATATAGATGATAATGAAGCTAAAGACATGTGGAGAGGCCACTCCATGCATGGTCAAGTAGAGCAAGCTCATGAGTTCATAGGTGATGCTCACACAATGGGGATGCAGGAAAGGACTGTATATAAGGAAGCAATGTGGTCAGTAATACAGGAGGGTAAACACAGGAGGGAGACAAGTTCAGTTTTGTACATGTTGAGACTGCTGTTCCTTAGAGGACATGTAGCTGGAGTTACTCATAAAGCAATTGAATAAATAGCTTCAGAGCTCAGGGAAGTGTTGTAGGTTAGTTACAGACAGTGGAGTAACAAAGTTCAAACGTGGAGAGAGTACACAGTGAGACTAGAAAGGCCTAGGACCAAATTCTGAGCAATGCACACATTTAAGAAATGAAAAGGAGTAGGAATTCATATACACAGTCACAAGTGAGCAATCTGAGAGGGAAAATCATAGCCAAAGAGTTTGTCGTAGAAGTCAAAGACTTTAAAGAAGAAATCACGATCTGCAGGGACAAATAACTAGTGATGTCCTTGTAAATGTTGAGCAACCCACTAGAGAATGGAAGGAGAGTGTGATTTGTAGCATTTACTGATTTTTGTGTTATAAATACTCTTATTACGATTGATTTTCAAACGGCTAATGTGATGTCAAGTGGCTCTCAAAATTCTTAAAATTTTAAAAATTGGCCCTTTTGAGTGGGTAAAAGCTGGATTCTTTACACCACTACATCAAATTTAACTAAAGTGGGTTTGAGAATTCATTAGATTACAACCTTGGGTCATTAAGATGCTTTTCTATGTCTGTGGGGGGCAGAGGGGAGAAACAGAGAAAAGTGGTGCCTGAGCGCCCTGGCTACTTGTCCTTTTACATCACACAAATATCTTTTCTCCTGTATTCTCAACCATGGAAAATAACTGACCCTCATAGAAACTATGTTGATGCCCTATCACACTAAATAAATCTTCCTTGATCTTTCAAATACTTGTGGCTGTATATATTTCTTTCCTGCCCACTGACTTATAGATGGGCAATTTTTAAAATTCCACAGATATATAAAAATACAGATAATGACAGTTATGTTAGAAACAAGAATACAAAAAAATATCCCATTTTAAATTGTAGTGATAGTACAGCATATTCATTTAATACTTGAAAGAATAAAATAAAGACGTGATGTTTGGGTCGCTTTTTGTAAATCTTTTTTATAATTTGGATGAAATCAGTCACATATTGAAAAAAAAAAAAACAGAATCAAAAAGTGTATATACTTCGACCACACCTAACCTATAAATGTTTTTTAAGACAGAGACCCCATTCTCCATAACTGGATGACACTAAACAATAATATATACTATAGAGATTTTCACATAGCAATTAAATATGCATCTCCCATTTAAATCTGTATAATATCTAAGTAGTAAAAAATTTTAAAGCACTTTCTACTATATTCAATAAAATTGCTAAATGGCTGCTTAGAGGAAGAGAAAAGAAACTACCCTATAATCCAGCAAGTGCACTACCAGGTATTTACCTAAAGGATACAAAAATACTAATGCAAAGGGATACTGCACCCCAATGCTTATAGCAGCATTATCTCAATAACCAAATTATGGAAGCAGCCCTAGCATCCATGGATAGACGAATGGATAAGGAAGAAGTGGGATATATATATATATATATATATATATATACACACACACACATGTATATATGTATATACGTATATACATATATATGTATATACGTATATACATATATATATGAATATTATTTAGCCATAAATGATATTTGCAACATGGATGGAGCTAGAGAGTATTTTGCTAACCAAATAAGTCAGTCAGAAAAAGACAGATACAGTGATTTCACTCATGTGGAATTTAAGAAACAAAACAAATAAGCAAAGGGAAAAAGAGAGAGAAAGAGAGGCAATCCAAGAAATAGACTCTTAACTATAGAGAACAAACTGATGGTTACTAGAGGGGAGGAGTGTGGGGGTTATGGGTTAAAAAGGTGATGGGGATTAAGCAGGGCACTTGTGATGAGCACCAGGTGTTGTATGGAAGTGTTGAATCACTATATTTTATACCTGAAACTAACATTACACTGTATGTTAACTAGCTGGAGTTTAAATAAACACTAAAAAAAAAAGGAAATAATGAGTTAAGAGGATGAAAACTTGTCCAAGAAAATACACAGGTTTGCATATTATTTAAGAAAGCCTCATGTACATAAGATCATCTTCTATTAAACTTAAATGATACATGGTTTAAATGTTTTCATTCCATTTAAGCAAAACCCATCCTTTGGGTTTTTCTTGCTGTCAGTCAGCCCCACAGTGTGGAAAAAATTTATCATTTGGTAGAATGACTGGTTTGACACTGTGACTTAATATATACATCACCTACCTGGTTCATTTACCTGACTCTAGCTCACAAGGCCTCCTGTCACCCAGCTCATCTTCACATACTTCATCTTTTACCAGAGTACACGTTTTTTTCTACCTGGAAAGAGAAACAAAATACATTTCACATAAGCTAGAGTTTTGTATGTGTTGTTTTCCTTTTTTCAAAGCACTGAAATCACTTTCTGGGTACTGTACCACACACGAGTTTGACTAGAGCTTTCATTATGGGCTCAAAAGACAGTGGGATTTCAGTTATATCTCTCCAGAAATCAAGGCCTATCCTCAGCCACTATAGAGAATTATCTATCCTTTCTGTTATTACTGGAATTGTCGCCTAGGCAATTTATCATATCATATTATCACAATAAGGAGAAGGGTGAGGACAGTACAATAAATATTTTGAGAGAGAGATCACATTCACATAACTTTTATTATAGTATATTGTTATAATTGTTCTATTTTATTACTAGTTATTGTCATTAATCTCTTACTGTGACTAATTTATAAATTAAACTTCCAAGACTTATTTTGAGTAGCAAAAATCACTTTCCTTGGTCTAATACAAAAAAGAACTTACAAATATCAAGTTAGTTTCTTACCACAATACTTTCCCTGTCATATTAATAGTGAGCTCATTTTTGTGTGATTTTTCTCTGTAAATAATTTGTACAATCAGTAAATTCTTTCTGGAATTGTCTGAAATAACATTTTCATTTCGATGGCAAGTGAATTTACAAAATTCTTTTGGTCTCCCAAGGATATATCTACCACTATATTAATCTTTCCTATTTTCTATACAATTATAAAACAAATATACAGTGATAACAAAAAAATGCAGTCTGACAGGTAAATAGCTTTTTAAACCAAAATGCTAAAAAAAGAATTAACAGTGCGTCTCCTAAGTAGACAGATAATATTCTGACTTGAAGTACTTTCCTTAAAATTTATCATGTCCAGATAGAAATTTATTTTCTAACATCAATTAGTATAACCTTACTCTAAATTAATATCTTCATAGATAAGGTGTATTGTCTTTTGAATGTTAGTTTATTGACATCAATAATTTTTTCAGCCTCTCGTGCTATTTGATGTTGCTATTTAAAAAAAAAAAAAAACCTTTATCAACCTCTATATTCCTAAAGCAGAATACTTGCACCACACTGACAGGTAGACAATATCAGGGGAGTTATTCACACATTAGCTATCAGGTGCATTGGGAAAAAACAGTTTTCATTGTCAGTGTCAATTATTTATTGTTTTGTTGCCACAGCCATCATGTACCACAGCTGTGGGATTTCTTTAGTGGAATATGGCCTGTTTCATGATTTAATGTCAAAGCAAACTTCATAGTTGAATAATACAGCTGAGTAAATATAACTCTCAGTAAGAGCTTTGGTGCTTTGAACATGCTATCTCCCCGATTTCCCCCCTCTTTCTAAATACGAGTAAGGTAGCTAATCGACTTTGTTTCTAATCCTTATTGCAATGTTTTGAAGTAGTTAGTAATTTTTCCATCTGCTAAGAATATGGTTTTATACATGATATAAATATATTTGCTTTTAGAGGCATTCTTATTTATATGTGTTTAGGATACTAATTTTATGTCTAGAAAGCCTAAGAACAAAAGTTAGACCAGAAAAACAGAAGTCACACCAGGCATCATAAATTGTGTGTGTGTGTGTGTGTGTGTGTAATATTTTTAATGTTTATTTATATTTTTAAGAGAGAGGGAGACAGAGCGTAAGTTGGGGGATGGCAGAGTGAGAGGGAGACACAGAATCTGAAGCAGGCTCCAGGCTCTGAGCTGTCAACACAGAGCCCAACGCAGGGAGTCATGAAATCATGACCTGAGCCAAAGTCAGATGCTCAACTGACTGAGCCACCCAGGTACCCCAATAAACTGGTTTTTAATTGTCCCAGGGTCTATTTTTTTCTATATGCTTATAGCCATAGGAGTCAATATGTTCAATGTAACCATGTGTGAAACTCCATCACTACAAATACCTTTTTATCAAATAAAACTTCTTTAAATAACAGAAATATATTTTTCAACAGAATTTAACATAAGAAAAAGATCCATATGTAAATGTTTCACATTTTTTAATTCACAAATAGGTCTATAATCAGTATACTAGGAATGAAACTGACTCAAATATAAACCAAATATGCAAAGTTTTATCCATACTTGGTTTTATTTTGTTAATTCTTTGTATTAGCATTGTAAAAGAAATACTGGTTTAGGCAGTTAAGCCCTCTTTTTCAACTCTTTGATAAACAGTGCAACATATTAAGTGATATATGTGTGATAAAAGATGTATTAGCATTTCACAGCTTTGTATCAGGAAAACCATTGTGGATGACAGGCTTCATATTAGAATTGCAGATGCAGGGCTTGTCTTAGAAATGGAATCTTATTACATAATACAACACAGGTTTCAGAAGTGTATTAAAAAAAAAAAACAACTCAAGGGCTTCCTAAAGGAAATAAATAGATATTAAAGCAAATATGACATTGGATTCTTATGAAAAAATAACCAACTTAGGAAAATAAGCCTGGAAATGATTTGTACGTAAATAAGAATGGGACAAGGATTGAAATGGGATCATGGTAAGAACAATGCAAAGAAAAGTATTGATATCACAGAAATGATGGCACAATTGTTTACACAATAGAAACAAGAAAGAGGAAGCTATCAAGAATTAATATAACAATTTATTTTTGAGTAGAATATAGAAGGATGTGAAAGACTTTTACATCTGCTAAAACAAGATACTACCAGACAAAACAAACTATCATACTAAATATTGTGGATAAAAAATTTCATAGGGAAAAAAATCTGCATGAAATTTTCCTTCCTGGGTGACACACAAGGGAGAAAGCTTTCATACCTGGGGATTATAATAGAAGTTGGTCACAGGACATACAAAAGAGTATAAATGATTCTTAGACATGGAAAAACTAGGCAATCTTCTGATGAACCTATGGACTGGCATGTCAGATTTAAATCTGAAAGAAATCCAGATGCAAGGAGAGTCTTGCTGAGGAAAGCAAAGACTAGAAGTAGGACTGCACAATCTTGTAATTTTACAATTCTTTAGTCTAGCAATCTCATGGTTTTGATGTTTATATTTTCAATTTGCTATATTCTTAAGGGGCCCTGGTTCTGGAGTCTCAAAGCCTCAGAGCCTTGAAATCTCATGGTCTCATGAGAAAAAACTTCATGGTCTCATGTTCTCATAGCCTCCCAGTCTCTCACCTTGGAAAAAAAAAAAAGTCTTGAGTTTTTAAGGTTTCTAAGTACTGCAGTTGCAAGTTCTGAGTTTAAGATATTCTCTCCTTGAGAGAGAAGGCTGAACTCAGAGTTAACATATTTTAAAACAGGAGTGAGCTGAGTCTAATCAAAGCTGCAATTACTACCCAATTATATTTCTGATGTTAGTGAGATGATAAGTCCTTTGGCAGTGCAGAAAATATTGAAAATAGGTTGAAAGCACAGAATCATCTTAGACTCCTTATGCCTGACCCATAGCAGAACTAGAACCATAACTTCACTCCAAATCTGCTCAACATTGAATTATCAGGCTGAGTCAAACCAATCACCCTCCTATTCTAGCTCTTAAGTTGTCTAACATAGGAAAGAAAATCAGAATGTGACCCCTGGATAAAAGCAAAATTAAACAATATAAACAGATACACAAGAGGTACAATTATCAATAAAGAACTTTAACATATTTATTATAAAGATCTGAAAATTATTATAAAAATAGATATGTTAAAAGATGAATTTCATGAAAGAACCAAATTGAAATTTTGAAATGAAAAAAATTCATAGAAAGGGAATGGCAGATGAAGAAACAGCAAAAGACCAATCAATAGAAATGTTTAAACTTAAGAACAGAGGAAAAAGAGATTGAAATTAAATGAATAGGAACTAATGACTTATGAAAATATCTAACAGTGAAACATACAATTGGAGTAGTAGCTAGAGAAGAGATAATGGTGCAAGAAAAATATTTGATAAAATATCAAATTATTTTTTTCAAATTTGATGAAAAATTACAACCCATTAATCTATGAATCTTAACAAGCTACTTGCAGAATAAGTATAAAGAGTATCATTTTCAGCAAATCATAGTCAAACTGCTAAGACCAAAGGTGATTAAAAAAATCTTAAATACAGAAATAAAAAGTGAATACATACCACAAAGTGTAAAAACAATAAGCCAGACAGTGTATTTCAAACCAGAAACAACAGTTTCAGAAAACAAGGAACATCTTTAATGTGCTCAGAGGAAAAATACAATCAAATAAAAACCTGTCAACCTAGAATTATATATCCAGCAAACATACCTTTTGAAAAGAACAGGGAAATCATCATCTCTTACCAAGATGGACTATCAGGAATTAGATTTCTCTTCCTGCTTAAACCATCTAAAACACTGGATAAAATATCATTCCTAAATAAAATATATGACATAATGACCATCAAGTCATTGTGTAACAGAAAGGGAAAGGTCATAATCCCTAAGAGATGTAAACCAATTAAATGAGCTTAGGATTCCCTCAGTTTAATGACTTTAGAAAGTTTACTTCTGTAAACTTGTTCTCATGGCCTGGGGAAGTGAATCACAGGCAGAGCCTTTCATCATCCTGGGTTGAAAAGATAGAACAATTTTTTCTCTTTGAAAGAAAATAATAACAATATATTGGGATTTATAATGTCTGTTGAAGAAAAATACACAACTATAACACAAAATGTAGAAGGGTTCTAAATGGAATTATACTACTACATAGAAAAAATTAAATTAAATTTAAACCCAACTACATTAATTATTACTTTAAATGCAAATAGTTAAAACATTCCATTAAAATGCAAAAAATCAACAGATTATATATAAAATGAGACTTAACTATTTGCTGTTTATGTGTTATATATATACCACATAGATTGAAAGAAGATGTAAAATGAAAAAGCTAAGCATAAGAATCATAGGACAGCAATACTGACATTTTATAAAATAGGTTTCAAGACAAGGATCCCTGTCAGAAAAGAGTTTTGTTTTTGTTTTTTTTTTAATAATGATAATGGTTAATTCTTCAGGAAGATAAAACTATCTTAACTGTGTAATTACTAATGATAGAGATTCAGTATGCATAAAGCAAAAATGGGCAGAAACAAAAGAGAAAGAAAGGTAAATCTATAACATTTGTTTGAGTTTTATAACACCCTCATAGCTGTAAGTGAGAATAAGAAGGGAAATTTAAAAAGTGAGGATATAGAAGACAAACAACACTGTCAACCAACTTTAGTTAACTGACACTCAATGGACATTATAGAAAACAAACAGAATACATCTTCTCATGTAGAATAGTCACAGTGTTTTATATATAAGCAAGTTTTAATATATTTAAACATGAAAATAAATATACAGTAGGATGTCCAAGCACAATACATTTAAATTAAAAAGCAATGGCAATCAAGTATCTAAAAAACTTTCAAATAGTTAGAAATTAAGCAACACACTTCTAAATCTGGATCAAGAAAAAATTACAAGGAAAAATTTTTTTAACTAAACCAAGTATCATGAAAATACAACATATCCGTCTGTGTGAGGTTCAGCTAAAGAAGTAATTAAAGCAAATTTATAACTTGAAACACTTGAAACACTTTTGTATCACGAAATATGAAATGATTAAAATCAATCATCTACGTTTCAACATAAAAAACCTGTATAAAGAAAAGAAAATTAGAAAAAAAAAAGTAAGCAAAGAGAAAAAAAAAAGATAGAAGGGGAGCTCAAAAGAACAGAACGCAAATCAGAGAAAAAAATCAAAGAAGTCAAAATTTGTTTTTTAAGCCAATAATATTGTCAAACTCATAGCTAAAATGACAAAGAAAGAAAATATATTCTCAGTATCAGAAATGAAAAATGTAACACCACTGCAAGTCCTGGAGGAGCTTTAGGATATAAAGGAGATATTATGAATACTTTTATACCAATAAATATGGCAATTTAGATGAAATCAATAAATCATTTGAAGAAAATACATACTATAATTGACACAAAAAATCTAAGGAATTATATGTATTTTCTAAGGAATGAATCTGTAATTTAAAAACATGTCAAAAAGAAAAATTCAGACTCCTGTGGTCTCAACAATAAATCTATCCTGCTTTAGGAATCCTTATTTTTTCAGAAAATAAAGGCATAAAGAACAATTTTCATCTCATTTTGAGATACTGTTTAATCCTAATGCTCAAAATCAACAAATCCATTAAAAAGGAGGAAATTCATAGATTGATATTATTCCTAAACAAAAACTCAAATTTCTGCAATGTTATTTTAGCAAATTTAATACAGAAGTATATAAATATTATGAATTATGACCAAATTGGGTTTGTTCCATCAATAGAAGTTTGGTCTTACATTCAAAAATAAATACGTGTAAAATTCCACTTCCTGAATGGCATCTGAGGAGCTCTATGACCTATTCCCTATGGAAATAACCATAACTGGTGAAAATTAGTTTTAATACAATCAATTTAAATTTCTAGAAATTTTCCCAAGGTCATACAGCCAAGAAAGAAACAGTGACTCATGAAAATATCTACTGTCAGAAAAGTCTCTGGTCCTCGAGCCAAATCTGCCCCCACCCCCACCTGCACTCAGTTCAATGACAGAAACTCCACTCTGGGAGAGTGTGATCAAGAAAGCAATACTCGGGGCGCCTGGGTGGCGCAGTCGGTTAAGCGTCCGACTTCAGCCAGGTCACGATCTCGCGGTCCGTGAGTTCGAGCCCCGCATCAGGCTCTGGGCTGATGGCTCGGAGCCTGGAGCCTGTTTCCGATTCTGTGTCTCCCTCTCTCTCTGCCCCTCCCCCGTTCATGCTCTGTCTCTCTCTGTCCCAAAAATAAAAACGTTGAAAAAAAAAAAAAAAAAAAAAAAAAAAAAAAAAAAAAAAAAAAAAGAAAGCAATACTCCTCTCCCAACCCCTAGTCAAGGGATATGATATCTCAACGGGAAGGGTAGACATTTCTCATCTCCTCTAGCTTCCGGTTGTAGAGGAGCATTCACTAAAGAGTGAGAGATTGGGGGCCTCATCCCTCCAACCAGTCCTCATTCACAAAATCAAGTCATGACTCTTCATTTATTAGTATATGGATACTGTAGCTTCAATACTTTTGCTTCAGTTCACTTGTAGAGCAAAGGTTCCATAGCAATAGAGGCCAGACTAGAAGACCAAGGGCTATAGTCACTGTGCTTGTAAAGCAGGGGTGTTACACCTACCGTAACTCCAGAATGGGTATTCAGAGATTTTGCCTAGGGTTAGAGGAAGTTCATAAGAACAAAGATATTGTCCACAAATACATTGAACTTACTTTAAAAAGTGTGTGGGGAACTTCATACCTTAGGATGGTCTTAGAAATAATGGAAACTTTGGTAGTAAACAATTACAGAAAGACTAATGGCTATATAAAAGTAGAAAACAAAACCACAGGGCAGCTAGGTTACCAGAGAGAAATAGGGAAAAATACAGCTAGAAAGAGTACTCCTGAAATTGAAACAAATCTGAAAGGTCCTCAAAAAGGTTCCTGTTAAAATCAATGCCATCCGAGCATGACTGCATGCATGTATAATGCTGTGCCCTTAAAAAAAAAAGAGCAAAAGATTCATATGATGGAGAGGGGGTGTATGTGACATATTTAACTAAAATAGTCCAAATAAGATAGCGACCAAATAAACAAGCAAACAAGAACCAAAACAAGGCCTGGAAGAAGGATCAGTATACAGGGTTGCTACTATAATATATGGCATAAAATGTCCAGGTTCAACACAAAATTTTGAGATGTGTAAAAAAAAAAAATTAGGCATGACCCATATACAAGAAAAATAAAGCAGATAATAGAAAATGCCCATGATAGTGCCCACATGGTGGGACAAAAATTACACAATAGCCACTATGAATACAAGTTCAAAAACCTAAAGAAAACCTACATAAAAGAATGAAGAAAGGTACAATGATAATGTTTCATTAAATAGAAAATATCGGGACACCTGGGCAGCTCAGATGGTAGAGCATCCAACTCTTGATTTCAGCTCAGGTCATGATCCAGGGTTGTGGGATGAAGCCCCACATCAAGCTCTGCTCTGAGCATGGAGCCTGCTTAAGATTCTCTCCCTCTCTCTCTCTCTCTCTCTCTGATGATTTCCGTTTCTCACACTCAGAAAGAAAGAAAGAAAGAAAGAGATGGAGGGCTACCTAGGTGGCTCAGTTGGTTAAGCATCCAACTCTTGATTTCAGCTCAGGTCATGGTTCGTGAGATTGAGTCCTGTGCTGACAGCATGGAGCCTGCTTGGGATTATCTTTCTTCCTCCCTCTCTGCTCCTCCCTGTTTTCTCTCTCAAGATGAATGAATGAATGAATGAATGAATAAATAAACAAACAAATAAATATCTTTAAAAATTAAAAAAGAGAAATTATTTTAAAAAGAACTAGATGTAAATTCTGAAGTTGTAAAATACAATAACTGATATAAAAAATTCACTAGACTTTCATAATATTAGACCTGAATTAGCAGAAGCATTAAATTTATAAACAGATAAGTTAGAGATCATGCAATCAAAGATGAGAGAGAAAAATTAAAAAAAATAAATAAACAGAGCCTCAGAAAGATGTTAAACACCTGTAAGAACACTAACATGCACATAATGGAAGCACCAGATGGGAACAACAAAAGACAGAAAAACATTTAAGAAATAATGATGGAAAACTTTTCAAATTTGATAAAAAGCATTAAACTACATATCCAAGAAGCCCAGTAAACAGAGTAGGATAAAAATAAAGTCATGCATATCTAGACATATCATGGTAAAAACACTGAAAGAACCCATAAACATATGGCCAACTAGTCTTTGACAAAGCAGGAAAGAATATCCAATGGAATAAAGACAGTCTCTTCATCAAGTGGTGCTGGGAAAACTGGACAGAGACATGCTGAAGAATGAATCTGGACCGCTCTCCTACACCATACACAAAAATAAACTCAAAATGGATGAAAGACCTAAATGTAAGACAGGAAGCCATTAAAAACCTCAAGGAAAAATAAGACAAAAACCTCTTTGATCTTGGCTGCAGCAACTTATTCAACACGTTTCCAGAGGCAAGGATAACAAAAGCAAAAATGAACTACTGGGACCTCATCAAAATAAAAAGCTTCTACACTGTGAAGGAAATAATCAACAAAACTAAAAGGCAACCAATGGAATGGGAGAAGATATTTGCAAACGACATATCAGATAAATGTTGAGTATCCAAAATCTATAAAAAACTTATAGCAACACCCAAAGACCAAATAATCCAGTGAAGAAATGGGAAAAAGACATGAATAGACACATCTCCAAAGAAGACATCCAGATGGCCAACAACACATGAAAAAATGTTCAACATCACTCATCATCAGGGAAATACAAATCAAAACCACAATGAGATAGCACTTTACACCTGTGAGAATGGCTAACATTAACACCTCAGGCAACAACAGATGTTTGCAAGGATGCGGAGAAAGAGGATCTCTTTTGCACTGCTGGTGGGAATGCAAGCTGGTGTGGCCACTCTTGAAAAAAGTATGGAGGTTCCTCAAAAAACTAAAAATAGAACTACCCTACGACCCAGAAATTGCACTACTAGGCATTTATCCAAGGGATACAGGTATGCTGTTTTGAAGGGACACATGCACCCCCATGTTTATAGCAGCACCATCAACAATAGCCCAAGTATGGAAAGAGCCCAAATGTCCATCGATGGATGAATGGATAAAGAAGAAACGTTATATATATACAATGGAGTATTACTCGGCAATCAAAAAGAATGAAATCTTGCCATTTGCAACTACGTGGATGGAACTGGAGGGTGTATGCTAAGCGAAATTAGAGAAAGACAAACATCATATGACTTCACTGGTATGAGGACTTTAAGACACAGAACAGATGAACATAATGGAAAAAAAGCAAAAATAATATAAAAACAGGGAAGGGGACAAAACATAATGGCCTCTTAAATGCGGAGAACAAACAGAGGGTTACTGGAGGGGTTGTGGGAGGGGGGATGGGTTAAATGGGTAAAGAGCATTGAGGAATCTACTCCTGAAATCATTGTTGCACTATATGCTAACTAATTTGGATGTAAAAAAAAAAAAAAAAAAAAAAAAAAAACAAAAAACAAAAAACAGTAGAGCAGAAAAAAAAAGAAAAGGAAAAAACACTGACAGAAAAGATAAAGAATAAAATTGGAAAAATTTATTGGAAAAATTGTGTGGAAAGCACACAAGAAACAGGATTCATCATGGACGAGTAAACTATAATAACAGCTGACTTCTCATCAGAAACCACAGAGAACAGCTGACAGTGGTATGGCATACTCAAAATGCATGAAGAAAAACTCTAACAGTCAACCAAGAATATGTAACCAGAAAAAACATTATTCATAAATGAAAAGAAATAATTTTTAGATTAAGAAAACGACAACAGAGAATGTGTTGCCATTAAATCTTCCTTGCAAAAATAATATAGTTCCTAAAGTGAACAAGTGATTCTAGACAGTAATTTGAATCCTCAGGAAAGAGCAAAAAGCTCTAGCAAAGGCAATTATGTAATTATAAAAAAAAGAGTAAGTATAAATGCATATTTCTTCCCTGCTCTTCTCTTAACTGATATAGAAACCAATTTCATAAATAACTTATTATGTATAATTGGATTATTAGAGGTATAGTACATAGAAACATAATACATTTGACAATCATAGCAGAAAAGAGATGGGTGGGAGGAATGATGTATGGGAGTAGGAAAATGACACCATATGGTAACTTGAATCTACAGGAACAAATAAAGAGAAACAAAAATGGTAAAGAAGATTAGTATAACACACTCTATGAATATTGACCTGCTTTCCTTTCTTTTCTTAGTTTCTTTATTGACATATTATACAAAGTAATAATTATAATAATGCATTGTTCAGTTTATAACTTGCACATAAATGTAAAATGTATAAAGATAGCACGACATAGAAAGAAATATAAATAGAGCTACAAAGAGTAAAGCTTCTACATATACTGGAATAAGGTAGTATAATGTGAAATCAATTCTGGTAATGTGTATATTAAGGAGCAGACAATAAGAAAATAGCTTTTAAAATAGTGGAAATTTATTAAAGAAATTAAATAGAACATAGAAATTATTTACTCAGCACAAAAGAAAATACTAAAACACTAAAAAGAGGAATAAAAAATAGAAAAAATACAAGGCATTTAAAAAAATGTAAAATGACAGATTTAAATCCAACTATGCTGATAACAGTAAATGTGAATGAGTTAAACAATGTAGTCAAAAGATAGGGTAAAAATGACAGAAAAAGATCCAACAATATATGATCTACGAATAACACACTTTATGTATGTTTTTATTTTATTTATTTATTTATTTATTTATTTATTTATTTATTTATTTATTTTGAGAGAGAGACAGAGAGAGCATGAGCAGGGGAGGGGTAGAGACAGGAGAGAGAGAATCCTAATCAGGCTCTGCACTGTGAGCGCCGAGCCCAGCATGGGGCTTGAGCTCACAAAACCATGAGATCATGACCTGAGCCAAAACCAAGAGTCAGACGCTTAACCAAGTCATGCAGGTGTCCCTACAGATAACACACTTTAGATTAATAAGTACAACCAGGTTGAAAGTGGAAGCATAGAAAAAGATATATTGGGCAAAAGCAACCATAAAATCTGTTATGGCTATAAGAATATCAGATAAAATAGATTTTAAACCATGATGGTTACTAGACAGAAAGAACATTTTTATAATGATGAAAAGGATTAATCCTTCAAACACACCAAAATATCATAGCAATTATTCATGCACATACACATAACAGCCCAAATATACATGAAGTAAAAACTGACAAAATTGGAGGAAGACATGACTAATTGAAACATGATAGTTGGATACAATACCCACATTTCAATAATGTATAGAACAACTAGAAAGATCAACAAGAAAATAAGCAATTTGCACTATACCATACACCAATTAGACCTCTATAAATCAACTAGACATCTATAGAATATTCTATCTAACAACAGAAGGGTGCATACTCTTCTCAAGGGTCAATGGACTTTTCACCAGGGTTGACCATATGTTAGGCCATAAAACAAATCTCAGTAAATTTAAACGAATTGATTGCAAACAAAATATGCTCTCTGACCATAATGAAGTAAAATTAAAAATCAATAACAGAATAAAATTGAGGAAACTCAAAAATATGTGGGAATTAAAAAAACGCACTTCTTGTCTCAAAAATAAATAAATGTTAAAAAAATTTAAAAAAAAAACGCACTTCTAAATCCCAATGGGTTAAATAAGAAACCACAAGGGAAATTTAAAAATACCTCAGATGAATGAAAATAAAAATACAACATACAAAATTTAAGGAATATAGCTAAAGAAGTTCTCAGGGACACATATATATTTGTGAATAACTATATCAGAAAAGAAAAGGCAACTGGATATCCACATTCAAAAGAATGAATTTGAATGCTTGCCTGATAATGTATAAAAAATATTAAAACAAAAAGGACCAAAGAAATATAAAAGCCAAAGCTATACAAAAGATAAAAGAAAACACATAAATTTTTTAACATAGATGTCAAATTTCATTATCTAAGATTAGGCATTGTCTTCTTAGATATTATTCCAAAAGTACAAGCAATCAAAAAATCAATAAATTGGACTTCATCAAAAGTAAAAATCTTCTGTGCTTCATAAGATACCATTAAGAAATAAAAAGGTAACTTATAAAATAGGAGGAAATATTTGCAAACCCCAAATCTGAAATTTGACTGTAGAAATAATACAGAATTACAACTCAACAGTAAAAACGCAGATAACCAATCAAAAATGTGCAAAGCATCTGAATAGACATTTGCCCAAAGAAGACACACAGATAGTCAATATGCACATAAAAAGATGATTAAAATCATTAGTTATTTCAGAGAATTAAAAATCAAAACTACAATGAGATACCACTTCACATTTATTAGGGTTGCTATAATAAAAATAATTGTTGGTGAACCTGTGGATTGATTTGAACCTTTATTCATTGCTGGTGATAATGTTGTATTATTCATGCTGTTTACTTTCTATATCCTGATGTTCCAACATCTTGGGCAATGTTAACCCTAGAGGGACTGCTCCTGTCAGGGTTAGCTAATTTCTAGAGAGAGCAAATAACTTGCAGAGGAGTGTGTCTTTCATAAGCAAATCAACCAATTCAGAGCCCATATTCCCAACTATCTGCTTCACCTGGTTCTCAAACTATCTGGTAGCTACCTATCTACCAGCCCTAACCACCTGAGTATCAGGTATTAGAAAATGAAGGATGCCCCTATGCCCCAGAGTCCATTGAGATTATTCAAACTAACCAATCCTAAACATTCTTACCTTGCTTCCCTGTTCCTTCTCATGGAAAGTACAAAAAGGCTCTTGCACAATTTTTCTCTTCACTACTCTCTGGCTTCTGACCAATTCTGGTGCTTCCCCCTGTGGCCCCCCTCATGTGGCATGTCCCTGCCTCTTGGGATCTGTGAATATAACAAACTGTCTTTTCAATGGCATTCATCTCCTAATCTGTTGGCCTTGTGTACTGAAAAAATAATAAAACCTATGTTTAAAAACAAATACTAAGTGGTATAGCAGCTTTGGAAACAGTCTGGCGCTTCCTCCAATGGTTGAACGCAGACTTATCATATGACAACAATTCTACTTATAAATATATACCTAAAATAAATGGAATTGTATGTTCATACACAAAAAAATTGTATGCAAATGTTCATGTCAGCATTACAGGTATCCTTCATTTTCAGAAAGCTCATTATGATACCACACCATTTTTACAAAAGATCTACATTCGTACCTGTTTTTACTAACCAAAATAAACCCAAAGAAGAATTTTGCTTTTACAAAAACACTCTTGCCAAACTGATGTAGGTCTTTCATAAAAGTGACATTGTGGAGGCACCTGGATGACTCAGTTGGTTGAGTGTCTGACTCTTAATTTTAGCTCAGGTCATGATCTCACAGTTTGTGGGATCGAGCCCCGCATCGGGCTCTGAATGACAGTGTGGAACCTGCTTGGGATTCTCTCTCTCCCTCTCTCTCTGCCCCTCCGTTTCTCTCTCTCTCTCTCTTTCTCAAAATAAATAAATAAATAAACTTAAAAAAGTGACATCACATAACACAAACTTTTGGAAAGCAGGGGGTGCTCTTCACTTTACACTATTAGGCTTATAATGTTTTTATAGGAATGCTCTACTTTCAGGTAGTGGGGACACCTGTACTCATAATAGGCAATACATTGAAACAACTCAAATGTCCATCAAATGATGAATGAATAAATAAATGTGGTATATGCATAAAATTGTACAGTATTTGTCAGTAAAATGAAATGGAATCCCCATATATTCTGCAACATGGATGAACCTTGAAAACATGCTATGGAAAGTGGCCAATCATAAAAGACCATGCATTGTGTGATTCTGTTTACTTGAAATATCTGTAAAAGGCAAATCTACCTAGACAGAAGGGAGATTAGGGCTGAGGTGGCTGAGAAAAAAATAGAAATTGAGTGTTAATGGGCACAAGATTCCTTTATGGGGTTCTAAAATTTATTTTAGTGATGTTGTATATACTAAAACTATTCACTTGTATACTTTAAATGGGTGAATTATATGCTATATGAACCACATCATAAATATGTTATAAAAATAAGTGTATTAATATAGTTTACCACATTAAAAGACTAAAGGAGAAGTAAAATAATCTTAATAGAACAGAAAGAGCATTAGATAAAATTCAGCACATATTTATGATTAAAAATAGAGAACCCAGAGCAAACTAAAAGAATGATAGCTCCTTGATTTGAAGAAGTATCTATAAATAACTACAACTCACATCATATTTAACAGAAAAATAAAGGAAAAAACAGACCTGTCCATAGATAACATATAGCAGATTGATTCATACTAGCCAGTAACAGCATAAAATACAAATGTCCATCAAAGAGAAAATAAGTGAAGTAAGTTGTGGTCTTTTCATGTGATATAATCCTACACAGCAATACAAGGAGCAAACTACTTACGTATACAACAACATGGATGAATCTCAAAATCATGTTGAATGAAACAAGTTAGAAACAAAATGAGTGCATGACATAAGATTCTAAATCTTTCCAATCTCACATGTATTCTTACAAGATTACATGTGAAGTTGAAAAACAGGGAAAACTAAGGTGTAGTGATAGAAATTAGATTAGTAGTTCCCTAGTGTGGCAATTGGGATTAACTTGGAACTTTGAAGAGTGCTAGAAATAGATTATATTTTGTTTTAAATTGTGATTACACTGGAATATACATTAGACAAAACTCACTGAAATGTACACAAAAATGTGCGCACTCCTTGTATATAAATATATATAAATAAAGCTGGCAAAGAAAATTACTTCAAAATATCAAGGCTGGAGGACAACAAGCATGACATAAATTACCAACATAGGTCATTTATAAAGTAGAATTAACTTTGGAGAGATTTCTTGTAACTTCATGATCCATGGACATATCTGCTGAAAATATAGTCAAATGAAATATCTGTACACAGTTTCTATGTTTTCCCTCAAAATTCAGTCTACAACTCAGTGTCATTTAACACTAGCTTTAATTTACCTATAGGAAATATTTTTCCAGAAAGTAAATGTGGAAGTTTTGTGTTCAAAAATGAATGTTTTATTTCAAAAATAAAAATAAAAATAGCTAATTATTTCTTTTTACCTTATTTTCTAAAGACTAGTACAGATATATGAACCATATACTTTAAAACATATTACTTGAGTGCTTCAAATACTTTCCATTTCAGCTTCTCTCAACTGAATTTCACATTTTAATATAAAATGTCCTTTGATTCCCTTTAGAAAAAAGCAAATGCACATCTTAATACCAGTAATAATAGCAAAACAATGCTCATCTCAACACATTGTTCAACTTCAGTGGAAAAGAATACACTTAAATAATGTATAGTAAAGTGCTTCCCTGGTGTTTTCAAGTGCTAAGAATGTACATAAGGGTCAGAAGCCTCCTTCAAAGAGTTTTACTCAAGCTCAGTGAGGGTTCTTTGGTGATTAATTATGGTGACCACACTAGCAGACTCAGGGGAGGAAGGAGGGAAGATCTTATAACTCAGAAAAGATAAAGACAATTGTTTGTTTGTTTTGTTTTCCACTCTCATTTTAGACAGAACAGAAGCATAAATAGCCCCATCTGAAGACACACCAGGTGCTGCTCATAGCAGCTGCTGTGACAAGGCAAAGACCAGTAATTCTATGTAGGAAAAAATGCAAAAGAGCTACTGGTGATCAATTAGAATCCTCAATACACACTTTGCAGATAGATAATGAGCATGTTGGGTAGCATCAGTTTTAGGAAAAAAAGTACAAAATATACAAAACATAGCCCTGGGAAATCTTTTTTATCCATTTTATTCAGACAATTGGATTAAAGACACTTTGAAAGACAAAATTGCAGCTGGTGATTAGGGTATCTTTCTTGGAGTTTGAGCTAATGTGAAAGTATCTGAAAAAGCTATATGTCTCTCTCTCTCTCTCTCTCTCTCTCTCTATATATATATATAATACATATGTATAATATGTAATATATTAATATATTAATATCAGTGTTCAGAGATATTATTGGTTTATTATTTGTTTATAATTACAGGCAAGTGTGTAAAAACTTCATTTCTGCTGAATCAATTAGTATTGTATTTCCATTAAGGGATACATTAGGGGGGTCTTGAAAGAGGAGGCGCAGGAAGATGGCGGCGTAGGAGGACGCTGGGCTCACCGCGCGTCCTGCTGATCACTTAGATTCCACCTACACCTGCCTAAATAACCCAGAAAACCGCCAGAGGATTAGCAGAACGGAGTCACCGGACCCAAGTGCCGACGAGAGGCCCACGGAAGAGGGTAGGAAGGGCGGCGAGGCGGTGCGCGCTCCACGGACTGGCGGGAGGGAGCCGGGGCGGAGGGGCGGCTCGCCAGCCAAGCAGAGCCCCCGAGTCCGGCTTGCAAAAGCGGAGGGGCCTGACGGACTGTGTTCCGACAGCAAGCGCGACTTAGCGTCTGGGAGGTCATAAGTTAACAGCTCTGCTCGGAAAGCTGGAAGGCTGGAGGACAAAGGGAGGGTGAGCTGCGGAGCCCCCGGACGACAGAGCTCAGTTTGGCGGGGAACAAAGGCGCTCGCCAGCGCCATCTCCCCCGCCCATCCCCCAGCCAAAATCCCAAAGGGAACCGGTTCCGGCCAGGGAAATTGCTCGCTCCGCGCAAACACCCAACTCTGTGCTTCTGCGGAGCCAAACCTCCGGCAGCGGATCTGACTCCCTCCGGCTGCCACAGGGCCTCTCCTGAAGTGGATCACCTAAGGAGAAGCGAGCTAAGCCTGCCCCCCCTCCCGCCGTGCACCTTGCCTTCCCACCCCAGCTAATACGCCAGATCCCCAGCATCACAAGCCTGGCAGTGTGCAAGTAGCCCAGACGGGCCACGCCACCCCACAGTGAATCCCGCCCCTAGGAGAGGGGAAGAGAAGGCACACACCAGTCTGACTGTGGCCCCAGCGGTGGGCTGGGGGCAGACATCAGGACTGACTGCGGCCCCGCCCACCAACTCCAGTTATACACCACAGCACAGGGGAAGTGCCCTGTAGGTCCTCACCACGCCAGGGACTATCCAAAATGACCAAGCGGAAGAATTCCCCTCAGAAGAATCTCTAGGAAATAACAACAGCTAATGAGCTGATCAAAAAGGATTTAAATAATATAACAGAAAGTGAATTTAGAATAATAGTCATAAAATTAATCGCTGGGCTGGAAAACAGTATACAGGACAGCAGAGAATCTCTTGCTACAGAGATCAAGGGACTAAGGAACAGTCACGAGGAGCTGAAAAACGCTTTAAATGAAATGCAAAACAAAATGCAAACCACCACAACTCGGATGGAAGAGGCAGAGGAGAGAATAGGTGAACTAGAAGATAAAGTTATGGAAAAAGAGGAAGCTGAGAAAAAGAGAGATAAAAAAATCCAGGAGTATGAGGGGAAAATTAGAGAACTAAGTGATACACTAAAAAGAAATAATATACGCATAATTGGTATTCCAGAGGAGGAAGAGAGAGGGAAAGGTGCTGAAGGGGTACTTGAAGAAATAATAGCTGAGAACTTCCCTGAACTGGGGAAGGAAAAAGGCATTGAAATCCAAGAGGCACAGAGAACTCCCTTCAGACGTAACTTGAATCGATCTTCTGCACGACATATCATAGTGAAACTGGCAAAATACAAGGATAAAGAGAAAATTCTGAAAGCAGCAAGGGGTAAACGTGCCCTCACATATAAAGGGAGACCTATAAGACTCGTGACTGATCTCTCTTTTGAAACTTGGCAGGCCAGAAAGAATTGGCACGAGATTTTCAGGGTGCTAGACAGCAAAAATATGCAGCCGAGAATCCTTTATCCAGCAAGTCTGTCATTTAGAATAGAAGGAGAGATAAAGGTCTTCCCAAACAAACAAAAACTGAAGGAATTTGTCACCACTAAACCAGCCCTACAAGAGATCCTAAGGGGGACCCTGTGAGACAAAGTACCAGAGACATCACTACAAGCATAAAACATACAGACATCACAATGACTCTAAACCCGTATCTTTCTATAATAACACTGAATGTAAATGGATTAAATGCGCCAACCAAAAGACATAGGGTATCAGAATGGATAAAAAAACAAGACCCATCTATTTGCTGTCTACAAGAGACTCATTTTAGACCTGAGGACACCTTTAGATTCAGAGTGAGGGGATGGAGAACTATTTATCATGCTACTGGAAGCCAAAAGAAAGCTGGAGTAGCCATACTTATATCAGACAAACTAGACTTTAAATTAAAGGCTGTAACAAGAGATGAAGAAGGACATTATATAATAGTTACAGGGTCTATCCATCAGGAAGAGCTAACAATTATAAATGTCTATGCGCCGAATACCGGAGCCCCCAAGTATATAAAACAATTACTCATAAACAGAAGCAACCTTATTGATAAGAATGTGGTAATTGCTGGGGACTTTAACACCCCACTTACAGAAATGGATAGATCATCTAGACACACAGTCAATAAAGAAACAAGGGCCCTGAATGAGACATTGGATCAGATGGACTTGACAGATCTATTTAGAACTCTGCATCCCAAAGCAACAGAATATACTTTCTTCTCGAGTGCACATGGAACATTCTCCAAGATAGATCATATACTGGGTCACAAAACAGCCCTTCATAAGTTTACAAGAATTGAAATTATACCATGCATACTTTCAGACCACAATGCTATGAAGCTTGAAATCAACCACAGGAAAAAGTCTGGAAAACCTCCAAAAGCGTGGAGGTTAAAGAACACCCTACTAACGAATGAGTGGGTCAACCAGGCAATTAGAGAAGAAATCAAAAAATATATGGAAACAAACGAAAATGAAAATACAACAATCCAAACGCTTTGGGACGCAGCGAAGGCAGTCCTGAGAGGAAAATACATTGCAATCCAGGCCTATCTCAAGAAACAAGAAAAATCCCAAATACAAAATCTAACAGCACACCTAAAGGAAATAGAAGCAGAACAGCAAAGGCAGCCTAAACCCAGCAGAAGAAGAGAAATAATAAAGATCAGAGCAGAAATAAACAAGATAGAATCTAAAAAAACTGTAGAGCAGATCAACGAAACCAAGAGTTGGTTTTTTGAAAAAATAAACAAAATTGACAAACCTCTAGCCAGGCTTCTCAAAAAGAAAAGGGAGATGACCCAAATAGATAAAATCATGAATGAAAATGGAATGATTACAACCAATCCCTCAGAGATACAAACAATTATCAGGGAATACTATGAAAAATTATATGCCAACAAATTGGACAACCTGGAAGAAATGGACACATTCCTGAACACCCACACTCTTCCAAAACTCAAGCAGGAGGAAATAGAAAGCTTGAACAGACCCATAACCAGCGAAGAAATTGAATCGGTTATCAAAAATCTCCCAACAAATAAGAGTCCAGGACCAGATGGCTTCCCAGGGGAGTTCTACCAGACGTTTAAAGCAGAGATAATACCTATCCTTCTCAAGCTATTCCAAGAAATAGAAAGGGAAGGAAAACTTCCAGACTCATTCTATGAAGCCAGTATTACTTTGATTCCTAAACCAGACAGAGACCCAGTAAAAAAAGAGAACTACAGGCCAATATCCCTGATGAATATGGATGCAAAAATTCTCAATAAGATACTAGCAAATCGAATTCAACAGCATATAAAAAGAATTATTCACCATGATCAAGTGGGATTCATTCCTGGGATGCAGGGCTGGTTCAACATTCGCAAATCAATCAACGTGATACATCACATTAACAAAAAAAAAGAGAAGAACCATATGATCCTGTCAATCGATGCAGAAAAGGCCTTTGACAAAATCCAGCACCCTTTCTTAATAAAAACCCTTGAGAAAGTCGGGATAGAAGGAACATACTTAAAGATCATAAAAGCCATTTATGAAAAGCCCACAGCTAACATCATCCTCAACGGGGAAAAACTGAGAGCTTTTTCCCTGAGATCAGGAACACGACAGGGATGCCCACTCTCACCGCTGTTGTTTAACATAGTGCTGGAAGTTCTAGCATCAGCAATCAGACAACAAAAGGAAATCAAAGGCATCAAAATTGGCAAAGATGAAGTCAAGCTTTCGCTTTTTGCAGATGACATGATATTATACATGGAAAATCCGATAGACTCCACCAAAAGTCTGCTAGAACTGATACATGAATTCAGCAAAGTTGCAGGATACAAAATCAATGTACAGAAATCAGTTGCATTCTTATACACTAACAATGAAGCAACAGAAAGACAAATAAAGAAAATGATCCCATTCACAATTGCACCAAGAAGCATAAAATACCTAGGAATAAATCTAACCAAAGATGTAAAGGATCTGTATGCTGAAAACTATAGAAAGCTTATGAAGGTAATTGAAGAAGACTTAAAGAAATGGAAAGACATTCCCTGCTCATGGATTGGAAAAATAAATATTGTCAAAATGTCAATACTACCCAAAGCTATCTACACATTCAATGCAATCCCAATCAAAATTGCACCAGCATTCTTCTCGAAATTAGAACAAGCAATCCTAAAATTCATATGGAACCACAAAAGGCCCCGAATAGCCAAAGGAATTTTGAAGAAGAAGACCAAAGCAGGAGGCATCACAATCCCAGACTTCAGCCTCTACTACAAAGCTGTCATCATCAAGACAGCATGGTATTGGCACAAAAACAGACACACAGACCAATGGAATAGAATAGAAACCCCAGAACTAGACCCACAAACGTATGGCCAACTCATCTTTGACAAAGCAGGAAAGAACATCCAATGGAAAAAAGACAGCCTCTTTAACAAATGGTGCTGGGAGAACTGGACAGCAACATGCAGAAGGTTGAAACTAGACCACTTTCTCACACCATTTACAAAAATAAACTCAAAATGGATAAAGGACCTAAATGTGAGACAGGAAACCATCAAAACCTTAGAGGAGAAAGCAGGAAAAGACCTCTCTGACCTCAGCCGTAGCAATCTCTTACTCAACACATCCCCAAAGGCAAGGGAATTAAAAGCAAAAGTGAATTACTGGGACCTTATGAAGATAAAAAGCTTCTGCACAGCCAAGGAAACAACCAACAAAACTAAAAGGCAACCAACGGAATGGGAAAAGATATTTGCAAATGACATATCGGACAAAGGGCTAGTATCTAAAATCTATAAAGAGCTCACCAAACTCCACACCCGAAAAACAAATAACCCAGTGAAGAAATGGGCAGAAAACATGAATAGACACTTCTCTAAAGAAGACATCCAGATGGCCAACAGGCACATGAAAAGATGTTCAGCGTCGCTCCTTATCAGGGAAATACAAATCAAAACCACACTCAGGTATCACCTCACGCCAGTCAGAGTGGCCAAAATGAACAAATCAGGAGACTATAGATGCTGGAGAGGATGTGGAGAAACGGGAACCCTCTTGCACTGTTGGTGGGAATGCAAATTGGTGCAGCCGCTCTGGAAAGCAGTGTGGAGGTTCCTCAGAAAATTAAAAATAGACCTACCCTATGACCCAGCAATAGCACTGCTAGGAATTTATCCAAGGGATACAGGAGTACTGATGCATAGGGGCACTTGTACCCCAATGTTCATAGCAGCACTCTCAACAATAGCCAAATTATGGAAAGAGCCTAAATGTCCATCAACTGATGAATGGATAAAGAAATTGTGGTTTATATACACAATGGAATACTATGTGGCAATGAGAAAAAATGAAATATGGCCCTTTGTAGCAACGTGGATGGAAATGGAGAGTGTAATGCTAAGTGAAATAAGCCATACAGAGAAAGACAGATACCATATGGTTTCACTCTTATGTGGATCCTGAGAAACTTAACAGGAACCCATGGGGGAGGGGAAGGAAAAAAAAAAAAAAAGAGGTTAGAGTGGGAGAGAGCCAAAGCATAAGAGACTGTTAAAAACTGAGAACAAACTGAGGTTTGATGGGGGGTGGGAGGGAGGGGAGGGTGGGTGATGGGTATTGAGGAGGGCACCTTTTGGGATGAGCACTGGGTGTTGTATGGAAACCAATTTGTCAATAAATTTCATAAAAAAAAAAAAAAAAGGGATACATTAGGGTCTATAACTAGGCCTGAGCTGGTGAATTTGTAAATTGGCTTCATAGCTCCAAAAGGAAGACTTACCATGCTACAACCGCTTTAATATTCCTCTGACTCCTAATTCTGTTGACTAGTTCACTAATATGCCATTGTTTTTGTTTGCCGTGTACTAGAAAGCCTTGCATCTTTTTTTCCACAAAGTATATATTCAATATATTCAATTATTTCTATATGGTGAGCACCCTGTATAACCTAAAGACAGCAAGTCCCTAAAATTGTTTCCTTCTCTAAGATGTAGGCTGATCAATAACATGTCACATATCGTTTAGTCTTCTACTGGTTTGAAACTTGAAACAAGTCTCACATCTTGATAAGCAATCTTCATCAAATCATGAATTTTTCCTATCATATTCTATGTGAAACAAGTGCAAAAGGAAAACATTTTCCCCCAAATTACTCTGCAAACCTAATATGAAGCACATACTAATCTTCATTATGTGGCAGAAGTTATTTAAGCTACTTAGCTCTTAGGATAACAATGATTTGAATTTGACTTTAATGTAGAAAACAACTACAGTACATTTTCCATTTAGAATGAATGCAGTTTAAATGAGGTTTAATTTTAGCACATAGTTACAAGGCACCTTCTGTTTAGAAATCCTGCTGTTTGGATGTGATTTTATTTCAGAAAGTCTGCAGTTACAAATTCCATTTTCTTCAGAATGCTGCCGTGTGAATGAGGCTTTTGAGCAGAACACTTGCTGTTACCAGCTACCTTTCATTCACAGAGCTGCTTTCTGAATGTGCTTTCAATTAGGAAATCTCAATAAGTTCATTTTAAAATCCAAAAACCCCGATTCAACTCTGCTGCTTTGAATTATCAGGCCATTTAGAAACCCAGTCCCTACTGTTCTTGATGCTGGTTATCCAAATAGGAAAAAATAAAATAAAAATCATGTGCAAGAAAAGAGTTATTTTTAATTATCCATTTAAAAAAAAATTTGTGCCAAAAGGACAAATGGTAAAGTCAACACCAACAGGGTCTTCAGAAATCTAATCACAATATCCACCTGGTATCATAAATAACTTTGTCTGTAAGTACTTGTAACAATATTGAAAGAAATGAAGCAAGTAAGTATAAATCTGTGTTTTAATCATTCAGAGTGCAGAGAAGGTAGCCTGAGAAGTCAGCGAATAAAAGAAAGAATAAAGGGCAATAAAGAAGTGTCACAGGAATATCATCCATGAATTCAAACAATTGAAAAGCACAAGGATTTACAACATAAAAATCTATGCCACTTTCAATTTGTTGTAATTCCTTCTTCATCTACTTCAAATAAGCCCTGTTTCAGAAAAATCTCTAGCAATCATCATATTGACACTTCATCTAGACTGAGTGCTAATGAGCCAAGATTTTTCTGCCATAATTTTTACCCAAGGGTTCACATTGTCACAGCCTATCAAAGAAATGGTGCCAGGCACACTTTCAATCTAAAAATGCTTTTCTCTTTCAGAAGCTTCTGTTTTCAAGTGTAGGGGGTTATTTGTTCCTGAATATCTTTTCCCCTACTCTATTTCAATTGTCTACATGACTTGTAATGAAATGAAGCAAGAATAAAAACGTTCCCTTCACTGTCAATTTCTGTCTTTCTTTATTCTTTCCTAAATCCAATGATTTTCACTTAGACCAAGCCCTTTAGAAAGAATCCTTTAACAGCAGCTATGTATATTTTTGATTTTAAAATAAATTACGAAAACTGTCGTGGGTAAAGGAAAGAAAAATATTGTGATGAAAGGGAGACAAAGAAATCTGGGTTTTAAAACAGCCTCAAATGTCTGGAGTGTACTGAACAAATAAATCTATTTCATATTAATGGTACTTTCTTAGCTATATCTACCAGATGTCTTTTTTCTTTTCTCCACTTTGTAAGAATTATCACTGCCATACAATTTTTCTTTCTCTTTTTCTTCTAGTCTCTTCAGAGCTGTGAAGCTGACTTAGAAACTTAGTGGAGATAGTCAAGCCTTACTTTTAAGGTGAAGGCTCCTCTTATTCTCTATCAAGGTAATTTTGTTTACATGGTAAAATTCAAATAAAAGCATTAAATTTTGCCGTTGGAGTTCTTGCCCTTCCAAGAAACAACAAACATAGTCATCTAAAGTGATAAATATAAATACAATATATAAATATAAATACATGAATATAAATATATATATAAATAGATAAAGTATGGAATTTTATTGTCAGCTGTTAGGTTACTACTCCCAAGTAAAGAGATCAGTATTTTTCTCAGCCTACAGATGTTCCTCTATCTTTTTTCTATCTCTTTGGGTCACTAAGCTTGAATCACAGTTATTCTGGGCATTTTGAGAGGAGAGGAGATTTAATTGCTTTCCCCTGAGTTCAGACCACATGGAATTGAAAAGAGAAAAAGAATAGTGTTTTTCCACCAAGTTCTGTCCTATGGAATATTTCAGCTATGGAACTGAACTCCAGAATAGAGTTGTTTCTATACATTTTTATGTTGTTCTGTTGTTCTCTTACTATCCTAGTAAAAATTCCTGCCAAAATATTTCAATTTTTAACTGTGTAGAAATGAGACCCCTCTTTTTCCAAATCTGGATAATTTGGGGTGGAAAGACACCAGAGGAGTAGAGTGTTCAAAAACTTGTTCACACACACACACACACACACACACACACACACAAGCCCAAGGATGATGCTAAAACAGGTAGAAATAGGAGATGGGGAGGTAAAAATAAATAAAGATATAGATGACCCCATATCTTTATTTTTTTTTCTCTCAAGGTCCAGTGTAGTTTTGTTGCTAAAATAATGTATCAAACATATTTTAATCACTTAGCCCACTGAAGTAACATCCAGTATTTCAATGTGTATTTTTTTCTAAGTGTTTTAGACCCTGACAATAGGACCTGGCTTATAACAAGAGGATTGTTGTCCCTTATACAGTAGTACCCTTTATCTTTAGGGGATATGTTCCAAGACCCCCAGGGATGCCTGAAATCATGTACAGTATCAAACTCCACATATACAATGTATTTTCCTATTCATAATACCTATGATAAAGTTTAAATTATAAACTTAACAAACTTAATGATAGCAATAAAATAGATCATAACAATATACTGTAACAAAAGTTATATGAATTTGATCTCTCAGAATAATTCATTTTACTGCCCTCACTTCTTTTTCTTGTGATGGTGTGAGATGATAAAATGTCTATGTGAGGAAATTAAGTGAGGTGAATGATGTAGGCATTGTGATGTAGCATAGGCTATTGACCTTCTGACAATAAGTCAGAGGAGGATCACCTACGTTCAGACCATGGTTGGCCATGGGGAACTAAATTGTAGAAAGCAAAATGGCAGACAAAGGGGGACTACTGTATACAACTTCTAAAAATACTTGCTATATTTGCTGCTTCCATTTCATATCTGTCCATTCTCTCTTAAACTTACTCTAAACAGCTATCTGATACATTGTTCCACAAAACTATCCTTATTAAGGTCACATAGCAGATTTAATGATCAAGTCTCTGAGTCCCTGTACTCCACTTAACAACAACATTTGATACAGTTAATTACTTCAGCCTCAAAATACTTCCTTTGCTTGGCCTCAGGGAAACCACACTCTCTTTATGCTCCTCCCTAATCATTAGCATATCCTTTCAGTCTTTGCTGTTTTTCTTCATCCATTCTCCCTGTAAACATGGAAATTCATGACTTGAATGTCTTTTCTTTTTAACCTACACCCAACTCTTAGGAAACTTGATGCTGTCTCCTGGCTTTAAATGCCATCCTGAAGACCCCTTGATTTATTTTTTCATCCCAGACATTTCTCCTGATTTACAGACCTATATTTAGTCATTTGGATTTTTTGCATTTCCACTTGGATGTGTAGGGATCTCAGACTTAACATGGATGCAGCACAGATGACCTAGTGATTGTCAAAGTTTTGTCCTTTTACTTATACTTATAGAGCTGTTGAGAAACAGCTGCCCAGGCTGGGAGTGCATTTCCTGTATCCCTCTCTTAACCTAATTTCTACTCTTTTTTTAAATGTTCACCTTAATGTTTTTTGACAGAGAGAGAGAGAGTGAACAGGGGAGAGGCTGAGAGGTGGGGACAGGGGATCTGAAGCGGGCTCTGCACTGACAGCAGAGAGCCCGGTGTGGGGCTCAAACTCACCAACCGTGAGTTCATGACCTGAGCCAAAGTCAGACACTTAACTAACTGAGCTACCCAGGTGCCCTGTAACATCATTTCTAGATGTACTTATGTCACTATGTCTGGGTGGCTGAATGTAGGTGGAAGCACTGTGGTTCCCTTAAAGGCTAAAGGTAGGTATAGAATGCGATTTCTAACTCTATCTGCTGGTAGAGGACAATAAGGTGATCTTGAAGCCACAGAATGGTAAAACTATGAGATAGAGGCAGCTCAAATCTTAGTCAACCCTGAAGGGAAACTTGTCCAGGAATCGTCCAATCTGAACCTCTATGTTGGATAATATGTGAGTAAGAAATATTTACTGTATTTTCATGAGATTTTTTAAGAAAGGTATTACAGCATTTATAATAATACCTTAATCATTAGGGTCTAATGCACATGCAAAAAGAAAATTCCTGATTTACGTCCTCATCTTACCTACTCCACACAGAAATTCTTCTCATGTGTCATTTGCTTAGGTTAGAAATCCTCTAGTCATCCTGGATTTCTCTTTTTCTCTCATATCTCACCTCTAATTTACCTCCAAGCCCTATTGGAACAACTACCAAAATAAATCTGGACGCCAAGCCTTTTACCACATCTGTTGATCTAAATATCTTATCTTTTATCAACCACTGTAATATTTTTCCACTCATCTTCGTTGCTTCCACAGTTGCCCATCTATGATAATCTTTGCATTTAGTGATGTTTGTCATAAGCAAGTCAGATAATGCTGGTCAGGTTCCCAGAGAAGCAGATTCTGTTACAGAGATGAGTCTGAAGGAGATTTAGTGCAAAGTGACCTGGGCATCACAAGCCATGCAGAAGGAAGCAGGACTGGGCAGAGGGAAAAGAGGAACCTTAGTGCGGTCTCCGTGAAGGCCTCAGCTAATCCCATAGGAACTCTGAAATTGTTGTGGCCCTCCATAGTTGCTTTAAGTTTGAGCAGTAAGACTGAGTCTTTATGTCCTCACATCAACCACTCATCAAGGCACCCTGCCCAAGAGTGAGGCATGCCTTAGCAAGACAATTCTCTACAGTTGAGATAATTTCTAGGAGAAGACTTATGGCTCAGTGTTTCCTGCTGGCAATGTTTTCATCCCTTGATGGAGTAAAACTTTCAATCTTTAAGGGAGATCTAGTGCCCACTACATCAAATCATGTCGCTGCTATATTGAAAATCTTTCAGTGGCTTTGAACTGAACTGAAAAGTTCAAAGTCCTTTTCAGAACTGAGACCTTTCGTGATCTTGCTACTAATTATTTTTATATTATCTCTTAAAAATATCCATCTCACTCATTTTGCTTCAGCCCTACCAGCTATTGTTCTCCCTTGGATACACCAATCATAGTCTCACTTCAGGTCTTTTCCACTTGTTTTTCCCTCTGCCTGGCAAGCTTTTTATCAATATATCACATGGCCTGATCCTTTACCTTAGTTCAGGGATTGGCAGTCATTGTTCTGTAAAGGGTTTGATAGTAAATACAGGTCATATGGTCTTTGTCACAACTACTCAATTCTGTTATTATAATCCACAAAGTAGAAATAGACAATAAGTGAATGCGTGGGTGTGGCTATGTTCCTATAAAACTATTCATCAGAACAGTTGGCTATAGTTGGGCTATGGGAAATAGTTTATTGATCCCATTATTATCAAGTCTTGGCTCAAATCTTCCCTTCTCTGAAAGAAGTATAGCAACTTGATTAAGAAGTTTGGTTTAGGGGTCCTTGGTGGCTCAGTCAGTTAAGCATCTGACTCTTTATTTTAGCTTGGGTCATGATCTCATGGGTTAATGAGATAGAGCCATGAGTGGAGGCTCTGCTCTGACAGTGTGGAGACTGCCTGGATTCTCTCTCTCCTTCTCTCTTCCTTACCTACCCCCAAAATAAACATTTAAAAAAACATAATTAAATTGACTCCTCATTAAAAAAAAAAAAGGAATTTGGTTTAGAATCTACATTTTCAGCATCTCTTCTGGCTCTGACAATTGTTACCAGTGTAATCTTTGCTTTAGCTGTGCCTAAATTTCCAAAGTGGAGATTATAATAATTCCTTCTACTTAAGCTTATGCATTGAATGTCAGATGAGATGGTTCATATAAAACAACTGTAACAGTGCATGACAAAAATGAGTGCTCAATATAAAACACCTGCCCATCACTCTCAGTTTCTTCATATTGCTTAGCACTTATTAACTAACATCTATTTGCTACTGAGTTAGTTATTATTCATATATTTCATTTTCACCCTCCCAAGCTCTGTGATAGTAGGGATTGCCTTCTTTATTCACTGCTGAATTGTCTGATCCTCCCAA
Organism: Lynx canadensis; assembly: GCF_007474595.2. Lineage (NCBI taxonomy): Eukaryota > Metazoa > Chordata > Mammalia > Carnivora > Felidae > Lynx > Lynx canadensis. The sequence continues at coordinate 67,957,687 of NC_044306.2, forward strand.
AGTACCTCAATAAAGCTTTTTAAAGATGTATCTTTTTTTTCTCCCAAGTTTTACTTATTTGAGAAGGACAGAGAGAAGGAGGGATAGAGGGAGAGAGAGAAAGCATGATGGAGGAGGGGCAGAGAGGGAGGGAGAGAGAGAATCCCAAGCAGGCTCTGCACCAGCAGCATAGAATCCCACACAGGGCTCTAACCCACAAACCATGAGATCGTGACCCGAGACAAAACCAAGAGTCAGAAACTTAATTGACTTGGCCACCCAGATGCTCCCCTCAATAAAATTTTTGAGTAAATAAATGAATTAAGAGAGTTCTGTACTTCAACAACTCTGCAATAGATCCAAATGACATGAGTTCTCATTCCAAATATATCAATAGTCTGGGTTTTGGCTAAGCCATTTATTTAACCATACAGTCTTTATTTCACAATGGAGAAGACCAAATGCTGAACACTTTAAAGGAAACATCAGTCCTATGCCTCAAAACTGCCTACATTTTCTTTCATCTTAAGCCTACACTTAAATGCATACATATGTATTTAACAGTGTGATTTAGTGGGTAGTTGTACTGTCACATATGTAGTAATTCACCCTTGTGTCCTGATGATGAAGCATCAACATTCCTGACTTGGCACAATTCTGATGATTTCCTAGAGATATAGGAGGCTCCCTAGTCCTCCCAGGATCAGGCTGATTTGGGCATAACCTAAGAAATGAGTTAAATTAAACTTAACACAGTTCTACTTTATTGTTTTTGTCCTTTGTGAGCCCTTTTACAAGAAACTAAACTTTAAAACCTTTGAAAATATTTTATTACATATTGTTATATTTTTGTTATAGGCTCTTTATTATTTCTTTATTATAGATTCAAGGGAAAAAGTGGAATGACTTTGATTCACAATACTCCCAGTTGCTCATACCTGATAGCCTTCTCTTCTATCTACATGTCAGACACCCTACACAACTTCCCCTCTACCTCCTTTCCTGCATTTACTGCAGAAGCCTATAGCAAACTATCCTCTAAAGGTAAACTGACTCTATCCTGTCCATTGTATTTAAAATACAATCCATCTCCCATGACTCCCAATATTTTCTTTTGTTCCACTTCTTTATTTATATTTCTTTCATGAAGGGTGCATCACCTTTTAACATGCTATAATGATGTGCTCCTTTCCTGTGACTACTGTTCATTGCCTGCCTCTGCAGAATATAAGTTCCACACAGCCTTGATCTGTCTGGTTATCTGAGTAACCGATATGTCCTAAGAACCTAGAACAGTGCCTGACACATAGGAGGCTCAAAATAAGTATCAAGTATATTGTTGTTAACACATCGCCATTCCATTCATTGCTCATTTCATAACTTTTTTGCACTAATGAAATTTATGTGTGCTTATTTTCTTTCCAAAAAATGAGGAATGCTGAGTCTCTTCTCAACATCCCTCAACCCCCACCAAATGCCAAGAGCAACATTACACAAATATTAAAAACTCAGTAAGCATTTATTGAATGATTGATTAAATCACCATGCATACATGAATGGTGACTTAGGGCTTTTGTCATCTTTCACAATAGTCACAGAGCTAAACTCATAAGTTTCTGTTGCTGTTTGTTATTGTACTTAATGAGGGATAGATGCAAGTTTTTATTAATATGTGTTATAATATTTTCTTTGAAGAAATAATAATATGTACACAGGAACAAGTATTTAACTCCAATGACCCTAAGTAAATTATTACTCCAAGGAAGTGTTTTCAGAAGCTCTGACACATCAGCACTGCTGGCCCAAACTAAAGGTTTCAGGAAAAGAAGTTATGACTCTAGAACACTATGTTTTCCAACTATTTCTGGAAATCATTCCCCAATAACACAGAATTATATTTATTGTATCAACTTTTCTAAGATGTTGACTTTTATTTTCCTTCTCAATACTCTTCAGGAGAAAGGAAAAAGGTAAATTATATCATTTTTATTGTGCAATTGAAGAAAGAAAGTTTGAATAACATTTATAAATACAACAATTAAGGGATTTTTCAGGAAAAAATTTCAACTCAAAATACATCTGATACCATCTTTTTTAATAAAATAGAGGTTTCCTCTTTTATAATATTTAAAAAGAAACAAAGTAATAAAATGATACGACTCTTATACATGCAAATAGCTTCTTAGGCTATTATTGGAACCTTGTACAATGTTGGGAATATCACATGAATTGCAAAGTTACAATCTCAAAAAACACAGTTTGTAATCAAGAAGAAAAAATGTGCACGTTTGTTTTTCGTGACTTCAATGTGTTCAAGACAGCTGGACTTTCAGAGAACTATTCATTCTAGTTTAAAAAATTTTTTCAGGATATTTTTTTTAACTCAAGTATAATTGACCTATAACATTATATAAGTTTCATGTATAAAACACAATGATTTGATATTTCTATCTAGCCCCCACCCAAAGCCAGTGGGTGTGCATAGTCTACACAGGACATACCACTTGAGCTCTTGGCTCTGATGGCCAGGGAACCCTTGCATTTCTGAACCCCATGGATCTGAAACAGAGAGGCAGTTCTTATTGGCTACCACCTCCAAGGCATTACACAGCCAACTGCAACACTCTCAGTCTTCCTGTGAAAACAGCCACTTTACTTCCCCAGGGAGATTCAGCATAGGGAGGAGCTACAGCCATGCTTTCAGAGAACGTAGACTAGGTAGGGGACGCCATCTTTGCACAGTCCCTTGGCCTTGTTATAGCTCACCAGTAACTCCCAGCAAGGAGTTCACCCACATCTGCATCTGATACTATCTAAATCATAAAAATGAGAAAATGCCAGGGTTTCTGAATTTAGCTTCCTATCTTCATTTGAAATTGTATCTAAGTGAATAAAAGTAGATAGTTGTTTATCCTATTCAGACAGATTTATAAGAGAAATATTTTGCATGTTTTTACCTTTAAATTATAAAGTATCTGGAATATTCCTACTATGTTCACATAAATTATCTTGCACCATTAATATATTATTGAATGCTGAGGGAGAGAGAAATCAGTGGTCTAAAGATAAAACAGGTGTATCTTTGGGCTTACTATAGTTTCAAAATAATATGTAGCCAAGTCTAAAGGTATCAACAAATTGCAAATATATTACGTTTGAAATTAACTCAATTCTTGAGTTAACAGATAAATATAAATCTACTGACAGAATATTAAAATTTCCCCCACACAACTACTGAGAGTGGTTTGATCATCTATTTTTTTTTTAATTTTTTTTTTTTACGTTTATTTATTTTTGGGACAGAGAGAGACAGAGCATGAACGGGGGAGGGGCAGAGAGAGAGGGAGACACAGAATCGGAAACAGGCTCCAGGCTCTGAGCCATCAGCCCAGAGCCTGACGCGGGGCTCGAACTCCCGGACCGCGAGATCGTGACCTGGCTGAAGTCGGACGCTTAACCGACTGCGCCACCCAGGCGCCCCTTGATCATCTATTTTTAAATAAACTTTAAAATAATTTCAAAAATATGGCCTCCATTTTTCATTTTTAATACTATATCTCTAAATAGGGATGTATTGTTTTTCATAAAAAAAAACTATTTTTTTCATAAGTACAATAAAATGTATTCAAATGCACAAATATATTCTAAATATTTTATTTAAGTGAAATTCTAAAATTCAACACTTAACCCTGCCATTTCCAACATTATATCCTATGATTCTGTCTACTCACAGTATAAACCTAGCTGTTTCTCCAAGGCTCCCTAGTCCCTGAAAAGTCCCTTAATAGTATCTTTGTTGTTGTTTTTTTTTTCAATGTTTATTTATATTTGACACAGAGCGAGAGACAGGGCATGAGTAGGGAAGGGGCAGGGAGAGAGGGAGACACAGAATCCAAAGCAGGCTCCAGGCTCTGAGCTGTCAGCATAGAGCCCCATTTGGGGCTCGAACCCTCGAACCGTGAGATCATGACCTGAGCTGTTCAGACGCTTAACTGACTGAGCCACCCAGGCGCCCCAATAGTATGTTTGTATATTTACTTTTTACTCGTTTAATATGAATTCCAGACATCTTAATTATGGAAATGTACAATGGTATCTAGTATTCCATGCAAATATGTACAGGCATATCTCATTGTATTGTGCTTCACTTTATTGCACTTCACAAGTACTACATTTTTTTACAAATTGATGATTGTGACAACCCTGCATCAAACAAATCTATCGGTACCATTTTTGCAAATAGTGTTTGCTTACTTCATGTCTCTGACACATTTTAGTAATTCCCACAATATTTAAAATTTTTTCATTATTATTCTATTTGTTATGGTGACCTGTAATCAGTGATTATGACTCACTGAAAGGTCAGATAATGGTTACCATTTTTTAACAATGAAGTATTCTTAAAAATTTTTAAATATTTATTTATTTTGAAAGAGAGAAAGAGCATGAGTCGGGGAGAGGTGGAGAGAGACAGAGAGAGTAAGAATCCTGACTTGAGGGCCTGATCTTACAACAAACCCTGAGATCATGACCTGAGCCAAAATCAAGAGTTGGATGTTTAACCGACTGAGCTACCTGAGTGCCCCAACAATGAAGTATTTTTTTTAATGTTTATTTATTTTTTAGAGACAGAGCATGAGTGGGGGAGGGCAGAGAGAGAGAAGGAAACACAGAATCCGAAGCAGGCTCCAGGCTCTGAGCTGTCAGCCAAGAGCCCAGTGTGGGGCTCTAACCCATAAACCGTGAGATCGTAACCTGAGCCAAAGTCACAGGCATACCGGACTGAGCCACCCAGGCACCCCATGAAGTATTTTTTAAATTAAAGTATGTGGATTGTTTTTGCTAGATATTATTCTATTTCACAGACTACAGTATAGTGTAAACATAACTTTTATACGTATTGGGAAACCAAGAAATTCATCTGACTCACTTCATTGTGATATTCACTTTACTCTATTGTCTGGAGCTAACCTATAATACCTCTGATGTATGCCTGTACTTCTCATGCAGAATTTAAGCAGATCTTCAATGTCATAAAATCTTTTCATTTTTCCTCCTTTTCCCCTCTTTCTCCCTTCTCTTCATCACTTGATTCCTCTGTCCCATTCCCTCTCCCTTTCTTTCTTCTTTTCTTTCTTTCTTTTTTTGATGTATTAGTTTTATTGTAACTGCACTTGACCAGCTTACCCTTGTAAGATGCAACATTTAATAAATTCAATGTTTAAGCTCTAGAAGGAGCACTCAGGTTTTGTTATTTATTGCAGGTTTCAATATCTATAAAGAAATTCTAAGTCTGTCACTGGGACAGATTTGGAAACAAATACAATCTTTACCACATCTTTGCCCAATATAAAATTTGAAATAAATAATATGCTTAAAGAACGCACATTGTAGAAATACTAGGATAACTTTCTTATAAGTACAGCAAATAACTACTAAACAATCACACAATTCTTATATAAAGACATTACATATCACCTGTCAAAGTTAATATTTATAAATTAACAGGTCATTATTAATTGATGTATTGAATATCAAGTAAAAATTCTTTCCTGGGGAGACTTAGGAAAACATATATATTTTCAGTAGGGTAGATAATGTAGAAAATGGCAAACTAACATCTGGAGGGCATCAGAGGCCAAGGTCCCTCCTCTGCAACACACACATACATATGCTCACAGTAATTGAAGTATATAGGAAAATCCCATGGTAATTAATAAATGGTAAGTATCTCCTCTGGTTGGCCACTGTACATGGGATGATCTCTTCATTTATTCTGGGTGGTAATACTGAGCTTCTTGGTGTGTGTGAATAGTGAGGATGTCAGGATCTGAGCTTTTAACTCTGTTCAGGCAATCAGCATTTCAAAAGTCCTTCTTAAACATGGTTGATGAATGGGTCTTGAGTGTCCAGTTTCTCTCAAATGGCCAGTTTCTCTGAAGGAATTCTTTTGGAACTGTTGGTTCCCAATTCAGCCTCATCCCAAATTACATGCTTGGGTACTATACCTTTGCTCTGTTTGTATATCATCCCTCCCCTGGCTATTCCCAACACTCAAGAGATAACCCACAAGTATAGAGCAGAGTGGACATAGGGAGGAATCCACCATAAGTAGCATGACTCTTCTTTGTGTGTTTCATAATTTGCCTTTATTCTCTCACCTCCACAGATTGCTACTCACAAAGCAGTCCTAATATTCCTGTTTTCTACCTTCTTACTTTTGCCAGTAAGGCCTGATATGAGGTCCTTTACCCAGCAGCTTAAAAACAACTTGGATTCTAGAGTCAGATATCTAGAGTGTGATACCCAGTTTTACTTCTTTCTAGCAGGCAAGTCACTTCAACAATTCTCTCACCTTTACAATAGTAATGAAATACCTATCTCAAGATTTGTTATGAGTTACATGAAGCCTCACCAGTAAACCCCGCAGCACAGAGTCTGAAATAAGCAAAGCACATACTAAGAAGGAGCTGGTTTCATTTTTCATATGACAAATTTACATTATTATTATTGGATGCTTAAATATTAATAAGCTGGATTGACCAGGTGCAAATCAAGCCTAGCAGAACTTTTCTAAAAATCAATGAAAATTAGGTATAGCTAAATTTGTGGGCATGATATAAAAATATATACAGTGGAATCTCAAAGACCTATATCTAAGCATTTTATAAGTGAATTGGTAAGAGTTAGCTTCTTTGAGGTATTTCTCTATTTCAAGTTTATTTTATCTATTGCAACAATATAAAGTCTCTTGAGATTTCACAAGATAGTGGTATTATTTCCCTAAATATTCCATGCGTGGTCACCAGCCTTTATCATGTCCATGGGCCCTACGGCTCTTTCTTTTACTACACCGACTAGGTCCCAAGATTATTCCTTCCACAAATCCTCCTCAAATTCACCTGGGCATATATTCATTTCATCTTTATTCATAGGTATATTGCACTGTAAATTTGTGAAAAAGAATATTATTTTTCTTCACACCATGTTACTTTTATCCTCTATTCCAAAACCAGAATTAGAGGAAAGAATGAATACTTTGGGAATTTTATAAACCATAAGTAAAATAATCAAGCAATATTTAGACACGTGACTAGGTTTCTAATATTTGCACTACTTGATCTCAGTTTAATCAAGGAGACTTTAAGTGAAGATGTGGTGTATAAAGCTTTTGAGAACCAACCAGAATAAATAGTTCAGTATTCAATATTAATTGAATAATACAGTGAATCTGAGTAACGTTCAAGACTTTATCTCACATAATAAGAAATGTACAAAACATTTTGGAAAATTATGCTTTATTTCCCACAGTTTTGCAGGAATAATGGTTATAGGTTTCAGTAAAGGTTAAGATATTATGAATTATAACTCACAGAAATTAAAACGTGTAGTGCTTAATACCATATACTATTATGTGGAAATTATAGTCATGATGACATTTACCAAATTGAAAATCCAATATTATTTGTATTTTTAATTGAATTTATTGGATTACTATATAGATCTTATTTTAAACATCTGATAACTATTTATGAGTCAAAAAGTATTCCTTTTGTTCTATAGCTTACTTTTGAATAAACAATTGGCGTTTATTTGGTGTAAAACCTAAGTAAATTTAGTATTTAGTAAACAGTACAATTGTTTGTGTTTTGACAGCCATCGGTGAAAAAATTGACCCAAATTATGTGTGTGCCATACATGAATGAAAATGAATGACAGTTTAACAAATACATTAAAACAAATGCAAAATGTGTCTTTCCACATTTTGATTTAGCTAATTAGAAACACTGTGTATCAGAAGAGTTATTCAGCAATCAAGGAAAAGCTTCGTTTTAGAAGCCAAACTATCTTGATATTTAGAAAAGCAGCAGAGCAGTAATTTCACTGCTGTCTTTATGAGTGTCTTGCTTAAGTTGGGTATTGATGGGTTCGGTCCCCATTGCTAAATGGAAAAAGAAATCTTTGCTCAGAGCAATTAAAAGGACTGAAGGGATGATAAATAATGAGGTGTCTATGAAAAAGGAAAGTGGTGCCTAACAGGCCTGCCAACTAACTCCGTTCCACAATAGCAGCCTTAGCTGCAAGATGTGATTACGTTGTTATGCAACAATGCTAGTCCCTGAGGATTGAATTGCATACCTGCTTCGTGTTACCTTTTAGGCATTTAATCACTGTTGATGTTTTGTGCTACACCATTTTCTGGAGACCTGTGTACATCACCACAGGAGTTCAACGCATTCCTAAACCATTTGTTTTTATGTTATTATCTTTTTATCTCTTCTGTTTACATTTGAACTGGTGAAATAAGTTTAACAGTATTTAGACAATTCTGGTGTTATGTAGTGTTTCTAGTTTCCCTACCAATGCAATAGTAGGTCTCATTACCCTCTTAAGAAAATAGATGTAATCCAGTTTCCCTATAGGGATAGGAGCATGAATAATGTGATGATCAGGAACAGGAGGTACTCCTACCCAAAGATTATGCCCTTGATACTGCATTCCACCCCGCAAAGCAATCCCTGATACACATCCCTCTCCACAATGTTTGTCCATGAGGATCGGCTTTATATCACCCTTCTATATCTCCTCTAGGAGAACATTATACTGCTACCCAATCTGTCTTTTCAACTCCCTGAGAACAAATTACAGACCTGCAAATTGAGTCAACCCATATACAGTAGTAGCTCAATTCCAAGCTCTGTTAGTCACAGAAAAACCATTTCCCAGTTTTGCTATGATATTGGTGTGGTTTTCCTAAAGCACAGCAACAGGGATATCCATTTTTTGTATGCCCTTGAAGAATTTCATCCAGGTGCCCTGCCCAAGCCCATTGCTCTTAAGTTCATCTAAACTAGTTTGGTTATCTGGATGCTATCCATTCTTTTGACGATTGCAGTGCACCAAAGTTGAGTTTTTAAGACCAAACCTTTCCCTGGGAAGAACAGAGTAGATTTCAGTTTGTTTGTTTGTTTTTGTTTTTGTTTGAGGACATTGCCCTCATAACTCTTTCAGTATTAAATATGAGGTCTAAGTGGCTTGGTTGGCATTCGTTGAGTAAATAAACATAACAGCAGTCTTGTAATGTGAACTAGCTTATCAATAAACCTACTGGAGGTCTGAGCACTAGCTAACATAACCTGGCTCTAACTCAGCATCATACCTGGTGTGGAAAGGAGAAAAGCATTATTTTCAAGATTCTCCAATGGCCTTTGATTGGTCCAGACAAATGCCAATCCAGGAAAAATTTTAATAGTCAGGAGGTAAACCCAGTTAGAAAAAGGTGAAGTATCTTAGGGGTTTAAAAGTAGCTGAGAAGCCTGGCTGCTAGAATCATTACAAAGCATATTAGGATTTATGAGAAAGTCATTATAAAGTCTGGTTCATGTAGGCAACTCCTGTCCTGTTAGTTGCATGACTAACAGGTTACATTAGTGCTACTGAAGTTAGTCAATCTTAGTATATTCTCTTAGATAAATTCATATTCTTGGTTATTTTTAAATGCTTAGAATAGAGTCAGAAATATAAGGTGATTAATAAATAGATTCGTTGGTCCTTCCTAAGGAATGTGCCAGAGAACATGTATCAGATAAGCAAAATGATCAGAGAAAAAGAGCAATATAATGACTTGAAAGCAATAAATGAACACTTGTCTATAAAACTAAGTGTGGGTTGGAAGGGACAGAGCATAGTGTATAATGGCATAAAATGCTCTGACATATAGATACAGTACAATTGGAAAATGATATGCAAAAAAAAGTTGTATTGTTTTGGTAATCATACTAATGATGGTAGTATTTGTGTTGTTAACTGAGACTATTATGGATGTAAAATGACACAGAGCAAATGAGTAATGAGAACATATTCTAATTGCATCATCCTCTGTGATCCTGGGAAGGAGGATTCTCAGTGTGGAAAAAAGGACACACAGATGTTAGATGAGGTTAAGTAAAAATGTGGTATCACTCAATTTGAATTGCAAGTATCAGTATGAACTCATAACCTATTTTATCTTTAAAAAAGTTTATCCATCACCTCTGTAGGCATGTATACAATTTCATTGTTCCATCCACTAGAAATTTAGAAATAATGTATAAATATATTTCACTTATTCCCAGATTATGCTCTTGAAATGTCATTTTCCTCTAATAGAAATGAGGGATTCTTGGAGAAATAGGAAATTCCAGGTCTGGGATGAAAATATTCAATATGAGCCTAGGACATCTTGTCATAACAGATAACAAGGAAGTTATCAAACTCAAGGATGTGTCCAAAGGACTCAAGAGTCAAGTTTAGAGTGCCTCATTGGCCAAAAATGAAACAATTTGATCACCGATAAGGATAATAACTGCAATGTATTGAAACACATCAAATTGCCTAACTCCATGGGTTAGCAATGATTTAAAAAAACAAACAAACACTAAATGACCACCTTTAGAGGAGAAAAAGGAGTTAATTCAATATTTTGAAAACTGGTGAATACAGGGAAAAAGAAGTAGCTATCCCACATTTCCTATACAAAATGAACCTCTGTGTCATCAGATAGTAGATGATGAAGTTTCTTATTACAGAAGTCCAGCTAAAGAATATGGAACGACAGAATCAGAATATTACCATTTGAAGACTGCTGATGAATTTATGAATACAATCATTAAGTATTAATCGTTACCAACATCAAAAACGTTTGACAAATAAACACCATTTCCTCTTGATATAACCGACTATAAAGTGGTCTTGCCAGAAAAAAATCAAACCAAATTTGACCAATTCTTAAGAAAAACTACCAATGTATATGAAATAGTGAAGATGGAGAAACATCACAGAAATGCATTCAACAAAATCTAAACATAGAAAATTCTTCAAGAAAAAGTGAACCTGTTTCTTTGATAAATAAACAATACTGGAAAAAAATGAATAAAAATTTATGTTAAATATTGCTAACAATAAAATTACCGTTCACTGTACAGTCTACTTGATAGCCCTTGCATGTGTAATTATCTATAAAGCACCTTGCTTTTATAGATTCCTAGAGCAAAAGCAAGGGGTAACACGCACAAGTCCAATAATATATCAAAACTACCATTAATTTTAAAAGCTGTGGGGCGCCTGGCCAGCTCTGTCAGTTGAGCGTCCAAATCTTGATTTCAGCACAGGTCATGATCCCAGGGTTGTGGGATCAAGCCCCGTGTCGGGCTCCAGGCTGAGCGTAGAGCTTGTTTGGGATTTTCTCTCTCTCTCTTCCTCTACCCCACTCATGCACTCTCTCTCTCTAAAAAAAATTAATAGTAATTAAAAAAATAAAAGTAAATAAAAAATAAAAGCTGTTAGACTAATATTTAGCAAGAGACTGCTATATGCCAGGCACTGTTCTAAGTGTTATAAACTCATTGAAACTTTTCAACCCAGGAACTATGCAATATCTTTATCTAATTTGCAGAAGAGGAAACTGAGGCACAAAGAAGTTGAGTAACTTAACTTGCTTCTTCCCCCAGCTAGTGTGTGGTAGAGACAGGGTTTGAACCCAGGTAGTCTAACTGTCTAACCTTAACAATACAGTATGCCCTCTGAAGTAGATCTGTGGTGTGCTGGATACAACAAGGAAGAGATGACAAAGCTGGGGACACTTTCAAGATGGTGGTATTTCAGGAAAATTCAAAAGATATTCAGCAAAATGTTCTATCTTCTTTCCTTGCCGTCCATTGTTGTAAAATATATAACTAAGCACATATTCTCTTATATATCCTTCCCCCCAAATTTAGCTTATATTTATTTCTAATATTCTCAACCTATTAAGTCTGTTTATGCTTACTTATACTATGATCTCTTTCCTGGATTCAAGAGTAAAAACTTGGCATGAAGATTACTTTGGAAATTTGAGTATCTAATGTAGCCTCACCTCCTGAAAAAATCTGCTTCAAATTAAGTTTTCAGGTGTCCCTTTACATGAGAGTAGGAAAGTTATCTTTCCATACAAATATTTTAGGTGGATCAGATAAACGTAAATCTAAGAGACACCTGACACTTTCCCATCACATAGGATCAATGTGATGATTCTTAGCCTTGGGTGGAAAAAATAAGGACTTGCTTGCTCATAATTGTGCATTAGAGAATTCTTTCTAACTCTAATGCTAAAATAATCAAACTTCAGGCTTGTTTCAGCTTTGTAAATCTACCTTATTTTTAATAGCAATCTGATTAGCATCAAGAGTATCTAACTAAATGCTGAATTTAAAAAACTCTACCAGTCTATTCCAACATTTCTTTCCATATGAAATTTGCTTGAGGGTTCAAAGTGCTGTTTCTATTAGACTTTTAAAATGTATTTTGCCCAGTATAACCTCATACATATTCTATAATATAGCTATAGAATCGAAAATACAGAGCATGTATCCTCTAAATAACTGTAATTCAGGCAGTAATAGCAATGCCTGGATTTTCTTATATGTAAAATGGCAGTGCTTACATTTATTCCAGTTGTTATTCACGGGGGGAAAATGTGCCAGAAATTAGAGATTGCAGGATAGTGATAGAAAACTGATAAAAAATCATGTTAGGGTGCGTAAAAGGTCAAAATCATTTTGATCTTCCATAAAAGGAGAATAAAAAGGAGAGTAAAAATAAATGTTTCATTGATTGGTATCACTACACAATTACAGATATATTTATGTGGTGCAATATAAAGACTTGTCTTTCAACTAATAAAGAATACATATTACATTTACATAAAACAATTAATTGAATTTTAGCCATCTTTTGGTTATTATATTCTTCCTCAAAGTACAGAATGAAGAATTTTATTTCCCTGTACACATTACTGTTAACTTTTTAAAATGCATTTTCTAAGAGAATTATCTTCCCAGATGAACATAACAAATTACTGTGCTATTCCACAGCACCAAGGTGAACAGCCCCCACACTCAAAATTTGGTTCCTATGTTGAAAGAGATAACATCACATACTCACCAAGAGTGTGTGAAAAGGGTTATTACTTTCTCACATAATGAAACTTTCTGGATAGAGTTCAAGTGGGTGGCAAGCAGGTCCAAAAATAGGAGAAAAAATGAAAAGGAGACAGGTTTGGCTTTTTTATGGTGGTTAGGGGAGGCAAGGGGTGAGAATTCACACAACTCAATAGGGGTTTGAACCCTTCACTGGAGCTAAAAGGAAAGTTACCCTGACATTACCATCAGCTTGCTCAGATATGGGGTCATGGGGGAAGAAGAAGAGATAGGCTTAAAAGCTATCAACATTCAAACACCAAAAAAAAAAAAATGGACTCACCCTATTTATTACACAATTATAAATTACTTTTGAAGCAGGGCAAGAAGACCTCTAGTATATGATGTCAGTGGAGGTGAGATCATGGAGGCCCCTGGAGGCCATGGGAAGGAGTTTGGAATTACCCATAATGGAATAAGAAGATATAAAGTATTTTAAGCCCGGAAATGACAAAATGTGATTCACATTTTAAAAACATGTCTTTTGTTTGACTGGTTGGTATAATATAGGCTCTACAGAGGCCATGGTAAAATCAGGGCAACTGGTTAGGACCGCAGCAGTGCAGGTAAGAGGAGATGGTGGCTAGCACCCAATTGGGAACACCAGAGATCGGAAGAAAACCAGCAATCCATGACTTTAGTTAGAACCCAGAGGACTCATGGGCAGATTGAGGTAGGAGTGAGGGAAAGGGTGGGACACGAAAGACCTTCCATATGGTTTTAAAATTTATAGAGATGAAGATTTCCGAGGAGAAACTGTCCTGCAGAAAAACTCAAGGACTTTGCTCAAATAAATACTTGGCTGAGATGAAAAGGCAAATTAAATATTTGTACAGAGAGAGATTCTTTAAATGTCACTACTGATATTTATGCATACATTAAGGAACTAAATTTGTAAATTTGTAAATAACTTAAAGGAACTTTTTCATATATTAAACTTTTGATTTCTTCAAAGGCATAATACAAGTCACTGTTTCATAGAGGTTTCATATTCTCATCTTTAAAAATGAAAGAACTATGATTGCTTCTAAAGCCACTTTCTAGTCAAATCTGTATGTCATTCTGAGTCAAGGTGTGCAAAGAGTAGCTGAGGTATGCTATAAAAAAAAACGCATGTGTTGCTAAGTTACAAGAGGAGTTTGCATTCAAGAATGACGAATAAGTCCAAAATTCCTTCTTGAGTCTTGATTATTTAGGTCTTTGATGTTTCTGCATTGTCAGCTATGAAGAAAATTCTGGTTTTCACAAACAGTTCCCTAATGATAACAAATGGTTGAATTCAACTTGGCAAGCCCCTTTTTTTTCAGAGTATTCTTTCTGGAGATTGATGACACAATAGATTCCATGTGTCTGCCCGTTTTACAAAAGATATAACAACATGTAAAGTGATGAGTTAAAACGAACAGGAATGTCATACCTTAAACAAATTCCTTTTCGTTTAGGGTACTCACTTTCCAAAGGTCGCAATGACTAATATTACATTCTTGCCGATCGGACTGCCTCTGTTTATAAGGAAATCAGAAAGAATATTATCAGAGAGACTTCAGAGGCCAAATAGTTTGATCTTAAATCATGGTGATGACCTCTGAACCAGTTTGTCTCCTATTTGTCCCTGAAAGTTGCATGAATAATAAATAAAACCGCATCACCAGAGGTCTACACAGGTGCTGTGTAAGCCAAAGAATGTAACAACACAGCAAAGCTTGAATCTGAAAGCTAATAAATCAAGAACTAGTCTATGCAGCAAGACTGCAGCAGTAGCATGGCTGGTTGATAGCCATGACAGCCACATTGAATTAAATCAGAAAAGAAATTGTGCTCCGTTGTTTTATTCCTTTTAAATCTAATAGAAGCAGAAATAGAAGTGTTTACCGTTCTTTTAGCAAAATAGACTTTTCAAAAGATAAATGTATCTACCTGTATTATACATAAAACATATATCATGTCAGCAAGCACTAGATTTCTCTCATGGTTAGAAATTAAAGTGATTTAAAATTTATTCCCTAAATTCAGCAGTTAAGGTAGGTGAATCACTTCTCTGCCAAAATATAAAGAAATAAAAGTTGTTTTACTGATGCACTCATTTAGTAAGCCCATGATACCTCATTAAGTAAAAGAGCCATATAAACCTGAAACAATTTGCAGACTATTATGTCAGATTCATTAGGGATTAAGTAAAAGTATTGCAAACCAATTCGTGAGGATTGCTAGAAGGTAATCAGGTAACAACTCATGGCATAATGATAACAATGTTTTTATGTATAATTGATATGTGTTTGGGTACTTCTTCCTATAACATAGTTTGTTGAAAATCTCAAAGTTGTAACTGATCCAGATTTTGAACTGAGGGTGGAAATTTTTGTAACAGGCTAAAAAATGTGAATCAAATTATGTAGCCATACAAATATAAGTAAACTAAATGTTATTTAAAAATTTTGTGTTTGTGGGCGCTTGAGTGACTTGGTTAAGCGTCCAACTTCGGCTCAGGTCATGATTTCATGGTTTATGGATCTGAGCCCTGTGTCGAGCTCTGTGCTGACAGCTCAGTGCCTGGAGCCTACTTTGGATTCTGTGTCTCCCTCTCTCTCTGCTCCTCTCCCACTCTCACTCTGTTTCTCTCTTTCAAAAATAAATAAACATTAAAAAATAAGATAAAATACAATTTGTGTTTAAAGAAACATTAGAACACATATAACATCAATATCTATAACAAAGGTTCTGACATCTTTTAGCATCCATTATAATTTTTTATTGTATTTTAAAGTTGCTTTTATTTTCTAAAGAGAGTAAAGTACTAAGATGCAACCCCTGTGGCCAGATTCCAGTTATGGCTGTGTAACTTTTAGCAAGTTACTAAACCTCTCTGTGATCAGTTACCTCATCTATAAAATGCAATCTAATAATGGTACCTACTTTCCGGGAAGGTTGAAAAATATCATAAATAAATACAAGTAAAATCCTTATAATAGTGGGTGGAATATTGTAAACAATGATAAAATTCAGCTATTTCTTTTTTTTTAAACTTGTATAATTATCCAGCTTATTTATTCATTTTCTTAATATGAAATTTATTGTCAAATTGGTTTCCATACAACACCCAGTGCTCATCCCAACAGGTGCCCTCCTTAATGCCCATCACTCACTTTCCCCTCCCTCCCACCCCCCATCAACCCTCAGTTTATTCTCAGTTTTTAAGAGTCTCTTATGGTTTGGTTCCCTCCCTCTCTAACTTATTTTTTTCCTTCCCTTCTCCCATGGTCTTCTGTTAAGTTTCTCAGGATTCACATAAGAGTGAAAACATATGGTATCTGTCTTTCTCTGTATGACTTATTTCACTTAGCATAATACTCTCCAGTTCCATCCACGTTGCTACGAAAGGCCAGATTTCATTCTTTCTCAATGCGGAGTAGTATTCCATTGTGTATATAAACCACAATGTCTTTATCCATTCATCAGTTGATGGACATTTAGGCCCTTTCCATAGTTTGGCTATTGTTGAAAGTGCTGCTATAAACATTGGGGTACAAGTGCCCCTATGCATCAGCACTCCTGTATCCCTTGGGTAAATCCCTAGCAGTGCTATTGCTGGGTCGTAGGGTAGATCTATTTTTAATTTTTTGAGGAACCTCCACACTGTTTTCCAGAGTGGCTGCACCAGTTTGCATTCCCACCAACAGTGCAAGAGGGTTCCTGTTTCTCCACATCCTCGCCAGCATCTATAGTCTCCTGATTTGTTCATTTTAGCCACTCTGACTGGTGTGAGGTAATAGCTATTTCTTTATATCCAGTCAGGGGTTTTCACCTTGTGTGTGCCATGGACTCCTTTAGAACCCTAGTGAAAGGTTTCTCATATTTATTTAAAATAAAATACTTCAGGGGCAGCTGGATGGCTCAGTTGGTTAAGCAGCTGACTTTGCCTCAGGTTATGATCTCTTGGTCTGTGGGTTCGAGTCCCACATCACACTCTGTGCTTACAGATCAGTGCTTTGTGACTGCTTCGAATTCTGTCTCCCTCTCTCTCTGCTCCTCCCCTGCTCATTCTGTCTCTCTCTCTCTTTCCCTCAAAAAAATAAACTTTGAAAAAAATTTTAAAAAACAAAAATAAAAGTACTTCAAATAAAATAAATACAATTAAAAGGAACCCAATTATATTGAAACATACTTCTATCCACACACTCAGAGGAATCCATGAATACAGGGTAAGAACCCTAAGCTTTATAATGCCAGGTAGATAGGGTTATTATTCATCCTTTTAGTTTACTGAAGTTATTCTTAAAATAAACTCTTTGTGCAGTATCATTAGATTGTTCTTAGTGTGCAATTTTATTGTTCCCTTAGGACAAACAAGGAATATATTCTTTTATATTATTTCTATTCTGAAATGCAGTTTTTGTCACACATATATGTGTGAGTATTTGCAAACATTTTCCAAATTCTCCATATATGTAATATAAATCCACATCACATTAACTTTTCCCAAATAAACCATTTCTAAATCAAATATAGAGCCTCTGAGAGATTCACATTTCATCGATATTTTAAAATAATCAAATAAGGTGTTAGTGATAATGTATAAAACCTCTAGAACAAAAAATATATAAATAAATAGTAACATTAAATATATACCAAAAATTTTTTTTCACATATATCAAACAAATGGGATGATAATTGCTTATACTAGTACTATGTGAATTGGAAAAAGTGTCCTAAATTTCTATTACTTGATATAGCAAAGGACACTTGCAAAGAAGCCAATAATAGGTCAGATAGACTGGAAGGAAATACAATACATGAGAAAAGATTAGGTTTATGAAGCTTTTAAAAAGAACACTAAATAAATCTTACTGACATTGTACTGATAAGCATTGAAAAATCCCAGTAAATAATATTTTCTCTATATTCCAGTATAAAACAGGTACAAATCTAGTCAATACTTACACTTAACATTTGTGTGTAGTTTCTTGTAAAGTTTTAACAGTAAATTGGAGCACCTGGATGGCTCAGTCAGTTATGTGTCCGAGTTTGGCTCAGGTCATGATCTCGCAGTTTGTGAGTTCGAGCCCCAAATCAGGCTCTGTACTGACAGGTCAGAGCCTGGAGCCTGCTTTGGATTCTGTGTGTGTCTTTTTGCCCGTCCTCTGCTTGTAGTATGTCTCTCCATCTCTCTCAAAAGTAAATAAAACATTTAAAAAATTAAAAAATTAACAGTGGAACTGCTTTACCCTTATCAATTACAAAACCTATGAAATAATGTAGTATATTTTCATTTTACAAATAAATTGATTTAAAAAAAAGTGAGAAGTATGATTTGAATGAAGACTTTGTGGGGTGCCTGGGTGGCTCAGTCAGTTGAGCATCCAACTTCGGCTCAGGTCAGGATCTCGTAGTTTGTGAGTTAGGGCCCCGCGTCAGGCTCTGACAGCCTGTTTCAGATTCTGTGTTTCCCTCTCTCTGCCCCTTCCCTGATCATGCTCTGTCTTTCTCTGTGTCTCAAAAATGAATAAACGTTAAAAAAATTTTTTTAATGAAAGTTCTTACTTAGGATCCAAACAAGAAAGTGAGCAGATAGTTTCTAGCTGTAGCAAGTTCGTCTCCAAATTCTATTTGGACCAGTTTAACAAAAATGCCAAGGCCTGTAATCTTTCATAGCATAGTCAATTTCAAACTCTCTCAAATTACATAGTTTATCTCAGGATAAACTGGAGACGGTAGAATATGACAGAAGACAAGGGTACACTCAATCTCAGCTGTCATCCCTAGTGCTGTATATCAAAATCTTAAGTGGCCATGATGTGCCAAAGCTACATCTCTCTCTTTCTCTCTCTCTCACACACACACACACACACACACACACCCCTTCCTCTCATATCCTCAATCACATGCCTAACCCAGTTATTACAAATGACTATACCTTAGAAAATCAATTTCAAGCACTTCACTCTCCAACCTGTAACTTTTCTCTCTAAAACTCATGCTGCTGTCTGGTACTTCATGCTAAAATGCTCCGATTACACCAAGAAATGTTTTCACTACCCTTCAACTTATCTTCATGTCCTCAATCACCTCCTTACCCAGTATATATTATATGACCTATCACTAAAATCACTCCCTGAATAGACCCTCAATTAGCCTGACTTCTGTGTTGTACCCACTTGTTCCATTCACAGGACAAAATTCTAATTCTGGTGAAATTCAATGCATTTCATATTTGTACCTCTTCCACTTGGAATAATATGGATAGAGAAAAATTGCATAACTATGCAAAAAAGATTTGAATTTAAGATCAAAGCCAGTAACCTCATGTGGTTCTTAATTACGGCCACAAAATTGTACTAATTTCCAAAGTCTATCACCCTCCTACTCTCTCAGACTATTTCACAACTGTATCTTCCAGTCTCTAACATCTCCATCCTCTTTCTTACTTTCATCGAATGTCTCTTTTTTCCTATTTTACTGAAAGAAATAGTAGTAGTCGGAAGAGAACTTTCACAGGCTCCCACCAGCACATTCACTAACTCATCTGCACATTTACCCATGGATCAATTGCCTTTGTTCATAGGTAAGCTAACCTTCCACTAATAATAATGAATCCCAAAGTTTCTGGCCTATACCTTCTCTCTGGCATCATCAAATATATTCAGTGTCTGACTACTAATTTTCCCTCCCCAATCATACTAGTAACCTGTTATTTCTCAGTTGACTTCTTACTATAACTTGCTACCTAGTCAGTCTCCCTGCTTCTGCATTGCCTCTCCTACAATGTATTCTCAACACAGCAGCTAGGATATGACATTCTTCCCTCAAATTCCTCTAATGCTTTCTGGTTCTGACAGAGTAAAATCTAATATCCTTTTTAATTTCCATAAATACTTAGTGATGTGGCCTCTCTTTACATCCTATTTCTCACCCGCTTACTCTGTTTTCCTGATTGTTCCTGAACACAACACCTCAGGGTCTTTGCACACGTCTTCTCTATAGTTACAAAGCTTTCTGCAATAGATTTTTCACTCATTTCCTCAGGCCTCTCTTAATATCACCTTATTAGTAAATCTTCTCTGATTACTCTATTAGAATCCCACAGAATTCTTATACTCCTGCCTTGCAATTTTTTTCTCCTCCATATCATTGCCACCATCTGATATTTGTTTGGCTGATATTTGTTGAGTTATTCCCATGTATAACTAAATATCTATGGTATACTGAGGTTTTCCAACGTGATGCTCAATATCTAAGCCTCTAAAATATAAGTAGAATTGCTGGAATAGACAGCTGTACATACGGAGACAATAATCGAAATACAGGCAAACCTACCAGATTACTCTTACCACTGCATCCTCTATTTTCCCACAGTGGTGATTCTTTGTTCCAATGCTAACCCCGTCTCAAATGGTTCTCTCTAGCCCTATATTTCACTTCTTCATATGTAACTTTAACAACATAAATGTGAGCCTTAATTGCTTCCTTTTGTTCTAGTGTGTGTTCACAAATGCCTGTACCCACTTTTGTATTATTATATAATTGTCCTAAACATTAAGAACCATAAGCACATTCTCTCTACAGGCATTAGAACTTATACAGAATAGCTGCACTGCAGACACTTCAGACAGTTTTCTAAAAACATGCAATGAAGATGGAGTACAGTGATGTAAAACTCTTTTACACAGTGTTTTAAGGATATTCTGAGGCCCTTTTTAAAGCAAATACTTAATGTGGAAGATTTGAAGTAAGCAATAGTCACTAAATTCTATAGGTGCTTAAAAATAAATCAGGTGTTGTCATTCCAAGGTTCAATCTCTTGTCAACTGAGTATCAGAAGAGGGAGAGGACTCAAACTCCAGCAAGTCTGCTAGTAAGATGGCTCTCATGATTCAGAGATCACACATAAATCAACAGTGTGGCAGAGATTTCCACTCACACATTCATCATGTGACTTCCATTCTGACATATCTGACATAATTCAATCAAATGCTAAAGACAGCCCTCCCCTAAACCATGCCACTGGAGGATTCATGATGACATCGCAGATAATGAAAAAAATTTTAGAAACACGACAGGAACAATCTATTCACCACTGTAACGTGAGTAACAATAATAACAACTACCCATTAAACAGTGTCTACTGCTCTAGGTTAGGATCCTTATATATGCCATTTTTAATACTTTAAAACAGTTTTCTGAAAAGTTATTCCTATTCTGTATTATAGAATATGAAACTGAGATCCAGAGGGGTCAAATATATGTCTTTAATCAAATAATTAATAAATAGTAGAGCTGAAATTACAACCCAGGTCAATCTTATCTCAAAGCCTGATTCCTTAAACTATGTCAAACTTTTTCTCTTGGTTGTACTAGTAAAGCCTTTAATAATAGTCAGCAAATTGGGGTGCCTGGGTGGTTCAGTTGGTCAAGCAGCTGACTCAGTTTCAGCTCAGGTCATGATCTCATGGTTCATGGCATCAAGCCCTGCATCAGGCTCTGCACTGAAAGCACACAGTCTGCTTGGCATTCTCTCTCTCCCTTCCTCTCTCCCTCCCGCTCCCTCTCCCTCCCCTGCACATGCCTGTGTGTACATACTCTCCCTCTCTCTCTCTCTTAAAATAAGTAAACATTAAGAAAATAGCAAATAAATTTTAAATCTAAAGCAAAGAGACTCAGTGACAATTATTAATCAAACTGACATGCATATAACTCAAAGAAAATTCTTCTGTTCTTTACTTTATATTGACTTTTTGCATTCATATTCAGGATTAACACAGAAAACTGATTACAGCAAGCCTTTTTAAATGTCAAAGGAGAATACACCCATGCCTCAAAGTACAAAAACCCTCCCCTTTGAGGGTTGAACTCACAAACTGTGAGATCATGACCTAAGCTGAAATCAAGAGTCGGTCGCTTAACCAACTGAGCCACCCGACTCTTGATTTCAGCTTAGGTCATGATCTCACAGTTTGCTCATGTTGTTTTGTCTGCCTGAAACTCACAGTTTGAGTTCAAGCCCTGTATCAGGCTGCTTGCCTGACCGTGCACATCCTGCTTGAGATCCTCTCTCTCTCCCTCTCCCACTCCCTCTGCTTCTCCTCCCCTCCCTCTCTCAAAAATAAATAAATACACTTAAAAAAAAAGAAAAATTACAAAGATGAATGGATATAGAATAGTCCATGCCATAGACTCTATGGGAATAATATTATTTTTATTTGTACAAATTGGGTTAGAAAACTCTAATGAATTAAAGCTATGTCTTTAATTATTATTAACAAGTGACCAACTAAAAAATTAGGAAGTACATGTAAAATTAGATAAAAACCTACATGATTTTAATTCTATTTTTTAATGTGTGTGTATATGTGGGTTTTTTTGTTTGTTTTTTGTTTTGTTTTGTTTTGTTTTTGAGAGAGAAAGAGAGCACATGAGGGAGGGGCAGAGAGAGGGAGACAGAGGATCTGAAGCAGGCTCCACACTCTCACAGCAGAGGGGTTCAAACTCATGAACCATGAGATCATGACCTGAGCCAAAGTTAGACACTAAAACTAACTGAGTCACCCAGGCACCTCTACATGACTTTAATTCTAATTCTTAATATTCTGCTACCATTATAATAATATTCCCAAATTTTCTAAACTTAAAACATAACATAAAAAATAAATTACAAAAGAAAACATATACATTTCATGCATTTTTATTTGCAAAATATATAGAAAATTCTTCTGTTCTTTACCTTATATTTTTTTGCATTCATATTCAGGATTAACACAGAAAACTGATTACAGCAAGCCTTTTTAAATGTCAAAGGAGAATACACCCATGCCTCAAAGTACAAAAAACAATTGAAATATATCATTACAAGTTCTATAGTAAGGATGAATACAAAGCGACTTTGGAAGCATAAGGAAGCAGTGATGGATTCTGTCCATGATGGAGGAATAGCAGTTGGTAGCAGACAAGTTTCAGAGAGAAGATATAATTTGAGCTATGCCTTGAAAGATAAGTGAATTCCACTGGGTTAAAAGGGAGGAAATAACATTTCAGGCAGACAGAACAACATGAACAGAAGCCCAGAGGAAAAGAGACTGTGACATTCTCATTCCAATGTTAGAATTCTTCGGGGTCTAGATTATAGAGTTCTTGAAACTGGAATGGGGAGAAAGTTATAAGAAACAAGATAAAAAGAGAGGTTGGAGCTTTGAATATTTCTATTAAAAAATTAGTTTACTAGGTAGATAAGGTGAAGCAAGGAAGGATTTACATATAAAAATAAATTCAAATCTGTATTTCCACAAAAATAACTACCAGCATAATTAAGGATTAATTTGAAGATAAAACTATTATAACTGTCTACTTAAGAAAGTATCGGGGAGTGCTTGGATTAGAGTTAAGAAGAAGAATCATGTAAAAGATAATTTCTGAAGAAGAATTTAGAGAGACTTAAAAACCATTTGCCTGTGGAGGATGAGAAAGCTTAAAAAAGAACTTTCTGAGGTTTCTAGCTTGGACAACCGAACAGATGATGCTGACATTAAATGAGCAGGAAACGTAATGAAGTCATAAGAGTTGTTCACTTTTGAAGAGTAGAGCTTGATTTGTCTTCAAAACATTTGCATTGGATATGCTTAATAGATAGAATATATACGGGTCAGGAGAAATCTGGAAATTGGGAAGATATTATCCAACATAATTAGAGAGCAATATAGGGTACTGCTTAGGAATTAAGAATCTAGCTGGGAAATCTATATTTGTAACCTGACTTCAGCACAATTATCTGCATGCAGCTTAATCTCTTATTTTCCTAATTTGTGATATAAAACAATAAGGGAAACTATACCATTGGGTCTGATGAGAATTAAGAGAAATAATTTTCTAGAACCATGAAAACATTTAATAAATGTTATTTATTATTATTTTGTCAGGAAATAGCTAATTATTTCAGTAATAGAGGCCAATAAGTTTGGTAAAACAAACAAACAAAAAAGTACCACATGCACAGAAGATAAAGAAAACAGAACAAGGCAGAAATGGAAACAATTGAGAATACACAAACCTAAGATTTTTCTAGGGAAACATGAACAAAATAGCCTAGATAGTGATTTGGTCAAATCCAGAGGTCAAAGAGTACTTAGAACACAGGATTGTTTAAAATTGTCAAATACTGCAGAGAAATGGAATGTTCACTGCAGAGAGCTGAAAACTGGGCATTATAACTGTCAACTTGGAGTATTATGTGGAATGTAAAAATAGTATTAAACCCACACCTATCTTTATAAGGCTTATAATCTGTTCAGAAGGCTGTGCATTCTGAAATAGTCCAATTAATTCAGTAAATATCTATTGAAAGCCCATTTTGTGCAGGATGAAATAAAAAATTAAAGAGCATAAAAATATGAAGCCAAAATTAATAATGCAGACAAAAATTGTCATAACATAGCGGAACAATTTCTTGCACACTGCAGTAGCCAAAGAGAACACAACATGAAAAAATGAGAACCAGGATCAGGAAGAAAGGAGTGGAGAAGATTCCATGAAGGAGGATTTTCAGGAACAAATGTATAAAGTGAGACAATAATGGAGATATCTCCTGGATTTTCATGAAACAGTTTTACTGAAATTCTTCCTTTTTTTATTTTTTTAATTTGTTTTTAGTATTTATTTATTTTTGAGACAGAAAGAGAGAGAGAGACAGAGTGTGAGCAGGTAGGAGCAGAAAGAGAGGGAGACACAGAATCCAAAGCAGGCTCCAGGCTCTGAGCTTTCAGCACAGAGCCCAACGCTGGGCTCGAACTCACAAATGGCAACATCATGCCATGAGCCAAAATCAGAAGGTTAACCGACTGACTCACCCAGGCATCCCTGAAATTGTTCCTTTTGATACAAATGTGCAGAGAAGCAGAAAGTGGGGAAAAGCAGTTATCTATAGAAGTAAAATTGAAAAAAGCATTAGTCCAATATTCAGAAACAATCCTCTTAGCTTATCCAATGGAATAATATGAAGGAATTGTGTCAAAGAACAATGTGGACAGTTATATAATGGGAATAGAATACAGCCTACTTGCACTATGCCAGTGTTTTTAAAAATATATTTTAGCATTTCATGTCATGATCAAATTTACTATACAAATATAAGACATTCTCTTTGTGGAAATAAGGTATCCAAAACATTCATTTTCCAAAAACAACTCATTCAAACAACACTGTGAATGTGAAGGTCACCTTAGTGGTGAATTGTATGATTTTATTGCCTTGTTAAATGTAATCTTACAATCATATTATAAATCATAGTGAATATATCCTATAAATAATACAGATAATCCTCAAAACTATAAAATAAAAATGCCCTGTAATTACATGATTCATTTTGCCAAATTACTGCTGAAGCCATACAATACTTATCTTTGGATACTAAATTCTAAATAAAAAGTTTTCATCTAAATGTTCAATTAATTTTTAAGTAGTTGGCTGTCAATTTCTATATTTCATCTTTCTCATAGACTTGCTATGTATATAAATAGTGAAATATCTGGTGTAAGATACTCATGTGTCATTTATCCCCTAATGACTTTATGTTGACAAGGTATCTCACAAATATCCATAATAATTAATATTAAAAGTATATAACTAGAATGTTAATAAGATTTAATGCTGTTTAAAATAGATCACGGACTAAGTAGCAAATTTAATGTGATTTATATGACTGATGTTTAAAGTGTCTAGACAATTTATATTTAATGACACTTCATTGGAATTAAAATTTTAAAAAGTCTACACTGATTAGGAATTTTAATTCATCATTGTATTACCTAAAACTGAAATAATTGATTGTGATAAGTAGAAAAATTCTCTTAGCATTAAGCTATTAATACTATTAATACTAGTACTAATACTTAACATTAATACTTAGCTATTAATACTTAGTATTAAGTATTATGTAAGAATTTCTTACATACCTAGCAAAGATCTTTTCCTAGTCAGAAATTTAGTGAATGTTTTATAGATTGTAGAGATGACTACATGGAAAATAAAAACAAGTAACATAGGTTAAATGTAACATAGTTTATGGCTATTTGAATAAAATCTTTTAACAAAGTTTGCTGTTTAAAATACCAAATCAGATTTTCAGTTTCTGGCCTAATATATGAGAGATTGGACGTCACCATTCTGTCATAATAACAAGTGAAAATCTAAACAAAAGAAAAAGTAATGTCTTCTTAGGTCATTAAGAGAAGTAAGGTCACAGGACAGCTGCTTGTCTTAATCTATTTGGGCAGCTCTAACAAATCTTACAAATTATCACAGACTGAATGGCTTATAAACAACAGAAATTTATTTCTTACTATTCTGGAGTTCCAAAGCCCAAGACGAGTGTGCCAGCAAGGTCTGATTCTGGTGAAAACTCGGGTTGCAGACTGTTGACTTCTTGCTGTGTCCTAACACGGTGGAAGAGGTCAGGGATCTTTCTCAAGACTCTTCTAAAAGCATGATAGCCATTCATGAAGCCTCCATTCTCATGACCTAATCACTTCCTAAGAGCCCCACTTCCAACATCATCACCCTACCTTAGGCATTAGATTTTCAATAGTTGAATTTTGGGGAAATCAGCAAACCATAACACTGCTGTTTCCAAAATTGGAGAAACCAGTAGGAGAATAAAAAGAATCACAAGTAACCTGAGTAAAAAACCACCAGCTGAAATCTCCATGGTATCTAGTGCTGGAGTAGGGAAACATGAACTGTAATTGATGAACTGCTAGAGGCTCAGTGTGGATTGACAGTGAAAAACGCCAGAAGAATGGAGTTATAGAGACCCCTACGCTTTTGTGAGTTTTTTTCCAGGAGCTTGACTTGGCTCTTACAGTAACTAACGAAACAAGACAAAACAAACAAAAATCCTGTGATGCTTCCTGAAGGGGGAGAAATAAAGAGGCCATTTTGAAAAATACTAGAACATTTTGTTCTTCTTAACAAGGTCTGCTCTCAGGAGAAACAAACTGGGGTCTAATTGCTAATAAGAGCCTCACCAACATGAGGCAAGGGAAATACCCAGCTCTAGCCAGCTGTAACCTTCCATGTAGGAGAAGGGAAATACCCTAGCCCAACCTACTTTAGCCATTCTAACCCACCTGAAGTTCATAGCTCAGAGGCACCAATTTTCTAAAAACCTGAGACCTAAACATGATGAAAGAGTATTTCCCATGCCCCCACATCATACCAATACGTTACTACAGGCCTTTTTACAGCAAGTCCTTTTACCCAGGACATCATGTCCAGCCATCAAGAAAAAACTATAAGGCATAATAAAAGACACACATGCAAATACATACATACATACATACGGTATACATATATACATACATAAATCCAGACATAGATCTTACCTACTTCATAAAAATTAGTTCAAAACAAATTGTAAACCTAAATGTAAACACACAGAACTATAAAACTTCAAAGTAACATAGGAAAAATATCTAGATGACTTTAGGTTTGGTGATGACTTTTTAGATACAACAGCAAGGCACAATCCATGAAAGAAGAAACTGATCAACTGGACTTCAATAAAATTAAATTTTCTGCTCTGTGAAAGATTCTATCAAGAAACTGAAAAGATAAGCCATAGACTGGGAGAAAATATTTGCAATAGATATATCTGATAAAGAATTATTATCCAAAATGTACAAGAACTATTAAAACTCAACAAAGGGGCACCTGAGTGGCTTCGTGGTTTAAACATCCAACTCGATTTCAGCTCAGCTCAGGTCATTACCTCGTGGTTCACGTGTTCAAGCCCTGCATCGGGCTCTGCACTGACAGCATGGAGGCTGCTTGGGATTCTCTCTCTCTCCCTCTCTCTCTGTCCCTCCCATTCTCTCTCTCTCTCTCTCTCTCTCTCTCTCAAAAAATAAATAAACTTAAAAAAATTTAGGGGCACCTGGGTGGCTCAGTCGGTTAAGCCTCTGACTTCAAGCTTGAACTTGGTGAGTTCAAGCCCCATGTCAGGCTCTGTTCACAGCTCAGACCCTGGAGCCTGCTTCAGGTTCTGTGTTTCCCTCTCTCCGCCCCTCCCATGTTCATGCTCTCTCTCTCTCTCTCTCTCTCTCTCTCTTTCTCAAAAATAAATAAACATTAAAAATTTTTTCAAACTCAACATTAAAAAAATAACCTTAATTTAAAAAATGGGTCAAACACCTTAACAGATACCATATCAAAGAAGATATACAGATGGCAAATAGGCATATGAAAAAAATGCTCCACATTTTTCGTCATCAAGGAATGCAAATTAAAAAAAATAAATAAAATATGGCTCTACAACTATTAGAATGGTCAGCATCTGGCACACTTAAATACCAAATGCTGAGAAGAATATGGAGCAACAGGAACTCTTTCATTTCTGATGGGAACATCAAATGGCACACTTTGTAAGACTGATGGTTTCTTTCAAAACTAAACATACTTTTACCATGCAAACTAGCAGTCACACTCCTTAGTGTTTACTTAAAGGAGCTGAAAACATATTTACACAAAAACATGAATAAGGATGCTTAGAGTCAAGCAGCCAAGATTTTTCTTAGTAGGTGAATGAATAAATAAACTGTAAATCCAGAAGATAGGGTACTATTTACCAATAAAAAGAAGTGAGTTATCAAGTCATGAAAAAGGCATGGAAGGAACTTGAGCACATATTGCTAAGTGAGAGAAGACCAACTGAAAAGATTACCTACTATATGATTCCAACTATATGACATTCCAGAAAAGGCAAAACTATATGACATTCCAGAAAAGGCAAAACTATGACATTAAAGATACCAGTGGTTGCTAGTGGTTGAGGGAGGGAGGGATGAAAAGGGGAAGCATGTTAGTGCAGTGAAACTATGATCCTATAATGGTGGATATATGTTGTTATAAATTTGTTCAAACTCCTAGAATGTAAAACACCAAGTGAACTCTAAGGGAAACTATGGACTCCAGGTGAGAATGATGTGTGGGTGGTGGTCTATCAATTGTAACAATTGGACCTCTCTCATGGGGCATGTTGATAATGAGAATGCTACATATGTATTGGGAAAAAGGTTATTTAGGAAATCTCTGTTATCTGTTACTTGATTTCCCTGTGAACTTAAAACTTAGCCAAAAAATAAAGTCTTTAAAAAAACAAGCTATGAAAATTGTTTTATTGAAAATGACAACATGGTAGTCACCAAGTTCTGAATCCTTGTGTTCATTTCATAAAACATTACTTTATAATAGTTGTCAAAAAATATGTAACAATGGTAATTACTTCCTAATAAATAGAGGGCACTACAGGTTCTTCCCAACAACCTTTGCTTCTGCCCATAGTTTAATCTGATGTCTGTAAAAGAAAAAAAAAAAAACCTGATAAAATACACCTTTATATTAAATGTGACTTATGCAAGATTCTCAAAGTAATTTTCATCATCATATAAATAACTTTCTTCTTTACTCCAGATATTTCTCAAAAGTTTTCCACTAACATACACAATATATTATAAAAGGAAAAAAAAATCACAAGAGGTTTTTAAATTTTTCTTTTTAAACAGAGAGATCAAGTGCAAAACTATTATCCATATTTTACAAGTACCATATAGACTCAGAGTAAGCTTAGTAGAATAAAGTTTTGTTAACCGCTGGTACGGATCTGGAAAATAGTGAAAAAAATATGCAGATAAAAGACCTAATGACAAATGATGAGAAGTTACTCATAAACAATTGTTGATGTTAAGGTTTGTCAGTAGTCTTTAAGAATATAAATTTAATGCTAAAATATTTGCATTTTAATTTGATTTAGAAAATCATAAATATCTTAATTACACTTGTGAACAGAATTTTACCTATTAGAATACAAAGGGAAAATTTTCTAAAAATTTTTATATTTTGAAAGTAGTATGTTGTCAGGTGAGTTAATACAAAGTTCGCACAAATGTGTGCATATTAGACTTTTTCCATACATATGTTTGTTTTGTTTTTGTGTTGTTTTGTTTTTGTTTTTTAATGTTTATTTATTTTTGAGAGGGGGAGCAGAAAGAAAGGGAGACAAAATATCCAAAGTGAGCTCTGCCCTGACAGGAAGAGAGCCCAACTCAGGGCCCAAACTCATGAACCAAACCATGAGATCATGACCTGAGCCAAAGTCAGATGCTCAGCTAAGCCACTCAGGTGCCCCTCCCTATACACGTTTGAAGGAGAAAAATGAGGCTAAAATTTACACTAACTCGTTTAATATATGTAATGTAAAACGAATACACAACTGACGATATTTGAATTGAAAACCTATTTTCCTCTTTATCCTATGTAAATTTTAATGAATAAATTTACTAATTTCACAAAATTCAGTGACTGAATATGCAATATTATCCAAAGTCTGGTTTTACTTATCAGTAATCTCCTCCTTCTTCCTCACCAAAATTGCATTTCTGAACAATATTCATAACAATTACCTTCTATTATTTTTATCTCCCTCCAGAACTGAAGCACAGTCTATGGCTTACAGCTTGTTTTTGTAAATAACATTTTAATGGAACACAGCCACACTCAATTGTTTATGTATTGTCTATGACTGCCTTCCTGGAATAAATGCAGGAATGGTGGTTACAAGACAGACTGCATATCCCAAAAGGCAGAAAATATACACTACCTGGTCCTTTGCAGAAAGAGTTTGTCAACTTCTTGCTCTGTAAGATGTAAAAGTTCTAGGGACTCCGGGATCTTTCATTTAAGCTTCCAACTCTTGATTTCAGCGTAGGTCATGATCTTGTGGTTTGCGAGATACAGCCCTGCCTGCTAGCATTCTCTTTCTCTTTCTCTCTGCCCTTCCCTATTCTCCTTTGTGTGTGTGTGTGTGTGTGTGTGTGTGTGATCTGTCTCAAACTAAATAAACATTTAAAAAAAGACATAAAGATTCTAATGAACAATGAAGATTATTAAAGGATATATTAAGAGAAATAGCCATTTATCTTAAAATGGTATAATTAATTTTTAGCAAATCAAGACATTATACAACTAGGAAAAAAGGAGGAGGTAATCAATTACTACTTTATATATACATAAGTTATTATTTACATCTATAATATATAGATTACTATTAATATTATATGTATAATTTATTTTAGAGATCAAGTTAATTGAGCTTAATACAAAGGTAACACTCTGCCTGATTCCATCACCAAGTGATAGGGCTAGGATATGAAGTAAAATCTGCCAACTCCAAGTGCATGCTCCTTTTCAGTCACCAGCTGAAGTGAAGGCCTTGGAGAATAGAGAAAGGTTATTTTTATGACATGTAACAATTGAAAATGTGTAATACAGATAATGCACTTTATACCTTGTAAAATATTATAAAATGCTCCTTATTATTATTATCCTTGTTAATAAGTAACTTAGGCATTTTGTTGCCATCAATTATTAGACAGTAGTTTTGCTTAAACACTTAATAGGTAACTACTCACTGGACAAATTTGTTGAAGAAGTGTAATTTTGTGTTTTTTTTTTTTCTTTCTGGTAGTGCACTATCCTTAGAAGTGAACACTAGTGGATGTTATTTATTATATCCAAATCCAAAGTGTTTGGCACAAAATTAATTTTTAAAAGTTTGTTATATACAAAGTATACATGTACTTTTATTCACATTTCCAAAACATAAACAGTATTGACTTAAGAGCTAACAAATGAATTGCATGCTATTCAACAATCATATCAATATTTAAAATTAACTTTTGTGTGTAGAAGCTAGCTCCTTTCTTTACCTTAATGAAAAGCATAAATTGATAACAAAGGGTAAGTCAAATTATATCTGTGGAAAGTCAAGAGTATATTTTACCTGTGTTGTATTTGTATTTAGATAAGGTAACTAAAGCTACCAGATCAGATTTCATCAGATGTTGTTGAAGGTTTCACTCAGTTCTTATGATCTGCAGTTATACTAATAGAAATTAAAGTATCTGATAATCTTTAAGAGAAAGCTATCAATTTTTCACTGCTGAGTATGATGTTAGCTAGCTTTTATTATGTTAAGATAATTTCCTTCTAAATGGGTGATGGGCATTAAGGGGGGCATTTGTTGGGATGAGCACTGGGTGTTATTTGTAAGTGATGAATCACTGAATTCTATTCCTGAAATCAATACTACACTATATGTTAACCAACTTGGATTTAAATAAATAAATAAAAACAGTTGTTTTCCTTCTATTACTAGTTTGTTTAGAGTGTTTATTAGGAAAATGTGTTGAATTTTGTCAAATACTTTTTGGCATCTATTGAGATGATTATGTGTTTTTTATCCTCCATTCTGTTATTGGGGTGTATCACATGAATTGATTTTCATGTTTTGAACCATCTTTGTATCCCAGAGATAAATCCTACTTGATCAAAACTTGTGATTCTTTCGATGTGCTACTGAACTGAATTTACATACTTTGTTGAGGATTTTTGTTTCTATGTTTATCAGAGATATTGCCTTGTAGTTTTATTTTCTTATAGTGTCTTAGTCTAACTTTAGTGTCAGGATAATGCTGGCCACATAAAATAAATTTGGAAATGTTTCCTCCTCTTCAATTTTTGGAAGAGATTGAGAAGAATTGGTATTAATTCTTCTTTAACTACTTGGTAGAGTTTACCAGTGAAGGCATCTGATCTGGGCTTTTCAGGAAACCCACCCTCATCACTTCCATTCAAAATAGTATTAGAATTCCTAAAGAGAGCAACTAGACTACAAAAGGAAATAAAATGCATTTGAATCCTAAGAGAAGAAATAAAATTATCTATGCTTACAGGTGATATGATCTTATATGTAGAAAAATCCAAATAGATTTTAGATTTTAGAATAAATTAAAATATTCAGTTACAGAATACAAAATCAAAATACAAAGATCAGTTGCATGTCTGTACATTAACAACAGACTATATGAAAAGGAAATTTAAAAATAATCCCATTTAAATAGCTTAAAATACTTAGAAATGCAATTAACTAAGGAGATAAAGTTTATACAGTAGAAACTACAAAACATTAGTAAAGAAATAAAGAAGATACAAATAAATGGAAAGATCCCATGTTCATAAATTGGAAACTTCATATTGTTCAAATGTCAATACTACTAAAAGCAATCTAATGTTATTTCTTACAGAAATAGAAAAAAAAATACTAGAATTCACTTGCAATCACAAAGAACTTTGGAAAGCCAAAAGAGTCTTGAGAAAGAACAAAGCTGGAGATATCATACTTCTTAATTCAAAATGTATGATAAAGATAATAGTGATTAAAACAGTATTATACTAGCATAAAAACAGACATATAGATCAACACAACAGAAGATAACCCAGAAATAAACTCACATATATAGGCAACTGAACTTCAGCAAGAATACAAAAAACAGAACAAAACAAAACAAAACAAACAAAAACAGGATGAGGAAAGGATACTCTCTTCAATAAACAGTGCTGGGAAAACTAAATGTCTACATGGAGAAAAAAATGAAATTGGACCCATGTCATACACCTGCACAAAACTCAAATCAAAATGTATTAAACATTTAAATGTTAAGATGTGAAACCATAAAAATTCAAGAAGAAAACATAAGGGAAATGTTTCATGACATTGTTCTTGGCACTAAATGCTTGCATGTGATACCAAAAGCATGGGCAACAAGGGTAAAAATAGACAAGTGATACTATTGTAAACTAAAAGACTTATAGGGACACCTGAGTGGCTCAGTCAGTTGCGTGTCCGACTT
This sequence comes from Lynx canadensis, assembly GCF_007474595.2. Classification (NCBI taxonomy): domain Eukaryota; kingdom Metazoa; phylum Chordata; class Mammalia; order Carnivora; family Felidae; genus Lynx; species Lynx canadensis. Next base: position 67,991,387 of record NC_044306.2, read on the forward strand.
TAGCTCAGGTCATGATCTCATACCCCATGAGTTCAAGCCCTGTGTCGGGCTCTGTGCTGACAGCTCAGAGCCAGGAGCCTGCTTCAGATTCTGTGTCTCCTTCTCTCTCTGCCCCTCCCCTGTTCATGCTCTGTCTCTCTCTGTCTCAAAAATAAAATAAACATTAAATTTTTTTAAAAGACTTCTTTACAGCAATGGAAACAATTAATAGAATTTTCATTCAGCTATTACAGAATTGAAGAAAATATTTAAAACCATATGTCTGACAGGTGTTAATATCTAAAATTTAGAAGGAACTCATTCAACTCCATAGTAATAAAACAAATAACCTGACTAAGAAATGGACAAAGGAATTGAATAGACATTTCTCCAAAGAAGACCTACAAATGACCAACAGATATATAGTAAGATGTTCAACATAACTAACCACCAGAGAAATGCAAATAAAGTGCAGTGATATAATACCTCATACCTTTTTGGGTGGCTATTATCAAGACAAAAAAAAAAAGATAAGTATTAGCAAGGATGTAGAGAAATTGGAACCTTTGTACACTGTTGATTGGAAGGTAAAATGATTCAGCTGCTATAGGAAACATATAGAGCTTCCTCAAAAAAGTTAAAAAATAGAAACACAATATGATACTACTTCCAGATGTTTATGTAAAAGAATTGAAATCAGTATCCTCAAGATGTATGTGCATTCCCATGTTCACTGCAGAGTTATTTACAATAGCCAAGATGTAGAAATAATCTAAATTCCCCTCAATAGATGAATGGATAAAGAAAATATGATATATGTATGCAGTGAATAAATGAATGAATTGTATTCATTCTTAAAGAATAAGGAAATTATGCTGTGCCGTGACAATATGTTATTAATCTTGAGGACATTATTCTAAGTAAAATAAGCAGTGACAAAAGGACAATTACTACATGATTCCACTTATATGAGCTATCTAAAGTAGTTACACACATAGAAGCAGAGATTAAAATAGTAGTTTCCAAAGGAAAATACTTGGAGAGAAAATAGGAATTTGCCATTCTCAATGAGTGTTTTCACTCACACAAAATGATTAAGTGCTAGAAATATGCTATATGATATTTTGCCCATAGTTAATAATACTGTAATAAAACATAAAAATTGACTAAAAGGTAGATCTCATATTAAGTGTTCCTACCATGAGTAAATAACAAATATTTAAAAGTGAAAATTAAAAATCTATGAGGTAAGGGAAAGACATGCAAGAAAATATAAATGCAGATTAAAATTGTGTTGGCTATGATTTAAAATTTGTTCCCGGGGCACCTATGTGGCTCGGTTGGTTGAGTGTCCGACTTCGGCTCAGGTCATGATCTCGTGGTTTATGAGTTTGTGCCCCACGTCAGGCTGTGTGCTGACAGCTCAGAGCCTGGAGCCTGCTTTGGATTCTGTGTCTCCCTCTCTCTCTGCCCCTCCCCCAGTCACACTCTGTCTCTGTCTCTCTCAAAAACAAACAAACATTAAAAAAAATTTTTTTTTAATAAAAATAAAATTTGTTCCCAAGGTCAAATTACTTGAAATGGTCAATGGTATTTTACTGATACAAACTTTTTTCATCACATGTATCCAATTTATATTAGTATTTTCTTTTGCACTTTTCAACATATAGAGAGGTTTTGTCCTCAGTGAAGTGCAAGTGAATAAAATGATACCTGAAACACAATCGAGCTGAATTAATGTTTTGAAACTGTTGAAACATATTGTCTAATTCAGGGCCAAGCAGATATTAACAACACTGGATTCTGATCTTTAAGCCTCAAAATTGAATATTCTATAAATCTTAGAAACACTCGAATTAGTAACATGAAAAATGGAACAGAGAAAAGGGTGAAGGAGATGGAGGAAAGCGTCTTGAGCACCATCTCATCACTTCATTCATAAGAAACCTTTCCTTAGGGGGCAGATGGTCAATGTTCTTGTCCCTAAGCACTGAGAGTGATTCAAGTATCTTTACTTCTTGTAAGATATGCCACTCAAACAGACTATTAGGTTCATCCCTCTGGCAAAGTGAGTTAGAGATTAAGGAGGAGGATATTGAACTGCTCCTTTCAGAGAATGATAAAGTAGCTTGGAAGTTGCTCCTTGTTTTCTAGTGTTAGTGTTTTATTGTGTTATATATGAGACGTTTTATCAGTGTTGATTCTACTTTGGAAACTATTTTTTATATACATTGATGACATAAAAGAACCATTTAGTAAAAGTCTATTTTCAAAAGTCACAGTATATTCTCATGTAGTAGGTCATTATTTCACGTTTCATTAGGTTAGTTGAAAATTTATGACCTGATTTTTATTTTGTTTAATGACTTTTTCATAGACATTTGTATAGTAAATTGTTTTAACTTTCAGTTTACTACCGATCTTTGTTAAAAATTATTATTCTGTCTCGGCCCTGGGGCTTTATTACCTATTATCAACTTAACTGATACCCACTTTAGAAATCTTTCATTTCCTTTTCATAGTATATCATCTAATCTGTCCTTCAAGTGAGGAAGGTAAGCCTACGTCTTGACTTAGTAATTCTGTGTAAAATAGAATCCTTAGAAGAAGCATTAAGTGATTCTGGTCACTAGCAAACCAATATGGCTTTGCAGTGCAATATAAGAGCTATGAAATGATTTATTAGAAAAAAAGTTTACGTAAATTCTGAAAATCAGACTTTTAGATAATACCCTGCATGGTGCATGTGATAATGCTAAATACATCAATGTTAAGTGAGGCGATAGTGGCCTGCATACACATGCTCTGGCTAGCACATATATGTTCAAGTTATTCCAAGCAGACTTTCAATGATCTCATTAATATGGTGCAGAGAAGATGGTAGATAATTTAAAGTGAACTCATTACCTAATAACTAAAATGCAGGTTTTAAATAATAGTGCTTTAAAAATTCTTATATATTTAAATACTTACATACAAAGATGTGTGAATAACCTGTGGAACATGGAAGAGAATGTATGAGGCCCACCCAAGAATCACCTAGGGTGTACATTCAAAAAAGTGTGCTCTAAAAGCCCAACAGGTGGTTCTGATTTGCAATTGAAATTGAAACCTACCGCTTTTCATACAAGAAGTGCTGACAGAAAATTTTATTTTAAAGTTAAAAATTGTTTTATGTGTGATTTACTCATATTTTTGTGACAATGGAAAAAGAAAGAATTGGGAATTTTTTTAGTTTTTAAAAAATGTTTATTTATTTTGAGAGAGAGTGCACATGCATATGTGTGCATGTGGGAGAGGGGCAGAGAGAGAGAGAGAGAGAGAGAGAGAATCCCAAGCAGACTCCACACTCAGCACAGAGCCCAACACAGGGCTCAAGAGCATGAACCATGAGATCATGACATAAGCTGAAATCAAGAATCAGATGCTTAAAAAACTGAGTCACCCAGGTGTCCCAATTGGGGATCTTAAATGAAAAAGTAACCCAGAAAATTTGAAATGTACTTCCAGAGCTTGTTAAATGTATAATTTAAAACACTATACTAAATAGCCAGAATTCCCTACTATAAAATATTTTTAAAATATATTGGGATGTAAAAGTTCAGGAGCAAAATTTTCAAATCTAGCTACACTATAAAATTAGATCATGATCTTGAATATGAAAAAGAACATATAATATTAGGTCTCATATCTTTTCTGGGAACTTAACCTAGAATTATACTAGTACACTAAAAATGACTTATTTAAAGGGCTATTCATTGAAGCATTTTTTTATAATAAAAGACTGGTAACTACCTGTATTTCATTAATAGGCAACTAGCTATATAAATTAAATTATAGTACATTCATGCAATAAAATACCATGTAACTAAGAAAAAAATAAGGGAGATATGTATCATGGAAATATCCCAAAATATATTAAGTCAAAAAAAAAAAAGGCAAATATAGCATGTAATTTTACTCATATGTGGAATTTAAGAAACAAACAAAAAAAATGAACAAAGAAAAAAAAAGGGGGAGGCACAAACCAAGAAACAGAATTTTAACCATAAAGAACAAACAGATGGTTACCAGAGAAAAGGTGGGTGGGGGGATGGATGAAATAGGTGATGGGGATTAAAGAGTACACTTACCCTGATGAGCACTGAGTAGAACACTGGATGCTAACTACTCTGGAATTAAAATTAAAACATTTTTTAAAAAGCAAATGAGGGGCACCTGGGTGGCTCAGTCGGTTAAGCGTCCAACTTCAGCTCAGGTCACGATCTCACGGTCGGTGAGTTCGAGCCCCGCGTCGGGCTCTGGGCTGATGGCTCAGAGCCTGGAGCCTGCTTCCGATTCTGTGCCTCCCTCTCTCTCTGCCCCTCCCCCGTTCATGCTCTGTCTCTCTCTGTCTCAAAAATAAATAAACGTTAAAAAAAATTAAAAAAAAAAAAAGCAAATGATAAAACAGCATGTACAATACAGGGTTTTTTTTGTACAGGAAGAAGATAAAATATATATAATACAATATATTATATGCAATATCAAATATTAGTTTCTAATATAGGTAATGCTCGGCATAATTATTCTTCATGGTCAGGAAGGCAAGGCCCTATCTTGATTTATTAATTCAGTATAAAATATAACCTTAGGAATTTGTATTAATTATTTCTGGTCACTGTTTCTGGTATATTAGCTTTTGCTTGCACTATATGAAAAACTTCAGATGTATATACAGAATAATAATAAAATTGGTTATATATGTAATTAATTACATGTTTAATTATATATATAATAAAACTATAATTTTAGTGATATTTATAACTAGTTACATATATCCTATTAAAAAAAACTACCTTAGCAACCAGTAGTATATCAAATGGGAGAGAAGTACCTTAAGAGAATTCTCCCTTGTGGTATAGGCAATAATGGTGTTTTCTACAGCAAATTTTAAGCAACAGTGACTAGAAGTCTCCCTGCCTGTTATTTTACCATGCACAGAACTTCTTAATGTCAGTGATAAAATTCTTTCTCTCGAGAATGGACTTCTACTATCTTTCTATTCTTCATGTGCCACTGACAGCAACAAAGTTATATTCCAATTTGAATTTGGGTTCAGTTAGTTTCAACAATCATTTCAAATAGGTAAATGAATAAACTTAGTAAACAGAGTATCTTCACAATTATCCTCTGCCAAAACAACTAATTTGCTTTTGTTTGAACTCTCTTAACAAAAATTGGCAGTTTCATTTGATTTTTAGGGTACTCTTGGGAATGTGGTAGTAAGACATCATCAGTGCAGACAAGATGCTTGTTTTTCTGTTTACTAAGATATGAGAACCTTTATGTCTTTCATCTAAAATCTGTTTGGAACTAAACTACAAAGAAGGAGAAGTAGAGTTTCATTAAATTATATAAACAAGCGATCAGAACTCATTTATCAGAATGCCATTTCTACCAATTTTTTTTTTAAATTGTATGATTAATGTATCTAAAGAAGCCTTAAAATCCTTGGGGTTATATTTAAACTATACACTGATTTATTTGGGGTTTTACAAATAAAACTAAAGAAAAGCTATATAGACTTGGTATTAGAGGACTCCATAGTCCATTCATTCATCTAATCCTTTGTTCAACAAATATTTATTAAGTTCCACTAATTGCAAGGTAACATGTTGTACATTAGACAATCAGCAGTGAGAATAATGGATAAGATCTCTTCCCTCAAAAGTATAAATTGTAGTGATGACAAGAGAGAATAAACAAGTAAATCAACAGATAGAGAAGATAGTTACAAACTGTGATAAGTACAAGAAAGAAAATAAACAACATGAGAAGAAATTAGGGAGTTGTTCTCTAGGTAAGATGTTGAAAGAAGACCTCATTAAGAAATCATAATTTGAGCTATGCCAAAACTCAACAGAAAAAATTCCACACAGGGTGAAGAGGAAAAACAAAGTTCCTGTGGTAAGAAAGAACTGTGCATATTCAAAAAAGAAAAAAAGTGGTGCTTTTTTTTTAAGAAGAAGGGTAGTGTTAGAGGAGTTGTAGTGTTACTCAAAGCTCTAATCATAAAAGGCCCTACAGATCATTGCAAGGGGTTTGATTTATCTTAAGTGCAACAGGGAGACATAGGAGGGTTTTAATAAGGGCAATAATATATGATTTTTGCTTTTAAAATACAGTCTCTCTAGTTGTGAAGAATGTCTTGGAAAAAGATAAATAGAAATTAGGAACCTATTTCAAAAATCCAAGTGAAAAAAAGATGGTAGTAGCTTACACTAAAATGGCAGGACATGGACAGAAGTAAACAAATTTGAAATATATCTTGAGCTAAAATCAATACATCTTCCTGATTTTGTGTGTGGTAGGGAGAGGGATAAATGAAAGAAAAAAAATCAAGTGAGTCTCATACAGGAGGTAGATTTGTTTTCCTTTGGCTCTTAACAACTGGTTGTACACTTAATGACATATTGAAGACTGAGAAAAGACAAGTTTGGAGAAATATAAAAATAAGAGTTGTATATATATTAAGTTGAGATGCTTCAGAGATATGCAAATGGAGTTGTAAAACACAGAGTTGGCTATAAAGACATGAAATTAAAGAAATCTGATCTTCATATGCAATTTGATTAGAAACCAGGAAGTAGTCATGATTTTTTTTTGGTCATAGAACCCAGTGAGATCACCCTGAAAGCAATAATCACCCTGAGAGAAGAGAAAGGTCCCAGCTCTGAGACTTTAGATGTAACATAGATGAAGAAAAGCCAGTAAATGAGACAGAGAGAGTGAGGACAGAATAGTTGAAGGAAAACAAGAAGAGAGTTGTCATAAAAGCCAAGGAAGAAAATGTCCATAAGGGAAGAAGTGAGCATCTGGATCAGTTGTTACTGAGAGGGCAAATTAGATCCTAGAAGTATCCTTTAGCTATGGCAATTTGGAGTTTCAGCTCTTGACTGGGAGCACAAGACCCATTAGAATGTGATGCAGAATAAATAAGAGGTGAGGAAGTAAAGTGAAAGTGCTAAAGAATTTTGGTTTCAAAGTTGAGTCAAACAGGGTGATAGCTGAAAGGTTGTAGAATGAATGTAGTTTTTTTTTTTTTTTTAAGATTTGTTATGCATATGCCATTCCTCTCCAGCTTCAATGTAGGGATAAGCCAACAACAAAGGAAGTATTCCTAATGTAGTAGAGACAATACAGAAGCAAAGTCCTTGAGAAAAAATGAGAGCAGAAGTTATACTGAGTACATGGTTATATTGTCCATCCAGTATTTGTAATGTTAGTGGTAAGGTATAAAAATATATCTCACAAATTTTGGGGTGTTTTCTAGAAGAGAATTGACAGGTTTTTTTTTATATGAATACAGTTTATTGGCATAAAGTTTTCATATCTGCGTTGTATGAGGAAAAGACTACCATAATCTATAAAGTGGTTGCAATTTTGCTACTTAAGGAAGAGAGAAATTAATGTTTGTTAAGACTCAGCTATCTGATGACTGCTGGTTTCCTGGATTTCTCCATTGTTTAGTAATTCCCCCTGACAGCACAGCTATAGGAAAGAACAAGGATTCCAACTTGGCAACAAAAATGACAATGGTCCAGGTCAAGCCTGTGGTCATATAGAGTTACAAAAGAGTGATTCTTTATCTTTAGCTTCAAAATCTCCTGGGAGCTCATAAAAACAAAATTGCTGGCCCCAATCCAGAACCATTGACTCTAGAATGATGGAGACAATACACAGGGAAATAGATTTTGACTAGCACCTCAGGTATATATATGATATTCTCTTGACCCTGGTCTGCAGATCAGTGTTCAATAGTATTGAGAGAATCTTACTTAGTCCATTTTGAAATGCTATAAAAAAATACCGTAAACAGAGTGGCTTAATAACAACATTTATTTTTCACATTTGCAAAGACTAGGAAGTCTGAGATTTTAAGATGGTAGATTTAGTAGATCTGGCCGGGGTCAGCAATTTTGTTTTTATAAACTCTCAGGAGCTGTGCTGTCAATCATGACAGTGCAGCCTTCATGAATGGGATTAGTACCCTTATGAAAGAGGCCCTAGGGAGATCCTCTACACTTTCTTCCATGTGAAGTTACAGATAGAAGTCACCATTTATGAACCAGGAAATAGGCTCTCTATATACATTGATACATTCGTCATCTTCATGACCTAATCATCTCTCAAAGTCCCCACCTCCTAATAATATCACCTTGGGAGATAGGATTTCAACATATGAATTTTGGGAGAATACAAACTTACAGTCCATAGCACCTAGGTAAATATAAGGGTTAGGGGCATAATCCAGATTAACAAATGTCAACAATAAATAATCATGTAGAAAACATGTTGGGAGGAAGTGAAGCCATGGAGTAAACACACAATGAAACCAATCTATATCCAGTCCATAAGCAGCCTCATTATCCATGGAGTTTATCATTCCCTCCAAAGAAAACTCACTCTATTAGGCATAAACTAGAAATAGACATATTGCTGAAGATTACGGAGGGGAAATTAATGTGACTGGATTTGTCACACAATATATAATATATTAAATTAGTTTATGCTTCTTAGTTCTATTCTCAATTATTCTCTGAGTTGCTTCATTCTTATATATGGCTTCTAAACTCCCAGACTCCTGTCTAAATTTCCCTGTCTAAATCTCTTGGCCTTTATTTGTATCTCTTTTGTCTGAAGAGAAATGTAGCTCCATCTGAGTTATAACAATCATTACATTCTTGTAGGCATTCTTTATTACTGTGTTTAAGTTTTGAAGGCTCAGCAAAATGGAGATTATCAACATTCCAAGTACATTTGTGGAGAGTGGCAGAGAATTATAAACATTTTTTCTGTCATAATTTACATAAAAAGGGGGTATAATCATGGATATGTTAAATACAGTATGTAATAGGAAAAGTTGGCTCCAGTTTGTAAAATGAGAAATTTAGCCAAGAACAAGACAAAGGGCAAGTTGGCTCCATGGATGTTGGTGTAAAGTCAGAACAACTTATTTGGTGTTTACATTCTGCCAAGCAAACATTTAACTTTAAGGCCAATTTCCAGGACAAATTTTTCTTGTTCTTATATAATAGACAGATGCCAGGACAATTCTTTAGTAAGGTACCTGAAATCTTACTAATTGGACCCCAAGGTTGTATAGAGAAAAGATGAGTAATAGTGCTTTCTAGCACAGAATTGCCAATTAAGGAGCAAAGGCAGAACTTTGGTGAGCCCAAAGTGAAACTCAGGATTTGATGAGATGAAGATTTCTCTAGAAATTGGTTTTAAAGTACATTTATCAGTTTAAATTAGGAGCTGGGCTGTGAGAAGACCATCACTGGCATTTTGACTAATTGAAGGTAGATTCTCAATTAGAAAAAGACAGAGCAATTTTAGAGCTAATTTCTGGAATAGGAAGAAGTTAAATCTTTCTCTATTCACCATGTGAGATTGTAAGCACATGAATATTTTTGGTGATATTTCCACATAATTTATAATAATAAAAACAGGCATTATTAAAAAAAAAAACTAACCATATACTTGAGCATATGTTACTAATTTTAAACATTCTTCTGAAACAATATCCCTCAAACCCTTATCTATAAATGCAGGATAGACCCTATACCTGGTATACAAGGTCTTAGTGGAATTTCCAGAGACCTTTGGATAAAAAGAAAACTTTTTGTAGGTTTTTTTAGCTTTGATTTCAGAAAAACTGTTTTAGTCTTGACGAAAGTGTTTTAGCCTGGAAATATGAGAAAAAGAAATGGGGACTGTGTTCATGAGTGAGCTTACTGTATTCTCTTCTAGGGTTGTATTTTATTTTATAAATCTGAGATTACTGATAAAGTAAACTAGTTCAAATAGGAATGTCACTAGCATCCAAACAAGTCTATATGTACAGGATTACTCCAGCTTAGATTTGGAGGAGATAGTTCATATTCCAGAAGGTCTAATAAGAAATCTCATCAGGGCTATTGACTACAATCTCAAATTAATAATTTTCTTAGCAAAATTACCCAAAACATCCAACAGTATTTTACCAAGTTTTCTGTTTGCTAATAAAAATAACAATAACAAGAAAAACAAGGAAACGATCAACCAAGAAAATTAAATAAAGTGTTATCTCAGTGAATACTTTTAGAAATCATATTGTTCAATATTGAAACTGTGCTCAAATAGTATAGAAAATATACTCCATTATAAGGATCCTGTGAAATAGAAAACATTAATTTTAACCTTTCTAGAATTAGAAAAGCAAGAACATAATTTATAATATTTTCTATATCTGATATATATCCTAATAAAAACTCCAAAAATAAATGCATATATATATGGTCAATAAATTTACAAAAGGTCCAAAAATAGACAATGGGAAAAGAAGAGCTCCTTCAACAAATACTGTGGGGAAAATTGGACAACTACATGCAAAAGAATTAAACTGGACCATTATATTACACCATGTACAAAAGTCAACTCAAAACAGATTAAAGCCTTTTATGTAAGACCTGAAACCATAAAATTCCTAGAAGAAAACATAGGAGGTAAACTCCTTGGCATCAGTATTACAGATTTTTTTAATCTGACTCCAAAGAACTCATACATGTCAATAACAACAACAAACCCCACAAAGAATCCAATTTAAAAATGGGCAGAGTACATGAATACACATTTTTCCAAAGAAGACACACAGATGGCCAACAGGCACATGAAAATTTGCTCAACATCACTAATCATCAGGGAAATGCAAATCAAAACTACAATGAGATGTCACCTCACACCTGTTGGGGTGGCTGTTATCAAAACAACCCAAAAAATAACAAATGCTGGCAAGGATGTGGAGAAACAGAAACTGTTAGACACTGTTGGGAATATAAATCTGTACAGCCACCATGGAAAAAGTATGAAGAGTCTTCAAAAACATTAAAAAAGAATTATCATAGAATCCAGCAAATCCACTTTTGGGTGTGTACTCAAAATAATTGGAAACAGGGTCTCAGAGTTATTTCCAGATCCATGTTAGCAGTGTTAATCACAAGATAAAACCTGGAAATAACCCAAGTGTCTATCAATGAATGAATAAGCAAGCAAGTATGGTATATATACAATGGAATATTATTCAACCTTAGAAAGGAAGAAAATTTCCTCTTATGCTACAACATGGATGAACCTAGGAAATATTTTGCAAGTGGAATAAGCCAATTGCAAAAATATAAATGCTGCATGACTTCACTTATAGAAAGTACATAGAATAGTCAAAATCATAGAAGGTTACCTGGGACCGGGTGCAGCAGGTGTCTGGTCTAGCACCAAGCACCGAAGAGTGAAGCATGAGCCAGGAGCCTCAGCCCATTGGGTAGCCCTGGAAGGTCACAGGAGGGTCCAACCCTCGAATTCCAGAGGTGACCACAAGGACTCAGCCCATGGAGGAAGGTCCAGCTGGGAAGACACCTGCTTCTTTGCCACACCTTACACAGATGACTCCATACAGGAGAGAGGAGTTAAGATGGCAGGGAAGTAGGGGAACCAGGATTTCCCTCGCCCTGTAGATACAGTTGTATTGAGGTCAGAATACCTGGAACACCCAGGAATTCAGTCTGCAGAGTGACAGAAAAATATCCACAAGTGGAGAAAGACAACTTGGTGAGACAGAAGCGCATGTATGGGAGTTGGGAGAGACAAAACGGGTGGCATAGGTACAAAGGGGAGGGAACCCTTCTGTGGAGAGACAAAAGGGAGAGAAAGTGGCTGTGGAAGTAAGGTATTGTGTTTGGACAAGAGAAAACCCTCTCCAGACCATGGAGTTTGGAATGAGAAAAATGGAGAATGCCAGGCTTTACTGTGCAATCAGCTTTAGGAGCTGAAGATTGGAGTTTTCAGGGGTGCATGACTTTCTCTAGATACTAGCTACTGCCTGTGTGCATGCCTTGGGGTAAGGAAGCCAGCCTGGGGACAAGGTAGTGATCTCAGAGGTGCTCTGAGAGACAGTCCCCTCCCTCTGATATTGTGGGAAGAGGGTATATTGCCACCTCTCCCCAAGACAAAAGATCCTGTAGCCACCCATCAGTCAGAGACCCATTGTCAGCTGGGTGGAGTGGCGCTACCCCAGAAACAGGGTCATTTAAGACATCAGGTTTTGAATCCCAGCAGAATGTCTAGGAGGTGTGGGAGACTGTGGAGCAGGACAAGCCAGCTGCCTGAGCTGCTTTGTGAAGGCTGCCTGAAGAGTGTGGTTTGAGATACCCAGTCCAGGGAGAAGAGATTGGGGAGTGGCCATTTTTCTCCCCATTGCCAACATGGTGGGGTTCAGGGAACAGGACAGTGGCCCCCAGTGGAGGGCAGATCTGCTTACACTAAGCCCCACCCCTTTGTGCCTGGTACCTATTTACCTACTAGAGTGGGACTCACACTGACCAAACCAGAGGGCCTCTCCTCCCTACCAACACAGCCATCAGTCCCAGGCACCAACAGAAAACTGACCTGTGGTTTTTTATGTTATTATGTTTTTTCTCTCTCTCTTTTCTTTCCTTTTCTTCTCTTTTCCCTTCTTTTTCTTTCCTTTCTTTTTTTTCTTTTTTTTCCTTTGGAATAAGGCTCAGAGTTTCTGATTTAATTTTTGGCCAGTTCATATATATATTTTTCCCTTTCTTTCTTACTCTATTCTGGTTGTTCCTTTGTTTAATCAAGCATTTTTACTCTATTCTTTTTACACATTTCCTGTATCTCCTTTATTTTCCTCTCTCTCTCTCTCTCTCTCTCTCTCTCTCTGGAATAAGCCTTATAGTTTCTTTGATTCTTTGCTCAGTCTTTTTTTCCACCCCTTTCATTTTTCTCTGTGTAAAGGATAAGGTCCCCCTTTCCTTTTTTCTAGAGTTACTTCAATGAAGAATGCAAAACACACCTGGTGGAAGATACAAACAATCCACCACTACGAGAAGTGGGATAGAGCAATCAAATATACAACAACAGAGTGCACACAACACACTCCACAAACACTTGCTGAAGTTCCAGGCTCTGGACAGTGTATGTTCATTTTTTAACATAGTAGTACTTGCAGGTGCAGGACACATAACAAGCTATTAAAACACATAAATGACAGCAACCTAGCCAAAATGATGAAACAGAAGAATTCTCCTCAAAAGATATTCCAGGAAGAAATGACAGGCAGAGAATTGCTCAAAACAGATATCAACAATATATCTGAACAAGAACTTAGCATATCAGTTATAAAACTAATAGCTGGGCTGGAAAAAGCATAGAAGACAGCAGAGAATATTTCTGCAGATATCAAAGATCTAAGAAATAGTTGAGATGATTTAAGAAATGTTGTAAGTGAAACGCAAAATGAATTAGATGCAGTGACAGTGAGGATGGAAGAAGCAGAGGAGAGAACAGGTGAAGCAGAAGATAAAATTATGGAAAATGATGAAGCTGAGAAAAAGAGGGAAAGGAAGTTAGTAGACCACGAAGGGAGAATTAGAGACCTAAGTGACTCAATGAAATGAAATAATATCCATGTCATGAAGTTCCAGAATAAGAGAGAAAGGGGCAGAAAGATTATTTGAAGAAATTATAGCTGAGAAGTTCCCTAATCTGGGGAAGGAAACAGACATCCAAGTCCAAGAGGCACAGAGAAGTCCATTCAAAATCAACAAACACAGGTCAACATGCCATATCATAGTGAAACTGGCTATATACAAAGAGAAAGAGAAAGCAGGTAGGGACAAACAGGCCTTAAACTACAAGGGTAGACATATACAGGTCATAACAGACCTGTCCACTGAAACTTGGCAGGCCAGAAGGGAGTGGCAAGGAATATTCAATGTGCTGAGTAGGAAAAATATGTAGCCAAGAATCCTTTATCCAGCAAGACTGTCATTCAGAATAGAAGGCTTTCCAAGACAAAGAAAGACTAAAGAAGTTCATGACCACTAAACCACTGTACATGAGATATTAAGGGGAACTCTGTGAGTGAAAAGCAGCAAAGACTACAAAGGACCAGAGATATTACCACAAGCACAAAACCTACAGAAAACACAATGACACTAAATCTATATATTTCAATAATCACTCTGAATGTAAATGGACTAAATGTCCCAATCAAAAGACATAAAGGTATCAGAATAGATACCAAAAAAACCCCACAATATCCATCTATATGCTACCTACAAGAGACTCAGTTTACACCTGAAGACCCATGCAGATTGAAAGTGAGGGGATGAATAACCATCTATCATGCTGCTGGATGGCAAAAGAAAGCTGGAATAGCCATACTTATATCAGACAAGCTAGATTTTAAAACAAAGACAGTAACAAGAGATGAAGAAGAACATTTTATCATAATTAAGGGATCTATACTTCAAGAAGAGCTAACAATTGTAAATATTTATGCCCACAACATGGAAGAAAATATATGAATCAATCACAAACATAAAATATATAGGTAATAATACTGTGATTGTAGGGGACTTCAATACTCCACTCACAACAATGGACAAATCATCTAGGCAGAAATTCAATATGGAAATAACATCTCTGATTGACACATTGGAGCAGGTGAACTTAACAGATATATTCACAACTTTTTATCCAAAAGCATCAGAATACACATTCTTCTCAAGTGCACATGGAACATTCTCCAAAATTGATCACATACTGGATCACAAAACAATGCTCAACAAATATAAAATGATTGAGATCATATCATGCATATTTTTCAGATCACAAGATTATGAAACTTGAAATCAGCCACAAGAGAAAATTTGTAAAGCCCCAAAACATGGAAGTTAAAAAACATCCTACTAAAGAATGAGTGAGCAAACCAGCATATTAAAGAAATTCAAAAATATATGGAAGCAAATGAAATGAGAACACGACAGTTCCAAACCCTGTGGGATGCAGCAAAGGCAGTCCTAAGAGGAAAATACATTGCAACTCAGGCCTATCTCAAGAAGGAAGAAAGGTCCCAAAGAGAGAACTTAACCTCACATCTAAAGAAACTAGAACAGCAGCAGCAAAAAAAAATCCCAAAACCAGCAGAAGAAGAGAAATACTAAAGACTAGAGCAAAAACAAACAATATAGAATCCCAGAAAACAGTAGAACAGATCAATGAACCTAAGATGTGGTTTTTTGAAAGAATAAACAAAATTGATAAATCCCAGTTGGACTTCTCAAAAAGAAAAAAGAGCGGACCAAAGTAAATAAAATCATGAATGAAAGAGGACAAATACTAACAATTATTAGAGAATACTATGAAAAATTCTAGGCCAACAAACTGGACAATCTGGAAGAAATGGAAAAATTCCAAAACACCCACATACTACCAAAACTCAAAAGGGAAGAAATAGAAAATTTGAACAGACCAATAATGAGTGTAGAAATTGAACCAATTATCAAAAATCTCCCAGCAAATAAGAGCCTTGGGCCAGGTGGCTTCCCTGGGGAATTATACCAGAGATTTAAGTAGAGTTCATACCTATTCTTTTCAAGCTGTCCCCAAAAAAAAAAAGAAATTGAAAGAGTTTCCAGAGTCATTCTATGAAGCCAGCATTACCTTGATTCCCAAACCAGAAAAAGACCCCACTAAAAAGGAGGATTACAGGCCAATAACCCTGATGAACATGGATGCAAAAATTCTCAACAAGATACTAGCAAATCAAATTCAACAGTATATTAAAAGAATTATTCACCATGATACAGTGGGATTCATTCCTGGGCTGCAAGCCTGGTTCAATATTCACAAATCAATCAATGTGACACATCATATTAATAGAAGAAAGGATAAGAACCACACAATCCTCTCAATAGATGCAGAAAACAATTAACAAAATACAGCATTCTTTCTTATTAAAAACTCTCAAGAAAGTGGAGTAGAAGGAACATACCTTAACATCATAAAAGCCATATATGAAAGGCCCATAGCTAATATCACCCCCAATGGGGAAAAACTTAGAGCTTTCCCTCTGATATCAAGAACATGACAGGGATGTTCACTCTCACCACTGTTGTTTAACATAGGGTTGGAAGTCCTAGCCTCAGCAATCAGACAACAAAATGAAGTAAAAGGCACTCAAATTGGCAAAGAAGAAGTCAAACTTTCACTCTTCACAGATGACATGATACTCTACATGGAAAACCTGAAAGACTCCACCAAAAAACTGCTAGAACTGATACATGAATTCACGAAGTCACAGGATATAAACTCAATGTACAGAAATCAGTTTCATTTCTATACACCAATAATGAAGCAACAGAAAGAGAAATCAAGGAATCGACCCCATTTACAATTGTACCAAGAACTGTAAAATACTTAGGAATAAACCTAACCATAGAGGTAAAATATCTGTATGCTGAAAAACTATAGAAAGCTTATAAAATAAATAGAAGAAGACACAAGATATGGAAAACCATTCCATGCTCATGGATTGGAAGAACAAATATTGTTAAAACATCAATACCACCCAAAGTAATCCACACATTCAATGCAATCCCAATCAAAATAGCACCAGCATTCTTCAAAGAGCTCGAACAAAAAATCCCAAAATTTGTATGGAACCACAAAGCACCCCCAAACAGCCAAAGTAATGTTGAAAAAGAAAACCAAAGCTGGACGCATCACAATTCTGGACTTAACCCTGTAATACAAAGCTGTAATCATCAGGGCAGTATGGTTTTGGCACAAAAACATACACAGAGACCAACAGAATAGAATAGAGAACCCAGAAATGGCCCCCAAAATAAATAGCCAACTAATCTTCAACAAAGCAGAAAAGAGTATCCAATGGAAAAAAACACAGTGTCTTTAGCAAATGGTACTGGGAGAACAGGACAGCAACATGCACAACAATGAACTTGGACCACTTTCTTTCACCATACAAAAAAATAAATTCAAAATAGATGAAAGACCTAAATGTGAGACAAGAAACCATCAAAATCCTACAGGAGAAAACAGGCAGCAACCTCTTTGGCCTCTGCCACAGCAACTTCTTATTTGACGTGTCTCCAAAGGCAAGGGAAATAAAAGTAAAAATGAACTATTGGGACCTCATCAAGATAAAAAGCTTCTGCATAGCAAAGGAAACAATTAACAAAACTAAAAGGCAACCTATGGAATGGGAGAAGATGTTTGTAAATGACATATTAGATAAAGGACTAGTATCAAAAATCTATAAAGAACTTAACAAACTCAACACCCAAAAAAACAAATAATCCAGTGAAGAAATGGGCAGATAACATGAATAGACACTTTTCTGAAGAAGAGATCCAGATGACAAACAGACACATTAAAAAAATGTTCAACATCACTCATCATCAGGGAAATACAAATCAAAATCACATTGAGATACCACGCCACACCAGTCAGAGTGGCCAAAATTAACAACCTAGGAAACCACAGATGTTGGCGAGGATGTGGAGAAATGGGAACCCTCTTGCATTGTTGGTGGGAATGCAAACCAGTGCAGCCTCTCTGGAAAACAGTGTGGAAGTTCCTCAAAAATTAAAGCTAGAATTACCCTATGGCTGAGCAATAGCACTACTAGGAATTTACACAAAGGATACAGGAGTGTTGATTCATAGGGGCACATGTACCCCAATGTTTATAGTAGCACTATGAACAATAGCCAAAGTATGGAAAGATCCCAATTTTCTATCAAGCAATGAATGGATAAAGAAGTAGTATATATATTCAATAGAATACTACCTGGTAATGAAAAAGAATGAAATCTTGCCATTTGCAACAACATGGATAGAACTGGAGGGTATTATACTAAGTGAAATAAGTCACACAAAGACAGGTATCACATGATTTCACTCATATGTGGAATTTGAGAAACTTAGCAGAAGACCATATGGGAAGGGAAGGAAAAATAAGATACAAATAGAGAGGGAGGCAAACCATAAGAGACAAATACAGAGAACAAACTGAGAGTTGATGGGGGTGGGGGTTGGAAAGGTGGGGAAGTTGAGTGATGGGCATTGAGAAGGGCACTTGCTGGGATGAACACTGGGTGTTGTATGTAAGTGATGAATCATGGGAATCTATTCCTGCAGCCAAGACTACACTGTATGTTAGCTAAATTGACAATTAATTAATTAATTGATTAAAATAAAAAATCAGAGAAACACACAGCAGAATAGTGCTTTACAAGGGCTGGAGGGAGAGGGGATGGGGAGTTATTGTCTAATGAATATAGAATTTCAGTTTTATAAGATGAAAGATTTATGGAGATTGATTATGGTGATGGTAGCACATTATAATGTATTTAATATCACTGAAATGTTACACTTAAAAATGATTATCATGGTAAATTTTATATTATATGTGTTTTACCACAAGAAAAGAAAGGAAAAAAAGGTAAATTTTTTATGCCATCACTTATGTTAGAATAAGTTAAAAATGAATACATTGTCTTCAATTGGATCTGTGGTGGAGTAAAATAGACATTAATTTGAGTTATAGTATAAATTTCATCAGCAATGCTTCAAAGATTGCAACACATGTTCAAAATACCTCATTACAAATTCAGAATATTATTGAAGGCTGAAACAATGTTAATAGATACTTCTTAATGTATATTTTCAAATAACTGATCCTACTACATAAGAATATGTAATTCACAAATTATAAAATTTGATATAACAGTGTTGACATCCCTTTGTTTTCTCATTCTTTTCAAAATCACTTTTACTTTCTTTGTTTTAAGATTTTTAAAAAAGTCCCAAATTTACTATAGTCCCAAATCCAGTATAGCATTCAATGAAAGCATGTAGTAGAGAAAATCCTGCGCTTTTTCTCACTCAAACTTTGTGCTAGAAAAGTCAAATCACTTATTTTTCCAAAATTGTGGAGAGAAAGAGATAAATCTGATAGAGATGAGCAAGGAGGTTTTATTTGCCTTCAAATATTTCTCCAGTTTCTCATTTCAAGATATAATTTAAGTTACAGACCTGATATGAATATATTCAAAGTGATAGTAGGAATAGGTGATAGTAGCTTATAATTAAAATAATATTTAAGAGTATTAGAGAGAATGGGCCACTTGAATTTTTTGGATTGTTTCTTTCTCTGTTCTATCACAGAGACATTTTTTCCCTTTTTAAAATTTTTATTTAAATTCCATTCAGTGAGCCTACAATGTAATATTAGTTTCAGGTGTAGAATTCAGTGATTGATCACTTACATACAACAACCAGTGATTATCACAAGTGCCCTCCTTAATACCCATCACCCATTTAAACTATCCCCTTCCCCATCTCCCCTCCAGCAACCCCCCAGTGTGTTCTCAATAATTAAGAGTCTGTTTTATGGTCTGCCTCTCTTTTTCCCCCTGTGTTCATCTGTTTTGTTTATTAAATTCCACACATTAGTTAAATAATATGGTATTTGTCTTCCTCTGATTTATTTTGCTTAGCATAATACACTCTAACTCTATCCATGTCAACAAAAATGGCACAATTTCATTCTTTTAATGGCTGAGTAATATTTCAGTATTATTCACTACTCAATATATATACATATATATATATATACATATATATACATATACATATATATATATATATATATATATATAAAATCGCTAATCGCTTCTTCTTTATCCATTCATCAGTCAATGGATAATATTTGGGTTCTTTCCATAATTTGGCTATTGTTAATAATGCTGCTATAAAAGTCAGGGTATATGTACTCCTTTGAACCTGTATTTTTGTATCCTTTGGGTAAATACCTAGTAGTACAATGGCTGGGTCATAGGGTAGTTCTATTTTTTTAAATGTTTATTTATTTTTGGGTAGAGAGAGGGAGACACAGAATCTCAGGCTCCAGGCTCTGAGCTGTCAGCACAGAGCCTGACACAGGGCTCGAACTCATGGACCACAAGATAATGACCTGAGCCAAAGTCTAACACTTAACTGACTGAGCCACTCAGGTGCCCCAGGTAGTTCAATTTCTAATGTTTTAAGGAAACTTGGTACAGTTTTCCAGAGTGGCTGCACAAGTTTGCACTCTCATCAAAAGTATAAGAAGGTTCCCTTTTTTCGCATCCTCACCAACATCTGTTGTTTCCCATGTTGTTAATTTTAACCATTCTGACATGTATGAGGTGATATCTTACTGTAGTTTTTATTTGTATTTCCCTAATGATGAGTGATGTTGAGCATCTTTTCATGTGTCTGTTTGCTATCTGGATGTCTTCTTTGGGAAAGTATCTATTCTTTTTGCTGCCCATTTCTTCACTGGATTATTTGTTTTTGGGGTGTTGAGTTTGATAAGTTCTTTACAGATTTTGTACAGTAACCCTCTATTAAATATACCATTTGCAAATTTCTTCTCCAATTCCAAAGGTTAGCTTTTAGTTTTTTATTGTTTGTTTGTTTGTTTTTTATTGTTCCCTTTGCTATGCAGAAGCTTTTTATCTTGATGAGGTTCCAATAGTTCATTCTGGTCTTGTTCCCCTTGCCTCAGGAGACATATCTAATAAGAATATGCTATGGCCAATGTCAAAGATGTTGCTGCCTGCGTTCTTCTCTCGGATTTTGATAGTCTCATGTATCACATTAATGTCTTTCATCCATGTTTTTTAAAGTTTATTTATTTGTTTTTGAAAGAGAGAGAGAGAGCAGGAGAAGGGCAGAGAGAAAAAGAGAGAATCCCAAGCAGGCTCTGTGCTATCAGCACAGAGCCCCATGTGGGGCTCGAACTCACAAACTGTGAGATCATGACCTGAGCCGAAATTAAGAGTTGGACACTTGACTGAGCCATTCAGGTCTTTCATCCATTTTGAATTTATTTTTGTATATGGTGTAAGAAAGTGGTTTAATTTCATTCTTTACATGTCACTGTCCAGTTTTCCCAACACCATTTGTTGAAAAGACTCTTTTTTTACATATAATATTCTTTACCACTTTGTCAAAGATGTTGTAGGTCCATTTCTGGGTTTTCTATTCTGTTCCATTGGTCTATGTGTCTCCTTTTGTGCCAGTACTATACTGTTTTGATGATTGCAGCTTTGTAATATAGCTTGAAGTCTAGAATTGTGATGTCTCCAGTTTTATTTTTATTTTTCAAGATTTCTCTGGCTATTGGGGTCTTTTGTGGTTTTAGGATTGTTTGTTCTAGCTTTGTGAAAAGTAAAGGTAAGTTTTTTGATAGAGATTATAATAAATATGTAGATTTATTTGGATAGTATAGATGTGTTAACAATATTTGTTCTTCCAACCCATGAGTATAGAATGTTTTTCCATCTTTGTGTATTATTCAAATTCTTTCATAGGTATTTTATAGTTTTCAGAGTACAGATCTTTTATGTCTTTGGTTAGATTTATTCCTAGTTATCTTAGGGGTTTTGGTGCAATTGTAAATGGGATCAATTCCTTGAGTTTTTCTTTCTGCTGCTTCATTATTGGTATATAGAAATACAACAGATTTCTCTATGTTGCTTTTGTCTCCTGCAACTTTGCTGAATCCATGTATCAGTTCTAGCAGTTTTTTCCTTCTTTTTTCTTTCTCTTTCTTTTCTTTCTTTTTCTTTCTTTCTTTCTTTCTTTCTTTCTTTCTTTCTTTCTTTCTTTCTGTGGAGTCTTTCTGGTTTTCCATGTAGAGTATCATGTCATCTGTGTCTCTTTAGTGGAGTCTTTGGTTTTGAATTCAGGGTAGTACTAGCCTCAAAGAATGAGTTTGGAAGTTTTCTTTCCATTTCTGTTTTTGGGAATAGTTTGAGAAGAATAAGTACTAACTCTTGTTTAAATGTTTGATAGAATTCCCCTGGGAAGCCACCTGACCCTGGACTTTTGTTTTGGGGGGAGATTTTTTTGATTACTGATTATATTTGTTTGCCAGTTATTGGTCTCTTCAAGTTTTCTATTTCTTCCTGTTTTGGTTTTTGCTAGTTTTTATGTTTCTAGGAATTTATCAATTTCTTCCATTGCACAATTTGTTGTTTTTCATTATTTTCCTTATAATTATTTATATTTCCTTGGTGTTGGTTGTGATTTCTCCTCTCTCATCTGTGATTTTATTTATTTAGGTCCTTTCTCTTTTACTTTTGATAAGTCTGGCTAGGAGTTTTTCAATTTTATTAATTCTTTCAAAGAACAAACTCCTGCTTTCATTAACCTGTTCTACTGTATTTTTATATGATTTAATTTTGCTATAATATTTATTATTTCCCTTCTTCATCCAGCTTTATGCTTCTTTTGTTGTTCTTTTCTAGTTTTTTAGGTGTAAGCTTAGGTTCCTTATTTGAGATTTTCTTGCTTCTTCAAGTAGATTCATATTGTTCTATTCCTCCTTCTTATGACCATTTCAGCTACATCCTGAAAGTTTTGGACTGTCATGTTTATTTTCATTTGTTTCCATGTATTTTTTAATTTCCTCTTTAATTTCCTGGTCGACCCATTTATTCTTTAGTAGCATGTTCTTTGACCTCCATGTATTTGTGGTCCTTCCAAACTTTTTCTTGTGGTTGACTTCAAGTTTCACAGCTACATGCTCTGAAAATATACATCATACAATCTGACTCTTTTTGTACTTGTTGAGGACTCATCTGTGACCTAATATGTGATGTGTTCTGAAGAAGGTCCCATGTGCAAAAAGAATGTGAATTCTTCTGTGTTTGGATGAAATGTTCTGAATATAACTGTTAATTCCATTTGGTCCATGTGTCATTCAAACTCATTGTTTCCTTTTTGATTTTCTGCTTAGATGATGTGTCCATTGATCTAAGTAGGGTATTAAAGTCCTCTACTATTATTGTTTATCAATGAGTTTCTTTATGTTTGTTATTAATTGCTTTATATATTTTGGTGTTTTAAGTTGGGGACATAAATATTTACAATTGTTAGATCTTGTTGTTAGATAGATCCCTTTATTATGATATAGTGCCTTTCTTCATCTGTTATAGTCTTCGTTTTAAAATCTAGTTAGTCTGATGTAAGTATGGCTACTCCAGCTTTCTTTTGTTGTCCATTTGCATGATAAATGGTTTTCCATCTCCTCACTTTCAATCTGCATGTGTCTTTAGGTCTAAAATGAGTCTCTTGTAGGCAGCATCTAGATGGGTCTTGTTTTTTTTTTTTTTTTAATCCATTCTGAAACCCTATGTCTTTTAATTTGAGCATTTAGTCTATTTACAGTCAGAGTAATTATTGATAGATATGAATTTAGTGCCATTTTGTTACTTGTTTTGTCATTGTTTCTGGACATTTTCTATGTTCCTTTGTAGTCTTTATCACATTTGGTCTTTCTTTCCCACTAAAGGAGTCCTATTTAATATTTCTTGCAGGACTGGTTTAGTGGTAACAAACTTTTTTAGTTTTTGTTTGTCTGGAACTGTTTATCTCTCCTATTCTGAATGACAGCCTTGATTGATGGAGTATTCTGGGCTGAAGATTTTTCCTGTTTGGCACATTGAATATTATGTCACTCCCTTCTGGACTGCCAAGTTTTTTGTGGAGAGATCTGCTGATAATCCTATTGGTATTCCCTTGTAAGCTATGGGCTTCTTTTGTCTTGTAGCTTTTAGGATTTTTTTTATCTCTATATTTTGCAGTTTTAACTACAACATGTCTTGGTGTTGGTCTGCTCAGTTAATTTTGCTGAGAGTTCTCTGTGTCTCCTGGATATAGATGTCTATTTCCTTCTCCAGATTAGGAGAACTTTTCAGCTATAATTTCCTCAAATCAACTTTTGCCCCCTTTTCCCTCTCTTCTTCTTCTGGCACTTCTGTGATTAAAATAAAACGTTATGTTTGATGGAGTCACTGAGTTCTCTAAGTCTACTTTTGTGATCTAATATTTTCTTTCCATCTTTTGTTCAGCTTCATTATTTTCCATAATTCTATCTTCTATATCATTTATTTGTTCCTCTGTTTCTTCCTCCTTGTGGTCACTACATCCAGTCAGTTTCAAATTCAGCTATTGCATTTTTCATTTTGGCCTGATTAGATTTTAGTTCATTTTTTTTCTCTGTGGTAAGGGACTCCCTGGAGTCTTCTATGCTTTTCTAAATCCCAGTAGACAGTATCTGTATGATTGTTGCTTTAAATTCTAGATCAGGTGTATTACTTATATTTGTTTTGACTAGATCCCTGGCTGTGACCTTTTCTTGTTTTTTTACTTTGGGATGAATTCCTTTGTCTTGGAATTTCTTTTTAGGTCTCTGTCTTCTTCTCTGTGTTAGGAAAGCCTGTTAGGTTTCCTGCTCCTGAGAGTAATGGCTTTATGAAGGAAAGGTCATATAATGTGCAGGGACTTGCGCTTCAGGAAAAGTCTCTAAGTGTGTGCTTCATGCACTCAACTGCTGTATTTTGGCTTTTCTATGCCTCATGACAGTCCTCTGTAGAATTTCTCTTTGCCGGCAGTGGGGAATGTTTGAACTTTGGCCAAAATGTGGGCAGTTTTAACTAGGTGTGCTCTGGGCTACTTGCTAAAAGGGACTTGATGCTATTTCCACTAAAATTGAAGCTCTGCAGAACTCTGTGATCAGTAGATGTGTTTGCTTGTGAGGGTTCATGCTTATCTTCTTGATACTTGAATATTTAAATGCAATACACTTTCTATTCTTTTTTTTTTTTTTAATTTTTTTTTCAACATTTATTTATTTTTGGGACAGAGAGAGACAGAGCATGAATGGCGGAAGGGGCAGAGAGAGAGGGAGACACAGAATGGGAAACAGGCTCCAGGCTCCGAGCCATCAGCCCAGAGCCCGACGCGGGGCTCGAACTCACGGACCGCGAGATCGTGACCTGGCTGAAGTCGGACGCTTAACCGACTGCGCCACCCAGGCGCCCCAACACTTTCTATTCTTAATAGAGTAATGATTTCCTCCTTTATTCAACCTAATCACATCCAAAAATATTTGTTATAGTTAGAAAAGTAATGCTTAATAGCAAATATGTGAAAAGTTATAAGGTAATCAGAAGGGCGTCTGGGTGGCTCAGTTGGTTAAGTGTCCAACTCTTGATTTTGACTCTGATCATGATCTCATGGTTATGAGATCAAGCCCTAAATTTGGCTCCATGCTGAGTGTGGAACCTGCTTAAGACTCCCTCCTCTCTCCCTGATCATTCCCTTCTCTTTCATTCTCTCTCTCTTTAAGATAAAGAAAGAAAAGAAAAGAAAGATCTAAGATATATATCTATCTTCAATAAACATATAATTACATGCAGAGGAGATTTACAGATATAAAAACAGTTGCATATAAAGATTAATAATAAATTCCAAATTGTGTGTCTAAGAATTGTATATGATGAGAGATAAAGCTGCATGGACAAAGGACTTTAGATTTTCTTGGAAAAGAGTGGTTATAATAAGCAATATTTTTATAAGAAAACTTAAGAATTGAATAAGGAAGTACTGGGAAGAATGCTTTCAAAGCAGGACAGTTGTCCTCCTCCTTAGTATAGTTGTGCGTATCTCCCCACCTGTCAAAGAACAGGGCAGTTAATAAGAACTTCAGGACTCTATACCATTAAGATGCTGTCATTGTTGTCAATAAGTCTTCATTTCCAAAGGAGACTGACATATTCAAAAAGAATTTATTAAAACCAAGGGCTAGCAAAATAGGAAATAAGAAAACATAAGCAATACAAAAAAAGGCCATTTGCAAAGTACAGTTTTTTGGATTGACTTGCCTAGAAACAGGGAGAAATGTAATTTTTAGGCTTTTTTCAATAAGTAAAAGCAAAAAGAACTAACTCATTTTAATTTTTAAAATATATTTAAATAATAGAAGGCCATTAAAAAACTTTGTAACTCTCTTTCATAAAGGCCAAATATGATCAAGTAAATCTTCTAAAAACAGGATAACTTTTTTATCATAATGAAAGTTCATAGAAAATAAGTCATTAGTATGTCAACTATACATCTTTAAATTCTACCTCAAATTTTATCATTTAACATTGCTTAGGAAATAAAGGAATTTTTGAAAAAGTTACATATTCACTAATCTATGTCAATCAAATAAATCTAAATTGTATTAAAAATAATCATAGAATTTTAAAATTATATATGTTTTAAGTATTTAGGTCCTATGAATATTAATGAACTACAAATTCCATTATTCATATAATTATCTCTCTAATCAAGAGGCCTATAGTGTAAGGAGTCTTTCAACTACGTGCCAGGCACAGTGATTGGTTTTGAAGGTGGAAAAAAAAAATTAAGTGATAGTAAATGCTTTTAATGAATTTAGAATACAGAAGATTACATTGTCAATTTGGCTTGATAGTATTCTGCTCCTCTGAACCAAAGGCAAACACCCTTTGATAAACAGTATCCTTCTGTGTCATAGACTCTGGGTCTAAAGTTCTTTCTTGTCTAGCAAGAAAGCAGGATGCAGGATTAAAATGCCACAGATGGCTAATGTCTGGGGAAAGACAACAGCCCCAAATAAGGGTCCTTGCCCCATTTTTATTAGGATCAGAAGGCTTGCAAACATAGCGATGGACATGCACAAAGAGGCAATGAAACTCTAAGCATTAACTCACAGAAGTGAGGGAAAGGGGGTCTTGAAGATATTCAGGGTTAGGGATTTGGGTTCATACAAAACAAAATCCTGGCACCTGGCAGCCAAGAGGAAGGTAGTTTATAGCAGACATGAGGCACTGTGCCCGTCTATGTTAGCTAGCCTAGGGGATAAGACAGACAGAGCAAGTAACCTCAGGGTTAACAAGACACCTTTTCTTTTGTTAATCAGCTCCTCTCTGAGCAGCTTCCCCTGCAGCACAGGGGTCTATAGCCTATTTACCTGTTTACCTAATTTTGTCCTTCTTTCCTGTCAAAGCAGCTTTCTGCTATAGTACTAAATTGGGGGACAATTTTGCCCTGAATACCTAATCTTGTTTACCTCATATACCTTTGTATCAGGGGCCTTTGCCCCCCACTCTCCATTCTGGGGGCCTTAGCCCCCCTTCTCTATCCTTATTTGCCTAATCTTGTTTACCCAAACTTGGGTGTGAGAATCCTATGGTTTTGTAATTCTTTATGCCTTGTTAACAGATTGGTGCAAGCCCAGGGAATACCTAAACTTATTCCCCACACTTCTCATTCAAAATCTAATACAGACACTTTAGTCAAAATGGACTCACAGGGATCTTCCAAACTAAATCAATTTAAAAATCTGAACAGAATGTGTACAACCATGCTTTTCATGACATTGACAACAAGTATAAAAGGACATGGGACACCTGAGTGGCTCAGTTGGTTAAGCATCCAACTCTTGATTTCAGCTCATGTCATAGTTTCAGGGTTGTGAGATTGAGCCCACACACTGGGTGTGGAACCTGCTTAAAATTCTCTTTCTCTCCCTCTCCATCTATCCCTCCCGCTAGCTCATGCTCTCTCCCTTTCTCTCTCAAATAAATAAATTAATAAATAAATAAATAAATTAATTAAATGACAATGATGCTAGAGAGACAGGAAATGAAAGAGTCCTATGATTGCCCCAGATTATTAACTGGAGACATTCTCTAGGCAATGACACTGAAATGGAAAATTCAGTTGCAGTCCACTCTTCTCCCTAGGTTGAGGAATTAATCTGACAAAAGATATGCAAAACATCAAATTAGCAAACTATAAAACACTGCTGACAGAAATAAATTTAGAGACATACCTTTGTTATGATTGAGAATACTGAATATCAATAACAATTTCCCCCAATCGATCTATAAATTCAATTCAACCTCAATAAAAATCCAAGCTTTTTTTTCTAAATTTATACTCATTCTAAGTGGAAAAGACAGAATAGCAAAAACAAACAAATAGAATTTAAGTAAGAAAAATAAAGAACTTTATATTGCTTAATGTTCAAACTTAGTATTAAGCCACAGTAATTAAGACAGTATGGTATTGGCATAAAATGCTTGGCAAAAAATATTGGAACAGAATAATAGATTCAGTAATAGACCTACACATATATGTTCAAGTAATTTTCAAAAAAGATACAGATAATTCAATGGAGAAAAGATAGTATTTTCAACAAATGATACTGGAAAATGGATATTTACATGCAAAAATACATTTCAATGGATAATTTACAGCATCCATAAAAATGAAATCAAACTGAGTTCTACAGAGAGAATGTATCCTTAGAAGAAAAATAATAAACTTTTTAGTGCTGGGCTTATGAGATGTTTACCATTCAAATTTGTAAAATAACAAGAGCTGTTTTTTAAAAGAAACTATCACAGGGGCACCTGGGTGGCTCAGTTGGTGGAGTTGTGAGTTCAAGCCCTGCATTGGGCTCAGTGCTGGGTATGAAGTCTACTTAAAAAAAATTTAAAAAAAGATGCTATCAAAAATATTAATGTTAAAAAGCAAAAGAAAATTTTGTAATGTGTTCTAGAACAAAGTATAAAAGCTAAACCTAGGAAGTACCTAGAAGGACAAATAGAGAAAATCTTTGTTATCTTGAACTGGACAAACATTTCTTTTTTTTAAAAAAAAATTAACATTTATTTATTATTGAGAGACAGAGAGAGACAGAGCATGGGCATAGGAGGAGCAGAGAGAGGGGGAAAACACAGAATCCTAAACAGGCTCCAAGCTCTGCGCTGTCAGCACAGAGCCTGACGCGGGCTCAAACTCACAAACTGTGAGATCACGACCTGAGCTGAAGTCGGACACTTAACTGACTGTGCCACCTGGGTGCCCTGAACTGGACAAAGATTCCTTAAATACTATAGCAAAAGCATAACCCACTAAAAATTGATAAGTTGGTAAATTGGCAAATTGGTACATTTTTATAAAAATTTTGAAATTTTCACCTTAAAAAGATGAAAAGACAAAAATCATCGAGTGGGGAAAAATATATGAAAGCCACATATCTGACAAAGGATTTCTCCTCATAATCATTAAAAAACAAATAACCCAGTTCAGAAAAAGAAAAATTATTTAAAAGGACACTTTAGTAAATAATACATATGGATAGCAAATAGGTACATCAAAAAATGCTCAACATCATTAGTCTTTAAGGAATTGCAAAACACAAACAAATAAACAAACAAAAAACACAATGGAATACCTTGTATGTCAATTTGAATGTCTAAAATTTAAAACATTGTACCCAGTGTTGTGATCTACTTTAATTCTCATGCAATGATGTTAAGGATATGAAATAGAACAACCCCTTTAGAAAAAAAAATCAGTTGCTCACCAAGTGACAAAGCCATTTCATTCTTATGTATTTCCTTGAGAAAGAAGTATATGTTCCATACATAGATTCATTTATAAATGTTCACATAGAAGTCCTACATGCAATACTAAACTACCCAAAGTTCACTGAATGGTGAATAAACAAACCAATTGCTGTATTGCCATAGAGTGGAATAATATTCAGCCAAAACAAAGAGTGAAATACTGATGCATACAACAATATGGATGAAACAATAAAAAATTGTACTGAACAATTATGCTGAAATGAAAGAAGGTAGAAGAAAGTACATATTGCATGATTTAATTTTCATTAAGTTCTATAAAATGCAAACAAATATATACTGACAAAGAGCAGATCAGTAGTACCCTGGAAGTGAGTCAAGATAAGGGAACAGGGAAGGGGAGAAGAGAAGGAATACAAATAGGCAGGATGAAAATTTTGTGGGTACTATGTTGTTTTTCTTGATTGAGGTGATAATTTCATGAGTGTATGCATATGTCAAAACTTACAAAATTATACATTATAAATATGTTCAATTTATTTATGTCAATTATATCTCAAGAATTTCTTGATTTAGGAGCATTTTCTCAAGACATGCCCTTGAAAATAATAACAGAAAATGTGGCAATCTTCCAGCTAGTGTGGTTCTTAAAAACCTGTGAAAAGCAATGGCCAGTGCTAAGGAAAATGAGAATTCCTGGCTTCCCCTAAAAGTAGACTAAGAAATAAAGAGGCTGAAGGAAGAGAACATGAAAGTAGATATATTACGTGAGGTCAAAGGCTTATATGATTACAGTTCATGGCAGGGAGGGGCAGAACCTGTTATTCACTAAGATCATCAGAAATGCACTGGTGAAAAGAGTACTAGTATTCCTAAGAAGTTTCTTGGTAACTCTTCTCTGAAAACCAGGGCTGATAGCAAAATAGGCAGTCACAGAGCCAGGTTTGTTCATAACAATGAGCATAACAATGTCCCAAAATAAGAGACCAGATGGTGATACTTAACCTCCAGAAGCAAAAAGGCCACAATTCTTTTAATGGCCAACCAGCTCAAATGGTCAATCAAAAAGGCTTTTCCCACAGGAGGTAATAGATATGGTTGATAAGGCATTATCCTTATAGGTAGACAGATGGGCAGCCAACCAAGATATCTTTAAACATCTACAACGAGAACAGGTAAGAATGCAAAAGCAGGAGTATGACAATGGTCACTCCAATTCACAATCCTTTACTCAGTTTCCAGACCTGAGCCAATTTTCATATCTGGAACCCATTGGCTTAAAAAGTATTGGGATAGTAAATATATACTGTGATGATTCTACTAACCGTTCTCCAAACAGACATAAGACCATTTACTTGGGGGATGTACAATATGGAAAATTTTAATACTCAGATACAGCAACAAGGACTGGTTGCAGGGTCAGAGTAAGCTCCATCCAAGACCCGAAGTCACTCTCCACAGTTTCATCAGAACCCCTCTCTTAGCTCACACCTATAGGTAATATAAGGGTTCCTTTATGACAATGTGAAGGGAGACAAATTGTCAAAAAGTTTTTTAAACTGCACTGTGATCTGGGACTCTTTCTAGCCAGTATACCTTCTTCCCTCTCTCATTCACATTTTTCAGATCTACACTGTGGTATAAGGTTTTTCACACTTTCTTTGGTTCTCTTCTCTTTTTCCTTAACGTGTGTTTTTCCCAATAAATCTTTTTCATATCTAATCCCACTAAGCATCTTCTTTTCAGACGACCTAATACAGAAGTTGAGGGTAGGAAGAAAAGAGTCTTTTAGGTAATAATTTATCTATCTATCTATCTATCTATCATCATTATCATCATCACCAATCTATCCAGAGACAATAAACATATAGTGTTTAGGAACAGTGCAAATATTGTCCAAACTAAGGGACGTTATATATTTTTAATGGAAAATAAAGTTTAGCACAATGTCTGACACTTGTTATTTTTAAGTAATTAAATATAAATTTTAGCATAATTAAAATTTGAAGAACTTTTAAAGCTTAGAAAATTTACACTAGAGTTAGACATTCGTCTCAATACCTATACAACTGATTTTTAGCTGGGCACATAGCCAAAGAAATAAAGACAACATCTCTCTTGAGCAATGTAAGGCAAACTTTGTAACTTCAGGCCAATGAGTTGTAATTACAAAGAAGTGTGCAACTTTTAGATCATATCCTGTGTCCTTCCTTGCACTGGAAACTGTTAAGCTTTCTTAGATAATGGAGACAAGAAATACTCTCCTGATAGTGTAACAAGAAAATAGGAGTAGTTAAGTCCCTTACATGAGAGAGCTGCCATTTCAGACTTGGAATGTGAAAATCAGATTTACAAGAGAGATAAATAAACTTCTAGCTTGTTTGAGCTACTGTTGTTATGGCTCTTTATTCCACTACCCAAAAATGAAGTCCTAACTAATATAAAGAATATAGATATGTTAATTATACTTGAATAAAAAAGAAAGTAGAATGTAGAAGATAATGTAGCAAGATAATATAGATTTTTAAGTAAGAAGGGAGACCCGAGAAACTGTTTAGGAACTGTAACTCTGTGTGTGTGTGTGTGTGTGTGTGTGTGTGTGTGTAAGGAGGCAGTATAAATGAATTAGAAAGATATGACATATGAAATTCTGAGGAAATAATTACATGATTTTAATAATGTACTTCACAAGTAATCTAAGAACTCAGAAGAAAAATATATCTTTGAAATTTCTTAAGAGATTAGAAAAAATAAGTATAAGAATATAGGTTTAGTTTAAAATTATATCTTGGATTGAAACATCTGATTCATTATTAGTTTTGGAAATCTCTCAGTATTCTTCCCTTATTTTAACTAAGTTCTAAATTATTTGGATTTCATTAGTTTTTCCAGTATGTCCTTTTTCTGTTCCAAAATCCCATTCATCTTATCATATTACATTATTTGTCATGTATCCTTAGTTTCCTTTGATTTGTGAGTTTTTCAGGTGTTCCTTATTTTTTTTTCAACGTTTTATTTTATTTTTGGGACAGAGAGAGACAGAGCATGATCGGGGGAGGGGCAGAGAGAGAGGGAGACACAGAATCGGAAACAGTCTCCAGGCTCTGAGCCATCAGCCCAGAGCCCGACGCAGGGCTCGAACTCACGGACCGCGAGATCGTGACCTGGCTGAAGTCGGACGCTTAACCGACTGCGCCACCCAGGCGCCCCAGGTGTTCCTTATTTTTGATGGCCTTCACAGTTTTGAGTACTCATCAGGTATTTTGTAAAATATTCTCTGAATTGGATTTGTCTATTTTTTTCGTAGTTATACTGGGGTTACAGATTAAGTGAAGTGCCATTATCATTACATCAAATCAACAGGATCTATCATTAGTGATAACCTTGATCACCTGGATAATGTAACATTTTCCAGATTTCTTCACTGTAAAGTTAATTCCCATCCCCTTTCTATATTGTATTCTTTGGAAATAAGTCAGTAACTACAGTCCACACTCAAGGGGCAGAGATTTAAGCTCCAATTTTTTAATAAAGAAATATCTATATAAATTATTTGAAATTCTCTTGTATGGGAAATGTGTGTTTTCTCCACTTATTTATTTATTTGATGATTTATTTATGTCAGTATGGACTCATAGATTTTATTCTATAATGGGGGTTATAATCTAATATTACTTTATTATATTGTTGTTCCAATTTCTCCAACTTTGGTGATTTGGAACTCACTCTTTCAGGTTAACCTTTGGGTCCTTTTGACATGACTCCACTTTTTTCTTTGTTTTGACTATTTCCTTACTTTGTAGGACTATGAGATATTCCAGACTTATCTTGTATATTTCCTACCCCAGGTCTAGAATCAGCTATATTCCAAAGAGTTCTGTTTACTTATGTTGAAGAATGTACTAGAAACCAATATTTGGATACTAGGTATCCTCATTATCACTGGGGTATAACTGTTTCTAGGTGCTCTCAGTGGAAACAACTAGGAAATATATGTATATATACTAAACCATATGTAACCCCAAATCTTTATGTAATTTCTTCATCTATGCATCTGTATCTGTATTAAGCTAACCATGAGTTAATACTGATGTCTTCATTCCAATCCAGTACTACATGACTAATTCTAGTCCTCAACTTTTACTTACTCATAACCTTCCACTCCAACTGTGAGACCTCTGGCTCCAACCATGTGCTAGCCATTCATTTATTCAACTCCACCATACATGCACAATGGTTTTAGAATGTTAACTAACATCAAGAGAAACACCTTCTCATGTACCAACCAGACAGAGTACAGTGTTCATGTACAACCACTAAAGGTTTTACAGTTGGCAGTCAAAACATAGTTTTCCAAAGTTACTTAGATTGACACCTTTTTTCCCATTGTAGTAGGTTTACTTTAGACAGATAATACGTAGATGATAGACAGGTAGATAATACTATTAAATAATTTTGTCACAATCTTTTTGTAGAATTCCCTAAAATCTGGTCGATTACTTTTTTACTTGCATACACTAATGTTCACCATACATATTAGTTCCATGACTCTAAAATATCCCATGTGCTTCCTTTCATCAAATTATCTTTCCTCCTCAATATCTGAAAATGAATGATCTGTTTTCCACATTTTCCAGAATATCACATGAATGGAATAATACAATACATAACTTTTCAATCTGGCTATTTTCACTTAGCAAAATGTATCCAAGATTCACTATGTTGTTACATAAATTATTAGCTCATTCTCCTTTCTTGCCAAATACTATTTCATTGCATGGATGTATCATACTTTTTTCACTCATATATTAAAGAGCATCTTTGTTATTTCCAGTTTAGGGAAATAATCAAACGCTATAAACTTTCATGTGCAGGTTTGGACATTAGTATTTAAAGCAGTTGAGTAATTGATGGACCATATGGTAAGTCTACACCCAACTCTATAAAAAAAAGCCAGACTAATTTCTGTATAATTTTGCTTTCATCACCAATGAATAAGAGTACCTGCTCCTCTACATTCTTCTCAGCATCTGGTATTGTCAGGTTCTTCTGGATGTAAGCCATTCTCATAATGTGTATCAGTACATTATTGTTGCTTTAATTTACATTTATCAAGTGACAAATGACGTAGAGCACTTTTTCTTAGTTTATTCCTTTTTTGATTTAAGAATTCTTTATATAATCTAGATGAAAGTCTTTTATCAGATATGTGATTTGCAAATATTTTCTCTAGTCTATGGATTGTAATTTTATTTTCTTCAAGACTTTCACAGAGCATTTTTAAAATTTTGAAAATTCCAGTATATCTATTTTTTAATTTCATGAATTTATCTTTTTGTGTTATACATATTTATGACAAACCCAAGGTCATGTAGATTATCTTCTATGTTTGCTCCAGAAATTTTATAGTTTTATGCTGTGCATTTAAGCCTTTGACACATTTTTCACAAATTTTTATGAAAGATGTAAGGAAATCTTAGTCCATTTGGGTTGCTATAACAAAGTAACATAGACTTGGAGACTTATAAACAAAACATTTATTTCCCACAGTTTTGGAAACTGAAGAGTCCAAGATCAAAGCACCAGCATGGGCCCTTTCTGATGAGGGCCATTTTCCTGGCTTATAGACAGCACCTTCTGTCAGTGTCCTCACGTGATGGAAGGGGTTGAGGGATCTACCCAGGGCTTCTTTTATAAGAGCAGAGTTTCTGTTCTCAGGTCCTAATGTCAAAGACCCCCACCTCCTAACACCATTACATTGCGCATTGGGATTTCAACATATGAATTTTGGAGGGACATGAATACTCAGTCTAGGCATATAGTATGTGTCTAGATTCCCTTTGTTGCTCGTGGATGTCCAGTTGTCCCAACATCATTTCTTGAAAAGACTATCATTTTTCAATGGATTTGCCTTTGTGTTTTTGTCAAAGATTACTTGATCATATTTGCTTGAGTCTATTTCTGGGCTCTCTATTCTGTTCCAATAAACTACATCTATGCTTTTATCAATACTGTCTTGATTGTATGTGTGTGTGTGTTAAGAACACTTAGCATGAGATCTAGTCTCTTAAATTTTTAAGTGTACAACACCATATTCTTAACTATAGGGACTATTTTTCGTATCTTGATTATTATAGCTTTATGTAAGTATTGAAATCAGGTAGTTATCAGTCTTCTGATTTTACTATTTTTTTTTCTTCAGTCTTGTATGGATTATCATGGGTTTTTGCCTTTCCACATAAAATTTATTTTATGTCTACGGATTGTCTACATACACAAAATAACTTGCTGTGATTTTGATTGGTATTATGTTAAATCTAAAGATTAAAATGGGAATAATTGACATCTTAACAATATTGAGTCTTTTGATCCATAAACATAAAATATCTCTCCATTTATTTAAATCTGCTCTGATTTCTTTCATAAATGTCACATGAACTTCCCCATACAGATCCTGCACATATATAATTTGGTACTATTATAAATATTATGTTCTTCATGTCAAATTCTATCTGTTCATTGCTGGTAAATAAGTAAATAATTGACTTTTTCCAGTTTCTTCATGTGAGTCTTCCTCAAGTATGTACATCATCATCTTTTCAAAATAATAGCTCCAAATTGGAAGTAGCCTAGTGACCATGAACAATAGAATGAAAAAAAAGGAGAAAAAAACTTTATCACTTAGTGATATAAAGAAATAAACGTGTCAATTTTTGAAAATACTATTCTGAATTAAATAAATTTTACACAGTGAAGTTTATATTGTGTGGTTTTGCTTATAGAGAGTCTACAAAAGACAAATTAATCTATTTTTTTTAATCATAAGAGTGGCTGCTTCTTACTAGGGGCATGAGAGTTATAAAAGTATTCTAAATTTTGATAGGAGTTTGGATAATGCAGGCATATGTATTTGTCAAAACTTATCAAATAGTAGAATTAGGATTCTCCCTCTTGGGAACAAAAGCAAAAAAAGAAGAAACTTTAAATAATAATTTGTGTGGTGAGATGTTAGGGGTGAAGTATAATTATGTCTCTAACATAAATTAAAATTAAAAAATGAAATGGATTTATGGATACATAAAAGGATGTATACATGTATGGATGTTTAATGAACAAAATATAGCAAAGGTTGTATTGTAGATGTTAGGTCATGGTATATGTGTATTTTGTGCTGTCATGAACTGAACTGTGCCCCCCCCCAAAAAAAATACATAGATTGAAGCCCAAATCCCCAGTGTGATGGTATTTGGAGCTAAGGCCTTTAAGGAGATAAGTAAGTTAAGTGAGGTGATATAGGCGAAGCTCTTATAACTAGAAAAAGAGATAGGAGGGATATCTATAGACAGAGAAAAGACCATGTGTGGAGACAGTGAGAAGGCAGCCATTTGCAAGCCAAGAAGAAAGGCTTCAGAAGAAACAAAACCTTCCATCACTTCGATCTTGGATTTCCAGACTCCAAAACTATGAAAATAAATTTCTAATGTTTAAACCACCCCGTCTCTGGTATTTTATTATGGTAGCAACATATTCAATTTTTTCAGCTTTTCTATATGCTTGAAATTTTTCATAATAAAGTAGTGGGACAAAATAGTAAACAATTCTAGAAAAATCGCAGCTTTTTCCATATCACTATTGACAGAGTTTGAAGTTTTCCAGTAATTCCATAATAAAATTTTTCTATTTGAACTTTCACTCATAAAGTATGAAATAGAAATATGAACTCAGTCTGCATTTTTTTTCCACAGAGAAAGAAGACAATTAGAAAGAGTGTTTGGATGTTTATGATTCATCAATATTGTACATATTTTCATATTGGCAAGATAAAAATCTTGGCCTACATAGTATTTAATGCAATACAACATCTTTATAACAGTCAATTATCATGAAACAAAGCATCAAAACAGATGGATACCTAGGAATATATCCAAAAACAAACTCAGAATATTTCTGTGAATGATACAGTAAGGTCCATGAGAGACTAGCAATGGAATCCATTAAGACTTCCAGCTGGGCATTTGTATTGCACTTTTTTAATTATAAGACGTTTTAAAAGCAGTTTTAGGCTTGAAAAAGGAGCAGAAAGAACAAAGTGTACATTTACCCCTCTTCCCCAAATCTCTTGTCTTCCCCAGTAGACAGTTTCCCCTATTATTAACATCTAGTATTAGTGTTGGTACATTTGTTATACTAGGTAGGGTAATATTGATACATTATTATGAACTAAAGTCCATAGTTTGTTAGACCCCACTCCTAGTGTTGTACTTTTTATGGATTTTGACAAATGTATGATGATATGTATTCACTATTACAGTACCATACAGAATAGTTTCACGGTCATAAAAATCCCCTGTACTCCACATATTCATCTCTCTTCCTTATCCTTAAAACGTTGTCAATCATTGATCTTTTCTACTGTCTCCAGAGATGTGCCTTTTTCAGAATTACATATAGTTAGAACCCAACAGTATATAGCCTTGTCAAATTGGTTTCTTTCACTTAGAAATTTGCTTTTAGATTTTTCCATGTCTTTTGGGGACCTTTTGTTCATATCTTTGTTATCGCTGAGAAATATTTCATTGTTTGGATGTAACACAGATTGTTTATCTATTTACCTATTGAAAGAAACATTAACTGTTTCCAAATTTTAGCAATTATGAATAAAGCTGCTATAAACATGTGTACAAATTTTGCACAGACATAAGTTTTCAAATTCTATGGGTGGATACCAAGAAGCATGATTTCTGGATCATATGGTAAAAGTATGCCTGATTTTGTATAAAAGCCCAAACTGACTGTGTGGCAAAGTGACTATACCATTTTTCATTCCCATCAACAACGAATAAGAGTACTTGTTGCTCTACATCCTCACCAGTATTTGGTGTCAGTTTTCGGATTTCGGTTATTCTATTAGATGTGTAGTGGTATCTAATTGTTGTTTTAACTTGCAAATCCCTTATTATGTATGATGTTCAGCATTTTATTGTATGTTTATTTACCATCTATAGATCTTTGTTGATATATATGCTTATACATTTTTCCTATTTTAACTAGTTTATTTTTTATTATTGAGCTTTAAGAGTTCTTTGCATAGTTTGGATACCAGTTCTTTATCAGATTTGTGTTTTGTAAAGAGTTTCTCCTAATCTGTAATTTGCCTTTTCATTCTTCTAACAGTGTCTTTCACAGAGCATAATTTTTAAAAACTTTAAGATCAAGCTTATTAATTATTTCCTTTATAAATTGTGCTCTTGGTGTTGTATCTAAAAACTCACTGCCAAGTCAATGTCACCTATATTTTCTCCTGTTTTCTTCTAGAAACTTTATAGTTCTTCATTTTACACTTAGAGCTATTAAAAATTTTGAGTTAACTTTTATAAACTATATAAGACCTCTATCTATGTGTAAGATCTGTGTCTAGATTTTTTTGGTGTTTTGTTTATTTGCTTTGCATAGGAATGTCCATTTGTTCCAGCACCATTTGTTGAAAAGACTGTTGTTTCTACAATAAATTGCCTTTGCTCCCTTCTCAAAGATTAATTATAATTATGTACATCTATATTTGGGCTTTCTACTCTTTTCCATTGATCTGTTTGTCTATTCTTATGTGAACATCACACTGTCTTAATTTATTATACCTTTATACTAAAAATGACATCAGGTAGCATCAGTCCTTCAATTTTGTTATTCTCCTTCAATACTGTGTTAGCTATTTTGTGTATTTTGCCTTTTCATACAAATATCAGAATTAAGTTGTTGATATCCACAAAATAACTTGCTGAGATTTTGTCTGAGATTGTACTGAACATATAGATCGAGTTGTTAAAAACTGTTATTTTAACAATAATGAGACTTCATATCCATGAATATGAAATATATTACCAATTATTTAGATTTTCCTTGATTTCTTTCATTATAGCTTTTGTTATTTTCCTCATGCAGGTCATATACATATTTTGTTAGATTTATTCCTAAGTTT
This sequence comes from Lynx canadensis, assembly GCF_007474595.2. Lineage (NCBI taxonomy): Eukaryota > Metazoa > Chordata > Mammalia > Carnivora > Felidae > Lynx > Lynx canadensis. Next base: position 68,030,485 of record NC_044306.2, read on the forward strand.
TATGAGTTTTTTGGGTTGTTAATGTGATATATTTTGTTTTTAAATTAAAATTTCATTTGCTCACTGTTGGTATATAAGAAAGCAATTGGTTTTTATATATTAGCCTGTCACTTTGCTATAATTGCTTATTAGTTTTAGGAGATTTTTATTTAATTATTTTTGATTGGGATTTTCTACACAATCATGCTGTCTGTGAACAAAGACAGTTTTATTCTTTGCTTCCTACTATATATGCCTTTTATTTTATTATCTTATGGCATTAGCTAGGATTTCCACTACAACACTTAATAGGAGTAGTAACAGACAACATCCCTGACTTGCCAATTTAGTGTGAAACATCTAGTTTGTCACTATCAAATATAACAGTAACGTATAGACATTCTTTAACGTCTATAACGTATGTAGACGTTCTTTATCCAGTTGGGAATGTTTTCTTCTATTTCTAGTTTGCTGAGAGTTTTTATCATAAATGGATGTTGGATTTTTGTCAAATAAGTTTTCTGCAGCTATTGACATGATGAAATAATTTTGATTACTTGATGTATTGATGTGTAAATTATTTTGTTTGATTTGTGAATATTGAACTAGGTTTATGTGACTGGAATAAATCCCACTTGCATATATTTGTATACATTTTTGGACTTAATTTGTAATATGATGTTGTGGATTTTTTCATTTATGTTCATAAGATGTTGCTGTAAAGAAAATAGTTTTATCACTACCCTATTGTAATAAATAAGGAAAAGTTAAAATATTTGTGTGTAAGTTATCATTAAAAGTGAAAAAAATATGCACATATTTTGAAAATTAGCAAAAACAGTGATTTTTTTTAATTAGTATACCTAGAGATTTTTTTAAAAATTTTGAAAAAAAGGATTAATTCAAATGTTCCTAAATCGGAGACTGACATAATCCAAATAGTGTCCTAGAAAGATTAATATGAAATTAATGTACCATGTGGAGAAGAAGAATGGATGGCCAGTAGATCATTTAGAAAAATATGCAAAGTTAAGGGTGAGGTAATTGAAAACAAAGCAAGACGTGTGGAAAACAAACCTGAACTTAATATCTGATTTGATATTAGAAAGAGGCAGAAAGCAATAGGATGAATTAATTAAAGACATTAAAGCCTAGATAACTGAAGAAAAAAACATAGGAAACAAGAAGGAAACTCAGAAGAGTAAGTCTTTATGGATATGAAAGTTAGAATGTAAATTTTAAGATTTTTACACCAGAGACAGAGGAAGGGAGTCTGAACAGAATCCTGGTAGTAATTAGTGATACAGAACCAGAGATCCAAAAAGGATTAGTTTATATTTGACTTCCATTGTATTGCAATCCCAACCATCCTTTCTTCCTATTTCCCCTTATGTGTGTAAGTTTAACTATTTCTTCTAGGTCTTCTAGATGACCTGATACTTCTTTTTTTATGTTTATTTATTTTTGAGAGATACAGAGACAGCACAAGTTGGGAGGGGCAGAGAGAGAGGGAGAGAGAAAAATCACAAGCAGTCTTCACGCTGTCAGTGCAGAGCCCAATAAGGGGCTCAAACTCACAACACTGTGAGATCATGACCTGACCCAAAACCAAGAGTCAGACACTTAACAGACTGAGCACCCAGGTGCCCCTGCTATGGTAATTCTTAAATGTATGTCACCAGGAGCACCTGGGTAGCTCAGCCGGTTAAGCATCTGACTTTGGCTCAGGTCATGATCTCACGACCTGAGTTTGAGCCCCACACCAGACTCTGTGGTGACAGCTCAGAGGCTGGAGTCTGTCTCAGATTCTCTCGTTCTCTCCCTCTCTCTCTAGCTCCCTCTCTTTCTCCCTCTGTCCCTCTTCTGATCGTGCTCTTTCTCTCTCTCAAAACTTTTTAAAAAATGTTTTAAAAATGTATGTCACCAGTTCAGACTTGTCAAAATTTTAGACACCAGGTAAATACCAAATATATTAAAACACCATCACTCAGTTAACTCAAAATGTCAGAGTTCAAGTCTTTCCCTAAATTGGTCTATGCCAGGGATTCTCAGTTTATGAGCCCATTATTTTTCCAGTCATTTAAGTAAAAAACTAAGACAGCATGATTTCTCCCTTTTTCCCTTACCCACCTCTTACACACATGCATGCACACACACATAAACACACACACACACACACACACACACACACACACCTCGCTTAATTTACATGCTAACTCACTCTCAGTGCTAACTTTATTCTGATGGTCTCTTACAACTCCCTTCTTTCTGGTTTCTATCATTTCTTACCCTGCCTACAAAAGACTCCTGTCACCAATCTTTTTATTCCATCAAAACTTTGCTGAATTCAGAGGAACTCTTTCCTTACACATCCTTTCCAGTCATTTAAAATATTATAAAGACTAAATTTCTCACTTGTAGATTGCCCAAAAAAATCTTTTTTTTTTAAAATAATTGACTTACCATAAATCCATAGAGGTTCCTGTATTTATGTTTTTCACATACATTTCTCTATGTATTTGCCTCAGAATGGAGTATATGGCAAAGTTGCTATGGTATCCAAAAAAATAGCTTTTTCCATTTAACAATTTTCCTTTCTACTTTCCATTATTTTAAAAAATGTATATTGTTTTTTAATTTTTTTTAATGTTTATTTATTTTTGAGACAGAGAGAGACACAGCATGAACAGGGGAGGGGCAGAGAGAGAGAGGGAGACACAGAATCAGAAGCAGGCTCCAGGCTCTGAGCCATCAGCCCAGAGCCCGACGTGGGGCTTGAACTCACGGACCGTGAGATCATGACCCGAGCTGAAGTCAGACGCTTAACCGACTGAGCCACCCAGGTGCCCCAAAAACGTATAATTTTTGAGAGAGATTCATATGAAAGCAAAGGAGGAGCATCCCATTTAAACACATACAAGTGTATATTTATAAACAGATTATCAATCATTTTTAGATCTTCCTTTTTTATTAGAATATAGTTGACAATGTTGCATTAATTTCAGGTGTACAACATGGTGATTCCACAACTGCATAAATTATGCTCTCCACACATGTAGCTACCATCTGTCACCATACAAAACTATTACCATACCATCAATATATTCCCTATACTGTACCTTTCATCTCCATGACTTAATCTTTCCATAAGTGGAGGCCTGTTCTTCCCCTTTCCTTTCACCCATTTTCTTCATCCCCCCTCACTGCCCTTCACTCTACCAAACATTAGTTTGCCCTGTTTATGGTTCTGTTTCTACTTTGTTCATTTGTTTTGTTTTTCAGATTTCACATATAAATGAAATAATACAGTATTTGTCTTTCTCTGTTTAACTTAGCATATTAGCCTCTAGGTCCATCCATGTTATCAAAAATGGCGAGATCTCATTCTTTTTTATAGCTGAATAATATTCCACTATATGTACAGAACACATCTTTATCCATTCATGTATCAATGGACACTTAGGATGGTTCCATGCCTTGGCTATTGTAAATAATGCCCCAATGAACATAGGAGTGAATATAACTTTTCAATTTGTATTTTTTGTTTTGGGGGGGGGGTACATGCCCAGCAGTGGAATTACTAGATAATATGGTGTTTCTATTTTTTAATTTTTGGAGGAATTTCCATATTGTTTTCCACTTTGGCTGCACCAATTTACATTCCCACCAACAGGGCACAAGAGTTTCCTTTTCTCCACATCCTCACCAGTACTTGCTATTTCTTGTCTTTTTGATACTAGCCACTCTGAAATGTGTAAGAGGATATCTCATTGTCATTTTGATTTGCATTTTCGTGATGATGAGTGATGTTGAACATCTTTTTATGTATCCATAGGTCATCTGTATGTCTTCTTTGGAGAATTTCCTATTCATGTCTTCTGCTCATTTTTAAAAATCAAATTATTGGGGGGGGGATGTTGTTGAGTTGTAAAAGTTCTTTATAGTTTTTGGATACTCCTTATTAAATATGTCATTTGCAAATATCTTCTTTCATTCAGTAAGTTGCCTTTACATTTTGTTGATGATTTTCCTTACTAAGCAAAAGCATTTTATTTTGGTGTGGTCCCCATAGTTTATTTTTGGTTTTGTTTCCTTTGTCCTAGCTATTCTTAATACCCACTATTAAGACTAATTTGAAGAGCAAAACACCTTCAAACAGCTGAAAGAGTATAGATTATTAATGTTAATTATTTTCAATGTAACTGGAATATATTACAGGAAAAGAAAAAATAATTATAATAGAATAAATAAATCTCAAGGATAAAACTTTCATGTAATTTTTTAATTAGGTGTCATTTAAGAATATAGTTATGATTTATTTGATCAAATTAGTCTAATTAGAGTCACTGCTAATCTTATTTTATCCTTTTAAATATTTAATATTTTAAACTTTCTATCAACAAAAAAGCACAATAATAAGCTAGCCAGTGGACTAATTGGCTTTTATGGATTCGTAATTTCCCTTTTCTCAAATATATGGGGAATGTTGATCAGGATTCATCTCATTAAGAAGTTCATTTACAATAAAAGCTTACTTTTATCTTTAATAATTATTTATCAAACTTTTTAAAACATTTAGTTTGTTCAAATGTAAATTTATTATAATTGTGGTGTTATCTAAATCCTGAAAGGACATGTAATGCTTTATATTTATTGTCAAAGGAAATAAACTTATGACAAAATTGCAACATATACACACATTAATATATACATATATACATTAATTTATAGACATATAAGTCCTATGTAAGAACCATAGGATGATCAATTAAAGAGCTTCAATTGGACAAAAATACTAAATTATGTTTGTTTTTTTTTTAATTTTTTTAACCTTTATTTATTTTTGAGACAGAGAGACAGCACGAACAAGGGAGGGTCAGAGAAAGAGGGAGACACAGAATCCGAAACAGGCTCCAGGCTCCGAGCTGTCAGCACAGAGCCCAAAGTGGGGCTAGAACCCACGGACCGTGAGATCATGACCTGAGCCGAAGTCGGACGCTTAAACGACTGAGCCACCCAGGCACCCCATTAAATTATGTTTTTAATATTAGATGCATAGGGTTAAAATACTTATACTAACATATTTAACTCATTTTTATTATGTGAAGAGATCCATGTAGATAAATTGATTGGAAATTCTTTAAATATAATATAAGGATATAAAGATATAAATCTGTAGAGGGAGAGGAATGAAAGTTATGGGGTGAAAGAAAAATGCAAATTCTGAATGTTAATAATAAGCTGTCAGTTCTTTTTTAATCTGAGTGTTGGTAAATATCAAATCAGTCAGGTATTTAGATTCCATTGGTTATTTCAAAAAGTGGAGCAATTGTTTTATTTCTAAATGTCAATATTGATAATATTACCCAAAATTACATCCCTGGTAACTATTTAAACTTGTAATGAGAAAATTCAAATGAAAACTTAAAAATATGTGAGAGAGAACATAGATTTCAAAATTACTTCAAACAGAATATGAGCAAAACTTGTTATAATCTTTAAGTGATCTTTGAGCATATACATTTCTTTCCATTCAGCATTTTATCTATGTAATTCCACAGAAAATGCTAATTTCCAGGGACAGCTGTTTCACAACTTTCCTGAGGAAATTATTTTCAATGTATTAAATACTTGTCAGCAAATTATCTTCTATATCTAATGACTCGTGTTAGAATTTAAATCAAATTCCTCTATCTCTAGTAAAGATATCTAACTACTATCAAAATTTTTCTATTAAATAACCCAACATACACTTACAAAATTTATTCCTTGAACTTACTTTTTCAGCCCTTTAATTCATTTATCTAGTTAAATCAAACTCTTCAAGCATCACTAAGAAATCTATGTAGCAAAATTGAAATTCCATTACTTTCTACTTGAAAGCAGTGTATAGGATTTTGAGCTTTTGTAATGCCAGATAAAGCTTAAATGAGGTTTTAAAACCAGATTACTTTTTGTAGGTGAAATCCTGAGCTTCTTTGAAATGCAGCTTACTATCCTCTCTACCCACATGAAAGTATATTTAATTCACAAAGGAAAAGAGTAGATTTATTAATTAAAATGGTTTATAAACTCCCTGTTAACAGTCAATTTACAGAAGAAAGGAAGCATTTTCAGGAATACAGAATGAGCTATTTGAACATAAAGCGGTGAGGACCTTCTAACACACTAGCAAAGTGTAGTTGCATATCTTAATTGGCAGAGATCAAACAATAATTGTGAAACCAAAGAACTGATATATTAAAAACATAGACAATTTAAACGACTCTTGAAAATAATTTCTTAGTGAACCTAAGGGTTAAAATAATAAGTAACATTTTTAAACGAAATGTATGTGTATTTTAGCGTATAAAAAAAATTTGAAGACTCTGGAATAGTTTAGCCTGGCAGCATAATGGCACACCAAATAAACCTCTGCCTCTTACAAGACTTTATTCTCCAAAGTACTTGCTTAGGAGGAAGAGGCATTCAATATATGAACTGATTTTTCAGCATGTGAGATAATAAGTTCCACCTGACCTGGATTCCCAAAGATGATCAACAAGCATGCCAAAACCATTTTTATTAAGTTCTGTAATTACTTGGTATTCTATCTTCAAGGGCTCCCTAATATAAAGCAGACAATACTCTCTTAGAAACTAAAATAAATTGTTGGTAAAATTGAACTCTTGATAAAGAATAATTAGGATGTTTTGCCATTAAAAACATATTTAAGTTGAGCTCTAGTCTTACATATCATCTAGTGTTCACTATTGGAGCATAACAACTCAAAAACTGAATGGCTCAAAACAACAGTTATTTCATTATTATTTTTGATGGTTCTCACGGTTAACTGGGTTCAGCTAGTTCATTTCTGACTTAGAATATATCTCCACTATAGTAGGTGGTGATGTTGGCGTCTCTACCGAGGCTTAGTCCTTTATGTCTGGTGGTTGATACTCACTGTCAGCTGGGACTTTTTCTGTGGTCATCAGCTAGAACACCTACATGCAACCACTTCATGTAGTTGCTTGGCTTCCTAATAGCATGGATAATGTGTATGCACCAAGAGATCCAGAAAGAAACTGTATAACGTCACTTCCACCACAGTTACAAATCCACCCAGATTCAAGTACAAAGAACAAAGATCCCTATCCTTTGCTGGGAAGAGTGTCAAAGAATTCAGAGGCTACTACATAAATCAGTCATGGTTTACATGCTGGCAATAAATTATTCTCATTCATCTCACATAAAAAAATAGGAATATAGATGATATAAAACTTAATTGTAATCTTATGTAATGTAAAATCAATATGTATATTTGACGATCCTTCCTTCCAAAGCAAGCATTTTGGCCTTCTCTCAGTAAGGGGAAACATTTAGTCAATTAAATTCCTATAATACTGCCAGAATGAACTATTCCATAAAACTCAGAATATATTTCAACTTTGGATGTTTTTCTAAGACTGCTCAAAAACCTCATTAGACAGAACTCAATGTCCAAAATCTTTCCATCTAAGTCAAATCCAAGTTGAGCTGAGGCTTTCAGTTTGAGTTTCTTTGGAAAAAGACTCTCAGAAGATTTCTCTTAATTCGAAGGCCTATGAACTAAAAAAAGGCAACTTATCTACCTACATAAACCCACTACACAAGTGTAAAAGGTATTATAGCAGTAAACACTGCTGTTCAGAAAGGGAGAACTAAAATGCAGGAATGGTCACTGGTATTCAGCCATTCTGAAATCTCTCTGAGCACATGTTGCTAGGTTTTAGTGTAAGGCCTATTATTACTCCCTGGAAATGATTCTCCATGGATCTTAGCTCCATTCTATGAGCTTTTGATGCAACCCTCTGAATCACCAGCCTTTCCCAATAGGAAAACAAAGATGATAACTGAGTATTCTCAGCTTATTCTCCATCCAAAAATGTTGTGGGTCCAAAAACTTATTTTTAACTTGTGTTCTCTCTTTCCCTTCTTGTTCAAGTTGGCAATACTTCCAAGAGAAACAATATCCTAACAGTGTTGTGAGCATTCTATAAATCTTATTGGATTTCACTCCTTTAGATGAAATATACAACTGTAAATAACTGCCACATAGGCCCTTCTTTACATTGAGCTCCTAGTGAAACTGCTGTAGGACAATAGTCGAGCTTTTTAGAAGCCTTATTGTTACTAAAAAAGATTTTGAAGACATGCCTTTAAGATTCTTAAGGGTTTATCTTTTTAAAAGTTTCAATGAGGTACCCATTCAAATTTTTCAAGGCCTTCATAAAAAACCATATAGCCTTCCCCTGGATGTGATCTTAGGAAATAAGCCTTTTTTTTTTCACCCTTGGGGAAGTTTTGCCATCTGGGAAGCAATGACAAAAAATTTTATTTTCAATTTAAAAGGTCTTATCTCTTTTACAGATTCTTTTTCAATTTTACTGTACAGTTTCTTTTTTTTTCTTTCCTCTCACTCCTTCCATTTTAGCATAGTTTACTAGAAAAGCCATGTGGTATGTTCAGTACTCTGCCTGGAAATCAATTTAGTTAAGCTCTTGAGTTCCGTAGGTATATTTCCTCTTTCCACATTATCCTATATGACAGTGCCCCCAAACTTTTGGCCAAATGAGGTTTAGTTTTTTAGCTTCACAAAACATTTAACCACTTTCCTTTAAGCCCCTCGTGCCCTCCTGATGCCATTTAGACACCTTAGCCCCTCATGGACCTTTAAGCTTTCACTATAACACTCAACACCTTTCCCACTGTTATCTTACTCCAAAGCCAATGAAACATGTTGCAACTTTTTTGTTATGGCACTTTCAAGTACAAAAATTAGTTTAATTACTCTTTCTGTACAACAAATCACTTCCAAACAGCAGCGACATAAAAGACAGCAACCATTTTTTATATAACCTTTTATGTTTCTAAGGATTGACTGGGTACAACTAGGTGATTACCACACAAGCTTTTACATGCTTTTTATAGCAAAATGGTGGTTGGGGTTGTCATCACCAGAAAAGCCTTCTTTCTTCATGTATCTTGCAGTTGATACTGTCTATCATCTGGAACCTCATCTGGTGCTTTTGGCAGAAACGTCTCCATGAGGCTTCATCATATGGCAGCTTGGTTTTTCCAGATGTTGTGTTTTAGTGTAAATCTCCCAAGACAATTAAATAGAAGCTCTACATGACCATATTCAGATATTATTTAGCATCTCATCCTCCATAATCAAAGGTCATTCAGATGCAAGGAGACAAAACATGGATTCCACTTTCTGATGGTGGGAGGAGTGTTGAATATGGGGGCATTTAAAATAACACTACAATGCACAAATGATAAAGTAAGTTTTACTGGAAAACTCTAATATATCCCCTTTGTCCATTTAATAAGATAAGGTTCCTTTGTTTTTTGGAAAAGTAAGCCCCAGGAAATTTGATTTTTGAAATATACTTTTGTTAATAATGATTACTCTTGTTGAAGATGTAGTTACTGAGTTATTAGAAAGATACATGAAAGGAGTTTCTTGAATGTTAGTAGAATTTTGTTTCTTGATCAGAGTGCTGGTTAAACAGGTGCATTCACTTTATGAAAATGCATCAAGTTTACCATTAGCATTTATGCATATTTATGTATATAGTATTTTAATAAAATATTGCATTCAAAGATTATGGAAATGAGGTTCTACATGAAAAGAGCTTAAAAGTCACCATTCTATCTTAATAACAACAAAAAGCTAAACAGACTAAGAAACCAACAACTTTTTTTGGATCTGTTAGAGAGGAGAATATGTAAAAAAAGGCTTCCTGCAATATTGGACAGATAGATACGGCAAGATGCAGAATCACAGTTTACCACAGAGTCACAAGCAGAAACTGCCATGGGAACTAGTGCCAGGGTAAGAAAACCTTAACTGTAAGTAAGCAATTGCAGAAAACACAAAGCAGACAAGTCTGAGAGTTAGAAACTCTAGCACCCACTCATAGTGGGACCTCCACAATATTGTGAGACTTACCTTAAGGAGCTCAACCAGGTTCTCAAAGTAAATATAGGAGAAAGGTCCTCTTGTACTTCCAGCAGGGAGAGGGAAAAACAAACTACTCTGAAATTCGTCAGAGCACTATGCTCTTAATAAATCTACTTTAAGGAGAAACTAGCTAAGCAGACTGTAACCTGCTGGGGTATAATCAGAGCATAGCTGACCTGGTCACACCTTAACCACCACATTATTAGAGGCCTATCTACACAGTAGATTTTAGTCAGCATACTATGTCTGAATATCAATGTAGAATTACAAGGCATACAAAAGGCAAAACAAAAAAACAAACAAAACCATAATATGAAAAGACAAAGCAAGTTTTAGAACCAGATATGGTGGGAATTTGGAATCATCAGATCAGGAATTTTTTTAAAAAACTATAATTAATATGCTAACTGACAAGATAGACTTCATGCAAGAGCAGATAGGCAATCTAGGTAGGGAGATGAAAATTCTAATAAAAATAAATACTAGAGATTTAAAAAAAACTGCAACAAAAATTAATGCCTTTGATAGACTTATGAATAGACTGAACACAACTGAGTAAAGAATCTCTGAACTTGGAGATATATCAATAGAAACCTCTAAAACTGATTGAGGAAAGAGAGACAGACTAAAAAAAATCAGAATGTACAAAGAATGGGAGACAACTAAAAATTGTGTAAAATATCCATAAGGGAAATACCAGAAAAGAGAAAGGAACAGAAGAAATATTTGAAAAAATAATGATTGATAATTTCCCCAAATTAATGTCAGACAATAAACCATAAATCTAGGAAACTCAGAAAACATAAAGCAGTATAATTCTAAATACTATACTTAGACACAATATCTTCAAATTATAGCATATCAAAGATAAAGAAAAAAATCCTCAACAAAAGCAGACAAAGAAAACACCCTACCCATAGTGGAATAAGGATAAGAATTATATCTAATTACTCCTCAGAAACTGAACAAGGAAGAAGAGAATGCAATAAAATATTTAAAGTGTTCAGGGAAAAAACAAAAAACAAAATTAAAAAAAATCAACTCAAAATTCTATTCTCTGTAAAAGTGTCCTTCAAAAGTGAAGAAGAAATAAAAGCTTTCTTAGACAAAAAAAAAAAAAAACAAAAAAAAAAAAACTGAGAGAATTTGTTGCCAGTAGTCCTGTCTTGAGAGAAATGTTAAAAGAAATTCTTTATAGAGAAGGAAAATAATGTAGGTCAGAAACTAATATCTAAATAAAGGAGAGAAGAGCAGCAAAGGAGATATGTGAAGGTAAAATAAATTTTCTTTTTCTTATTCTCAATTGATCGAATGGATAAAAATTTGTTTAAATAATAAATTACAGGGGTACCTGGGTGGCTCAGTCGATTGAACATTCGACTTCAGCTCAGGTCATGATCTCACAGCTCGTGGACTCAAGCCCCACCTTGGGCTCAGTGCTGACATCTCAGAGCCTGGAAACTGCTTTGGATTCTGTGTCTCTGTCTCTCTCTGCCCTTCCTCTGCTCATGCTCTGTGTGTTTCTCTCGCTTTTTCAAAAATAAATAAACATTACAAAAACTTTCTTGAATAAATAAATAATAAGTTACAATGCATTTCATAATGTCTACCTATATACACCCACATTACTTATATATCTGTCTATATAAGTGAAATGAATGATAGCAATGACACATAGGTCAAGAGGGAGAAATCAGGATTATTTGGTTGTTATTTTATTATTAGCACTATCCATGATACAGTACAGTGCTATTTTAAAGTGGACTTAGATCAGTTATAAATATATGTTACAAAATCTCTAACAACCACTAAAAAGAGTGAAAAAAGAAGTAAAACTGATATGCTTTAAAAAAGAGAGAGAGAAAATATAACCATACAACATATATAGTTAAACCGCAAAGGTATAAAAAGAATGAAAGATCAAAACAGGAACAAGAAAGAAGGACAACAAACAGAAAATATGGTAACAAATATGGTAGTAACAAATATGGTAGTAATAAATATGGTGGATATTAATCTACCATGTCATTATATACCAATAGTCATTTTGAATGTAAATGATCAAAAGGTACCAAGTAGAAGACAGAGATTATTAGATCAAAAAGTAATACCTGACTTTATGTTGTCTAAAAACAAAACAAAACTCTAAATATAAAGACACATACAGAATAAACATAAATAGAAGAAGGAAACTATAACATGCTACCAATGATCAAAAGGAAGATGGCATAGGTATATTAATTTCAGATAGAGTAGATCTCAAAGCAAGGAAAGTTATCAAAAATAAAGGGTATTACATAATGATAAAGGGAGTAATTCTAAATAAATTTTTATAATTTTTAACGTGTATGTATCTAAAAACAGAATTTCAAATTAAGTAACATAAAAACTAACAGAACTGGGGAACTTGGGTGGCTCACTTCATTAAGCATCTGACTCTTGATTTTGGCTCAAGTCATGAATTTATGGTTCATGGGATTGAGACTTGTGTTGGGCTCTGCACTACAGTGTGGAGCCTGCTTGGGATTCTCTCTTTCTCCCTCTCTCTCTCTGCCCCTCCCAGCTCACACTCTCCTTCTCTCTCAAAATAAATAAATACACATTAAAAAAAAAAAGCTAACAGAATTACAAGAAGAAATATATTAATCCACTATCATAATTGGAGATTTCAAAATTTCTATCTTGGAAATGGATAGATCCAGAAGGCAGAAAATCAGTAAAGACATAGTTGAATTCAATGACACCATCAGTCAACTGAGTTTAATTAACATCTTAGACTACATCATCCAACAGCAGCAGAATACACATTCTGATCAAGCTTATTTGGCATATTAACCAAGACAGACTATATCATGGGCCATAAAATACACCTTAACAAATATTAAAGTATAGACATCACATAACATCTACTCTCAGAATACATTGGTATCAAACTAGAAGTCCAGAATAGAAGGAAAGCTGGAAATTTTCAAAATATGTGGAAATCAAAAAGCAGAATTCTAAATAACACATGTTCAAATTAAAAATCTCAAGAGAAATTTTAAAATATTTTTAGCTAAATAAAAATGAAAACACAACTTATAAAAGTTTGTGAGAATGCTCTGAAAGCAGTTCTTACTGAGAAATTTATGGTATTGGATGCATATATTAGAAAAAAAGAAAATATCTAAAAATCAATAATAATTAAGTTTTCACCTTAGAAAACTGGAAAAAGGAGAGCAAATTAAATATAAAATCAGCAGAAGAGAAGAAAATAGAGCAGAAATCAACAAAATTAAAAAATAGGAAATCAATAGATAAAATGTAAATCTGATTCATTAAAAAATTAGTAAAATCAGTAAGACTCAAGCAAGGCTAAGGAAAAAGAGGACCCAAATTACTAATTCTAGAAAACAAAGAGGAAACATCACTACAGATTCCATGAATATTAAAGGATAGTAAAGAGTACCATAGGGGCGCCTGGGTGGTGCAGTCGGTTAAGCGTCAGACTTCAGCCAGGTCACGATCTCGCGGTCCGTGAGTTCGAGCCCCGCGTCGGGCTCTGGGCTGATGGCTCAGAGCCTGGAGCCTGTTTCCGATTCTGTGTCTCCCTCTCTCTCTGCCCCTCCCCCGTTCATGCTCTGTCTCTCTCTGTCCCAAAAATAAATAAACGTTGAAAAAAAAATTAAAAAAAAAAAAAAGAGTACCATAAACAATAGTATGTCCCTGAATTTGATAACCTAGATAAAATGAACTCATTGTTTGAAAGACACAATTTGTCAAAACTCACACAGGAAGAAATTAGACAATCTGAATAGACCTATAATCATTAAAGAAATTTATTCATTAGTTATTAACTTTCTAAAACAGAAAGTACCAGGCTTAGATGGGTTCACTGATGAATACTACCATACATGTAAGGAAAAAATACCAATTCTCTACTATCTCTTTCAGAAGATAAAAAGGAGAGGGAATACTTCCTAACTCATTTTATAAGACCACCATTACTAATACCAAAAGAAGACAAAGACATCATAAAAAAGGAAAACTATAACCAATATCTCTCACGTAAAAATCTGTAATAAAATATTAGCACAGTGGCTCCAACATTGTATAAAAATAATTATACGCCATCACCAAGTTGGATTTATCTCAGATATTCAATGCTCATTCAACATTCAAAATCTATTGGGGCACCTGGGTGGCTCGCTTGGTTGAGCATCTGACTTGGGCTCAGGTCATGATCTCACACTTCCTGAGCTCGAGCCCTGCGTTTGGCTCTGTCCTGACAGCTCAGAGCCTGGAGCCTACTTCAGATTCTATGTCTCCCTCTCTTTCTGCTCCTCCCCTGCTCACACGCTGTCTCCCTCTCAAAAATAAAGATTAAAAAAATTTTTAATTAAAAAAACATTCAAAATCTATTAATGGAATCCATCACATCAACAAGCTAAAGAAGAAAGTCACCTGATCATATATATCAATGGATGCAGAAAAAGCATTTGACAAAATTCACATACTCATTATAAAAACTCCAAATAAACTAGGAATAGAAGATAACTTTAATTTTTTTAAATATTTCTTTTTGAGAGATAGAGAGAGACAGAGAATGAGCAGGGGAGGGGCAGAGAGAGAGGGAGACACAGAATCCAAAGCAGGCTCCAGGCTCTGAGCTGTCAGTACAGAGCCCGACATGGGGGCCAAACTCATGAATTGCGAGATCACGACCTAAGTCAACGTCAGACGCTTAACCAACTGAGCCACCCAGTCACCCAGAAGATAACTTCAACTTGACAAAGACCATCTACCAAAAGCCTACAGGTAATATCATACTTAATGGTGGGAATCTTAAAGCTCTCCCACTAAGATCAGGAAAAAGGGAAGGATAGACCCACTAACCACTCCTTTTCAACATCACAATAGAAGTACTAACTAATTCAACAAAACAAGAAAATAAAATAAAAAATATACAGATTGGGCAACAAGAAATAAAATTGTCATTTTTCGGATTACACGATCATCTATGTAGAAAATCCAAAAGAATACACACACACACGCACACACACATACACACAAACACACACATGAAAGAACTCCTAAAACTAATAAGCAATTATAGTAAGATTGTAAGATATAAGGTTAATAAACAAAAGTCAATCATTTTCCTATAATAACAACAATAAACAAGTGGAATTTAAAATTAAAAATAAAATACAAGCCTATTTATATTAGTATCCCTCCCCTCAAAAATACTTAATATAAAGTAAAAAACTATGTACAAATTCTTTAGGAGTAAAAGTATAAAACTTTGATGGAATAAATCAAAGAAAATCTAAATAAATGGTGATACATTTCATGTTTATGGATAAGAATACTCATTATTAATAAGATTTGAGTTCTTAAAAATTTGATCTATATAATCAGTATAATGCCAAACAAAATCTTGGCAAGTTATTTTGTGGTTACCAACAAACTGATTCTCAAGTTATTATGGAGAAGCAAAAACACCTAGTGAGTGTAGCCAACACAATACTGAAGAACAAAGTTGGAGAACTGACACTGTATGACTTAAAGATTTAATATAAAACTATAGTAATTAAGACAGTGTGGTATTGGTAAAATAATAGATGAAATAGTGAATAGAGCAGAGTATAGAGCCCAGAAATAGACCCACATAAATATAGTCATATATTTGATAGCTTACAAAGGCATAAAGGCAGTGTAATGGATCATATAGTCTTTTAAAAAAATAATTCTGGAAAAACTGGACATCCACACACAAAATTAAATCTAGAATAACATGTTACAGCCTTCAGAAAAAAAAAATAATTCAAAATGGATCACAGACTGCAATGTAAAACTCAAAACTATAAAACTCCTAGAAAAGGGCATAGGAGAAAACCTATTTGACTTTTAGTATAGAGATGACTTTTTAGACATAATACTAAAGTCATGATCTATGAAAAAATCACTGATAAACTGGACTTCATTAAAATTAAAATTTCTGCTCTGTTTAAGACAATGTCAAGGGAATTATAAGACAAGTCACAGACTGGTATATATTTGCAAAAGATACATCTGATGAAAGACTATTATCCAAAATATACACAGAATTCTTAAAGCTCAACAATAAGAAAATAAACATCCTGAATAAAGTGGGACAAAGACCTTAATAGACACTTCATCAAAAAAAGATACATATGGCTAATCAGCATATGGAAAGATGTTCCATGTCATATATCACTAGGGAAATGCAAATTAAAGCAATGAGCTATCACTCTACACTTATTAGAATGGCCCAAATCTGGAAGACTGAAAACACCAAATGTTGACAAATATGTGGAACAACAGGAACTCTTATATATTGTTCATGAGAATATAAGACAAAACAGCCACTTTGGGACACAGTTTGGCAATTTCTTACAAAACCAAACAACTACATCTCTTAGCATGTAATCCCACCATTGTGCTTCTTGGTATTTACCCAAAACAGATGAAAACTTATCTCTACACAAAAACCTTCACAAAGATGTTTATAGCAGCTTTATTTCTAATTTCCAAAACTTGGAGACAACCAAGATGTCCTTCAGTAGGTGAATGGATAAATAAACCATGGTACATCTAGACAATGGAATATTATTTACCACTAAAAATAAATGAGCTATCAAGTCTTAAATAGAAATGAATGAACCCAAATGCATATTTTTAAGTGAAAAAAGCCAATTGGAAAAGACTGTATACTTTATGATTCCAACTATATGACATTGTTCGAAAAGGCAAAATTATTGACACAGTAAAAAGATCAGTTATTTCTAGGGGCAGAGGAAAGATGAACAGGGAAATGCAGAACATTTTTAGGGTAGTGAAAATACTCTGCATGATACTACAATTATGGATACATGTTATCATATATTTGTCCACACCAATAGGATGGATGTATAGCACCAGGAGTGGGCCCTAATATAAACTTTAGATTTTTGATGATTATGATGTATCAATATATGTTTGTCAATTGTGAAAAATGTATCACCTGGTGAGAATATTAAAGATAGGGGAGGCTGTGCATGTGTGAGGGTGGAGGTTATATGGGAAATCTGTTCCTTCCACCTCATTCTGCTGTAAACTGCTATAAAAAAAGTCTTAAAAATATGGAGAAAAGTATTTTTAAAGAGTACGTAAATATATCTTACTTTTCTGAGAGCACTCACTGCAATATTAACCATTAATTTCTCGGAAAAACAACAAATTCCAAACAAACAAAATCATAATTGTGTTTAATTAGAACTTAAAGTGATGAGTTGGTTCTATAACAGCCTTGGCCATAAGATGATTCATATTTCTCTGAGTTTTGAAAGTCATTGCACATACTCAATTCACTATTTTTAAATATGATATATAAGATGGTGGAACAGCATGAAAGTCTTTTTGTGTCTCACATCCATGAAATACAGCCAGATCAATGCTAAACTGTCCTGCACACCCAGAAAACTGATTTGAGGATTAAGACAACAATCTGCACAACCTGAACCACCAGCAGGCATGAGGTGTAGAGAAGTGAACTGGGGGAGAGAGAAGCCAAGGAGGGCAGGGAGCTGGTTTTGCTTATGGAGAGAAGATGGAGATGGGGGAGAGTACAGGAAAAGCACCCCCCCCCAAAAGCAGCTGGAGAGAAAATGGAAAAGTGGAAAAAGCCACAGAGACTGAAATAAAAAAGGAGAAAAGAAAAAGGAGAGAGTTTAAATTACATTAGGGCTCTATAAATAGGGGGAGCACAGAGTCTGAAACTCCTCAGCTCAATACCTGGTGGTGCTCTGCTGGGAAGGGCGAATCCCCAGTAGCAGAGTGTGGTCCAGCAATTCTCAGGCCACACAGGGAGAGGTGGTTCCCATGCTGGGAGGACATTTGGTAGAGGCTGTACGGCTATCTCACCAGCAATATTCTCTCACCCCAGATAATAACTAAATTCACTGGTGCTGGAACAAAGTTGTTAAGGGTGAAGCCTGGTGCCAGATGTGTATGGTGCTTTTCCATAATCCATGAAGCACTGCTGCTACACGATCGTGTGACTTTTTCTGGGGTGGGCTGGCACCCAGCCACAGTCTCTGGGCATCAGCAGCAGCATAGTCCCAGGAATATTGCTGGTGCGGCCAGCACCTGGGCATTGCTCAGTGAGACCCTACCACAGAACGTCAGAATGGGTCAAAGCCACAGTCCCTCAGAAGTGAGGGGTTGGTAGACACAGCCACATCTGAGATAAAACTCAGGAGGGAGGTGCCGCCTGGCAACCTGACATCTTGATCACAGACAATGTAAAATCAGGGAGTGGACAGAAGCCAGAGACAAAGGACGGGTGTGTGACTGCTGATCGGGGAGAAGGGAGTTCCAATACAAGAGACTGGGTAGCTGATTGACACCATTTTCACCCCTCCTGTACATACGCATTCACACTTACAAGCACCACAACAATCCACCCCAGTAAGTTAAGCAGCACCATCTACAGGAGAATGGAGCCATTACACTAAGCCTTGCCCAACTGAGCCAACCTTGCTCTTCAGGAACACTACAAGTCTCTTGCCTGCTTAGTTTACAGACTATAAAGTGCTTCATAGTTTGACTTCTAGGGGAAAACGATTAAATTTCAATTGTATTTCAGTCTGTTCTCTGCTCCATTTATTCAATTATCTTTTATTTCTTTTTCTTTTCTTTTCTTTTTCTTGAATATAGAAAGATAAAAAATTTTGTCTTTATTTTCAATTTTTATTAAAATATTCTTTTAATTTTTTTCTACTATATTTTTTACTTTTTGTAAATTTTCTATTTTACTTCCATCATGTCATTTTATCCTGTTTCATTGTATTCATTTTTTCAAATTTTCAAATGTTTTCCTTTTTGCCCCTTTTTTTTTCCCTCTAATGTATCAAGCTCCCTTCAACACCCAGACCAAAACAAACTTAGGATATAGCATCATTTATCTGATTTGTTCATATGTGTGTGTGTTGTTTTTAATTTTTTAATTTTAATTTTTTTACCTTATTAATTCCTTTTCTTCCTTCAAAATGATGAAACGAAGGAATTCATCCCAAAAGTAAGAGCAGGAAGAAATGACAGACAGGGACTTAACCAACACAGATACAAGCAAGATGTCTGAACAAGAATTTAGAATCACAATGTTAAGAATACTAGCTGAGGTAGAAAATAGTTTGAAACCCTTTCCATGGAGATAAAAGAAGTAAAAGCTAGTCAGGATGAAATAAAAAATGTTATAACTGAGCTGTGATCAAGATGGACGCCATGGCAGCAAGGATGGATGAAGCAGAGCAGCCAATCAGCGATATCAAGGACAAACTTATGGAGAATAATGAAGCAGAAAAAAAGAGGGAGATGAAGGCAAAAGCAGGATTTAAGAATTAGAGAAATCAGTGACTCATTAAAAAGGAATATCAGAATCATAGGGGTCCCAAAAGAGGAAGACAGAGAAAAGGGATAGAAGGGTTATGTGAGTAAATCGTAGCTGAAAAGTTTCCTAACCTGGGGAAAGACACAGACATCAAAATCCAGGAAGCACAGAGAACTCCCATTAGATTCAACAGAAACTGACCATCAACAAAGCATATAGTCAAATTCACAAAATACTCAGTCAAGAAAAGAATCATGAAAGCAGTGAGGGAAAAAATGTCCTTAACTGACAAGGGAAGACAGATCAGGTTTGCAGCAGACCTATCCATTGAAACTTGATAGGCCAGAAAGGAGTGGCAGAATATATTCAATGTGCTGAATCAGAAAAATATGCAGCCAAGAATTGTTTATCCAGCAAGGCTGCCATTCGAAATAGAAGGAGAGATACAAAGTTTCCCAGACAAACAAAAATGAAAGGAGTTTGTAACCACTAAACCAGCCCTGCAAGAAATTTTAAGGGGGACTCTCTGAGGGGAGAAAAGGTGAAAAAATAAAGACTGAAAGCAACAAAGACTAGAAAGGACAAGAGAACACCACCAGAAACTCCAACTCTACAAGAAACTCCCAACTCTACAAGAAAAATTCATATCTTTCAGTACTCACTCTAAATATCAATGGACTAAATGCACCAATCAAAACACATAGGGTAACAAAACAGATAAGAAAACAAGATCCATCTATAATGCTGTTTACAAGAGACCCACTTTAGACCTAAAGATACCTACAGATTGAAAGAAAAGGGATGGAAAACCAGTTGTCATGCTGATGGTCAACAAAAGAAAGCCAGAGTAGCCATACTCATATCAGAAAATCTAGACTTTAAAATAAAGACTGTAACAAGAGATGAAGAAAGGCATTATATCATAATTAAGGGGTCTAGCCACCAAGAAATCCTAACAATTATAAACATTTATGCTCCAAATGTGAGAGGAACCAAATATATAAATCAATTAATCACAAACATAAACTGATTGATAATAATACTATAATAGAAGGGGACTTCAACACTCCACTCACAGCAATGGACAGATCATCTAAACAAAAAATCAACAAGGAAACAATGGCTTTGAATGACACATTGGACCAGAAGGACTTAACAGGTATATTCAGAACATTTCATCCTAAAGCAGAATATACATTCTTCTCCAGTGCACAGGGAATGTTTTCCAGAATAGACACTGGGATACAAAACAGCCCTCAACAAGTACAAAAAGATCGGATCATACTGTGCATATTTTCAAACCACAATGCTATGAAACTTGAAATCAACCACAAGAAAAAATTTGGAAAGGTAACAAATGTTTGAAGACTAAAGAACATCTTACTAAATAATGAATGGGCTAAGAAGTTGAAAAGGAAATTAAAAAGTACATGGAAGCCAAGAAAAATGATAACACCACAGCCCAAAACCTCTGGGAGGCAGTCATAAGAGGAAAGTATATAACAACCCTGTCTTCCTAAAGAAGGAATAAAGATATCAGATATACAACATAACCCTTCACCTTAAAGAACTGGAAAATGAACAGCAAATAAAACCTAAAACAAGCAGAGGACAAGAAATAATAAAGATAAGAGCAGAAGCAATGCTATCAAAAACAACAACAACAACAACAACAACAACAACAACAACAAAACAAACATTAGAACAGATCAATGAAAGCAGAAGCTGGTCCTCTGAAAGAATTAACAAAATTGATAAACCACTAGCTTGTTTGATCAAAAAGAAAAAGGATCAATATCAAGAATGAAAGAGGAGAGATCATGACCAAAACTGCAGAAATAAAAACAATAATAAGAGAATATTATAAGCAATTATGAGCCAATAAAATGGGCAATCTGGAAGAAATGAACAAATTCCTAGAAACATATAAACTGCCAAAACCGAAACAGGACGAAATAGAAAATTTGAACAGACCCTTAACCAGTAAAGAAATTGAATTAGTAATAAAAAATCTCCCAAAAAACAGGAGTCCAGGGCCAGATGGCTTTCCAGGGAAATTCTACAAAACATGAAGCTGTTCCAAAAAATAGAAAAGGAAGGAAAACTTCCAAATTCTTTCTATGAAGCCAGCATTACCTTGATTCTAAATCCAGACAGAGACCCCACTAAAAAGGAGAACTATAGACCAATTTCCCTGATGAACACAGACACAAAAATCCTCAACAAACTATTAGCCAAGAGGATCCAACAATATGTTAAAAAAATTATTCACCACAATCAAGTGGGATTTATACCTGAGATGCAGGGCTGGTTCAATATTTGCAAAACAATCAATGTGATTCATCACATCAATAAAAGAAAGGAGAAGAACCACATGATCCTTTCAATAGATGCAGAGAAAGCATTGGACAAAATACAGCATCCTTTCTTGACAAAAAGCACCAAGAAAGTAGGGTTAGAAGGAGCATACCTCAAGATCATAAAAGACATATACGAAAGACCCAACACTAATATCATCCTCAATGATGGGGAAAAACTGAGAGCTTTTCCCCTAAGGTCAGGAACAAGATAGGGATATTCACTATCACCACTGTTATTCAACATAGTATTGGAAGTCTTAGCTTCAGCAATCAGACAACACAAAGAAACAAAAGGCATCCAAGTTGGACAGGAGGAGGTAAAATTTTCAGTCTTTGTAGATGATATGATACTCTACATGGAAAACCCAAAAGATTCCACCACAAAACTGCTAGAACTGATCCATGAATTCAGCAATGTTGTAGGATATAAAATCAATGCACAGAAATCAGCTGTATTCCTATACACCAATAATGAAGCAACATAAAGAGAAATCAAGGAATCGATCCCATTAATAATTGCACCAAAACCATAAAATACCTAGGAACAAATCTAATCAAAGAGGTGAAAAATCTACACACTGAAAACTGTGGAAAGCTTATGAAAGGAATTGAAGAAAACACACACACACAAAAATGGAAAAATAGTCGATGCTCCTGGATAAGAACAATATTGTTAAAATGTCAATACCCAAAGCAATCTACATATTCAATGCAATACCTATCAAAATAACACCAGCATTCTTCACAGAGCTAGAACAAACAATCCTAAAATGTATATGGAACCAGCAAAGACCCCAAATAGCCAAAGCAATCTTGAAAGAAAAAAAAAGAGCAGGATACATCACAATCCCAAACTTCAAGCTGCATTACAAAGCTGTAATCATAAAAACAGAATGGTACTGGCACAAAACCAGACACTTAGATCAATGGAACAGAATAGAGAACCCAGAAAGGGACCCACAACATATGCCCAACTAATCTTTGGCAAAGCAGGAAAGAATATCCAATGGAATAAAGACAGTCTCCTCAGCAAATTGTGCTGGGAAAACTGGACAGTGACATGCAGAAGAATGAACCTGGACCACTTTCTTACACCATACACAGAAATAAACTCAAAATGGATGAAAGTCCAAAATATGAGACAGGAAGCCATCAAAATCCTTGAGGAGAAAGCAGGCAAAAACCTCTTTGATCTTGGCCACAGCAACTTCTTACTCAACACATCTCCAGAGGCAAGGGAAACAAAAGCAAAAATGAACTATTGGGACCTCATCAAAATAAAAAGCTTCTGCACAGTGAAGGAAACCATCAGCAAAACTAAAAGACCACCAACAGAATGGAAGAAGATATTTGAAAAAGACATATCAGATAAAGAGTTAGTATCCAAAATCTATAAAGAACTTATCAAACTCAACACGCAAAAACCAAATAATCCAGTGAAGAAATGGGCAAAAGTCATGAATAGACACTTATCCAAAGACGACATCCAGGTGGCCACCCGACACATGAAAAAATGCTCAACATCATTCATCATCAGGGAAATAAAAATCAAAACCACAATGAGATATCACCTTACACCTGTCAGAATGGTTAACATTAACAACTCAGGCAACAACAGATGTTGTTGAGGATGCGGAGAAAGAGGAACTCTTTTGTACTGCTGGTGGGAATGCCAACTGGTGCAACCACTCTGGAAAACAGCATGGAAGTTTCATAATTAATTTTTAAAAAATTAAAAATAGAACCACCCTATAACCCAGCAATTGCACTACTAGGTATTTATCCAAGGGATAAAGTTACACTGTTTCAAAGGGGGACATGCATCCTAATGTTTATAGCAGCACTATCAACAATAGCCAAAGTATGGAAAGAGCCCAAATGTCCATCGATGGATGAATGGATAAAGAAGATGTGGTATACATACAATGGAGTATTACTTGGCAATCAAAAAGAATGAAATCTTGCCATTTGCAACTACATGGATGGAACTAGGGGGTATTATACTAAGCGAAATCAGTCAGAGAAAGACAAAAATCATATGACTTCACTCATATGAAGACTTTAAGATACAAAATAGATAAACATAAAGGAAGGGAAGCAAAAATAATATAAAACAGGGAGGGGGACAAAACATAAGAGACTTTTAAATATGGGAAACAGAGGACTGCTGAATGGGGTGTGGGAGGGGGGATGGGCTAAAGGGGTAAGGGGCACTAAGGAATCTACTCCTGAAATCATTGTTGCACTATATGCTAACAAACTTGGATGTAAATTTAAAAAAATTAATTAAATTTAAAAAATATGATATATAATGATTGTAGAAATTACCTCTGATGATTAAAAATGTACAAATGCACAAAGTTTATATACTGAAATTATTCATCAAATGTACTTTTATTTTATTGAAATTTAAAGTTATACCACAAAATAAAACCATATAGTTATACATCATGTTTTGTTAAAGAAAAACATTTATGTGAAAGAAATTTATACTGTTTTGGATTCTTGTTGCCAGGATGTCCCTTGATAAGAATCAAAAATCTTAAAATAAGCCAGCTTTCACTAAAGAACTTATAACTCCAATGTGTTTGGATAGCCTTCTGTTTTTCCATTTGCTCGTATTATATGTCTTGTGATTCTCACAAGAGCATCCCACATAAACCTACAAGTTGGTCATAAGGTGTGCACATAGTAAATCTGGGAGGCAGATGGCAAGCATTGCTCTTCTGACTGTGATCACTTTAGTTCCTCTTTCTTTTTTTTTTTTTTTCCTTTTTGGAGCTGCATTATCTATACTTCTTCTAATGTTAAAATTATTACATTTTGGGGGCCCCTGGGTGGCTCAGTGAGTTGAGCGTCTGACTTCAGCTCAGGGCATGATCTCACGGCTTTGAGTTTGAGCCCTGTGTCGGCCTCTGTGCTGACAGCCCAGAGCCTGGAGCCTGCTTCTGATTCTGTCTCCCTCTCTCTCTGCTCCTCCCCTGTTCACTCTCTCTCTCTCTCCAAAATAAATAAACATTAAAGAAAAAAATTTTTTTTAATTATTAGATTTTTTAGCACTTCTATTTTTATCTTCCTAAAGCCAGCCTTAGGACTTACAAACACTTTAAGCATATAATATCTTATGTCGTAGGCTAAGACTTGGAACGTAGATGCCTTATAAATAACAAATTATCTGTTGCAGTTCATATAATGATATCTGGATAAAATGAAAAGAAACATAGATTGTTAAAACTCAGCAGGTAATATTGGCTGGCATTTACATTCTAATTTAAGTTGTTTATTTTTCAAGGAAAGTAACAAATTATAATGCTATATATAGTACTGAGATTTATCTGGTGACCTTACATTATAGCATAGCAATGAGTAGTTTCCAGTGCAGCTAAGATCTGGTATGGTAGACTAAAAGACTCAGTATTGATATTCTAGGTCAGAGGACAGGTAATGAAATTCAGATATTTCAGAAATATCCAAAAATTTTAAAACTTCTATCAGGCACTGTCAAATGTTGGAGAGAATTTGCAAGTCCCAAGCATCAAGGCAGAAAAAATCACATCTTAAAAGAACAGCAAACAGGGGCGCCTGGGTGGCGCAGTCGGTTAAGCGTCCGACTTCAGCCAGGTCACGATCTCGCGGTCCGGGAGTTCGAGCCCCGCGTCAGGCTCTGGGCTGATGGCTCAGAGCCTGGAGCCTGTTTCAGATTCTGTGTCTCCCTCTCTCTCTGCCCCTCCCCCGTTCATGCTCTGTCTCTCTCTGTCCCAAAAATAAATAAACGTTGAAAAAAATAAAAAAAAAGAACAGCAAACAAACAAACAAACACAAAGGAAGCAGGTAGTAGACATTAGCAACCATGAGTAAAAACAGTAATGGCCTTTAAAAATATTTCCCTCTGGGTTCATATATGGAGATGGAAAACTAGGAAGTAATACTAAATTCTCTCATCTTAGGAATTTCCAAGTTGTTTCAGATGGATGGTCCAGCTCTGGGTTTTTAAAATTGTGGCATTCAGTATGTTGCATTGATAGAACAACCTAGCACTTAATGGTTTAAACCAATGCAACACTTATTGTTGTGGGTATACTGGGGTCACTCTGTACCAACTTGCCATGGCCACACACTGAACATTGCAGATCTGAGAGTTTGCATCTGCTCTACATGTCTCTCTCCCTAGAAAAGTTGTGTTTTTCTCCAAGTGTTTGCTGAGGCACACAAAAAAAGTACCCAATTGTGATGAAATAATTAGGTTCTATTGTGTCCCATCCACTAGATTGCCACTGAAAAAGCAGTTATATGGCAGAATTTTAATTCAAAGTATAGACAAATATAATCTGCTGTCTGTGGGTAAAAATTTTTCATAGCAAATAAAATGGATATAAGAGAAGAGTAAAAAAAATGAGGCAAATAATTCAATCTACAACAGTGGTTCCACCCAAGAAGGAAGCATTTTTTTAATGGAGAGTACTATAAGGCTAGTTTTAAATCTTTTTTGGATTTTATTGAACCCAGATGGTTTCAAGATTAAGATGTAAACTCTAAGTCATTAAAAGCAGAAGATTAACTCCACAAAATGTCTTATCCTGTTTTGTATCCAGATCCTGTTTTGTGAATAAAGATGTTCCGAGTTTTGCAAAATATTATTTTCTTAGTTTTTTCTAGATTGCTATAATAAAATACCATGGACTAGATAGCTTAGGAACACCAAGGTAGCCTTCTTACAGTTCTGGTGGTTGGAAGTACAAGATCAGTATGCCAGCAAGGTCACATTCTGGTGAAAATCCCTTTGCTAGTTCATAAACTGGTGACTTCTTGCTGTGTTCTTATATGGGGGAAGAGACTAGGGTGCTATCTTTGTGGGTTCTCTTTTATAAGAACACTAATACCATTCATAAAGGTTCCATTCCCATGTTAAGCGCCTCACAAAGGCCTTCCCTCCTAATGCCATCATCTTTAGGGCATAGAATTTCAACATATGAATTTAGGGGAACACAAAAATTCAGATCATGGCAATTTTTCTTACAAACATATCTCAATTTAGAGAATATATATTAATTTTATGAGTACACTCAAAGTGTTCCAGGTGTCTATTCATTCATGTATCTATTCATAGCATATGTGTATAGTAATACTGCAGAAATATGCAAAAATATATTCACTAATGAAAATGCAGATAAAGAGGATTAAGAGCGACAAACTTTCAATTATAAAATAAATAAGTCACGGAGATGAAAAGTGCAGCATAGAGAATACAGTCAATCACATTATAATAATGTTGTATGTGACAGATGGTGACCACACTTATCATGGTGAGCACTGAATTGTAGAATTGTCAAATCAATACGCTGGACACCTGAAACTAATATAACGTTGAAACGAATATGTTGATTATATTTCAATAATAAAAACAAAACGAATTGGATATTCCCAAGTCACCTTCTTCAACTTTTCAACTACATCTTGTTAATTATATTATTTCCCTAGTGAAAGACAGTTAGAAGTAAAGCTACTTACGATGCCTGACATGCAAAGAACTCCAAGCCATTCAAGAGGTGTGTAGGCTTAATAAAAATACCACAAATGAGAATCCAGTTATATTGAGCTAATAATCTTACAGGAGGCTTAAACAATTTTACAATGAAAGTCTGGTATTTAGTTTTTCTAACTTTATAGTAAATAGTCATCTTCTGCCAGAGTTATCATATGAAGGAAGACAGCTGTTTAATAATCTATGCTCCCACTGCCAAAGCCAATTAAAGCCAATATTTTTTTGACCAGGAACACAACATGCCAATTGTTTTTCGTGTTACCAATCAATTCCTTAATTTTTTTCAACGTTTATTTATTTTTGGGACAGAGAGAGACAGAGCATGAACGGGCGAGGGGCAGAGAGAGAGGGAGACACAGAATCGGAAACAGGCTCCAGGCTCTGAGCCATCAGCCCAGAGCCCGACGCGGGGCTCGAACTCACGGGCCGCGAGATCGTGACCTGGCTGAAGTCGGACGCTTAACCGACTGCGCCACCCAGGCGCCCCAATTCCTTAATTTTTAATTCGTTTTTAAAAAAACAATATTCAGTCCGTTATGCATATAAGAGCTTTCAAAATAAGAATCTATACCTCAGTACATTTAAATCATTTCTAACAGACTGATAAAATTCTCCAAGAGCCAGTGATTGATTCTTTAATCACTCTGCTAGTCCACAGGCATCATTTGATTATCCTGCAATACCTTGTTATAGTGTTGCTGATCTGTGACTATCATTGCTAATAGCATTTCCCTCAGAAAAAAAAAGAGATCCACTTCTCTCATTGACAGCATTCCACAGATAGAAAAATCTTGTCAAATGCACTTTGCTAAAATTAAAAAGAGAATGAGAGACGGTGCACAGAACAGGTGGTGTCTACTCAAGGAGAGAATTCTATTTTTATGCCTCTAATATGCATTTCTCCTTTCCTAAATATGACATTGAAGTTACAGTAGAAGATAAAGTAAATCCTAAAAGAGAATAAAAAGTATTTCACATCAAATCAGAGTCTCCAGCATCACGTAGCATGCCTTCAATTTATGATAACTGTTCCCGGTTTACAAGGTTGTCTGTTTGCATCTGGCTTTAAGTCAGTGCTTTGATGGTTTATATCAGTCTGTCTTTAACTCTAGTATTCACAAAGATATAACCCTCCCTTGGAGTCTTTAAGTACTTGAATTAGTCAGGGTAGAATCAGCTTTTGCCTGGGTAGCAAACAACCCCAAATATCATTGGCTTAATAAAACCAAAGTTTATTTCTCACCCACCAAAGTCCAAAAAAGTTGCCCTCAAGGAGAAGGAATGCAGACTGCTTCAATCTTATGGCAGCAAACTCAACAGGAGGACCCTTCCAAGACACCTGCTGCAAAGGAAGAGAAAAGTTGAGTAATTGCACAGGGACCTTCTGTTGCTTCAGGCCAAGAGTGACAAATGCCCTTTATTTTCACAACTCATCCATCAAAAGTAGTCATATGATCTGCTTAACAAGTAGGATATGTGGTTTTCCATGTGCCCAAGCAGAAGAACTATGAAACAGGATCAGATGAACATATTTCATTACCTTGGTCACATTACTGAGAGCACTTCTCTTGACAGAAATTCCACTGCAGTGTAGGAAAAATGAGAGTCAGAATGTCTGGGTTTCATGTATAACTTGATTCTATTTCAATTTCCTTACATGCTAAATTAAGATATTGGACTAAATGATCTTTGGCTTTTGTACAATTAAACTTTCATAATTCCTCACTCCTAGGAAAGAAGTTCTCTCATTTCATCTTGTACCATAATCGTTAGCCTTTAGAGATTGGCTATTGTTATATATTATAAGAGCAGTATCAGCAGTATTTGAGGAATGATTACATCGCCTCAGGTTGGTAATACAATGGCAATGATAAGAAGATTGTTCAATTGAATATCTTCCCATATGAATTGCATAAGAAATGGGGCATATACTCATAATCATAGGATTAGAGAAAAACCTTTTAACACTTATGCTTTTACAAGAATGTAAGCTGATGAATTTGGACTGAAATTACCACCATTTGAGTACAATTAGGGTATTTTCTTGTCTCTCTTCTAACTTCCTCTGGTCTTTGTGGAAGCTGACCGGTAGATACAGCTACAGAATAACTTAAAGTGGGAGAAAGAACATGGAGTTTGATATAAGGCAAATTTTTGTTTGAATTACAGTGTTTCATTTCCCAGTTTCATAATCTGGTGTTTTCTATTTGATATTGAGACCGACGTGGTTAAAAACTATAAACTCATTGAATTTATAAACAGAATAAATTTAACATTGCAACTTGGTAAATAAATCAGCAAATTTCACCCAATGAAGGCAATCATAACTTAGCTCACACTCTAATCAGGTGTGAGCTAAAAATATTTTCTTAAGCTCAAAGGTTAAAATTCCTTCCTTTGGCACTGACCAGCAAAATGTACAACAGATTAAAAACAAAACCAAACAAAAAAAAACCCAAAAAAACAAAAAAAAACAACAAGGTTATAGGTTATATAGCTGTGATACAATAGCAGGAAAGCAAGATATTACTGGTTGAAATACAAATAGTATTTGTTAGAGCACATTGGAGGTAGTGAAATATCTATAATCAATTAATAGAGACAATGTAAAGAAATTGCAAGTTAATGCATATAAGAGGAAGAGGCCCTTAAATGGAAAAAGAAACAAGCAAACAACTCAACATCATCACAGAAAAATGTAGAATAGTTTTCCTTCGTTACTAATAGAACTGAACTGAATATTGATGTCAAGTCCCATTGTATATTTTGCCAGGGTAAGAGTTACTGAGGACAACTAAGTATAATATATACAACTATCATATATAGTATAGATTCACTCTTTCTCAACAAATGCCTGTTTGTCCCTATTCATATTCATTAGATCCAGATTTGAAGAACTCAAGCAGGTATTGTTATGAACAGATGCCTCACCCTAAGACTGAATAAATATTCTTAGGCAATAAAAGTAGGAAAATGAGATGCACAGCAGTCTGTACAGAATACTATCTTAGCAAGCTTATTTTCTCATAGGTTCATTACATGTTGCTTTCTCCTGGGTTTTCTGTAACTTTCCACATGCAGCTCTCTTTCCATATCTCCTTCTGGATTTCTCCTATGACTTAACTCTAAACTTTTTGGTGACTCTTAGGTCCTTGAATCTCTTCTTATTTTCCTGTTTGCTCATTCCCAAACTATAATCTCTTCTGTTTCCTGGCTTTAAGAGCAATCTATATGATAACTCTCAAATTTATATCTCTTTTGTACACATCTCTTAATTCTGGACTCAAATGTCTGATGGCTTACTAGATAACTACTTCAATTACTAAAAGTATTTCAAATGTAATATGTTCAACATTGCAATTCTGATTTCCACTCTATCCCAAAATTGCTCTTTTCTCTGTCTTCTGCTTTTCAGCAAATGGCAACCCAATTCTTCCAATTTAAAATGCTTCTTCTTCGGGTACCTAGGCAGTTCAGCAGGTTAAGAATCTGACTCTTAGTTTCAGCTCAGGTCGTGATCTCGCAGTTCATGAGTTCAAGCCCTGTGTCGGGCTTTGCACTGTCAATGCTTGGGATTCTCTCTCTCTCTCTCTCTCTCTCTCTCTCTCTCCCTCCCTCCCCTACTCTCTCTCTCTCTGAATAAATAAAAACTTCAAAAGAAAAAATAAAATGTTTCTTTTCTTCTGACAATCTTTATTCATGCAATTTCAACTTTCAAAATAGTTTCACAATCTGACTCTTCATGTTCACCCTTGCTACTATCTAATCTAAGCCATCCATATTCTTATTCTAATCTAAATTATTGCAATTTCCCCCAACACCATGCCTGAGTAAATACACTTTTCCCACCTATTATCCATAGCTCCCTTTTTTTCCTCCATTGATTTTATCTTTGAGTCCTTAGTTCTTTGGACTCTTTCACATTAATATACATAGACCACTGGTCCTTTTAATGAGAACCAAGGCAGTGTGGTAGTTTTAGACATCACTGGTTTCATAACAGCACACCAATACTAAAAGAAGTGTGTGGGTAATACTAAAATTATGTCTTGGGCATCTGCCTCACTATAGATTATATCATTTTATTTTCTGACAAAAGGTAATGTTAGAAAACATCCAACTGTGTTTTTCATCGATTATAAACAAACCTGCTGTTAAATCATTGACAAGCAAATTGTGCTCTTCATGTATTAATAATATCATCTGTAAAATGAAAATTGTTTTTTAAGTCTACCTGAAAAATCAATGAAACTAACAGTAAAAATTGTTACTGATCACTTTAAATACCTTGAAAACTTGGCAAATTGACTTTTCTGATGTGCCCCAATATAAATTGTAAATCTTTTACTGTCAGGAAAAAAATTCCCTCTCCCCAAAATTATCAAGAATTTTGAAGTTTACCTCAGGGAAAAATTAGTTTTAAGTCAATAGATTTTATCTTTAATATGAAAGTCAGCATTTCAGATTGTTTAATATATACCTTTTACAACTCAATAATGTTAATATTGGAGTTAAGAAGGAAATCCTCAATTAGTCTGAGAGGGTATGTGATCTTCTAGTGTAGACATGAAGCAGCTGAATTTTCATTTGTAAGATGAACATATGAAATAGCTCCTATACATGAAAGTATGGAACTAGAGCAACTGACAAAGAATGTAATAATTATAGTTTACCATTCATTGACAGTAACTTTGTACCAAGCTTTAATGTTTGACAAGTTATTATCACAATGTCATCCAATTCCTATAACAGAATTTGAACATACATCTATTTAATTCTATAGCCAGTATCCTTAACCTCTCTGCTATATTTACTCTGAAATAATAATAATTTAATTTATAAACACTTATTTCATAAAAAAATTCTCACATATAATTTTATTTAATCCTCCCAATAACTTTGCAAGGTATTTAACCATTTTGAACATAAGAAAACTAAGATGTACAGGAAGTAAATGAATATGAATATTCTAATTTCATAAGTGAAAGAGCTCTCTAACTCCAAAGACCATTCTTGGATTCCATCTTACTAAAATTTCAAAGGAGGTTTCTGAGGAAAAGAAACATCAGCAAGATGACGGAGTAGGAGTTTTCTACCATCTTCCCCACAAAGAACACAGATTTTGACAACTGCCTGTGGAAAAGTAGCTCTGTGGAAGTCCGGGAGTCCAGTGGAAAAGTTCCAGCACACAGTTGAAACAAAACAATCTGAGATCATGTGCACTAAAGAGCATAAGAGGAACAGTTTCACTTTCTCTGCATTACCTTTCTTCTACCTAGTGCCTCATCTCTGCTGCTAGAATAACACCTACCACTTAGATTAATTAAGGATTTCCTTCTTAACTCCAATAGTAACACTGTTGAATTCTAAGAGGTTTATATTAATCTGAAATGCAGATTTTTATATTAAAGATAAAACCACTGACTTAAAATAGCTTGTACCAAGAGGGAAACTCTCAGCCCACAATTTCCCCCATGTGGTAAAGTGACAGTGTGGGAGACTCTGGATTCCCACCTATGCAGTATGCTGCCAAACAGGCCCACTTCTTTCTTGTCCCATCCAGAATACTGAGGTGAGCTGCATGGTTGGGGGTGGGAAGGGATGGCGATAATAACAGCCAGAACCCTCAGAGGGCATCAAAGGGATACATATTCTACTAATCACTTAATGGAGTTCCTCAGGAAGCCTGTCCATAAGCTGCTGGGGATGCCTCACCTGTGAATCCTCCAAAAATAGCTCATGGGCACACCCAACATGTCACATGACTAACCCACATATTTCCTATCCTGTGGCAAGCTCCCTCACTCAGAGGAGCTAGGAGTATGAGCCTTTGCAGACAACTGGTGAGCATGCACATAAAGCCAGATACATTCTGCAGGATTGGGAGAGAACACACAAACTTGATTATTCAGCACCACCCTAGAGAACATAAATGGAGGCTGTCAGCATCTGGTCTAGCGTTGCGGGATCTAAGAAAGGCATACAAGCTTTAGAACGCTCCCTTGAGAGGAACAAAAAGTAAACAACAGAATAAAAGAATAATACAAAAGAATAATATAAAAGTTCTGAAAAAGCCTCAAAGTCTCTAGTACGGCTGACAGAAGGGTTTTCTCTCTCAAATCCAGACAGTCAAGATTGGAGGAGGTGACTGCTTCTCCAAATACAAAGACAGAACACAAGTCTTCCAAAAATATAATAAACCAGGGAAACATGAAACCACCAAAGGAACACAATAATTTCCCAATAACTAACTCCAAAGAAATGGAGATCTATGATTTGCCCATTGTAAATTTTTGTTTTAAGGAAACTCAATGAGCTATGAGAAAACACAGAAAGGGGCGCCTGGATGGCGCAGTCGGATAAGCGTCCGACTTCAGCCAGGTCACGATCTCGCGGTCCGTGAGTTCGAGCCCCGCGTCGGGCTCTGGGCTGATGGCTCAGAGCCTGGAGCCTGTTTCCGATTCTGTGTCTCCCTCTCTCTCTGCCCCTCCCCCGTTCATGCTCTGTCTCTCTCTGTCCCAAAAATAAATAAACGTTGAAAAAAAAAAAAAAAAAAGAGAAAACACAGAAAGACAATTCAACAAAATCAGGAAAACAATCCCTGAACAAAAAGATAATTTAACAGTGATAAAAATCATAAAAAATAAAAATAACCAAACAGAAATCCTGGAGCTGAAGAATACAATGAGTAAAATGAAATATGCAATATAGAGCACCAAAGTCATACTTGATTAAGTAGAAGAAATAATCTGTAAACTCAAAAAAAGGTCATTGGAAATTATCCAGTCAAAAGAGAACAACAGCAAAAAGAATGAAAAAGAGTGAAGAAAGCCTAGATATAATATAAGATACCATCAAGTAAAACAAGTCACACATTATTTGAGTTTCAAAAGGAGAATGGATGTAGGAAGAGGCAGCAATCTTATTTAAAGAAATAATGGCTAAGCACTTCCCAAATCGGGGTTGAGATTGGAATATCCAAGTTCATGAAGCTCATATGTTCTCAAAGAGATTCAGCCCACAGAGATCTTCTCCAAGTCAAAATATAATACAACTCTGAAATCAAAGATAGAGTTTTTAAAGCAGAAAGAGAAAAAAAAGCTCAAATAGATGAGAATCCTGATAAGGCTGTCAATGAATTTCTCAGCAGAAAAATTCCAGGCTAGGAGAGAATAAAATAATATATTCGAAGTGCTGAAAGAAAAAAAAAATGCCAACCAAGAATTCTTTACCTGGCAAAGCTATGCTTCAGAAATTTAAGAGAGATTGAGTCTTTCCCAGACAAACAAAAGCTGAGGGCTTCATCACCACTAGACCTGACTTACAAGAAATACTGAAAGAAAGCACACAGTGACTGATCTCAGCTACTCTGACTCTAGCACCCCAGAGCAAAAATATGCATTCATTATAAATCACATTATTAGCATAGTCTAATCAAACTGGTACCTCAACCCTCATATCTCAGACATACAAAAACAGGTGTTTATTATTCATCACATTGTTAGCATAAACTACTTGATCAAACAAATACATTATGCATCAAGTACTCAGAATACAAACATATTTTTATCAGGTAGAATATTCCTAGCATTCAGAACTCTTCTCCCAGGAGGTAGCCAAGGGCCAGTGCCAAAGACATGCTTTTCTTGTAAATGTGCAGGGTTTGAGCAACCAAAGCCTGCTGAGTTTACTCTCTTCTGAACATGAGGTAACCCATATATATTGGTTATAGGAGATAGCAACTCCTACCTCTAGCACTAGCAGGAGAAAGAATAAGAGCTTGGAGATTCATCCTTTACATGGTGGGTGCTTAGACAGTTTACTGGTGGTAGGTGGTGGGACAAATATGAAACTGGAGCTTGGAATCATTGAAAGAGACTTAGTTGCCTGATGTTGGTCTCTCTGAGAAGCTGCAGCAAAGCTAGTGCTGGAAGTGCTCAAAGAAGGCAGAGCATGAAGCTGAAACTATCTTCTCTTGCTGGGATAACATTATTAAAAACTAAAACTAAGAAGTCCTTTCTCTTGTCTTCTCAATTTCTCATTTCCCTCTAATGCTTCCCTTAGGCTTCTCTTTTTAATGCCTTCCTGCCAAAAGAGTCTGTGAAATTTGTATGGAGGCTTCTGCTCCAGCAGAGAATCAATAGATAAATATCCATCACACTAACCTACAGAAAACCACTGGTTAACAGCAGAATCCTGACGACATGAAATTTTTCTTACTTCCAGACCAATGGTCTTTCTATCATATCCTGGCAACCAAGTTGGTGAGAAAAGTGACTAGGCAGACTGTGCCACTTGGACCACCAAAGGAATATAACCTTCAGTTTTTATAGGAAGGAACACTGAAATGAGAATTGCTTAACAAAACTAAAAAGTAAGATAAAATATTAGAGATCTTGATTTTAGTTAACATTGGTTTTAGTATCCTGGTCTGTAAAACGTATGAAAGGACTATGAGTTTATTTTCAAGTTAAGATCTGAAATAACCCAATTAGGTCCAGCAAACAAGATGGTTTACCCAAACATAATTTGCTAAGTTGACAATGCATTGAATTTATATTCTTTTTAACTATTTGGTTTTGGTTGACCAGTTTTCATTTTGCCTTCATAAGAGCATTTTAAGAAAAATTCAATTAGTCTTTGCTCTGCAGGTAGAGACTAGGGGGCAGAGAGATCAGGAAAGTGCCACCTGCTCAGTCTAACTGATGGATGATTTCTTTTCTTTAAGATTAATGTCTTTAGGTGAAAAGACCATCTGTTGTCATAACATGCCCACGAACTGCCTTTGAAGGCAATATATAACTGCTAGCACCACATGTTAAACACACATATGTTTCCAAATCTCTTCCTATAAAATATATTCATAACATATTTACCATCATGTCAGTCCTTTGCTTGTAGAGAAGTAACTTCATTTCTTGAGTTTAGGTGATATATAACAACATCCAATAAGACTTGTTAAGATTCCATTCTTTTGACATATTTTTTTCACAACATGGAGTCAGAATTTGAGTATAGGACTGAAATATGCTGGTTTGATAAGCACTCTAGGATGTCCTTATTCACCCCTAAATTGAATTTAACTGGTCCAAGGGTCTATCTCCTGGTTTGCCCAATTCAGGGGTAAATTTATCCAATTATTATATTTATCCAATGACATGGTTATAACTACCTAGGTAAATTCCAAACATGTTCCATTTGCATTACCTTAATGTAGGTATTAATGAAAGAGTTCCAAACTCAAACTTCATAAAAATAGTTTGCTGTGGGGCGCCTGGGTGGCTCAGTCGGTTGGGCGTCCGACTTTGGCTCAGGTCATGATCTCGCAGTCCGTGAGTTCGAGCCCCACATCGGGCTCTGGGCTGACAGCTCAGAGCCTGGAGCCTGTTTCGGATTCTGTGTCTCCCTCTCTCTCTGACCCTCCCCTGCTCATGCCCTGTCTCTCTCTGTCTCAAAAATAAATAAAACGTTAAAAAAATTAAAAAAAAATAGTTTGCTGAAAATTACTGGACTCATACCCTGTTAATAGAACTTTAAAAAAAACAGAAACTTTATACAGGTTGCCAATCAAGGTTGGCATATCTCATACAAATATGAGTAATATCTCATACAAATCCCCAGTTTCTTCTCACAAAGCACTAAATGATAGCTCTTTATCCACGTGGTTAAGAGAAAGCTCTCTCTTTTCTTTCTAGGTCCTCCACTGTTGTAGAGGTTGGAGTTTTTGGATGTGTTAAATTATTCCTTGAAAAAAAAATATTGCTCCATGATAAACCTGAAAGTAAGTGGACTGCACATTGCCCGGGAATTTAATTCTACTGAGTGTGCAGTATGAAGTGCTCAACCCCTTCCTTCCTTCTCCAGTAGTAACTTGGAGCCTCTTTGTTTAAAAATAACCTCGTATTGAACAATTGATTTCTAAATCACTGATGGCAAAGGGAATCAAATGGAAAACTATTGTTTATGTCTTCAAAGGAAGCTTTAATCAACCATATGTCTTATTTTTTAATAAGGTGCAAAATACTATTCTCCAAAGGGATGGTTTAAATTCTTGTCACTATAGAACTTTCAAGGTTTATTTCATAGTTTAAAATGATTTGCATAAATTATTTTGAAGAAAGTTTAGGACACATCTTTTTTAAAACTAAAGTTACCATTTCTAAGGCACTCTAGTATATCACAGCCATAGGATAGAATCTGGTTTCTCTCTTGTTGTAGTTTGGAGTTTTCCTTGATGAAATGGAATATAGTTGACCCTTGAGCAACATGGGTTTGAACTGCACAGGTCCACTTACATGTGGATTATTTTTGATAAATACAGTACTGTAAATGTATATTCTCTTCCTTATGACTTTTTTTTTTTAACTTTATTTTTTGAGAGAGTGTGAGAGTGGGGGAAGAGCAAACAGAGGGGACAGAGAATTTGAAGTGGGCTCTGTGCTGACAGCAGACAGCCTGACAGGGGGTTCAAACCCACCAACCCTGAGATGATGACCTGAGCCAACGATGGATGCTCAACCAACTGAGCCACCCAGGCACTTCCGTTATGACTTTTTAATCATATGTCTTTTCTCTCACTGACTTTATTGTAAGAATACAGTGTATAATACACATAAGAAACAAAATTATGTTATCAGTAAGGCTTATGATCAACAATAGACAATTAGTAGGTAAGTTCTGGGAGAGTTAGAAGTTAAACATGGATTTTTGACTCTACAGGATATTGACTTTTTCCTTACTACATTCAGGGTAATTTTTAAATGAAAAAAAACCTTCCAAAATATCCTTTACTTTAAAATTTTTTTTCTTTCTGTCTTTTTACTACATTCAGGGTTTGAGGTTTACTGTTTATTTTAAAATTCTGCTGTGAATAATTTAAGATAAGAAAAATTATAGAGATACAAAGACAGAGAGATAGGCAGGTAGAGATATCTCCTTAGCATTTCAGATTCTATAGTTTCAAAAGAGAATTCACCTTGTTTCTCGAAATTCTCTGATATCTTTGAAAGGACACAATTATTTTATTTATCCCCATTAAAGAATGTAATCCATAAATGAAGTATTTTATATATAAATTTAGATGATGCCATCTGTGTTTCCTTCCCTCAACAGATTAATAACGTGTTATACACAGTATTTGCAACAGTTTTATAAAGGTGAGCAGATGCAATTCTCATTGACTGTGTGGCCCTCTTAGGTACATAGAAATTTCTTCTTATTTTCTTCTTTGCTACAACTATATTAATGCTCTTCTGCTCTGTTATTTGCACAACTTTCTCAAAGTGTGACTCTTTACCCTACATTGTATCATTTAATTATAAATTCCTCATTCATGGCACAATATATGAGCTTTTTATAGAGATCCTTTGGTTCTATTTCTGATTCACTCACTACCTGATTGAAGATCTCTTACTTAATATCAATATTGACTTCTATAAACCAGTCTTACTTGAATATGGAGAAAAATCTAATAATAATAAAGCTTAGAATGATTCTGTCCTAAATATAAGCTAGACAGTAACATCAAAGAATAATAAAATCAGAGTTTTTGAAGTAACTTCAAAAGGTATGTAGTTTAATCTGACTTCTTATTTAATGCTTTAATATCCATAACTACATGCCCATAAATGGTTAGGTAAGCTCCCAGCTTGAAGACATCTAGAGAAGGAAAACATCTAGGGAAGGAAATAGGCTTCCTTTCAGGCTGACTCAAAGGTATGCTACACTACACCTTCTGCTTACGAGTGCTCTTTCTAGCTCTTTGAGCCTAAAAGAACAATGCTTCATATGATGGACATCCGTGTAAATATTTGAGGAAAGATACTGTATCCTCTTTTGATGTACAAACCTTTTCAAATTTGAACTACCATACATCACCTTTTAAGTCTACTATCATTCTAGTCCTGGTCTTCTGTAAAGTAAATTGTAACCGGAAATGCTGAGCTGGACTGTTTCCTCCATTAGCAACTTCTGTGTTTCTATCACTGAAGATTGATGTCCTATTCACTTTGCTCAGATTCAGTTACATGGCTGTTTTATATTGCACTTATTCCACCTAAAACCCCGTGGTAGGCAGAATAGTGCCCCCTCTCTGAAGGTGTCACACTCTAATCCCTAGAACCTGTGAATGTGACTCTGCATGGCAAAGAGCCTTTGCAGTGTTATTAAATTAAGAAATCTGAGATGGGGAGGTTACCCTGGATGATCTGGGTGAGCCCAATGTAATTAGAGAATCCTTATGAGAAGGAGGCAGTAGGATCAGTGTCAGAGAAAGAGATATGACATGAGAAGCAGTAGTCAGGGTGATGTTATTGCTGGAAGGGAGCCAACATCTAAGGGATGTAGAGAGCCCATAGAAACTGGAAAAGAGAAGGATGGGATTTCCTTCCCCACCCCACCCCCTACTCACACACAGAGTCTCCAGAAGGAATACAGCCCTGCTGGTACCTTGATTTTATCCTTGATAAGACAAAATTTTAGACTTCTAATCTCTAGAACTACAAAATAATAAATCTGTGTTGTTTTAATCTACTATTTCCTAAATCATCTTCATCCATATTGCTTCTAAGACCTGTGGTATGTATATAATTTATTCTTAAGAACTTTGTAAAGCAAATTATATTAATATTTTTAAAAAAATTAGATGGTTGGATTCGTCTCATTTCTCATTCTTTTAATACATTTTAAATGCTTGACTTTATGGTTAGGCGTCCGACTTCAGCCAGGTCACGATCTCGCGGTCCGTGAGTTCGAGCCCACGTCGGGCTCTGGGCTGATGGCTCAGAGCCTGGAGCCTGCTTCCAATTCTGTGTCTCCCTCTCTCTCTGCCCCTCCCCCGTTCATGCTCTGTCTCTCTCTGTCTCAAAAATAAATAAAACGTTAAAAAATAAAAAAAAATTAAAAAAAAAATAAATGCTTGACTTTAATTATTAGCCTATCACTTTGTTACTCCTGAAAACTTGGTAAGCTTATCCTATGTTATGTCACTATGATAGCGAAATGAAGATTTATTTTACATAATGTACTACTTGCATCAGTTGGTCACCACCTCTGAGAAAGGATACAGTTGTGAATGACTGCTATACTCTGCCTGTCACTGTAGCACAGAATAGTTGAGTACCAGCTCCTCTCATGTGAACAATATTGGGGAAAAAAAAAAAAAAAGAAAGAAAGAAGTGTTGAATATTTTCCCTTAGGAATCTAACAATCCAGAACCATATCACAAATATCAGGTCACCACACGATTTACCAAAGTTCCAACTGCAAAATATGATGGCTAGCAGGGAAATTTTCTGTAAATAAAAGACTTAATATATCTGAAATGAAATACAAGGATTGATGTATAACATCAATTAGTCATATGCCATATTCCAGGCACTGTATGAGTTCGCATGTGTTATGTTTAATACCCACAATCTCCACTCTATCTGGTAGGTGTTATCTTCAAATATGAAATTACTAACCTATGGTCAGAAAAAAATTTGCCTAACAACCACACAGCTACCTGTAAATGTTGGAGGTGAGAATCAAATCCTCTTGATGTTTTATCTTTTATTATTATTAACATTATCACATAACTCTATGAAAAAAGACTTGAAATATATAAACGTTCCAATTTTTTACCAAAAAAAAAACTGATGTATTTATTTTAAATAAATTCCAAGATTTTTAATTTGGTTTCTCGAAACATTGAAACATCTGCAGAGTAAAATAGAGAATTCATCTATTGCTAAATTTTATGTTGATTTCATTAACAAATTGTTGTTAAATTGGTGACCCATCGATCAAGTCTTTATTGCTTAGGTTGACCTAAATATCTCAGCTAAAAAACAATTTGTTTTAGTCTCATTCTACATTAAAACACTTTTAAAATGGCATGCATATCTAAACCTATTTTGGTTTCCTGAATAGAACTTTCACCAATACCAATTTAAAAGGATGAACCTTCACCTTTAAAATGTTCAGGTCACTGTAATTATCTACCTTGATTTTTTGGAAGATAGATATCATTTAAGTTTATAAAAAAGTAGATATAATGTCACATGGATCAGGTATTATTAGGTAGTTCTACATGAGTAATTAGTTGCTATGCAACAACCTTTCAAACAGTAACTGAAAATGATTTTTTATAAAATAATATTCTTTTATATTCTAGCTGGATTCAAGCTATGCATTTATAAATGAGAAGTATTAAGTCTTACTCAAGACTTACTTCTGATCTTTTTGTTTTGTATAGGCCAAGGGCAGGCTGCCCTAAAGTGTGCCACATTGACATATTGATGATTTTATTTTATTATTTATTTATTTTAATTTATTTACTTTGAGAGCGAGAGAGAGAGAGCAGGGGAGGGACAGAGAGAGAGAGAGTATCCCAAGCAGGCTCTGCCAGCACAGAGCCTGATGAAGGGCTTGAGGTCAAGAAACATGAGATCATGACCGGAGCCAAATCAAGTTAAGGATGCTTAACTGATTGAGCCACCCAGATGTCCCAGAATATTGATTATTTTAAATAAAAGTTATTTAAGAAACAGCCAATGTAAATACACTCAAATTCTCCTCTGTCCCCGTGAAAGTAGAAAACAAATCTCCCATTTGAAAAATATCCTCCCATACTATGGAAGTAAAAAGACATCCTTATCACCAGAGACAGGAACTTTAAAGCTAAGAAAGCTGTAGAAACAAACCTTGTTACTTTTTTTTTTTTTTTTTCAAATCTACTACCTTAGACCAAATTCTGCTTAGAATTCCTTACTACTTAAAGCTTCCAAACATCTGTTTTATTTAACCTGTCAATTTCTCACAAACTTATCCTCTGTGTCTAAGATGTATAAAAACTGCCTGCCTTGGTCATTTCTTTAGGTCTCCATTTCATTACTAGGGCCCCATGTGCACATAATAAAACTTTGGTTCTTTCTCCTGTTAATTTGTCCCATGTAAATTTAATTCTTAGTCCAGGTGGAAGGTCCTGATCATAGAGGAAGAATTCTTCCATCCCTTCAGTTTGTACCTTTAATAATCAGTTGGCCACATGAAGAGTGCTCTGACTGTGAATCATTATAAGCTTTAAACGTGTATTTGTCTATACAAAGATAGAAGATGACAATGGGAATAGTGATATGTGATGTTTGTTTATCATCCTTTTAGGAGAAACTCAATACACTAAAAATTGTCTTTTCTATGGAGTAAAACATTTTTATTTTAACACAATATAAGCCAAATAAATGGGCCAATATCACCAACTCCAAATATCAATTTGCTAATGAAGAAAGCAGAAGTATATAGTTAATGTTCAACATTGTTAATATAAGCAACAATTTATTTTAGAGTGATATGAGCAAACCCACTTAAGGGTCAAAATGTGGTGAAAAATTAGGTATTGATTTTCAGTAAGAGGATATCCATAAGATAGTTCAGCTTCTGCTCTGAAATCAGAAGCTCTATTATTATCATCTGAAGGCATGTTCTAGACCTACCTCCATAACCATAGTGATCAATTTCACACCTAACTATTGTGTCAGCATGACCGTAACTTTAGAAATGATTACAAAGGTAACTTTGTCTCCCTTTCTCTTATTTACAGTGATTTTTACTTCTATGGAAAAGAAATGAACACATCATACAATGTTTAGTGGTTTGATTTCTTCTAAAAAAAATCCATGTATTTTTGAAATACATAAGAATGGCCCTGTTTGCTCCACTATCCTTATATATGCTTTTTTTTTACATGAACAAGTAGATAGAATTAAAATACAGCCAAAAAATATACATATATTAAATTATAGATATCTTTCCCTCAAGGTTTTTGAAATATGTTGGCTTGTGATATTATAATATTATATTTATAAGACATATAAAATGTAATTGAGTAGTTAAAATACTGTGTTTGAAGTCAGGAAAACCTGACTGGTGTTTAGCTCTCCCCTTACAAGCTTTGTGATCTCAGGCAAAACCCTTCTCCTCTTTAAGCTTGTTTGATCATCAATAGAGTGAGCACATTAATATCTACCACATTTGATTTTTGCA
Organism: Lynx canadensis; assembly: GCF_007474595.2. NCBI lineage: Eukaryota > Metazoa > Chordata > Mammalia > Carnivora > Felidae > Lynx > Lynx canadensis. The sequence goes on from NC_044306.2 coordinate 68,073,750, forward strand.
GTGATCAGTTTGAAACAGATAAAGTGATAAAATTGCTTTATTCATAAATAACATTTGATTAATAAAATAATAATACAAGTTAGATTAAGCTAGAATTTTAGCATATATAATCACAGAATCTCCATAAGACAAGAGAAGTGTTTTTTGTTTGGTTGTTTTGTCAAGATGGCCTTAGAGGGTTACTAAAAATAGGGAGCTGATTCTAAAAGATTCAAATAGGGAGGAGATTTCTATTAGGTGGAATTACACAAGCAAAAATGTAGGATCAGAGAAGAGAAAGTATGCTTGGAAACAATGGATAAATTATTCTTTTTGGAATGAAAAGTTCATATTGATTAACAGAGGGTGACATAGTTGGAAAGACAAGAAAAACACAGATAGAACTTTGTAGGACTTCTATTGTAAAGTGAGAGTTTCATGATTATTCAGAAGAAAAAGAAAGAAAAAGAAGGAAAGAGGGAGGGAGAAAAGCCATGAAAGGTGGGAGGGAGAGAGGAAGGAAGAAAAGAAGGGGACAACAAAAGGAACAGATAATGAGGGAGAAAAGAGAAAAGAGAAAATAAATGACTTGCATTAAAGTCTCGTTATGTATCAAGCACAAAGATAGATAGTTTCATATAATCTCACATAATGTACATGATCACCATAGATACTTTAATCCATACTACAAATTGCAGAAATTAAGAGAAGAAACTTGGCTTGCCTGGGCCACAGTATGCACAAAATAATCAGGTTTGAGTTAAGTTCCAACTACATATCCTGTGTCCTTTATACTCTGGCATGCTACCTTTCACTGTAAAGTGAAGGTAAAGATGGGCTTTTGCAAATATGAGATAGTAGAAATATCCTGTAATGATAATAATGATGGCTTATACAACTGTACTATAATATCAGCATATAACATTTCATTTTCCTAAACTATTAACAGATATTAGAAAAAATGCACTATTAAGTTTCTCAGGATCCACATAAGTGTGAAAACATATGGTATCTGTCTTTCTCTGTCTGACTTATTTCACTTAGCATAACACTCTCCAGTTCCATCCATGTTTCTACAAAAGGCCATATTTCATTCTTTCTCATTGCCAAGTAGTATTCCATTGTGTATATAAACCACAATGTCTTTATCCATTCATCAGTTGATGGAGATTTAGGCTCTTTCCATAATTTGGCTATTGTTAAAAGTGCTGCTATGAACATTGGGGTACAAGTGCCCCTATGCATCAGCATTCCTGTATCCCTCGGGTAAATTCCTAGCAGTGCTATTGCTGGGTCATAGGGTAGATCTATTTTTAATTTTTTGAGGAACCTCCACACTGTTTTCCAGAGTGGCTGCATCAGTTTTCATCCCCACCAACAGTGCAAGAAGGATCCTTAGAAACTTAGCAGAAGACCATGGGGGAGGGGAAGAGAAAAAAAAAAGTTAGAGATGGAGAGAGCCAAACCATACGAGACTCTTAAAAACTAAGAATAAACTGAGGGTTGATGGTGGGTAGGAAGGAGGGGTGGGTAGGTGATAGGCATTGAGGAGGGCACCTTTTGGGATGAACACTGGGTGTTGTATGGAAACCAATTTGACAATAAATTTCATATTTAAAAAAAATGCACTAAATCAAAACAAGAAACAAAATGTGTTACAACTCAGCAAATCTGGTAGTGACTTTAGAAAATCTTAACTCAAAAGGATATTTGGCATAAGGGCCAGTATCCTCAGAGATTTCACAGGCTTGATTAAAAATGACATTTTTTCTTACTTTAACCACCTGCTCAGATAAATGGAAAGAATAATATCCTGAATTGTATTCATATGCCCTGGTTATATATCCATTTTGTCAGTTCAAGACCTTTGGGGTTTTCTCAAGGGTTTCTTCTACATTAAGAGACCAGACAACTCCCCTTTGGTTTTATTATCTTAATGTCACCCCTTGCTTAAAAATTGTATTCAGAAATGGATACCAGAAAAAAGAAATATAATATAAAAGATAAAGAGATGTATTCTAAAATGTGAAGGATTTTCCCCAATCTATATCAAGATTGGAGGCAAAGTTCTTATTATAACTCTGCCAAAGCCAGCAGAGATGGTGACAATCTAAGGAAAACCTCTCACTGGAGAGTTTGGGATCACACACAAGCAAGGTTCTCTCACTTTCCAGGTGAGACCAGAGCCTGGTACACAAAATCATGTTGCCACACCTCTTTCCACTTTCTTTTACCAACAATTCATCTCTGAGGTGACTACAACTATCTCTAATCTCTTTGTGTCCAAATGGTTAAGAAAAAATTCTTATTTTCAAAGAAGTTACCACTTATGATTCAACTCTATGGGTATTTCTATTTACAATGAATTGTTTCCTTTTTTTTCTCACTCTAGGCCAATACTGGTTTCAAAATATAAATGAGGACTCACAGATAATCGTAAAAAGTTGAAGGAGATATTTTTACTTTCTTTCTGAATAAGGGGAAATTTTTTATAAAGCTAATATCATATTGCTTTTTAAATATCATATCTGCCTTTCTAAAGGCAAATAATTGTCTCAGTCAATCAAGCAGAACTCCTTTGATTTGTAAGTTGACCTTTATAAATATTTAATATCATTGACCAGTACCTTTCTGAAACCCTCCTTTTGATTTTGAAGACGTCGCTTATCTCTTTCCTTATCTGATTATTCTTTCTCAGGGGACTTTTTAGATTTTCCCTAAACATATTTCCTTAAATTTCATTTTGTTACCACTGCTCTGCCTTAGACCATAACTTTTCTTTCTAGATATATACTCCTTGATGACAAACCAGCCTCATAGCTTCACCTACAACCAACTTACTACTAAATTCAAATCTCCATCTCTATTTTAAATCTCTCTCCTGAACTCTCTCCTCACATGTTTCCCTCTTGTCTTGGATATCTCAAAGGTAGTTCAACTTAACATGTCCTACTTAGATGTTTCCATAGCTTGTATGAATAAATCAAATTTATCATTTGATACAATAGCCATCTGCTTATTTTTTCTCCTGTCCATTAAATATCAACTCTCGAGGAACAATGGCATCATTGTTATTCTGATATTTATATCAAAAATAATTTTTATATAACAGAGAGGAAGACAATAAGAATAATGATATGCAATAAGAATAAAGTGGTACCCAGTTGCATTTAGGAATATCAGCTGGTGTTAACAACTCACAAGTCTATCTCCAGTACCAAGTAACACCTGATGATTTATTCTGCTGTCACTTTCAGCCACCAAAAATAAAAAAGTTGTTTATTACCAAGAAGATGAGCAAGAAAATAATATCTTAATTTCTACTTCAACCCACAACACAATTAAATACGAGAGACAGAAGGAAGGAAAATAATTAAAAGTGTAGAGGAAGACAGGGGAAAATGCATTAAGATGTAAAGGAAAAATCTATGAGAAGGTTCATGTTTATTCAGCATCATATAATGACTGGCAGATTTTCTAACGTATAGCCTCGTATCTAGAGACCATGGTGTAGCACTTGAATAAGAGAAAATAATTGTATTTTACAAAGCTAAATGTTCAAGTAGAGAACTAGAACTTCATGTTATCTCTGAATAACAGAGAAGCATTAAGGGAGCAATAATAAAACAACAGGCCTAGTGTGTTACAGGTTAATGAATTGCTGGTCTAGATAGTTCAATCAAAGTAGGCCAATATTGATGTGCCTTTAGAAAGACAGATGGGATATTGCATGTGCCATTCACTATAATGAATTGTCAGGGAGAAAAAATCTTCAGTGTGTGTATAATCATTTATGAGCAGTGGAGGAGGAAACTAAATTATAAGAAGATGTATTTCAATTCAGCTAAAAAAGAAGTAGAGACATTTTTGAGTGTTAAAAAAAAGTTTTTTTAATCGGTTACTTTACAGAAATTGGCTATTTTCTAAAGTGACTTATGTGTTGACTCTGAATATATGATTACATTATAATGATCTCATTACAGCATGCCCCCTCCAAAATAGATTTTCAATTCACTAATAAAATCTAGGGATGGTAGGGAGTGTGGATTTCAGACATGTGCAGAATAAAAACTAAATCTGAAATATCCACTGTAAATCATGGATATTCAGGACTATGTCTAAGTCATCTTTGCATCTTGAATGCCCGATATAAACATAGATAGTTAATACTCAATATGTGCTTGAATAAATGAATGAGAATTTCTCCCTCCCTCCCTCTCTCTCTCTCTCTCTCCCTCACCTTCCTTCCCTCTTCCTTCCTCTCTCTCTCCCTCTCATTAAATTACTGTAAAGCTCATTGGAAATTGACAAGAAATATAAGGAAATGTTTCAGAGCAGCCATTCCTCAGATATCCAAGTAAAAGTCACTTTACTTGGTGACATCAGATCAAATGAAAAGGGAAATAAGTAGTAAATATATAACCAGAGTTCAATGCTTTTTGTTAGTTGGAGATCAAGGTAAAATTAAGAAAGAGATTTTTTGGCATTTTCATAGCAAATATTTCTTTGCACCTCCTCTACCCACCCTTTTGAAAATTATATATTCAACTTTATTTCAACATTTAGCATTCCATTTTACACCAGGTTAATAACGGACAGATGTCCACTGCCGGGAAAAATACAAAGTAGCAAAGGACAACTACTAACACTGACCAAAAAAAGTGACTACAGAATTCTAAGACTTGATAACAGTGATGGAATTGCAGTACCCTTCAATTCTAATCCTTACTTTCTCCCAAACTTCAACATAGAGTTTATGACCTCCAACTCACAAACTGCAACATATGGATATTATCTTCTTGGGAGAGCTCTTAGTATCCTTGACTATGCTTCCTTTGCCCAGCAGATGGTAGGTTAGGATTTGTCTCTATCATGTACAAAGTGAATGTTCCTATTTAATCATGGCATTTCATTCATTTGACAGAATTTACTAAGTATCATTTGCAGGAGAGTTTTCTGAATATGGAATATACAGAGTAAACAAAATAGACAAAAGCTCTGACTTCAGGGAACATACATCTAATGTAAATGAAATAAATAGGATAGGAAAGATAAAACGGGGCCATGAGTGGGTACAACTTAGAATAGGTTCACCAGGAAAGGGCTTCATGATAAACTGAACTTGGAATAACGACATACAAGAAAGGAGGAATTGAACCCTGTAGATATCTTATAGAAAAGCATTTTACCCAGAAGAAACAGAAAGTGCAAATCTTGAGTTGAAATTGCATTGACTGTATTTAAGAAATGAGAATATGTCTGGATAGAGTGGTTGAGGATGTGGCAAGACCAAGTCAGCTCATAAAGATGAGAGCAGTGCTGTGGTCTGAATGTTTATGTCTCCCATATTTACATGTTGAAAACCTAATGCCCAAGTGATGGTGTTGGTAGGGAGCCTTCAGTAAGTGATTAGGTCATGAAGGTGAAGCCCTCATGAATGAGATTAGTGTTCTTATAAAAGAGACCCTAGAGACCCCTCACCCCTTCCATCATGTGAGGTTTTGGTGAGAAGTCAGCAGTATGCATCCCGGAAGAGATCCCTTACTGGACCATGCTGGCACCCTGAGCTCATATTTCCAGTCTCTAGAACCGTGCAAAACAAAATTTGGTTGTTTATAAGCCACCCTGTCTGTAGTATGTTGTTATAGGAGCCCAAACAGACTAAAGCAAACAGTTTAGACCATGTATGAATTTATTGGCCCTTATACAGATGTTGACTTTTGCTGTGAGTGACATGAGGCCTCAACAGATTGTTCCGAGGAAAGAAGTGATATGATATAATTTCAGTTTTAAAGGGTCATCTGACTGATGTCAGATTGAGAATCTGGGTGACTATTCTAGATAATGGTGACAGTCATGGGGAGGTATGAGAAATGGTAGGATGCTGAATATTTTTTTGAAAACACAAAGGATTTGCTAAAAAAAAATTTGAAGAGTCAATGTTGATGTTGAGCTTTGTGTCTCTCTGGTACTGATCAGTATTTAATTAGAATTTGGAATTGATCCTCATTTTTGCTACAATGCCAGCTTCCAGAACTTCTCCCTTATGCACGAATATGTCATACTTCAGTGGTATCCCAGGCTATGGTGAGTGGTGTTCATTTTTTGGAAATAATAAATAGATAAATAGATAGATGGATAAATAAATGCAAAAGAAAGGCTATCTATTTTTAAGAAGCCAGTTTTAAAATAAAAAAGACGTCTGAGCTAGCAATTAGTTTAAACAAACAAGAAAAAAAAAACACATTTATTTGGGATCACAACCATGACTGAGAAGGATACCAGGCAAGGAGTAGTGACCAGGTAAATGAAGCAGTAGATGAAATCGATGTGGTATGTGCTAGGATTAGGATGTTACTTTGTTTAGACAACCACATACACATAACAACAGAAAGAAAAGCCACAGAGCATAAGAACTCATTAAAGCTTTTCTCACCATGGAGATCAAGTGCCACCATCCATGGGCTTATTGTATGTCCATTCATGCTCTTCATTTCCCTCTTGCCACCAGCACAGGACAACTCAGATGGGAGCACTGACTCTGGAAAGGGATCATATGTCACGTACAGGTACCTCTGGTTTATCTTTCTGGGTACAGGAATTATTAAATGATTTGCTACCATGGTAACAAGATATAAAGCAAATAAAAATAACCAACAAGGCTATTGTAACTTTGAGTTTTTAGAAAAGTGTTTCAGAAGACTTTAAAGATCCATAGCCTCTGTGTGTTGTTTTCTCGTACCATTCTTAAACTGTTTTTATAATTCTTCCAGGAATGGAACCAAAAGACGCAGTTAAAGAATGGTAAGTTAAAGAATTAAATGGAAAAAAAAATCTCCGTGTTCCTTTCTGAAGGAAGGGGAAAAAACATCACACATTAACCATTAACCTGTGATGAATAAAGTTCCCATTGTAGCAATTCGCTTTGTGTAGGGAATGCAGGGTGCTCCATTGACTTAGCTAAAAGCCAGTTGTAACCAAGAAACTTGTCATAAAGTAACATAGCACCTGAGAGAGATCAATGTAGCAGTGTTCATTAAACTAAGACAAGAAGTATTGATCTGCAGGAAGGGAGAAGAGCCGCAGGGGACTTTTCAATGGTGTGGAGGCAGGAGAAAGAAACAGAGATGAGTGAAATAAACTGTTTTTTTCCATGTAGTTTATCCAAAGTGGAGTTTGCGGTATACTACTAGAATGCATTAAAAAAAAAAAAAAAAAAGAAATAAAAAGAAAAAAGAAAGAAATGGAATATCAGAAAAACAGCAGAATTCAAGCAGTCCATACAGGGAGGGATGGAAGCAATGCCCCCTACCACACCCATACAGCTGAAGAGGATGTGTTTCTAAGGGTTTGATCTAAAATTTGAGAATATTTCCACGAGTGTTTTAAAAGGTTTCATCTGGACAGTATTAATGCTTAAAATATATTCTTAATTGCACAGCTAAGATATTTAGAAACTAGATCAACACTGTCAACACAGACATTGGGCAACATGGGTGGGGGCAGGGTCTGAGGGATTCGGTATGACCAGTAATCAACAATTGCATTTTTAAAGTGAGAATAGTCCATGGACTAGGAACTCACTCCTACCAACATTCAGGCATATTCACCTACTAGCAACAAAAGTTGATTTGTTCCTCACCATCCACTCTATTTAATAATACCAAGTATAAACATTACTAAATTCTACTACCTAACAGGAAACTGAAATAATGGATTAATTGATAGCAAAAAGACATAATACCCAGCACAGTACTGTGGAGATATATCCATTCACTCATTCACTCACTCAATAAATACATATTGTGTATTTTATTCTTGGCAGTCTGCTAAGTTTGGTCGTGAACTCAAATTCAAACCTTACAAACAAATACAGGTCCAGTCTGCTTGGAATGCATGCTTAAGTATAGAAAAAAAAAATGTCATCAAATATCACACAAATAATTTAAAAACTGTGCATATAAAATAAAAACAAGATATTGTTAAATTCTATAAAAAGAGAGGGTCACCCATCTATTCTGATATTGTTTCCTGAAAATATGACTATGGAATTAATATCTGAAACCTCTACTTCAAGTTACCCAGATGGGGCGGGGTTGGGGGTGGGGGCAGAAAAGGGGTGAGGAAGACCTTTGTACACTTAGGGAGCAGCACCCATAGGGTACTGAGTGGGAAAGGGGCATGATGCTTTAATCAACTAAAATAAGGGCTCTGTGGCTGAAGCACACAAAAATGGTGCCAAATGAGACTGGGCAGTAGGGGGGAGTCAGGTTAGACAGAACTGTGAACACCATGTTAAGATTGCATCTTCATGGTAAGAGGGAGCTATTTATTGAAAGGTTTTAATGGATGAAAAGTATCACGGTCCAATTTATATTTTTAAACGATGCTACAACTTGTGGAACAGACTGTAAAGAGGGGAAAAGTGTTTGTAAAGAGGCCAATTTAGAGGCTATACTTCAGTAAGTCCTGTGTGGGATGCTGGCGACTTGAATGAGCATGGTGACTAGAATTATTGAGAAGTGGCAGGAGTAGAAAGTCAGAACTGAGAGATTTTAGGGATAATCATTGTCTTAGTCGGGTTGGGCTGCTATTACATAATACCACAGATGATTGATTCATCTTGAGGCAAAATTCCTCTCCAGCTGTGAACCTGTGAAACCAGACAAGTTACATGCTTCCTAAATACAATGATCAGAGAGGCACAGAATAGACATTCTATTCCAAAAGGGGTAAATAGAAAATAATAAAGGGATAATAGTCCCCAAGTAAGTCCAAAACCTAACAGGGCAAACAACATTAAACCTCAAGATTCAAGAATAATCATTTTGGCTCAATTCTCTGCCTCTGGACTCCCTAGAGTCAGTGGCCTTAACTCCATGCATCTCCCAGACTGGAGTTGCATACCCAAGGCTCTCTCAAGCTGGGGTGGTACACCCGCAGCAACCCTGGGCTTGGGTCATGGCCTCTCAGCTCCAGGCAGCGTCACTCCCACAGCTGCCTTGGGTACAACCCACACTATAGCTCTCTGCAGGACCTCACCCCAGGGCACTGGGCAGGTGCATCCTGGCCTGCCTAAATCAGAGTGGTAGCCTCACACTTTGATATCACTCTGCCCTGGCTATTGCACTCTAGGCCCATGGTGGAAATAGCAACCCTGATGGTCACTTAATCACTGTGGGGGAGTCATTGTCCCTTTCTCTTGAAGGATAGTGCCTGCCTTATGGCAGATCAGGTCCATAGGGATATCCTTATCAGATGGTCACTGCGCCCATACCCTGAACACATTCTTGTTTTTTTACAAAATGGTTAGGCTGAAAGTTTTCTAAATCTTAAAGTTCAGGTTGCTTTTTGCCTGATAATTCCATCCAAAAGACATTTTTCTCTTCTCACATTTTGCTATAAGCAGTCAGGAGGAAGTAAGCTACTTCTTCAGCACTCTGCTTAGAAATCTCCTCAGCTAACTATCCACTTCCATCACTTGCGAGTTCTATTTTCCACAAAACACATGAACACAATTCATATAAAGCACTTTGCTGCTTTATAACAAGGATGGCCTTTCCTCCAGTGTCCAATAAGATGCTCTTCATTTCCATCAGAAACCTCATCAGAATCGCCTTTACTGCCTATATTTCCAGCGACAACTCTATTTGTGATTACGTAGGTATTCTCTAAAAATATGAAAGCTTTTCTCTACTTTCTTTTTGAACCACCATCCAGAATTGCCTTTAAAAATCCACCCTAGTCCAATCTGGGTTTTTTCTAGCATGCACCTCAAAACTTTTGCAGCCCCTACTCATTACCCAGTCCCGAAGCCGCTTTCACATTTTTAGAAATTTATTATAGCAGCACCTCACTTCTTAGTATCAATTTCCATCTTAGTACCTTCAGGGTGTTATAAGAAAAATGCCATATACTGGCTGGTTTCAACAATAAACATTCATTTCTCACAGTTCTGAAGGTTGGGAAGTCCAAGATGGAGGCACCGCCAGATTTGGTGTCTGTTGAGTGCCCACTTCCAGTTGATGGATGGCTGTTTTCTCATTCCTTCACATAGCAAGGAGAAGTGGCAGACTCTCAGGTATCTCTTTTACAAGGACACTAACCTCACCCATGAGGGCTCTACTTATGACTTAACCACTTCTCGAAGCCCCACCGCCAAATACATTCACATTAGAGGTTAGGATCTTAATGTTTGGGAGTGGACTAACACAAATAGTCCATAATAATCACCGTACTCACATAACTTATTTGGCATTGGTAGGTGCTAAATAAATATGAGTTAAAACAGTAGCAATTGGGAAAGGAAGTACAGGGAAGGAAATTAGGACATAGAAATTTTTAAATAAATATTTGGATACTGGGTGACTTCTGGTAGTTACCAGTAACAAACAGATCACCTCTGAATATTCCAATCAGAAATGTATCACTTAATTGATTTTGAATAAGCAGATTTTAACTGTCATCAAAAATGACACTTGTAGTCAACTAAGAATGATCTTGGTCCATTTTTAGGCAACTATCTCATATAGTCTGGTAAAAATCAAAGTCACTGTAGAAAAGACAAAACTATGGAGACAGTAAGGAAAAAGATTCGTGGTTGCCAGAGGTTTGCGAGATGGAGGGATTAATAAATTGAGCACAGGGGATTTTTAGAGCAATGAAAATATTCTGTATGATACTATAATGACAGATACAGGTCATTATACAATTGGGAAAATACATGTAAGGTACAACACCAAGAGTGAAACCTAATGTAAACTATAGACTTTAGTCAATAATAATATATTAATTTGTCCCATCATTGTAATAAACACTAATGCAAAATTTTAGTAATAAAAGCTTAAGAAGAAGGGAGGGAGTATAATAAAACTGTCCTTTCTATTCAATTTCTGTTTGTAAACCTGAAACTGCTTTAAAAAAAAATAAGGTCTATTAATTAAAAATAAGTCAGTTATTATAATCTTTTCATTCTTGCTAACATCATTCTTGCTAAAATCATGGTAATTAAATTTTTCCAAATAATACTGAGTCCCATCTACCTGAAGTAAAAACATAAAGAAATATAAAAATATCAGAAGTAAATTAAGAATAACAATAACAGTGTTAACCATATTGACATCTTGCACAGATTTAAAGATGTGGTATTCTATTTATAGACTTACAAAAATTCAATCTTGACAAAGCTCTCACTTTGAGGTTCATAGTTTTGAGATTCATACAATAAATACTCCTACAAACACTTTTCTGGTCCCTCTCAATATAAGAAAATGCCTTATTAGTAAGTAACTTTACTGCTTTCCAATGAAATAAATCATTAGATCAGATGAATTGAACAAAGCTAAAACTCTTTACTCAATGAAACTTTGTTCAGTCATCAAAGGGTGTTTAACTTTTAACCATATGTGCTGCTATCTATGGCCATATGAGAGAGAGAGAAAAAGCGGAGCTTACTAGATGGTCACGTTCTAGAATCTTGACTATAAGACCACAGAGATGGGAAGTTAGTGTCCATTACTTCTTTGTGTGTACCATGCAAAAAGGGGATAATTAATTTTGTGTTACCTTTGTCGTGTTTTGTTTTTATGTGTTTGATGCAGTTCATTCACAAAGAAATGAAGGTGGAAGAGAAAGGATGGGATTGGAGATTTTAAATTATTCTAATCTATCTTGACCATCTGTAACTCACCTACTTATTTATAAATTGTGTTTTTTTGATAAACTGTAGCTACTTTATTTACAGGTAAATTTTAAATCATGCAAAAAATTAAGTAGTACCTATTCCACAGGAACATATAAGAACAGCTAATTCTTCATCTAGGTTGTGAGATTAAAATTATTGGATATCAATGAACAAGATATTGTTATCCTCAAGGTTATATGAGTCATCTTGCCACAAGTAAAGTCTTTGGGGAGGATCCATATGAGGAATTATAACGAAGCATCTAAAGTTAGCAGAACAATTAGCAGTAAATTAGTGAGAAGCATTCAATAGTCACTTTTAAGTACTCGCTATCTTCCAGATTGTGCCATGTGTTAAGGTTTTCTCTATTCATCCAGTAGTTTTTGTGCATCTACATTAAGCCAAGAACAGTTCTACACATGAGAGAGACAGTAGTAAACCAAAACCCTGCCCTCATAAGATTTGATGTTCTAGGGAGGGGAGAAAAACATATGAGGGAACTGGTTAACTGCATACAAAAATATGAAGGGAGAGTTTATACTGGAAGAGATACTTGAGTTAGGTTTATTGGACTGTTCTCTAAGGGGAAAGGGCACACAGATCAGTATATGCATGGAAAGAAGGCTAAACAAGCATAATACATTTGGAAAAGAACAAATGGTTTATGGTGCGTATTATATACAGGAAGGAGGCATGCAAAAAGAGGAAGGTTAGCCAATATTTTGAAATTTAAAATTTATCATAATGGCAATACAATTGCATGTATTTAAGACAGAAATAAGCATGATCAGTTCTGTTTTAAAAATAGCATGGGAAAAAGTAAAAATAGCATGTGGATTGAATTTCAGAATGTGAAAATGAGAAGCAGTAAGCATTGTCAGAAGGAAAATACAATAGTCCATGTGAAAGATAATGAGGGCACAGAGTAGGTTCTCTATATGCTCTATATGTGCATACAGAGAACCTCTTTACTTTTAGAAAAGAATCACCTGAAACCAGAATATAAAATGTACAACTTGGAGCAGATGTCATGGACCTAGGCTGAGACAAAGGCAGCAAGAATCCTGCCAAAGGAGTCAGAAATAAAGCATGTGTGTGTCAGACACACAAACAAAGGGAAAATAGTTCCCAGAAATAAGAGTTGAGTTTTAAGACTTAGCAGGCTAGGGGCACCTGGGTGACTGCCCAGAGCCTGGAGCCTGCCTCAGAAACTGTGTCTCCCTCTCTCTCTGTCCCTACCCCCCTCATGCTCTGTCTCTGAAAAATGAATAAACCTTAAAAAAATTAAATAATAAAAAAAAGACTTAGAAGGCTGTCAGAATATATAGTCACTTGGAATATTACTTAAATATGGTTATTTTAATATTTTAAATAACCATGATATTTATCAAGCCAGCCTGTGATGATCTAGTAAGATGTCCTAAGTATTCTGCAGTGGCAAAAAAAGAAGGAGAAAGAAAAGAAAAAGAAACCGAGTGAAAAACCCATGGAGATCTCGAAGTGATGCTCAAATATCACAGTCACCCACTTACATCCTCTCAAAACTGACATTCGCATTCAATACATTGAACATCATTCTAGACAATCCTTACATCTCCTAGTCTATTTCCCTTCTAACTCTCCATTCCTCAAACATGTCTTCTCTATATTTGAGATGATAATTTTGCTTCCTATTTCACTGGGAAAAATGCAGAATAGCAATTACTCAAGCCCTAAAAACACTATATTAACTCTTCATTTAAAGAGCCTTCTCTTGACTCCACATATCCTTACGGCTACTCCCCATTTTTTCTGCTCCTCTTTACAGAAAAAAAAGACTTCTCAGAGGAGTTGTCTGTACTTATTGCTACTATCTCTCCTTTTCTCTCTTGAATCCACTTGAATCTGGCTTTCTTCCCCATCACTACTCCAAAACCACTATTGTCACAGACACTGCTAACCCCAACAAAGCCCAAAGGTCAGTCCTCAATACTCTTCCTTGTTGTCCTGCCAGCAATTTCTGACATAATAGATCACTCCCTCCTCCCTGAAATACTTTCTTCTCTTGGCTTCTAGAAACTATTGTCAACTCCCCTCTGTCTCACTGGCTAATACTTCTCAGACTCTTTGCTGGCTTCTCATCATCTGTCTGTTCTCATTCTGTTAAAATGCTTCAAGACATAAGCCTTGGTTCTATTTTCTTTTTTATCTACACTTACTCCTTTGGTGATCTGATCCAATTCCTTGACTTCAAATAACATCTATATTCTTATGATTGTCAAATCTGTATCTCCAGACTGGACCTCTCCTTAACTTCAGGTTACAATATAGAACTCTAGCCGCCATTTTCATTCTGATAGTAACATATATTGCAAACCCAATGTATCTAAAATTAATCTCCTAATTTCCTCTATTACTACAGACTTTTTTTATATGTGAATTAATATCAACTTCATTCTTTTGGGTGCTCAGATCAAAAATCTTGCAGACATTCTCTGTCCCACACCAAACTTTCAATCTAAAAGCAAACCTGCTAGGGGAGCCTGAGTGGCTCAGTCGGTTTAGCATCCAACTTCGGCTGAGGACATAATCTCACAGCTCATGAGTTCAAGCCCCATGTCAGGCTCTGTGCTGACAGCTCAGGGCCTGGAGCCTGCTTTGGATTCTTTGTCTCCATCTCTCTCTGTCCCTCCATGCCCATGCTCTCTCTCTCTCTCAAAACTAAATAAACATTTAAAAAAAAACATGAATAAGCTTTTAAAAAATAAAAATAAATAAAGGCAAAGCCTCTTGGCTTTACATGCAAGTATTTCCAAAATCTGACCATTTCTCAGCATCTTTATTGATACCGCCGAGGACAAGGCCACCATTATAACTCCCAGGGATTATCACAACAACCTTCAAACTGGTCTTCCTCCTGTCACCTATGTCCTTTTAGTATCTGTTCTCAAACAACAGGCAGAGCGATTACCTTAAAATATAATTTATATCATACATTCTCAGCTCACAAACTTTGCATGGCTCCCTACCTAAGTCAGAGTAAATGCCAAAGCCCTCTTGCCAGCCACTTATATGGCCATGTCTCCTACTACCAGCCCCTCACTCATTCTCCAAAACCACACTGGCCTCTTTATTGTTCTGAAAGCATACCAGGTACCCACCCAACTCCATTTTGCCCCTGCTCAAAACTCTGCCTAGAATTCTCTTTTCCAGATATTGTCATACTTCCTTCTTAGAGTCTTTACACAAACATCACTATCTCAGAAAGCCTTCCTTGACAACTGTGCTGAAAATTGCAACACACCCCATCAGCATATCCTATCTCCTTCACTGTCTTATTTTTTCCTAATATGTTTCTTCTAATATACCACACAATTTATATGTCTCATTTTTTTTTCCCTGATCACCCCCCAGAATGTCACCCTAGTGAGGACATGTATTGTTGTTGTTCACTGTTGGATCTATAGCATGAAGATCCATTTTTAACACTTGAGGTCATTTAATAAGTAACCATTGAATAGATAAATTATGAATATTTTAGTCTGATAAAATATCATCAGACTACTAGAGTTAAGGAGTAGTAATAGGGAGGAGAGAGGGTGAAAAGGAGTTTTCCTGTCCCAAAGCAATAGTAGAGAAGAGGAAGCCCCAAACCATCTGGTGGTTGCAAGAACTGGAAGGCGATCTACGGTCCTACCTCAACGTTCACCCCATATCTGGATAATGGAGATATTTCTAGTGGTGTTCATTTTGGAAAATTTCAGAAGCACCTGCATGGCTCAGTCAGTTAAGTTTCTGACTCTTGATCTTGGCTCAGGTCATAATCTCCCGTTGGTAAGATTGAGCTCTGCATTGGGCTCTGCTCTGACAGCATTCCATTTGGGTAAACTAATTATATTTTAAATTCATTTTCTCATCAAGTTAATACAGGGCCTGATGCTTGCTTTGTATGCATTTTATAGTTTTATAAGCTGAAACACATGAAGATTTAATATCTTATCAAGAATCTCAAAGCAAATCAATAATGAGCCAGAAAAATAAATTATGGCTTCTATATTTCTAGACACTATTTGAAATCACTAAATGCTACTTTATAAGACAAATAGATAAATATATACAGTATTTTGTAGTCATATAGTATTTTCCCTAAGGAATAATAGCATAAGGTTTTTGATATTATTACTTATATATTGTGACTCGTAGCCAGAAAGAAACTGATAGCTAGGCCAAGAGAAAAATCTATTTTCATGCCAAATTATAGCCATTTACAAGGATGGATTCACATATAACATATGGCCCAAGTCCTATTGATTTTGCTTATGACTATGAAGTTTCTGAAGTGTTAGATGTTAAAACACCTTGTTCCCGTTTGTGCTAGCTTAGTTATTCCCATTAACATTAATAGGAGTTCTAGATTACATTCAGAGAATATGTAGTATTTCATAGAATTTTATTACCGATTATGTTATGGCCGCTTATGATACTTCCAGTCATATTTACTAAAATGTTACACAGCATATTTTGCCTGAGAAAAATTTCAAGTGATCATCAAAGGGCTGGGGTATATTTTAAGTAGCATTACTGTTGTGACATGATTAACTTTTCATTCTTGAGGGTTAAAAGCATCATCAGTCATTTCTTTTGCATTTAGAGGAGGATATCATTGCGATACATCATCTTAATGAAGGCTAAGGAGCAGCACAATAAGATGTAAATACCCCGCCTTTTATGGGTCATCGTCTCTGAAATGTATACCCAAAAGGGATGCCCCAGCTTCTGGTCTTTAATTTATTCAACTATTTCAGAGGCTGTCAAATAACCTGGAAATAATAATCACCCCTATGTTTACCAGTTCACTGTTAAGGTTTTTGTAAAGTGGATCTTTGTAGTCTTAAAATTAGGCCTTTAGTAGCAGAGGTTTGTCTTTTTTGCACTTTTTGTGTACATAATGTATAAATGCCACATTCCTACGCTCACAGCGGTTAGGAAAACATGGCCAATATAAAATAACGAAGCTAGAGGAGACCTAATCAGTTGCCTCTTTGTCTAACTCCTTCCTGCAGAGTCTAAAAAGTGGGGCTCTCAGGTACATGTAGGTCATCAAAGCAATTTCCTCTTGTTTCCTGGAAAGTCCAAATTATTTTCTATCCATTCTGCTTTCTCTAGTGTCAGAAGTAAGGGAACAAAATCTTCACTTTCTTGCTAATTATTTTTACTCTGGCTCATACTCTCTACTTTCTATTGGAATTGTAATTCACCAGGCTAGTAAGTATGTTACTTTTTGACTTTTATATCTTCTTTTTGACTTCTTTCCTAATATTTTCTTTTGTTTTCATTTAGGTCAAAAAATGAACGATCAATAAAACCTGCAACAAATAAGCCATAAAGAAGGCTGCACTATTTATTGGACTAGACTTCTAACAGCATATCAACTGAATGTTAAAAATGTTAAATTGTCTGTAACAGAGCAAAGTGAGTTACTAACAGACTCATTTATCCTACAAAGAACCTTGAAAGTCTCATGTGTATGTATATGTATATATCTATTCCCATACATATGTATATATACATAAGCAGGTATGTAGCCAATGAGCTAGCAATTATAAATATTTTACGTTTTATAACCATTGATCATTTTAACTAAGATGTACATTACCAGCCCTCTTATTCATTCTGAAGCCTGTATTCTGACAAAAGTTCACCAAACTCTGCAGTAAACTAGAAATAGTATATCATTCTCCATCTTTTCCCATTCACTTTTACTACAAATCAACTGAGATTAGATACAACCTTTTAGCTTACACTTAATGCCAGTGAAACCATTTTTCCTCAAGTACTATGAACAGAGATTTGTGTTTTCATAGTATCGTAGTTCGTTTGAGATTTCCTTCATATTCCATGATGACGACAAAAACAAAAATGTTATCTTCGGTTTCAAATCCATTAAAAGTTCTTATTTACCTTGACACTCAAAAGGAATTATTTCATACCTCACCAATTCATTTTATGTGTCCATTCTTTCATTGGACATTATTGAGTGCCTTCTAAAAGATTAACCTCGAGTTTACAGTTTGGTGAGAAAAAGTAACACAAAAGTAAAGTGCATTGTGATCGCTGCCATAAGGAAGGTATGCATGTGTGCTACACAAACACAAAGGAATGAAATAATTCTTCCTGGAGAAATGAAGGAAAGCCATGCAAGAGGTATTATAAGTTGAATTTTGAATAAGAGAGAGATTTCATAGGCAGTTTTTCCTGTCTCAGATGTGGTGCTACTACATCTATATGCTTCAAAATTACCCGGCGGCATTCAAAAACATAACTCCTAAGAAAACTGCAGATTGATCTGTGTGGGTTAAATATTAAAAAGACAGAAGGGTATGGTGGGAAATAAACTAGAACAAAGGGAAATAAATTATTAAGAATTTTTCGGGGCGCCTGGGTGGCGCAGTCGGTTAAGCGTCCGACTTCAGCCAGGTCACGATCTCGCGGTCCGTGAGTTCGAGCCCCGCGTCAGGCTCTGGGCTGATGGCTCAGAGCCTGGAGCCTGTTTCCGATTCTGTGTCTCCCTCTCTCTCTGCCCCTCCCCCGTTCATGCTCTGTCTCTCTCTGTCCCAAAAATAAATAAACGTTGAAAAAAAAATTAAAAAAAAAAAAAAAAGAATTTTTCATGCCATAGTAAACCTTTTGGACTTTACGTTGTTGGTAATAAGAAATAGATGACCAAAAGTGTCCTGATTAAATTGGAATTGCTAAAAGAGTAACCCTATGGTGTTATACCAGATGAACAAGTTAGGAAGTCTTCCAGACATCATGTTTTCCAGGATGAAGATGATGGCAAACCAAACGGAATGATTCTAATGATGGCATCAAGCAGAATCACTCTAGGAAGAGGCATTCACGGTGACCTAAAAATACAAGTTAAATTGTAGAATCCGTGGAGTTTTGATTTGAGATGAAATATAATATAAATTATTAATTTACATTCTGTTGTATAGCCCCCAAATTTTATCATTGCCTAGAGCAACATACACACTTCAATAAGATTGTAAAAGATAGATCAGTGTAAAGAGTAGAAGAAGGTCAAAATGTGGGGTGAAATCAGAGAGAATAAACCATGTAAATCCATGCAATAAAACTAGGCATACTCTCTCAATACATTTTATTTCAGCATTAATTAACTCAAACCTCATTGTTCATCTTTTCAGGAAAAAATATCCGAATATAAGACAAATTTGTTTAAACTCAATAAATTTAAAAATAAACATGAAGGACTGGGTAATAAAGTCAATAATTAGAGAATGGAAATTCAAGATAGATCATAAAGAAGCAGAAATAAAAAGGAAGTAAAATATTTATTAAGCACAAGTTTGAGGCAGGCACTATTATAGGAACACATGCATGGTTCCTTACATGCCTCTGATTCACCCTTGACATTTTTGTGCATGGCTGTATTACAGTGGGGTAAGTGTGGATAATTTTATCTTCTAAATTGTCTGTAATATGATTATATTAAATATACTAAGTCTATGTTCAAGTTCATATTATTTTCCTCTCAATGCAATAGTAAACTATGAAATATTAGTTTTGGAATGAATACATTAGAATCACAATCTCACTAATTTACTTTACATCTGAGAAATGTGTATCCCAAATATGAGAAATGATGTGTACAAAGACTTAGTTATTGTTAGTGGGAAGCTTACCAAACCTGCAATCTGTCTCAGCATTAAGGTAAATATAAACTGATTGCATTTGGATTCCTCTGGTTTTGGTAAAAGGAGTTATATGATCCTTTTCACCCTGCATGATTTTTTACTTGAAATTCAAACATACATGAATGGGTTACTGTCCACTATTTCATCAGTATACAGTCTGAAAATATTCATTCTGAGAATCATTTGAAAAAGCAGGAACACTAGTTTTGGAATATGAAGGTGAAATAAAATAGGAAAAAATAAGAATAAAGGATTTTTTTCAACAAATCTTGGGAGAGATACGGAACTAGGGAAGAGAAACTTAAGCCTAATTTCCCATTTAAGTTAGGAAAGAGATCTCTGGGTGCATGTAAGTCAGTTTGTCATTTATACTTTGACATGACTTACCATGAACAAGATTAAGGCTGCCATTGTACATCAAGGAGAAATGCTAGTGCAGCTATGAACAGATTAGAGAAAGTTCATTCAGCATTTTTTCCAACTAAAAAAATCCTCATTACCTTGAGACCACAGTTAACAAGTGTCAAACATTGGATATTTGAATATAGTGACAGTCACCATACCCCCAAAGCCTCTTATTAAGCATCTACAGTTATCTACAACAAAGTAAACACAAAACGCATTTATAAGCAGCTTATAAAAGCTATAATATAGGTCCTGTAAAATTTCAATCATGAGAGTATGATGATAAACTATACAATATCTATTAGTACCATTATTAGGTTCAGAAATGTAATTGATGTATTTTATGGGCTGTGTTTAGTGTGTGTGTGTGTGTGTGTGTGTGTGTGTGTGTGTGTGAAAGCAAGAAATTTTTCAGGATTTCACAGGCGCTCTAGAAAGCTGTGCTTTCCCTCTTCTCCATCCCACTCCACCTCTTCCCCCATAGGAACACTGAACACCAAAAATGGTCCTGACCCTGTGCAATGAACAACATAAAAGGAGAACTCAGAATGAATACTCCATTTCTGGATGGAATGTTAAGATATAGTGATTCTTGCCTTTCTTTCAACCCTTGCTCATTTCTGGTTGCATTCTTCATTTGCAATACACATCTCTTGAAGTCTTCTTATGCCTTGTGAATAAATGAATATGTGATCAAAAGGAACAAGTGGATATCTTCCTCTCCTGTCAAAAATAACTGATCATCATAATTGGGTACATTCAGGTCTCTGTTAAGATAGTATCCAGTGTTAATACCTTCAGCCAAATTTTGTTTTTTGGTACAGAGTTCTACATTTATGTTAAAAATATCTACTAGAAAACCAACCAAGAAATCAGGCGGGACCATCATAAATGAGCACTAGGTTACAGGGCATAGACTCTAAAACAGTTCAGAATAGGCCTAAAGAGCATTGGGAAAATGGTAATAAAAGTGACAAGAGAAATTACTCCTGTTCAAACCATTTCACTATTTTATTACAAAAGTTAGTAGTTTGTTCTGCCTTCTTGAGATTTTGCTGATTCTCAAATTTTCAGCCACAAGAGAGCAAGGAGAATCAACAAATCAATCAGTTAAATTCAAACTCTGAAATCAGTGAGATCACACTCCCAAAACATTTTTCAACCTTTCAAGGAGACAGTGACACAGCCCTGTCCCTATGACTAGCAAAAAGTAATAAATTGGCTTTTTCTTTATTTTTTCTGAGAATTTCCACCTTCATGATGTCTGAGAAACCTTAACAGGCTATATGACCATTAAATTTAAGCTTCCCTGTAGACTTATTAAATTTCAAAACTGGATGGGACTTGAAAAATCATCTTGTGACTAATTCATCTTCATTTTATAGAAGACAGGGTTACACATTTGAATTTCTATTTTCATTTCTCTGAGTATAAAATTAAGAAAATGGACACTTTTACTGAGTGATATCTTAATTCAAATGACATTTCTTTAGTTTCAAAAGCAGTACTAGATATCCATTAATTCATCTTTAGAAACGTTGTAACTATTGAGCATTAAGGAGCACTTTGAGTAAGACAGACACTAAAGTAAATAAACAAGTAAGTGATGCTTATCTCTCTCCTGTTATAATAGAAAACAGAATCAAGGTAAGAAAAAGACTTTTTTTCTTTTCAAATATATTCTATAACTCAACAGTAAATAAGCTTTCTACTTTTTTTTCATATAATAAAAGCAAAAAAAAGTCCTGTCCACATTTCCTTTGTGTGAATGATTTGTTGTCCTAAACTTCTGAATTTCAATTTTCATTTTATTTCTCTTTACCTTAATGTTAGTGTGTGTGTAATCAAAGGTTTTGCCACAAAATTTCATGAAAGAATGTATTGCTTTGGCTAACAGGGAGATTTTAGTAATCATAGAACAAGTAGCTGAATCTTTTTCAGTATAAGAGAAAATATTGACATCTGCCATAAAAATATTTGTCCTTTTAAGGGTTCAAACTTCAGCAATTAATGTATAACTTGTACATTTATGTTGTAAATGTTAACAACCCTTTCAAAGTGAACAAGGTTTCATCTCACAAGAATGATCTCTTAGGTTCATAATCTAAACAAAAATGAGCACAATATATTTTATGTAGAATTTTCATAACATGAAGCTAATTATTAGGAACAATTTGTTAATTGACTGTTTCTAAATGGGTACTCGGGAATATCCTTTGATATAGAAAGTGATGTGAACCCAGTGTCTGATCTTGGTTTTTGATACCATTCTCCAATAAATGGAATCAGTGCTCCTTGTAGAAATGATTGATTCTAGCACCAAGACAGAGGATACACAAGATGAGCCTCAATGATCTTGTAGTGTCAGAAAGGAAGACAGTGGTCAAAAATAAAAGGATGGAGGTCTGTCAAAGGGACACAGCAGCCAACTGAGACAGCTTGCAATGGTCAAAGATGGAGCAAATTGAGCAAGAAAATAATCAACATATTACCATATCATAAAGTATATTTTTATAAGTATAAAGATATAAAATTAATATCAATGCTGGATGAATAAGTGATTGAATAAATAAATAAATGGAAAAGAAGAAAAAAAATCTGTGTAGGAAAACTTCAAATTATTTATGGGTATATCCTCCTCCAAGAAGGTGAAACAACTTCTCACTTCTTAAATGCGGGCTACACAGTGACTTATTTCCAAAGAACACAGTGTGGAAAGCAGGAAAAGTAACTTTACCATTGAGAAACTTGACAGACATTACCATAGCCAGGTATTCACAGTTAACATCAACAGTGATGATTCATATTAATAATATGGACCCTTGAGATAACGTGATGCGAATGGCACTGTATCCCTGTGATCTTTTTCTTAAATGCCCAAATCCTCACTGTAACCAAGAAAAAAATCAGACAAACTCAATCTGAGGGATATTATACAAAACGCTAATCAGAACTCCTCAAAACTGTCAAGGTCATCAAGGGAAGTCTGAGAAACTGTCTTAGTCAAGAAAAGCCTTATAAGATATGATGAGTAAACATAATGTGGTATCTTGGATGAGGTTATGAAACAGAAAAAAAAATGTCACTGAGGAAAAACTAAGAAACTCTGAAAAATGTACAAGATTTAGTTAATACTAACTTACCAGTATTCATTCATTAGTTGTGACAAATGCACCAGAGAAATGTAAGATATTAACAATAGGGGAAACTGGCTGGGGTACACATAATTTCTTTGTAGCTATTTTTTTAAATAAATCTAAAACTATTGTCAAATAAAAAGTTTGCTTTTTAGAAGAGTCATATACAATTTTCCTAAAATCGGACAGTGGGTAAAATCCTATTTTATGCAGGAACAATCACTATAAAATTGTTTAGAAGACAAATCCTTGACAAGCCATATTTTCTTCTCCTAACAGAAAAACCTAGAGAATATTTTTGGAACAACTTCTATCACCAGGCATTTAAGTACTTAATATTTATCTTATTTATTTCCTCTACTGAGGCCAATGACAATAATATCTGATATTTAGTAAGTAGTAAAGATGAAGAAAGTGTCATTTTTCATGCATTGTCTTAATCATGACAACAAAACAAGACTTTTATATATGAAAAGCATAAGAAAGCTCTAAGAAGTGTTTGTGACGCTCAGTCTTATGAGAAGGTTGACAGGTCTAATGGAATGAACAACTGAGGTGAAATAAAGCTAGTACCATAATTTCAAGCAAGTGGGTTTAAGTCCAGGTCCTTTTGCCTTTGTGGGGATAACTGCAGATGCTTTCATTTTAACTGCAGGGGAAGATAAAGAGATGGGACAAAATCAAGGTTTAAGTCACACAAATTCAAGCTTCTATTTCCTGGTGAAAACTACATGATTCATCTTTATATCAACAGGATGGGTTGACTTTTAAAGTTTAATTAGGTAGGATGTTTATGGAATACCTAATCAGAGTTTAAATTTTTTTTTCAACGTTTATTTATTTTTGGGACAGAGAGAGACAGAGCATGAACGGGGGAGGGGCAGAGAGAGAGGGAGACACAGAATCGGAAACAGGCTCCAGGCTCTGAGCCATCAGCCCAGAGCCTGACGCGGGGCTCGAACTCACGGACCGCGAGATCGTGACCTGGCTGAAGTCGGACGCTTAACCGACTGCGCCACCCAGGCGCCCCTTAATCAGAGTTTAAAATTATCATTACATATGAATAAATATAAATACAGTTTCTCCAAATATGCTGTGTTTATTCACTCTAAAGCCTAGAAAACTTTTCTTTTTAAATCAAAAATACAAATAACGGAAAGTAACTCTAGCCTCAACAAAAGGGACCTTCAAATATTGCCATAATTATCAGAAGAAATTTTGAAGCGTTCATACAAATTTGAGCACCAATACCTTTGTATGTAAACTTCATCAAATGTTTTTGTTAAAGATATCGCTATGATTTTAAACTACACAAGGGTGACAGCAGCTTCATAAACAAACATTATTTTAAGGCAGGTGTCATATATTTCCTAGAACAAAATTCTTTGGTTTCCCAAGATGGAAATTGTCTCTGTGTAGCCTGAGTATAGGAATGAGGAGAAAATCCAAAGATTTATCTGAACCCCGTCCATAAATTGGAGAATACCATATATGTAGGTTGGTATTATGTTTTTTGTTCTAAGTTTATATGAGACGATGTGCTCCCTTTTTATTTCCATTGTTGACAAAGGCACATTCACTTCCTAAGTGTTATGACAAGTAAATTATGCTATTTTCAGTAAGTGCACAGATCTGATTTTCCAAGTGATTGTCGGCACTTTAAAATTTTTTTATTGAATTAAAATATATGTACAGAAGAGAACACACAAATCCATAAGTTTAATGGTCTCTGAAACTGAGCATACCATGTGATGAACACACATACCACGCATGACTACATTGCCAGTAATCATAAATCCCTCTAATACCTCCTGAAGTTACTGCCCACTCCCCAAAGATAACCATTAACTTCAACAACATGGGTTAGTTTTGTCTGTCTTGTACTTTATGTGATGGACTATACACTGTGTAGTCTTTTGTTTGTGGCTTTTTTCACTCAGCATTCATGCTTGTGTGATTCATCCATATGTTAAGTGCCCTGAAGTTTGTTCATTCTCCGCATACCCAGTGTGGCATTCCATTGTGTGGGTGTATGAGCACACATTTACCCACTCCTGTCTTGACAGGTATTTGAGTAGTTTCCAGCTTGGGACTAATACAAATACTTCTGTGATGAAGAGTCTGCTACATGATTTGGGGTGACTGTCTGTACACATTTCTGCTGGGTTTCTTAGATTATGCATATGGCCCTGCTTTAACAGATACTACTGCCAGCTTTTGACAGATTCACTTAAAAGTCACTGAACACTGATGTTAAAAAGTAAAACATAAATAAACCCTATTCCAAAAGCAAGCAAGCCAGCAAGTTTGGTTAGCCTCTGAACTCTGAACTCTCAAGAATCAAGTATGAAACATATCTGTAGGAAAAAAAAAGTATCCACATAAATAGAATAAAATATTTTCAGTTTTTATATTTCAAACAAGTTTCATTGGAGGCTACTTTATAAATGATTGACTTTCAAGAAAGGCATTTTTAACAGTGTAGGTGATGTATTCTAAATTTTGACTTTGTGAATAATGGGGAGAGTGGTTACTGGGCAAGCAGCAGCTTTTGGAAGGCCCTTTCACCATATAACATGTCAGAATAACAGATGGCATACACTGTAAAGAAAATTAATTTAAATAAGTCAGGTAAAAACCCACCTTTCTTGAAAGAAAAGATATTTTGTATAAGAAGTTCATCTTATTTATTGCCTACCTGGACAGGTAATGTATTCAGGTTTTTCCAATCTATTCCTTTGTGATAAAACAGACCTTAAACACTCATCATAAGTGCTACCACTCCTCAAGTCCTCCTTCACTTAATGTGTTCTTACATTTATCACTTAATTGTAGAATTCTGTGTTTCTAATTTTAAAAATTGGTTTTCTTTTTTTTTATTATTATGCCAAGTGTGGTAAACTTTTCATTGTAAGCAATGATAGAAGCCTTGAAAAAATATGGCAATATTATTTCTATGATTCTTTAATGTGATATATTACCTGTGTGTGGTGCTTCTCTGCCTTAACTACAGACTCATAAATTTAAAATGTGTTGGTGTTTAAACATTTTGTTTCATTTTATAAAATTTTACATTGTCCAATTTTCAGTCACAGATATTAAAACATGCAATGCTTCTCCTTACAATAAAAGACCTTGGAAAAACAAACATCACTTACACCATGTTGACAACCATTTCACATGCTAGGGTTAGAGTTTATTGACCTTCAAAACACTGAATATACCCTTCTCATCAGAGACTTTATATAAGAACATCTCCACTGATGATTTAAATGTATGCAAAGTTACCAACATTAGGGTTTGTATTTGTGTGGGTGTATAGGCGTGTGTATAACCCTATGTTCTGACACATAAATTCTAGTACAGATATATTATACATGCGCACATAATGGCTCAATAAATGTGGATGTTATTAGTCATTAACTCAAGAGACATTTTTAGTTTTCTATTGTGCTCAATGCTCTGTGCTAAATACTTGAGAGTGACAAGGGTGAGTACAACAAATAACATAAGGCCTAGAAAGGAATGTAATACATGCACACAGTGAATGTAAGTTACAAAATGATATGAGCCATGAGAAAGGTACATAGCAATATTCATTTTATGAGGGTAGTGTTGTATTTTATGAAGATGAGGATTATGGGAGGATGATTTAAAAAAAAATGATGTGAGTTTTGGAAATGATGGGTAGAAATTGGACTTGTGGACACGTGAGATGGGCATTATATGCGAGAGAGCAATATATGAAGCCAGGACACGGGAGCAGTCTAGTTTGATGGAGATATAAAGCATAGTAAGGGGAGGAATAATAGGTAGAAATGTACTGTGTCACTTCAATTCTGACCTGTGAAAATTGGTCACCCCAATTCAGGGTCCTAAATGCATAGGATATTTCTAATAGATTCACATAATTTCTCTAAATCTCTATTTACACATCTGTAAAATAATCAAGCTGAAATAAATCAACTGGTTTCTAAACACCAAATTTATGGAGCCAGCTGTAAATTCATGTTATGGATAGTATATGATAGGTATTTACTTATATACACATATAAAACCTTTCCATTCAAAGCTGATATGGTCCTCTACTCCAGTAAATAAATATATTTGTGAAAATAGAGTCATAAAATTGTCTTTTAAACTGTGTGCTTTTAAAGACAAAATTATTATCATTTTGGATGACATAATTTTTCACTCAGAAAAGTAAATGAAACTGGAAAAAATAGTAAAAGAAAAATGGATAAATGAATAGAGAAATCAGAAATATGGCTGGGGAAAAATGTATACATATGGAAACAAATTAGATGATATGATTATAAAGGTACTTGCATTTATAATTTCTAGGATTAAAAAATCTTAAGAATACTTTCAACAAAGCATGTAAAATATCTATATGAAGCAAAATTTAAAAGACTAATAAAAGAAAGTAGCATCACCTCCACCTCATTCTTTTGGTTGAAACAGTCATAGAGCAAGAAAATAGAGACCATACTGTCTTCTTAGGTAGGTACGCTGAACCTCATAAAAATGGAAACATTTTCTCTGAAAAATCCAACAGTATTATTTTTGAACCAGACAAGCTAATTCTGATATTATAATGGGAAAAAAAATTTCAAGCAATAATTTCTAAGAACATTCTGATTAAAACTGTATTGAGAGGGTATATCCTTTCAGAAGATGTCAAACCACAGTTATTAAATGCAATTTCACTTGAATGTGGATAAACATATCATAAGAACAAATGAAAATGTCCAAAATGGGATAGATTTAAGGTCCTTAAATATATGATAAGGGTACAAAACTAGTGGGGTGAATATAAATTTTCCTAAATGATATTGGAAACAGAGTGATCAGCAGTAAAAATGTATTTATAAGATAAATTTTAAATAAAAATAAATTACATGTAGCTCAAAGATTTGAACATACAAAAAGAATGGTACCTGAAGAAAAAATGTTAATTTTAAAAGGTAATTTTGGAATAAAAAAAAGGCATTTCTAAATATAAAACAAAGAACCATGAAGATATAAATTAGACTTGAGAACAAATGTCTTTTAATTTACTCTGTACGAAAACATTATTACAAAAACAAACTGGGAAGGGGTGCCTGGATGGCTCAGTCTATTAAGCGGCCAACTGCAGAGCCTGCTTGGGATTCTTTCACTCTCCCTTTTCCTCTGCTCCTCCCCCACTTGTGTTCTCTCTCTTTCTCTCTCTCTCATTTTCTCTCTCTCAAAATAAATAAACTTTAAAAAAAAATGTGGGGGGAATCACTTGCAAAAGGACTAATTTCCTTTACATATATGGCAGGTTAAATGTGGCTGTAAATTTGTTAACATTCCTTCTTTCAGACGTATAATTTCCTCTCCCCTTCATGTTGGGTTTACCAGTGAAGATTTTGATCCTAGAGTTAAGCAAAAGTGGTGCTATGTCTATCCCAGGCTTGTCTTTAAAATGATCCATAGGGGCGGCTGGGTGGCGCAGTCGGTTAAGCGTCCGACTTCAGCCAGGTCACGATCTCGCGCTCAGCGAGTTCGAGCCCCGCGTCAGGCTCTGGGCTGATGGCTCAGAGCCTGGAGCCTGCTTCCGATTCTGTGTTTCCCTCTCTCTCTGCCCCTCCCCCGTTCATGCTCTGTCTCTCTCTGTCCCAAAAATAAATAAAACATTGAAAAAAAAATAAATAAAAAAAAAATAAAATGATCCATAGTTTCTGCCTTTATCAGTTGGACCCCTTAGGCCACTAATCTAAGGAAGCCCATGTTTTTCGCACTGAAATACCACATTGAAAGAAGGATGCTTGACTAGCCTACAGCTGCTTATGTGAGTAAGGAAGAATTCACATGATGTTAGTCTCAGCTATTATCTGACTGTCATTAATGCGGAGATTATTTTGGATTATCTAGGCTGGCCTCATATAATCAATAGGTCCTTAAAAGTAGAAGAGGAGGATAGGAAAGTGAGTGACAGAAATGAAATTAAAAAAAAAAAAAAAAAACAAAAAACAGGAGATAGTTAAAGCAAGAGAGAGACCCAATCTATAATGACTGGGTTTGAAGATGGAAGAAAGGGATCATGAGCCAAGGAATGTGGGTAGCCTGTAGACTGGGAATGGCCCTCAGCTGACAGTCAACAAGGTAACAGTGAACTTAGTCTTATAACTGAGATAAACTTGTAAATTGAGAGATTTAATTCTTCCAACAACTTAGTATAGTTCTATTGAGACCTTAATTGACATTCACTGAATACTCCATGCAACAATAATAGAATACACATTCTTATCAATCTCATGGAACATTCACCATGATAAACAACATTCTGGGTGATAAAACACATATTAACAAATTAAAAGAATAGAAATAATACAAAGTATGTTTTCAGACCATAATATAATTAAGCTATGAAACAGTATCAGAGTGACAACTGGAAGACCCACAAATATTTAAAAATTAAATAACACATTTCTTAACCATACTGAAAATATAAAGCACTCTACATGCTGAATAATGTTTGGCTGTTTCCTATTTCTGCTAAGAAAGAAAATGATCTCATGTTGAACTTCAGCTATAAATTAGAATTTCTTTATGGTAAATTTTATAACCATAGAATAGTATAATCTCATCAAGAGAGTTATTAGGAATGCTATATTTCCTCTTTGTGCAAAGATATGTTTCTTGGGACTAGAGATTAGAATGTTCTATTATAATATTATTTGCTATTGTCTCTCCATAAAAATTGTCTACTATAGTGAAATCACTCAAGTATATATTTTTTCATATTAGACTAATTTTTATCAACCCAAATCGTAATTTAAATCTATTATATTTTAAAAATTGAAACATCTTCTAATATTTTGAATATTAAATATTAGTAAAGCCCCTCATTTCCATTTCATATGCTAAGATTAATTTTGGAGAAGGTAGTTTCTTCAATGGAAAATCACAATAATCTCTTTCAATGAATAGTGAAATTTAGAGATAATAATTGACCTTTAGGCTTAATCCCAAATTCTTTAAAATTAAGAAGTTTCACTGGAAAGAAAATGTTATGATAAAATACTTTTTGAAAACTGTCCTCCAAAAGTTAACACACAAAAACTTACCCCATAGTTTAAGCAATCAGTATGGGAATAGAATAGAATACAATATTTTATTTTTTTTTAATTTTTTTTAAGTTTATTTATTTTTGAGACAGAGAGAGACAGAGCATGAACAGGGGAGAGGAAGAGAGAGAGGGAGACACAGAATCGGAAGCAGGCTCCAGGCTCCGAGCCATCAGCCCAGAGCCTGACACGGGGCTCAAACTCACGGACCGCGAGATCGTGACCCGAGCTGAAGTCGGATGCTTAACGACTGAGCCACCCAGGCACCCCTAGAATACAATATTTTAAAAAGTGTATGTAATGTATATTATAATAAAAACAAATTGAAAAATATATTTTTTTACTTTACTAAGGTTTATTTAGGCTACAGATAACTCTCACAATTTCAAATGGATATTTAATCGTACTAACTTCCAAAATTAAAATGTAATTATAATTACATCATTTTGATTGTGATTATTACATATTATCCTCATACTTGTATCAAAAATCAAAATATGGTACTAGCAATGAGAAAGATAAATTTACTAATGAAGATTAGCTTTGTTTCTTTTCTGAGAATGCCTAACAATGTAATTAATTGAAACTGAAAACTACAAGCTGTGCCTTTTCAGCAGCTCCTAGGTAGACAAAAAAATGGTTGTGTTTTTGGCAAAACATTCTGACATATAAGGATATATTTAAAGGTATCAAAACCATGGTAATCAATATATCCATGAATATGGAGTGACAGTGTAGCCTCGTAAAATCAAATGGCCTGAATTTTAGAAGAAAATTTTCTAGGTAATTATTTCTATCAGATCATTATAACATAGGAAATAATTTATTCTATTTGATATTATTATTTCCCATCTACAAAATCTTCATTCTGCGATTCCCAGGGAACATATTCTAACAATGGAAAGTATTGAACAGCCCTAAAGTTAATAGCATCTTTTACAGATATTAAATATGTCTTTGCATGTTGCCATTTTCTATTAAAAAAATAGAACTGTATTTTATTTTCTCTTGAGGGCCATTATAGATAGTTGAAAATAAAAGTTCTATGAGATCATCATAGATGTAATTTTAGGTACATTTGGGACAATCAGAGAATTATTCAATGAACAGTGAATCAACACTGTGCCATCAGAAGATGGATTCAAGAAACAGTAGTATCTCATTAGTAAGTCCAGGATAACCTCCATATAGAGCACTTTGGGGTGTTTTTCTAATGGAAATTAAAACAATTTAAAGTTGGGGCGCCTGGGTGGCGCAGTCGGTTACGCGTCCGACTTCAGCCAGGTCACGATCTCGCGGTCCGTGAGTTCGAGCCCCGCGTCGGGCTCTGGGCTGATGGCTCAGAGCCTGGAGCCTGTTTCCGGTTCTGTGTCTCCCTCTCTCTCTCTGCCCCTCCCCCGTTCATGCTCTGTCTCTCTCTGTCCCAAAAATAAATAAACGTTGAAAAAAAAAATTTAAAAAAAAAAAAAAAAAAAAAAATTTAAAGTGAATTTTAACAAATGAATAAATTAATGGGCTAATTTATAGTAACAGAAGCTAAATAAGTTACTCACCACTTCTGTTCTACCAAAAAGAAACTTTGAAAGACATTATTAACTAATATTAACTAATCATTTATCAAACTACATACACTGACATAGGTAATGTTGTATTCGGTTTTCTAAAGTAAACCTCTTTTCAAGGAAAACAGTTGTAAAGCCATGCTTTTATATAAAATTCACTACTAAAAAGCATAAAACTAAGTATTTTATCCTAATAATTTTAGCTAAAAATAAGAGCAATCTAATAACTTTTGAATTATAAATTTTTGAACCAGAGACAAATTGTCCTTACTAGAATTTAATAATAACTGTGATTACCATAATGAACTCTCAGTTCACAGGAGCTAATTAATGTTTTAACTATTCTATGTGGAATGAGCACAAAAGTCCAAAGAAAGGGCTTGGATTAAAGCCAGTTTTTGCACACACTGCCTATGTATCTTTGCGCAAATCATTTAACCTTGTGAAATTCGAGAAAGTTTTCATTATTTCTTTTAAAAATTTACACCTTGAACATACAACAGGAAAGTCAAATAAACCTATTTGAATTGGAAAGGCTGAAATTGTTTTGATGCATAAGGTATTCTGCTTATAATGCTAGCCAGCTCAATACACTCAAGGTCAGTAGAAAGGCCACAATTCTCACAGCATTATGATTTCTATTTTAAATTACCTTTGTAATCACAGTCTTACTTTATTAGTCCCTGTGACAAAAAGTCCCATCTCCTTTCCAAAAATGTTCATCTTTTGTCCTTATATGATAAAATGTGTTCAGGTTAGAGGTAACAGCATTTTTCCTAATTCAGTGTAGAAAACAGGACCATGCTGCCATTGTAAGAACTCTAATGTGGCATTGGCAATGTCAAAAGGTATTCCTGAAGAACCCCAATGCAAGCTAAGTGGCTAAGTGGAAGGAACAGGAAGCCAACACACAAAAGAATGTGCTTCAGGGATAGGGTTGACCCCTTTGTAAGACCTCAGAGATACTCAGAAATATTGGGAAGGAATAAATGGCATTTCCTGGGGGTTCTAATCCTGCCTAAGCAGATAAAACACTACAGTAACTGGAATTTAAGTGGGATTGTTCAGAGTACCCTCAGCTAAGCATCAAGTTTCCCCAAGAGTACCATGTAACTAGAAAGTTGAGGGAGGATCCTCTACTACTCACATAACTCATGTTACTAGATTGGATATTTGGATGGAGAGAAGATGATAGAATGGAAATCTTAAAGATAAATATAATTATTCATATAACACTTTTCTGGTTCAAATCAAGGACAGATTTATTTAAAGCAATTTCTGCATGAAAATTTACCTAAGAATCTCTATTGAAGAAGATATTACTTTACACTGTGAATTATATCATCTGTAATCAGTATAAAAAGCTGTCCATGGTCTAGATATTTTAATGTGTTTAACTTCCTGGCCTTTAAATCAAGATACTTTGCTTGCCCATCCACCTTTTTGGGTACATGAATAATTGGTCTTTGAGGCTTAAAATTAGTAAGACTGGGAAATGGCTTATGAAAAAGTGTCTGAATTACATTGCACTTTTTAAAAATCCACTCTGAAATTTTAACATCTATTTTTTATCCAACAAAAGTTAATTTGACTTAACAGACTTTCTCAACCTATAAATACCCTAGATAATTGATGTACTAGACTGATTTATACTTTAATGTGAATTATTCAAATAAATTTGTCAGATTGCCTAAAACTCATCTTCTGTAACTGTATGTTTCTCCCCAACAGTATAAGCTCTTTAAAGGAAGAGTCTATGTCTTATATATCTTTGTTGCCCTGGTATTGAGCAGAGTTTCTGGCACATATATATTTCTTGAAGAATTAACACAGAAGGGAATTATTTGGAGGAGGAAGATGGAGGCATAGGAGGGTGCTGGGCTCACCTCATCCTGCTGATCACTTAATTCCACCCATACCTGCCTAAATAACCCAGAAAACTGCCAGAAGACTAGCAGAATAGACTCTCTGGAGCCAAGTGTAGACAAGAGGCCAAAGGAAGAGGGTAGGAAGGGTGGAGAGGCGGTGTGCACTACGTGGACTGGCAGGAGGGAGCCAGGGTGGTGGAGGGGCAGCTCGCCCGGCAAGGCAGAGCCCCTGAGTCTGGCTTGCAAAAGCAGAGTGGTCAGACTCCATGAGTTCTGACAGCCAGCGGGACTTAACATCTGGAATGTTAAAAGTCAACAGCTCTGCCCAGAGAGAAGCAGGGCGAGAGGACACCGGGAGGGAGAGGTGCTGAGCCCTGGAAGACAGAGTTCAGCTTGGTGGCAGGGAACAAAGGTGCTGGCCAGCGCCATCTCCTTCTCCTATCCCCCAGCCAAAATCCCAAAGGGAACCAGTTCCTGTCACTGAACTTTCTTGCACCCCACAAACCCCCAATGCTGTGCTTTTGTAGCTCCATCCCTCCAACAGGTCTGCCTCCCTCCCGGTGCTACAGGGCCCCTCCCAGGGGACCTCCGATGGCAAAGTGAGCTACGCCTGCCCCTCCCGCCCCTGTGCACCTTGTGGATCCACCCCAGCTGATATTTCAGATCCCATCCAGGCAGCACCCAAGCTTGGCAGTGTGCAAGTAGCCCAGACAGGGGCCACACCACTCCACAGTGAGTCCTGCCCATGGGAGAGGGGAAGATAAGGTACACACCAGTCTGACTATGGCCCCAGTGGTGGGCTGGAAGCAGATATCCGGTCTGACTGCGGCCCCGCCCAAGAACACAAGTTACTCTGGACAGCACAGGGGAAGTGCCCTGCAGGTTGGAGCCACTGCAGGGACTACCCAAATGATGAAATGGAAGAATTCTCCTCAAAAGTAACTCCAGGAAGTAGCGACAGCTAACGAATTGATCAAAAATGATTTAAGCAATATAACGGAACAAGAATTTAAGAAAAAGAATCATAAAATTAATCACTGGGCTTGAAAAAAACATAGAGGACAGCAGAGAATCTATTGATACAGAGATCAAGGGACTAAAAAATAGTCATGAGGAGCTAAAAAAAAGCTATAAATGAGGTACAAAATAAAATGGAGGTGGCCATAGCACAGATTGAAGAGGCAGAGGAGAGAATAGGTGAATTAGAAGATAACATTATGGAAAAAGAGGAAGCTGAGAAAAAGTGAGAGAAAAAAATCCAGGAGTATGAGGGGAGAATTAGAAAACTAAGTGATGCAATCAAACGGAACAATATCCGTATAATAGGAATTCCACAAGAGGAAGAGAGAGAGAAATGGGCTGAAGGTGTACTTGAACAAATCACAGCTGAGAACTTCCCTGATCTGGGGAAGGAAAAAGGCATTGAAATCCAAGAGGCACAGAGAACTCCTTTCAGATGTAACTTGAATCAATCTTCTGCACAACATATCATGGTGAAACTGGCAAAATACAAGGATAAAGAGAAAATTCTGAAAACAGCTAGGGGTAAAGATGCTCTAACTTATAAAGGGAGACCCATAAGACTAGTGGCAGATCTATCTACTAAACTTAGCAGGCCAGAAAGGAATGGCAGGAAATCTTCAATGTGATGAACAGGAAAAATATGCAGCCAAGAATCCTTTATCCAGCAAGTCTGTCATTCAGAATAGAAGGAGAGAGAAAGGTCTTCCCAAACAAGCAAAAAAATGAAGGAATTCATCACCACTAAACCAGCCCTACAAGAGATCCTAAGAGGGATTCTGTAAGTGAAAAGCTGCAAGGACCACAAAGTACCAGAGACATCGCTACAAGCATGAAAACTAAAGACATCACAATGACTCTAAACCCATATCTTTCTATAATAACATTGAATGTAAATGGACTAAATGTGCCAACCAAAAGACATAGGGTATCAGAATAGATAAAAAAAAAAAAAAAAAAACAAGACCCATATATTTGCCATCAACAAGAGACTCATTTTAGACCTGAGGACACCTTCAGATTGAAAGTGAGGGGATGGAGAAATATCTATCATGCTACTGGAAGTCAAAAGAAAGCTGGAGTAGCCATACTGATATCAGACAAACTAGACTTTAAATTAAAGATGACTTTAATTTAAAAAAGACTTTACATTTAACAAGAGATGAAGAAGGGTATTATATAATAATTACAGTGTCTATCCATCAGGAAGAGCTAACAATTATAAATGTGTATGCACCAAATATGGGAACCCCCAAATATATAAAATAATTAATCACAAACATAAGCAACCTTATTGATAAGAATGAGGTAATTGCAGGGGACTTTAATACTCCACTTACAACAATGGATAGATCATCTAGACACAGGATCAATAAAGAAACAAGGGCCCTGAAGGATACATCGGATCAGATGGACTTGACAGATATATTTAGAACTCTGCATCCCAAAGCCACAGGATATACTTTTTTCTCGAGTGCACATGGAACATTCTCCAAGATACATCACATACTGGGTCACAAAACAGCCCTTCATAAGTATACAAGAATTGAGATCATACCATGCATACTTTCAGACCACAATGCTATGAAACTTGAAACAGGAAAAAGTCTAGAACCTCCAAAAGCATGGAGGCTAAAGGACACCCTACTAAAGAATGAATGGGTCAACCAGGCAATTAGATAAGAAATTAAAAAATATATGAAAACAAATGAAAATGGAAATACAACAATCCAAACCCTTTGGGATGCAGCAAAGACAGTCCTGAGAGGAAAACACATTGCAATCCAGGCCTATCTCAAGAAATAAGAAAAATCCCAAATACAAAATCTAGCAGCACACCTAAAGGAAATAGAAGCAGAACAGCAAAGACACCTCAAACCCAGCAGAAGAAGAGAAATAGTAAAGATCAGAGCAGAGATAAACAATACAGAATATGAAAAAAACAGTAGAGAAGGTCAATGAAACCAAGTGTTGTTTTTTTGAAAAAATAAGCAAAATTGATAAACCTCTAGCCAGGCTTCTCAAAAACAAAAGGAAGATGACCCAAATAGATAAAATCACGAATGAAAATGGAACTATTAAACCAATCCCTCAGAAATACAAGCAATTATCAGGATATACTATGAAAAATTATATGCCAACAAACTGGACGACCTGGAAGAAATGGACAAATTCCTAAGCACCTACACACTTCCATAACTTAAACAGGAAGAAATAGAAAACTTGAACAGACCCATAACCAGCGAAGAAATTGAATCAGTTATCAAAAATCTCCCAACAAATAAGAATCTAGGACCAGATGGCTTCCCTGGGGAATTCTACCAGACATTTAAAGTAGAGATAATACCTATCCTTCTCAACCTGTTCCAAAAAATAGAAAGGGAAGGGAAACTTCCAGACTCATTCTATGAAGCCAGCATTACTTTGATTCCTAAACCAGATAGAGACCTAGCAAAGAAAAGAGAACTACAGGCCAATATCCCTCATGAATATGGATGCAAAAATTCTCAATAAGATACTATCAAATCAAATTCAACAGCATATAAAAAAAAATTATTCACCATGATCAAGTGGGATTCATTCCTGGGCTGCAGGGCTGGTTCAACATTCGCAAATCAATGTGATACATCACATTAATAAAAGAAAGATAAGAACCATATGATCCTGCCAATCAATGCAGAAAAAGCATTTGCCAAAATTCAGCATCCTTTCTTAATAAAAACCCTTGAGGAAGTCGGGATAGAAGGAACATACTTAAACATCATAAAAGCCATTTATGAAAAGCCCACAGCTAATATCATCCTCAATGGGGAAAAATTGAGAGCTTTCCTCCTGAGATCAGGAACACGACAGGGATGTCCACTCTCACCACTGTTGTTTACATAGTGTTGGAAGTTCTAGCATCAGCAATCAGAGAACAAATGGAAATCAAAGGCATCAAAATTGGCAAAGATGAAGTCAAGATTTCACTTTTTGCAGATGACATGATATTATACATGGAAAACCCAATAGACTCCACCAAAAGTCTGCCAGAACTGATACACGAATTCAGCAGTCACAGTATACAAAATCAAAGTACAGAAATCAGTTGCATTCTTATACACTAACAATGAAGCAACAGAAAGACAAATAAAGAAACTGATCCCATTCACAATTGCACCAAGAAGCATAAAATACCTAGGAATAAACCTAGCCAAAGATGTAAAGGATCTGTATGCTGAAAACTATAGAAAGCTTATGAAGGAAATTGAAGAAGATACAAAGAAATGGAAAAACATTCCATGCTCATGGATTGGAAGAATGACTATTGTTAAAATGTCAACACTACCCAAAGCTATCTACACATTCAATGCAATCCCAATCAAAATTACACCAGAATTCTTCTTGAACTAGATTAAGCAATCCTAAAATTTGTATGGGACCACAAAAGACCCCGAACAGCCAAAGTAATTTTGAAGAAGACCAAAGCGGGAGGCCTCACAATCCCAGACTTTAGCCTCTACTACAAAGCTGTAATCATCAAGACAGCATGGTATTGGCACAAAAACAGACACATAGACCAATGGAATAGAATAGAAACCCCAGAATTAGACCCACAAAAGTATGGCCAACTAGTCTTTGACAAAGCAGGAAAGAACATCCAATGGAAAAAAGACAGTCTCTTGAACAAATGGTGCTGGGAGAACTGGACAGCAACATGCAGAAGAATGAAACTAGACCACTTTCTTACATCATACACAAAAATAAACTCAAAATGGATGAAGGATCTGAATGTGAGACAGGAAACCATCAAAACCCTAGAGGAGAAAGCAGGAAAAAACCTCTCTGACCTCAGCCACAGCAATTTCTTACTTGACACATCTCCAAAGGCAAGGGAATTAAAAGCAAAAATGAACTATTGGGACCTCATCAAGATAAAAAGCTTCTGCACTCCAAATGAAACAATCAATAAAACTAAAAGGCAACCAACAGAATGGGAAAAGATATTTGCAAATGACATATCAGACAAAGGGCTAGTATCCAAAATCTATAAAGAGCTCACCAAACTCCACACCCGAAAAACAAATAATCCAGTGAAGAAATGGGCAGAAGACATGAATACACACTTTTCAAAAGAAGACATCCAGATGGCCAACAGGCACATGAAAAGATGCTCAACGTTGCTCCTCATCAGGGAAATACAAATCAAAACCACACTCAGGTATCACCTCACGCCAGTCAGAGTGGCCAAAATGAACAAATCAGGGGACTATAGATGCTGGCGAGGATGTGGAGAAACGGGAACCCTCTTGCACTGTTGGTGGGAATGCAAATTGGTGCAGCCGCTCTGGAAAGCAGTGTGGAGGTTCCTCAGAAAATTAAAAATAGACCTACCCTATGACCCAGCAATAGCACTGCTAGGAATTTATCCAAGGGATACAGGAGTACTGATGCATAGGGGCACTTGTACCCCAATGTTCATAGCAGCACTCTCAACAATAGCCAAATTATGGAAAGAGCCTAAATGTCCATCAACTGATGAATGGATAAAGAAATTGTGGTTTATATACACGATGGAATACTATGTGGCAATGAGAAAAAATGAAATATGGCCCTTTGTAGCAACGTGGATGGAACTGGAGAGTGTAATGCTAAGTGAAATAAGCCATACAGAGAAAGACAGATACCATATGGTTTCACTCTTATGTGGATCCTGAGAAACTTAACAGGAACCCATGGGGGAGGGGAAGGAAAAAAAAAAAAGAGGTTAGAGTGGGAGAGAGCCAAAGCATAAGAGACTGTTAAAAACTGAGAACAAACTGAGGGTTGATGGGGGGTGGGAGGGAGGGGAGGGTGGGTGATGGGTATTGAGGAGGGCACCTTTTGGGATGAGCACTGGGTGTTGTATGGAAACCAATTTGTCAATAAATTTCATAAAAAAAAAAATAAATAAAAAAAAATAAAATCAATAGTACCAGTTGATAGATACATAAATGTAACAAGGTGATTTTTTTGTTTTGTATATTAGAGCCAGTATTCATGTATTCAAAATTATAAAACAAATACTTTAAGATAAATATTTAAAAGTTACATGTGTAAATTAGATATGTCTTTTAAGGTGGCTACCTGGAATGCTTATACTTGTATGTCAGTGCAGTGGTGTTTTAAGACCAAAGTATATGCTATAGCTTATCTAATTCCTATCTAACAGATAACTTTGAGTTAATTTTTTACTATTGCCAAAATGTATTGCCTCCATTGCAGGCAGTCTTGGTAATACGTGCATATTAGCCCTATTCTAAAAGCTTATTAAGGATAAATGCTGCTTTTTTCTCATGTCTTCACATCCTGTGCAATATCTAAGGGTAATGCACGCGACAAATGCTGAATAAATACTTTCTAAAACCTAAGTTGTTCAAGCTGTGAAGGCAATTTTCACAGACTAATTTCAAAATGTTTAAAGTAATGGCAGCATCATTGGAATAAATGCAAAGCTTCCACACTGACGATTTGGCATGGGCAGCATTCATTTGGATGTCTAAATTCTGGCACGTTTTTTGGAACCAGAAAGAAGTTTCATTACTCTGACATGGATTTGGCCAAAATCAATGCAAAAGGAGTCCAATCCGGGGGATGAGTCATGGCAGTCAAAGGCAGTGATGCAATAACATTCCAATTCAAGCAAATATCACTGTGAATTTGGATCTTTAACAGTAATCAGAGGTATGGCATGGTCTAGTCTCAGAAAAAAAACAGTTTTAGAAGAACCCAAAATAGTGTCTGACCATGCACACTGGAAAGATTTCACTGCCATTAAGATCTTCACATTGGCTTAAGAACTAAGGCAAACACTCAGGCACTTAGTGTAAAGTGTAAAAAAAATAAAAATAAAAATAAAATCTTTATTCCAAGGCAATGGATTTATTTAGAATTGATTCCCTAAATACTAGAGTTAATGGCAGCAACTTTAATTCAAGGCCGCATAGTGTGGTCAACCAAGGCTTGGGTAACACTTTCTGCTGAGGTTAGGATTAGTTTAGGAATTCAGTGCATAGCATTACCACCTGCCTAATGTTCCCAACTAAGTTGGTCTAGAGCCATCCAACAGTAAGTTCTATGCTGATGGAAATGTTCTAATACACTGTCCAATATGGAACTCACTACCCACATGTGACTATTAAGCATTTGATATATGGCTAGTATGACTTTGGAACTGAATGCTTAATGTTATTTGATTATATTTAACTTAAATATAAAAATTCACGTGTCTTAAAGCACCTAGGTGACTCGGTTGAGCATCTGACTTCAGCTCAGGTCATGATCTCATGGTTCCTGGGTTTAAGCCCCGCATTGGGCTCTGTGCTGACAGCTCGGGGCCTGGAGTCTGTTTTGGATTCTGTGTCTCCGTCTCTCTCTCTCTCTCTGCCCCTCCTTGGCTCACATTATCTCTCTCTTAAAAATAAATAAACATTAAAAAATTTTTTTAAAAAGCCATGTGTCTACATGCTACCTTATTGAACAGCCAGGTCTATAGAAGGTAGTTACCACACTACCATCTTTCAGTTAAATCTAGCTCACCAACAATTTTTGTAAATCAAGATAAGGGAGATGTGGTATATATATAAAATGGAATGTTACATAGCCATAGAAAAAGATGACATTGTGCCATTTGCAAAATCATAAATGGACTTAGGGTATATTATGCTGAGTGTAATAAGTCAGAGTGAGAAAGATGAATACCATATGATTTCACTCATAGATGGGATCTAAAACAAACAAACAAAAACCAGTATTAGACCTATAAACACAGAGAACAAACTGATGATTGCCAGAGGGGAGGGCAGCAGAGGGATGAAGAAAATGTGTGAAGGGGAGTAGGAGAATCAGGCTTCCAGTTATGGAACAAATAAATCACAGAAATACAAGGCACAGGGTATGGAATATAGTCAGTCATATTGTAATAGTGTTCCTATGGTGATAGATGACAGCTACACTTGTGGTGAGCACAACATAACATATAAAACTTGTGGAATCATGATGTTGTACACATGAAACTAATATAACACTGTGTATCGACTGTATTCAAACAAAAATTAAATCAAGGATTTTTATTTTATTTACAGCCACATACATTTGTTTACATATTGTCTATGCTCCTTTTGCACTACATCAGGGCTGAGTAATTGGAGCTGAGACCAGAGGACTCAGAGAGTGTAAAATACGTACTATTTGGCCCTTCAACAAAAACATTTGCCAGCTTCTGGTCTAGAGCGAGCCAGATTTATAGCCTCACTTTAGTTCACCCGATTGATGAGCTGTAAATGGCCCAATCAAGGCAAGAACAAAAAGTTAGAGGGCATTTGGAAAATATCCAGACTTCATCTATCCTATAATTTTGTTAAGCTCCAACTTTAATTGTAGCTACATGTTTAGGCTAGAAGAAGAGAGCGAAGGTTCTTGAAGGCAGATATAATGTAGGACTATGAGGGCAGAGGTAATGTAATGTCTCATTTATCTTTGCATATTTCACAGTATTTAATACCAGCCTAGAGAAATGTTAATCAAATTGAAGAGATATATGCCTATCTCCAAAATGACTAGACCCAAACTAGACAGCAAATGTGATAAAAAGTACACTTTTCCTTAAGTGGACAGGGTTTTATATCCATTACTTTCAAAATGTATTTTTTTGGTATAGAGGATCACTGACACCATAGTTTAAATCAAAAGCGAGTTGTTTAGTTTGTCATGTTTGCTATATTTGTAAGTTGCAAACATTAATCATATTCACTAGCCGAATTTGAATTATAGTTAATTTTAGCAACAAATCAGGATTTTGGAAAAGAAAGTCTCTCTTCACTTTAAAAAGAATTTGGTATAAATATCAAATCACTATGTTTTACACCTGAAACTACTATGATGTTGTATATCAATTACACTTCAAAAATTTTTAAAAAATAGTTTATATGTCATTTAAAAAAAGAATTTGGGATTACTCTGTAAATTTGGGAGGAAAAAAACTTTCACATTGATGCATAGAGATGACATATGCACCATTATAATATTTTCAAGAATAACATTCATGAGGGGGTAAAAAATGAGACCAATTCCTCAACAGTAGCATGAAGACATTCAGTCCAGATGACCAGTCCAGTGCAAGGGACAACAGTCAAATTACTCATTGTATATGTTGTTCCTTCAATAGACACAGAAATATCTAAGTGATGTTGGAGCTCAAGAAGCTGAATGAAGTATGGAGGAAAAAAATTGTCCATTTGTTGATCAGAAAACAGATGTTAACAGGCTAAAAGCTGACAAGGCCAAGGTAGAAAGTTTGGCCTCTAGTTCTGGAACTGTACTTATGCCAGAGAGGAGTTTGGGTACTTAAGAAATGAAAAATAGAGTATATCAATATCTATAAACTATATTAAGATTGAAATAATCTGATGTAACTAGGAATGTATAATATTTCTGTAAATATATGTACTTTAGACCACAAAGCCTAAAGGATATGCTTCAAGATATCCAAATGCCTAGGGGCACCTGGGTGGCTAGGTCGGTTAAGTGTTCTACTTCGGCTCAGGTCATGATCTCACGGTTCATGAGTTCAAGCCCCACATGGGGCTCTGTGCTGACAGCTCAGGGCCTGGTGCCTGCTTTGAATCTTGTGTCTCCCTCTCTCTTTACCTCTCCTCCATTCATGAGTGCTCTCACTCACTCTCTCTCTCTCTCTCTCTCTCTCTCTCTCAAATATAAACATTAAAAAATTTTAAAAAAAAGGTATCCAAATGTCTTGTTTGAAGAGTAGACCCAGGGTCAGTGAAAAGGCTCTGTCTAAATTCCTTTTAAAATATATAGGGTGGGGGGGACACATAAAATAAGAAAATAAATATCTAGAAAAGTAAAACAGGAAACTAGAAATTCTTTGGCCAAGATATTTGGAATCCTCTCCTCCGGTGGTAGGGAAGACACACACACACAGACACACACACACACACACACACACACACACACACACACACACATTAAAACCAATTCCTCAACATTCCAACGCCACTTCCTCAGCTAACATTTTATGCAATGAATTAAATGCAGTGAAATTT
Organism: Lynx canadensis; assembly: GCF_007474595.2. NCBI lineage: Eukaryota > Metazoa > Chordata > Mammalia > Carnivora > Felidae > Lynx > Lynx canadensis. Next base: position 68,117,281 of record NC_044306.2, read on the forward strand.
TCAATGGAATAATATTTTTTCACTCCATCAAAATATTCATTCATTACTCTTTTAACAAATACTTACTGAGCATCTACCCTGTGCCAAACACTTTCTGAGATGCCTAGAATACAGCATTTAACAAAACATTGCCTCTTCCTTCATGGAATTTACATTCTATTTAGGGAGAGGAGATTTTACTATTTCTATAAGTATCTAGCAATAATCTATTACTAAAACACCAGCACAGTCAGCAAATAGTAATTCCAGGGTTATTAGTGTTGTTTACTAAACATTTCTGCTTTCCACCCACTGCATGCACATGAAAAAATTGTCCTTCCTTTCCCTCCTGAGGCTTCTTTGGTCATGTCACTATCTTAGGTGGAAGAGATCTCAATCTGAATCTCAGTGAGGATGACACAAAGCAAGGTCTCTAAGCTGAATGGTGATCTAACTGTATTGTGAGTGAAAAATAAACTTTTGGTGTCTTTACGGTAAGCAACTATAACCCAGGGGTCAAATCCAGCTCACCATCTGTTTTTGTAAATAAAATCATGCCCATTAGATTATATACTGTCCATGGCTGCTTTCACATGGCAAGGCCTGATTTGAATAGTTGTAGCAGAGTAACTACTCAGAACAGCTACTCAGGGAAACTGCTATGGCCCACAAAGCTTAAAGTATTTACCATCTTGTCCTTTACAGTAAAAATTTGCTGACCCTATTTTAAGTCACTGAGATTAGGGTATTGTCTATTACCTTCACACAATCTAGCTGTTACAGGCTGAATTGCATTTCCCCACAACCCTCCATTCAAATGTTGAAGCCCTAATCCCCAGGGCCTTGGAATGTGACTGTATTTGGATACAAACTTTCAAAGAGGTGACTAAATTAAAATGAGGTTTTCAGGGTGGGCCCTAATCCAATCTGATTGACCTCCTTGTAAGAAGAGAAAATGGAACACACAAAGAGACGCAAAGAAATTAAACCATGTGAAGACACAGCAAGAAGGTAGCCATCTGCAAGCTAAGGAGACAGATCTCAGAGGATACCAAACCTGCTAACATCTTGAATTTCAACTTCTTGTCTCTAGAACTATGAAAAAATAAATTTGTGCTGTTTATGTCACAAAGTCTATGGTATTTTGTTATGGCAGCCCTAGAGAATTAATATACTTGTCTATCCTGACTGATGCAGAAATTGCTACTTAAATACCAGGTGTTGGTGGAAACAGCAACAAAATATGGTGACTGTATTTAATTTGCTAAATCAGCATATGCTACAGAATATGACAGAATTTGTTAATTAATTCAAACTACTGAATTTTTGCAGTACTTTTCATACTGTGTTATGATGGTGGTAATCATTTACTAATATAACTATCTATCATCTAGCTAGCTAGCTAATTATTTATTCTATTATTATATCTAGCTCCTAGGCTTTCTTAATCTATATCAAAAGTTGCTTTGTTTGATTTTGTTCTCTTAGCACATATATGATTTCATTGGTGAAAATTGTTCAAGTTGGAAAATAACACAACTCAGTCTGTTCCAAACAACCAGAATACATTGTTTGGCTAGTGTAAAATACAGTGTGGTTGTTTGATAACCCTGCAACTGATAGATAACAGTAAATGTTTGTTAGTACCTAGGGGCAAGGATTTTAAAGTTATTTTTCTTAGTTTGACTAAAAAAGGTAAAATGTGCAAAAACAGTTCAATATGGTTGTACTCATAAATATTCTTTATCAAGAAAATTCTCTGCATTTTGCTTCTTTTTTCTTCTTTTCTTATTTTGTTTTGAGGGCTGGTCTATCAACCCAGCCCCCGTTTGTGTTGTACAGTCCCAAATAGCCAACTCATATCCCAAGTTTTAAGGATATAATCCACTGCTAGACAATAATTTGACCATTTTGTGTTTTGCCTCAACTCAGTGCATTGTAGTGCTCTTCAAAGGGAAACACATTTACATAAATAAATGTATCTTTCGTTTCATATCAAAGAAAGTCAATCAGAGAAATTATATAGAGGAACAATTTTGTCTTTTAGCTCCTAATCATTGATGAACAGGATTTATCTTATTTATAATACTAACATGAAAGGCAAGACTTCCGGTAGATGAAAGAAAGCTAATTGTCTCAACAGAACACTTTGGAAGTGTAGGACCATGGGCTGACAGTGTAACTGGCTTTCCAAAGTCTCTCCAGATTTAAGGATTAGAACAGGGCATGTGCCAGTTTGCATTGTGAATTCAAAAAACACCAAAAAGCACTGCAAAGTGTAGTTTTAGCAATACATGTTCTTTTTTTTATTTTTGTTTACATTTATTTATTTTTGAGAGAGAGAGAGAGACAGAGAGTGTGCGAGTGGGAGAAGGGCAGAGAGAGAAGGAGACACAGAATCCCAAGAAGGCTCCAGGCTCTGAGCAAGGTGTCAGCACAGAGCCTAACATGGGGCTCGAACCCACAAACTGTGAGATCATGACCTTAGCTGAAGTCGGATGCTCAACTGACCAAACCACCCAGGTGCCCTAGCAATACACATTCTTAACTTTTGGTCTTATGCATTGCTTAGATTCATCAACATGTCAGTTTTTCCAATAGCAATAGAAGCATTCTAATAACATGCTTTAGGGTTTTCACATCACAGCTAGTATTGCACAGGTGTTGCAAATTTAGAAGAGATCAACCCCAACCACTGTGTGATTGATGTTCTTTGTCTGGACCTTTAAGGTAGGTGAAGGAGGTCAGATGATTCAGCCTCTTCTGGGAACTCCCAGGAACTCTAAATCTCAAAGACTTTTCAACCAAATGACAGGCAATGTTATTTTGGTCAGAGATGTGCTTTTCCAAGAGAGAACTGAAAGCCTCTTGGAATCAGGAGTTTAGATTCAATAAGTAAAAATCACATGGGTGTCACCTTTGATGTAACTGTGTGCCCTTGACCAGGTTTCATAGTGTGGGAATGAAGAGACCACTCCCTCTGAGACAGAGAGAGACAGAGCACAAGTAGGGGAGGGGCACAGAGAGACAGAGAGAGTGACAGACAGAATCCGAAGCAGGCTCCAGGCTCTGAGCAAGGTGTCTGCACAGAGCCTGATGTGGGGCTGGAATTCACAAACTATGGAATCATGACCTGAGCGGAAGTGAGACACTTAACCAACTGAGCCACCCAGGCACCCCATCTCCTGAAAATATTTTAAAAACTTCCTCATGTGGGGCACCTTCTGTACTGGCTACTCAGACTATTCCCACATGGTCCCCTCTTCTGCCACAGTTATAGCTGATGCCATAGAGCTTGGCACTTTAACATTTAAGGCATGTTACTATGGTGTCTATGGCTAAACTGTAGACTCCTTGAGAGCAGAAACTATGTGCTGACCTTTTTATGTGTCTCTCCTATAACCCCAGAGAATGATGATGGAGATGATGGTGGAGATGATGGTGTTGACAATGAGGAGAAGGAGCAGGACGTATTAGCGACAGTGGCAACTAGCATTTGTTGGCTGTCGAGGCCTTTGCTCGGCCCTTCTCATGAGTCTTCTCACTTCATCTTCACAGGAATCCTCTGAGGTGCAGGTGAAGGACCTGAGACTTCAGTCATTGTAGGATGTTGAGTAGTGTTCTCCAAAATTCATGTCCTTCTCAACCTGTGAATGAATGTGACCTAATTTGGAAATAGGTTCCTTGCAGATTTAAACAATTCAGTTAAGATGAGGGTACAGGGGAAGAAAAAAATGTTTCTTTTTACCCTTCAAAGTTCTCACTGAAGCCCCTTCCTTTTCTTCCTTCTTCTGTTTCTCTTGGGGGCTGTAGTCCTTGGTAAAGCAGAGTACTGGGGACACCAAGGCACAATGGACTGAGGGCCCAGGATGAGGAGAAACATTCCAGATAAAGCGTTTGGTCTGCATCTTTCACAATGTACTCTCCTGTCCTTGCTTAGCTGCCGCTTCTTACTGGTGTCTTCATTTTGTGTGGAAAGCAAAGCAAGTTACTTCCATGCTTCACAGAGTCAGAACATCCAATCATTTGCCAGATAACTTCTATGGTGAAATGATTTTGAGTGCCTACGGCAGTGTCTGTCCCCAATAGGTGCTCAACTGAAATGCAGTGAAGGGGATGGATAGAGCCCTACCCCAGTTATTTTTTTCTTTCACCTTTCACCCCCTTCACCTATTGTATATTTTGTTTCTTTATATGTTAATAGGCTAGTGTAACCATTTTAACATCTCTTCAGCACACATTCTTTAAGTATTCACCTTGAATATGGACATATTATTCAGACTATATCCTTGAAGTATTTACAATCTCATAAGAGAGGAACTATCATCAAAACAAGTCAAAGTATCTGCAGTGGCTTATTTGAGTAAAGATCCCTGGTTAGTCCACAGATATCACCTCATGTTTATCTCCCTTTCTGCCATATTTGTCAGAATGAAGCAATATTCTGTGAAAACAAATTAAAAAATGCATTTAAGAGTTGCCTGTAAAGAAGTCTGTTTTTTTTTTTAATTTTTTTTTTCAACGTTTATTTATTTTTGGGACAGAGAGAGACAGAGCATGAATGGGGGAGGGGCAGAGAGAGAGGGAGACACAGAATCAGAAACAGGCTCCAGGCTCTGAGCCATCAGCCCAGAGCCTGATGCGGGGCTCGAACTCCCGGACTGCGAGATCGTGACCTGGCTGAAGTCGGACGCTTAACCGACTGCGCCACCCAGGCGCCCCAAGAAGTCTGTTTTTATGAGAGTCAAATAAAAAAAAAAAAAGTTTAAGGGAAAATAAGTTAAATGTTGTAAAGTTCCATTCATTATGCTGTTCAACATTAATTTTGTCATTCAGATAAGTTGAAACAGTGGCTATATGGGCTATGATTCAGTAAAGTTACAATAATTATTTAAATTTGATTTGAAATTTAGTAAAACAATTCAATAGTATATATATATACATATATATTTTCATTCTCCAGGCATTAATAAGCTGTATGATTTGTAAATTAAATGCTGACCTATTCTTGAAAGAGATAGTAAGGTATGAAATAAAAGTTGTCTTGGTTTTAGCACTAGCTGTCCTTGAACACGGTTAGAGGTTTCAGAAATATTCAGTTATTTTAGCATAACCCTGTATATTTTTAAAGTCTATGTTTATTTTGGAAATTCACTATGTATATTTTTGTGTAGGACTAATTTTGGGTCTATGGTGAATGGTAATGATCTCCCTGACCTTTGTCTTTTTTAAATGTTTTTTCCTTTATTCATCTCAATGACATTGCCATTGTTCTAAAATGAATACAATATTTATTGTTATTTAACAAAAATTACTTTGTGTGTGTGTTGTGTGTGTGTATGTATGTATGTGTGTGTGTATATATATATATATATATATATATATATATATATTTTAACCTTATAATCATCTTCATCTATTTAAATAAATAAAACATAAAATGATTTTGCAGTTGAATCTCTATGATTATGTTTTTTAACCTTTATTTTGTTCCACTTACAAGCTGTAAACTAGGAATGATAAGACTGACTTTCCTCAAGTAATTATGTCTTACTTTCTAAGTAATTTAAACCTGAGCTAATTGGAATATTTCTGAGTAATTCTCATTTAATTACTTCCAAACATGCAAAATATTTCCATTGAAAGCAGTCAAACTGTCACTGATTGTACTGTTTGACTTCAACCTTCAGTTCTGTATAATGAGAACTATGGATAAAAATCTAGTTTTAAATTTTAAAATATTCTACACTAAAGAGAAAATACTGGCTTCACATCTCCCTACAAATGGATCTGTTCAATATCCCATGGCAAATTTTGTCCCTGCAGCAAAAAGAAAGATAGATTATTTGTGTCTCATTAATTTTTATGTAAAATTATTCTTTGTTCTCTTGGTTGCTCTCTGTCTAAATTGGAAGGGAAATAACTGAAGATTTTTTATGAATTTAATTGTCCATATTTACACAGCTACTACTTACAATTTTTAAAAATGGGTATTATGTATATCCATGATAAATATTTAGTAATTATTCTTTGCTATTTATTGTATTGATTTTAGAGCAATGACAACATCATTGAGATGAATAAAGGAAATAAATTTTTAAAAAGACAAGGGTCGGGAATATCATTGCCATTCACCATAAAATGAAAATTAGTTCTATGCTAAAATATATGTGATGAATTTCCAAAACAAGCATAGACTTTTAAAGTATACAGAATTTTTAGTTTTACTGAGGCAGCCTTAGGAATGGATGAAGATATTTGCAAATGACATATCAATAAAGAGTTATCTATAAAGAACTTATCAAACTCAACACCCAAAAAACAAATAATCTAGTTCAAAAATGGGCAGAACACATGAATAGACATTTTTCCAAAGAAGACATGCGGATGGCTAACAGTCACCTGAAAACATGCTCAACATCACTCATATTAGGGAAATACAAATCAAACTACAATGAGATGTCACCTCACACCTGTTAGAATGGCTAAAATTAACAACAGATGTTGGCAAGAATGAAGAGAAAGGGGAAAGTTCTTATACTATTGATGCGAGTGAAAACTGGTGCAGCCACTCTGGAAAACAGTATGGAGGTTCCTCAAAAAGTTAAAAGTAGAACTACCCTACTATCTAGCAATTGCACGACTAGGTATTTACCCAAAGGACACAAAAATACAGATTCCAAGGGATACACGCACCCTGATGTTTATAGCAACATTATCAACAATAGCCAAATTATGGTAAGAGCCCAAATGTCCATCAACTGATAAAAAGGAGCTATGGTATACATACATACATACACACACACACACACACACACACACACAATGGAATACTATTCAACCATCAAAAAGAATGAAATCTTGCCATTTGCAATGATGTGGCTCAAGCTGGAGTGTATTATGCTAAGCGAAATAAGTCACTCAGAGAAAGACAAATACCACATGATCTCAATCATATGCAGAATTTACAAAGCAAAACAGACAAGCACAAGGGAAAAAAAGAGAAGCAAACCAGAAAACAGACTCTTAGCTATAGAGAACAAACTGAGAGTTGCTGGAGGGATGCCTGGGTCAGGGGATGGGTTAAATGGGTGATGGTATTAAGGAGTAAATTTGTTGTGATGAGCACTGGGTATTATATGTAAGTGATGGATCACTAAATTCTATACCGGAAACTAATATTACACTATATGTTAACTAACTTGAATTTAAATAAAAGCTTGAAACTACAAAAAAAAATTTCTAAAAATAAATAAATAATGAAATAAAATATATAGGATTATGCTATAATAACTGAATACTTCCGAAACATCTAAACATGTTCAAGGACAGCTAGTGCTAAAACCAAGATAACTTTTATTTCATACCTTACTATCTCTCAAGAATAGGTCAGCATTTAATTTACAGATCTTAAACTTATTAATGCCTGAAAAATGATGTGCTCGCTTCGGCAGCACATATATTAATGCCTGCAAAATGAATAAAACTAAAAAATGAAATTATTTGCATTAAAATAATAAGTATTACTCTATTAAATAATTTCCAGTGTCTCAACAGTAGGAAAGGAAAAAGAAAGCTTTCCAGGACTTTTTCTTTGAACCCTGTTAAGGACTGGCTTCATAGATAAATTATAGCAGAATCAAACTGGCTTTTTGTAATATCTTGCATTTTGATTTGTTCAGAGAATTCAAGATTATCTGGAGGAAAGGGGTGGGGCACTAGGTAATATGTTACCCACTCAGTAGAATTACCAATGAAAACATGTGCACAAAGAACAAAGAAAATACATAAATTTCAATAAGAATATAGATACTTAAGATTGAGTTAAAGACAGAGACAGATAAACAGATATAAGACATAGGTACATTATTAATTCTCATTCCATTTTATATGACAACTGAATAATACTTGTTTATTGAGTTAATTCATTACACATATGGGGCTTTTCTTTTTTTCAATGTATATATTCTATTTTTCTGAATCCACTGAAATTCATATATGGATAAAAGTATTGTTGATTTAAAATTCATGATTACTACTAGACTTATCAACTTAATGAATTTTAAAATGTAAATGATAGGGGCGTCTGGGTGGCTCAGTCGGTCGGGCGTCCAACTTCAGCTCAGGTCATGATCTTGTGGTCTGTGATTTTGAGCCCCACGTCGGGCTCTGTACTGACAGCTCAAGCCTGGAGACAGCTTCTAATTCTGTGTCTCCCACTCTCTCTGCCCCTTCCCCACTCATGCTCTGTCTCTCTCATTCTCAAAAATGAAAAAATGTTAAAGAAAAATTAAAAATAAATAAATAAAACTTAAATGATATATCAAAAAGTATGGTCATCAAATTCAGAAACTGAAGCTCTCTGCTCAGTAGTTTTGCAAATGTTCTATCTATCATTTTCTCATCTATATAATGAAAAAATTGATAACTTGCTATGTTTTTGTGGAACAACAAATAAGGGAATTCGATGTACCTGGTTATTTTCAGGAATACTATTTCTATAATTATAAAAACTGAAATTTGCTTTTAGTAATCTAGTACAATACTAATGAAAATTTTCCCAATTTTTCTCTAATATCAATTCACCAATTTTCAACAAATTTTTATAACCTAGGGGATTTGCTGTATACCACAGAAAGGTAGGTTGAAACAATTTTAGACACATATTAATTTTTTTTCTGACCCATTATCTTAAGTTTCAAAAATAGCCTAGAGGGAACATATGGCAGATTAAAAAATATAACAAGAATTCAGAAGCAACTTCACAGTGTTAAGAAAAACTATCCAAAGATAGACACATGATAGATAGAGAGACAGATAGATATATAGATTTATATTTACATAAATAATGCTGAAATACTAAATTAATTAAGCCAATACCTATTAGGTTATATATTTAAGATATGTAAGTATATGCCAAGAGTTGAAAATGACTTCAGAATTTTTTTTTGAAATTCACAGAAATACACATTGATAGGAAGACAACGAGATAAATTTGAATATTGGTGAAATTATAGACATGGGATTCAGACAACGAAAGTCCAACATAAACATGACTGCTGTAATGAAGACAAACACAAAAAGATATGAAAGGGAAAAAAAAACCCATTTAAGTATTTAATAAAAGAAAAAAAAACTTAAATGAAAGGAGATGCAAATCTGTTTTTAAAAACATTGCAGGGCACCTGGGTGGCTGAGTCAGTTAAGCATCTGACTTCAGCTCAGGTCATGATCTTGTGGTTCATGGGTTTGAGCCCTGCATTGGGCTCTGTGCTGACAGCTCAGAGCCTGGAGCCTGCTTGGGATTCTGTGCCTCCCTCTCTTTCTGCCCCTCCCCCTCTCACCCTCTGTCTCTCTCTTTCTCTCTCAAAGATAAATAAACAATAAAAAACATTTTAACTCATTGCTATGAGAAACAATTAGGAAAATGTCACTAAATCTGAGACATAAAATATCAAAACTTACTAAAATTTGAGAATAAAGAAAGAGTTCACCAGACAAGCTAAAAGGATTTACATCTCAGTCAACATGGAAAAATAAGAAAGCAGCTTGGTCTCAGGATTCTCCTAAACAAGATTAGGTTCATGAAATAATAGAGCAATGGTTCCATCTGGGGGCAATTCCCCTCTGGGGACACTTGGCAACATCTAAGAACATTTTTGATTGTCACAGCTGGGGTGGGTGCTACTAGTATCTGGTAGGTAGAGGTCAGGAATGTTACCAAATATAATGCACAACATAGCTCCCCCCAGCACACAGTAAAGTATTATCCAGACCAAAATGTTAATAGTACTGAGGTTGAGAAATTCTGCACTAAAGTCATGAAAGATGACATTGTAAACAAAAAAATGTAAAAGAATGTAACTGAAATATCCTTTATCCTATAAGGCTAACATCCAAGTAAAAGACAACAGGAAAGTATTCTCCAATATTCCAAACTCAGTAAGCATGTTAGTAAGATCTTGAAAAGTGCCCTGAAATATAAAACATTGCAAAATAAAGTATGAATCAAAATTAAAATGTGATAATTAAAAATCTATCATATAAAAATGCTGATATTGACATTGAATTCAATTATACATAGATTTAAACATAAATATACATGTCTAAATAAGAACTACCAGCTTTCGGGGCGCCTGGGTAGCGCAGTCGGTTAAGCGTCTGACTTCAGCCAGGTCACGATCTCGCGGTCCGGGAGTTCCAGCCCCGCGTCAGGCTCTGGGCTGATGGCTCGGAGCCTGGAGCCTGTTTCCGATTCTGAGTCTCCCTCTCTCTCTGTCCCTCCCCCGTTCATGCTCTGTCTCTCTCTGTCCCAAAAATAAATAAACGTTGAAAAAAAAAAAAAAAAAAAAGAACTACCAGCTTTCAAAGACAGGATACAATTTTCAAAGATTTTAAAAAGAGTCTACATACCATGTAAAAAGATAAATGATGTGTCAAGGCATAAATATAAACAAATACAGGTGAACAGCTTCTAAATAAACACAGAGATAATAAACAAGAAAGACAGAAATCAATGTGAACATTTATGTGCCAAATAATGAAATAACAAATATTTTTTTTTAATTGTAAGACATATAGAAGAAATCAACATAATTAGCAATAAGAGATTTCAACTTAATAGTCTCAATTTATGACACAACACATTGAGAAAAAAAATTAGGTATCACATGGTCTGAATAAGAACATTATGTAAGTGTTTAAAATCTAAAAAGTATTACCATCTGTTATTCAAGTTCCTGTAGAACATTTGTTTTTAAAAATTGAATATAGGGGCACCTGGGTGGCTCAGTTGGTTGAGTGGCTGGCTCTTGATTTCAGCTCAGGCATGATCCCAGGTCATGGGATCAAGCCCAACATAGGGCTCCACTCTGAGAATAGAACCTGCTTGAGAGTCTTTCTCTCCCTCCCTCTGCCCCTCTCCTCTGCTCTCATTCTCTCTCTAAAATTAAAAAAAAAAAAAAAAAAAAAAACTTAATTGATTGATTTAATTGCAGCCTAGATAATTAAAGAACTTCCTAACTATGTAAATAGTTTGTAGTTTAAAACTACAAACCATTCTTTGGGGTGCCAAGGTGGCTCAATTAGTTAAGTATCAGACTTTGGCTCAGGTCATGGTCTCATGGGTTCGTGAGCTCAAGCCCCACATCATGTGAGCTCCAGCCCTGCTTCAGGTGAGCCCCACTTCTCTCTCTCTCCCTCTCTGTCTCTGCCTCTCACTTACATATGCCCTGTCTCTCTCAATAAATAAATAAATAAATAAATAAATAAATAAATAAATAATAAAACTACAAACCATTCTTTGATCATAATAAAACAAATTATCTTCATTTTATTTTCTTCTTAGTAGATTATAGACTGATTATAGACTTTAACAGGTAACTGAGTTTTTTATTATTTTTTTTGGATATTTTGCATTTTGTTTTTTATTTCTTCTCTGTTTACAGAGCTGCATGGAGGTTTTGAAACCATTTTAATGAACACAAGTGAGCTCTGGGATAACTCTAAGAAGTCTAAAATACTTTTATTTGCAGTCCATGAAGAGTAGGGACAAGACAGTGAAATTATTTAAAATTTAAATTTTTTGCAAATTATTTATTGAAAGATTAAAAAATTTGCAAATTTGATGAAACTATAACCCAAAGATTCAAGAAGTTCAATGAAATCCAAAAACAATTTATATGAATAAAATTACTCTAGTGCAATAAAATTTTTAAAAAATATATATAAAGAGAAATTATTGAAGGAAGCCAGGGGAAAAAGATACAGAGGAACAAAAGTAAGAAAGAAATCAGAATTGTTATAAAAAACAATGCAAAGCAACATTTCTAAAGTACTTAAAGGAAAAAAAAAGTCCAAATATAATTCTATACACAGCAAAAACATCTTTCAAAATGGAAGTGTAATAAAATGTATCCAGATATATAAAAGCTGAATAAATTGATCACCAGCAGACCTGCACTGCGGGAATATTAAAAGAAATGCTTCAAGTAGAAGGAAAACGATACCATACTGAAGTGGTGAAATGGTGAACAAATATTTTTCTTTATGTTCAAATCTCTTTAAAAGATAACTGATTGTTCAAGCCAAAAATAATAATTGTGTATTATGGAACTTAATCAGATATAAAGGTAAAAGGATTGAAAACAATAGGATATATCACAGAAGAAGAGAAACAGAAGTATGCTATTGTGAGGTTCTAATATTAGGTATGAAGCGGTACACTATTACTTGAAGGTAAACTGATACGTTAAAGGTATAGCCTATAAACCCTAAGGAAAATATTTAAAAAATAAATTATTATAGCTGACAGCCCTCCAAAGGGGATAAGATAAATTCATGATAATCTTTAATCTAAAAGAAGTGGGAAAATGAAATTGTGAACAAAAAGCAGGTAAGAGAAAGGGGTTAACTACAAGAGAGCACATAAGTAAATTTTTTAATGATAAAAATATTGTATACCTTGACTAAAGTGGTATTTACATGATTATATATATTTTTCAAAATCCAACAATCTTAGAACTGTACATCTAAGAAGGGTGGATTTCACTGAATGCAAATTATACCATAATAAATTTGACTTTAAAAGAAAAGCCAACTTATTTGGAAGAAACATTTGTCTCTATTACATATAAATCAAACTACATGGGACATATTTTATAATATCTAGTAAGTTAAGTCTTACTGTTTTCTAGAAAAAAATATAATTATTTTTTAAAGTACAAAAAATGACATGAAATGCCTTAGTAATTTTGTTTAAAAAACATTAGGAAGTAAGTTGGAGAACTTTAGTGTCACTTTCTGGAAAACAAGCATGACAATCCTTCTGCAGCACTCAGAGAAAAACAGAAAAGCTCCCAGATTCCCCATCCTTGGAAAGGAAGTAACTAAATGAAGTTTAGTCCTCGCCCTCAGCATCATGGACAAAATCTGGCAGAATGGGACTCTATCAGGGGTGGCAAGCAATGGCAAAAAAAGGAGCTGAAGGATAAAAGTAACATGAGGAGATTAGCAGAGACCGTGGTTCCTATCACTAAGGGACAGTTTCCTCCAAAAGAAAGTTATAGAAAATTATGAGTCTCTTTTTACAATGACTTTTCTCCAGGAACAAAAGCAAAAATCAGGAAAATATCCTGTATCTTGCAAAATCTAAGTGACTGACAGCCTCTGAACACAGACCAGGTTCAACTGAAACCAGACATTACTTCATAGGCAATAGGCATACTGACAGTCACTGCCTTGGTCATCAAATAAATAAGCAACAACACAAAATAATAGAAAACAAACAAATAAACAAAAAACCTAGGGCTTGGGGTAGACATCTTGAAAGGAAGGAAGCCAGCACAAGGCCTTCTGGCCCAGGGAAAGCACATAGATAGGTATTTCTGGACTACAGAACTCCCTCTAATCCTGAGCAAAGCAAAATGACCAATACCACATTCTGTAACTATCAAACTGGTTGTGAGAGCTAGAGCTGCACAAGCAGGTAAGGCAGATCAAGATTTAAACAAACATCCTGGAAAATTGTAAGTTTCATGAATCAGCTATTGTGTCTGATGCATCAACTTCCATCATTCACAAGGAGCCTGTGTCCCCAGCCAAACCCAACAACCAGGGCCAAACATATCAGGTACCCCAGACCAGTCACACCACTGCCCTGGATTCTGTTTCTGGGTATGTCTCTTCTAATTAGCCATAAAATGTTTTTCCATTCCTTTCTAAGGGGGAACAATTTCACTCAAAATGACCAGTCTAGTTAGAGATGCTAACACATCCTCTGAACTGGATTGTCTCTCTATCCCATAACCAAAGATATTACTCCTTTCAAATATTTTGGTTTCTACTAATAGGAGTGCCATATATTTTGCCATTATTGAGTATGGAGTATAAGTTTGCAATATCCCAGGAGTGTGAGCTTAAAGAAAGGAAGGGGTATGCTTCAATTCCTACTGAGTACCAGCTTTGGCTTCTATAAGGTGCCTAGGATCATGGAAGAAGGTTAATATATTTTTAAATTCCTTCTACTTTTAAATATTGCCATTGCCAAGAAAAGAAAGAAGAAAGGAAGGGAAAGGAAGGGGAGGGGAGGAGGAGAAAGGAAGGGAGGGAGAAAGAGAGAGAGAAAGAGAGAAGAAGGAAGGGAGGGAGGAAGGAAGGAAGGAAGGAAAGAAGGAAAAGAAAAGGAAAAAAGAGAAAAGGCAAAGAAAAGAAAAAAGAAAGAAGAGATGAAAAGAAAAGAGAAGGGAAGAAAAATAAAGGAAAAGAAAAAATCTATAAAAACTGTCAGGGACTTACTATAAGAAGAAAAACCAGTAAAGACCATACCCCGATACATGAATCATGAATCACCAACTGCCAGCACCCCCATATCTGAACTAGAATCCACACCATAGAATATTTTGGTGACAGAAGTGTTCAGAACTCATCATTAAGCATGAAGAAACCATCTACAAAGATGTTATCAGGCATGAAAATACCCTCTTAGCCGAAGGTAAACATGGCTTCCCAGCCACACTTGATGATAATGTGCAGGATCTTGTTATTAGTGTATAATTTGCTCATCATTTTGATGAGTTGTTTTGTGATTTTCATGTAGATGTCTATATATCCCTTACTCTGAACTCAGGATCTGGTTTTCCTTCTATTCTGAGACCTTGGGTAGGAGCTAATGTTCATGCAAAATTGGGAGGCCTGGCAATACTTCCATTTCAGAGAAAGTAGATTCTAACTGGATGAGGTATCCCCATTCTACTTTTTACTCTGTGCCACATAATTTACATTGGTGGCAGGATTATGTATCAAGTTACCAAAATCTATTGATAATCTCTAAGAGTCCCAGAACTTTTTCCTACTTTTGTCAGAGTCTACTCTTAGAAAAATGAAAGAATAATTCTGTCTTCCTTTCCCCTCTAGAAAGTTCTGGAACGCTTATCTTAGGGCTTATCAATACCTTTTGTATTTCCTAGCCTAAACTGGACTTCCAGTTACACAACTTTATCCAGGTTCTTGTATATGATGAAAGATAGTGTAGTAGATGGAGGACATAAGTTAAAAGAAAGGACTTGCCCAAATGTGGCACAGTTGTTGGGGTTTGGGGTTTCATAAATGACACTCCACTGTGTAGAGGCAGTGGGATTTCTGACTTGGAAAATGTGTTCACTGAAAAGAACTAAATCAAATATCAAGGTCTTAATGCCCTCAGCAAAAGATGTCATTGTTCATATATGGCTTAGAGGCTGTGGAGTAATTTGCCTTGGAATGGCTTGGACGTATAGGCTTGGACAATAAGCATCCTAAAGGCAACCATAAGGGACTGAATATCAACACCCTTTCCTAAGTATTTATTAACAGTGTGCATTCTGCTAAATAGGGAAATGAGTTCTCATGCTAACTAAATTCTGCTCACCCTGTTAAATGGTGGCTGAGAGCTAGATTTACCTTAAGTGAAAAATTAAATATGCTTTTTCTGCTCCTCAGTGCTATGGAAGAAGTTTATGATTTTCTATTTATTATCCCATTTAATCCTCACCAGTCTTCAAAGAAAGTATTGTTTATACCCACTGAGGTACAGCAAAGTTAATATGTGCTTAGTAGATTAACACAGACAATGAAACTAGTGATAGAGAACATTCTTGTATGTGAACAATCATAAGGGAAAGTATTATACAACTGAAGTGTCTGGGAGCAGAGTTAGCTTCAGGCAGCAGTGTTGATGCAGGACCTCAATGTATTTCATTAGGATTTAGTTTTGTTTGCATATTTTGGCTCTCTGTCTTCTGTGCTGGATCCATTCTCAGGCTTCAGGTGATGGCTGGAGAGCTGCTCGCAAATGGAAAGCTACATCCTGCCAGATTCAAGTACACTGAAAATGCAGTATTTTCTTACAACAGTCCCTGCAGTCAGTACCAATTGGATCAGGTGCCTTTTCCTAATAGTCATTGTGGCCTGTTTGTAAAATTCTAATTTGGGCCAAGTCTGAATAGAGGTGTGGGGGGAGAGAACTCCATAAATGTATACAACAAAGACTGAAAAATGGGGTCAGTCTCCAAAGGGCAACAAAAGTATATTTTATATAGAAAGTGAATGAGTAGTTTATATAGGTGAATGTCACCTTTCAAGTGACAAAATGAAACAAAAACAAAACAGATGTCCACTATAGTCCTCTCTATAACCCAGCTCCTTACTTTGGGCCCACAGCCACACTACTCCCCTTTCAATCTATCTGAAAGTCTGAAAGTAGATACTTGTAGAGGCCCTGGGAGTTGGAGTGAATAATGTATTAGAGATCAGGGTAAGGATCTTGAAGAGGGGGAAATATCTGGGAGACTTTTGAATTCCTATTGATGAACCACCCAATCAGCTGACTTCTCAATTCCTGGATTTTCTCATTTCAGATTCCTTACCTCTATTCCAACATGGCTATGGCCAAAACCTAGACCTTACCATAAGGCACAGCTATGCCTTCTGAATAATATAGTGCCATATCCTACCCTCTGACCTCAATCTCTAGCTATTCTAGCTTATGCCTTCAGATGCCAATTTATCGACCTTGCCAAGACTTTCAGTCCTTTGATCCTTCTATCATCAACTTTTGGCTACCATTTCCCCCTCCACAGTAGACTTAATGATCCATTGCTTAAGTAACATCCTAAGCACTCTCATTAGTTTTCCTTTCATCATTCCTGCCTAGCAAAATCCCAACTCCCTGCCTTTTCCAGACCTGCTCTCTACTTTAATGGTTCAGCCCTATTGGATAAAATCATACAAATGAGTCTACAACTAATGAACAACTACAATATTGCTTGAAGTGTATCCATTTGTTTATTAATTCTAGGCATATTTATTTATTTTTATGTATATTTACCGAGTGCCTACTAAGTACTAGTCACTGTGAAGCTTACATCATTGTTTCCTTAGTCAACACTAACATTCACATCGTCTTCAAAACTATGTCAGGAGCATCTGGGTGGCTTACTCGGTTAAGCATCAGACTTCAGCTCAGGTCACGATCTCACCATCTGTGAGTTCCAGCCCCGAATCAGGCTCTGTGCTGACAGCTCAAAGCCTGGAGCCTGCTTAGGATTCTGTGTCTCCCTTTCTCTCTACCCTTCCCCTGCTTGCACTCTGTCTCTTTCTCAAAAATAAATAAACATTACAAAAAGGTATCTATCTATTAGATCGATATATATAGATATGTATATCATTCATATATATATATATATATATATATATATATATATATATTCATTTGTTTCAGATACTCTCTACTTTCCTTAAGCTTCTGCCCTCACACCAACTGAGCAAATGCACTAGATCCCCTAAAAGTAAGCATATGGAAGAGAACACCAAAGACTCTTCCCTAGGTGTTTTGTAACAGTGCATATACCACCAAATAGGGAAGTGAGCTCTCATGATAACTAAAGCCTCAGATGGGAAACAATCTCTCCCACATTTGTCCTTCCCCTTTCTTCCTTTCCTTGTCCTTCCCTCCTTCCCCCTCCCCTCTCTGTCATCTTTGACCTTCCCAAACTGGGAAATGTTCCTTTACCCCTCACATCACAGTTTTCACACTGTGCTATAACTCTTACCTTAATTATCCTTCTTTCTGTAGAACACAGACCCTGTCTATCCTTCTACTGCTATATTTTGCAGCATCTGTGGCTTAGCACCCAGAGGGCTTCCATACCCTTGGGGGACCGAAGAGCATCAAGGGAGGAACACTGTGACTGGAGGGTACCGCCCACCACTCCATGGGGACAGGGCCAGCCTGGGGGCAGGGCCACACCCTCCTCCTGCTTCCTGAAGGAAGTTGTGCAGCCCTACCTCAGGGTGGTGAATTTAATCCCATTGCTTATGTGAAACAAAGTTCTTGATTCATCCTCACAGAAGGCATTCTGGAGGAACTTTTTGGATGCCTTTAGCAACTTTTGAACTCCTCTTGCGCTAAAGGATACTTCCAAAGATCCCGCCTTTTCTGTCAGTTGTGTGGGGCTTGTGTCTCTAGGGTCTCTGCAGCAGGTCCTCAGCCAGAGGCCTCATATCCCCATGACCTCCTGGCTGGCTGCAGATGCACAAGGTCCTCAGAGCATCCTTAAAGCTGAGCATCCTCAAAGCTGAGCCTCCTGGGGATGGAAGCCATGTTCTCTGTCCATGTTCCCGGTGGTCGATGGAGCTCAACAGCATCGCCACCCTCAGAATTCTTGTTTATGGCGGCTACACCGGACACTGGATGCCAGGCCTGACACTGGGCCATCTCAGATCTCAGCTCTACTGGGAGATCTTAATACTGACTTGATAGGGTTGTGTTAGGGAGTGGCATGAACAAGAAAAGTGCTTTTGCACCAGCAGAGTTAAAGGTCGACTTAGGGCCCTGCTGCTGATGCCACATGGAATTGTTGAGTGACCTTGTCCTGTGAGCACCTCTGAGAGGCCCAGTTGCCTAAACACTGGACTACAGGCTTTGATAGTAGGGCAGAGAATCTGAGGCACCTGTCTTCACAAAGGTATTGATGCATTCATCAATGATTTATTGAGAACCTACTATGGGTCAGGTGCTGTGCTATATTTATTTCAATTTGTACTACTTTCATGGTAGTTCAGAGCTTTATTGTCTCTCACTGAAACTGTGCAGTAGCTTCCTTACTAATCTCTTACTCCAATTTCTCACCTCTTAAATCTTTTTTTACCACTCCCAGAACAATCTCCCTGAAACAAAAGTGACCATGATACTCACTTGCTTTCAAAACTCAGTGGCTCTATATTGCAAACTAAATAAAGTATATATTTACTAACAGCACACAAGGCCTTCCATTAGGTCATCTCTCTCCGTCTCTCTCATTATCTCTCTCTCTCTCTCACTCTCTCCTCTCTCTCTCTCTCTTTTCACCTTTCTCCTAGAATTTCTCTCTGTTGTGTCTTTTTTGCTCCAAAGTAGATATAAGCTTGGTGTTGCTCCTGAAGCCCCCATGGTGATCACGCTTCCATGTCTTTGCTCATAATTCTTTCCCTGTCTGAATTGCCCTTTTCACTCTTCTTTCCCTGGGTAAACACTCTCTTTCTAGATTCAGTTCAGATATTGGTAGTTTCTTCATTAAACTTCCCTGAAGTTCCAGGTTCCTTGGACCTGTCTCTCCTAATGAATAAGAGAATTAAATCACTGGAAGAATGATAGCAGAACCCATTACCCCCACAGTACAGGTGAATACATACTGTGGTTAGAGAAGGGGAAAAAACACTCTACTCCTAACAGAGGAACAAGAATCCAACCAGGCCAAACCAACTAGATGTGCTTTACTGTGGAGGAGAGGAAAGATCTCTGAGAAAGCATTACACTCAAGCCACAGGCACATGGGCCTGTGTAGGCCTGAGGCTAGACAGGGACAATATGAAACTTCAATCCACAGTCACCAGGCTAGCAATACTAAAAAGCATTTGGAGCACATGAGTGGAGGAGGGGCAAGAGTGTAGAGATAAAGTCTGCTGGAAATGCAGCTGCACAGGGAAGGCCTAAAGTTTAATGATGGACAATCAAAATTGTAAACAGCCCTGATGAAATTAAGTTCTCACTTTCTTTATTTACCATTACCTCATGGTAATTGTAGAAGTAATTAAGGCTGGTATTACGCTATACACATGGGACAAATAGAAAACAACTAACAAGAAGGTAAATTTAACCCCAGCTTATCAATAACCCTATTAAATGTATCATCCAATCAAAAGATGGTGATTATAACATTGGACCCCATGTTAGACCATACACTATCCATTAAAACAAACTATTTTAAATATAAGTACAAAGATGGTTTAAAGGTAAAAGAATAGAAAAAGAAAAAAAAAAACATACTAACACTTATCAAGAGAACACTACTAAGTAAGAGTATCAAACAAAACAGACTTCAGAACAAGGAAATTATCAGAAACAGGGGCATTTATACATTATGTAAAGGAGTCATTTACCAACAATATTACAAACATCTTAAATGTTTATACTTCTAAAAAGATTCAAAATATATTGCAGACTATGAGTCTGGAGTTCTCTCTTGTCCACTGCCACCACCTCCATGGCCATTTTTTTTTGTCATTTCTATATGGCAGAATACTAATTCTCTGTTTTTGTAAACTTTTCCTGTAGTAAGTAGCTAATACCTATTGTATAAAAATCACACACACACACACACACACACACACACGTAAATCATTGAGACCATATGCTCTCAATCTAGAAAGAAAAGCTCTGATATTGCTGAAAGTGTAATAATTCACTATATATATATATATATATATATATATATATATATATATCTCCCATTTCTCAACTTAGCATCTTGTTGCTGATACATAAACCTTTGGTGGGAGGAAACAGTAACAGTTGGACACCAGAAAGACAGGCCCTGCCTAATGTGTCCTAGGGGTCATGGTTACCTCCAGGGGTGGGGCTCTCTTCTTGCTTCTTAGTGGCATGTCTCCCAGACTTCTTTTAGGTCTCTGAATTATGAGTCCATTGCTTCATAATTAGAGATTTAACCTCTCGGCACAGGTTGTGTTAGAATTTTATGAATGCCTGGGTGATCTTGCAGCCACTTTAACATTTTTTACTTTGTCAGGGCCAGCATTGTTCACACAGTTGGATCTCTATAGGCTAGGACCCACCAGGAGTCTCCTGGGAATTCCCTATTTCTCTCATGTGACCACAGCATCAGAAAGTCCTCATAGGCTTTTCATGTGACACTCCTTCCCTCCCAGGACTTGACAAGGTAACAACAACAATAATAGTTAACAATAATAGTATACACCTCCATTTATTGAGGTTATACCATGTACTGGCTGCCTGGTCTTAAGCAAGTCATTCCAGATCTCATCTGTTAAGGGAGATATATTAATGCCTACCCTATAGAATCGTCCTGAGGAATAAAATGCTTTTCCTCATGCATGCCCATTTTCAACTTTTTTTTTTTTTATTTTTTATTTTTTGGGACAGAGAGAGACAGAGCATGAACGGGGGAGGGGCAGAGAGAGAGGGAGACACAGAATCAGAAACAGGCTCCAGGCTCCGAGCCATCAGCCCAGAGCCTGACGCGGGGCTCGAACTCACGGACTGCGAGATCGTGACCTGGCTGAAGTCGGACGCTTAACCGACTGCGCCACCCAGGCGCCCCATTTTCAATTATTAGCACCCAGTCACCCAAACAGGAGGCACTGAGCCATCCTAAATTTCTCCTTCATCCTTCCCAAAATTAGTCAACAAGTTTTGCTTATTTTTTTTTCTGATAAATATTTCTCAAATCTTTCTCTACTCAGCTCCTCATCACCTTTAACCAAAACTGCAGTACCTCCTATCATAACCACCCCTCCAGCTTTGCCCCTTTTATATAACCTTTACCCTTTTTCTACCTGAGAAATCTATCCATGATACTTCCATGCTCAAAATATTTCAATACTCTTTTGAGTGCTGACCATGTATTATTATATATTGTACTAGACTCTGATGTTTATAATAGCCAAAAAAAAAAAAAAAAAACCCTTTGTCTAAAGATAATAAAAAGGCACACAGAATAATGACAAAATTTAAAAAGCTTTCAGGGCAGGGGTACCTGGGTGGCTTAGTCGGTTGAGTGTCTGACTTTGGCTCAGGTCATGATCTCATGGTTCATGAGTTTGAGCCCGCATCGCTCTGTGCTGACAGCTCAGAGCCTGGAGACTGCTTTGGATTCTGTCTGTCTGTCTGTCTGTCTGTATGTCTGTCTCTCTCTCTCTCTGTTCCTCCCCTGCTCGCACTCTGTCTCTCTCCCCAAAATAAATAAAAATTTAAAAAATTAAAATATAAAAATAAAAAGCATAAAATATATAAAAATAAAAAGTTAAAAATGCAAATTATTTTCAAAAGCTATAGAAGAATAACTAAAATTATTGATAAGAGCATATACATTATATTGATATTCTGTGCCTTTATAAGTGTATATTTTCAATGATAAGTTATTCTTTTATGGCCACTAGCAAAATTAATAGTAAAATACACAAATAAGCCAAACCAAAATATTTTCCTTTGACATTAAATTTTAGTCAATAATACACATAAAAATAAATATTATATTTTGGCCATATCCATTAACAAAAGGAAATGTAAAGTTAATAGACTCTTTGTGGAATGCTTTCTCTTCTTTGTATTCGGGAATATCATCCCTAACCACCTTGTGCTTGTAAGAAAAATTCAGATGAATAATAGAGTGGAATTCAACTGCTATTCTTTTGAGAGTCACAAAATTATTAACTTATAGTATGAGCATTTTTCCCTCCAATAAGGGATTGGAGTTCTAATTTCATTACTGAAATAGAAATTTCTTATTCCAACTGGCAGGGAAGATATATTACAGGGAAACAGTGAAGCTAGTTTCTGTTCTTGCTACTGCTGTTTGACAGTAATGAGGATGAATATAAAGTTGCAAATAAGGTATAAATATTAGATGGGAAATAGTGATGTTACTATAATTCAGATAATCTTTCATTATTTTCAGCTCACTAATTTTTTATAGTCCATGCTTAAAATAGCATTATGCAATCTACAACATACACTAATTGGAGCCATCATCAGCTTGCATTCTATTAACTAGTCTAACTTTCAGGGGTGTTTATTTTAGTTACCACAATCCTTTTGTATCAATACTTTTCTTATAATTTCTTAATAATTCTTTTATAACTTTTTTAATGTTTATTTATTTCTGAGGAAGAGAGAGAGGGAGAGAGACAGAGTGTGAGTGGGGGAGGGGCAGAGAGAGAGGGAGACACAGAATTCAAAGCAGGCTCCAGGCTCTGAGCTATCAGCACAGAGCCTCACACGGGGCTTGAACTCCCGGAATGTGAAATCATGACCTGAGCCGAAGTCAGACACCTAACCAACTGGGCCACCCGGGTGCCCCTCCTAATAATTCTTAATTATGAGTTCTACTATTCTTATTTTAGGACGGCAGAGGGCAGACAAAGGAGAAAGTATGTGCTTGTTTTATATATATACATATATTTTTTAATATAATTTATTGTCAAGTTAGCTAGCATACAGTATATACTGTGTGCTGTTGGCTTTGGGGGTAGATTCCCATGATTCACCACTTACAACTCCAGTGCTCATCCCAACAAGTGCCCTTCTCAATGCCCATCACCCATTTTTCCCTTTCTCCCACCTCCCCCATCAACCCTCATCTTGTTCTCTGTATTTGAGTCTCTTATAGTTTGCCTCTCTCCTGATATTAGATATTACTACATTAGTCTGCAGTGGGTTGAATCTAAGGATAAGAGCTTACTATAGCATAATTTTAAAATAAATTTATTTTACTGTCTTGATAACAGACTATTTCATTTTAAGTGGCCCTGAATTTACTAGAAATCTCAACATAGGCTGAGTCTAGACTTGCCTTGCATAAATCTCTGCTTTTCTTGTTTTCTCTTCTGTCATTGCTTTAAGAATGAAAATTAAACACAGATAAACTAAATGTTATCCAATGAGATACCTAGTCACCTAGTAAGTTACACAGATCAAAGACAGAAGTACTTCTAAGGTCATTCAAAACACATATGTTTTCTCAAATAAACATTCTTTGCCAGAGTCTCATTTTATTTATGTCCAGAAATAGTTAATAAATATAAAAAAATGTAAATTACAATACTGAAAAAGTTTCCCTAGCATATATAATCCTTTCGTGTCACACTACAAAGGTAAAGAACCAATATTCTATCCAAAAAACCCAACACATATTATCTTCCAATCTTCACAAAATATGGGAGAGTCCAACCTATTCCATAAATGAAATGTCAGCCTTTTATCAAATGATCAACAAACCTTACCTTTGATCAGGATATACTTTTGGGTCTCTAGACTAATACCTTCATGATTCTGCATTTGGTCAATGTTACCTGTGGTTATACCAAGACCCAATTTCTAGTTATCATGTCCCCTTATTCCTTGAAATGTTATTCCCTTACCCTCAGTCTTATAGATATTAGCTTTGCAGGTATTACTGAGATTGTTGCTTTTTTCCAGGTTTTTGGTTTTATTAATCATATTCTTCCTTTTGTTTCCCAACTAATGCATTCTTTTTATTCCTTTTATTTTACATTCTCATACCACTTTCCTAATTGTGTAACTCCCATTTTAGGCAAAATGGCCCACAGCGTGCACACAAAGAACAAGTCAATTATCCTTATGGAAAGTTCTTCTGAGTCACCAAAGATAGCCTCATTCTGATAGGATTTCTATGACCATCTGAGAGCTATAGGATCTACTAGAGGCATTCTGTAATCACTTGAATGGCTCTTATGATCACTCTTAAGATGCAGGTAACTGTATTTTGGGGAAGAGGTCAAGTTAATGCCTGGCTTCCATTCACCAAGTATATCTCACAGATGCACATGGTGTTCTGGGAAAGGAACTATTGTTAAAATTCTGGGCCCCTCAAGAAGGACCTGTAGCAATCACTGAACACAGGTTGATAGTACTTCCATTGTGGCCCCAGTTCAGTTAAATAATTGATTCTAGTCCTTGGTTTTGGAGGAATTATTTGAATACAGAAGTCCAATTTACCCTGTTTTACTACCTCATGGCGTTATTTTACCCTACAAAATGGCTGAGCAATGACTATGAGAATGGAGTGGGAAGACATCCAGAAGTATTCATGGATATTTGCATAGGCGGTAGAGGTACTCCACCATCAACTGCTACTTCTAGTAGATATCTTGGCAAGGTTAGTAAGAATAGTCAGAACAATCTGAGAGAGATTTGGCAGATGCAACAATGAGCTAAATTTATGCTGTTTGCAACTGTGTCTCACCAGGTGGGGTTCACATCCACTTTTCTTCCTTCTTACCTTGCCTAGTCTTTGCTCTAGGTCAGACTGCCCCATTGGAGCATAGGAAAGAAGGAAGGGGATTATTTGAGCCTCCCATTTCCTCCAGATGGGCTCCAGCCCATCTTACCCTTACCTTGGAATTTATTGCTGTGATGCAAATGCAGTCACCCTTCATCCAAGTGAGGTCCAGGAGGCCAATGTTCCCTTTGGCAGCCACCTAAGGTAAGCTGGAGCCACTGCCCAACCACATTCACTTTCATCTTAGGCCTCAGTTTTCCTTTCCTTCACATGGGGCACTAATAACAAGGAACTAGCCTTGTCCACTTTCACCCTTCTGCTCTTCTCTACCCCCTGAGGTTCTGATTCCATATTTCCTCTGCTCAAAAACTACCTCTGGAGAGTTGTGTTTTTGTTCAGTATTTCCATTCTTAGACATCAATTATTACTACTGTAACTAGCTCCCAATGTTCATCCTCTTTGCCTCCTCCTGTGCTGCCCACATTCCCCTCCTCCAAGATGCTCTTAAAGGAAAGGGCCTGGGGCAACACAAGCTAGGTTATCAACCACCTCAGTCTCAGGGAAGGTGGGGCCCTGCCTCTCAGATAATGCAGCAGAGTGAAGTAGGGCCCTGTCTTGACTGTCGTGGGTGTAGGGGCCACCTTCTCCCCCTGTTCTGCCAGGGAGGAAGCAGCCATTATTCATCCCAGCCTGGGGCTCTCCCCTCTGGGTCCCTGTTTGCAGTTACTCGAATACAAAAAATACCCTTTTCTAGAAAAAAAAAATATGGTATTTGCAACAGTTGCAGAAAACTGCACCAATGTGTTTTCCTTCATGAGGAAGGCTACAGGAGTGATTCTGAAATGCCAAGATGATTGAAGTCCTTTCCTCGCCTGTACTTTCAAATTCTAAGATATTCCTTCCTCAGGCACCAACATGGTTGTTATCTCACCACTGTGACAACATTCAGGTGTCCTATTCTGGTAGCTATAAATTCAACTTTTCCCCAATCATCTCTTACTCAAACCCAGCTCATCTATTAGACTTCAGTTTCAATAAATATTATTTTGTTTAGGAAACAGACAGAAACCACTTATGTCCCTCACCTTGGCCCATATGCTACACTATAGAGGGATTAGACAAGGAATATATTCAACAAAATGGTCACTGCCCAAAAGATTTATAACCATATTTATCTAACAAAAGAATCTTGGTGGCTGAATCAGAATCAAGTTTGAATTACTAGGCCTCTTGCAGCAAGGCTTCCACGTAGAGGGTGTACCAACCAGGCTAGCCTAGGGTTGCTGTTAGGGAAAAGAAAATAATTGTCATACCCAAGAATGACCAGAGAGAATTCCCACACTCTCAAAATAGGTCTATACAACCCCTACCCCCTTTATTCTGACCATTGTCCAGGACGTGGTTACAAGGAGATAATTCCATTTTGAAGTTACTTACATTGAGTGACCAAACTGCCTTATTAAGAAGGCAGTAGAGCCAGAAATCTTTGAGTTAATTTTTAAGGAGGCCATTTCAACAATTAACAGTATTAGATTAAAAGGAGTATTGAAAGTCTATCAAATACTTTGGTTATCAATTTCCAGATTGCAAATAGTTCAGGAAAATTAAAACATGACACACATTGTTTTCAAAGGCCACAACAGTCAGCTGGATCAGACTAGAAAGGCAACACTGTAAGATAAAAAAGACAAAACAGAGGTGATGAACCACTGATAACTAAGAGATGGGTGGTGTCAAAGACCTAAGCAATCAAACTGTCAGGAGTGGGTGGGGACAGTGCCCTGTGCCATATGACCTCCCTCAATGAGAGACAAATAGATAAAATTTTGGCAGGAGTCACAAGTATGCATATAGTGGTAGCCTCTGTATCAGAGACATGGAGTTTCTTATGTGCCTAATTCTATTATGGTTGCAGATATTTTGCCATGTCCAGTACGATGATGGATCTAGATAGCAACAGTGGCAATCTGAATGGTATAAGTTCAATCAACAAATTGATTCAAGACAGTTTCATTAGAAAATAGGCCCTTACTGTGGGCATTTACACAAATAATCCAGTTAATCAGCAATCATTACTTGTTTTCTCAGTTCATGGCCCCAAAATGGGTACCTTTATTCTACTAGTCTGTAGTTTCCCACAAGGTTTATTAAGGAGAACACTAATGAGAACCATGAGAATGATTTTCAGTACTGCCCACTAAGTGTAGTCATGACAATTTTTGATTCTACATAAACAGCACTGTTGTTGAATAGCTGCCCAATCCAGAAGAAATTACCAGCTTCCAGCTCAAACCATCAGGGAGTCAGTGTCAGGCATTTAAGGTAACCTCTGTGAATCTGAGACTACAGCTTTGGTTCAGATATGAAAGCCGGGGACAAAGTTTCTACTAAAGGGTTACCTGCCACTTTTTCATGTAAACTTGATATATGACTGGAGCCAGACTAGCAGCATTCTAGAATGTGCTACTGCCATAATGTCAAGACTTTTTTTTCACCTTGTTAGTCTTTGAACTGACAACCTAAAAATGTATTATCAGACCAGAGAGTTATATGGTCTTCACAGGTCAGGCATTCAGTTTTAGCAAGAGCCTAGAAGCAAGGTTATAGCTAAGCTTTGTCAGGGAGATGCATCCAAAACTCCAAGAAGTATCTGCAGGTGGAAGTTTCTTTCCTTTTCCAGAGGTTCTAACTAGAGAAATCAACAGTCTCAGAGACTTGTAGTTCAAAAGGGTCATTAGAGTTATAGATCCCCAAGGATCCTAGTACTTCTCTCCATCCATTTCCTCCCAATTGGGAGAATCCATTTTGGCATTTATGGGACAGGACAGTAAAGCATATAACACTTCATTTCCTACCTTCCAGTTATAGAAATAACAACAATACACTGCATCAGCCCAAAGAACTGCTCTTACAAAATTACATTACCTTCCTTCCCCACTTCCTGCCCAAATTCAAATAGTTGAACCTAGGCACTCCTTCCTCTCACTGAACTGGATAGTATGGTGACTTGGTTATAAATGTGTTGGATAACAGAGTAATACATTTGAATAACCTCATATCCCTGAAACGCTCCAGTATATTCAAACAGGTACATATGGACTATGAGGATCAGGGGGCATCAGGTGATTAAGGGTGATTAACTACCCTTAATCGATGTTCTCCTAGCAGCTAAGGTAAAGATAGAGAAATGAACTGGAGGTGGGGAAGGGACACAGCATTTTTTAAGAACTTTTTCAAACTGTCTGACTATAAAAGCAGGAGAGATAGGGGAGGCAACTGACAGGATATGGTGCCAGAAAAAAGTGTTTATTTTGTTTAACATGGAAAGCACATCAGCATGTTTAAAAGATGATACAGAGATTTAATAATACAAGATTTATTCCACTATTGTGTAATGGTACACTAGGGATTCTGGCATAAACTGGGTTCTAGATTCAAAAAACAAATAAATAACAATTAAATTATCTCACATGTGTTATCTATTTATATGACATCAGAAAAATGTGGTTCCTAATAGAACTTGATTTCTGTTTTTATTTATTGTAAAATAGAAATCTGCATCATGATTTTGACTAACTAGACAGCTGCTCTAAAATATCCAAATTTAAGCACGAATTTACACTACATTTTCATTCACTAGAGAAAGTGCTAAAAGAGAGAGAGAGAGAAGAACAGAAGGAAGAAATAAAGGGAAGAAAAAAAGGAAGAAAGAAAAGAAAAAGAAACAGGTTTATGAAAATTTATTTAAGATATTCTCATTTGCCATAATTTTATTTATGCATATCAACTTCTAAAGGTAAGCAAACTGAATGAAGATTAAAATAAAAAGAGAAAGTAAAAGATTGATTGATTGATTGATTGATCTCTTTTTATTGCTTGTTTAGAGTATGAGAAAAAGCATGAATGTAAAAGCTAATAAAGTCCTCATATTATTTCTATACCTTTGGCAAAAATTGGTGTGACAGAAGAGAACAAAGAAAGAATTGTGTACATTGCATGAATTTTGACTTTATGAATAAAAGTCTATTAGCTATAGATGCTAAGTCAGAAATAACTGTATAGGTGTATTCAAGAGAGATGAACTATGTTCACATAAAAAGAAATGGTGAATAGTGTTTTTCTAAATGTGAAGCCATGCAGAACCCTGCTTTGCAATACCAGAAAATCTGCAAGGGGAGTGCTGAGATCAATGTCATTATCCAGAAGGCATTACTGAAATAGATTTTAAATCCTTTGATGTAATTGCTTGCTGAGTTTGCCATTACAGCAGCTCTATCTTTTAGACTGATTGAGGGCCTTTAACAGCTCGAATTTTACTGAGACTGCCGAGATATTCATGTTAGAATCTTAAAGTTGGACAGATGTTTGATGTTTAATTTAACTAATATGGCACACCATGAGTCAACAAAACACATTTCGTGTTAATGCCAAAAAAAAAAAAAAAAAAAAAAAAAAAAAGGTGAGGGACAGAAATACATGCAGAGTTAATCTTCCTGTTTCAGCAGACAAGCCTTTGCTCTTAGACTTATTAACATGAATTCTGATTTTAAAACCCTATGGCATTTTTTCCTGCCCCTTGAGAAAAGCAGTCTTGATTCCACTGGAGCATTTAGAACCAGAACTCAATGAATAAATTAACAGTGCATAAAATCCTCAAGTAAAGTGTAAGGAGCAATGAGGTGAATATTTTTTTTTTCTTGTAGACAGTCCCTATTTTCCATGATTCTTTGAAAAATTCTTATTCTTTGTGATACTTTTCTTTTTCCACAACTACGTAAGGTAGACAATAATGTACCTGGTTAGATGGTCTTTACATTTTCTTCTGGTTGAAGAAAGACTGATTTGACCAAACACAAAGAATTTCATTCATGATGTTTTTAGTACTGATTGTGTCTAATATATAAAAAAAATTAACACCACCTAGTAGAAGATACTTTTTATAAATAAATAAATTCATTTATTTGTTTATTTATTTATTTATGCATTTATTTATTTATTTATAAAATAGTGGCCATATATTCTGTTCAAGAAACATGGCTAACATTATTTGACTTTCTAATTAATATCATTTTCCTAACATCATTTTGAGGGAAAAATCCAGAGATTATTTTTTCAATATGGTTTTTACTAAATCAACAATCTCAGTGTCTTTGGCCTTTTTGTCTTAAATTTTATAGTGAATAATAATAATAACGTAGTGGTTGATGTGGTCATGACACTAGTAGTGGTTCAGTAACTAGGAAAAGAAGAAAGAATTTGGAAACGATGATAATGACATTGACAAATAGTAGAATCATATACTATAGCTTTTGGTATACTTTTATTAGTATTATATTTTGACTTTCACAACAACTTTATGAGATCGACAGGGGAACTATCATTATTTTCATTGTATAAATAAGGAAACTAAGGCCTAGAAATTTTTAGTGACTTTTTTAAACAATATTTGACTGCTAAGCTATTTGTAGCCAGGTCATCTAACTCCAAATCTAGTCATATGTATGCTAGGGTGAAGATTTTCACTTGTCATAAATAATAATCCACCATTGTTAATAGTGCATCAATCTTATCAAGAGCATTTTCAGACCAATATCAACAAGCTGGTTGTGCTGGTTTAAATTTCAATTTAATTTAAGTGAAATTTCATTCTAGTTTCTCTGTTTACTTTTTTTTAAACTTTATTTACTATTCTTAAGATTCAACATGCTTAGACTAGCTGGTTTACATGCTCACTCATTCATTCAAACATGTAAAGCAAACACTACTTGAAATTAAAAGAATAAACATATTACCTTCTTCATATAGCTAACTCTGATTCATTCTTCATATTTCATTCTATCTCCTGCCTATGGTATCCCTAACTGTAGTCAGGGGTCCTCTAGACCATCCTTAGGTCAATGCTTCTCTAGAAGGACTCACATTATTCGGAAGAGATATTACACTCATGATTATCATTTATTACTCTGAAAGGATAATGATTAAAATCAGCAAAGACAAAAGCATATATGGCAGAGTCTAGAAGAACTAGCTTCTAATTCTCTTCTCCCAGTGGAGGCTTATGGGCAGCACTTAATTCTCCTAGAAACAATATGTGACAATATGCATAAAGTGTTAACACCTAGAGAGGCTCTCTAGAGCCTTAATGTCTATGGATTTTATTGGTTGCTCATGTTGGCCATGAGAGTTCCCATGGCTGACCCTTTGTTTCTTAGTCTCTAGCTCTACCACTGGCCAAATTGATACTGTGTGGCCCAAGTCTCCCAACATATATTATATTGTTAGCATAAACTATCTGGTATGGTGCAAAGATCCAGGTAAAGAAAGATACCATTATCAGGCAGAAAATTCCAAGGCTTAGAGGTAATGTCCCAGTAGATGATCAAGAGCCAAAACTTTTTTGGGAAAGTGCAGATTTTGACAACCCAGAGCTGCTGAGTTAATTCCTATACAAATTAGCACTCAATACCCTTCCAGTTGTCTTTTCAAGATCTATCTCCCATTCTAATTATCAATACCACAATGGCAGAGATTATAAAATTTCTCCATCTTTGCTTGACACAAGTACACAGAAGTCTCAAGTACTGGAAAATTAGTGATTGAAGAGTGGGACATGAAAAATTATTTGAACAGGATAAGGAAAATAAAGAATGGGATCATTTCTCAGTTTGTGTTTTTGTTGGGATTCTTTTAGGATACTAAATATTTTTTTATGTTTGAACCCAACATTTCCTAAGTGCATTATAGTTCTCTAAATTCTGCTTAAATCCTGACTATTTCCTTTTTTGATCATTTCTCTTTATCCATAGAACATCATACATGGCTAAAAGAAACCATTTGACACTTTTAACATTATGCTTGGCAATCTCCTTAGCTAAATGTACCATTTTAATAGGTACACAGTAAAACCTTGGATTACAAATAACTTGTTCTGTGAGTGTTCCACAAGACAAGCAAATATTTTTTTTCTTTTTTTAATTTACATCCAAATTAGTTAGCATATAGTGCAACAATGATTTCAGGAGTAGATTCCTTGTTGCCACTTACCCATTTAGCCCATCCCCCCTCCCACAACCCCTCCAGTAACCCTCTGTTCTCCATATTTAAGAGTCTCTTATGTTTTGTCTCCCTCCCTGATTTTATATTATTTTTGCTTCCCTTCCCTTATGTTCATCTAATACAAACAAATATTTCTAATAAATTTTAACTTGATAAACAAGTGATGTCCTGTAATACGAGTATACAAGTAGTACATGATGCCGAATGTCACATGATCACAACTGAGCCGATGGTTCTTGAAATTCACTTTGATATACTAGTGCTTTGGATTACAAGCATGTTTCCAGAATGAATTATGCTTGCAAACCAAGGTTTCGCTGCATTTTATTTTTTCAACATTACATCAGTTTGCCAAACTTTCAGGCACTACATAATGGCTCCAGTGTCTACTTAACAAAATCTTACTGTTCTCCATCCTTTGCTCCTTGAGACGCATGCAATTTCTGCTCTCTTCCTTATCCCCCCCCCCCACAAAAAAAAAATGTCACATGTTACAGTTTTTATGTCTTTCCTTAAACTTCTGGTACTAATTTCTGTTCAGATTAGCCTTTGCTGCATAACAAGCTTGCCCAAGACTTAGTGACCTAAAACAACAATTTATTAATTCTCATAGCTCTGTGGGTTGACTGCAGTTGGTTGAGAGCTTAAAACTTGGAATTTTTTAGGAGGTTGTACAAAGACAGCAACTGGGGCTGCAGTCATCTGAAGTCTGACTATGCTTAATGTCTAAGATTGCTCACTAATGTGACTGGCAATTAATGCTGGCTATAAGATAGAAGGTAATTTGGACTGTGTTACAGATTGAGTGTCTGTGTCCCTTTATTTCTTCGTATGTTGAAGCCCTAATTCCTAATTTGATGGTATTTGGAGATGGGGCTTTTGGGAAATAATTGAAGTTAGATGAGGTTGTGGAAGTAGGGCCCTCTACTGATAGCATTGGTGCCTTGTAAGAAGAGACACCAGAGAGCTTTTTATCTCTCTCTACACCAAGTGAGGATATAAAGAGAAGATGGCTATTTGGATGCCAGGAAAAGGGTCTTCAACAGAACCTGAAAATGCTGGCTTTGGACTTCCAGCTTCCAGAATTTAGACTTTCAGCTTCTAGAAGTGTGATAAAGTAAGTTACTTTTGTTTAAGTCATCCAGTATATGGTATTTTGTGATGGCAGTCTGAGCAGACTAATACAGGCTGTTACCTAAAACACCTACATAAGGACTGTCCATATGACTTGAACTTTTCACAGAATAGTTCCTGGGATATCCAAGGGAACATCAAGAGCAAGCATTCCAGAAAGCTCAGAGAAAAACAATAAGGCTTTTTATGACCTAGTCACAGAAGTCCCATCCCACAGTCATTAAATGGAAATGGGAATTAGATACCCCATATGAGTGAAATCATATGGTATTTACCTTTCTCTGACCCATTTAACTTAGCATTATACTCTCTAGATCATTATACTCTCTTGCATCTATGTTTTTGCCAATGACAAGGTTTTGTTTTTTTATGGCTGAATAATATTCCATATATATCATATATATATCACATATTCTTTATCCATTCATCTATTGATAGATACTTGGGCTGTTTCCATACTTGGGCTATTGTAAATTATGTTACAATAAACATGGAGGCTCATATATACCTTCGAATTAGTGTTTTCATATTCTTTGGGTAAATAATCAGTACTATAATTCCCATTCTTTCATTTATATTATTCTGCCATCTATCAATTACCCTGTAACTTAGCTGTAAATAAGACTTGATAAGCTGAGCTTCCTATAAAATGATTTCTCTTGATTATTTAAGCTTCTTTAACTCCAAATTTTGAGTCATGTTGCTTTGGTATTACATTTTCATTATTAAATTTTGCTTCATCCCTTAAATTTTACCTAAGCCATGGAAATTCCAGCTTTTTCATTTTCCTGGAAATTGTTAAGCTAGTCTAATCATCCTCATCATTTATTTCTGTACATCAGGCATACATGAACTTCAGACATTCTTATTCTTTCTAACTCTTCCTTCTCTTTCTTTCAGATATTCACGTTTCTAGCTTCATGAATATATATTGTAGGCCAGGTCCTATAAGGGGAAGTAGATAACTGATGAAGTTGTATGAATTCAGGGGCAAACAACTAAAAATATTTCTTTAACTATGTAGTGATAATAAAATCTCATCCTAGGAGTTATATTCATGTAAATCAATCATGGATTTACTTTTCTAAACTAATGCCTAGGAATGAAAACAGTTCAAACTATTATAATTTGTTTCTACTATAAAAATTTCATCTTCTTTCATGTGAACGGCACTCTATTATTAAACCCAAGAAGTCTAAGTTTATCCTCAGTGGTCCACTGCAAAACAAATTCAAATTAATTACACAAAACTCACTTAATCAAGACTCATATTCAAGCTATAGACTGAAACTTTAAGTATGATACATCACCAAATTTTCTGGTTTTGTTTTCTTCTCTAAACCTGAACTTCAGTCCCTTAAATAGAGAAATCTTGGAGGCTACACAGGATGCTTTCAATCAAACTTTCCATGCAAGTGCTTCAGTGCATAATCTATCAATTTACTTTTAAATACAATTAAAATTATTGACTATATCTGGCAAGGATTTATGAATGTAGTATATTCATCTATGGCCACCATCACTTTCTTCACTTTATACCCATACTGCAATCCTCCAACAAGAAGAGGAATTTAATTTCTCTCCCCTTGACTCTTGACTGGTCTTACTGATTTGCTTGACCTGTGTAATAAGGCAGAAGTAATGTTCTGGGAATCCTGGGAAGCTTCTGACTGGTTTCTTAGAATACTCATTTTGTGTGGACTCCCTCTGGGAACCGAGGTTTCCTGTTCAGAAAAGCCCAATGACATGTAAAGTCTACATATCGGCGCAGGAGTTCCAGTCATCTGCTCCAGCAGAGTCTGTAGTTAACAGCCATCATCACTGCCTGCCATGTGAATGAGCCATCTTGGATGACCAGCCCAGCCACGCCTCCACCTAACCGCAGCCACATGAAGCACCAAGTGAGAACACTCCAGCTGATCCCAGACAGCTCTCAGCACTGAGGTAGACACCAGTAATTTTTTAAGCTATTATGTTTTGGAAATATTTGTTATAAAGCAAAAAATGGAACAATAAGATTGGCCCACGACTGACTCTATGCCAAGCACCATTTTTGTAAACAGATTCCAGATATTATTTCTAAGTATGTGAAAGCAAAACATTTTCATCAGTGTATTCTTGGTAAATTCCTGACCACTCCTGATGGGAGAAAGAATCTACCTGATTAAACTGACCTAAGAGATAAAATTTTGGAAACTAGTCAATTTATAGAGGAACCATTTTCTAAAATAAGCAATTAAGCATTATTTTATTTAAATTAGCAAATGGTTTATTTTTAACATCTATAGCTAATTATATCCAGTGTAGTTTCAAATCATGCTCTTGCACAGTGGGTAATAGCCACTTTATGGAATCAGAATTTGAATCTCTGCCAGGCCACTTACAGTCTGCATGAACTCAGGAATTAACCTTTAGCCTTGTTTTCTCATCTCTGAAATGAGTATTATGATGGCACATTACTCACAGGGTATTAGTGAACTGTAAATGAGTGTATATATATATATATATATATATATATATATATATATATGCATGTTGCTTAGCACACAATGAGCACTGATAAAATGTTATTTTTAGTCTCTAGCATATTAATAAGGAAATTTCAAAACACATAACTGAAATACCTTCCAATATATAAATACAAGGTATAAGAACAGTGTTCACTATTGTTTATCTGCTAGTGATCCCTGAGAGTTGATAAATTTTTTTTTTAATTTTTTTTTTCAACGTTTATTTATTTTTGGGACAGAGAGAGACAGAGCATGAACGGGGGAGGGGCAGAAAGAGAGGGAGACACAGAATCGGAAACAGGCTCCAGGCTCTGAGCCATCAGCCCAGAGCCTGACGCGGGGCTTGAACTCAACAGACCGTGAGATCGTGACCTGGCTGAAGTCGGACGCTTAACCGACTGTGCCACCCAGGCGCCCCAAGAGTTGATAAATTATTGTTACTGTGCATGCATGTGTGTGTGTGTGTGTGTGTGTGTGTGTGTTGTCAGGGAAAGGAAAATTGTGTCTCTGATGCACAAAGTTTTACAAAATCCAATTTATCAAATCTATTACTATTGGGTATTGAGGATTGAATATTGAGTACTATTGTCCAGCCTACTGACACAGGAAAGAATTCATTGGTGGCATCCATAGTACAGTCACAGTCAAGTTCAGACCTACTTACAACTTATTTCATTGAAATGGGACTTTAATATCAACTTATTTTCCAGAGTTAGGAGGAAAATGTTTTTCTAGAACAGTTCTTCTATGACTAAATTATTTTATTTACAGTAAGAAATATATTAAATAAATGTAAGAGCCTCATTTCATTTATTTTTTAGTTTTTTTAACATTTATTTGTTTTTGAGAGGGAGAGAGAGGGAGGGGCAGAAAGAGAGGGGGACACAGAATCTGAAGCAGGTTCCAGGCTCTGAGCTGTCAGCACAAAGCCCCACTGGGGGCTCAAACTCACAGAGGGCAAGATCATGACCTGAGCTGAAGTTGGACACTTAACCAACTGAGCCACCCAGGTGCCCCAAGAGCTCATTTTTAAATTTAACTTTCCAGAGAACATTTATTTTGTGTCAATATTGGAAAATATTATAGTGTCATTCAAACATAATTGAAGGTACTTTTTATAAATACAAAATATATGTTTAAAAAAATTCTTCTGCCAGAAGCTTTCTGCATTATTTGTAAAGTATGCCTTCTATTCACATTTACATTCATTGAAATTTTAAAAGTTTGAATTCTTAAGCATATATATTAGATATAAATTGTTTACTTCCATGTACATGATTTAAGCCAGTTCATATAATTTTCAATATCTTTCTCTCTTTAATTTACTTATAAAGCACTTTATATTTGCTTTTATTTTTCCTGCTCTGAACTGAGCAGAGGAAATAGTACTCTGGACAATAAGGTAGTTACACTTACAGAGATCAGACAATAGCAAATATTGGGAAGGCTGTTATTGCAAAAAACTCATAACTGGTCTCTCTGCTTCCGTTCTTGGCTCTTCAATCAATTCTCAACACAACAGTCAGAGTGATCTTGTAAAAACAGAAGTGAGGTCTTGCCATTAATATGACCCATCCAAATAGCTTTCCATCTCACTCAAAATAGGAACCAAAGTTATCACAATGGCCTAAGACCCCACATTAGCTGCCACCCACCCTTTAGCCCACTACTTTTATGTTTTCATCTCCTACTATTTTCTTCCACACTCACTCCACTCCAGCTACACTGACCTCTTAGTTTTTCATTTAATTCACCAGACACCCTCTCACTGCCTTTGCACTTGCTGTTCCCTCTGCCTAAAAATGCTCTTCTTCATTCATTCATTCAGCTTCTCATTTAATTACATTTATTTTTCATCTTTTTATGAGACCTTCCAGGAGTTGTAGTGAACAAAACATTGAAGAATCACTATCCTCATGAAGTTTATATAAAGCAGGGTCAATACTATGTCAGTATATATCCAGAGAATTATAAGTACTAAGGAGAAAAAATAAAGAAGGGATAGAGGGCAGAAAATATATGTGATGAGGACATGAAATGTTAAAGTGACCAACTTCTACAAGTGAATTACATGCTATAATTGCAATGAAGCTTATACTAACTACACTATTTACTATTGTAACACTGTCCCTCTAAAATTGTTTTCTCTATAGCTACTATCACTATCTAACATATTTTTATATTTTAGCTATTTAGTGGGTTTTTTTTCTAACTCTGGTTACTGGAATATCAATTCTAATGGGGGGATTTTTGTCTCTTTTGTTCACTGTTATATACGTACCATGTAGAACAATGCCTAGCACATGAT
The DNA here is from genome assembly GCF_007474595.2 of Lynx canadensis. Taxonomy (NCBI): domain Eukaryota; kingdom Metazoa; phylum Chordata; class Mammalia; order Carnivora; family Felidae; genus Lynx; species Lynx canadensis. The sequence goes on from NC_044306.2 coordinate 68,155,122, forward strand.
AAGCATTTAATAAATATTTCATTAATAGATGAATGACCAAAGTAAGGAAATGTTATAACAACTGAGGAGAAAATAGCACCTAGGCCAATAAGATTGATGATAGCAAGTGAAAAACAATTAACATGGAAAGTTGACATGTGGTCATAGAGAGCCAAGCCCAGACTATCATAGGGATATCTATGATGTTCTGTGCATGAATTACCTTCTCCTTTTCCCCACTGTGCTTTAAAGTTTTTTTCCCCATGGTATTCCAGGAATACTTATAGTAAACAAACACTAGAGTTACTTAAGATTTTAAAAAGTCATTCACAGCTAAGATTACCATTGACACCCTTACAGAAAGCATAATTGACATAGAGCCATGACAGTTAAGATACATGAAGGACAGGGATGCCTAAGTGGCTTAGTCAGTTAAGCATCAACTTCAGCTCAGGTTATGATCTCATGGTTCATGGGTTTGAGTCCCACATCGGGCTCTGTGCTGACAGCTCAGAGCCTGGAGACTGCTTCAGATTCTGTGCATCCATCTCTGCCCTTCTCCCACTTGTTCTCTGTCTCTATCTCTCTCAAAAATAAATAAATGTTAAACAAAAATGATACACAAAGGACAATATGGTGTTTTCTGAAGTTCCTGGTTCAGATAGCAGAAGCAGTGTTCCTGGCCAGGTGATAGAGATATCCACTTGCATTTTAATGTAGATTGAATCTTCATCTTGTCTTTAAAGTAAGACATGTCAAGTCAAAAACCAAAATTTAGATTTCTCTGTCTTTTAAGTACTTACTTTTTATTCTATTGGTCCCTTAAAATTAATTTAGAGTGCTATACAGTCAGAGCATTTTCATACATGTAAGTCTAGAAACATTTTAGATTAACATTTAAAGTCATAGATATATGGAAAGTTTAATTTTAAATTTTAAGTATCTTCTTTTAAGACTATCATAGTTATTTTAACAAATAATTAAAAATATTGTTCTTCTGATGTGCAAAATAATTTAGATATTTTCAAATATATCCAAATAATACATTTGTAGTAATGTTCACTCAGGAAAGATTTATTAAGCATTTAAAATGTTTAAAGAACCAAAACACATTCAGAATTCTCTGAAGGCAAAAATAATTTTTCACATTTCAGAAAAATATGTATATTTGAGATGTTGAGGCAGAACACACTGTGCTTCATTGTTCATTATCAAATCAACAACTTAACTACCTTTTTGTATGGTTTCCCCTGCACAACCCAGGGGAGAAACTGGGAATTACATTCCCCAGGAATCCTTTAGTCTCTATGGTTTCAGGTTAGAGCCAGTCAAGAAGAGACATGGGATTTGGAAAATTAAGAGTAGGAGAAGCCATTAATCTCTACAGGAAGTTGCTGGCTAATGAGTAGACAAATAATATATAAAATAACTTTCAGCTGAGCTTCTTGAGAACCACTCACATTCATGTGGCAGAATGAGATAGTCTTCCCTGACCTTCACATCCCCCAGCAATTTCAATTGTGATGTAAGCCTGTAACTTCTGTATTAAGACCCTTCACAGTTAAATACTTAAATGCATAGAGTGACATTTGTTTCACTAACTCAATGTATGTATACATATATGTATATGTATATGTGTATATGTATATGTGTGTATGTGTATATATATGTGGATATATATACACACACACATATACATATATACACATATATATATGAAGCTATAGGTAATTCTAAGGGAAGAAATCCAGCACTAAATTCTTTTATTTACCTGTTATGATGTCACACACCAATAACATATCAATAACAATTTACATAGCAAGAGAGTATTTAACTAAAATGGCTTACTAACAAAAATGTTATTAATTCTTAAGCTCCAGTTAGATCTAGTGAAGCTGGATATATTAAAATTATACAAAAATGAAATTAGGAAGGCCATGATTAAACTTTTCCTCCTCTTCTAAATGAGCATGAAACTGGACAAAGTACATGAGGCAAGTGTTTTTAGGCACTTGGAAAACAAGCAATGATGAAGTGTGATGCTTAAAAGAAAGGAAACTGAGTAAATTAGGCTTGTTAGGCCTGTTTTCCCAGACTTTCTGCCAGAGACACTTTCTAGACCACAGTCCAAAGAAGCGGAACTCAAACAAAGCAAGTCAAATCATTAAGCTAAAAAGACAAATATTAGTGCTCAGACTGTGGAGTATGAAATTTGTGGAGAAAGGTGGGTAAAAAAAGTCAAGTATAGAAAGAAGATAGTCAGAATACTGTGAGGTGTTCCTCACAAGTTTTTGACCAAAGACTGTGCCATCCAAGTCCTTTGTCAAGACTAATTTGTACCATGTGAGGTGATGAATATTAACTAAACTTATTGTGATAATCATGTCATGATATATACATATGTCAAATAATTATGTTATATAGCTTAAACTTATATAATATTGTATGACAATTATATCTTAATAAAACTGGGAATTTTTAAGGATGTCAAGACTTGATGTCAAGACTATAGGACTCATAGCTAATAAGAGATAGCATTAAAGAGATTATGCAGAAAGTAATTGTTTAGAAACTTCATAGTGAATCTCAAGCACTCAGCTGAGACTCCCCCAAAAAGACCATGCCTTAGCAGTGACAGCTATGGCCTAAACTAAAAGAACAAAAATTAAAGAAAACACAAAGTTGGGGCGATTGGGTGGCTCAGTCAGTTGAGCATCTGACTTTGGCTTAGGTCATGATCTCACGACTCGTGGGTTCAAGCCCCACATCGGGGTCTGTGCTGACAGTTCAGAGCCTGAAGCCTGCTTCAGATTCTGTGTGTCTCTCTCTACCCCTCCCCCGCTCATGCTCTGTCTCTGCCTCAAAAATAAATAAACATTAAAAAAAAATTTTAAAACCACACACAAAGAAAAAAGAAAAGAAGCCAAGGCTTACCAGATTAAAATGATTCAACAGTAATTTAACTGCTTTCCAGGAAAAATAAATAAATAAATAACACCATTTAGAGGACAACTTTTTAATCCAGACTCACTATAATAAATCATGCATAACACCAATCAAATAATTTAAAATTACCACACATATAAATAAACAGGCCATTGTGACCCAAAATCAAGGAAATAAGCAATCAGTAGAAACAGATGACAGAGATATCACAATTCACAGAAAAGGACCATAAAAGAGGTTTTATAAATATGTTCAATGATTCAAAGTAAAAGATGGATGTAATTGAATAAAAGAAACTCAGAAGATAAATATAATCCATAAAAAGGATCAAGCAGAAATTATAGAGCTGAAAATTACCTTAGCTGATGTAACACATTCACTTTGTGTGCTTAAGAACAGATTAGAGATATACAAGGAAGGGCTAATAATCATGAAGACAATATTACTACAAATTATCCAGTCTGAAAATCAGAGAAGAAAGATAACAATAAAGAATGAACAGAGACTTAGTGGCATATAAGAAATATTAAGCAGTATAATATATGTATAACTGGATTCCCAGAAGGTCTAGAGAAAGCTACTACAGCAGAAAAATATTTTTTTAAAGAAATAATGGTTGAAAATATTTGCAAATTTAATGAAACCGTAATCTTATTATAGATTCTAAAAGCTCAATAAACTCCATACAGAATAAATAAAAATATATTCTTTTCAGCAATAAATAACTTTCACATATTTGTCAAAAACCATTTCACTGTATATTTTTATATTTACTTCTGGATTCCCTTGTCTTTCCTTATGCCAATATCACACTTGAATACCACAGCTTTACAGTAAGTTGTGAAATTATACAGTGAAAATCTTCAATTTTGTCTTACATCTTCAAGATTACCTTAGCCATTCCTGTCCCTGGCATTCCCATATACATTTTAGAATCAGCTTGATGATTGGCCATTTCCCTGGAGTGCTGTGGGAAAAGACAAAGCCTGCCTGTGTCCCCCACCCCAGGGGCTTGCGGCAAGGGCGGCATCTCTCGGGATGCAATAGGAGAAGGCTGTCCTCCCTGAAGTGCAGCCGCACAGACAAATCCAGCTGGGACCACAAATCGGGCCACACTGAGAGGCGCTTCCCCATTGCCAGAGTACATGGAGCGGGACTTTGAATCCTAGCCAAATGCAGAGTCAGGGGAGTTGGTGGAGCAAAAAGGACCGGCCAGTCTGCACCCACAGGACGGTGAGGACGACTCAGAGTCCACTGGGTCCAGCTGCATGGAGAAGAGACTGGGGTATCACCATTCTCCCCCTCCCCCACCACCAATACCAAGGCAGGGCCTCAGGGATCACCCCTGGGGCTTATAGTGGAGGTGGGTCCAGACTATACCAAATCACACCCCTTTGCACTGGGTAACTGCATATCCACCCTAATGGCACAGACCCTGTGGACAGCTACTCCCGACAAGCGATGCAGCATTGTCTGGATTAACTCTAGGTCAATTCTGAATATATAGATGTATTCTCCCCCCACCCCCCACCCCCATTTCTCCTCCTTATCTTTTCCCTCCCCTAGGCTAGGTACTCTGGTTATTGGTCTGTCTAAACAGACATATTTAATCCATTGTCTTGATATATGTTCTACACCTCCTTCTTTACACTCCTATCTCTCTCTCTGGATTAATCAAGCCATATAGTTTCTTTCTCTCTGGGTAACTTTATCTTCTTTCATTTTCCCCACCTCCTTCTTTATTTTCCTTTCTCTCTCTCTGGATTAAGCCTTTTGGTCATTCTGCCTAGTCAATGTTTGTTTTTTCTCCCCCTCCCCCCCCCACCCCCGCCCCACACTCCACTCTTGTCATTCCTCTCTTTGTATATGCTCTTCCATCAGCACTGCCTCCACCCTCTTCTTTATTTGTAGCTGGTGTTTTGGGGTTTTTTGTTTTTAGTTTTTAGTCTTTAGGTTTTGTTTGTTTGTTGTTTTTGTTTGTTTAATTGTGTTATTTGTGTGTTTGCTTGTACTTGTCTCCTGTTTGTCTCTGTTTTCCCTTACAGGGCTACTCCAAGCAACAAATTGAAGCACATCTGGTGGAGGGTCCAAAATATCACTACGAGTAGGGTAATGAAATAACCAAAGTAACAGAGTAAGTAACAATCTCCGAGAAACACCTCCCGAAGGGCCAGGCCCTGGACAGTGTATAACCCTCCTTTAATATAGCAGTGCTCACAGGTGTGGAACATACAACAAGCTTTTAAAATACATAAGGACAGAAAACTAGCCAAAATGACAAAACAGAAGAATTCTCCTCAACACAAATTACAAGATGTAGCGACAGTTAATGGATTGATCAAAACCAAATTAAGCAATAAAACGGAAGAATTTAGAATAATAGTAAGAAAATTAATTTCTGGGCTTGAAAAAAGGATAGAAGACAGCATAGAATCTATTGCTATAGTGATCAAGGGACTAAAAAATAGTCATGATGAATTTAAAAATGCTATAAATGAGGTGTAAAATAAAATGGAAGCAGCCACGGCACAGATTGAAGAGGCAGAGGGGAGAATAGGTGAATTAGAAATTAAAATTATGGAAAAAGAGGAAGATGAGAAAAAGAGAGATAAAAAAATCCAGGAGTACAAGGGGAGAATTAGAGAACTAAGTGTTGCAATCAAACAGAACAATATCCATAACACAGGAATTCCAGAAGAAGAAGAGAGAGAGTAAGGGGCTGAAGGTGTACTTGAACAAATCATAGCCGAGAACTTCCCTGATCTGGGGAAGGAAACAGGCTTTGAAATCAAAGAGGCACAGAGAACTCCCTTCAGATGTAACTTGAATCAATCTTCTGCATGACATATCATAGCGAAACTGGCAAAATACAAGGGTAAAGAGAGAATTCTGAAAGCAGCTAGGGATAAACAGGACTTAACATACAAAGGTAGACACATAAGAGTAGTAGCAGACCTATCTACTGAAACTTGGCAGGCCAGAAAGGAATGGCAGGAAATCTTCAATGTGATGAACAGAAAAAAATATGCAGCCAAGAATCCTTTACCCAGAAATTCTGTCATTCAGAATAGAAGGAGAGATAAAGGTTTTCCAAAACAAAGACTGAAGGAATTCATCACCACTAAACCAGCCCTACAAGAGATCCTAAGAGGGATTCTGTGAGTGAAATGTTGCAAGGACCACAAAGTACCAGAGACACCACTACAAACATGAAACCTACAGACAATGACTCTAAACCCATATCTTTCAGTAATAACACTGAATATAAATGGACTAAATGCTCCAACAAAAAGACATAGGGTATAAGAATGGATAAAAAAACAAGACCCATCTATTTGCTGTCTACAAGAGACTCATTTTAGGCCTGAAGACACCGTCAGATTGAGAGTGAGGGGATGGAGAACTATTTATCATGCTACTGGAAGTCAAAAGAAAGCTGGAGTAACCATACTTATATCAGACAAACTAGACTTTAAATTAAAGGCTGTAACAAGAGATGAACAAGGGCGTTATATAATAATTACAAGGTCTATCCATGAGGAAGAGCTAACAATTACAAATGTCTATGCACCGAATTCTAGAGCACCTAAATATATGAAAAAATTAATCACAAACATAAGCAACCTTATTGATAAGACTGTGGTAATTGCAGGGGACTTTAATACTCCACTTACAACAATGGATAGACAATCTAGACAGAGAATCAATACAGAAACCAGGGCCCTGCATGACACACTGGGTCAGATGGACTTGATAGATATATTCAGAATTCCAAAGCAATGGAATATACTTTCTTCTTGAGTGCACATGGAACATTCTCCAAGATCACATACTGGGTCACAAAACAGCCCTTCATAAGTATAAAAGAAATGAGATCATACCATGCACACTTTCAGATCACAATGCTATGAAACTTGAAATGAACCACAGGAAAAAGTCTGGAAAACCTCCTAAAGCATGAGGGTTAAAGAGCATCCTACTAAAGAATGAATAGGTCAACCAGGAAATTAGAGAAGAAATTTAAAAAAAAAATATGGAAACAAATGAAAATGAAAATACAACAATCCAAACATTTTGGGATGCAGCAAAGGCAGTCCTGAGAGGAAAACACATTGCAATCCAGGCCTATCTCAAGAAACAAGAAAAATCCCAAATACAAAATCTAACAGCACACCTAAAGGAATTATAAGCAGAACAGCAAAGACACCCAAAACCCAGAAGAAGAGAAATAATAAATATCAGAGCAGAATTAAACAATATAGAATCTAAAAAAAAAAAAAAATAGTACAGCAGATTAATGAACCAAGAGATGTTTTTTTGAAAAAATAAATAAAATTGATAAAACTCTAGCCAAGCTTCTCAAAAACAAAAGGGAGATGACCCAAATAGATAAAATCATGAATGAAAATGGAACTATTAAAACAAATCCCTCATAAATACAAGCAATTATCAGGGAATACTATGAAACATTATATGCCAACAAACTGGACGACCTGGAAAAAATGGACAAATTCCTAAACACCTACACACTTCCAAAACTCAAATGGAAAGAAATAGAAACTTTGAACACACCTATAACTAGTGAATAAATAGAATCAGTTATCAATAATCTCCCAAAAAATAAGAGTCCAGGACCAGATGGCTTCTCTGGGGAATTCTACCAGACATTTAAAGTAGAGATAATACCTATCCTACTCAACCTGTTCCAAAAATAGAAAGGGAAGGGAAACTTCCAGTCTCATTCTATGAAGCCAGCATTACTTTGATTCCTAAACCAGACAGAGATGCAGCAAAAAAAGAGAACTACAGGCCAATATCCCTCATGAATATGGATGCAAAAATTCTCAATAAGACACTGGCAAATCAAATTCAATAGCATATAAAAAAAAATTATTCACCATGATCAAGTGGGATTCATTCCTGGGATGCAGGGCTAGTTCGATATTCACTAATCAATCAATGTGATACATCACATTAATAAAAGAAAAGATAAGAACTACATGATCCTGTCAATAGATACAGAAAAAGGATTTGCCAAAATTCAGCATCCTTTCTTAATAAAAACCCTTGAGAAAGTCGGGATAGAAGGAACATACTTAAAGATCATAAAAGCCATTTATGAAAAGCCCACAGCTAATATCATCCTCAATGGGGAAAAATTGAGAGCTTTCCTCCTGAGATCAGGAACACGACAGGGATGTCCACTCTCACCGCTGTTGTTTAACATAGCGTTGGAAGTTCTAGCATCAGCAATCAGACAACAAAAGGAAATCAAAGTAATCAAAATTGGCAAAGATTAAGTTAAGCTTTCACTGTTTGCAGATGACATGATATTATACATGGAAAACCCAATAGACTCCACCAAAAGTCTGCTAGAACTGATACATGAATTCAGCAAAGCCACAAGACACAAAATCAATGTACAGAAATCAGTTGCATTCTTATACACTAATAATGAAGCAACAGAAAGACAAATAAAGAAACTGATCCCATTCACAATTGCACCAAGAAGCATAAAATACCTAGGGATAAATCTAACCAAAGACGTAAAAGATCTGTATGCTGAAAACTATAGAAAGCTTATGAAAGAAATTGAAGAAGACACAAAGAAATGGAAAAACTTTCCATGCTTATGGATTGGAAGAACAAATATTGTTAAAATGTCAATACTACCCAAAGCTATTTACACATTCAATGCAATGCCAGTCAAAATTGCACCAGCATTCTTCTCGAAAGTAGAACAAGCAATCCTAAAATTTGTATGGAACCACAAAAGGCCCCGAATAGCCAAAGTAATTTTGAAGAAGACCAAAGCGGGAGGCCTCACAATCCCAGACTTTAGCCTCTACTACAAAGCTGTAATCATCAAAACAGCATGGTACTGGCATAAAAACAGACACATAGACCAATGGAATAGAATAGAAACCCCAGAATTAGGCCCACAAAAGTATGGCCAACTAGTCTTTGACAAAGCAGGAAAGAATATCCAGTGGAAAAAAGTCTCTTTAACAAATGGTGTTGGGAGAGCTGGACAGCAACATGCAGAAGAATGAAACTAGACCACTTTCTTACACCATTCACAAAAATAAACTCAAAATGGATGAAGGACCTGAATGTGGGACAGGAAACCATCAAACTCTAGAGGAGAAAGGAAAAACCTCTCTGACCTCAGTCACAGACATTTCTTACTCGACACATCTCCAAAAGCAAGGGAATTAAAAGCAAAAATGAACTATTGGGACCTCATCAGGATAAAAAGCTTCTCCACTGCAAAGGAAACAATCAACAAAACTAAAAGGCAACCTATGGAATGGGAAAAGATATTACAAATGACATATTGGTTAAAGGGTTAGTATCCAAAATCTATAAAGAACTCACCAAACTCCACACCCAAAAAACAAATAATCCAGTGAAAAAATGGGCAGAAAACATGAATAGACACTTCTCTAAAGAAGACATCCAGATGGCCAACAGGCACATGAAAAGATGCTCAGTGTCACTCCTCATCAGGGAAATACAAATCAAAACCACACTCAGATACCACCTCATGCCAGTCAGAGTGGCTAAAATGAACAAACCAGGAGACTATAGATGCTGGCGAGGATGTGGAAAAACGGGAACCCTCTTGCACTGTTGATGGGAATGCAAACTGGTGCAGCCACTCTGGAAAACAGTGTGGAGGTTCCTCAAAAATTAAAAATACAACTACCCTAAGACTCAGCAACAGCACTAACTAGGAATTTACCCAAGGGATACAGGAATGCTGATGCATAGGGCCACATGTACCCCAATGTTTATAGCAGTGCTTTCAACAATAGCCAAATTATGGAAAGATCCTAAATGTCCATCAACTGGTGAATAAAGAAGATGTGATTTATATATATAGTGGAATACTACATGGCAATGAGAACGAATGAAATCATTCCATTTGCAGCACATGAATGGAAGTGGAGGTTATTATGCTAAGTGAAATAGTCAGAGAAAGATCCACACGTGAGTGAGAAACATATATCTGTCTTTCTCTGACTTACTATTTTCTCTCTCTCAAAAATAAATTAATTAATTTAAAAAATAAAAAAAAAATTTAACTAATAAAAGTGAGAAATCTACATCAAAATCTGTTAGGTAACTAAAATAAACTGAAAGGAAACTATATAGCTGCTTGCATAAAAAAAAGAATATATACTCAAATTCATACATTAGAATAAATTTCAGAAATAGCTGTTATCTAAATAATTTTTGCAGTTGTGAATTAACACTATCAGATATTAAAAAATACATTGAAGGTCACTATGATAAATATGGTACTAAACAAACAAAAAAAATGAATTCAATTCTCAGAAACAGCTGAATTTATAAGCAAACTTGACAGATTTTAGAGTGACACACATCTCAGTATGGAAAGGATATTTACTAAATAATGTTGTAAAAACTTACTAATATTAAAAAAATAAAGATAGGAGCAACTGGGTGACTTAGGTGGTTGAGCATCCTAGTTTTCATTTCAGCTCAGGTCATGATCCCAGGGTCATGGAATTTGACCTCAAGTGAGGATCTGCGCTGAGCCTGGAGCCTGCTTAACATTTTCTCTCTCTCTCTCTCCTTCCCCTCTTTCTTGCTCATGCACTCTCTCTCTCAAAAATAAAATAAAATAAATAAAAATGAATAAAAATGTAAAACATAAAGTTGGATTCCTCACATGATAAACATGTGAACTCTAGATGTATTATAGCTCTAAAAAAAAAAAAAGGTAGAATCACAAAGCTAAAAAAAAATGTAGGAGAATCCTGTCTGTTTGTGACTTGGGGGTGAATAAGGATTTCATAAGCACAAAACAAAAGCAATTTTTTGTCTGTGTATGATTACGTCAAAATGAGGTATTTCTTTTTTTTTTTAATTTTTTTCAATGTTTATTTATTTTTTTTGGGACAGAGAGAGACAGAGCATGAACGGGGGAGGGGCAGAGAGAGAGGGAGACACAGAATCAGAAACAGGCTCCAGGCTCTGAGCCATCAGCCCAGAGCCCCACGCGGGGCTTGAACTCACGGACCGCGAGATCGTGACCTGGCTGAAGTCGGACGCTTAACCGACTGCGCCACCCAGGCGCCCCAAAATGAGGTATTTCTGATCAACAACACACATAATGGATAGGTGACAGACTGGGAACTGATATTTGACGTGAGTGACATCAACATGAATAAAGACCCAGTAATCAAAGAAACACAGATTAATACAAGAAAGCCTTATCTCTTTACATGAGTGAATTTGGCAGAAATGAATATAGTCAGTACGTAAGGGATAGGAAAGTTAATTTTTTTGTGGGGAGGGGATGTACGTAGGGGACTTTCATGGAGTAATGGGGAGTAGAAACTGTTGCAGCTATTTTGAAAGTAACCTGGCAAAAAAAACAAACATAAAACACCACCAGAATAAGAATCATGTGTAAAAGCACAATGCCACAATATAATTCGCATAAACTAAAATACAATGAAACAGCACAAACTTTATTTAAGATCATACACATACAGCATACAAACACTGAGGTAATAAATCGTAACTGCAACAACCTATAGGGGAAAGGAGATAAGAAGTAGAAACAGATGATCAAGGGGAAAATAAAAATAATAATATAATAAAACTAAGAGATAGCCCTTGCAATGATAATGATAAGAATGTATTGTAAAGTGAGTAGGATAATGCCCCTTAGAAGTGTGATGCCACTGACGTTAAGAAGAAGAAGAAGAAGAAGAAGAAGAAGAAGAAGAAGAAGAAGAAGAAGAAATGAGAGAAGAAAATTCAATGTATAGTCTATTCAAACATTTTTATCAACTCTTAATTATCTGTTGGCTCTGCATAAATTAGTTTCAGCATTTTTATCACTTTAAAAATATCAATTTATTTCAGATTCACACTGGTCTGGAGAATGTTGGACAGTATGTATACTACAGTGTCTAGACAGGATTATTATGATTACAGGAAATTTCAGTATGGTTTTTGCCACCAGCTTTTTGCTTTTTGTAAAAATAATAAAATAATTACTTACATGGTTATTAAACTTTTTAAGAACACCCAAAGTATAACTTATAATCAGCAATGAGAATATTTTAAATTTCTACTAAATACCAGCAGCTATAGTGTTTTTAAATTAAATCACACAAATCAGCTACAACATTTAAAATTATTCACGTATTGGTAGTAATAGCATTTATGGTGTTAGCTGTCTTGACTTTGAACTGTCATTTGCAGAAATTTATAACACAAATTAGAGGCAATAGTCCATACAAGAAGAGCCTTTTGTTATTTAATAGAGCCCTTCAATTGCAAAGAGCAAAGAACTCAACAATGTCAAATAGTCTCATAAGCAATTGGGATATATATCTTGTAGAAGCTGAGTACTTCATAGTGGTTTCCTATTTGTCTCTGACAAACAACTATTATAAATGAACTCCTTGATCATCCTAAACAGTAGTTGTTTCTCTCTAAAAATATTTTATTTCTTTTTCATTTTAACCAAGTGTATTCTTTTTTTTTTATTTTTTTATTTTTTAATTTTTTTTAACGTTTATTTATTTTTGAGACAGAGAGAGACAGAGCATGAACAGGGGAGGAGCAGAGAGAGAGGGAGACACAGAATCTGAAACAGGCTCAAGGCTCTGAGCTGTCAGAACAGAGTCCGACACAGGGCTCAAACTCACGGACCATGAGATCATGACCTGAGCCGAAGTCGGACGATTAACCGACCAAGCCACCCAGGCGCCCCACCAAGTGTATTCTTCTTACTCTGCCTTGAACACTGTATTATATAATATCAGAAAGGGTTCAGGCTATTTAGAAGATCAGATTTACACAAAGCTACAGAAGATTTAGTAATAATGGAGCTTTGTTGGATACTAAACTATTCTCAGTTGGTCTAAATAATTTTTAAAATTATTAATGGAGAGGGGCGCCTGGGTGGCCCAGTCAGTTAAGCATCTGACTTTGGCTCAGGTCATGATCTCACGGTCCGTGAGTTCGAGCCCTGCGTGGGACCCTGTGCTGGCAGCTCAGAGCCTGGAGCCTGCTTTGGATTCTGTGTCTCCTTCTCTCTCTGCCTCTCCCCTGTTCATGCTCTGTCTCTCTCTCTCTCTCTCTCTCTCTCTCTCTCTCTCAAAGATGAATAAATGTTTAAAAAAATTTTTTTTAAGTTATTAATGGAGAAATAGCCACAATGGGTTGTAGCCATTCCCTCTATCACCACAGCTATCTTTAAATCTCTCTTTACTTTTGTTCTCTCTTGGTTGGGCATCTCATGAATATTTGTTATCAATAATGATGATTAAGCACTTTTTAATAATTTCATCTTTCTCCCTTTTCTACATTCAGTAAGGGAATAAAAGAAACATAAATCTATCTACAAAAACAAAGATGAGACTCCGAGATAATGACAGTGGAAAAAGAGATACACACAAAATTTGAAAGCTCAAAAGTAGATATAAGAGTGGTAATAGACCTAACTGACAAAGGAAAGCTCACCCCTAAATATCACTGAAGGCAGGTGTGTAAGTGTTAAGAGCTGAAGGATTGTTTGAGTCTTTATAGGTAGTAGTGAGATTCCCAAAATGCCCATCCAACACAATCAGGCAATTCTCACCTTTCACCACCATAACAGAAGACCAGAGCTTTACTGTCTAGAGCACTTGAAGTAGACAGACTGGACTCTGAAACAAAAGTCACAGCAGAAGGAGGTGGGTTTAAATGGGTTGTGGTACTCAAAAGCCTAGGATTAAGTGGAAATTGACCTACTGAACATTGAAAACTATAGTCTATCTTAACAGATTGACTACAAGAATGCTGGGTGGTCACATTTACAAGTGTACAGGCAGGAAATTGGAAGAATCCTCTCTGACTTGCCTCAAAGAAAAGATCCACAGATACTCACATTTAAGAATACTCTCATCAAACTGACATATTCCCTACTGCTAACACTATAATAAAGTCCAAAACAGTGTTTTAATGCCTCAAGGATAAGTATAAACAAACAAAAAAGAAGATCGCGCAGATTTGAAAAAAAGGTTTGTTATTCTAGAAAGAGACCAAAATAAAATTAAATAAAGGAAGTCAATTTTAGAGTTTAGAAAACAGATACAATATAGGGAACGATAGAAAAGTAACTAAAATCTTCAAAAGAAGATACATATACAAAAGATAAAAACATTGGTTGTTAATTTGTTTTAAATGAGAGTGTTCAAAAAACAAAAACTAGTTTCTAAAAAATATTGGTCTTATAAAATAAATAAAAATTTAAAAGTTGAGGAAATTTTCCAGATACTAGAAACAAACAAACAAGAAAAAAAAAAGTGGGAAGTTGGAGAGAAAATATTTAAAAATTAGAGAACCTGTTAAATCCAAATAATAAGTTAGGTGTTCCAGAAAAGGAAAACCTAGATTCATTGGGAGTAATTGGGTCCTGGGGTAACAGGAGCCAAGTGAAGGGACTCAACTGCCAGGGCAAGGTGGTTGGGTTACCGTGATGGACAGCAGAGTCAAAGCAGCAATCAGAACAATCTGACTTGTAGACCTATATAGCACTGGCTAGTTAATCCTGATATTCTTAGAAATGAAATGGATAAGAAGCCTACCAAATTCTTACTTTATCTGTATAAGTAGAAAAGTTCTAGGTCAAGTAAAACAAAATCTAACTTGAATCACAGAAACAAAGTCATGGTTTCTCAGTCAGTTTTCGAACTTGAGGCAGTTTATAGACCTAGAAAACCTTTGAATGAAGGGGAGGCCTGGTCCCCTTGAGGAAGGACTTCAGTAAACTACCAAAAGTATATACTGTTACTCTTTCTCCCAGCCATTTCCCAAAGGGATCCAAGGCCTTTAGCCAAAAGAACTATATATCAAGGAGAATGAAATAATCTGATCATTCTGGGATTACCACATACTGGCTCTGAAACAACGCTGATTCCAAGGGACCCAAAATATTGCTGTGGCCTTCAGTTAGGGTAGGGGTTTATGGAGATCTGATAATCTGTGGAGTTTTCACTCAGGTACATCTCACAGCGAATCCCAGAATCTGTCCTGTGGTTATTTCTCCAGTTCTACAATGCATAATTGGAATAGACATACTTAGCAGCTGGCAGAATCCCCACACTGGTTCCTTGACCTGTGGAGTAAGGGTTGTTATGATGTAAAAGGTGAAGTGGAAACTATTGGAACTGCCCTTACCTGGGAAATAGTAAATTAAAAGCTATACCACATCCCTGGAGGGATCGCAAATATTAGTGCTCTTATAAAAGATATTCCAGAGAGATCCCTCGTACCTTCCACCATGTGAAAACACAGTGAAAAGATGGTTATCTGTGAACCAGTAAGAGGCTGTCACAAGACACTGAATCTGCCAATGACCAGAAGAGTTTTAATGTGCATGCCGGAAAAGCCTAGATTGCCATGAATGGACCTTTAAAGTAAGGGCTCAAAATATACTCTGGTTTCTCTTCAGATCGTATAAATCTTTCGCCTTTTACTAAAGTAAGGGCTCAAAGATAGCAGCTACAGAGAAAACTTCAATATTATTCTTAGAGAACAAATACCCACATAGTCCTGAACAGAATCTTGGTCAGAATATGTACCAAAGTCCATTCTGATGCTATCTCAGATGGAAATGAGGAGCATGTTATTGGACACTGGAGGAAAGGCCATTCTTGTTTTAAAGTGGCAAGGAACTTGACTGAATTGTGTTCTTGTTCTAGTGTTTTATGGAAGATGGAACTTGCAAGCAATGAAGGTGGATATTTAGCTAAACCTATCTCTATTAAAAGTGTTGAAGGAGTAGCCTGGCTTCTCTTGACTGCTTACAGTAAATTGTGAGAAGAGAGAAATGACTTAAAGTCATAGGGTTAATCAAAAAAGAAACATAACTTATAGATTTGGAAAACCCTTAGTATATCCATGTTATTAAAACAAAATGACAAAGTATGGTCAAAACTTAACACTAAGGGTGTGGCCAAGAGACTGTTTGATAAGATCAGTATGGATCAGCCATCTCTACAGAGAAGCCAGAAGCTATTTCCAAGACTACGGAAGAATGACCTTGAAGGAGTCTCAGAGTTCAGCAAAGTGGTTTCAAAGGAGAGGCTGCTAGCACCTGTGGAGCACTGTCACCCATCAAGGGCTTTACTCCTTGGTGTGGCTTCAGCAGGACTAGGTGTAGCAAGGGCCACGGTGGCTACCCTTCTAAAGAATACACGTGGTAATGGCACCTAGGTGGCTCAGTCAGTTAATTGTCCAATATCAGCTCAGGTCATTATCTCACAGTTTGTGGGTTAGAGCCCCACATCAGTCTCTGTGCTGACAGCTAAGAATCTGAAGCCTGCCTCAGATTCTGTCTCCCTCATTCTCTGCCCTTTCCCCATTCACACTCTGTCTGCCTCTCAAAAAATGAATAAACTTTAAAAAAATTAATAAAAAAAAGAATACAGATGGTAAATTTTGGCAGCATCCATGAAATGCCCTTTCTGCCAGTGTACAGAGTACCCAAGCTGAGGAGTGTGTGGTTGCTTTCATTTGGATCTCAAAATATGCCCAGCAGACCTACAGGCAAGGGACCCTGCTCTGGGAAAGTTGTAAGCCAGGAGCCCCAGCTGGCATGGGTAGGGCCTGGATAGAGAGGGACTGCTGGCTGATCCAGTCAAGCCATAAGGGCAGGGATTCCCAGAGCCTCGAGGGACCTAACAACCACCCAGCAATGTGGTGGGGGCAGAACTTCTGTCCAGTGGGGCCACAAGGTGGGACCTCTACTCTAGTCAGAAGGCAAGACTCCCACTTCAGTGTGCCCAGAAGGTGTAAACTTTGCCCCAGTGGACAAGGTGGCAGAGCATCAAGCCAAAAATTAATCTAGAAATTTAAGGTCTAAAGAAATTTATGCTGTTGGGGTTTGGATTTGCTCAGAACCTATCACTCCTTTCTTTTTTCTGTTTGTCCCTTTGGATTGGGAATTTCTATCCTATGCCTATCCCATCATTGTATTTTGGAAGGACATAATATATTTGATTTCACAGGTTCACAGCTGGAGGGGAATGAATCATACTTTGAGGCTCACTGATATGTGATTTAGAGGATATTTAGATGAGACATTGGACTTTAGACTTTAAATTGATACTGGAACTAGCTAAGACTTTGGGGTTATTGGGATAAAATTAATGTGTTTTGCATGTGAGAAGAACATGAATTTTAGGAGTTATAGTTAGGATGCTAAAGACGAAATGTTTGTGCCCCCCCCCCCAATTCATATATTAAATCCTAATGCCCAGTGTGATAGCAGGAGGAGGAGGAGGCTTTGGGAGGTGATTGGCTCATAAAGGTAGAGTTCTCATGAATGGGATTAGTGCCCTTATAAGAGACCCCAGGGAGTCTGCTCACACCTTCTGCCATGTGAAGATAACACAGAAAACAGGGCCACCTACAAATCAGGAAGCTGTTTCTCATCAGACACTGAATCTGCTAGTCTCCACTTCCCAGCCTTCAGAACTGTGAGAAATAAATTCTTATTACTCATAAACCACGCAATCTCTGGTATTTTGTTATAGCAGCCCAACAGACTAAGACAAAGATCAAGGAAAATACTAGTTTCATCAAATTCATTTAAGGAAACTATAGGAAACATTTTAATTCCTAATTTTGTAATATGCCAGGAACTGTGCCTGTTCAATGAAACTATTAGGTGCAAAAACTAGAAAACCAAAAAAATAGAAGTATGAACATATTCTTTAGATATATGGAGGTACATTCCAAAAAATACATCAGAAAAATTGGAAAGTGATTGCCTCATCTGGAAGAAATGGACAAATTCCTAGAAACATATACACTACCAAAACTAAAACAGGAAGAAACAGAAAATTTGAACAGACCCATAACCAGTAAGGAAATCAAATTAGTAATAAAAAATCTGAAAAAAAAAAAAAAAAAGAGTCCAGGGCCAGATGGCATTCAAGCGGAATTCTACCAAACATTTAAGGAAGAGTTAACACCTATTCTCTTCAAGCTGTTCCAAAAAAATAGAAACAGGAGGAAAACTTCCAAACTCTTTCTATGAAGCCAGCATTACCTTGATTCTAAAACCAGACAGAGACCCCACTTAAAAGGAGAACTATAGACCAATTTTCCTGATGAACACGGATGCAAAAATCCTCACCAAGATATTAGCCAACCAGCTCCAACAATACATTAAAAAAAAATATTCACCAAGACCAAGTGGGATTTACACCTGTGAGGCAGGGCTGGTTCAATATCCACAAAATAATTAATGTGATTCATCACATCAATAAAAGAAAGGACAAGAACCATATGATCCTCTCAATAGATGCAGAGAAAATATTTGACAAAATACAGCATCCTTTCTTGATAAAAACCCTCAAGAAAGTAGGGATAGAAGGAACATACCTCGAGATCATAAAAGCCATATATGAACGACCCAACATTAATATCATCCTCAGTGGGGAAAAAATGAGAGCTTTCCCCTAAGGTCAGGAACAAGACAGGGATGTCCACTCTTGCCACTGTTATTCAAGATAGTATTGGACGTCTTAGCCTCTGCAATCAGACAACACAAAGAAATAAAAGGCATCCAAATCGGCCAGGAGGTCAAACTTTCACTCTTTGCAGATGACATGATACTCTATATCGGAAACCCAAAAGATTCCACCAAAAAACTGCTAGAATTGATCCATGAATTCAGCAAAGTTGCAGGATATAAAATCAATGCACAGAAATCGGTTGCATTCCTATACACCAACAATGAAGCGACAGAAAGAGAGATCAAGGAATCGATCCCATTTACAGTTGCACCAAAACCCATAAAATACCTAGGAATAAATCTAACCAAAGAGGTGAAAATCTATATGCTGAAAACTATAGAAAGCTTATGAAAGAAACTGAAGAAGACACAAGAAAATGGAAAAAGATTCCATGCTCCTGCATAGGAAGAACAAATATTGTTAAAATGTTGACACTACCCAAAGCAATCTACATATTCAATCCAATCATATCAAAATAACACCAGCATTCTTCACAGAGCTAGAACATATAATCCTAAAATTTGTATGGAACCACAAAAGACCCTGAATAGCCAAAGCAATCTTGAAAAAGAAAACCAAAGCAGGAGGCATCACAATCCCAGACTTTAGCCTCTACTACAAAGCTGTAATCATCAAGACAGCATGGTATTGGCACAAAAGCAGACACATAGACCAATGGAATAGAATAGGGACTCCAGAATTAGACCCACAAAAGTATGGCTAACTAATCTTTGACAAAGCAGGAAAGAATATCTAATGGAATAAAGACAGTCTCTTCAGCAAGTGCTGCTGGGAAAACTGGACAGCAACATGCAGAAGAATGAACCTGGACCACTTTCTTGTATCATACACAATAATAAACTCAAAATGGATGAAAGACCTCAATGTAAGATAGGAAGCCATCAAAAGAGAAAGCAAGCAAAAACCTCTTTGATCTTGGCTGCAACAACTTCTTACTCAACACGTCTCCAGAGGCAAGGGAAACAAAAGCACCTCATCAAAGTAAAAAGCTTCTGCACAGTGAAGGAAACAATCAGCAAAACTAAAAGGCACCGACAGAATGGGAGGAGATATTTGCAAACGATATATCAGATAAAGGGTTAGTATCCAAATTCTATAAAGAACTTATCAAACTCAACACCCAAAAAACAAATAATCCAGTGAAGAAATGGGCAAAAGACAGGAATAGACACTTTTCCAAAGAAGACATCCAGATGGCCAATGGACACATGAAAAAATGCTCCACATCACTCATCATCAGGGAAATACAAATCAGAACCACAATGAGATAACACCTTACACCTGTCAGAATGGCTAACATTAACAACTCAGGCAACAACAGATGTTGGCAAGGATGTGGAGAAAGAGGATCTCTATTGCATTGGTGGTGGGAATGCAAGATGGTGCAGCCACTCTGGAAAACAGTATGGAGGTTCCTCAAAAAACTAAAAATAGAACTACCCTACAACCCAACAATTGCACTACTAGGCATTTATCCAAGGGATACCGGTGTGCTGTTTCAAAGGGACACATGCACCCCCATGTTTATAGCAGCACTATCAATAATAGCCAAAGTATGGAAAGAGCCCAAATGTCCATTGATGGATGAATGGATAAAGAAGAGGTGGTATGTGTGTGTGTGTGTGTGTATATATATATATATATATACACACACACACACACACACATACATATATACATATACATACATATATACATATACATATGTATATGTATGTATATGTATACATACATATATACATACAAATATACATACATACATATATACATATATATACATATATGTGTCTATATATGTACGTACACACACACACACAATGGAGTATTACTTGGCAATCAAAAAGAACAAAATCTTGCTGTTTGCAACTATGTGGATAGAACTGGAGGGTATTATGCTAAGAGAAATTAGTCAGAGAAAGACAAAAATCATATGACTTAACTCATATGAGGACTTTAAGAGACAAAACAGATGAACATAAGAGAAGGGAAACAAAAATAATATAAAAACAGGGAGGAGGACAAAACAGAAGAGACTCATAAATATGGAGAACAAACTAAGGGTTACTGGAGGGGTTGTGGGAGGGGGGAATGGGCGAAATGGGTAAGGGGCACTAAGGAATCTACTCCTGAAATCATTGTTGCACTATATGCTAACTAATTTGGATGTAAATTAAAAAATAAAAGAAAATAAATAAAATAAATTAAAAAAACTATAATCCTATTATCAGCAAAAAAAAAAAAAAAAGATCTACTGATTTGGGACCTTAATTACATGTGACAAATCCATTTTGCCACTTAACATATCATCATGTTTATAATCCTAGGAATCATACAGGGTGTGTACATCAAGGATCAGGAATCTTGGGGGCCATATTTGAATTTGCACAATCACTCATACTAACAATATAATAAACTGTAATAAATAATAAAAAAAGGAAAGTGATTGCCTCTACGAATAGGAATCTGGCACTAGAGAGCTGGGGATAGAGTTGCTGGTTTTCATTATATTGTTATTATAAATATTAAAATCGATAACCCTGTATTATTATACAGCATAATTTATCTCCTAAAACTATGCACAAGTATTGATTTGATAAGGATGAAAAATAATTAGAAAATTAATTTTTAAGAAGTATGGGAAGAGCCTTACCAACTTCATACCACGAAGTTGGATGAAGCTCTATGGCTGTATCTACATTTCTAGTAAAGCAACAGGTTCTCATGCACAGTATATGACTAATGTTGTAGGTGACAAGGAAACTCCAATCTTACCAAAGACAGCAAAAAGTCACAGAACCTTAGGCAAGTCACAAACTTGGAATTCAGATTCTACATTTGCAAAAGGAGAGAGTTGGACTAAATGATGTCTCTATTTTTTTCAGTTCTTTTATGTAAACATTTTGTGATTATTCTGCAGTGGTTGGTATTTCTAATAGACTAACTTGACACTCTACCTCCTTTTTCTCCTTCATATCTGAAGTATTTTATGTGTATGTGTGCATATGCATTTTATTCTGTTTATTGTCTGCCTCCCTCCCAGTGTAAGATCTGTGGGGGCCTGGAATATCTCTCATTTATTTGTCACTGTATTGTATATCTTATTTATCATGATACTGTAAGGAACTAGAATAATGCCTAACACATAGTAGGCACTCCAAAAATATTTGTTGAATGAGTACATTTTCTCAATTTCAAAAGTGTGGTTGACACTACCACTGCATGACATTCCATTTTCTTTGCTTAAAACATCGATAACAATGGAAGAAGATATAAGGCAATTTGTGACTGAAGCTTTGCAAATGAATAAGCTAGAAAAAGTAATGTATGCAAACATACATCTCATTCGTTTCAGCCTTCTAACATAATGTCAATAACTTAATTTGATTGCAAAATATTTATCTTTCCTGAACACACCTCAGTCCTGTGTGCAATATTCTTACAAAACAGTATTCAGGTTACCCTACGGTTTTTGCTTCACCTTGTCTTTCTTTGCTTTCAGCTTCCTTAGCTTTCAGAAGAATTTGGTAAGGAACTCTGCTACATGGTCAAAAGTTAGATACTTCAGCTATTAGCTTTAAATTCTATTTAGTATCATTTATTACACAATAGAGAAGACAATTTTAATTTCATTATGTTCTATCAACTGGGAATCAAATAAAAATGCTCTGGATATCTTTGATGTGCTGAAAAAGAGCCTCATATTCCTGAGTGAATACAACTCAAAAAATCAAAAGTCAGTATTCTGGATAGTTAACATTAATGCTTGAATATCATTTAAACAAAATTTATGACATTAAAATGAATTAAGGATAGTCCTAGGTATACCAGATATCTATCTCTAGAGATTTATGCAGCTCTGATCAAATTGTAAAGGGAAAAATAATGATTTGGAGATAAACTGCATGAATTCTCAGATCATTTCACATGACATTGGCCTTCATTATTAATCAAAGACCTGAATCTTGCTCTTTGGGAAGATTTTTTTTTTTAATATTATATATCTAGTCTGATCCAATTAAAACCACTCAAAGAAAAACTGAAAGTAAAGCTGTTGTTGTTTTAATCAAAAGTGTTTATCCATTAAAACACATAGATACCCTTCCTTTCTTCCTTCTTTCCTCTCTCCCTTTCTTCTTTGCGTTAAGTTAGTCAAAAAGCCATTAGCAACCTTTCACGTTGACTCTTTTCTTTGTCATTCGTTTTCTCCAATACTTGCTGGAGGCAGCTGAGGGAGTAGACACCATTGCAAAATGACAACCAGGCAAGATTCCGGACAAGTGCTCTGTGCATTTAGGTGTTTTAATTTCAGAGGTATTAAAAGCAAGCAAATGGAAGTCAGGATTCTCACTGTCAGAAAAGGGAACTGAAAATATGGTAAAAAGAAAAGCTAGAATGAATTCTGTGAATATGAACTGGAATTACAGGTATTGTGGGGAACTTAAGATACTGATGTGAGTTTAAGATGTAAGAAAGAGAAACAGAAGTGCAAGGATGTACATATGTGCATGTATATACATATACCACATGTATGTTATTTTTTTTCCTAGTTTAATTAATTGACCAGTTGAGTAGGACTACAAATAGTCAAATCAAGTGTCAATAAGCACACTCAGCTTATTACTCCTTAGTTTCTAAATGCCATTATCCACTAACAGGAAACAGGGCTCATCAGAGAAATGGCTTATTCAGGGACTGAGGCAAGAAAAATACAAGAAAATCTAGAACATATTGATGTGTTGGAAAATAAAGGAGCCCTCAAAGAACGATAGGGAAATGGAAAAATGACCCAGAAATCAGCTACTGTTGTTCCACTGGCCAGATTTGCAGCAATTTGAGCATCAAAATAAAGAATGGCACCATTAGTTGTCATTTTATACAAAGAATAATGGAGGTTAAAAACCACCATCTGGCAAATATCATAGTGATAAGTGTGTCAGGCAAGAATCTTCAACAGATGCTAAAACTAGTGGGTGAAAGCTTGATAAGGAGAACTAAATTCGCAATGCTCTCAAAATGCTTTACCACAAAATGCAAAGTAATTATTCATTACAAAAGAAAAATAGTAACTTTACCAGGGAGACATCACTTTAATCAAGTGACCGGAGTTAAAATCACTAGTAATGACAATGGGAATATCGTTATTGGAGCCACCTACCAGATGTAGTATAATAAAAAGAACACAGCATTGCTTAGGTGATATTCCTGCCAGATACACAGCTATAAATAGGTGGGAAAGTAGAAAGAGATGTGGGTATAGGATATAACAAAATGAATGAATGAATGGGGTTCAGTGTTATCAATTATGGAATCTAGGTCATCTTCTGTACTATACTTACAACTTTCCTGTAAATTTGAAATTATTTTTAAACAAAAAGCCAAAAAAAAAAAAAGGTATAGCTGCAAATTCTCCTTTAGAAAATGACAAAATAGTTTTACATAAAGGAAATCAGTTAGTGATAGTTGCTTAGCAATATTATGTTTGTGAGCAAAATACAAGTTTGGGTCATTATTTCATTGTGTTTCTAGAAAAAGTAGCTAAGTCATAGGAGCTTTGCTACAAATAGGACCTATGGTGAAATTATGGCCAAACAGAGAAAATTAGTAAGATGCTTACTGTCAGCAGGCCTGCTGGGAGTGGCATCTGTGCCTGTAAGTTAATTCTTTTACTCACTGTTACAATATACCCTGCCTTGATGTGTATTACAAATGTGATCACATTGGGGCACATTATTCTGTGTTTGGGTTCTTCTCAGACATCAGGAGTTCAAGTACCTTAGAAAGTATAGATAGACATAATCTTTATATATTCCTGCCCCCCTATTTGAAAAATATACCTGAGCAAAGCTTTCACTCACCCCCTACCCTTTCCCTCACGCTTTGCCAATAGAAGAACTGGAGTGCTGTATGAGATCTGTCTTTTACATATTAAAGACGGTCATGAAATATAGAGTTGAGTATATAATGTATACAAATTTTTACCATGTAATCATTATATGGCAACTAATGTAGAAAATGATTTTCTGAGATAGACTTTTGCCATGTATTGTCTCAAACACACACATACAAAATCATTGTAACATTGATTACAATGGTCAAGATTAAGAAATATAAAATGTATACCTGGTCAGATTATTGTTCTATGTACATAATTAGAATTATTTACAGCTATTAAAAGATTATTAGAAGCTATGAGAAGATAAATTAGTGGCTTTTTAAGAGCTCTCTATATATTATGGGGGAGGGGATGCAAAAGCATATTAGATAAATATAGTCAGTATGGTCCCACAAATAAACAAACACAGATATACAGCTCTAAAAGTTGTTTTCTTTG
Organism: Lynx canadensis; assembly: GCF_007474595.2. Classification (NCBI taxonomy): domain Eukaryota; kingdom Metazoa; phylum Chordata; class Mammalia; order Carnivora; family Felidae; genus Lynx; species Lynx canadensis. Next base: position 68,179,956 of record NC_044306.2, read on the forward strand.
AGTAATGGAATTATGCATAATTCTTACTTTCTTCTTTGCATTTTTTTCATTTTCTCAATTTTCTATTATGAATTTGCCTTGCTGTCAAAATCAGGGGGGTATACTAGTCTCATTTTGCAAATGAAACATATTTTAATGTGTTTCCTCTCTGTTGGCCAAGGTATCATCACATTTCTTGGAAGACTTTTATAGGCTGAAAGGAAATTGAGGTTGTATTTACTCTTAGAAGTAAAATTGACTCATTTTAGTTCCTATATTTGTATCAGGTTGGCTTGAATGCCAGCAGAGATTAATGGGTGATTCTTTATCTATGGTTTTCCAGGACTGCTTCGTTTTGGAAGCAAAGAGCTCTGTGAAGCATCTTTCCATTTTATGCCCCTGCTTCACCAAGAACATCTAACTTCTTAAACAACCTTCTGATTATGTCTATCTTCACAAATATTCTCCATCAAAAATATTTGACTGACAATTAGCTGTTTCTGCCAACTTACCAATTTCTATCTGGTCTTAAATTCAAACGAAAGACATTTACTTAAAAGAATTTAATTCTATGAATTTCTTATTTAAATTCCTGAATCAATGGGGAACACAGTGGTCTCTAGGATTTTAAATTATTACTTTGGCATCCCAAAATTTATCTTAAATAAGGAATACCACATCTAAGTACTTAAAACATAATTGTTACCTGAAGTTATATGACTCAATAAATTAAAATATGGACAATAATAAGAGACACAAATGAATTTGCACTGCTTCCATAATAAAAAGTGTAGTCATGATATCTTGAATTGTCATTAATCTAATAAGTTCTTATTGAATGGCTATTTATGCATATTGTTATATTGCTTGTCAGGGAGTACAATAAAATATTTAGGAACATTGAATTTTTCTCCCTTTGCTGATTAAATTTAGATGAAAGCCAAAGTAGTGAAATGATTGCTTCTAAATTAAAGTGAAATGCACCTTTGTTCTTAAAAGTAAAGGTAAACATTAAGTAACAGAATAGTGCGATCATACTTAGTTTTTCATATGCAATGCTAATCATTTTTCAGGGTTGATCCTCATTCCTCCTGTGCAGTTATCACAAAGTTAATCGTGATGGGGAACTGATAAATGAAAACAAAAACTATTATGTATGTTTTTTATACTGGTAGTGGTTTATGCACTCTCTCCAAATGTAATCACATTTTCATAGCCTCCTAAGTCCTAGAAGCATTCTGTGGTCTACAATCCAAATAGATGAAGTTAATGAGTTGTGTCTTAGACCAATAAATAGATAAAGAAAGAAAGGAAGAATTGTTAGTATGTCATTATGATGAACCTATTACTATTAGTGGAGAGCCTGAATTAACCATAAGGTGACCTTGGCAATATATCCATTTCCTTCCTGTAACAGTATAATGATTACACTTCCGTCATTACTGTAATGTTGCTTTGTCATTATTACAGAGAATATGGAGCATTTTTCACTCATCAATAGGAGGTGGGGTTAAAATGGGAGGGAAAAGTCTCACAGAAATTTTCAAAGAAAAAATTTCCCCTTGAAGGAAAGTAAATGTCTGCAAGAGCTTTGTTAATAATGCAAGTTTCATAGCCCCATCTGGTGGTCAGAAACTAATTTACTGAATGAATCATCTAGATCAGAGGTCTAGTTTTAAGATACGTATGATGTTAGCAATCACTGACTATCATTGTGTTCCTACTAGTAGGAAATGAGATAACCATGCCATGTTAAGCAGAAGTTGAATAATAAGCAAGTATCTATACATTTAATAATTCATAATAGAAACACTCATCTCCAGAACTAAACTCATTTAGGAGTTACTTCATCTATTTTAGAGCTGACTTTTTGTTTAACAATTATATCTAGTATTTACCTAAGCCTTAAGTGGCACTCAGTAAAAAGTTTAATAACAGGATCATATAAACATTCTTGATGTTTGAGGTAATATTAGCATTGCCTCAATCTTATAAGTGAAATAAAATGTCAGCCTTTATAACTCATTCTGTGTGTCTTGATCAAATTGGAATATTTATTATAATCCTTCTGGAATCTTGGGATTCAAATAAAACAGACTGAGTCTATCTCCAAGCTTAATCCATGCATGTCCATCCTCACCAGAGCCCAAATATTCAAGGATTCTAATTTTTAAGATACTCATATGCCAAACTTCAACAATGGAAATATTCTTTAAACACTTGTATATAGCCGGGAACATTTTGAAAACCATTGTATTACAGAAACAAACAAACAAAAATGCTAGTGAGTACACAGATTTACTGAGAATTTCTACTTAGGCAGCAATGTGAACAGAAGCTGAAAAGTAAATCCGTCAAGAACTGCATGTCCTTCAGGAGGTTATCAGGTGCCGTGTCACTGATACAGCATCGTGTAGTGTAGGAAGCAGAAGTGGTGCTCAACATACAAACCAGCTGTGAGGTTTCCACTGCTCAGAGATGTTACATCTGGCCCCTTAAACAGTTTCACAGGCATCATCAATAAACCATAATCAGGATGTGATGATTCAAACAAGATCACCAACAAGAAGAGCCTGGAAGCCAGCCAGTCCATCAGCACTGACATTTCACCGCAATTTAGTCCACCTGAGTTGGGCATGTTTAGAAAAATGGATGACCACAAAAAGTACAAAGAGCAACTGTCAGGCAGGCAAAAGTGGAGAGAGACCAGCAAGAAGTGGAGGAAATATGCCTAATGGTGAATTGAATCTCTTGAATCTCTGGAGCAGTCAGACTGTAGGTTTAGGCAATTCGATGATTTAGTTGTTTCTAGCCATGCAGATATGTATCAATATGTGAAAAAGTCCTATGATTCATACATCAAGAATCATAAATCATTTGCAGGACTTAAATATAGAACTATAAATGATAGACAAAATATTCACAGGTTAGTCTATTTAGGATTCAAGGATGCAAAGTATTCCCTAACTTTTCAATATTGATAATCATTATTAATTTTGACTGTGTGTACCTTCCCAGAATATGTCCATGAGTTTGCATCAACCATGGATTGAGACTTTTGATTCTCTTGTTACCAAGGAACAAACATGAATTTATGAATATCAAGAAAAGCTGTACCAATTATGCTGAAAAGTGGAATGCCAAAGGTCAAAGCAAAAAAACTGGATTCTTTCTGCACACTGTCCTACAAAGATAGCTTTCTCCACCCTTGAGTGAAACTGGGGCTCATCCTGTGACTTCTAATCTCTCTGACAGTAAAAATTTCCTTGATCACTTTTAGTCACAAGACAGTCATCATTCTCTAATAGAAGTATCGAGTATGTGTCTATCATAATCATAACTGAAGTACTTCTCTTCCCTTAGCTTAGACCCATGAACTCATGGGGCGGGGGGAGAGGAAGAGATGGGTTAAGAGAGGAGCATAGCTGGCTTGACTCTGTGGACCCTCCTTGGATTTAAGTGGGGGCTAGGTGGGGAATAAACTTCAGAAAATTCCTCTCCTTGGTGGCATTGATCTAATCGCACAGTGCTTTCTACTGGTACTTCCATGTTTGAATCTGACTTTTTCTCTTCTTTTTACTTGGGAAACTTGGGAACTTTGAAGTTTATTTGGGAGCTTTAAAGACCACTCCTCCCCACCTTCTTTCTCCCCTCCTCTTCTTGCGACCCCTATGAATCTTTGGACATCTGTCACCTGCAATTCCATTAAAGCAAGGAAATCTTTCCTCCCACCATCAATTTATGAGCCTTCCTTTGCTCTCATCTTCTGCCAGGTTGCTGTGTTTACCACTCTCCTCTCAGCAATCTCTTAACATAGCTCCAGGCCAACTTAGTCTTCCAAGTGATGCTCTGAGCCATGGAAAATCAATATCCTTTTTCCTCAGAAATTCTGGGATTAAGTTCTGTCTATTCTTGAGGTAGATACATCTTGCTCATCCATCAAAACAGCTAACAAGCCACAGATCAACCTCTGTGCCCCCACAGACTCCAGTGGAAACATAAGTTCCTGAGATGTTTATCTGAACTGCTAATCTCCAGAAGCACAACCCATCCTTCCACGATGATGGGATTCAACTCAGCACACCCACAACTCTCTCCAAAGAAATTCTTTTTTTTCCCTCAAGTTCATTCTTGGTCCCCTTAGTCCTTTTTATAGTCTGGTAACAGGATCACAAGTTGTTCTTAGCCACTTCCTTTGCACATTTTTTTAAGCAAAAGTGACATGCAATGGTACATTAGTTTTAGGTGTACAACTTAGTGATTTGAAAAAGTTTATACATTATTCTTTGTTCACCACAAATGTAGCTAACATCTGTCCCATTACATCCCTATTACAGTATTGTTCACTATATTCCTTATGCTCTTCCCATGAATTATTTTCTTGCCATGAATTACTCAGTCCATAACTGGAGGTTTGTATCTCCCTCTCCTTTCATCCATTTTCCCATCCCCCCACTCCCTACCCCTGGCAACCATCAGTTTGTCTTCTGCATTTATAGGTGTGATTCATTTTATGGTCATTTGTTCTTTTTTCTTTTTAGATTCCATTTATGAGTTGAATCATATGGTATTTGTCTTTCTCAGTCTGATTGATTTCACTTACTTTGCAAGTCCTTCTTTAAATTTTTTTAATCTTTTATTTTTGGGGGGGCGGGAAGGGAGGGGCAAAGACAGAGGGAGACACAGAATCTGAAGTAGGCTCTAGGCTCTGAGCTGTCAGCACAGAGCCCGATGCAGAGCTTGAACTCATGAACTAGAAGATCATGACCTGAGTCAAAGCTGGACGCTTAACTGACTGAGCCACCCAGGTGCCCCATTTTGCAAGTCCTTCTTAAGTCATCTAGCAAACTTCTATCTGGAAAGTGTGGATGATTGGCACCTCTTACCTTAGGGTCCTCTTAGTTTGATTTACTTGTGATAAGTATCTGAGGGCACATAGAACATGTTTTACTTGGGAGGTGATCTCAGAAATACCAATGGGGAGCAGAGAAGGGAAACTGAGAATGGAAAGAAGCCAATAAAGCAAGTTTTTGCTATGGGCACAGAGTCTAACCCTGTAGGGGAACTTTGGGAGTCAGTGTAGAAATGTGCCTCACATTTATTTCTACCAATAATCAAAGAAACCAGGACATTCATACAACCATATTCTTCAGTCACTGGTTGAAGGTCTGTTCTCAGAGGAGTGGGAGTCAGGGTTAATTTTCCAGGTATTTTAGAATAGAATGTCATATGTTAGGGGAGAACAGGCTCTGACCACAAAGTACTCAGACAAAAAGATACAAATGCTATAATTTTAAATTTGAACTGATGGTCCTAAAATAGGAAGGACTGAGTACATATGGACAAAATAGTGGCTGTGGGTCAGTGGGCAGGGCCCAATGACCTGAGACAGAACAAGTCTTGTTTTAACATACAATTAAACTGACAGATGATAATACTGAAATAGAAATCAAGGGGTTTTGTTTGTTTTGTTTGTTTTGTTTTGTTTTGTTAGAGAGAGAGCGTGCAAAAGCAGGGGAAAGGGGCAGAGACAGAGAGAATCTTAAGCAGGCTCCATGCTCTGTGTGGAGCCCAATGCAGGGCTCAATCCCATGACCTTGAGATCATGACCTGATCCAAAATCAAGTCGGATGCTCAACCAACTGAGCCACCCAGGTACCCCAGAAATCAGATTCTTTAAAGAAGACTGTCAAACTCCATTTTGTGCCTTTCATGATAAGAGTGGTCTATGAGACCTATAAGCAGTGATCAGTAACACCGAGATCTACTCTATAATTGAACTATGTCTCATCAGAGCTCCACTGAAAACTTGAGGCCAGAACAACAAAATGAGAATCTCTTTCCATTCCCTGTCTCAGTTACTGCTCTAATGCAATCTCTGAAGACATTTCTATGTTTTACACATTCTCCTATTATGTCATCAACGTTTTCTTCCCAATTTTCTTTCTACCTCCTTGTCAGAGCTGATATCTGCCCCCCACCCCCAGTGGCAAGATACCCTCTGGTGCCCTTGTCTGAATTCTGCTTTCAACTGCCATTTTCCCTTTTATTTAAAGTCTTTTTTCCTCATCCTGTACCATTCACTGTCTCTTTCAATTTGGTCATCTTCCAAAATTCATTTAGAATGTTGGCACATGGTTCATATGTCCATGTAAGTAATATATAGAATGCCTGTTTTGTGCAGTTCTTGAATGCCTTCAACATGGCCCTCAGTTCACTTCTCCTCTTCACATCCACAGATATCTTGCCAAGTCTGCCATCACCCAGAGTGATTCCACCTCTGAAATCTTATTCTATAATATTTTTTCTCTAAATAAAATCCCTGTTATTCCAGTTTGGCTTTTTTTTTTTTTTTTGTACTCATCTCCTATAGTGTCATGTTTTTCAAGGGTCCTTAACTTGCCATTTACTCCTAATCTCCAAATACCTCATGTCCTCACTTTCTTCTTATTTAGGCTAACCTATGGTGAATACCTTCAATCCGCCTGCCCTTATGTCACACTCAGCAAGTAACCCCCTGATCCTAATCAAACCTGTCTTTTTCACTCCTATATCAGAGTTGTTTAAAATTGTTAAAATAAGGAAAGGGAGGAAGAAGATTATGATAAAGAGGAGAGAAAAGAATTTTTTTTAATTCCAAATTGATACATACACATTTTCTCCATTATTTGTTCTTTCTTGGTGTTTCCTCTTCCATTTTCTATAAAACTCTCTCAAATCTCTACTATTATCTTCAAACTCCCTACTTCAATGCCTACTCAGTAACTCTGAATACATGATCATGCCCACCATAACACAGAGAAGTTGGAAATTTTCATGAAAATGTGCACACTTCATAGGATTCATCCATAAAAAAATTCATTTTAATCATATTTATTCCCATATCCTTGCCTCTAAGTTTAAAGTATAATATTATAAATAATTATAACAAAACTGTACTAATTCATTTCTAAATCCGAGCACATCACATGAAACACCTTCTTTAAGTATGATAGTAACTGAATTGAGGGAGGCATTATTAGTAATATTACTAAAGTCTGCACATTTAGTAAGTGGCACAGCTGAAATTCAAAGTAAGGTTTAATTAATTCCAGAGCTCATGCCTTTAATTACTACAATATAATGCCCAGAAAAACCTTGGTTCTCAATTCTATCTGTATCCACCTCTTGAGGATTGAGACCCCATCCTGGGTCTCCTCTGTCTTCTCTCTTCTGTATATATAGCTATCTGATCTTTTCTCCTCAGCAAAGAAATATGATCAGATTTTTTTCATAGTTAAAAAAAAATTCCTCTGGGACACCTGGGTGGCTCAGTCAGCTAAGTGTCCAACTCTTGGTTTCAGCTCAGGTCATGATCTTATGGTTTCTGGGATGGAGCCTTGCCTCGAGCTCTGTGCTGACAGTGCAGAGCCTGCTTAGGATTCTCTCTCTCCCTCTCTCTCCGTCCCTCCCCAGCTCACTCTCTCTCTCAGTAAATAAACTTTTTTAAAAAGTCCATTTTAACCTCATGTACTGTTCTATTAACTGCCTTTATCTCTTTTCTTGCACAACTATACTTTCAAAGTCCCATTCCCCTCACTTTCTTAACCATTAACTTGTTACCAATGGTGTACATAGACTGATTCACTACAACTGTCCATATTTTTTTCAATATTTTTCTCATGTTATTTCTCTTTATTACCTGAGTTCCTCCTTCTCAAAACCATCCTTTTCTTTCCAGGACATATAAACTCCTTCCCTACTTTCCTTATGGTCAATCCTTCTTATCTTCCCTCTTAGACTCCTCTTCCTCTGCCCAAACTTTAAATATTAGAGCTTGAGTTCCCCAGGTTTCTGTCCACAATTTCTTTCCTTCCTTCCTTCCTTCCTTCCTTCCTTTCTTTCTTTCTTTCTTTCTTTCTTTCTTTCTTTCTTTCTTTCTCCTTCCTTCCTTCCTTCCTTCTTTCCTTCCTTCCTTCCTTCTTTCCTTCCTTCCTTCCTTCCTTCCTTCCTTCCTTCTTCTCCCCTCTCTCCTTCCCCCTTTTTTTCTCTTCTTCCCCACCCTTCTTTTTCTCTAGCTCTCACTCTTTGTCCCCATATCATATCACTTGTCATACTTTGTAACTGCCTGTGATTGTATATTTTCTCCAACACTAAATTTTAAGTTCCTTGAGTGCAGCAACTGGATTTTTTACCTCCATTTTTATCCTTAGCACCAAGTAATATGACTAATTTGTGTTACTTATAGGAAAGTATGACCCCATATTAGTCTTCTCTTTGAACATATGTGATATACTCAAGCAAATCTCAAATAGGTCCTAAGCAGATTTATATAGAATTTTCAGCTCTAAAATTTTCTCTCTCTACTCCTTATTCCCTAGATTCAAGTCTTTCATTCAGAATATTTTCAACAGTTTTTAAACCATGAATGACCATAATTTCAATTCACTTAACTTATACTGACATACCTTCTTGGTCATTGTTGTTTTTAATGTCAAAGCCCACTAACCAAAGACAATCCAAGAAGACATCTATAGTCAAATAAAAGTTAGATTTATTGAGTGACAATACACAGGAGAACTTACCCTAGAAGACCTGTGGAGACTCTCATTGAGACAAAGTTGGGAAGGACTTCTTAAAGGGTTTGAGCTCATGCTAGATAACTGCACAGAAGGACTGGGGAATAGGGGACCAATTCTAGGTTGAAGGCTGTTAAGAATAATGACAATTTTGGGGCGCCTGGGTGGCTTAGTGGGTTAGGCGTCCGACTTCAGCTCAGGTCATGATCTCACGGTCTGTGAGTTCAAGACCCGCGTCGGGCTCTGTGCTGACAGCTCAGAGCCTGGAGCCTGCTTCAGATTCTGTGTCTCCCTCTCTCTGACCCTCCCCCGTTCATGCTCTGTCTCTCTCTGTCTCAAAAATAAACATTAAAAAAATTTTTAAGAATAATGACAATTTGGTGATTGGTTATCTCAATTCATTTTATCTAGAAAGCATGATGATTAAGACATTATTAGTAAATTGTACCTTTCTTGCTTCAGATGCATTCATGGAGTAGCACTGTCTATGCCTTCTTTTGAACACTGTTTATATCTCTTTTGGATCGTTAGGAACTAGTTGTCGCCCATCTTTTTTATTTTATTTTTTTACTTTCTCAAAATTTTTAACTTGAAAACATAATTGTATGACTCTTTTTATACTTCAAAATAAGAATTCCTCCCCTTTTGGGGCTGTTTATTTACTTATATGTTTGTTTATTTCTACATAATAAACTTTATGTTTAATCAAAATATAGCATACATTAAGAAAAGTATACAAGTCATATCTGTATGACATAATGAACTTTTACAAATTGAAAATACCTATGTAACCACCACCTGGATAAAAAAAATCAAATATTACCAGCATCAGACAAAACCCTTCATTGCTTCCCCTAGATAATTGCATCCTCTATCACCCAAAGGTAATCTATATCCTTTCTTGTTTTGTTTTTCAGATTTACTGATGTATAATTGACAAGATTGTAATATATTTAAAGTGACAATATGATGATTTAATAGAAGTGTCAAAAGAATATTTTTAAGGGAAATTCTACTTTTTCAACTTCATGCTTCTAATGTTCTAAAATTACATTGGATTCATTTGACACACATCTCTCTGTTGGCCATTGTATGGGATACCTAATAATTCACCCAACACTTAACATTTCTACACTAATACCTCCATTTATTTGGTCTTTAATTATTTATTACATTACATTTCACTTGGCCGCTTTTGATGTGCATGTCTTAGGAGTCATGGAACTTAAGGAAGACATCTTGTACTTGAATATCCTTATTAGTACTGTACAAATTTCCCACTCTTGTATAGGTTTTTTTCTCTTAGCACACACTTTGCTTACTGATCTTAAAGAATAAAAACTTCTCTCTTCTAAGAATCTTTTTTCCTACTCCATATTCTGTTACAACCATGAGTTGTAATAGCTTTATATGTTGACAGGTGATAACTACCCTTGTGGTGAGCATAGCATGACATATAGAGTTGTGGAATTGCTATGTTGTACACCTGAAATTAATGTAACATTGTGTATCAACTATACCCAAATTAAAAAAAAAATAACCCAGTAAAAAAATGAGAAGAATAGACACTTTACCAAAGAAGACATCCAGATGGCTAACAGACACATTAAAAGATGCTCAACAGCACACATTTCCCTCATCAGGGAAAACCAAATCAAAACCACAATGAGAGATGCCTTGGTGGCTGACTCAGTTAGGCATCTGATTTTGATTTCAGCTAGGTCATGGTCTCATAGTTTGTAAGATTGGGCCCCATGTCTGGCTCTGCTCTGACAGCAAAGAGCTTGCCTGGGATTTCTCTCTCTACCACCTCACACATGTCAGAATAGCTAAAATTGGCAACACAAGAAACAACGGGTTTTGGCAAGGATGCAGAGAAAGGGGGATCCTCCTGCACTGTTGGTGGGAATGCAAACTGGTGTAGCCTTTCTGGAAAACAGTATGGAAGTTCCTCATTAAATTAAAAATAGAACCACCCTACGATCCGGCAATTGCACTATTAGGTATTTATCCAAAGAATACAAAAATATGGATTAGAAGGGGTACATGCACCCCAATGCTTATATCAGCATTATCAACAATAGTCAAATTATGGAGAGAGCGCAAATGTCCATCAACTGATGAATGGATAAAGAAGATGTGGTAATATACAGTGGAATATTACTCAGTCTTCAAAAAGAATTAAATCTTACCATTTGCAATGATGTGAATGGAGCTAGAATGTATTTGCTAAGCAAAATAAGTCAATCACAGAAAGCCAAATAGTATATGATTTCATTCATATGTGGACTTTAAGAAACAAAACAGATGAGCATATGGGAATGGGGGTAGAATAAGAAAAGGAAACAAACCACAAGAGACTCTTAATGATAGAGAACAAACTGTGGATTGACCGAGGGAGGTGGGTGGTAGATGGGCTAGATGGGTGATAGGTACTAAGGAGGGCACTTGTTGTGATGAGCACTGGGTGTTGTATGTAAGGGATGAATCCTGAAACCAATATTGTACTGTATCTCAATTAAAATTTAAACTTAAAACAATGGGTAAAAATGACTAAAAATGTAAATTAAAATTGCAACTTTTTTTTTATTTCAGGAGTAACCCTCATCCCAAAAAGTGCCCTCCTTAATGCCCATTATTTTTAAAAAATAAATGACTATGAAAGAAATTTTCTTGCATAGATGAATATATTTAACCAATATTTTCATTTAATTAATAAAATTAACATGTGTACTGTATTTTACTAGTAGCATATAGACATATTATACACCATAATTCACTTTGTGGCGTTATCAGGATGCAGTAATTCAGAAAGAGTAAGAGACCAAAGTCCTAGTGAGTATTTCAGTCTCTATACATCAGCCAAATTTAAATAAACTTAAATTCTCAAATTTTAGGGTCAGGATCTTTTTTGTTTTCACTTATTATTAATTTATCAGTAGAGAAGTAGTATATTTTTGGAAGACCCATATTTGTTTTAACAGAGATTATATTTTAGAGGCAAATGCCAAGAGTAACAGTGCAAATTGGAGGTAATAAAGGCCTAAGCCATTGTGTATATGACATCCAAATACAGGTATAGTCGCACTATATACTTGTGGGAAACTATTAGTGACTGGTTGAGAATAGAATATGAAGGAAAAGGACCTCATATTTAACTTTAAGAATTTTAAGCCAGGGAGGATGATGCAATCATCATTGTGTCATTAATATGAATAGGAATAATATAAATCAGAAATCTTTGTATGGGGAAGAATAAATTTAGTTTTAAATTCATTAAATTCAAATTAGTGATTCACATCCTGCTGGAGATCTATGAGGAAATAGAGAAATGGGACCAGAGATTTCTGGGCAAATCAAAGTGAAAGTATTAAATGATAATCTTCATTATAAAAGCAAAAGTTGCAACCCAGGAGCAGAAAAAGTGGGTAAAGAGGGAGACATAAATATATTATTATAGAAAAATATTATCATATTCTTATTCAGACCAATATCTCTTTGGAATAGGGCAGGGGGCTTTACTGTCAGTATAAACAGTAAGAAGACATGCAATTCTTCAACAATGTTACTAAAAATATCAAATGAATGCTCTTTTAAAGACTCTTCCTATTATGGACTCAGTGAATGCCTTTTGTATTTATAAGATTTATAAGATTATTTAATAGTTCATAATCAATTTTTTTCTCCTTTGCAATGGTAAAAATTTTTATTTCTGATATCCTTGTTCAGCCTTGTGGGTGTGCCATTCTGCTTATTGACTTAATCATGCCCACCTGACTCTGTTCTTCCTTCCTTTTTTCTCAACTAGTTAAAATGCACCATGCACAAAGTGCCTGATGTCACAATAATGTGAAAAGATAAGAGAACCTGTTAAAGCACAGTCAGGGGAAGCAGAGTGTAACTAACACCAAGAGTGCCACAGGGGAGCATATCAAACACAGGAAAAGAAACCAACATTTTCAGTATCTGTCACATACTGTACTACATCCTCATTTCTACATATGCTGCTATTTGCCTGACAGCCCCTAAGAGCTCTTGGGGAACCACTGTGATTTCTCAAGTAAATATGTATTTTAGTTTATGTGCTTATCTTGAGAACTCATTTTAATTACCCAGTAGATATGAACAATGTCTTCCCAGCTGTTACTTTCTATTATGTCCTGTAAGTGAGCCTTTGGGCTCTTTTTAAAAAAACATCTTTGACCTAAAGATGATGAGGGTGCTCAAGGAGTCGTGACAATAGGCAGTATAAATTCTCCTTGGTTGGGAAATGAAATGGGCGGCGTTCTTAAAAATTACCCTGGTCTGTGACTTCCATACTGAACACACGCTGTGTTTTAGATTTTTATGAATTATGTCCCTAAAGTATTTAAAATAAGCCCCATGTAGGCTTGATGAGAATCCCTCAGTACTCCACTTTGAATCTATGTAAGAAAATTCTTCAGCTCACTAAAAGGGATAAGAACAAAAAAAAAAAAAAAGATTTAGTTTTAAACTGCTTTTCTGTTTAATGCTTCATATTATTATGCCCGTTCGGCTACAGGTGACACATTCATGTTGAATAAAATAAATTTTCCCCCTCTATGATTTCAAAGATCTAGTGATTTGATCCATCAAATTTGAAAAGGTTTCTGTCGAATAGGAATAAATGCAAGTATATAAAAAATTATATTGTAACATACTCATATGTATAACTAAAAAGATGGCTTTCTTCTAATTCAGTTGCTTTTACAAATCCTTTTCTTTGCAGACAACTGAAAAGAAATTTAGAATTGGGTAGTCCCTCTCTTCATGAGAAACATCAAAAAAAATTTTTTTAAGAAAACTCTGATTATTCTGTTAGTCTTCTTTTCCCTTCCAAGATTGTATTTCTAAAACAAAGAAATCCATCTGAGAACACTTTTTTTTTCATTTTGTAACAAATAGAAATTTATCCTGCAACTCCCTACAGAAACCTGAGAGAAAATCAATGATCACTCTGACAAGAACAATGCCACTTTCTTTTGAACAGGTCACCTAGTTCCTAGTAACGTATTCTCCCAGGACAGTTTATTTAGAAAATCGGACCAATCACCTCTAAGTTTGCTCAGTACTCTGGTTACCAATCATACACAGCACACAAGAAACCTAAAACTTAACAACTACTAAAAAGCTGTTTCATATTGTGCTGATTTCATGAGGAAGAATCATTATATTCATCTAATACAAAGAGCTACTGTGACCATTCCATTTAGATTTGTCTGTTAAATCTGAATCAGTAAATGGAGTGAGGCACATTATCCTTTCTTAGAAGATGAGTCACCATAGGATATTGTTTGAGAACACGGTCTTTTAAGGCAGACTAATGGAGTTTTGAATCCTGATTCCACCACTTACTTTATATCTTTATATTCTTGGATGTGAAAATCTTGGAATTGCAATCTCACCATATGAAACATGCAGAAAATAATAACAAAAAGGATGGTTCTGTTCATTTGTTTAGATGATGCTTACAAAATCTTTAGTACATGGCCTGATACTTGGTTAGATCCCAGGAAAAGTGAGTTATTCTTATTGCTGTTGTTATAGTTTTCTATGTCACTTAGAGAAATAATCTATACATTTATGTTGAAAAATTTTCAAGGAGGGGCGCCTGGGTGGCTCAGTCGGTTAAGCGGCCGACTTTGGCTCAGGTCATGATCTCGCAGTCCGTGGGTTCGAGCCCCGCGTCGGGCTCTGTGCTGACAGCTCAGAGCCTGGAGCCTATTTCGGATTCTGTGTCTCCCTCTGTCTGACCCTCCCCCGTTCATGCTCTGTCTCTCTCTGTCTCAAAAATAAATAAACGTTAAAAACAATTTAAAAAAAAAAAGAAAAATTTTCAAGGATAGTGTCAAAACCCGAATGCATAATGACCATGATACTATAGTCATCTTCAAAATTTTGAAACATTTTTATGTATTTAGAAAAATTAATGATTCATAGCCTAAATCTATAACTCTACAAGATCTTAAAAGTTTTTATTGACTTAAAGGGAAGAAAGAGGTAGTATTTGAATCTGGGATAAAAACTCGGAGTATCAGAAGCAGGTAAGGCAGAGGTCGGGGTTTACCTTCTCCAGGTATACTAATGTCTGTGCTTGTTCATTACTTAATCCTCAGCAGAAACTCCACTTCTAATACTGGAAAAAACTATGCATGGGTTGAGTCTTCTCCCCACGAAGTTCTTTCTTTTCTCTATCAAAGTTATTACCAGCTATAATGCAAGACTTGTGAACTGGCCGCTTCTTAGTAAATCTATGTCATTATAGCAATAGGTAATAGGTAGGTAGTTACAAGAGAAGAAGAGGAATTACCACATGTTAGTACTGCTCTAAGTGCTTTTCACATAATGACTCATAATCCTCATGACAACCCTATGAGATAGATACTATTGTTCCCCCTATTTTATAGAGGAGGGAACACAGGCACAGGGAATTTAAGTAACTGGCCTGAGGTAATGGTTCATAAATGACAAACTCAGGCAGCATGGCTCCAAGGCACTTAAATAGGACACTACACTGTGTCAGTGAGAAAGAAAAGAATGACAACTAATTTAGTATAAAATTGATTTTTAAAATTTTACCTTGTAATGATAATAAATACATTTAATAGATGAGACAATTGGAAACAGATAAATTAAATGAACTATTCAAGATCTCAGAGCACTTTAGAGATGAAGGCCGGATGACAATCTAGATTTTCTTTCTACAAATACTCTTTTTGTTCTTCTGAACTATAGCACAATAAGTGCAAGATGGAATGGTAATGAGTGTGCAAACTGCTTTGATAACTATATTTTACCTAGATTGCATAGATTTGTTTACTTCTATAAACAGAATATTGAAAAACTGGCATTAAAACCCCACCAAAATGCAAAACTTAAATAATGAATATAGATATTATGGTTGCTTACATAATATTTAAACAAATTCATTGAATTTGGGTAAAGAATATCAAGATAAAAATCAGTTAGGAATATACATTTGAAATAACTATTTGTAAGAACTCGCCAAGAAAAAAAAGAGTCCAATTTGCTCTAGTCTTGGTTACAGCTATTGTACCTTTAAAATACACTACAAGATAGATGAATGTTTTCATGTATATATTAGGTATAGAACATGCTAGTAAAATAATCTTGAACTATAGATCATTACTGGTTAATTAAATCCTGTTTCATAGATTCAAAATTGATAAAGCAATGTTACCACACCATTTTGTTAGATAAGAGAAAAATGAAAGAAAATAAACTATTAGTGTGTTGAATATTATGCAGGGTTTATTAAGAAACATAAATTTAGTTACTGTGATAGGGCTCAGATGAGAGGTAAGATAAATATATAAAAGTTGGCTCTTTGCTGGTTACAGCCAAGTATCAACTGTAGCATAATTAAAATGAGTATAATGCTTAACGAGGATTACAAATACTATCAACAATCAGCTGTGAAATATAGGTCAAGTTACTTAATTTGGGGGGAACAGTTTCCTCATTATTCAGATTAAAGAATTGTACAAGATGATATCGTAGATTCTTCTTAGTTCTAAGTCTATATTCTACAGAACACTGGTTAATACAGCTGCAACAATACCAATTAACACTGAACATTAAGAGGGTCCAACCATTTATACTATAATATTTATACCAGGGTATAGTTTATGAGTTACATAGATAAATAATCAAAGTCTAGTTACGAATGTTGTTTAAAACCTACTTACTTACCTGCCTCTATAAAGGGCTGGGAATACAAAGATGAGTAAGACATAATGTCTCCTCTAAAGAAACATATAACCTTACCAGGAGGCAACGCAGTAATTTAAAAATTTCTGTTTTTACATCCAAATGCTATTTTAGTGCTCTCACTATAGAAACAACACACCCATCAGAAGGAAGTCCTGCATAAGGAGTACAAAGAAACCTCAACAATGAAGACAATATATGAGTTAGATATTGTAGGCTAAACGGGAGTTTGATAAGAAAGAAAGAGCACTGAAGATAGAAGGAAGAACCTGTAAAATTACACTAAATAAAAAATGGCCAAAGGAGCCTAAGGTTCAGGGTCAGAAGAAGAAGATATGAAAGAGGAAAAAGAAGAATAGTATTCTATTCTTGAATTATAATTCATTGAATTATAATGCAATTATAATTCAATGAATTATAATTACCACGCCCCAGCCTGGAAGAATGGATTAAGAAGATGTGGTACACACACACACACACACACACACACACACACACAATGGAATAATACTCAGTGGTGGAAAAAAAATGAAATATTGCCATTTGCAATGACGTGGATGAAGCTAGAGAGTATTATGTTAAGCAAAATAAGTCAGTCAGAGAAAGAGAGATATCACATGACTTCAATCATATGTGGAATTTAAGAAACTTAATAGATGATCATAGGGAAAGGGAAGGAAAAATAAGATAAAAAAAAGAGAGGAAGGCAAACCATAAGAGACTCTTAAATACAGAGAACAAAATGAGGCTTGAAGGAGGTGGGGGGGTGGGGCAAATGTGTGATGGGCATTAACGAGAGCACTTGTTGGGATGAGCACTGGGTATTATATGTAAATGATGAATCATTGGACTCTATTCCTGAAGCCAAGACTACACTTTATGTTAACTAACTTGAGAATAAATAAATTTTAAAAAAGAAATAAAGTGGATTATATAATAGTGAATCATAAAATTAGAAAATGGTTATGTTCTCTTGGTTAGCATAGGGGCCTCTCTGGTGAGCATCCACAAGGGAAACAAAAGACTTTAGAAGCAGAACTGTTTTTTATCCAAATGTCTCATCCCCATCCATGGGGACTTGTTCTAAATGTAAGTCTGAGGCTTGTCAATGGCCAGGCTATAGCCCATGAGTCTGGTAGGTCCACAGTCTTCCATATGCCCACCAAAATGGCCCTAACTTCAGCAATTCCTGTCAGGGCTTGAGGACAAAGGCTAGCAAGAGCATACATAGAT
Source organism: Lynx canadensis (assembly GCF_007474595.2). Classification (NCBI taxonomy): domain Eukaryota; kingdom Metazoa; phylum Chordata; class Mammalia; order Carnivora; family Felidae; genus Lynx; species Lynx canadensis. The sequence continues at coordinate 68,197,478 of NC_044306.2, forward strand.
AATACACCAATGCCAATAATACAATCCGTAATGGGGGCCATAACAATGGAGGCTCATAGAGACTCAAAGAGGCCCATTCATTCAGTCAGCTTTGATCAAGGATCTTGGTGGTGATGGCCTCAGACCAAAACTAGACATTATTATGTCTTCCACTCATATTGGTGCCAGGAGTTTCAGGATCCATAGTCACTTGTCCACTGGTGTCTGCAACGCCCCAAAACTGCCGTTCTCTCCCACCACCCCACTGAACCCTAACCTCTGGTCAGTCTTAGGGACTAAGGGCTATTGGCTTATTCCCTAATCATGTCCTTTTTTAAAGCCAAGAGGCCTGGAGCAATGTGAGCAAAGCCCTCAGACCTATCCCCACGCTCATAGAGAAGGTTGGAGAGAACACCTATATCAGTGATAAGGGCTACCTGTCAGGATTTTGCCACAGATTTTGTTGGGTAGGGAGCCAGGTTGAGCAGCTAGCCAGATGCAGACAGCTTTTTTGTTTAAGTTGGTTTGAGAGGAGTCTGGACTTCCTCAGAGATGGGGGTGATATCCTGAAAGTGGTGGTTCTGCTACTGCTTGAGTTCTGTTATCCTAGCAGTGGCTGCTTTCAGGGTACTCTGAAGAGATAGGGTTATAATAATATGTCATATGTCATGCCACTCTAACTTGAGCAAAATTATCCCTAGGGAAAATCTAGTTAAGTCTCTAAGGTCTCTTTGAGACCATTGCGCAAAGCAATTATAAAGAGCTCTACACTTTTTTTTGTTTGTTTTTACCCTTAAGAAGTTTTAATAACTTACTGCACTTTAAAGTGTTTATCAATGCCAGGGATTTGCTTAGAGTTATTCAGCTCACGGGAGCCCACTGACCATCTCTGGTCCCATGCAGTGAAGGGCCCTAAGCAGTAGATAGGGAACTGTTTCCTGGTCTTTTTCTGAACCTCTCTGTTTTATACCTAATCTGGCCTACTGAGTGAGGTTGGCTGGAGTCAAGAGCTAAGGAGAAAACCCAAAGGATTCCCCCCTCAGAACCCAAAAACTTACATAAAGCAATACCCAAGCAACATCTAAGGATGCCCCATGGCTAATACTTCTCAAGAGCTATTGGCAAAATGCCACACAGAACCCTCAAACTCTTGCAAACAATGTTTATGGATTGCCCCCATGGACTCCTCTACCACCTTACAAAGGTGCCCTGTGGGATTTTCAGCTTTTGCTCCTCTAGAATGGTATTATTCTTAATCAATTATCCTACTCACAGAGCCAATTCAACAGATGATCAGGTTAGCGACAGAGGGTTGACTTAGCAGGTGTCAGAACAGCCAATTGAAAACAATGAGCCAAAAATAAAGTAGCAGTAAAGACTTTAACCACTTATTGTGATAGCATAAGTAAGAGGCGTAAACCAGAGAATGCATCAAATCCCCACCATTCCATTTTCCCCCATGGAATAGCACATCAGTCAAGGGTCAGATAAATGAGCACAGAAGTAGGAGCGGCCTCACTTTTGAGGGACCCCAAATAAAAGACTCCTGCACTTTTATGGACCCAGGACCAGGACAAGAGAGTGAGAGGCAGTGAAAAGTAAATGTATGCCATTCATATCTGAACATTTATAAAAGCCTGATTTATCACTTGAATTTTAGGAATAATGACATAATTCCTCATTTTTTCCATATTCATAACTTTAAAGGGAATGCCATTTAAATATGAAAATGGTTCTAGAAAAGAATGGTGAATCATTATGATAGCATGCTTATAAAGTAATAAAACAGATATACTGTTTAATTGGTGAAAAGATGGAAGGAAAGGAAGAAGGCAGGCAAAGCAAAGAAGGGAGGGAGAAAAGAAGGAAGGAAGAAGGAAAGAGGAAGGAAGGAAGGGAAAAGAAAGTATATATACAGAGAGAATTACCTGGGTGGCTCAGTCAACCAAGTGTCCACCTTTTGATTTTGGCTTAGGTCATGATCTGAGTTTTGTGAGTTTGAGCCCCACATTGGGCTCTGCGAGGACAGTGTGGAGGCTGCTCGAGATTCTTCCTCTCCTTCTCTGTCCCTCCCTGCTCACACTCTCTGTCTCTCTCAAAAAATAAATAAATAAAATTAAATATATATATGTATATATACAGAGAGAAAGAGATTGAGAAAGACAGAGAGAGAGAGAGACATTATATACTATGTTTAGGATACACTGTATGACATCAGCCTAAATGCCAACAACATAAAATTGGTTCAGGAAGAAAATAAAGGAAAAAAAGAATTGTTTCCTTTTTAACAAGTATATATTTTTTTAATTTTACAATAACTGTCTTAATTTGTTCAGTGTTCTTCTTTCTCAGTCATTACTTTTTCAATAAACTATGCTTGCCTCTTGTGACATTGTTAATCTTATCTACCTTCGAACTTACATATGCCAGCACTTGTCCTATACTTAGTGTTATGAGTTACCTGAGGACAGAGATCTTGCCTTATTTACTTTGTATTTCCAAAAGCTTGGCCAAAAACGATTTGTGAATAAATGAATGGAGGGTCAACATTTTTTGAATGTACTAAGAGTTTTAGATTCTCGGCTTGAGATACTTCTTCCTACCTTAAAAGTTGAATTATTTTGTTAAAATAAAATCCATTCACTCTCTTCTTGAATTTGACAATTTGATCACACCTTTGGAGAATGGAATCCAAAAAATTATTCCTTACTTCTCAAATTAATATACAGGTAACACATTAAACTATATCCAAAAAGTGTTACCAAATAAAAATAAACAAAGATGCTTTGATATTTTTTTCTTAAAAAAAAAAGAGAGGAATTAAAGATATGGCCATTGCATTTCTGAAAGTGAATAGAATTGAGATAAACTAAGAAAAGCAAGGCACTATGTGTTTGACTATCACTTCTGATTTCTGAAATGAATTTCATTCTTACAGTCCAGGCATTAAAACTGCAACAAACTGAAATGGGTTCTGCCTAAACAAAACAAAATGATATAAATAGTTCTCCTAAAAAATGTTTAAATTATTCTTTCACCTGTACTTTTATTAATATTCCTATAAAATAGATTCTCAAATTTGAGTATATTGATGTATAATTTGCCTTGGAAACTTAAGTATAAATATTCAAACTGTAGGAGAAAGAGAGGGCTCATGGGATTTGGAAGTGTGATGTTACAGGCTTAGCCCTACCATGGAGGAGAAAACGAAACTTTCTTCACGCAGCATTTCATGGTAGTTAACCATAAAATAAAATTGACAGGTTGCCAACACTGTAAAAATCCTATACAAATATAGGTCATGGTGTTCAGCCCCCAGTTACGTCTCCTGATGGCAATATTTCTGAAAATTCAATTGGTTTAAACTCTGCTTTGGAATGTCAGCCTGGGTTGGCAGACACTTAGAACAGCCTGACATAGAAAGTCAAAGCTTAATAAGACTACTCAAAAAGCAACAAATCACAGGGGGTTCATTATTGCACCAAATATGTAACTATCAATTCCTCAACAAAGGCCATTACCTGGTACGGTTTTGAACAATTTCCTGGGGTGGATAAGGCAATAAAAGACTCTGGGTGATATGTTCCTAATCAGAGTTTACCATGTAATAGTAATATGACCCCATTTATCATTTGGCCTGCTTGTCACCCACTTAGTATATATTGTATCAGACATTCTTAGCCTACTACATGAAACTGATTTTACACTCTATCATGATGAATGACTAGCTCTAGACTTTCCAGGCTTTCCTTTCTTGGATCAGAGTTGCATGCACACTTGCTGCCAAATGGATTTCAATTAATCCACTGAGAGGGGAAAAACTGTTTGAAAAAAGAAAGATCAATTAAGCAAGAATTTTAAGCATCTTTTAAGTGCTTATCTTTGTACAAGGCAATGCTGAGGGAGAAAGAAAAGTTTTATATATAGTCCTTGCCCTCCAGAGGTTTATAACCTAACCGAGGAGAAGTATAAAATTAAAAACAATTTAAGTACTAAACTGTATGATACACAAATAAGAGTTAAGCAAATATGAGAAGAATAGTCAAACTATTAGACAATTCCTAGAGCAACAGGATTCCCTAGAATTCCATCTCTTTTCCATTTTCCTAGATTCTATGCTATCTGGTGGTTTCACATCTACTTAACTGCTATTATTTCTTATATCCTAAAAGCTAAGCACCTTGAGGCCAAAAGGACTCTCTTTTGTTTAATTCCATTTTGACAGATTGGGATTTGGGAATTTAATTTTTTTTATAAGTTTTAACTCAGAAATTCTGACCGAAAAGTAGTTCTTAAGTAGTTCTTACAAATACTGAAGCATCTTTGGAGTAAGTCATACATAGGAAAAACGAAGGTGGCAAAAGTGTGCTCGGCTATCTGGAGACAATGCTATTAACTGACACTAGAAACTAATGAAAAATATCATCTAATCTGACATAGGGCAGAATGGATTTAAATTGGTTGAAGACTTATTACGTTCATCCAAAAATATTGAAACGAAAATTCAGTCCACAAAGAGAAAATGCCTGTCAGGTCTTATAAATCCTATTTCTAGAGCTTAAGAGAAAGTGTGATTCAAATGTGATTTATATTATAGGTGTGTACATATAACTCTTCACAGTGATAGATTTGTAAAGGAAGGCAAAGACACTGCTTCTAAGAACACTTTTTCAGCATCACACAGATATTATATAATTTAAAAAGCTCAAAGTCATGATTTCAATTAAGATTTGATATTTACAGGGTTCCTGGGTGGCTGAGTCAGTCAAATGTCTGACTCTTGGTTTCAGCTCAGGTCATGATCTAACAGTGGTAAGACTGAGCCCCACATCACTCTCCACACTGAGCCTGGAGCCTGCTTAAGATTCTCTCTCCCTTTTTCTCTGCCCCTCCCACTGCTCACACACGCTTGTTCTCTCTCTCTCTAAAATAAATACAAATTAATTTTTTTTTAATTTGTATTTAGCTGAGAGACTGAAATGCCAAAAGATGTTCCTGGAACTGTGTTGGTTCCTGGAACTGTAGCCCAAGAGATGAACTATTCACTAATTCAGCTAGTGGTTCTTTGTAAGTGTATGAATGTGTTTATACATAGGTGAATGCATGCATTCATATGTATACATACATATTTGTGTGTGTAAACTTTTAACCATTCTGAAACTCCACCTATAATAATCTGATAATGGAATTTCATTGTAAACAATGACAGACCGCTAATGTTTTCTTTACAAAATAGTGTGAATTCCAAAGGAAAATAAAGCATTCAGCATTATTAAATTTACATGCCAGACTCCAGAACAGCACCACAATTTCACTGACCTCCTATAATGAAGATTTTTAAAAAGCAATCAGAAAACATTTAGATATAATTAATATCATCATCATTATTATATTATTTTAATCCACTAATTTTGAGGATTCCTGATCCACTCCTATAATAAATTGTTGCTGGCTTGTAAAGGGAAGGACGAAAGACCTACAAAGATTTTAAGCATATGAATATTTTGAAATGATCAGTATAACAAGGAACTACAGAATGTGGTTAGACAATCCAGCTTCATTTGAGACAATGAGCTGGGATCAAAACATCCCAAAATTTTTCTTGGAAAATTAAAATTGTCTAAGAGTCATGAAAAGCTCCCCTAGTTTGGCTATTTAAAATAATGGTGTTCTGGAATAAAGCTGAAGATAGGTAATATTGGATGTCAGGAAATTCAGAACAAAGTTGGAACTAAAAGCACTAGTTCAAACTTGAAGATCTAGGATCAATATGGATTAGGACTTTGAGGACATATTCCCATGAAGCAAGATATCAGAGACATCTGGGTAAATAGGTCGTCTTCCCACATTCCCTAAGAATTCCCGCCTCCCACTAAACTTGGTTTAAGTCAGTTGGTGTATGTACCACTTTTTTTCTGTACTATGGGATGGTTATAACTAGAATGTCTGTCACCACATGGAAATTAAACCCTGTTAACAAAAATTTTCCATTCTGTTTGGGGGAGCAAAATGCAAAGGCCTCTGTGTAGCAATACTCTATTTTAATTTGTGAAATTCGGCCATAGTAAATTCCTACCCTAGTTATCTAGAAAGTGAGCTTGGGTGAGGAAAAAGTCATCAGGGGAACCCCCCTTCTTAAAAGAGAAATAAATACAGATGGAGGAGATGAAAAGGACAGGCATATCCTGTTATATGTTGTTATATTTTATCCTAGTGTTGAAAGATCATGAACATGGCAGTAAGCACTGTTTCTGAAAGTAGAGAATATATTACAGGAGAGGTAGACTGGTTTCTGATTGCTTTTTAAGTCTTCTTTAAATCCTCTCAAAAATAGTGACCTCCCCCAGCCACCCAAACATATAAAGACTTCTGGAGACACAGAAGAACCTCTAATTGATGGACATATAGTAAAGGTGGCCTAATGGGATGGATTTGCCCCTTGGAGGTAGGCAAGCAACCCTTTCCAGGACAGGGCCTTAGAACTTAGTGAAGAAATTATACTCGAAATGGGGCTCTTCAAGAAGTCTTTTCAGGGCGCCTGGGTGGCTCAGTCGGTTAAGCATCCGACTTCGGCTCAGGTCATGATCTCGCGGTCCGTGAGTTCGAGCCCCGCGTTGGGCTCTGTGCTGACGGGTCAGAGCCTGGAGTCTGCTTCAGATTCTGTGTCTCCCTCTCTCTCTGACCCTCCTCCGTTCATGCTCTGTCTCTCTCTGTCTCAAAAATAAATAAACATTAAAAAAAAAAAAAAGAAGAAGTCTTTTCATAGTCTGCAAAGTAGGAGACTTGAGAATCAAGTCAAAGGAAACCTGAAAAAACTAGTTTGCCTGAGACTCCCGGAGTTTTAACCATGGAATGTCTGTGTCTTAGGAAATTCTCCAGTTCCAAGAAAACTTAATGGTTGACTAAGGGCATGTAAGTTTTAGAATTCAATATTGTGCCTTGAGCCCCCTCACCTATGATTTAAATGGTATATTTGTGAAGTAACTTCAAATAACAATACACAACATTTTTTTTTTTGCTATGAAATGATATGAAGAAAGCAGTATTGTCTAAATAACTATTACTAGGATTATCTGTAGGGAAAACCTGCCTTACTATGAGGAAAAATGCAATAATTTCATATTTGGACATGATAGAAGGTAAGCCTTGCCCCACGCTATACCCCAATTTTAGGGGCTAGCAGTCAGTTAGTTTCTAGCTGTACATGGGTGAAAGGTCCTGCACTTTACAAAGGGAGAAAAATTGGAGTGGAGTGGAATATAAGTGGAGAGAGGAACAGATAGTCCACTAAAGGCTATAAAGCTATACGATTGACTCCACTATGTGAGCACGTACCTACTTCCAGTAAAGTTAACATAATTTACCAATGCTTGGTGTGATTTTTGTCATCGTGAAACTGCAAAGGTGGTTGAGTGTAAAAAAGGAGCCAGCCCTATGGAAGTCAAGGTCCAAAAGACAGAGAAATCCTGGGGAAGATAAACTAACACCTAAGAATTAGAGTGTGAACTTCCATGGGCCAGTGAATTCAGGTCACTTCAAGAAGATTTCTGCTTGGGCACCTGGGTGGCTCAGTCAGTTGAGCATCCAGCTTCCACTCAGGTCATGATCTCATGGTTTGTGAGTTTGAGCCCCACATCAAGCTAACTGCTACCAGTGCAGAGCCCACTTTGGATCTTCTGTCCCCCTCTCTCTGCCCCTCCCCTGTTTGCTCTCTCTCTCTCTCTTAAAAATAAAAATTAACATTTTTTTTTAAAAAAAAGATGCTTTCTGCTTAAAATGCCATCTTTTCAGGGGTGCCTGGGTGGCTCCGTCAGTTAAGTGTCTGACTTCAGCTCAGGTCTTGATCTCGCAGTTCATGGGTTCAAACTCTGCATCTGGCTCTGTGGACAGCTCAGAGCCTGGAGCCTACTTTGGATTGTATGTTTCCCTCTCTCTCTGCCCTTCCCCAGCTCACACTCTGTCTGTCTCTCTCTCTCAGAAATAAACTTTAAAAAAATTTGTTTTTAAAGTCAAATTTTCAGAGATGTATCTCTTGATAACACTGTACAAAGTAGCCACCACCTATTTCCATCAACCTGTGTCCTTTACCCTGCTTTCATCATTCTTCATAGCACTCTTCTCCACCCGACATATTATGTGAAGGAATTTTAGAGTGTATAAAATATAATACCTGTTATTTATACTGCCATGCTCAGATAAAATTGCGAATTAAAACACAAGGAAAAGGAAAATTAATTTAAAAACTTGTCAATTGCATTGCTGATGAAGCCAATATTTGGGTCATCTGCTCCTTCCTTTTCCATTTCATAGGTCAGTTTGGTTTGGATCTGTTGTGCAGACATACATATCCACATGGCTGCTTCCCAGTGCTCTGCTGCAGAGAAAGAAAAAGAGCAAATCTCCATTGTGGAGAGAGAGGTCAGGAGAGTCACACTATCTTTTTTTTTTAATTTTTTAATGTTTATTTATATTGAGAGAAAGAGAGAGACAGATCGTAAGTGGGAGGGAGGCAGAGAGAGAGAGGGAGACACAGAATCAGAAGCAGACTTCAGGCTCCAAGCTGTCAGCACACAGTCGAAGGCAGAGATCGAACTCACGAGCTGTGAAATCATGAGCTGAGTAATCATGAGCTGAGTATACACTGGACGCTTAACTGACTGAGCCACCCAGGTGCCCCTAGAGTCCCACTATCTTGAATTCTTCCATGGAAATATGGGAACAGGAGAAAAAAGGAGGTTACCACCTCCTAAAACATTGTATATTTGATTATTTATTTAAAATGTAAGCTCAATTAGGGTAGAGACTTTGTCTGCTTTGTGAACTAATAAATCCTTAGTGTCTAGAACAAGGTCTAGCATTTGTTAGGTGTTCAATAAATTTTAGTTGAATTTATAAATTAACTGGAAAGATTTAAATTAATTTCAACCAAGAGGAAGTGGAGACCTTAAATGACATCAGGAATATGTTAATATGAGTTAATTAGGAAATATTTAGGAGGAACACTCAACATGGTGATTGATGTGCAACCCACCTTCTTTCCTTCAAAGGAAGACTTGCTGCCCAGCCATAGGGAATGCTGTCAGCATTCAGGGTTTGTATCAGCTGCAGAGCCATCCAGGATCACACTCTTCCCAGCATGGCTTATATCCAATGACTGAGCAGAGTGAGACTAAAAACCTGGCCATTTTTAGCCAGGGCAGGACTCCTCTGAGAGCAGCAATTGCTATAAGCACCCTGTATGATCAGCTGAGACTTTGTCAGGCCTGCACCAGGGTCCAACATTTCTCTCTGCTCAAGCCCTCTTCCTCTTTTGTTTTTCATGAGTGTTGATGTTTAATGATCATTTTACACATCTAATTGTATTCTCTGCATTTGCTCCTGCAAGGGTGTGGCAGAAGGGTTATGCCACAGAGAATAGATATATAACATGGAGATATCAATTTGGGAGTGACCACCAAAGGCATAAACAGTGAAACCATAAGAATCCATGATATCTTCTAAGAAATGTGGGAAGTAATAATAGAAGTAAGAGATAGCAAGAGAGAATCCAATGGAATGTTATTGGAATCCAATGGAATACCAACATTTAAGAAATGGAAAGAGAATTCATAATGTAGCTGAATGATTCAGGAAGATAGATTAGAACAATATTTGGTATACTTGGCAACTTAAATGACATTGGTGTCTTTGAGAAAGGTACCGATTTGCAGGAGGGTAGATTTCAATTACTGCTTTGTGAACTGAGTGAACAAAAAATGGAGGCAGTTAAGGATATTTACACTCAAGAACTTTGGGAGAAAAAAGAAATAGTTGCTATGATGGGAAGAAATAGGTAATAAGAAGGGTGTAGAGAAGAAAAACAACAGCAAAAGGCAGACATGTCAGGGAGCACAGATAGCACCAGAGATTAAAAACAGCAACAGGAAACAAGTGACGGTCACTGCCAAAAGTGATATGTAAGAGAAGAGCAGAATGTCAGCTGAGAGAATTCAGAAGGAACAACAACAAAATATAAATAAATAAAATAAAATAAAATAAAATAAAATAAAATAAAATAAATACAAAAACACTTCTGTAGAGCCTGCACAATCAGTTACAACATAAGAACACTTTTAGGAAACATGAACTGTTCCATGCTATGGAGCATACCTAAAAGAGACTTTTTTCCCAAATGGAAAAAAAAAATGAGGTATTAAAACAAGGCATCATCAATCCATGAAAACTTTAATAGGCTTCTGCCCTGCTGGTGCAGACACTAAGTCTAACAGAGAGGTGACATTTTGTGAAGGGCTCAATGTGCACTGAAAAAGGCATCTGTGTGTCACCTATCAATGACAAAATAAGCATCTATTCTTTGATTTTTTTCTTTCCCTTTGTCTTCCTTTTATTTTCTTTCTGCAGAATTTCTGTTATTTTAATTTAGCTATATTTTACATAGAGTAATGTACAGTTTAAATTCTTAATGTTCGGAGACCACTTTAACTTATCATTTTAAGTTAATCAAATCACATGATTACATGTGTAATACTTCAAAATGACTAGTTTCTTTAAGTGTGAAATGTTAGCCTAGACAAGAATGTTGTATACTACCCAATATGTTATTAATTTTAGAATAGGTTGGATGGTAGGAAGGGGGAAAAACATACTTTAAATTCTTTTTTTTTAGTCCCATAGTTATAAAAGGACACTATGTTTTTCTCTGAAAATTGGATTTTTTTCAAAGAACGCCTTACACTTTTCCTCTGTTGCCTTAATAAAAACATAAATAGCTGATGTCTTAGGTAGAATTCAAGAAATATCTCCCCAAGATTCCAATCCCCTAGTTATTCAATCAAATCTACCTTAGGTACTTCTGTGAAGAAAATTGCAGATGTAACTGAAATTACTAATCATCTAAGTATAAAAATGGAAAAATTAATCTGGATTACTTGGGTGGTCTTGATATAGTCACATAAGCCTTTAGGAGCATAAAAGGAAGGCAGAAGAGTCAGTCAGACAAATACCATGGAAGAGGAAGGCAACAGAAAGATGAAGCAGAAGAGAGTCAGAGAGATATGAAGCATGAGAAGGACTTGATTCATCATCATTAGTTGTGAAGATGAAAGGGACCACAAGCTAAGGAATGTGGAAAACTTTTATGTACTAAGAACAAAGTCCACTGACAACCAGCAAGGTAATAGGAGCCTCCATCCTACAACGGCAAGGAAATTAATTCTGTCAATAACCTGTGTGAACTTGAGAAAGGATTCTTCCCTAGAGCCTCCATAAAAGAATGCTGTCTGCTGAAACCTTGATTTCAGCATTGTGAGACCAAGCCAAGAACCAGCTGAGCCTCACTGTGCAAGATTTCTGACCTATGGAAACTGCAGTAATAGATGGGGGTTGGTTTAAGCTGGTCAATTTGTGGTAATTTTTTACATCAGCAATAGATAACTAGTATAGCCAAATAGCATTGCAGTTTTCACTTCCAATTAAGTCTTTCTTGCCCAATGTAGGTGGAGTTTACATTTAATAATTCTGGATTTCAATCCCAATTTGTCTAAACTTTATATGTATCATGCATAATGCATTTGAATTGATAGGTGTTGTCTCTCCCTTTATAACAAGAAAAACACTGTCTGTGCTGTGCAAAATAATGAGTATCACTGGGAGAACAATGATCTATAAACTGAAAATATTATCAAGTGAAAAATTGTAAATACCAATTAAATATACTCCCACCATGGGATTAATTACAGCTTTATCAAGTACACCAGGTATCACTTAAAATTTCTTGGAGTCTACTAAAAAAATCCAACCTAAATGGAACAAAGTCTAAAGTATAACTTGTAAAAAGGACAACTTGATAATAAGAATATAATATTTACCATTTAAGCAAAACTTTAATTTGTAAGGTTTTACAACACTTGAAAACACCGGGGCACCTGTGTGTCTCAGTCATGTAAGCATCCAACTCTTGATTTCAGCTCAGGTCATGATCTCACAGTTCATGGGATTGAGCCTCGTGGCAGACTCCATGAGAGAGATTCTCTCTCTTTCTCTCTTTCTCTCTCTCTTCCCCGCCCCCCGCCCCTTCCCTGCTATTTCTCTCTTTCAAACAAAACAAAACAAAACAAAACAAAAACATTTAAAATAATTAAGTGTTCTTTCTCACTCCTTGGCAATAGAGGTGAAAACATTTTGTATGAACATATTAGAACAGAAGCATTATAGCTTGGCAATGATGTTGAATACATACACTCTGAATGCACTGAGATTATTCTATGGTTCTTAGATTTATTGCTGGTTTACTATCTACCTTTAGTTTTTAATTTTTAAAACACTTTTTAAAATTTATTTCAAGAGAGAAAGCATGCAGGAGCAGAGAGAGAGAGAGAGAGAGAGAGGGAGAGGGAGAATCTCAAGTTGCCTCTACACTGTCAGTACAGAGCCCAGCATGGAACTCTATCCCATGAATTGTGAGATCACGACCAGAGCCAAAACCACGAGTCACACGCTTAACCAACTTACCCAGGTGCCTCTTTTAATATTCTGATTCCTGATTCTAAATCCAGGATGGTAATCACTAAGCATGGTAATTTCTTAAATATATTTCATGTCTTAATGGTCTCTAGGGGGCCATTATGTTATTTATTAGCCATCTTGAAAGAAAAGAACAAATGTTGTCAGGCTTCATCTATTTGGAATTAATTGACTGTCTGCTCAGCTATCCTGTCTAAATATAACTCACTTTGGATTGACTGGCAAATAATTAATATGATTTACTCTATAAATGTCATAATTCCACATTCTCTCATATTCTTATATTTTGTTCTAGTAAAACAACTTGCTTCAGCTACATCTTTTCACAGCTGAAAAGCCATGGTCCAGGGCTTTCCAGCACACCCAACCCTTTGACTTTGAATGTTAGTCACTCCAAGAAAAGAGGATAATGACAATGCTAAATGCAACTGCAAATCAACTGTATCTTCTCTGCGTTGTCACAAAACTGTTTAAGATGGTTCCTTCATTTGATGAAGCAAGATAGACACCTGATTAAAATAGACATTCCTAATGAGATTCAGAGGAGCTGCCAGTTGAAGACAGGATCCTATTATAAGATACAATATTCTATTTAGATATGACGAGAATTTTAGATATGATGAGAAGGGCAATGAGGACATAATGAGAGCTGGCACTGGCAATGATTCAATTGTTAAAATACCAATTTCTTAACAGTATATTAAATAATAGGATGCTGCCAATACATTGAATCATAAAGCTTAAAAAAATCAGCTTGTACCCTCTTGGTTTTTAATTTAGGAATTATAAGTCATGGAAGCAATATGTATAATGGTTAAGGACTCAGGCTGAGAAGTCAGTTGCATCTGCATATGAATCTGTATTTGACCACTTTTATTAGTTGTATTATAATGTTCATGTCATTCAATCCCTCTGACCCTCAGGTTTCTTATATTTATATTAATATAACACCTATTGCTTAGGGGTGTCAAAAGAACTAAATAAGGTATGGTATATAAGGCACATATAATGAGACTTGATACACAGTGCCGGGAAAAATGGTAGTTACCAACACTGTTGTCATTTTTACTATTATTATGCTGTTTGATAAAAAGAAAATCATCTTAGGATTTGAGTTACTTCTGGTATGATATTGGACAGGTCATTTGACCACTTGGAATATATTTTTTCATCTCTAAAAGATAATAAAACCTCACAGTTGGCTGTGCAATATAAGTAACATAATGTAAAAGATGCTCAATGACTATTAGTTTCCTTCTTTTTCTTTTTATGGCTTCTTTTATCAGAGTCCGTCATTGATGCTAAAGTGGTGGTTGGTAATGTCTTTTTTCTCCTAGGTATGGTATTTATATTTTTCATAATGAAAATCTTGGGACCCAACTCTTAACCAAGAAATGGTAATGCTAAAAACTGGTACTGTGGCAGATTTGGTGACACATATATCTGAGGGAATTCCTGAAAAGAATTTCTCCATGTTGTTTTCATGGATTACCTTCAGATAATTTACACACTTTCTCTCAATAATTTTTGCCATTGGCTTAAAGTCTTCTCCATTTACCCAACATCTCTCACCTTGCTAGTCACCTTATACTTTGCTGTGAATGAGCCACTTAGGATCACGACCTTACAGTTGTTTGGCCTGTTTAATTCCAGTGACTTTCAATCTCCATCTCTCTCTCTCTCTCTCTCTCTCTCTCTCTCTCTTTCTCTCTCTCTCTCTCTCACACACACACACACACACACACACACACACACACACTCACACGCTCCTCATTTGGTTTAAAATTAACTCATTCTTGGGACGCCTGGGTGGCTCAGTCAGTTAAGCATCCGACTCTTGATCTCGGCTCGGGTCATGATGTCATGGTTCATGAAATTGAGCCCTGCATTGGGCTCTGTGCTTACAGCATGAAACTTGCTTCGGATTCTCTCTCTCCCTCCCTCTCTCTCTCTCTGCCCCTGCCCCAACTCTCTCTTTTTCTCTCTCTCTTTCTCTGCTTAAATAAACAAAAAACTAATTCATTCTTTTTCTTCCCAAACCTACCTCTCCTGCTATATTTACCTTCTCCATTAATGTTACCGTGTAGTTGCCTACTCCAGGAACCTAGAAGTCATCCTTAATTCTTTCATCACTATCCTTCCCATATCAAATCAATGACTGGACTCTCTCTGGCATTCATAAAAATTAGCTGCCAAATCTATTCCTTCTTTTCTATCACTGTTGTTACTTTCTTAGATTCAGCTTTGTTATTTATTATTTGTGTTTAGCTTTCAACCTCAACATTTAAAATGGACTCACTGTCTCAATGATCAAACTCCTAAGAAACACCCTTCAAATAATCAAAGAGTATAACTTTGGAACTTAAAATTCTTCAGCAAATACCAATCACCTCTAGGATAAAATCTAAATACTATATGGTATGCAGGGCTTCATGCCATATATCTAACCCTTCAGCTCTCTCTCTTCATCTCTCAGGAACATCTTTGTTCCTATGTTACTGAACAATTTGCTTACCTCAAGTATCATTGAACTTAAAACATTACATGAGAGCATGTGTAGTCTCTCCCTAGCGTATTAGCTCTTCAGAACAAGAACTCTGTGTTTCTGTTTCTGTCTCTGTAACTGGGCCTCTTTCCCCTCCCTCTCTTTTTCTCTCTCTCCTTTTCAACTTAATATCCACAGGGACTTGAAAAATTCATAGAGCATAATGAGTTTTCTGAGTAATAAGTGAATTATTAGATGAATATATAAATGAATGACTCTGTTAGCAAGGTAGTGAGCAGAGATCCATGATGTATACAATAATAAAAAGACAAGGCCTCTTAGTCCTCAGGAGCACATTATTTTAGAGATTAGTAAGAAATATACATTAATAATTATTATAAAATATTGAAAGTAATAAGTTACAAGTGATAGGCTTAAAAAAAGAATCTACTTACTCTTTTCCTACAAGATAAATGGAGAAGAGAGAGGAGAAACAATTATCGCATGTAATTTCAGTTGAGCCTTGAGGGCTACACACACTTTGATAAATAAACAAGGGCAAGTTTTTCTAGCATGCCCCTTCTCATCCCCATCTTCCTCCAACCAAAGAGGTGGGTTTGAGAACAGTGGTACCCTGATGGGTAAATAAATTACTGAACTTGTAAACAAGAGAAGTGGATGGGAAGGCAAGTTGGGTTCAGTTGTGGATCCCATTAAATTTTATGTTAAGGAATTTGAGCACTTTTAGGTAGACAGTTAAAATAGCTTTATGCCTCATTCTGACAAACATGTCAGTTTCTTTGAAGAATAAGTTAAATGACATGGCAAAAGAAATGTACAATTTCACACTAATCGATAGCCTAGCATTCCATAATAAACATTTTGTCACTTGAAATTCATCTTATGGCTTGTTTCTGACAGATAAGGGCTATTTCAGGTATTTCTTCACACACAGACTTTCTGAGGACTTTTCTTCAGCTAAATTGTATGGTTGCCAAGGGATTCTACCTCAGTAAGGGTTATATATTTTTTATTTCATACACATTTTTATTCCAAGTATATTGACATCAAAACACCATCCAGCTTTGTTTGGGACTTAAAATGTCTAAATGATTAAGAAACAGAAAGATATTGGGGCACCTGGGTGGTTCAGTCGGTTAAGCATGCAACTTCAGCTCAGGTCATGATCTCATGATTCATGAGTTCAAGCCCCATATTGGGCTCTGTGCTGACAGCTCAGAGCCTGGAGCCTGATTCTGTCTCTGGCTCTCTGCCCCTCCCCTGCTCATGTTCTTTTTGTCTGTCTGTCTGTCTCTCTCTCTCTCTCTCTTTCAAAAATAAGATAAACATTAAAAAAAGAAAGAAAGAAAAGAAAAGAAACAGAAAGATATTTGTATTCTTCATGCCCTAATCCTGCCACTACCTTTCCACTAACTGGATGAGTTCAACTAGCTTCTTAAACAACATTGCCGTCTCCCAGATCCAAATATAATTCCTTTCAGCATGTCAGCTACATGTCTTAGATGAACCTGTAGTGATTAAAATTTAATGTGTATTCTGTCATTTTATTCATGTCTTCTTTCTCTTTAATCAGTCTGTTGCATTTTGATGTTGAGTAGGTGAATAAGAAGCAGTTTTATTAATATTTCCTAGTTCATCAAGCATTCTGAGTGCAAAATGAATCCCAGCTTGCAAATCTAAAAAGAAATACAAGACAGACTAACTGCTAGAAATGGGAATCGGGGGGAGTGGGGTGTAAGTGGGAGGGGAGGATGATTTTTAACTCAAGTTCTGCTAGAGCCATGAAAGTTGGAATATATATTTCTAGAAAGATCAAAATATATTAATAATAACTACCATTTATTAATTTGTATATGGATGAAATTGGTTCTTTAAATTGATTGTCTTTTTAACATTATCATTAATTCTATAATGTGGGAACCATTTTATAGACTAATAATCTAGACTTAATGATTGTAGAGTGATTTTTACCAAGGATGACTATGCTCCATATTTATAGCTATCAATGGTTAGAGTCAAGACTCCTAAGACCTTGTTGAAACCATGTTAAAATCTGAATGATACCTACTTCTTATATCTCTTGCCTTTCTATCTTGACATTTAACCAAACTATGAAAGGCTACAAAATACATTATCTGAAAGGGGATAATTTTTCAACAAACATCATGCAGGCTACAAGACAGTTACGAAAACAATTATGGCTGCATATTATAGCTTTAATCATTATGTGGAAGGAACTCCAAATGTTATCAGTTTGGAAATAAGATTAGTGCTTCCATACCATCTGTTGAATTACATATGAAAACTTTATTTTTTTAAGTGTATTTATTTATTTTCAGAGAGAGAGAGAGAGAGAGAGAGTGTGTGTGTGTGTGTGTGTGTGTGTGTGTGTGTGTGAGCAGGGTAGTGGAAGAGAGAGAAGAGAGAGAATCCCAAGCAGGCTCCAAACTGTCAGCAGGGAGCCCAATGTGGAGCTCAAACTCACAAACCGTGAGATCATGGCCTGAGCCAAAACCAAGTGTCAGACACTTAACCAACTGAGCCACTCAGGTGCCCTGATATATGAAAACTTTAATGCAAAACCATATATGATATTAAAATACAAGCAATAGTTACAGTAAGAGGATGAATAGCAGACAAAATGAGTCTCCACCAATCTCTAATACAACCAGAGCCAACCGAAAGGAACTGAGAGTCTGCAACTTCCAGTATGTTCTACAACTGGAAACTGGCATCTCTTCCTTTGAGCACTCACTTTTCTCAGCTCTGTTTCCCCTACAAAGCACACTGGCACATACATCAGTAGTAGCTCAGGAAGGAGCTAAAGAAATTTCTGTTGGTTATGTCTTTTGGTGGGTTTCTGGATTACAAACCCTACTCAAGATTTGGGTGTTAAGAAACAGTAAAAGATAGTACAGAAAGGAATTATTAAAATAGGGTAAGTCTAACATTGGTTTCCTTCTTTGTGATCCAAAGAAGATTCTTTATTAAGTTCAATTAGGCAAGTGAATGATGGTTGTAGGATATAGATCTAGACTGATAAAAACAGATATATTTGTTATTTGTCAGTTATCTACCTGTAAACAAACACCACATCCAGATGTGTAGGTCAAAGTCCTGTAAATTAGGCTGTAATTCAATGAGGCCAAAATTTTTTCTTTATAAAGACATTTGCATCTCCAATAGCATACTGCTATTTTTTATCTGGCAAATGCTGAGATGCTAAGAATTACAATTATACTCTCAAAAAGAAATAGGTATAAATCTTGAAGTAGTTCAAGAAAAGAGTCCAATTCAAGCTCTAAGCAGCCTTTCAGGTTACTTTTATTTCTATTTTAAGCTCATTGTTCCTTCTAAGAGACACCATCATTCACATAGATTAGCTCTCTGATGAACCTGCAGTGTCACCAAGTTCAATATTACCAACTATTAGAAGAGTTCCTTGTGTGAAGTTTATTACTCAATGAAATATTTACATATTCAATTACCTTTGTGATGGGTTTAATTAAACCGTGCAGAACAACTAGAGTATCTTATTTTTTACCCTTTCCGTAATACTGATGGATATTATTAAAATAGGTCAAACCTCAGAAATGCCCCACAAAGACTTTACATACATTCAAACTAAGGTGGTCTCAATAATGTGATTTATTGACCAAATACATAGATGTTCTAAAACTAGTTTAAAACCACCAATATTAAAGTTAAGCAGCTATATAGGTCCCCTTAACACCTTTCCATCCTGAATAAATTTAATTTTTCCTGGTCTCAGAGAAAAATGTTTCACTAAATTAAATTCATTTATTAAAAATGAGCAAAGCAAGGATATAATTTAATTACATTTTCAGTTTTTAACCCATGCATTGGACTTATTTTCTTCTACTAGATGTTATCACTATAATTGAAAAGTATGCCCCCAAATACTCAATTTTATCTTATATTCTTTAAAAATCTCTAAATGTACAAGCCTGTTGATATTGTAACTCTCTGATGGATATCTAAAAGCACCTTTCAGATTCTAAATCGCTGATGAGTAATTATATATCTTCTTGTGTATTGTTTGAAACATTCATCCTTCCAGTGAAAAGAAACAAAGAAAAGATAAGCAGTGAGTGATAATGGATGGCAGAAGATTTGGAGATTACAAAGCCTGAAATCTCTCTTGCTGACACAATTCTGAAACTCTGTCCTTCAATCACTCTTTTAGATAGTAGGAATACAGTCATTCTGAAATGAATATTCTGTGAAAACTCAGGCAAAACATCTGTAAAGTCATTTTTTCCTAAAGATACTTTGATTTATTAGACCCAAAAACCTTTTTGCAGATTATTTTTATTGATACCTCTATATATGACCTTATGATTAAATTCTAAGGTGCATGCCTCTGGATTTTGTTAAGAGGAATCCTTGTGGTACTTCCAGTAGCTTAACATGTGGAAATAGTTCACGATATATCTGGGCTACAAAGCTTTAAATTCCTACATTTTTGAGTGCAGTGTCTTTCATCATTGAATTCTAACACCTAAAGTCTTAATAAATGGTTGACAGTGTTGTCGTTATTATTGTTGCTACATACACTAACAACCATTATGTGTCAACCACTAAAGTTCTTGTGTGTTGTTTTGTTTTAACCCAGGACCTCTCTAATCTTAACAATAGATTGTAATATTGATATTATTATCCCCACTTTACTGATGTTGAAACCAGAGTTCTAAGAAAATAGATAAGTTGCCCAAGTCACACAGTCTTTAGGGATCATAGCAAAAGTGAGCCCAACTCCATGCTATGCTTTTTCCAAGGCATCTTAATGAATTGACATAATTTCCACTTTAGTAATGCTCCAATGTAGATGGAACAAAAAGAGATTTGTTTTGTTATTCTGATAATGATGATGATGATGATAGATAGATAGATAGAGAGATGATAGAGATAGAGACAGAGATAGAGAAAGAGATATAAAGAAATAGTTTGAATAACCATCAATAAACCGTAAAGCCATCCTTTGGTAAACCAAAGCCATTTACTCTCTAATAGGCATGAATCTAGTTAATGCCCAAGCAGCATAGCAGTCTAAATCATGTCCTGTTGCTCTAGCAGAACTAATACAAACCATGGAGACAAATAATAATATGCTTAAGTAAGGACAAGATATGATATTAACTGATTTTAATAATGACACTTTTCTAGAATCTATAGTTATGGGTTGAAGGGAAGAGGTGATAAGTCTTAGTAAATTAATCCCTGCTCTCTTGAAACTTAGCACTACCACATTTCAGCCAAAGTTGAGTATAAAATGGATTCCACTTTGTCTCCCAATCTGGTGAGAATCATGTCACCCCCATGAAAAAGCCACACACCAATCACTTCCCACATTTG
Source organism: Lynx canadensis (assembly GCF_007474595.2). NCBI lineage: Eukaryota > Metazoa > Chordata > Mammalia > Carnivora > Felidae > Lynx > Lynx canadensis. The sequence continues at coordinate 68,217,861 of NC_044306.2, forward strand.
TTTTCACACATGCACCCTCTAATTGATGATCTGTCAGCAACATCGAACTGACTCTGACAAGATCTGTGAGTTTTATAAGAGCAGTCAGAGATTTGTTTATTTTTCTAAGGAGACCAGCTTCAACTCTGCTGATAATGTGTTTTCTTTTGAAAATGAGCAGACAGGCTGCTGGAATCATCCCAGAATCCACGGCAACTGACAGCTCTAGCTTGTTAGGTCCACGATGCCCACATTCTAGCAGGTTTAACTTAATGCATATCTTAGGCAAGTAACAAACAATTGCAGAAACAGCAAAGATGCGGTGGAGGCTGTAGGGAAAGGACTTCACAAAAATAAGAAAAATCCTATTTATTGACTGAAGATTTTAAGGAAATATTATGTTGAAAATGAAATAGGTAGAGAAGGAAACTTTGTAAGCTGTGACTGTGACAGATCTAAGAGTTACACAGAAGACGATAAATAAGCAAGATAATTTCTTTGAAAAACACCATTCAAAAAATCACATTTTAATGTTTCTGCCAAAAGAAGAAAGAACTCATCTTGGGGCCAGGCAACAGGGCCTCAGAATCCTTCTGAGCATTTTATTCCTACAAACCAGAAAAACACCATGAACTGACCATCACTAGTACTCAGAGTACTCACTGCCACATTTTTCTCTTTCCTACCTGGCTTGCCCATGACCAAAGTAGACCTACACTCTTTGTGCTCCCATTCACTAAATTAAAACTTACTTGTGTGTGCACAGCTGTGAGACCTGAGCCACCGACATTCAATAGCAAATATAGAAAAGGTCAGATGTCAAATTATCTTTGTCCTGAGACATGACTTCATCAGTTCTGACTACAAATGCTACGATTTTCCACTATTCAACATTGTAGGATTCTTTCTGCTGCTCATTTGACATGTACAACATTTTTTATATAGTGTAAGTGATATCAAAATGAACACCCAAGGAGCTGTTGAAGGGCATAACAAATCATACAGTGATACTGTGAAATCTGAGGGGGTGTGTGGGTGTGTTTCCAAAGTGGAGAAGTGACCCACCAACCTCTACTATAGCTTGGCAAAATGGGAATTCATGTGTACTATTTAATGTGTTGTCAACTTTATGCATTTTTAGGCAAAACTTGTAGGGCTCCCTCCTTTGCCATTGACTCCTGGTTCCATAATCCTTCAACTTCATCCTCTCCCCACCCCCCTGCCTCATCTGACCAACTATTATAGTTGAGTTACTTTAAACCGAGCAATAATCCTCTTTGTACTGGTGTTTTCTCCTTTGAAAAATGAGATATATGAGCTAGATGTTCTGTTGTGTCCTGTTCAGACCTAGAGTTCTATATAAAACAGAGAATTGGCAAAATATACTTTCTATATATAAGTGTGATGGTTCCAGATATTTGCTCACAGACAAGACTTGACAGTGCCTAGGCTGGGTGATCAGTAAATATGTACTTCTTGGCCAACAACCTTAATCAAATATTCTAAGAAACAGGATTACAGCTGGATGACTGGCTCAGTCCATCTAATCTAAATAAGGTAATTTTTTTAACCACAGATAAATTGTTTTTTTTTTCTTTTTTTCAATTGAGGACTTTAGAAAGGAAGACATTTTTCAGGAAGAATAGAAGTATTTAGGCCACTGTACATAAAATTATTTTTGTAGATTAAAAAAACATTTGAATATGATAAAGTTCATATAGCTCAGCCTAACAAAATCTATATTGTTTGCTTTTCTAAACAATTATTTTAGACATATATACCTATTAGGAATCAAACTGAGTAGATCCCAGAAAGAATGAAGTGAGAACTACAAGCTACAATTTTAAGAGAAAACATTTTTAAAATACTGATTTTTTTTAACATTTATTTATTTTTGAGACAGAGAGAGACAGAGCATGAGCGGGGAAGGGTCAGAGAGAGAGGGAGACACAGAATCTAAAACAGGCTCCAGGCTCTGAGCTGTCAGCACAGAGCCCGACGCAGGGCTTGAACTCACAGACCAGGAGATCATGACCTGAGCCACGGTTGGATGCTTAACTGACTGAGCCACCCAGGCGCCCCTTTAAAATACTGCTTATTAAAAATAAGGCTTTTTCCCTTTTCTACAACTTTTCCCTTTTTCCTAGGCATGAGGAAAAGGGGGAAATGACAGTATCTGGGGCAAATCCCCTCTAAACCCAAATGTGGACTCAAAATACAGATATTTGTGGAACTGCTATGTCAGGGTCCTGGATTCCCTATACAGACTTCCATTGAAGTAGAAAGGCATGAATTTGCATTTTGGATGAAGAAAATGGAGGAATTTTGTACAAAATTACTAGAAAGAGAGATAAAAATAAAAGATTCCAGACTCTGCCTCCACCCCCAAATAGGGAATGTTCTCTAAGTTCCAACAAAGTGAAGAATTTGAGGTAGAGACTAAGGGACCCATTACTCATGTAAATCTGTGGAGGCTGAAAGGTAATAGTACATACTGGAACATTTGAAAGAACTTTAGCTTTGGGATCATTTCAACCTCAAGAAACACTGGGAGAGAGCACCCTAGAAAGGTTGCCTCCAAAAGATGGACAGGGCAACTGCCAAGCAGATGTTTTGGTGGCCCACCAGCTGAGTCTTGCAGGCAGAGCACCAGAATGTAGCCTAATTGAATATAAGCAACAGACCTTCCAGTAACTAATAGAAACATTGGGATGGAGTGAATTGTAAGGAACTTTACTGAAAGAACAGGTAAGGATTTGATTCAGGGAAATGTGTGTCAGACTGAAACTTCATCCAAGCTGCTGCTATTCTAGAAAAAAAATTAAAAATTCCTTTTAGCATTTAAAAATCTTTTAATTCATTTTTGCATTCCATGTATTGATCTCACTTATGCTTGTTTTTGTTTTCAAACCATCATACTTTATCCCAAACAAGTTAGACATTAATAAATCCTCTAATAAAGATTTTTTTAATGCCAACTTGATTTAAAATGAAAATCAATACAGAAAATATCACCCCTAGCACCTGTGTTTTGAAAGTAGTTCACAGAGATTGATTTAATACCACAACTGTGGAGAGCAAGATTGTCCTGCCTCCATGTCCCATTTTGCTTGTGGCCAAGATAAGGCACAGAGGAATTATGTGATTAGCCCAAAGTCACATAGCCAATTGGTGTCTGGGCTAAGATGGCCTATGCTTAGCCCATAGGGCTGGACTCTCTGCAGTTCTCATTATTTACTGCCGTTTTCATCCCCTGGCTAGCCGTCCTAAATAGCCCCGCTGATCTACACCAAAATGGCTAAGGTCTTGGTCAACAAGCAGCCAGTGCTGCTATAGATATTGCTCTGTGAACCTGTTCTCTTTAACACTCCAGGGAGAAAGAGGAAGTTTTCATTATTATTGATTTGCTCCTTTGCTGGATGATGTGTTGTCAAGTGAAAAGAAAGGCAAGACCACGAGCAAGGACTCAATCATTTTAATCCCAGCTCTGTCTGTGGCTTTGGGCAAGGGCCTTCATCTTATAAAACTTCAGATGTAAAATGAGACTCAAAATACCCATTTTAGTCATATGTGAAAGAAACCCAGGAAGTTTGTAATATTAAATTGTAAAGGATTTACCAAGGTTATGTGATTTCCAATTACCAAAGTTTATTCTTAGTATTCTGATGCTCTCATACTATATTGACTAGAAAACAATGATTAGAATTCTTCAAAGAATTTCTAGTTATTGAAGTAACAACTACCTATAGATTCATCTAATCCAGTCCTCCTTCTTCTCAAGAAATAAAGCATTCTTGTGAAGACATAAATAACAGCATTTGCCTCTGTTTGTAAGAGTTTTGTTACTAATATGCCAAAAAAAAAAAAACAACACCCTCAGAAGTAGACAAAGACTTATTACTAAAAAGAAAGAGGTTTTGGTTTGGGTATTTTCATTTTCACATATGGGTCTAAGTGCTTTTCAGCTTTCTAAATCAGAAGTGCTAATAAAAGATGCACAATCCTTGCTTTTATGGCTGTGACAGCACTCTAAAAAAACATCCCTCTATGCTTTCTGAGGTGAAAATCCTTCTCTTCAAGTCACTAAATATGCTTTTAGATTTTTCTGATTATTTGCAGATGTGGTTTTGTGTTCATCTATTTTTTATAATACATAAAAAATGTACAACACCATAAAACCCCTACATTCAATTCTTACCCCTAAATGGACTCCTTTACTGCCTGCTCAGCCTGTGAAAATCTGTTCCCTTGGCCAGGCACACGCAGTGAGCCAGGCACACACACAAAGCTGTAGTTCACCAGATCAACACGAAATGGGCCCTATGCAGGGTTGTACTGCAAAATAAGCCTTGATTCCCTACCAGCCTGACTGTCAAAGAAAAACATGAAAATAGTAAGCATTTTCAGGTGTAGTAAGAAGAGAGAACCTCAGATGACAGAAGGAGAATTCGTGAAGGATAACTGGATCAAGAGAGTGAAATCTATTGATGTTTAGTTTAGATTCTCCCTCTGCCAAGAATACAAATGTTTGTGTCTCTCTTACTTCCTCAATGCTATTCCCCTATTTCTTTCTTTATCTGCACTTTCCATGAATAAGATAATAGAAGTGAAGTAAGGAAGGTGAAGGAAGAGGTTTATTTTATTTTTTTAATAAGAAAGAAATCCTTTGCCCCTATCCCCTCTTCCCAATGTCTATTTGTCCAGTTGCAATAGCCATGATTTACCCACTCCAGTGAGTTAATTTATAGCTACAGCAAATGTACTTTCCTTCTCGTGCACTTGTGGAGCGACTGTTATCAAATGAGCAAAGGCCATCAACAAGACAGATAAGTACCTTCCATTTCCCAATTACATGTGAGTAGGCCGAAAGCAGACGGCCAGCAGACTGGATGACAATCCTACAGGACCATTTAGAGTCAGGTCACATTGCAGAGGGCTCTGGAGTCATTTGTAATTGGACTTGCTACCAGGAAGCCATAATGTTTTCTCATTTCCTATCAGATATTTCAGGGCAGATTGCAAAAGAAGTGATGCCTTTTAGTGGCATATTTCTACCTGACGATCTAACATAAATGTTGAATACAGTAAGCACTCAGTTTTTTAATCAACTCAGCAAAACTCTTCTCCTATCCAACTTTCCAACTTCAATGATTTTTCCATCCTACCCTTAACCAACCTCAATGTGTAAATAGAGTTTCAATTTTCAGGACCAAGGTCCTCAGCATTGGACATCATTTTATTCTGGTCTATGCCAAATCATTATTCAAAGCACTAATTGAAACAAAGCTATATAAAAAGTAACTAGATCAAAGTAAGAAATCAGATATATAACCAATCATCCAGTTTTATGTATGTGTGTGTTCATATAGGTGAATATCCATATATATTATATACATACGTTATGTAATATATATACATGTTAAGTACACATGGTATATTACACACACACACACACAGCATATTTACATATCCTCCCCCATAGCCATATCCTTATTTCTTCACAAGGGAAGCAAGAAGCACCAAATCTAACACTTCACCATTTATACACAAACTGTGTGTCCTTTGTTGCACTTCCTCAATCTTTGCATTGTGAAAGAAATTTAATTCTTTATCTCATCTTCATTGGTCATGTTAAGAATACATAACCAAATGCATGTTTGATCTGTTTCATTCTCTTATGTCCACTCCAGGACTGCTTTGTAAAAGGCCAGTTCTGCTTTGTAAAAGGCCAGTTTTTCTTCTCAGCTATTTTTCTGCTCAAGAGAAACTGCAGATTTTTATAGAAGTTCCAGGCCTACCAAATCATCAATATAGATGTGAGGAAGGGGTGTATATGAGATTGCTGGAGTTTTTTAATACAAAGGAGTTTTGAGTTTGGGAAGTGCCCAGGACACAATAACACTTTCTATTGTTTTTCAAAACAAAATGTGTATGATATTAACAGCTAATATTTCAGCTTCTACTACCAGTCATGAAAATGGCAGAAAGACTTTGCTTTTACAGAAGGACACTTCAACACTCATGGATGATGTGGTTTCCTATGGACTAAGCAGGCATATTCCTTGTAGCATTATTTATTGGGAAGGGAGCAGGCACGCCAGCTTGAAGATGGTCCAGATTTCACTCCAATCAGTATATGCGCTGAATATACCCAAAAAGTACAAGTTGGTAGTAAGGTGGCACATCCATAATAGGGAATTCCAGAAACTCATTGAGAATGTGTCTTTTATTTGGATGGGCCTTAGACAATGAATGGTTTAAAGCAAACTGAATTTAGTTCTTTAAACCACTATCACGAAGTAATCCGAACTCACTGACAATATTTACAATAGCCGAGACAGTTTGATTTCATCCTGAAAATAAGAAGAACTTGGGAATTCAAATCATAAGGTATTGATTTATGGTTCCCTGTAAAGTTTTTCCAATTTTATCCACCAACTTTATATGCCAAATTTCACTTCAGATATCAGAAACATCTGCATTTCTGGCATCAGCAACTCAGGTGCTTAGAGGGAAATCTGCAACTTAGAAGGTAATTTTTTCATTGGTTAAGAATATGAATTTTGAAATAAGACATGGCTTAAACACTAACTTTTTAATTTCTAAGCTATGTGACTTTTTTTAACTTATCTATAAAAAAAATGTACCAAAATGTGGAGCATAATAAACACTCAATAAATGGTAGTTCTTATAACTAGTTTTTAATAATATTATTTTAATGGTTTTGTTTTAAATACCCCCAGTCCAGTTGCAATACTAAGAAAATACAAGTAAGAGCACTGATACTTTAAGATGTACTTAAATACTGTCTAATCTTAAGATGTGGTAGGTGCCAAATCCATATTCTCATGACTTCTTTGTTCCACTTTATGAGAAGGAATAATAAACTTACTATAAAGGAAAAAAAACCTCTTTATTCTTCATTCTTGCAACTGAATGTTCCATAAGTGCTAATATACATTACCTTCTTTAATCTTCACAAGAAGCTGATCGAGCAAGTATCTTTATTCATTTTACATGTGAGAAACTTGACAGAGAAGTTAGCAGACTTGTTTAGGAACAAGCAGTTATTAAGAAAGAGAATTAAAGAAGATAGAGAAAGAATAAAGATTTAGGGGTGTCTACGTGGCTCAGTCAGTTAAGCATTTGGCTTCAGTCATGATCTCACAGTTTGTGGGTTCAAGCCCTGCATCAGGCTCTGTGCTGACAGCTCAGAGCCTGGAGCCTGCTTTGGACTCTATGTCTCCCTCTTTCTCTTTGCCCCTCCCCGTCTTGTGCTATGTCTCACTCTCTCAAAAATAAATAAACATTGAAAAAAACTTCTTAAAATTTAAAAAAAGAAAGAGAATAAAGATTTAAAACCAACCGTTTCTCAATCCAAAGACCAAAAATCTTAACTGTATGATATACTTTATTCTCTGGCATGTTACGTATCATGAGAAAGCAGAAAGTAACAGGGAAGATGACTTTAGATCTTTCTTGCTTAAACGATGGTGCCTCTTTTTTTTTCTTTTTTCATTTTCAAGGGTTTTATTATCAATAATCCATGATTTATTCAAATAATGTTACATGGAATACATGCATTAAGAGGACGAAAGTACCTAAGAACAATACTCTCTGCCAAGCACCGTCATCTTTTCTTTTAGTAACTGGACCTTGCTCATCAGCCATCTTTTCCTAACAATATTCTAAACACTGACATCTTGTGGTCGCTGAAAGCTATAGCAGCCCTAAGAGCAAGCATCAAATCTGAGAAGTCACTTGTTTTTATTTGTGTTTCCTCCTCATCTGGCTGAGTCACAGTGGGAGACAGAGGAGCTATTCAGTTTCATTATGTCAAGACTGATGAGACTGAACAGCCCATGGCTTACTCTTGAGCTCTAACTTTTATTTACTTGAGAAAGGGTAATGTGGCAGGGGGGAAATGCCCACTCCCCTTTTTGCCAGTTTTCACTGCAACATCAAGCATGAAACAAACAATTCTAATTAGGTTCTTTGTCATTTGGATAGCAGTAATTCCTCTTTATAGGTAACAGAAATGCTGCGCTTTCAGAATCAGGTAGCTTTCTTTTCTGTCAGAAACAAGCAATCTATACTCTCTTATCGATTTGTCCAACCAATTAATCCATTGATCTTTTTTCCCATCTGTAAAAACAACAGCAACAAAAAAACATGTATATCCAATGGAAAAATATGAGGGAAATTAAAAGTGGGCTATGAATAAAAATCATTAATAAAAAATGATACCTAACTGATATTTGCATTTTCTCAGTGGCTTTTTTTTCTCTCATTTTTCCAACAGAATATTTCATAGTATGTTGTTGAGCCATAACGACATCCATGAATATAAGAAACTCCTTAGTAAGAGAATAAATAAGAGAGTTTTTATTTTGTGTACATTTGGCTTCAAGTTCAAAAGTTTATGGTTTTCTTTTCACATTCAGTTGACACACTACTATATCCTAAGCTGAAAGATCTGCACTACCACCAGCCGTGAGCTGCAAAGGCCAAGACATTTGGAACTTTTACTGGATTTATAACCTAGAAAAACAAAAATAGAGCAGGACAAGGAAATGAATGGAACTGTAAAGCAGATCTGAATCTATCTTGCAGGAAAAAGGACTGAACTAAAAAAGTTAGACGATTCTAGAAGTTAAATATTTAGCCTAGGCAATGGTGATGGACCAAGTGGATTAGGTGAATGAATGTGTTTATTTCTGGCTGACTAGCTATTACATATATCTTTGTTTAAGGAAAATAGGGGTACAACAAGAGTTTCAAAAAAGCTTTAAAGAAATTTCAGTCCAAGTCACAGATGTAAATTATAAGACAAAGATCACATTATGGGAGAAAAATGTGTCTCTTATTCTAGGAAGCTTTACCATCTTAATGAACCCTAACTACTAAGTATCACACTAAGCAGTCAAAAATTTTTAAGTTGAAATCACCCTGGAGGCATATATGTCAATTGTGTAGTTATTATTCATCTTGTGTAAGAAAACCTACATTACATGAGACCTCAAAAGCTGGATAGAATTTTAATTGTCCAATCACAGAAACTTTCTACTGAGTTATTATCTCAAAATTATAAGACATTAGGAAATAACTGGCTTTCATAGAATGAAATACCCACCCATCTGAAGGCGAGCATAGCTAAGAAATAGTTCATGCCTGATCTCAAGCAGTGTCAAAGGAATTGACAAGAATATCTAATAGAAATTCTATACAAGTAGCATCTTGAGATATTGGTAATTAATTGGATTTGTGGGCAGACATGTGGACTTGTGGAGGAATGTAGAATGACTCTTATAATTCCAGTTTAGATAACTAAGTAGATGGTGATAACATTTTTTGAATTTGGTTGCACAAATAAAAACAGACTGCAAACAAAACATAACAATTCATTTTGGAACATGTTGCATTTGAGTCACCTATGTAATGAGTGTGAAGATGCCGAACGGGCAGCTATAGAAATACATCAGGAGCTCAGAAGGGAAGTCTGAACTTAAGACATGCATTTGAAGTCATTCGCATTATGAACAATATCTACGTCACAGAAGTAGAGAAACTTGACCATGGAGAATACACAGAGTTAGGAGAAAACAGGCTAAGTCAAAATAACACCAACAAAAACCTGAAGAACAGCAACATTTTTTAGAAAAGCATTAAAGGAAACTAAAAAGAAAGTGAGCCAATGAAGAACACATAAAAGTTATACGAAGGTGGGGGCAGGAAAACAACAGAGAGAGCAGTAATTCAGAAGTCAAAGAGAAGAAAAATCTGCAAAATAATTTAGTCATTGTCTTAATCTGACAAGGCTGCTATAACACAATACCACAGACCAGGAGGCTTAAACAACAGAAATGTATTTTTTCACAGTTCTGGAGGAGTCTGGATATCGAAGATCAAGGTGTTGATGGGTTTGGTTTCTGTGGAGGTCTCCCTACCTGGCTTGCCAACAGCTGCTTTTTCACTATGTGCTCACATGATCCTTTCCCTGTGCATGTGCATCCCTGGTGTCTCTTCCTCTTCTTAAAAGGACACTACTTACATTAGATTCAGGCCCCATTTCTTATGGTCTCATTTAACCTTAATTACCTCTTAATTACCTATAAAGGCTTCATCTCCAAATAGAGTTATATTGGGTGTTAGGGCTTCAACATATTAATTTTTTATGGGAGGAGACACAATTCAGTCCATAAGAGTGGTTAAACCTTTATTGAATGCTATGCTGAATGATTGTGTCCCACTAAAATTTGTACATTGAAATCTAATCCCCAGTGTGATGGTATTTGGAAAGGGGGTGAGGGGGTGGGGCTTTGGGGAGTTGATTATGTCACCAGGCAGAGCCCCTTTGAATGGGATTAGTGCCTTTATAAAAGAAGCCCCAAAGAGTCCTTTTGCTTCCTCCACCATGTAAGGTTATAGAGAAAAGACAAGCTGTCACTGAACAGGAAACTGGCTCTCACTATATATTGAGTGTGACAACACCTTGATCTTGGACTTCCCAGTCTCCAGAACTGTGAGAAATAAATTCCTATTGTTTATAAGCCACTCAGCCTATGGAATTTTGTTATAACAGCCCAAATGTGCTAAGACATTGACTATTCACTATTCATAAAATAAAATCCAAATTCCTTTGCATGACTAAAGAGCCTTTACGAAATGGCCCCAATCAAATTTCTAGTCCCATCTCCCATCACTTTCCCCACGTTATAACCCAAACTTTAATTTCACTGGACAAATTTGCTTTCGCCTGATCATGCCCTGTTTTTACACCCATGTGCCTCTTAGGGTCACCTTGATTCTCCCCATGAGAAAATCATACTCCTTTTTGAAAACCTCCCCCAAATATCATTTCTTTTCAAAAGACTTCCCTTATCCTTCCTAGCAAGTAATGCTTTCCTCCTCTCTGCAACCTCAGCATTTTGTCTCTATGACACAAAACACTTATTAAATTGTATTATAATTATGTCTGCTGGAATATGAGCTCATTTAAGACAACCTGTATTGGGGCGCCTGGGTGGCGCAGTCGGTTAAGCGGCCAACTTCAGCCAGGTCACGATCTCGCGGTCCGTGAGTTCGAGCCCCGCGTCGGGCTCTGGGCTGATGGCTCAGAGCCTGGAGCCTGTTTCCGATTCTGTGTCTCCCTCTCTCTCTGCCCCTCCCCCGTTCATGTTCTGTCTCTCTCTGTCCCAAAAATAAATAAACGTTGAAAAAAAAAAAAATTTAAGACAACCTGTATTTTACTCATTTTTATAAATGAGTTCTCTAGTACTGTTTCCAGATACATACCAAATGATTATCAAATATAAGACAGTACATGAATGAATAAAAAAAGAAGAAATTAATGAGCTCAATATATATTTTCCATAAGGAGTTATTTCTCTAGTATAGATGTTATTAAACAGAAAGATACTTTCCAAATTTTCATATAATATGAGATTAGTGTTCAACTTCTTGATAGTCACAATTTGTAAAATACCCACAGTGCAAAAATAAAACAAAAATTTAAAGGAAACACTATGGTAGAGGGTGTAGAAAACTTCAGAGATTATAAACAGAACAAAACCTGATCTGAAACTTAGCAAATTTACATATTAAAGGAAAAGTAAGTTAAATTGCATGCTGGAAAAAGGTGAAGGAGGACCATACTACATTCTTTGAAGACTCTACTTGTTATATGTTTATCTTTTCCTGTTCTGTTATGCTGACAGTAAGGACTGAATTTGATATATTTTAGACACAAAGGATTTGCCTTGGTAGATAATACATTATAGTTCTCTTCCAGTTCTTCAATATAGCAGTCAGGTAGCAGTCCCTAATCACCCCGTTTAGCAGGAACCAACTCTTTTCTCCCTGCTCTGAAACAGGTATAAAGCTTCAAATATCTATATAATAATCTTTTAATTAGCTATGAAATCATTTATCCTTCCAAGAGTGGATAATATTAATGTTTCTATATTGCTGAGGCAATAACTAAAAAAAGGTAATAATAAAGGAGATATCCTCGGTAGAGGTCCAAGAATCTTGTCTCACTCAATCTCTGGTTGGGACTCGGGGGACTCCATTTTCCTAGTTCCCAAGTCACCAGCAAATGTTCTTGGAGATACATTAACTCTCTAGGCACAAGGGCAAAATTACTTTTAAGAAGAGCCGATTTCCAATCCAGTCCATTAGTTTTTATATTACAGTCTCAGAACTACAGAGACAAGACTAAAATCATTAGTCATTTTCTCCAATAATCCTCTCTTCTGCTTTGATTATTTTAATCCCAGAGCACTGAGGCTCAGCCCATGGAATTTGTTAAAAACATCACACTAAAGGGGCATCGAGGTGGTTCAGTCAGTTAAGCATCTGATTCTTGATTTTGAGTCAGGTCATGATCTCACAGTTCATGTGGAGCCTCCGTGGGATTCTCTCTCTCCCTTTCTCTCTGCCCCTGACCACTTGTGCTATCATCTCTCTTTCTCTCAAAATAAATAAACTTGAAAAAAATCCTACTAAAACATATCAGGACTTTTTCTACTGTTATTTTTAAATGTTTATTCATTTTTGAGAGACAGAGAGAGACAGAGCATGGGCGGGGAAGAGGCAGAGAGAGGGAGACACAGAATCTGAACAGGCTTCAGGCTCTGAGCTGTCAGCTCAGAGCCCGATGCGGTGCTCAAACTCAGGAACTGTGAGATCGTGACCTGAGGGGAAGTCAGACACTTAACCAACTGAGCCACTCAGGTGCCCCTCTACTGTTATTTTTTTTTTTATTTTATTATTTTTTTTTTAATTTTTTTTTCCAATGTTTATTTATTTTTGGGACAGAGAGAGGCAGAGCATGAACGGGGGAGGGGCAGAGAGAGAGAGGGAGACACAGAATCGGAAACAGGCTCCAGGCTCTGAGCCATCAGCCCAGAGCCTGACGCGGGGCTCGAACTCACGGACCGCGAGATCGTGACCTGGCTGAAGTCGGACGCTTAACCGACTGCGCCACCCAGGCGCCCCTCTACTGTTATTTTTAACAAAGTTTCTATTCAAGTCATTTTGAACTCCAAGTAAAATCCTACCTATCAGTGTCTTGTTTTTCCTGAAGCTGAGCAAATTTGTCAATAGCCAAAGTAATCGTTCACTCTCCAGTTCAAAACACTCTTACCTTATTGCATCCAAACTCCACATGGCCTAGAAAGCACTACATATTCTGTTCCTGACTACATTTACAGCTACTGCCCCAACCAATTTTTGTCTCCCTTACTCAGCTCTAGGTTCACTGGAGCGGTTCCTCTAAGATACCATGCTTATTATTATTTAGAGGTTTGCACTTGCTATCACTACTGCCTAGAACACTTTATCCCTCATTTTACAATGTTCATTCCTTCATTTCATCAAAGTTTTTGATTAAACATCACTTCCCCAAAATACCCTTTCTAAACATCTTGCCTAATACACACACACACACACACACACACACACACACACACACACAAAGAAAAATATGGCAATACCAGTTGTCTTAATCTGCTTTTATCTTCTTAGCACTAATCACTAAACACAATCATATTACCTATTTATTTAATTGTTTTTTAGCTGTCTCCTAGTCTAGAAAGGGATCTTAGGAGAGCAGGGCATAGAATAGTGCCTAATTACACGGTAGACACTCAATATTTTTTCAATAAATAATGAATTATTAAGAGAATGATTTGTGCTTCAAAACAAAGAACACATGCAAATTGCCTAGAGGTCATACTCCTTCAAAATAAACATCAAGAATATGTACAGTGTTCTATGAAATTTAACATTTTCCAAAGTAGAAGATAGAGAACATTACTGCTACAGGATCAAGTTAGCTCCCTCTGTTGAGGCATAGAGTAAGAAGCCAATATTAATGACATTTTGGCAAATGTTCCCCCAAGAGACATCAAAACTATTGTATTAATCAGTTTTTGAATTTTATTTGCTATCCATTTAAATGTGTAAAATTGCCGCACAGTCCTATAAATCAGGGTCTGATAGCAAAATCATGACCCTGACTCAGCAGCGAACACCATGGTTCCTGTTGAAGAGTACTTTTCTGCTCAGTTCAAATGGTTTGGAGTTCATGGTACATTGAAGATTCCGATCATTATCCACTGGGTGGTTTGAAATTCTAAATTCACTGGAAAACTATTCAACTCTGATACTATTTGGAATCATCAGATCTGCAGAAAAGTGTTAAAATCATAAATAGAATCCATTCTCTTTCAAAAAGACAAGTATGCTTTGAAAACATATTGAATTCATATCTAACTATATAGGTCTATAATTGGTTCTTAGTCCACTATTTTCTTCATCTACCCTCATCACCAATATGATCTAGTAGGAAGCCTATTCCTAGGCTGTAATATCAAACACAGTTGATGATTGCTATTCTCTCTGCCCTCCAGCCTCACCAGAACAAGGGTCAATTCTCAGGCGTGTTTCAAATCCCATCACATATCTCATTAGAAAACTTGATTTTTCACAAAGTGCATTGGCCACAATAACCTAAGCATCCACTCTAGGAAACTAGAAAACAAAAAGCAAAACAAACTTAAGATAATCAGAAGAAAGGGAATAGGGGCACCTGGGTGGCTCAGTCAGTTAAGCGTCCAACTTTGTCTCAGTTCATGATCTCATAGTTCATGAGTTAGAGCCCTCCATCAGGCTCTGTGCTGACAGCTCAGAGCCTGGAAACCTGCTTCAGATTCTGTGTCTCCCTCTTGCTCTGCCCCTTCCCCACTTGCACGATGTCTCTCTCTTTCTCAAAAATAAATAAACATTTTTAAAGTTTTTAAAAAAGAAGAAAGGAATAATGAAAAGTTAGAATAGAATCAATGGGATTAAAAACATCAAAACAGGGGCACCTGGGTGGCGCAGTCGGTTAAGCGTCCGACTTCAGCCAGGTCACGATCTCGCGGTCCGTGAGTTCGAGCCCCGCGTCGGGCTCTGGGCTGATGGCTCAGAGCCTGGAGCCTGTTTCCGATTCTGTGTCTCCCTCTCTCTCTCTGCCCCTCCCCCGTTCATGCTCTGTCTCTCTCTGTCCCAAAAATAAATAAACGTTGAAAAAAAAAATTAAAAAAAAAAACATCAAAACAATAGAGAAAGTCAATGAATTCAAAAGCCAGTTCTTTGAAAAGATTAATAACATTGATATCTCTATGCTGATTAAACAAGAAAAAGAGAAAGATTTTACCAATATCAGCAATTAAAGAGGGGGGGTTATCACTACTGATCCTATGCACATTAAAGAGTTAATAAGGAAATATTGTGAACAACTCTATCCCCACAAGTTTGATTAACTTAGATAAAGTGAACCCACAATACAAACTACCCAAATATACTCAAGAATAAATATAGAAACATCCATAAATCTATGAAGGAAATTAATATTTTAAATTCTAACAAAAAGAAATCACAGGACCAGATGGTATCATTGATTAACTCTACCGAATATGTTAGGAAGAAATAATACCAATTCTCCATAATCTTCTCCAGAATAATACCAATTCTCCACAACCTCTCTGAGAAAATAGAAGCAGGAAAACTTACCAATTCGTTTTATGAGCCTCACGTTACCCTAATACCAAAATAAATAAAGATATTACAAGGGACCAATATTTCTCATGAGCAGAGACACAAAGTCCTTAATAAAATTCTAAAAAAGACAAAACTATAGAGAAATTAAAACAGATCAGTGGTTGTCAGGGATTTGGAGTAAAGAAAAGCGTAATTAGGTGAAGCACATAGGAATTTTTAGTGCTGTAACCATTTTTATGATACTATAGTGGTAAACACATGATACTATACATTGGTTGAAACCCATAGAATTTTTCACCACAAGAAGTAAACTTTAATGTATACAAAGAAACAAACAAAAAATCAAGGAGGTCAGGGGTCCCAAGATGACATACAAACTATGATAAAAGAATCTAACTGCATTACACACGTGCAACATAAACTCTACTGAAGAGGATGGAGGGGGGAAATCTTCTCATATAAGTAGCTTTGGAAATGTGTGGAAATTATAAGATTGTAGAAAAAAAACTATATGTAAGTACTGTACTCTAGTAGGTAAGACTGCTTCTTGTGGGGGTACTGATGAACAAGCCTAAAATGACTATAGATATGTACTGGAATTGAACAAATAAGTAAATGGATGGCAGATGGCAGAGCCGGGTGTCTTACTTTTGGAGTGGGAGTTTACAGATAAGCAAGGAGAGAAGGCTAGAAGGATCCATGTGGTAATGGATTGGAGTTAGTGCTATCAATATGAACTCACGTTTAACTTAATATAAATACAGATGGAAATATACAGAAACACTTGCAGGTTTGTGTTCATACATAAGTTAGTAGGAACATATATATTTACAATCTGTGTTGACTGAGAGGGTTTAGAAGCAATGAGCATCCAGCTCTTAGTTTCTAACTCCATCCTTGAATGGAGAAGTAATTGAATACAAAGCACTTCAGATTCCTTGAAGTAATCACTGATTCTAGGTCTGGGGAATGAAAAATACAATATGAGCCTGGAGCATTATTTAATCTCAAAAAGTAAGCAAGGGTTATACACACACACACACACACACACACACACGACGTGGGTAAATGAAAGGGAACAAAAGCCAACTTAAAAGAGCTTCCAATGGTCAATGTTAGAACAATTCTAGCAGAAAATAAATATCATATTATTGGATTATGGTTCAAAGCAAAAAAAAAAAAAATACAAGGAGCCCATACTGATCTAAATAAGTGATTGAATAAATAAATGGGTGAAAATAGACAAATGTACAATTTAGAAGAATTCCAACTAATTTAATTTTTATTATTATTTACTATCTCAAGGTGGTGGAGCATAACCCCCCAATCCTTAAGTATGGGTTGCACATAGTGATTTCCTTCCAAAGAATACAGTATGGAAATGGGGCAAAAATAGTAGCTATGGAGAAAAACCTGACAAGCACTACCTCAGCCAGATGATCAAGGTTAACATCCACAGTGACAAGTCATGTTGAGAGTATGTATACTTGGTACAATTATATGAAAATGCTACTTTATCTCTGTGAAATTCTTCCCACAACACATATCCCAAGTCTAATTGTGGAAAAAGGAAAAGTAAGATAAGCCCAGCAGAAAGGCATTCTACAAATTATCTGACCAGTATTCCTCAAAATTATTAAGGCTATTAAGAAAAAGGAAAATCTGAAGAATTATCATAGCCAAAAGCATTCCATGGAAACATAACCACTGAATGTTAATGTGGTATCCTGGATTGGATCCTGGGGCAGTAAAAGAAAAAAAATAAACATTTAAAAAGCATTTAGTAAAGAACTCAGAAATTTTTAGATTAATAATAATATATCAGTATTGGTTCACTAATTATGAGAAACATTTCAAACTAAAGTAAGATGTTAACAGTAAGGGAAATAGGGTGCAGGATATAAGAGAACTGTATATGTTCTTTGCAGCTTTTTGATAAATCTAAAAATTACCTAGAATAAAAAAAAGACTATTAAAAAATACATTGCCCAGTTGGTATTCCTAAAAGTCACAAATTTAAACTCAACAGAATATATCTTCAATTTTTAGGAACCAATTATTCCCATTTCATTTTCAAGTCAATTATTAAACACAATAACTTAGAACAGAGGTTTAAAGAGCTTTATCCTAGAAGTCTCTTTACTTTTCATCAGGAAACTCAAATATGCATCCAGTGTTATAGATTGTATATTTTAAGTTATAACAGGCATGTCCAAGAAGAAAGGGCAGGAAGTCAACATCTTATCATTTACTATGTAGAAATGTCCTTATATGAAGAGTTTTCTCAGAGATATTTTTTACACACTGTACTGGATTGGATATTCCCCCCCCAAAAAAAAAAATCATGGCTACCGGAAACATCAGCATATGAATTTATTTGGAAATAGAGGCTTTGAAGGTAATTAACTGAATTAAGATGAGGTCGTACTGGGGGAGCCTGGGTGGCTCAGTCGGTTAAGTGTCCAATTTCAACTCAGGTCATGATCTCATGGTTTGTGAGTTGGAGCCCCATGTTGGACTCTGTGCTGACCACTCGGAGTGTGGAGCCTGCTTCGGAGTCTGTGTTCCCCTCTCTCTCTCAGTTCCTCCCCTGTTCATGCTCTCTCTCTCTCTCTCTCTCTCTCTCAAAAATAAATAAACATTAATAAAATGAGGTCGTACTAGAATAGAGTAGGCCCTAATCCAAAGACTGGTTCCTCATAAGTAGAGAAAAAAGACACACAGAAACAGAGAGAGAGAGAGAGAGAGAGACAGAGACAGAGACAGAGAAGAAAAAATGCCATGTGACATTGGAGGCAGAGATCGCAATGATGGAGCTACAAACCAAGAAAAGGCAATTGGCAACTATCAGAAGGAAAGGTCCTCCCCTACTAGAAGGAAAAATTTTCCCCCAGAGGCTTAAGAGACTAGCATGGCCTTGACCATCTCTTGATTTCAGACTTCTAGCCTCCAGGACTCTAAGAGAACAAATTTCTGTTGTTGTAAGCCACCTAATTTCTGGTCATTAGTTATGGCAGCCCAGGGAAACTAATACATACACACTTACAGGGTGGGATATACACCAGTGTGGAAGAAATGTTTATGTCTTTCTCAAAGCTAATTCTTTGTGATGTGTTTTATTTTTTCTAGCAATGCCAGGCTTCTGAGGAGAGCAGGGGCGTTAAAATGAACACTTCGATTTTCATCTCATATAACTTCACGTTACCATTATCTTCTCTTCTCAGGTCTATCTCTACCTCTTATCTCTGACTATCAGATTGTACTATTTGGATGAAGGCACTTACATTTAATTAAAAATTCTTTTCATAAGTGAGTTATTTTCTTTTCTAAGCCCAAGAGCCTAATTTTAGCTTGTTAACCTCATTATGTCCATGAGACCACTTTGGTAAAATTCTAAAGCTTCTCTCATTTACTTTCCAACAAAAAAGTAAAAATACACACTGGACGAGCATATTAAAGATTCTCTTCTAATCAAATCTTTTATCTAATGGTAACATGGATGAGAATAGACGATTTTTACTTTACTGGAGTACATAGGGTCTTTCTTTGGTCCCAGTCTTCCTCCTGATTTATTTCTCAAATCCATAACATGCTCTAGCTGTTCCATAACACTCTGCTGGAAAAAGGTCAAGCCTAATTTTCCAGATCTCAGAAAAGAAGGCCTTGAGAACAGCAGTACTTTTCCTCACACTTATTCCTATTTCCTAGCCTAAGGAACTATAAGATATATTCAGATAAATAGAAAAGAAATGAGTTTTAACTGTGATAAAAAGAGAGAGCCTTTTCAGCAAGTTATTTGAGTTCATACAGTAGAAAAGTGATTTCACAGCTTTAGTGAGGCATAATCACTGGTAAGCAAAACTCCTCTTTTTATGCAAGATGGAGAGGGGACAGAAAACTTCCTATGAAAATAAACCTCTACAGAGTCCAGAGCAGGCTTTAATTGCCTGCGAACCAGAAACTATGAAAGGTAAATAACAAGGTGACATTAAGACTGCCAATAATGCAGGTCATTATTTTTACAGAAAACTAATTGCAATAACCTGCTTAGCATTTTTCTTCCAACACAGTTGAGGAAAAAAAAATTAGATTGGCACTAACAAAATAAGACCTGACAAATGAATGACACTCTCAACAACTCCAAACTCCCTGGATGACAACCCTACTTTTGCTATCTAAATCTTTTCTGAATTGCTTACATTCATGACAATCCATAAAACAATTTCTTTTTTATTTGCTCCATGGGGCAACATTTATTTGGTATTTGTATACAATAGAACTCAAAGTGAGCTGTGAGTTCAATATTAGAATACAAGTAGAATATGCATCAATAAACACTAACAATTATACATGGGCTCAAACTAAGTATCAGGGCTTATTTCTGTGTATGCTTGGAATAAAGAATAGCAATTACCTTTTGCTACACTTTTGAAGAATCAGATGAGTCATTATTTCATCCTTTGTCAATAGTCCACTCCACAGTTGTTTGTTTTAACTGGGATTTAAAAAAAAAAAAAAAAAAAGATTTTTAGAAGGAAATTTGTTTACAAGAGGTTTACCAGGCATGCTCTAGAGGAAAAATTAAGTCACGCCTTAAGGAAGTGAGGTAAGCAGGACTGGGTAGAGAGAGACATTGAGCTGTGATGCAGTCTCCACAGTGGCCTCAGCCAATCTCACAGGGAGCTCAAAAATAGGTCTGGCCCTTCAGAGATCCCCCAAAATGAAGAGGTCAGGGCCTTCATATTCCTGTATTGACAATTCCTTGGAAGTAGGCTGCTCCTGAGTACATGGCTGAACACTAGGCAAGAGAGCTCCCTTTCAGAGGCATTTCCAGAAAGGACTCAGCTGTGGACTATCAACCAACAACACTCCCAGCTGCTAGGGATGAGGGTCAACAGTCCTGAAGAGGGGACTGGGCAGAGCACTTCTGCATCTGGCATAGCTTCCCTTTTGCTCCCAGCTTGTGTGTTTCTCTAGGTTTACTTATGTCATTACCATAGCCCATTCAACTGTCCTCTTCTAAATCTTCTCACCGTGTTATAAGTTTTGGTCCTGATGACTTACTGCCTATACAAGTCTAAATAATTACTGACTATGCCAGTGCTTAGAGGGAGGGGCCCACATGGCAAAGTAGGGGGATCTGAAGTTGCCTCATCTCTCAAAGAAGTGTTAAAGCCAAAGGTACTTTGAACCCCAAGAGTTTGGAAGAAAAAGAGACAAAATCACTTCCATGGACCCACAAGGACAACCTAATGGACCATAGGTACATGACTGTGAATAGGAGAGATAAAATAAATGGTGGGTAGGGATCCCCTTCTGAGGAGGGGAGGGATCTCCTTCTACAGAGAGACAAAGGGATGAGAAAGAGAGGCTGGGGAAGCATAGGACTGTATCTGGACAACAGGAAACCTCAGACTGGACGGAGAAAGATCCAATCTCTAACTGAGGGGCTTTCTCCAGACTGAGGTCGGCTGCCTGGATTACACACCTGGGGAAGAGGGGAGCCAGCCCCGAGTTTGGTGACTAAGTCAGGGGTGCAGTCTGTAGTAGGAAAAAGCGATCTCCTCCCTGGAGTGCTGTGGAACAGGGCAAAGCCTACCTGCATCTGCCAGTCAGAGACCACATATTGGGTGGCGTGGAGTGGCGCTTCCCCAGTACCAGGGTGCGCGGAGCGAGAATTTGAATCCCAGCCAAGTGCAAGGGCACAGGAGTCAGCTATGCAAGACAA
This sequence comes from Lynx canadensis, assembly GCF_007474595.2. Lineage (NCBI taxonomy): Eukaryota > Metazoa > Chordata > Mammalia > Carnivora > Felidae > Lynx > Lynx canadensis. The sequence goes on from NC_044306.2 coordinate 68,239,114, forward strand.
ACCACCCCGTTTATGCCCACGGCACAGTGAAGACAGCTCAGAGTGGTTTGCGACACTGGGTCCGTGGAGGAGAGTCTGGGTGTTGCCATTTTTCTCCCCACCACCACCAAGGTGGAACCTCAGGTAACGACAGCAGGCCCACAGCCAAGGCGGGAACCACCCACACCAAAACACACCCCTCAGCACCTGGTAACTGCATATTTGCAGGAATGGGATTGACGCTGACCTACCAGATGACCCCTCCTCCAGACCAGCTCTGTTGCATTGCCTGGTTTAATTCTGGGACAATTCTTATTACATACATATAGTCTTCATTCCTTTTCTCCTTCTTATCTCTTCCTGCCTCTAGTCTGGTTACTCTGGTTGTTGGTTTGTTTAAGCAGACATATTTAATCCATTCCCTTGATACATTTTCTACACCTCCTTTATTTTCCTTTTTCTCTCTCTGTAATAATTAAACCGTATAGTTTCTCTGACTGGACTTTATCTTCTTTTTCCCTGCCTCCTTTATTTTTCTTTCTGTCTCTTTGGATTAAGCCATATAGTTTCTCTGCCTGGTCAGTGTTTATTTTTTCTTTTTCCCCTCCCCTGTCATTTCCCTCTTTGTATGGGATAAGGCTTCTTCCATCAGCATCGCCTCGACCCTGTTGTTTACTTGTAGTGGGTGTTTCTGATATTTTGCTTTTGTTTTTTAATTAGCGTGTTTGCCTGTTTTTGCTTTCTATTTGTTTTTTGTTTGTCTGTTTCTTTTCCTTTCCAGGGCTACTTCATGGAACAAATCAAAGCACACCTGGTGGAGGGTCCAAAACATCACTACCAGAAGGGAGATGAAGTAACCAAAGTCACAACAACAGAGAGCAAGTAACACTTTCCAAAAAACACCTCCTGAAGGGCCAGGCCCTGACAGTGTATGACCCCTTTTTAATATAGGAGTGCTCACAGGTGCAGGGCACATAACAAGCTTTTAAAACACACAAGGGACAGAAAACTAGCTAAAATGATGAAACAGAAGAATTGTCCTCAAAAGAAATTCCAGGAAGAAATGACAGCTAAAGAATTGCTCACCACAGATATAAACAATATACTGAGCAAGAATTTAGAATAATACTCACAAGATTAATCGCTGGACTTGAAAAAAGCATAGAAGACAGCAGAGAATCTATTGCTGCAGAGATCAAGGAACTAAAAAATAGCCATGATGAATTTACAAAATGCTGTAAATGAGATGCAAAATAACTTAGAGGCGGTGACTGAGAATTGAAGAGGCAGAGGAGAGAACAGGTGACATAGAAGATAAAATCATGAAAAAAGAGGAAGCTGAGAAAAAGAGAGATAAAAAAATTCTGGATCATGAGGGGAAAATTAGAGAACTAAGTGATGCAATCAAACAAAACAATATCTGTATCATAGGAATTCCAGAAGAAGAAGAAGAGAGAGAAAGGGGCTGAAGATGTACTTGAACAAATGAGCTGAGAACTTCCCCAGTCTGGGGAAGTAAACAGACATTGAAATCCAGGAGGCACAGAGAACTCCTTTCAGATGTAACTTAAATCAATTTTCTGCACACTATATCATAGTGAAACTGGAAAAATACAAATATAGAGAATTCTGAAAGCAGCTAGGGATAAAAGGGCCTTAAAATACAAGGGTCAACACATAAGGGTAGTAGCAGCCTATCTACTGAAATTGGCAGGCCAGAAAGGAATGGCAGGAAATTTTCAATGTGATGAACAGGAAAAATATGTAGCCAAGAATCCTTTATCCAGGAAGCCTGTCATTCAGAATAGAAGGAGAGATAAAGGTTTTCCCAAACAAACAAAAACTGAAAGAATTCACCACTAAACCAGCCCTGCAAGAGATCCTAAGGGGGACTCCGTGAGTGAAATGTTGCAAGGACCACAAAGGACCAGAGACATCACTACAACCATGAAACCTACAAATAACACAATGACTCTAAACCCATATCTTTCAATAACACTGAATGTAAATGGACTATATGCTCTAATCAAAACACAGAGGGTATCAGAATGGATAAAAAACAAGACCCATCTATTTTCTGTCTACAAGAGACCCATTTTAGACCTGAGGACACCTTCAGATTGAAAGTGAGGGGACAGAGAACCATGCTAATGGAAGTCAAAAGAAAGCTGGAGTAGCCATACGTATATCAGACAAACTAGATTTTAAACTAAAAGTTGTAACAAGAGATGAAGAAGGGCATTATATAATAATTATAGGGTCTATCCATCAAGAAGAGCTAACAATTATGTTTATGCCCCCAACTTGATATACCCAAATATATAAATATATTAATCACAAACATAAGTAATCTTAATGGTAAGATTGTGATAATTGCAGGGGACTTTAATACTCTACTTACAACAATGGATACATCATCTAGATAGAAAATCAATAAGGAAACAATGGCCCTTAATGATACACTGGACCAGATAGACTTGACAGATACAATCAGAACTTTTCATCCTAAAGCAGCAGAATACACATTCTTCTCAAGTGCACATGGAACATCCTCCAAGATTGATCACATACTGGGTCACAAACAGCCCTCAAAAAATATAAAAGAATTAAGATCATATCATGCACACTTTCAGATTGCAATGCTATAAAACCTGAAATCAACCACAGTAAAAAGTTGAAAAACCTCCAAATGCATGGAGGTTAAAGAACATCCTACTAAAGAATGGATGGGTCGGGCGCCTGGGTGGCGCAGTCGGTTAAGCGTCCGACTTCAGCCAGGTCATGATCTCGCGGCCCGTGAGTTCGAGCCCCGTGTCAGGCTCTGGGCTGATGGCTCAGAGCCTGGAGCCTGTTTCCGATTCTGTGTCTCCCTCTCTCTCTGCCCCTCCCCCGTTCATGCTGTCTCTCTCTGTCCCCAAAAAAATAAATAAACATTGAAAAAAAAAATTAAGAATGGATGGGTCAACGAGGCAATTAAAGAAGAAATTTAAAAATTATATGGAAACAAATAAAAATGAAAACACAACAATCCAAACCCTTTGGGATGCAGCAAAGGCAGTCCTAAGAGGAAAATGCATTGCAATCCAGGCCTATCTCAAGAAACAAGAAAAATCCTAAATATGAAATCTAACAGCATACCTGAAGGAACTAGAAGTAGAACAACAAAGAAACCCCAAACCCATCAGAAGAAGAGAAATAATAAAGATCAGAGCAGAAATAAACAATATAGAATCCACCACCCCTCCCCCCAAAAAAAACACAAAAAAACAAAAAAAACAAAAACAAAAAAAACAGTGGAACAGATCAATGAAACTAAGCGTTAGTTTCTTGAAAAGATAAACAAAATTGATAAACCTCTAGCCAGGCTTCTCAAAAACAAAATAAAGAGGACTCAAGTAGATAAAATCATGAATAAAAATGGATTTACCACAACCAATCCCTCAGAAATACAAGCAATTATCAGAGAATACTATGAAAAATTATATGCCAACAAACTGGACAACTTGAAAGAAATTGACAAATTGCTAAACACCCACACACTACCAAAACTCAAATGGGAAGAAATAGAAAATTTGAAGAGACCCATAACTAGTGAACAAATGGCATTAGTCATCAAAAATCCCCCAACAAATAAGAGTCTTGGACCAGATGGCTTCCTTGGGGAATTCTTCCAGATATTTAAAGCAGGGTTAATACCTATCCTTCTCAAACTGTTCCAAAAAATAGAAAGGGAAGGAAAACTTTTGGACTCATTCTATGAAGCCAGCATTACCTTGATTCCCAAGCCAGACAGAGACCCCCACAAAAAATGAGAAGTACAGGCCAATATCCCTGATGAACACAGATGCAAAAATTCTCAACAAGATACTAGCAAATAGAATTCAACAGCATATAAAAAGAATTATTCACCATAATCAAGTAGGATTCATTCCTGGGATGCAGGGCTAGTTCGATATTCACAAATCAATCAATGTGATGCATCACATTAATAAAAGAAAGGATAAGAACGAAGATTCTGTCAATAGATTCAGAGAAAGCATTTGACAAAATACAGCATCCTTTCTTAATAACAACCCTCAAGAATATTGGGATAAAAGATACATAGTTAAACATCATAAAAGCCATATATGAGAAGCCCACATATATGGGCTGAGAACTTTCCCCCTGAGATCAGGAACACGACAGGGATGTCCACTTTCTCCACTATTGTTGAACATAGCATTGGGAGTCCTAGCATCAGCAATCAGACAACACAATGAAATTAAAGGTATCAATATTGGCAAAGAAGAAGTCAAACTTTCACTTTTCACAGATGACATGATATTCTACACGGAAAACCCGATAGACTCCCAAAAGTCTGCTAGAACCGATACGTGAATTCAGCACAGTCGCAGGGTACAAAATCAATGTACAGAAATCGGTTGCATTTTTATACACCAATAATGAAGCAACAGAAAGAGAAATAAAGAAACAGATCCCATTTATAATTGCACCAAGAACCATAAAATACATAGGAATAAATCTAACCAAAGATGTAAAATATCCATATGCTTAAAACTATAGAAAGCTTATGAAGGAAATTGAAAAAGACACGAAGAAATGGAAAAATATTCTATGTTCATGGATTGGAAGAATAAATATTGTTAAAATGTCAATACTACCCAAAGCAATCTACATATTCAATGCAATCCCTATCAAAATTGCACCAGCATTCATCTCAAAGCTAGAGCAAAGAATCCTAAAATTTGTATGGAACCACAAAAGACCTTGAATAGCCAAAGTAATTTTGAAGAAGAAAACCACAGCAGGAGGTATCACGATCCCAGACTTTAGCCTCTACTACAAAGCTGTAATCAAGACAGTATGGTATTGACACAAAAACAGACACATAGACCAATGGAATAGAATAGAAAACCCAGAACTGCACCCACAAATGTATGACCAACTAATCTTTGAAAAAGTAGGAAAGAGTATCCAATGGAAAAAAGGCAGTCTCTTTAGCAAATGGTGCTGGGAAACTGGACAACAACATGAAGAAGAATGAAACTAGACTACTTTCTTACACCATTTACAAAAATAAACTCAAAATGGATGAAAGACCTAAATGTGAGACAGGAAACCCATCAAAACCCTAGAGGAGAATGCAGGCAAAAACATCTTTGACCTCAGTAGCAGTAATTTCTTACTTGTCACATCTCCAAAGGCAAGGGAATTGAAAGCAAAAATGAACTAGATGGACTTCATCAAGATAAAAAGCTTCTGCACTGCAAAGAAAACAATCAACAAAACTAAAAGGCAACTGACAGAATGAAAAAAAGGTATTTGCAAATGACATATCGGATAAAGGGCTAGTATCAAAAATCTATAAAGAAGTCACCAAACTTCACACCCCAAATACAAATAATCTGGTGAAGAAATGTGCAGAAGACATGATTAGACACTTTTCTAAAGAAGACATCCAGATGGCAAACAGACACATGAAACGATTCTCCAATGTCACTCATCATCAGGGAAATTCAAATCAAAGCCACACTGAGATACCACCTCACAGCAGTCAGAGTGGCTAAAATGAACAAGTCAAGAAACTATAGATTATGGCAAGGATGTGGAGAAACGGGAGCCTTCTTGAACTGTTGGTAGGAATGCAAACTGGTGAAGCTGCTCTGGAAGACAATGTGGAGTTTCCTCAAAAAATTCAAAATAGAACTACCCTATAGCCCAGCAATAGCGCTACTAGGAATTTACCCAAGGGATACAGAAGTGCTGATGCATAGGGGCACAATTACCCCAATGTTTATAGCAGTGCTTTCAACAATAGTGAAATTACGGAAAGAGCCTAAATGTCCATCAACTGATGAATAGATAAAGAAGATGTGGTTTATATATACAATGAAATACTACTTGGCAATGAGAAAGAATGAAATCATGCCATTTGCAGCAACATGGATGGAACTGGAGGGTATTATGCTAAGTGAAATAAGTCAGTCAGAGAAAGACATATCATATGTTTTCACTCATATGTGGATCTTGAGAAACTGAACAGAAGATCGTGGGGGGAGGGAAGGGTGAAATCGTTACAGAGAGAGAAGGAGGCAAACCATAAGAGACTCTTAAATACAAAGAACAAGATGAGGGTTGATGGGGGTTGGGGGAGAGGGGAAAATGCGTGATAAGCATTGTTGAGATGAGCACTGGGTGTTGTATTTAAGCCATTTTGACAATAAATTATATTTAAAAAAATAATAATTACTGACTATTCCAGTGCTTGACTGGGAATCCCATTTCAATCTGAGTATAACTAATAAGGCAGCTAGTAAGGTTCTGTTAAACTGTAGTAGATGCCATTAGTGTTCCACCCATAATCTTCATCCTTACCATTTAATTTCACATTGGCTAAATCCCAACTTCTATCACTGTATTTCTCTGTCTTATTTTTATTTATTTATTTATTTTTTTTGCTTTCCAGGGGCTCATTTTGCCCACCTGCACACAAAGCAGAGGAGCCTGGGAGAATCTAAACCAATGACTTAAAAATTGGAACACATGGGGCGCCTGGGTGGCGCAGTCGGTTAAGCGTCCGACTTCAGCCAGGTCACGATCTCGCGGTCCGGGAGTTCGAGCCCCGCGTCAGGCTCTGGGCTGATGGCTCAGAGCCTGGAGCCTGTTTCCGACTCTGTGTCTCCCTCTCTCTCTGCCCCTCCCCCGTTCATGCTCTGTCTCTCTCTGTCCCAAAAATAAATAAACGTTGAAAAAAAAAATTAAAAAAAAAAATTGGAACACAAAATAACTCTGCTCCCACCTCTTCATCTGGAATTATATTATTGTTTGCATTCTACCTTACCTGTTAGATTTCCCCAGTGAGATCAAACTCCAATAACCTACCATGGTTACTTGCTTGATTGCACACTCTTTATTGAAGACATTCTCTTCCCTGCCTCACTTCTGTACTCCCTAATGAAGTGTTCTGAAATCACCTCCCAAAGAGGCAAATCCTTGTATAAGGGCCTGCTTCTTGCATAGTCTAATATAAGACAGTTATATCAGCCCAGATGCCCACAGAGGAAAAAAATTTAGGTGGTGACAAAAGGGAGGAGCCAGGGGAAATTTAGGAATAAGATGAATTTACAAATTAAGATAATCTAAAGAGGAAATTAAAATAATGAATTAAGATAGGAAAATATATGTCAGAAGAGGTAAATACCAAATTTCAGAGGATTGATCATTGATATATGTAGCTCCTTTTTTCCATTAACATATATTAGTTTAGAGTCAGTATACTCCTCAAGTAACCATTAAATGAAAATTACATATACCATAGCCATCATCACACACACACACACACACACACACACACACACACACACACTTCGATATATAGGACATGTATCCCAGGGACAAAGAACAAGAAGATAGATTTATGTGGTAAACATTTGTTGTTTATAAAATATTCAGTCTCAATAGCCCCCCATTAGTGCCATTCTCTCTTTCTTTGAGGGACCCATTTTTTTTTAGTGTTTGTTTATTTTTGATGGAGAATCAGAGCATGAGTGAGGGAGGGCACAGAGAGAGGGAGACACAAAATCTCAAGCAGGCTCCAAATCAGCTCTCAGCATACAGCCTGACGTGGGGCTTGAACTCACAAACCATGAGATGAAATTTGATGCTTAACTGAGTCTGGGGGATCCATTTTTGTGTATCATCTTGCAGGGTTGTACCCACCTCTCATCATAAAAGCCAAAGTAATAGTTTTCCCTGCTCTTGTACAACCATGGAAGAGGCTTACCAAATACTTTTAATGGACTTTGAACCTTGAATCATCACAGTGTTGTATTTGAGGCTAGAGGTCATATTGATCACTGTGTCAGGATTTGGATAAAAATGTTTCCAAAGGACAAACATAATTGTGGATTGTTAAGCATGGCCTTCTCAAACTTCCACAGCTCCTATTTTCCTAATGTAGTTTTAAGCCTCCAGCCAATTCCATGATTCCTTAATATCCATTCAATAAATGCTATTTTTCCTAAGGGAGCTGGGTTAATGCAGATATACCAGGAGTGTGCAGCAGCCAAGAGTCACTTAGGGAAACATAGAAAATTTGGGACTGGTTAGTTTACCACAATGGAGCAGTAATCCATGGAACTCTTGTTAATATTTCTATGAGAGCTTTTAGAGCTTCCTCATACTTATCATTGCCAAGTCTTGATGTTCATAGCTTTCCAGTATATTCCCTTAAGGCGCTTATTTTATTGTTCTCAAAGGAACCTAATATTATGTTTTTTAAGTTATAAATTCATATGAGTTTTATAATTTACCTAGATCTAAGTCCATATGATACTTCTTTTTTATAAGTATAAAATTAGTTATGTGTGTAAACTTGACCTGAAATTCAAATGTATATTTCATAATTGCACATTTTCTGAATCTAACCAACATTACACATTATAAAAGAAATATATTTTCCCAGTAACTATTTATTTTAATTTGCATTAAATGAAGAGCCTATGCAAAAGAAATTGCTACACTTACTAATAAAATACTGTGAGAAATACTGAGAAAGTTAATTTAAACTGTATATTTAAAAAATAAACTAAAGCAACATCCTTCTGTGAAAATTCCAAAATAATGCTTTTCAAATATGTTCTCATTTTAAAAATCAAATTTTATGTTGCCTTTTTAACATTTAAAATATGAGACTTTCTACATCAAATTAGTTTTTAAAAAAATGAAGGTTAAGCCACAGAGGAACATCTGTGTATTCAGTGTATAAATGTATTCAACTGTACCATGTTAATTGATCCAAGACATCTTCCATTCTATTTCGATTATCTGCATTGCTTATCAGGAAATGGAGTGGGAAAGCAGAGATGATTTGTGTGGTTACATTTATCTTACTTTTTAAACTGTTTAGTTTCATTTAACTGTACTTCTTTGGAGACTTAGATCAATTGATTTAAATCCAGATGAAGTCTTTCCTGGGTTAGAGAGGCAGCAGTAAATATATGAGTGTATAGGATCTAGCTGGAGTTTAGATCTAAACAATGATTAAACCTAAAGAGAAGTTTAGTTGTTTAGGGCAGATCTGATTAACGTTCATGGAAACAGAATGACTATCATTATTTATTTGTTGATAAATAAAACCACTATTTCTCTTTGTATTTGACCTCATAATTGAGAGGGAAGAGTGGATTTTATGATTATATATCACTTGGAACATGGTCTCTATTGACCAAATGATGATCTAACAAATAATGAAATACCAAAAGGTGAAGCACCTTTAATTTAGAAAGAAAATATTACTTTCCAAGCTACATATTTTAAAAGACCTCTTTTGACAAAGAGAATAGATTTTTTAAATTCTACTTCCCTGTAACATATAGGAAAATAATAAAACTTAATATGCCATACAAGACTTTTCAAGATCTGGATGCTCTAAGCTTATTACTTATCCAAACCACATAAGCCATTAATTCTTGCAATACTGAAATTTTTGAAGTGTCTTGAATTTGTAAGCTCATGCCTTTTATGAGCTTCTACTTAAAGTGTTCTTTCTTGGGACACTTGGGTGGCTCAGGCAGTTAGGCATTCAACTCTTGGTTTAGGCTGGGGTCATAATCTCATGGTTTGTGGGCCCCATGTTAGGCTCTGCACTGACAATGTGGAGTTTGCTCAGGATTCACTCCCTCTACCTCTCTCTCTCTGCCCCTCCCTAATGTGCACAAGTGTGTGCACTCCCCTCACCTCTCTGAGCATAAAGTTAAAAAAACTTATCTCAGATATCATTTTCTATGGTAAACTTTCCCTAATTCCCCAAACTTTTGCCTCTCCTCTACTGTTGAATAGCATCTTTTCCATAATACTATCGGCTCCCTGATGGCCTATTTCAAGAAACTTCAGGGAGACTATGAGCATCTTGGTGGCAGGTGCCATGACTTACTCTCCGTGTCTCAGACAACCAGCACAGGAACTGACATATAGTGGGTCTTGATATATTCTTATTTTACAAATGAATTAATAAATGTCACATTCCTCTATAAGACTGATGCCTTAAAATATGACATCCAATTATTGGAAGAATTGCAGTGACAAAATATTGAGAAAGTATCTTTAGCATGCAAAATACAGATATTTAAAATTAGAAATATTTTGCTCATTAAATTATTCCTATCTATAAAGAGTGCCTATTTTTATTCATTTTCATAAAATACATTATTTGTATTTTGGAACTTGCTTCCAGTAGCTGAAATGGAAAGTTTATCCACTTCCGGTATAAACCCACTATGCGGATGTGTAATTTAATGACTTTTAATAGCATATAATAAATTAAAACATAAACCACAGTTACTACAAGGAAAGAGATACTATACTGTGGAAAGAGTGGTAGGGAGCTACAAGTTCATTATTTTTCTTTGCTTTCACTGTCAGGTGAAAATCTGTTTAACTGAACTCTCTACACAGTGCCTTTTAAACTGTTTCATCTGCATTTACCCTTTTAATTATTCTTTTATTTTCTATCACTTGTTTCTCTTTTTTGTTCCTTATCATTAAATTTCCAACTGAGATGGTATCTCTAGTGTTTTTAACTACTCCAATGATTCAACTATTTTATAAGCCCAGGAAAGATGTTAGTGATTGTAATTAGGAGTAAAAATCACTAAAACATAACAAGGCACAGGATACTGTCCTGGAGAAATGGATTGACATTTACAGCCTGTTTTAATTTCCTTTCACCACTCAACAGATGCATTTCTATATAAATTAGGAAAAAGTCATATTATTGCAAGGCAACCAATAATTTGTCTAATCTCATTTATGAAAAAGGTTATCGAGGGCTTTTTTTCTTTCTTGAATTATAAGAAAAGTGTTGTCCCCATAGCAGTGTCTTCATTACCATCAACAACAACACAAAAAAACACATGCGATTACTTATGGCTTCATAACCCCATAAATTAGACAGTCTTTCAAACCTGTATGCCCCTTATAGTCAAGACAGGGCTCAGGAATAAAAATTAAATAAATAAAAGGTAAGGAAACTATCTTGTTTAAATGATGTAAATTAATATCATAATAGCCAAAAGGGCAGATCCACAGATGTAGTCATATGAGGCTTGGATTAGAAAGAAGGCTAATGGATCTTGCTGCTGCACAGGGAAAGTGTATTAAAGAATATTTAATTTAAATGACTAAAATGTGAGCAGGGATTTCCAAACCTTGAAAAAAAAATAAAAAAGAATAGAAGCCTCAGGTTGTGAATAAAGAATTGGTGACTGGGAAAGTCACCTTCTAATACCTGTTAGACATGTGTTGTTCAATACAGTAGCTATTAGCTATAAATGCCTATTTACATTTTTAAGGATTTCATTTTTTTTTAATTTTTTAACGTTTATTTTTGAGAAAGAGAGAGACAGAACACGAGCAGGGGAGGGGGAGAATAAGAGGGAGACACAAAATCCAAAGCAGGCTCCAGGTTCTGAGCTGTCAGCACAGAGACTGATGCACAGCTTGAAGTCACACCAGCAAGATTGTGACCTGAGCTGAAGTTGGATGCTCAACCGAGTCACCCAGGTGACACTTCATTTGTTTGTTTAGATTCACAAAGTTGAGAGCAAAGTATAGTAATTTTCCATACACCCTTGCCTTCAAATAAACATATCCCCACCCCATATTCAGCATCACTTACCAGAGTTGTATATTCATCATAATTGATGAACCTACATCAATACATCATAATCACAAAGTCCATAGTTTACATCAGGATTCACTCTTGCTGTAAATTCTATGGGTTTGGACAAGTGTATAATGAATGACATGTATCTATGATTACAATATCATAAAAAGTATTTTCACTTTCCCCTATGCTCTGCCTATTAATCCCCCTTCCTCTAACTCCTAATGAATACTGAACTTTTTTTTTTTTTTAATTTTTTTTTTTCAACGTTTATTTATTTTTGGGACAGAGAGAGACAGAGCATGAACGGGCAAGGGGCAGAGAGAGAGGGAGACACAGAATTGGAAACAGGCTCCAGGCTCCGAGCCATCAGCCCAGAGCCCGACGCGGGGCTCGAACTCACGGACCGCGAGATCGTGACCTGGCTGAAGTCGGACGCTTAACCGACTGCGCCACCCAGGCGCCCCGAATACTGAACTTTTTACTGTCTCAATAGTCTATCCTTTTCCAGAATGTTACATAATTGGAATCATATAATATGTAGCCTTTTTAGATGGATTCATTTCATTTAGTTATATACATTTAACTTTTTTCCACTTCTTTTTCTTGCTTGATAGCTCACTTATTTTTAATGCTGAATAATATTTTCCATTGTCAGGATGTACATTTTGTTTATACATTCACCCTACTGAAGGACATCTTGGTTGCTTCCAAGTTTCAGCAATTCAATAAAGCTGCTACGTGGATATTGTATAGGATTTTGTGTGGACATATTCAAACCCTTTGAGTAAATATCAAGGAGCATAAATTTCTGGATTTCATCATAAGACTATGTTTGGTTTTGTGAGAGACCAACCTGTCTTCCAAAGTAATCACTTTGCATTCCCACCAATAACGTAAAAGAGTTCCTCTTGTTCCACATCCTAACCACCATTTGCTGTTATCAGTGTTCCAGATTTTGGCCATTTTAATAGGTATGTAGTGCTATTTTATTGTTGTTTTAATTTGCATTTCCCTAATGACATGTCATGGGGAGTTTCTTTTCACACGTTTATTTGTTATCTATACGTCTTTGGTGAGGTGTCTGCTAAGGTCTTTCACCTTTTTTATTCGGATAGTTGTTTTTTTATTATGGAGTTGTAAGATTTCTTTGTATATTTTGCATTGGATGTCCAATTGTTGCAGCACCATTTTTTAGAGAAATTATCTTTGTTCCATTGTATTGCCTTGCGCTTTTTTCAAACATGAGTTGTCTCTATTAATGTGGGTCTATTTCTAGGCTCCCAGTTCTGTTCCACTGATTTGTCTGTTCTCTCACAATACCACACTAGTCTTGCAAGTGTGGTATAAATCCCACTTGGTTATGATGTCTAATTTTCTTTATATATTGGTGGGTACTATTTGCTAACATTTTATTGAGGATTTTTATATCTGTGTCCACAAGAGATAATAATCTGTAGTTTTCTTCTCTTATAACTTCTTTGCTTGGTTCTGGTTAGGGTAATGCTGGCTTCATAAAATGAGTTAAGAAGTAGACTCCTAAAGAGATTATACAGAATTGGTATCACTTCTTCCTTAAATATTTGGTAGAATTCACCAGTGAATTCTGGGCCTGGGTTTGGTTCTTTCTGTTTTGGAAAGTTATTATTGATTAAATTTCTTTAATAGAAATAGGCCTTTTCAGATTATCTATTTCTTCTTGTAAGAGTTTCAGCAAATTGTGTCTTTCAAAGAATTGTTTCATTTCATCTAGGTTATCAAATTTGTGGGCATAGAATTGTTTGTAGTATTCCTTTATTACCCTTTTAATTCCCTTGGGATCTGTAGTAATGTCACTCCTTTTGCTTCTGATATTAGGAATTTATGTTCTCTCTCTTATTTTCTTAGTTATCCTTGCTACACAGGTTTATCAATTTTATTAATATTTTCAAAGAATCATCTTTTGGTTTTATTTTCTTTATTGATTTCCAATTTTCAACTTCATTCATTTCTGCTCCAATTCTTATTATTTTTTTCTTCTGTTATTTTAGATTTAATTTGCTCTTTCTCTAGTTCTCTGAAGTAGAAATTTAGATTATTGATTTTAGATCTTTCTTCTTGTCTAAAATATTCATTCAATGCTATAAATTCCTTCTAAGCACTCCCTGCTTTGGCTACATCCCACAGATTTTGATAAGATGTGTTTTCATTTAGTTCAAAATAGTTTTAAATTTCTCTTGAGATTTCTTCTGTGATCCATGTGTTATTTAGAAGTAAATTGTTTAATCTCCATGTATTTTGGGATTTTCCAGTTAACATCCAGCTCTTAATTTCTAGTTTAATTTCATTGTGGTCTGAGAGTAAATATTGTATGACTTCTATTTTTTTAAGCTTGTTAGGGTATGTGTTATGGCCTGGAATGTGGTCTATCTTAGAGAATATTCTATGTGAGCTTGAGAAGAATGTGTATTCTGTTGATGTTATATGAATTAGTGTTTAAATGTCAATTATATGTAGTTCATCAATGATGTTGTTGAATTCCACCATGTCCCTACTGATTTTCTAACTGCTGGATCTTTTGATGTCTGATACAGGGGTACTAAAGTCTCCAACTATGATGGTGGAATCATCTATTTCTCTTTGCAGTTCTATTAGTGTTTGCCTCACATAATTTGATACTCTTTCCTTAGGCATACACATGTCAATGATTATTATGTTTTCTTGGAAAATTTCCCACTTTATTCATAAGTAATGCCCTTGTTTATTCCTGACTACTTTTTTTTACTTTGAAGTCTGCTCAGTCTGAAAGTAATACAGCTACTCCTGCTTTGTTTTAATGTTAACATGATATATTTTCCTTCATTAATTTACTTTTAATCTATTTGTGTTTTTATATTTAAAGTGGGTTTCTTGTAGACAACATATAGTTGGGTCATGATTTTTGATCCTTTCTGATTTTCTCTGTCTTTTAATTGGTACATTTAGATCACGCGTTCAAAACGATTATGATAGAGATGGATTAATATCCACCTTATTCATTACTGTTTTGTATTTATCACGCTTGTTATTTGTTCCTATTTTTTTCCACCTTTTTTTACCTTTTGTGATTTTAATTGAGCATTATTATGATTCCATGTTATCTTAGCATTTGGCTATACTTTTTTTTCTTTTACTTTTTTTTTTCTAATGGTTGCCCTAGCAGTTGCAATATACACCAACAGCTAATCCAAATTTACTTTCAAATAACACTATAAGGGGCGCCTGGGTGGCTCTGTCGGTTAAGCGTCCGACTTCAGCTCAGGTCATGATCTCACGGTCTGTGAGTTCGAGCCCTGTGTCAGGCTCTGTGCTGACAGCTCGGAGCCTGGAGCCTGTTTCGGATTCTGTGTCTCCCTCTCTCTCTGCCCCTCCCCTGTTCACGCTCTGTCTCTCTCTGTCTCAAAAATAAATAAACGTTAAAAAAACAAACAAACAAATAACACTATACTACTTCATGGGTGGTATGAGTACCTTGTGATAACAAAATAATTCTAATTTCTACCTCCAGTCCTTCATTGTTAGGATTTATCTCACTTATATGTAAACAAACATAAGCATATGTACATTGAAAAGATATATATATATATATATATATATATATATGTGTGTGTGTGTGTATATATATGATAGAAATATATAGTAGATATAAGCATACATAATTGATGCCTGTTCCAATTATTATTTTAAACAAACTGTTAGGTGAATTAAGAATAAGAAAAATAAAGTTATTTCATCTTCATTGAATCTTCCTTTTATGCTCTTTTCTTTATTTAGAATCTGAGTTTCTGACCTGTATTATTTTTTTTCTCTAGAGAATTTTTAACACATCTTGCAAGGTAAGTGTATTGGCAACAAATTCCTTCAATTTTTATTTGTCACTTTTGAAAGATAATTTTGCAGTACATAGAATTCTCAGTTGCTAGGTTACTTTTCTCTCCATCTTTATGTATTTTACTCCACTCTCTTCTTGCTTACATGGTTTCTGAGAAATTACATGTAAATTTTATCTTTATTACTCCATTGGTAAGGCTGTTTTCTCCGTTTGGCTTCTTTCAGGATTTTTTCTTTATCTTTGGCTTTCTATATTTTGAAAATTATACGCCCAGGTATAGTTTTTTGTGTGTTTTTGTTTTTTCTTAGTGGTGGGGTTTTTTGTTTGTTTGTTTGTTTTTGTTTTGGGCATTTATCCTGTTTGGTGTTCTCTGAGCTTTCTGAATCTGTGGTTTGGTGTCTTACATTAATTTAGGGAAATTCTCTATCATTGTCTCAAATTATTTCTCTCATTACTTCTCTCTTTCTTCTCCTGGTAATCCCATTACACGTTACTCCTTTTACAGTTGAACCATAATTCTTAGATATTCTGCTCTGCTGTTTTCCCTATCTTTTTTTTTTTTTTTTTTTTTTTTTTGTCACTTTTGGAGGTTTCTATTGATGTATTCCCAAGTTCAGTGTTTTTTGTTTTTTTTTTTTTAGCCATATCCAGTCTACTAGTCAATACATCAACAACATTCTTCATTTCTATTACAGTGATTTTTAACCCTGCAATTTCTTTTTTGGTTCCCTTTTAGGATTTCCATATCTCTGCTTACATGGCCATCTAATCTTGCATGCTGTCTACTTTATCCACTAGCGCCCTTAAGCATCTTAATCATAGTTGTTTTAAATTCCCAGTCTGACCATTCTAGGATCTTTGCCATGGGTGGTTCTATAATGCTTGCTCTCTCTCTTCAAATTGTTTTTTGCCTGTTGTTATGCTTGCAATTTTTTTCTCAATAGATAGATCATGATACACTAGGTTAAAAGAACCTTTGTAAATAGGCCTTTAGTAATGTGGTGGTGAGGTATAGGAGAAGGGGAAGCATTTTATAGTTATTTTACTAGGTTTCTGTCTTTTAGTGGACCTATACCTCTGGATTGTGACCCTCACAGATTTTATTTTTAATATTTTTCCACTCCCCAACTTGCTAGGGGAAGATGTCTAGAGTTGGCCACAGGCAGGTATTTCCCTTCTCCCGCATGGAAGGCTAGACATGACTAGAGTTGGGTATTTCCTTTCTCCCCCTACTCCCTTGGTCAATTAGATTCTGAAAACACCCCAGGAGGTTAGACTCTGATTAACTAGTTTTTCCTGAGGGCAGGCCTTGTTCAGAAGAACACAGGGCTCTAATGTATTTCAAAACAGTAAAACCTTTTATTGCAAGTAAGTTGTTCTGCGAGTGTTCTGCAAGATGAAAACATTTCTAATAAATTTTAACTTGATAAACGAGTGATGTCTTGCAATACGAGTAGTATGTGATGCCGAATGTCACATGATCACAACTGAGGCAACGGTTCTTGAAATTCACTTTGATATATGAGTTCTTTGGATTACAAGCTTGTTTCCAGAATGAATTATGCTCACAAACCAAGGTTTTACCATCACCCTGCTTGAAGCAAGAGTGGATTTTTCTCCAGTATTTACTGTGGGAACCTGGTCAAGCTCCTAGAGGAAAATCTCACAAAATTGTGCAGGCCCCTTTCTGACTGAGTCCCCTTGAGTTTTTAACTCTCAGAGTTGTATACACTGAGCCTCCAGCAATTTATTCATTATAGTTTAGGTTTTTCTACCCCAACACTGGTTTCCACAGAGGTTTCAACTTGTTATCTCACCTCAGATAAGTTGTTATTCTCTGGATTTGTCTGTCTGTCTCTCCAATCTTGAGGGCAGTGTTTCTCCTGTGTCTGCACCCCTCTTATGGATCCTAGAGGAGTTACTGTTTTTTTTTGTCTGGCCCACTTTTGACTGATTGTTATAAAGAAGTGGCAGCTTCCAAGTTCGTTACATCCAGAACCAGCTCTATTTAATTTAAAGTTTTAATTTTAATTTAGTTGTTCTTGCCACATTTCAAGTGCTTGGTGACCATGCATGCCTAGTGACTACCATATTGGGCAGCACAGAAGAACATCATGATCATTATAGAAAGTTCTCTTGGCAGTGCTAGACAATGGAACACCATGTAATAGGGTTACAATAATAGAACAATATTTTTTAGTGTGATTTTTCTATTGAAGTGTAATTAACACACAGTGTTAAAATAGTTTCAGGTGTACAAAATAATGATTCAACAATTCTATACATTATTTAATGCTCATCAAGATAAGTGTACTCTTGAACACTTGATTACTGAATATTAAGAAAATATATTTTTGAAAAATTCCCTTAGAAAAATCTGTTCAAATGACTTGAAGAGAAAGATGTCACGATGTCACATGAGAAGGAAGTAACAATAGATCGACCAAGAAACCTTTAAACAACTAAGAGTATTCTGTATATATTTCACTTTTTTTGTAAAATTAACATTTCAAATTTCTCTATTAATTAAAACTCAGAAAATATTTTGCTACCTATGAATAATTATGTTTGGAGGAAAAGAATAAATAAAAATATTGGGAAAACACCAAAACACAGGGATTAGGCTTTATTTTGTTTTTGTTTAGTTAGATGACATTTCAATACTTTCTTTGGTAGCTTGGGTTTTCTAAGCTTTCCAAACAATACTAGTTTACCAAGGATTAAGGACCATTCAGAAGTAATACGAACCATTCATTGTCCCCTTTTTATCTCTGACAAGAATGAAGAATCCAAAATTGATAATTATGTAAAAGAAATTCTTAATTTATGAAATTTTATTGGTTTCACTTTGAACTCTTTGTTTTACTTGAACTCTTTGAGAAAATAATTGCTTTTCTCTACACTGAAAAATATCAAAAAGAGTAATTTTGTTCAAGACAAAGTTCATTGACCTCGGAAACAAAAGAGTCAATGTTTGTCTATGTTCTTGACCTTTATTTGTTGTATAACAAATTTACTTTGCCTTCCTTTGCCTCAGTTTTTTCTGGTGCAAATGCTGGTTTGAACTACAGGAATGACCTCTAAGGAATGACCTGAATCAGAACTTTCAATGCTATTACCCATTCCCTGGCAGACATTACCAACCTATTCCACAACACTTTATCACAGAGCCAAGACACAACCTCAGACCCATTCTCAACATCACCTTCCAAAAATCCACACCTAATGAATTGCCATTTTCATGATGAATTTAACTTCTTCTAAATCCCTTAGAGTTATAATAGTTTTTGAAAAAGCACAGGATATATTTTCTTTTTCTGGATAGAGGAAAGAATCGCAAAGAAAACCCCGATTTCTCAGAGACATACATTGCAGATGTTAAATTTTGTGTGTCCCATGCCTCAGTAGACCAATTTTTCTAGGAATCCATTGTTCTTTCACCTTAGCCACACTCCTTACCTGCACAGAAACCTCAGTAAATGTGGTTTTCCTCTTGCAGATTCTTCTCTCCTCCCTCTATCTTCTTTCCTAATTAAGAGGCAGAAACATGGATCTGCACCTCAGATCTACTGTAATTAATTGTATATTTTTTAAAGTTGCTTAATATTTTTAAGTCTCTTTTCTTATTTGAAGTTAGAGATAATATCTGTATGCCTTATGGGCTTGTTATGATGTTTAAATAAATCTACACGTTTAATAGCTTGCATAATGTCAGATACCTAGTAGCTTTCCAAAAATAATAGTTATTAGTATAATTATTATTATCCTCATTCCATGATCCTTTGGAATATGAGCGACCCTGTAATCTGAAAATTAATTCATAATGATATATTCTTAATGTGTTACTACTGTAAACTTGATTGGTCTTAAGTGTTAACTACCCAGTTATGTATGAGCAACTTAAGAATTCCCTTCTGCAGCCAATACTTAACCCAGCACTCCTTGTATGTGTGTTCTTGATTTTAATAGATATCATTACCCCAAACAGTAAGGTTCCATGTCCAGACAAATTTTGGAAATGCTGGGTTAAACAAAATTGAAAAGGATTCTTTCTGTGATGCCTGGGTGGCTCAGTCGGTTCAGCATGTGACTCTTGATTTCAGCTCAGGTCATGATCTCACAGATCATGAGTTCAAGCCCCATATCACGCTCTCTACTGGTGTTGCAGAGCCTGCTTGGGATTCTCTCTCTCACCCTCACTCTCTGTCCCTCCCCTGCTAGCTCTCTCTCTCTCTCTCAAAATAAATAAACTTTTTTTTTTAGTTTTTTAAAAAAGGATTCTTTCTGCAGTCACTGTCCTAATTTTTTTTTAATATGCCCACATATATTGTGAGTATTTGAAAAGGAGTCTAAGAAACCACTTAGACCATTTGAGAAATTTCCAGACCTTGAGTTGCATGATACCTACTAGGGAAACCTGACAGCCAGAGGGGCCTTCAATGTTAAGAATGTGATGTAACTAGTAGTAGGATCCAGTTTTTCTGGCACATGTCCTTTCACTTACAGATTACTCCCAAAATTAGTTATCCAAGTTATAGCCTCCAAGCCATAAATGTCCTGTTAAGATTTCCTAAACTATCTAGTCAAATTCTTGGTCATGATATTAACATTTCCCAAAAAGTGCTAAATCAGCCCACCTTCCTTTGTTTTTCACTGCAAGTTACAGATCTTCATCAATTTAAAATGCAGTTATACCCTGATAAATCCATTTTAAGTTGAAAATATCTTGTCAAAAAATGCATTCAAAACACTTATGCTAATGAATATCATATCTTAGACTAACCCACCTTGAATGTGCTCAGAACACTTACCTTAGCCCACAGTTGGGCAAAATAATCCAACACAAAGCCTATTTTATAATAAAGTGTGGACCACCTCCTGTAATTTGTTGAATACTGTACTAAAACTGAGAAACAGGATGATTGTATGGACACAGGAAGGCTCTAAGTGTACTGGTTGTTTACCCTCCTGATCGGGTGGCTGCCTGGGAGCTGCCACCACATGCCACCACCCAGCATTATGTGACAGTGTCATACTACATACTGCTAGTCTGGGGAAAGAACAAAATTCAAAGTATGGTTTCTACTGAATGCTTATCACTTTCGCACCACCATAAAGTCCAAAAATCATCAAATCATTGTTGTGTCGGGGACCGTCTGTAGTTGAAACATAGGACTTGTTTAGAAAGCATTCGTACCTGTTCCTGTCCCAATTCATCTCTTCACAAATTACCTCACTTTGTGCCTGATGTAAGATGTTCGTTCTCATATTATTTCTTCTGCAGAAAGCTTCTAATTATATCCAGATAATCAAGACCAATGCTTGTGCATGCTTTCTCGGAGAACTGCATATAAAGAATTCAAATAACTGAAGTACTTAGATGGGAATTTGCATGCTTTTGCCTTCAATGCTTTTCCAAAATAAAAGTGGTAGCCAGTAGCAACCTCAGTGCCAATTAATGTACATGATGCTCTACAGCTGAGTACAAAACTGTGATTACCTACAATGAACAAAAATGGAAAAACAGTGAGTGGGGCTTACAATTAGGGACAGTCACCACACTGCATTTGTTGCTTCGCAGTCTGGGAGCTTTGCAGCCAAAGATAATCATGTAACAATAAAGAACAGTCTCCAGAAAGCCTGTGCTCAGGTGGGAAGAACACCTCACATGGATGCACAGGAATGGTACTGAAGCATACAAAATGACCAAAAAATGACAGGGGGATCTTATCTAATTAAGGCAGTTCCTTATTATCTCAAAAAAATGCATTATCATCAATTATTGGACAGATCAACTTAAAGTAATCAAAGTTAAACATAAATATTTCTTGGTAACTGTTTTAATAATAAATGTTTCCCCCCTTTTTTCACTTCAGCTATAAGATGGGAGTATGAATAGTTTGTATTGAAATAGAAATAGTTTTCATAAGTAAAGCACAACTTATATGGCAAAAAGGAATATTTTAGGGTATAAGTATCTACATGTATTGTCTCATTTACAGAAAGAGAGATTTCTGTAACTTTATAGACTGAAGCAGAGACAGAAGAGTATTTTCCCAAGACCACAAAAAAAGCAAATGCCAGCATCATGATTCAAACCCAGATCTCTGTGATTTCAGAGTTTAGGCTTTTAACTGGTTAAGTCATTATGCCATTGTCCTCTTCTCCATGAATCATGAACAAATGACTTCACAATCTGCTTCTGTGCGTATAGCCTTTTTATAGTCAAGTGTCTTCCCATGTCAGAGTTTACAAACACATTCCTAGAAAACTAATTTCCATATCTCCTTAAAGGAAATGTGTATTTTTGGAAGTCTACTGTAATATCTTGTCAATAGCTACCTTGCCTTTGATACATACTGTGTCTTTTACTTTCAACCCATTTCTGGTACCTAGTGAATTTGATTTAATACTTTGAGAAGCACTGTGTGAAGATCTGGCAGTGTGAAGGTGGCCTGACCTGGTTTGTGGAATTGTCAAGATCTGTAACAGAACTTTGTCTTTATTTAACATATCTGTTAGAGACTATTTTTAAAACAGAATGATCTGAGATAGAAATAGGTCAGTCTACTTTGCCCATTTTATATTAAGGACTTCATAATTAGAACATCTCCCTCCCAGTTCTTGAACCCATATCAAACAATATTAAGAACCGGAATTACTTTATGAAACATCTAGTCAAACCTTTCATTTTTTAAAATTTTAATTGAAGTTTAGTCGACATACAATATTATATTAGCGTCAGGCATACGTACAACATAGTGAAAGCCTTTCATTACAGATATGAAAAACAAGGTCAAGAGGAGATTGGTCTCCTAGGATAGATTTTCCCCATTGAGAATACAACATCACTTGTTTATGTCTTCATTCAGAATTACTTTTGAGCAAGTGAATATTCTTAAATTGTATCTGCAGGGTTTTAGCATATATGACACATAAAGAGTATGCCCTAATCCACAAGGAAGGCCTCGGTAAGATTTCTCATGTAAGTAAGAAAACGTTTTCATTTCTCTTTTTAGTATCAGATATGCTTCCATTATAATAGGCAATCCTTTCATATAATTTTTCATTCCTTCACATGATTTTCCATCCTTGAACACATACTTGAATGTAAGGTTAGGTTTATCTTAGTATACTCTTTTATATTTTATCAATGTGTTTCTGAGTCCCCAAGTAAGTTACTTCTGTGTTAGCTCCTTCTCCTGAAATTTTGCAAAGCCCAACTGGGAAAAAAACAAAACAAAACAAAACAAACAAACAAAAAACGGGAACAACAACTCCATTATATCAATTTTTCCTACTGAAATCCATTACCATGATTTTGAAATCTATTTTCATTTTCAACGACTGAGAGAGAAATAGCAGTTGGAGGAAAACAATAAGAAAGGATGGGCTAAGAATCAGAAATCTGAGACAATATTCTTAGTTTTATGTGATTCTAATCAAATCATTTAATCTTTTAAAGTTTGGCGTGTTCATCTATAACCTAGAGCTAATAATATCTGTCCTGCTTACCTCACATGGTTGATTTGAGATTAAATGCGATAATGAGTGTGAGACTGTTATAATGAGTGTTAGCTGTTAGTCACTATCAATTAAGTTATTCATTTATTCATGCATTCATTTCTCTAACATTTTGAGCTCCTACCCTATGTCAGGCTCTCTGCTAAGCAGTGGGCACATAGTAATGACCCAAAAAATATGGACCTGTCCCTGAGAATCTTACTGTCTACTGGGGAGACAGACATTAACCAAAAAGCACAGAAATAACTATATAATCAAATAATGATATGTTTGAAGGGTAAGACCAGGGTACTGTGGAAAAGAGTAAGAGTGAAGAATTACTTTAGATTCAGGGGAAATTTCATTAATTAATAGCAATTTAATGGGGATAAGCAGGAGACAAAAAAACATGGATGAGAAGAGAACTCAAGGATAGGACACACTATATATAAATGCCTTAAAAGAGAAATAATATCAAGTTTTCCAGTAATAACAAGCAGTAGACGAAAATAGTATAAGATAATATTGGAGAGATAGGCAGGGACCAGAATGCCCAGGAACTATAGTTCTTGTGAAGAACTTTGGGTTTCTAATATAAGGACAATGGAAAACAATTAAAGTATACTAAGCAATGGATTGGCATAATCTGAGCAATGTTTATAAAGAAAAACTTCAGTGTCTATGTGGATGTATTTGAGATCTACTTTTGTGATTAGAAAAAAAGAACAGGTGGTGAATTTAAATTGACACAGAATGAAGGAGAAGAAAATGTGAACAGGAATAATGTTTTATTTCTTTTTTTAATGATTATTTATTTATTTTGTGAGAGAGAGAGAAAGAGAAAGCAGGGGAAAGGCAGAGAGAGAGAAAAAGAATCTCAAGAAGCCTCCACACTGTCAGCACAGAGCCAGATGCAGACTCAATCATGACCTCAGATGTTTAACTAACTGAGCCACCCAGATACCCCTGATGTTTTATATCTTAATTGGAAATATCTGGGTGGAGGTGCTATGTACTGCAATGGGAATGCTAGACAGAGGCAGACAAAGGAGGGTCAGAGTCAAGAGTTTATTTGGCACCCTTACTAAGATTTAAAAAAAAAAAAAAGTTTTCCTAATGCACAAAGGGCTACAAATGATACTGGGGCCAAAAATTCTGAAATAATTTGAGAGTCCATGGGATCACTAAATGCCCCTCTTTGGGAGAGTTCAATTGCTCAGAATATGTTTGGACAATTTGGACACAAACGAAAACTTTCTATGAGTATTTTTCACTACAGTAAAGCTTGGTTAGAACTAAAAGATTTACAATCTGTTATATGAAATTCCAAAATACAGAAATTACAAAATCTAAGTGTGTTTTTAAAGTTATACAATGTAAAATGTAAACATATTTAATTACAAGGTATTGCCACACTACCTGCCAGCAAGGTTTTGCAATATATAATAAATGCACTTCATAGTCTTTCTAAAATCTTAAAATTTCAATGGGGCACCGGGTGGTGTCTGACTCTTGATTTTGGCTCAGGTCATGGTCTCAGAGTTCCAGAGATCAAGCCTTGCATCAGGCTCTGTGCTGCTTGGGATTCTCTCTCCTCTCTCTGTCCCTCCATTGCTAATTCTCTCTACATCTCTCCAAAAATAAACTTTTAAAAAAGTATATAAAATCTTAAAATTTCTGAATCCAAACGCGCATCTGGCCCCAAAGATTTCAGATAAGGAAACGTGAACCTACAACAACATTCACATTCTTAGGAATCACTGAATATATGTCAACCAATCAGTCGATTGATAAAGGACAAAAAAATGTTTTTATTTTTATTTCATTTTGGAGATAGATTTGGGAGCAGGCTGTCATTATAAATAGTTAAATCACCTACACTCATCTCAGCAAAGAAAACAGGATTTGGACCAATTCCAGTGTTTATTTTATCTGTTTTTAGATCAAGAGAATCCAAAATACTACACAAATGATGAAGAAATAAGAAGCTTAATTATTGGTCCTTCCCTAAATCTTCATTTGGTTTTGGTTCAGGTTTTGTTAGAAGCATACCCCTAGGAATCACAGCTTACATGTAGCGAAGTAGCCCACATGTCCCCATTGATAGTAGAGTGGCTGGAGCCCAGAGTAAGAGAAACTTAGCAACTTAGGCCTTTTTCTGCTTGGAAAGAAGTAATAACTGCTACTGTATTCCCTGAAGAAGAACTCTAACCACATTCTTGGAGTGAAGGAATCAAATTTTCATATCAATTTGAGTTTTGAATGATCTCGTGTCTCTGTGGCCAACGGGGAATACTGCTAGATTCTTTATCAAAAATTAGTGACTCAAGTATGAGAACACTGCCATTATACTTCTGTTCACAGAGGCCAGAAAGTAGAACAATAAGGGGCCATCCCCCAATAGCATAATGAGATAAAGCTCTGGATGTTTTATCCAGCCAGATAGGTCTGCCTGCCCATTTAGCTAGAAGGAGAAACAAGACATATCTACCAGGGGCATATTGCCAGTTCCAGCCCTAGATAATTGGAGCAAGGCTAGATGGATAGGTAATAATAAGGGCAATTATTATCATTATTTCAATATTAACAAACAGCCTTAAAATTTGAATACCTATAAGTGTCAGGCACTCAACTAAATACTGAACATGTATCATCTTTCTAAAATGTATAACAACCTTACAAAACATTGTTTTCCATTTATACATGCAGAATTGGATGCACCATAGGATTAAATAACCTGCGCAAGGATGTATGGCTTGTGAGAAATGAAAGAACTCCAACTCTCCAGAGCTCACATGGTAGTCCAGGACTTAAAACCAAGCATATTCTCAAAATAATACCAACTAACATTTGTGCAGCATTTAACAGTATAAATGCATTAACTTTTATGATTCTAAAAAAATTGCAATTAAAAAGGTACTTTTCTAGAAGACAAAAAAAGATCCAGAAAGGATGAAAGATTTTCCTTAAGCCATCTAGCTGGAGAAAAGTAGACGTACTACCAAGAAGCAGAGTTTTGGCCCTAAACTTTTGTTACTCCTCATGACTCCTCATGTTCAAAGATTTAGAATTGAAAATCAGAACACTGTTGTCTTTTTGTCACTAACTCAAGAGTTTGAGTGTTACAGGAGATAAGGATGAGAATATGACCTGTGAGATAAAACAGTCACTTGTTTATTTAAACCATTCCCAACTTCATTCACTGTGAGTTCACATGACATTTGTGATTCTTTGTTGGCTGTTTTTTTTTTTAATTCAGTTTAACATATCCTCTTGAAACCTCTCAAGACTCCCAAACATATAGTATAAGGTAGTATCTGCCTTCATATGATCCATATTATTTCCCTCTTTCAACAGTTTTGAGGGTATACAATATATATATATATATGATAAAGAAACATGCCTTGAAATAAGTAAATAGCCAATTTAAACTTTCAAATAAACACAAACAATGCATCCAATCAAAATAAGAAACTATTAAAAGAAGAAAGAATAATAGCTCACTTGAGTCAGAAATGCTCAATATCTCCCCTACACCATCTCCCCAGCCCCCAAATCAAGACCTAGAACTGCTGTGGGGAGAAGAATATGGCTTTTAGTGGAATCTTCTTGAACATCAAATTCCTTAAGGATCTATGCTTTCTAATTTGGGTTAGGGAGTTCTGTGCCTTAAGAAATTGTTCATTCAATGGGGCGCCTGGGTGGCGCAGTCGGTTAAGCGTCCGACTTCAGCCAGGTCACGATCTCGCGGTCCGTGAGTTCGAGCCCCGCGTCGGGCTCTGGGCTGATGGCTCAGAGCCTGGAGCCTGTTTCCGATTCTGTGTCTCCCTCTCTCTCTGCCCCTCCCCCGTTCATGCTCTGTCTCTCTCTGTCCCCAAAATAAATAAACGTTGAAAAAAAAATTAAAAAAAAAATAAATAAAAAAATAAAAAAGAAATTGTTCATTCAATATAAATTTAGAAGTGAGAGCAGAGGGTGGAGGAAACGAAGCAAAGAGCCGAGGGCTTTACCCTTTGGAGACTCAAAGGCACAAACAGCCTTTGCAGGGTCTTTCTGGTTCCCTGGCCCAACTCATTTCCAACTTTTGTTCCAACTCAGAACAGAAAAGGGTAGCACACTTTGGAAAAAGTTTTCTCTAGAAAAATATGTCATAATGATGCATGTGCTTCTCCTGGTACCCAGAGCATGCTTTACCTCTGCTAGCTCACACCAACCCATCTTTCAAGACCCAACTAATGTTGCATCTTTCTGGGAGATTTTCTCTTATCCCTCTTTGCCTTGGTAAGTGTCCCTCCCAAGTATCCCCATGGTATACTATTCAAATATGCCTTTTTAAAAATATATGGTATCACAGACTTAACTCCTTGAGGACAGGGATTACATCACATTGTTTCTGTATGATCTAATGTAATCATAAACAAGTTTTACAGCACATTTTTTTTTAATTTCCTAGCTTCACTTTAAACAATTTCAGGGAAAATTTTCGTTTTCTCTGACTGAAAACCTGCATAGGACTTAGGACTCTTCTGCTTAATCTTAGACTCATTTAAGTGAGAATTATTTCAGTTTATTGATTAAAATACCCTGTCCACTATAATAACAAAAACTTGGAATATGACTTATAGTTAAATCTTCTACCTCTTTTCAGCTAGATCTGGATTTAGGCAGATACCAGCTTTCTGGGAAGCAGGTATAAACAGTTTTATCTCTTTCTCCTGAGTTCTTCATGCAGCTTTTAGGTTACATCCTCTGCATGCTCTATAATTTAAGTGCAGGGAGAGAAAAGAAAATATTCTTTTCAGAAGGTTTAACTTGACTAGCTTTCTATTCTCTGGGCATAGTGTTATGTTGTTTGAAGTTGATTTTTTTCTGTCATATGTGATTTCATGGGTTCATGGCTCCCTCTCCAGCTCACTTCTTACTCAACTTCTGGTTTTTTTGGTGGTCACTGCAAAGAGTGCCTCTTTGTTGGAATCCCCTCACCTTCTGGTAGAAAGTTTTGGGGAGGCAGAACGCCTTTATATTGATATAGGGCTGGCATTTCTAGCACAGGGCCACCATTAGAAGAGGGTGGAATTATCCCAAGAGCAGCACCAACTCTCTCCTTCTCTATTCA
The DNA here is from genome assembly GCF_007474595.2 of Lynx canadensis. Classification (NCBI taxonomy): domain Eukaryota; kingdom Metazoa; phylum Chordata; class Mammalia; order Carnivora; family Felidae; genus Lynx; species Lynx canadensis. The sequence goes on from NC_044306.2 coordinate 68,267,227, forward strand.
TCTACCTTACACTGACAGTGGCAGTCTCCTGACTTTAGATTGCTTAGCCACGTGTCTGACATCTGTCCCTTCTTCCCCTATAACACCTGGAAACACATATCAAGCTCTCCTCGAGGGCATAGAAATTAATCACCATCACCTCCACCCCTACTCCAAAAACATTGCCCTAGTCTTCAAAACCTTCAATTCAATATATTCTTGATAATTTTATGACCTCAAAATAGATCAGAAATTTCAAGTGTTATAAAATTGCATGTTGGTATTATTACCTTTTAAAATTCTCTTTTGCACTTGGGTCTTCACTTTGGAATTTTAATGTTGTATCCTGGTGTCTCAGTCAAATGCCCACTTTATCCTCCCACCAGTAGAGTACCTGGCATGTACAAGGTACTACTCATTTTTTAATGAAAAGGTGCCGATTTTGCAACACTCTTTAGAGCATATAAATCGTCTCTTCTATATTTTCCAGAGAGGGCCTTCTAGAATTAGTACATTCTGCTGAGTTAATTAACAAGATCCATATCCTATTATAATAAACCTCTTAGCAAAGGCATCTAACAGTCACTATCTTATTTTAATAACCGCAATCTTTTCTTATAGCTTATCTGCGGTAGAGCCAATGCTACAAATTTTGCTTCCTTTTCTAAGTGCTGACTGAGCAACTTCTTTACATAGACCTTGCTCCTCACTAAATCAGGCAAAATCAGGGACAAGAGATCGAACGTGTATAGGATATGCAGGGGAGAATCTGAGGTTGAGAAAATTGAGCAGATAACAACTTTTGAATTTAAATGTTGCCAACCAAAACAGGCAATACTGTGCACTCATGGCAGATTCATAGTAAGCCTCTTGAACTTCAGAAACTGAAGTTGCCTGCTAACCCAGCATAATTCATATATGGTAAACTATATTCATAGGCACATTGAAATATTTTTTGAGAGTTCTATTTTTTTCATACTTTTTTTCTCTTGATCTTATGAGTAACTTCATATCTGTACCAGATTGTTTTCCTTGATCCTCCTAATTCTGTGTTCACCGTGAATGCCTAGTATAAAGGAGGATATATTTAGATAATTATGAAGGTAATCATCTCTTTAGTCTTTATAGTTACCTTTATGAGTAGATCTTTACCTAATCAGCCAGAGGTACCCATTGGCCTTTAGGATAAGATTAGAACTTTTTAAAGAATGAATGTAAAGGTGTGTGTGTGTGTGTGTGTGTGTGTGTGTGTGTGTGTGAGTGAGTGTGTGGCAGAGAAGAGACGCCTTAGTAATATTTTGCCTGTGAAACAAAATAGAATTTTGTAGGAAGAAAACTCCTTACACACTGGGCTGTTGTGTCGTTTTCAGAAAGGATCTGTCAGATGCTCATATTTCCTCTCCTCTATCAGCATAGTAAATACTAAGCCTAGAAGACTAAAATCATTCAGAATTCTGACAAAGTAGAGGAAATATACTTTATTCTTTGGAAAATGAGACCATGTGTATTACTCTACAAAACAGGGTAACTAAAATAAAAGTATGCCTCCTTCTGGTACTAGGAGATTATTAGAAAGAGAGAAGAGAGGGGAAAACAAATGAATGAATGTCTGTATCCAGAAATCCTTACCTAGGGTTTCATTTCCATGAAAGGGAAATGTCTTTGGTGGTTTGGGAGGTATTCAGTATTGACACCCATTCCAACTTTCTGTCTGAGAAGGTGAAAAGAGACCTCCTTTCAAACCGCTCTAAGCCAACCCAAGGAGCAGCCATGTGGTTTTATTTGGATGGATAACATCCAGAAGTATCAGCGTAAGGAGGCAGATATGGAATCTACCTTAAACCACACAAATGCTTTATAGCAAGAGCTGCATAAAATAAGGTTATACCCCTACCCAACCTTGGACTGAATGAAATAGTAAATTTCAAAGGGGTCCTTGGTGAGGTAAAATAGAGTTTTGCCCAAACTACAAGTGACCAGATCACAAGTTACACCATCCTCAGACTGAATTGCAAATGCCAACATGAAAAACATCAGCCAAGTAGACTCAACCTAGCAGACAGAAGACAGCAGGCCACCTCTCACCCTGCCATGGGGACACATAGGCCACAATCTCAGTTCAAAGATTATTTAGTCATCCTTCTTGGATATAATTTTAAAAGTCATCAATTTGGAGTTAAAAGAAACAAGTGGGTCTAAAACACTATTTCTCCTACGAGTCTTTTATTTTATTTATTTTTGAATATACACACTCAAAGCATTTTAACGACTAAACTGGAAGATCAATTTATGTTTATAACCAGTTAAAAATTGACCTATTAAATCAAAAGACCACAGGGTTTTTTTATGTATATGCAGACTACCAACCCTCCTATCACAATGCCACTATTTCATAATTACCATTCAAATGTTCTTGGCAGGGAAATAGATGTGAAAAAAATTTACTTCAGTAAAGAACTATACAAAATAAACAAACAAAAAAAGCATTACATTCAATTACTACATTGCTATTGTTTTAGCAGGTTCTTTATATTCTCTCTTATCTCATACACTCAACCAGGAGTTGAAATAGGAACTCAAGTTGTTATGGCTAACATATATTGAGCACTTGATATTAAAAAGACACTGTATATTGTGCTTTCCATGCATTAAATATACTCCTGCAACATATTTTTTCAGTGTCAACTATGTGATAGTTACCAGGTAGACAGTAATTTTCTAGGCTAGATAGTATCTATTCTTGTCTTCACTTGCTTAACTTCTCATGGGGAATACAAACAAAAGAGAAAACAAACTGATAAATAATAAGGTAATTTTAATAATAAGTATTATCCCAGAAATACACAAGAACTAAAGAGAACCACACACAAGAATCTCCTTTAGTTAGGGCAGTCAGGGAAGCTCTCTGAGGAAGACATCATTTAACTGAGGCTAAAGTGAGATAAAGAGTTGGGGTGAGGTGTAAGACAAGGGATGCTATAAAGCATGCCATGCAAAGTGTATACTTTGGAATGGCTGAAGCTGGGAAGGGTTTTGAGTGGTCACAGAACTAAAGGGAAAACAGTTTGGCCTCTGTGTGGCAAGCTGGAAGGCATGTAGCACAACATAAATTGGGCAAGAAATGCACAAAGTCATCATGAAGAGCCTTGTGAGACACAGTAAGAAATGGGCATTTTATTTTAAATTTAGTGGGAAGCCCCTGTATTATGTAAAGAAGAATGATGTGACCCAACTCAGGTGCTAAGGATATTATAGCTGCAACAATGTGGAGACTGGATAAGAAGGGCATAAGAGGGAACACCCGGGTGGCTCAGTCAGTTAAGCATCCAACTTCGGTTCAGGTTGTAATCTCATGGTTCCTGAGTTTCAGCCCCGCGTGTTGGGCTCTGTGCTGTCAGCTCAGAGCCTGGGGCCTGCTTTGGAATCTGTGTCTCCCTCTCTCCCTGCACCTCCCCGACTCATGCTTTGTCTCTCTCACTCTCCAAAATAAATAAACATATAAAATAAAATAAAATAAAATAAAATAAAATAAAATAAAATAAAATAAAATAATAATAAAATAAAATAAATAAAATGTAACGTAATGTAATGTAATGTAATTTAAAAAAGGACCACCATTGCCATCGCTTGTCTTTTACTGTAATTTGGCATATACAGAGTGACTATTTTTGGAAAATTAAATAATCCATCATTAAAATTTCAAACCTAATGTGCTTAATACTTACTGTAAGGTATAATTGGTATAATCATATAGGTATAATACAGGTATTATACAGGTATAATCTGTAGAATTGGGTTTTTTTAATTCATGAAAGTTTGTAAGGTTGAGAAAAGTTGTAAAAAGGTTAATGATTTTAATTTAAAGATTTCATCCCATTCCATTCCAAAATACAGTTTAGTATAAATGTAGTTTTATAAGCAAAACTTTTTAAATAAAAATTTGAAGTTCTGCATAAATACTCTTCACTTTTCTAAGGCAATTTGCCACAATCACATTCCTAACAATTCTCAACAATGTAAAAACAGGCCACCTCATGGTTAGAACATAAAGACATACTACCTTCTCAAGATTTTGAGGATTGGAATAGAATCAGTCACAGGACTTCTGGAATATACAATGCAGCCAAGAATAGGTTATAAAAATCTATTTCCCATATTTTCAAAACTACAGATTTGAAATATTCACATTCAGCACTGTATTTATATTACAAAAACTATAGAAACTGAAAAGCTGGTTTTTGATTCAGTAACTTTCATATAGTTCAATGGATGGCAAGTACTACTGTAAAATATGAACACTTTGGTCCTCAAAGAAAGATGAGAATATACTACTAACTAAGTCTGAATAGATCATATTGGTATACCAGTAACCTATTTTACAAAGTTGACATATTTTCAAATGTAATCCAGTAGACTCAATCTGAACTCTGTAAAAATGCAAATGCACAGGAACAAATGTATCATACTTGGAGGACACTACATTATTCACAAACACACCCCAAACATTTCTTACAGATTTATGGAGTAATTTATATGAAAAAAATATATACATCACAAAATTTCCATCCCAGTCCAGCTACCTTAAACTCATACCACTCTAACTTGTATGCTCCAAGAAGTAAATCTAAAAATAAAATGAAATCTATGTGGTTTATAGTTTTTAAAATGTTTTTTAAAAGATGAACTCAAACTTATTTAAGTAGACAAAGACTTTAATATGACACAGTGACCAAGAGCAATTTTTCTTATAAAATGATAATCATTTGCAAATATTGGGCTTAGTATTTATACTTTTCACTGCCTCCTAGACAAGAAAAATGATGTATAAGGAATTTTATTACTAAACTTAAGTAGACCAAAACAATAAGAGGATTAAGTTCCTCTGACTCAAGTTAATGCAACTAGGTTTAACATCTAGTAAATTGAGTTTAACTCTCTCTCTCTCTCTCTTTTTTTTTTTTTTCCCAGGAGGAATGATGGCTTCTCAGGAAATTTTAACCTTTAACAAGAATATATATTCAACAAAGGAATATATTTATACTCCTCATATGAAATTTCTGTATATATTACTTGACTCCCTAATTAAAGCAGATTATTTTATATAATTTTAAAATCACTGTACATAGGAGCTAGATCTTATCACTTTTCATGGCTTTTTTTTTTGTCTTTAGAGAAAATATCAAGAAAAGAGATAAAGATAAGAAGAAAAAGGATAAAATGAGTTAAAGGTGTATCAAGAATGCCTATCACTCCAAGAGTGATATTATATTGGTGTCTCTTATAATTCAGATTAAATGTAAAGAAATATTTTCTGATACTGATTTCTTTAATATAAAAAGTATTTATAAAAGGAAGTAGTGGATTTCTTACTCTGAAGCCTTCTAAATACACTATTTTTCTTTGTGACTGTGTACAAATGGCTTTGTCAATAGACAAGAAAATTACTGGATCTGGCTCTAAAATAATGAGAAAATTCCATAGACCAATTGTCACAAACTATGTTATTATTTTATAGTCACAAGTGATTTTAGATGATCATTCATGGTTCTGTTAGAGCCACTATCCCATTGTAAAACAGAAAATGATAATTCAATTATTATTGATGTTTCCGTTTTAAAAGCTATCTACTAATAGATGCTGAAACCGACCAAGGAGCCATTGTTTGGTTCAGGTTTTCTTCTCACAATTTCATACATGGTATGAGATGGAACCTAAATATTGTTATCACCTCCCCCCCCCAAAAAAAATACACACATAATAGAACTGATAAGGAGTGTACCCACTTGCTTGGAGGGAGGATAACTAGCATAAAAATTAAGTGAGTGGAAAGGCCAGAATTGCTCTGGTTTTAAAACCTAAGTGCCCCAAACTTAATGTCATGCATATAGTCTCCATACCAAGTTTTATTATCTCATTTGTTCAGAACCCGTTGTTTTGTGGAAGGAAAGAATGTAGTGATGAGATTTGTATATTTACACCAACTTTTTGGTCCAAAGACTTAAATAAATAAGGGATTTGTGTCAAATCTATATCATACAGGGAAACAGACAAGTCTCTTATTATCTTAAGAATAAGGAGGTAGTAAATCCATGGATAGAAAATGGTTAACCCTACTACAGAGCTACGTGACATAGGGCTGAGAGGATGTTTAGTCAACCTCTAGTTTATTAGTCAGTGCCAATAATGCCTCATGTACCCTAAAAAAAGAAAGATGTTTCAAAAGCAGGACATTTTATTTTATGAGAAGTATAGAGTTTTCTAATTGAATAAAAGTTGATTCCACTGCATCAAATCAAGGATGAATAGAAAGAAATGGGAACCTTATTGTCAAACCATTCAGAAAAGAGATTTTCAGAGATTTTGAATGGAAACTCACATTTCAGGAGTACCCTTAGTGTTTAGGCTGCAGCCATCACCAAATCAAGAATTAAACCTGCACACTGAAGTGGCAATGGAAAGGTTCTCACCCAAATTATCTACCAGAAACTTGATCCTACTATTTGAAGTTCCAGCAATATACATCCATTCTCTGCTACTTACTTGAGTGACCTTGGAGAAGTGACCAAACTTCTTTAACTCAAGTGAAGTTCAGATGTAATAAAATACTGCATTTGAAGCACTCAAGAGTTCCTGGCACATATTAAGTATTTTAATAAGTATATTAATAATGAGAGATGTAATTTAAGAGCTACTCTCTGCAGAATGATTCTCAAGCAATCAATTTTGATAGAGACAAGAGGAGAGTGAGAGAATTCACAGACCAAGGCAAGAAGGCCAACCCTGAGAGACAAGCTAAGGGGAATGATTGGAATGGAGAAAGCTAGAACAGACAGAGATGTAAGAGGAAATTAAAGAACTGAGGGAAGGATGAAAATATATATATATATGTATATATGTGTGTGTGTGTGTGTGTGTGTGTATATATATATATATATATATATATATATATATATATATATGAAACATGCCAGAAAAGCTGGACACAAAAAAAGGAGATAAAAGATAGAAAACTTAAAGAAAAAAAAAACTTTAGATTTGATCACATAAAAATAAATTTCTATGAAAAATATTTTATAAGGTTAAAGAACAAATCAAAAGTGGAAAAAAAAAAAAACTCAACACCAAAAAGTGCTTATTGCTAACTTTGTTAAAGAGTTTTTAAAATTAAGGCACCTGAGGGGCGCCTGGGTGGCGCAGTCGGTTAAGCGTCCGACTTCGGCCAGGTCACGATCTCGCGGTCCGTGGGTTCAAGCCCCGCGTCAGGCTCTGGGCTGATGGCTCAGAGCCTGGAGCCTGTTTCCGATTCTGTGTCTCCCTCTCTCTCTGCCCCTCCCACTCTTGAATTCAACTCACGTCATGATCCCAGGGTAGTTGGGTTGAGCCTCATGTCAGGCTCTGCACCAAGCATGGGGCATGCTTAAGATTCTCCTTCTCTCTCTCTCTCTCTCTCTCTCTTTCTCTCTCTTTCTCTCTCTCTCTCTCCCCACCTCTACCCTCCTCTCCTACTTGTGCTCTGTCTTTCAATCAATCAATCAATCGAGTTTTTAAAATCATGAAGAAAAATATGGGCAACTGAGTAGAAAAAATGGTTAAATTCATAAACACAGAATTCAGGAAGAAAGAAAAATGGTCCATACCCATATTGAAAATGTTCAATTTCACTAGTAGTCAAAGAATTACTACTTAAAGCTACAATGAGAAGTGTTTCATATTTTACTTTGAGCTCAGAAAACTATTTTAAAATAAGCCTGTTAATATTGAGGTAAAACATTTCTAACTGTTGGTTTGGGTGTAAATAGGTAAAATATTTCTTGGAACAATTGGCGAGAAATTCAAATATGGTTAGAACTGTAATCTTGAGATGAAGACAAGGTAGCTTAGTGCACAGCTAAACTTCCTCTCCCAGTGTCCCCGAGTAATTTGATGTGATCCAACCATGACCAGGTTCTACCAATGGACAATGAGTACAATTGAGTTGGTTGGACATCCTCTCCCAGGGTGACTATGTGTAAACAAGGGCAGAGCCTGCCGCCATTATCCTGGGACTCTGAATAATGGTGGTACTTCTGCACCACCACCTGAAAAACCACACCTCACTCTCACTGACCATTATGTGAGCAAAAAGCGTATCTGGCCAAACACAATTTCTAGGAGTTTAATATGCCATGTTTTAGTAGCTAATACAACTAAAATAGACCTCTTAATTCTACTCTTAAACATTTATCCTACTTATGTTTAAGGATAGATATCAACATATTAACTATAACACCAGGAAAAAATGAGAATTACCTAACAAACAAATTAATTCTAAAATTAACTACATAACATTCCTTTAATGCAATATCTTTCAACAATTAAAAATCATGTTTAATTACACAGGGAAATGTATCCAGAACAGCAAGCTTAAGAAAAAAGCAGCATACATACTGTGTATGACATATGATGACAATTTACACAACCACAGTGTAACCACAGTTATTTGGGGTGTTGGAATTATCAATAACTTCATGTTATTTTTATCTTTTATTATCCAAACATTTTAGAATAACTGCTTATTAGTTATGTTCACAAAAACATTCTCATGAATTTTCTATTAAAAGATGACGGGGTAGGGGGCTCACTTTGTTGAGCCTCCTACTTCGGATCAGGCTGTAATCTCATGATTCTTAAGTTCGAGCCCCCACATCGAGCTCATTGCTGTCAGTGCAGAGCCCTCTTTGGATCCTCTATCCCCCTCTCTCTCCACACCTCCCCCACTTGCACTCGCTCTCTCTCAAAAATAAACAAATGCTAAAAAAAAGTGGGGAGGGAGAGAAGAAAATAAAAGAAGAAAGGAAAAGACAGAAGAGAACAGAGCTCAAGTTTGTATTAATGGTAATCTATTACTCAGCTTTGCCAAGGCTCCCCTTTGCACAGGAGTATAGAGCTTCCCAAGCAGTGTGTTGTGACTGGTGCAGAGATGTGGTGAGATATTCATCCTCTCAGGCCTGGACATCTAAGCAAGGCCCAGGGCCAACCAAATACCCAGGTGGTCACTGAAAGGTTATCAGCAGCCTTGTTATTGACCCTAATGTTCTATATAAATACCACCATTTTCTACATGTAACATGACACAAATAATGATAGGAATCATTAGTATAACACCCTGTGAACAAAAAGGAATAGATTTCATACATGACTATTTCCTTTTATCCAGAGGATTGGAGTTCAAGAACAAGGTTTACATTAAAAAAAAAAAAAAAGATTGAAAAATGTATAGCATCCATGAAATTACATAATCTAGATTAAGTTATTATTAATAAAAAACTTTATTAATAATACAAATAGTGAATCTAATATTACTATTTTAATAATAGTTAAAATAGTGATTCCATTTTTCTCTGAACACTTATTACCAAAACCTGGGGGAATTTTATTTAATATTTATATGCTATACTTTTCCCTTCATTGAAGTAAAATATACTGATGTGTTTCGTATACTCAGAGAATTGATAAAACATTTTTAAATAACTATGGTATACTAATTAAAACTAAAAATTAATACTAATTAAGACTATACAATCAAAGAGAATTAATAGAATATTTTTAAATAACTATACAATATGTTATCAGTTAAAAACTGACTACAAAGTGAGCCAGATTTTTCTTATTTGACTGTGTTTTGATAAGCATGAGTGAAATATCTAGACAAAATACTTTCTAAAGCTCTAGGATACATGCTGAAACTTGACAGAATATTAGCATATGAATGATACAGAATAGGAAACAACAAAAACAAAAAAAGTTCATTTAAAAGAGTTTCTTATCCTGGCCTACCACTATGTGATACTAAATGAGTTCCAAAGAGTGCATTGGTCCCATTGAAATTTACTTCATACAAATAAAACTGTATACTAGTGATTTGCCAGAAATAAAAGAAACCTCACAAACATCATCATGCACACCTGCCAGTGATGATTAAAGCAAAAAGAAAGAAAGAAAGAATTGAAATGTATGCTTTAAAAAGAACTGCGAGGTACGCTTTCTCCTTGCATGGTCCACCAAAAAAAAAAAAAAAAAATAGTGTAATAGTCTTAGGTTTTCATCATATTTTTTAGACATTATGCTTAGTATGTTATATTTTTAAAGAAAAAAAGATAAATTTAGATTCCAGTCTGAAATTTTCTTGTAGTAAATCAGAAATTGAAATGCATTAAAGAACCAATCTTCTGCTTTAAAAATATGCATGTTTGTTTTTTTTTTTAATAGTCCTCAAACCCAGAAATGATATAGGATTTGTGGAGATGATTAGTCTCTTTTAAAAACAGAACTGTGCTAGCAAGATGCATTTCCAAGCCCAGAGAAGTAAAGAATTTCCCTGCCTTTCTCCAACAAAACATATCTAGCCAGAACCACCAGCCATCAATAGGCCAACGGAGACAAAGTGGACCCTAAACGGAGTAGCTGGGTGCCCCTCCTTGGCTTCTCCAAAACCCTGCACTCCCCTCCCATGGCACTTGGCATCCCATCCTGCATTACAATTGCCTGTTCACTCATCGGTGCATATCCCAGTGAACTGTAACTGCCCTCTGTGTGGGAAGGACCAGTGTCTCTCACACCCATTATTGTACTCACAGTTACTAGCACTGTGTTAGTACATATTACACACTCAATAACAACGTGTGAATAAATGAGTTCACTCATGGTAAATACTATCCCAAGTGCTGGGATAAAATGATGAATAAGATGTAGCCTTAGCAAAATACATCCCCATAAGTAAAGAAATGAGCAGAGAGAAGCCCTGTTTTCAAGGAGGGCAGTGGCAGATATAGCCAGCTACATCCTTCGGTGGCTCACTATGGCCTAAGATGAAAACTTAAGAATACACATGAGAGGTCCCAGGAACTCATGGTGCAGGACTCCAAGATTTTCATTAGAAGATGAAGATGTTAAAAATAAATAAATAAATAAAGCAAGAAAAGAAAACTAAGATGTATAGTTGTTTGGTGAGGTCTACAAGAAAGCAGAATGTGGGTATAAATGGTAATGTGAAATATTACCCACAGAATGGTGAGGCCTGAGGAGGTTAATGCTGTATAAGACATCGATCATAAATTGAAGTTGTGTAGGCTTTAAAAAGCCTTAATCATGGAATCATTGAAAAGAAATATCTCCCATATGAGATACATCCATTTTTGTTGTTCACGTACACAACATAGTTGCAGTGGAATCAGGAACATTTTTTTCCAGTTAATATTTTAATGACTTGCATGCTTTGGAAATTTACATTTAAGACTTACATTAAAAATTTACATAAAAATTCAAGTTTAAGTAATTTTATATGTTTATTTATTGGGGGGAGGAGGAGCAGAAAGAGAGGGAGACAAGGATCTGAATCAGGCTCTACGCTGACCAGAGAGCCTGATGCGGGGCTTGAACGTATGAACCATGAAATCACGACCTAAGCCTAAGTCTGACACTTAACCAACTGAACCACCCAGATGCCCCCAAGTTTACGTAATTTAAGAATATCGGTTTCAAAAGGACAGTGAATCTAGCACAGAGGAAATGCCACTTCATCCACATATGTCTGTCAGCAACGTGTCCTGCAGTTTGTGATTTTTTTACTAACAAAATAAAACATTAGATAGATAAATGATAGATAGACGACAGATGATAGATACATAGATACATAGATGAAGCAAAAGAGAAAACTAAACAACAGTGTGTTTATATGATTTGCTCAAAAAATGAGCATCAGATACAAATTGCTCAATTAGAGGGGTCCCTGGGTCACTCACTTAGTTAAGCATCCGACTTGGCTCAGGTCATGATCTTATGGTTCATGGGTTTGAGCCTTGTGTCAGGCTCTGTGCTGACAGCTCAGAGCCTGGAGTCTGCTTCAGGTTCTGTGTCACCCTCTCTCTCTGACCCTCCCCTGCTCACGCGCACACGTTCTCTCTCTGTCTCTCAACAATAAATAAACATTAAACATTTTTTTTAATTGCTCAGTTAGAAAGGTGAATAATGCCAAGTTTTGAAGCACAAATGGGGGGATGGGACGTTTTCCCATCCCTGCCAGAATACCTATATTCTATATAGATACGCCATACCTTTATCTGTATAGATATCTATATCTGTATATATATACAGATATGCACGTATTTGGAAACAGATATGTCAGATAGATATCTGTATGTATGTACAGATATAGATATCTAAATACATACATACATAGTGATTCAGGATGTGGAGACGTATAGATTCATTTACAGTGATAGACACAGAGATAGACTAGACATAGTCTGACCCATTGAAATTTTGTATATTGATTACATGGACTAAGGTGTTCCTAGAATTCAAGTCTTTCAATACTAAAACAAGCAAAGTCCCAGGCAAAGCAGGATGGGCTGGTCATGATACATGTTCACCCTGAAGAACAAGTTAGATAGCATAGCAGCCTGTTCACAGGTCTCTATTATTGGCTCTCACCCTGGTCCTCACAGCAAACCACTTTTTCAAATTGCTTTAGGAGCTTTGGAAGTTCAATCTTTGAGCATCTCATGCTCCAAAAAGAAAATAAGGTCAAATGTATCTGATATAAAATTAATTATATGCATACAAAACTTTATTCAACTAATCACAAGGCTGAAGAAAAAATTATTTATTCATTATTTAAATTATGAGGGCAATAAATTATATGGCACTATGATAAAAGCACAAAATATAAGATGCAGTCCCTTGTCCAGGTCTTTTCACAGTGAGAGAACAAACAAACGTAAAAGTAGAAAAGACCAATGCCAGAAAGCAGATAATAATAATATCCTCATTACATTATAGTTAAAATCATGCACACTTTCCAATGAAGAGAATATACAAACTTGCTTTGTTTGCTTCTTCATATAAAGACAGCATTAATATTATGTAAAGTAACTTTGTTTTTAGTGCCCAAAATCTTATCTGAAAGACATGGAATCCTTTTTCATTCAATTATTGTTTTTGTTTTCCTTCTCAAAAGTCTCCACTGGCCTCTTGGAGGCCATTACTCTTTTATAACTTATAAAATGTTATGGCTTATTTCTAAGACCACAGCAAATCTTGCTTACCAATAAATAAACATTATTTGATTTCCTTCAAAACAGAGCATTAATGTCTACATGAATGAATGTGGCTTCTTGCTCCTTTGATAAAATTTGAATCTGTAGCAAACATAATTTGCTTTCATTTTTATTTTTATAAATATCCACAGAGGTGAGAGGCCACTCTAAAAATCACCTGATTCATCATAAACTTTATACGTGAAATGCAAGAATAGTTTTTGCTTTTGAAAACTATTCAAGGAGGAGCAATAAAAATTAAGAAGAGTTTAAAAACAAAGATTAGGTGCCATTTGCAATGATGTGGATGGGGCTAGAATGTATTATGCTAAATGGAGTAAGTCAGTCAGAGAAAAACAAATACCATATGATTTCACTCATATGTGGATTTTAAGAAACAAAACAGATGAACATAGAGAAAAGGAAAAAAGAGAAGGGTTGGGGGAAGCAAACCATACGAGACTCTTAACTATAGAGAACAAACTAAGGGTTGATGGAGGGGTGTTGGGTAGGGAGATGGACTAAATCAGTGATGGGCATTAAGGAGGGCACATGTTGTGATGAGCACTAGGTGTTATATGTAAGTGATGAATCACTAAGTTCTATTCTTGAAACCAATATTGCACTATATATTAACCAATGAGAATTTAAATTAAAAAAAAAAAAGATTAGGGACATTGCTGTGTATTTCATCTGAATCCTGACTTTGGTCCAATATTGTTCTTTCCAGATTTTGTTTCTCAGTAGCAGTATTCAACAGTGAGTTTTGAGTTTAATTTGAGTTTAATCTTCCTCAAAGCAAAAAAAAAAAAAAAAAAAAAAAAAAAAAAAAAAGAGAAAAAAAAAAAACAAACTTTTACTTAAATCTCTTAACGGTAGGAAGCAAGTGTAGCATCTCATTATATTTATAAGCAGACCTAACGGCATCTGGGTGGCTCAGTCGGTTAAGCATCAGACTTCGACTCAGGTCATGGTCTCACAGTTCCTGGGTTCCAGCCCCGCATCGAGCCCTCTGCTATCAGTGCAGGGCCCACTTTGCATCCTGTGCCTCTCTCTCCCTGACCCACTCACATTCTCCTTCTCCCTCTTTCTCTCTTTCAACAATAAATAAACATATTTTTTAAGTGTACTTAAGCAGACTTAAAGACTCCATTGCCAGAGGTTGCATCATGGCTCAATGTAGCCAAACTCAATAGCCAACAACATCTGCCAGGTAAATTCTATCAGAAGGACGTAACAACAGCAACAGCCAAATCAAATTGCTCCAGAAAATAACCAAAGAAGAATAAATGAAGGAGAGTAATTATCTTGAAAACCTGAAAAGACAACTAGCTGTATGGCTGCTTTTGTATCATTTTCGTGCCATTTTAGGTCAGCCATAGTAACCTGTGTCCAGACAGAAGCCAGACGCACATCTTAACATGAATCTAATATAACCATGACTCCACAAGAGTCTTCAGCAAGCAGAGCAAAGTATGTGGTGACTTGGGCTTGCTGCAGAGAGGAGAGAAAAAGGTTTATTTTGGTATAGAATGGTAATGTTTGCTCTTCTAAGTCATGAGATTTCATAAGAGAGTCAGGCATTCAAATTCTTTTTTTTTTAAGTTTATTTTTATTTTTCTAACGTTTATTTATTTTTGAGAGGCAGAGAGAGGCAGAGCTCGAGCAGGGGAGGGGCAGAAAGAGAGGGAGACACAGAATCTGTAGGAGGCTCCAGGCTCTGAGCTGTCAGCACAGAGCCCGTTGCAGGGCTCAGACCCTTGAACTGAGCTGAAGTGGACAGTTAACTGACTGAGCCACCCAAGCACCCCAAGTTTTCCAATTCTTACAAAAAACAAAAACAAAAACAAAAAAACACTTCCTCCTTCATTCAATCCTTCCTCCAAGAAAGGCCTCATAGGAAAAGGGATTTAAACCTGAAAACTTCCTTTATGTACTCTCCATTATTTATCCAGAGCTTTTCTTGTCCATAAATTTCTCTATGTGCTGGGGCACCTGACTCATTTGGTTAAGCGTCTGAAATCAGCTCAGGTCATGATCTCAGGGTTTGTGGGTTCGAGCCCCACATTGGGCTCTGTGCTGACAGCTCAGTCTGGATCCTGATTCAGATTATGTGTCTCCCTCTCTGTCTGCCCTGACCCCACTCATGCTCCCTAACTCGCTCTCTCTCTCTCTCTCTCTCTCTGTCAAAAAATGAGTAAACATTTAAAATTTTTTTTTAATTTCTCTATGTGCCTGATTCAGAGAAAAAAGTTTAAATAATTTTGGCCTATATTTCATCCTGGTAATTTTTGTTGTTTTTAGCTTTCCTGAAGAACTGTACTATATATTTTGACATCTTTTCTGATAAGCATATATAATTTAATTATTTATTTTTCCTTTTATATATTATATGCTTTTATGTTCTAATAGGTTTCTGTGTGGTTTAAACCAATGCAAGTATTTTTTTTTTCCATTGGATCAGTTTGATTTTTAAATGAGTGAATGTTGTGTTTTCCTTTTAAGTTAGAGATACCTTTCAACTTGTGTGTACCTATACAATTAAACCATTTGATAAAGGTTTTTATTTACATAGAAAATTTGAAAAATCTAGATGATCACTGGAATCTTTCAACAACATGAGTAATAATGTTAGTTAATAATATATAGCGCTCACTCATGTAGCAAAAAATTATTAAGCACCTAGAATGTGCCAGGTCTAGAGTTACATCAATAAGCAAAAAAGTTAGGGGTGCCTGGGTGGCTCAGTCAGTTAAGTACTGGCTCTTGGTTTCGGCTCAGGACATCATCTCCCAGTTTTGTGGGTTTGAGCCCTGAATCGGGTTCTGCACTGACAGTGCAGGGCCTACTTTGGATTTTCTGTTTCCTTCTCTCTCTGTCCCTCCCCTGCACCTGCTGTCTCTCTCAAAATAAATAAATAAACTTTAAAAAAAATAAGCAAAAAAGATTAGTTCTGTCCTCATAGAGCTAATAGTCTGGCAGTTTGAGAGAAAAAAATTTTAAATGTTTATTTATTTATTCTGAGAGATAGAAAGCGGCAGATAGAGAGACTCCCAAGCAGTCTCCACACTCAGCATAGAGCCCGATGCAGTGCTTGATCTCATGAACTGTGAGATCATGACCTGAGCCAAAATGAAAAGTCAGATGCTTAAGAGACTGAACCACCCAGGTCTCCCTGAAAGAAAAAGCAAGATTATAAAAATAAATTTCTAATATTTTTAATCTCTGAAAACATTAATGAAAATATTTTTAGCAAACTAAGATTTATTGTAGCCAGAAAATTATCAGAGGATACATACAATATTTCATTTTATTGAAAGTAAAGCTGAAAAAAAAAGGAAGTAAAGCTGAACTACACCATTCTGTGATTATCTTCTCAGGAAATTAGCTTTGCCTCATTTTTTTTAAGATCTTAAAATGAAAGCTTCTATTTTACTTTCTAAACAGGGACACTTAGAAACTATATAATACATTGAACCATCACGTTTCTTGTGCAGAAAATTGTACATAACATACATAGAACAATACTTTAATGATTTAGAGTCAAAATATTTTATATTAGAACATTTCAAAAGATACTTATTATTATCATTGTATTCACTCTCTTCCAATAGGCTTTTAGAGAAATACTGTGCTAAGGCACTTTATTTTCTCTTTTGGCACCCTGCAAGTGTGGGAAGGAGTAGAGGTGCCAACTATTTATTCCCTGTAGCCTCTGCTCTACCAAGTTGTTCATGCCCACCCAAGGTCAAGTATCACTCCATCCCTGCTAGCCAACTATATAATAGGGTACTTCCAACTGACTCCTCTATTCTTTTTTTTTTTTTAATATTTTTTAACGTTTATTTATTTTTGAGACAGAGAGAGACAGAGCATGAATGGGGGAGGGTCAGAGAGAGAGGGAGACACAGAATCTGAAACAGGCTCCAGGCTCTGAGCAATCAGCACAGAGCCCGACGCGAGGCTCGAACTCACGGACCGCGAGATCATGACCTGAGCCAAAGTCGGACGCTTAACCGACTGAGCCACCCAGGAGCCCCATGACTCCTCTATTCTTAAAGCCAAGAAAAAATACTAATGACCACTGTGTTTAAAGAATTTTGAGATGCTGCTCTAAACTTCAGAAAGAAGACAAAAACTGGGGGGAAAGATATGAAATAGATTAAGCTAATGACAGGAAAAAGGGAAAGTCTGAGGAGCATGTTTTTCTAACTAGTGCCTAAAAGAGCACCTACTATAGACTAGGTTTTCAATGTGTATTGTTAAATTAATAAACAAACAAATATCTTAGGAATTAACTCAGAGAAGCAAGAAAGAGTTAAACATAATAGGACCCTGTGAAATACCCCAAGTGAAATAGCAAGAGAAACCAAAGTTACATAAGCTCTTAAGGTTGGTAAAATAAATCAGAAAGTACACTCCACAGAGACTAAGAATAGTATGTATAAACTCATTCATTTGATAAACACTTAATTGATCATTTACTATGTACATGCAATATTCCAGGCATTAGGGATTAAGCAATGAACACAGGGGGCAAATCCGAAGTACACAAAGCAGTCCTGATATATTCATTCCACAGATTGACAGATCACAAAATAAAGCATGCCTGAAGTATTAACTGCTCTGAAAACTGCCCTCCTGCCTAAAACAAACAAAACAGAAACAAAATATGTGAAATAATTATGTTCTGACATTGGACATTAGGCAGCACAGGACCATGAGATCTCTGAGAAGGGAAACAAACAAGGAGAGTCTGAGACATGCCCAGCTTTTTGCCTGGAGACAGTTTCCAGGATGCAGCAAACAGAGCTTGGCAGTTTGCTGAACTGAAAGACACATGAAAGAGCTCAAGAGACTCTAGAATTTGCAGGGCAGAGTACCCCGTAGGGAAGGATCTATAGAAGGAAAGAGCTCATGATCTCAGAGGGGTCTTCTCACACCTTTGGCAGGGTATAATTCTGTGCCAGTGCCAATGTCGGATGAAACTCCATGAGACTGAAGAGATAACCAGGTCAAGTCAGGAAGCCACACAATTCCTAAATTTCCACAGGTCTGGTAACAGTTTGTGTTCCCCTTGGGGAGAGTGAAGAGACTTTCTAATACACAGTTCATTCAACAGAGTCCTCAGGAGGTTCATATCTTGAGAAAGGATAAATTATACCTAAAGTAAAGGCTGTCTGGATTCATTACAAAAAAAAAAAAAATTAAAAGTAAGACAGGATCACCATGTTCTAGTGATTAGAAGCACTCAGGGAATTATATAAGGGCATAGACACAAGGAGTCAGAAGTTTGGGAGCCACCCTAAATAAAGTCTTTCACTTACTGTGCGCTATTTCACAGTTCAAACTTTTTTTTTAAATACTTTTTTTTTAGGTTTATTTATTTTGAAAGAGACAGAGAGAATGTGAGCAGGAGAGGGGCAGAGAGAGAGGGAGAGAGAGAGAGAATCCCAAACAGGCTCTGCACTGACAAGTGAGCCCCACCTTAGACTCACAACACTGTGAGATCATGACCTGAGCCGAAATCCAGAGTTGGATGCTTAATCTACTGAGCCACCTAGGCACCTCAACACAGTCCAAACTTTTTGAATGAATACAAGAAAATCCAGTATTCAATAATGTAAATTTTACAAGATTGATCAGTCAAAATTACCTCAAAAAAATTTTTAAGAAGGAAACCTGAAAAATAAAATAAAATAAAAAATTTTAAAAATCTAAAAAAAAAGAAGGAAACATGCCCCATAACATGAAGTAGAAATAGATCCAGAAATGACAAAGATGATTGATTTAAAACAGCTATTATAAATCTTACAAATATTCTCAAAAATGAAGAGAGATGAGCACAAGAAGAAAACACATGGAAGATTTAAAAGATCCTGGGGTGGCCGGGTGGCTCAGTTGGTTAAGCATCTGACTTTGGCTCAGGTCATGGTCTCACAATTGGTGAGCTTGAGCCCCACATCAGGCTCTATGCTGACAGCCCAGAGCCTGGAGCCTGCTTCGGATTCTGTGTCTCCTTCAATCTTCCCCTCTCCCTTTTGTACTCTGTCTCTCTCTCAAAAATAAGTAAACATAAAAAAATTTGTTTAAATAAAAATAAAAAAGTAAAAGATCCTAATTGAATTTATTGAAAATAAACCTGCAGGGGTGCCTGGGTGGCTCAGTCAGTTAAGTATCTGACTCTTGATTTCAGCTCAGGTCATGCATGATCTCATGGTTTTATGGGTTCAAGCCTCACATCAGGCTCTGCACTGACAGTGTGGAGCCTGCTTAGGATTCTCTCTCTCCCTCTCTCTCTCTGCCCTTCCACTGCTCATGCTGTCTCTGTCTCTCTCAAAAGTAAATAAGTAAACTTTAAAAAAAATTTAAAAAAGAGAAAAGAAAATAAACCTGTAATATCTGAAATAAACTATATGTTGGACAAGACTCATAGCAGATTAAACATTGCAGAATATGTGGAAACCTAATAACATGATGAAAGTCATAGATAAAAGATTAAGAAAATATGAAACAATATCTAGTAGCTTAATAGATGTGTAATTGGAGATTCAGGAGAAGAGAAAAGAGATGGAAGTGATGAAAAAATATTTGAAGAAATAATCCCAAACATTTTACAGATTTGGTGAAAATTATGAACCCACAGATACTAGATACTCAGCAAACAACAGAAAAAAATATATAAAAGATTCCAGTGGGGCACCTGGGTGACTCAATCGGTTAATCATCCAACTTCAGCTCAGGTCATGATCTCACGGTCCGGTCTGTGAGTTCGAGCCCTGAATCTGGTTCTCTGCTATCATGGTGGAGCTCCCTTCGGATCCTTTGTCTCCCTCTCTCTCTGCCCCTCCCTCACTCATGCTTGCTCTTGCTCTCTCTCACTTTTTCTTAGGAAAAAAAAAACAGTCGTAACAAGGAACATGGTAATTTATTTCTAAAAAGACTAGTCACATACTAGAAGAAAATATTTGCAAGCAACTTATTGATAAAGGACACATATCCAGAGTCAGAAAAGAATTTTCAAAATACAATAATAAGAAAAGGAAACTAATAAAAGAATAATGGGCAAAAGGTTTAAAATACACTTCAACAAAGAACATAAACAGATGGCAAATAAGCACATAAAAAGATGCTTAATTTCATTAGTCATTTGGAAAATGCAAATGAAAACCACAGTGAGATATCATTACCCATCCTCTAAAATGACTGAAATTAAAAGACTGATGATACTAATGTTAGCAAGAATGTGGAACAACTGGAAGACAAACTAAATGATATATTCATTATAGAGAGCATTTTTGGTAGTTTCTTGTACAGTTAGTATATCACATACCATAGCATTCAGCAATCCCATGCCTAGGTAAATAAAATATCCATAGGATTTATACATAAATTTTCAAGTATCTTTACTCACTATGACCCATACTGGAAACAACCCAAATGTTCATCAACAAGTGAATAAACAACAATTGTAGATTAACCACAGAATGAAAAATATACATGCAAAAACACGTACAAATCTAAACATCATTATGCTGAGTGAAAGGAGCCAAACACAAAAGAAAACAAAATGTTTGATTCCATTTATGTTCTAGAAAATTCTAGGGAAGGTAAAACCACAATGACAAGTGATCAGTGGTTGCCAAGCACTAGAAGTGGGGGAGCAGACCCAATGCAGATGGCACATTTTTGGGTAATGAAAATGTGTTTTATCTTGATTGAGGTGATGGTTCCACAAATGTGGACATTTGTAAAAATTCATCAAACTGTGAACTTAAAATAGGTGAACTTCACTGGATAATAAATTACCCCTCAATTAAAATAAACAAATAAATGAATACAAAAAATTGTCTGAAAAAGTAATTTTTGTAAAAAGCAAATAATATAGAAATAATATAGAGTAAACATAGAAATTATTTAAATAAATAAAATAAAATCCGGTGGTGGTAAGTGGCATGAGGAGAAATAAAGAAGCAAAAGAGATAGGTTGTGTCAGAGTGGGGGAAGTGTTGGCATACTAAATAGGGTGGTCAAGAAAAGTCTTACTGAGACAGTGACACTTGAGCAAAGATGTAAAAGAAGTGGGAAAAGCTGTGAGGCTCTCTAGAGGAAGAGCAGAAGTAAATACCCAGATGCTGGAGCTGGTTGATCAACTAAGAAATCAGTGTACCTGAAGCAGACTGATTGATGCTGACTAAGGGTCAGCTTGAGGAGTTAAGAGTGGGAGCTCCCTTAGAGGGGGAGATACTGTAAAGACTTAGGCTCATACTCTGAGTAAATTAGGAATCCAGTAAGAGATTTTGAGAGAGGAGTGACTTAATTTTTTTTTCCATTGGCATATAACACTGTATTTGTTTAAGGGGTACAACATGATGATTTGATGGATGCATGCATCACAAAATGATCACCACAATAAGTTTAGTTGACATTGGTCATCTCCCTTAGTTACAACTTTTTTTCACTTTTTATACGCTTTCTACTTTTTAAAGGGTTCATTCTGGCTTGTTAAAGATACATAGGTACAGAGGTGGCAAGAGTGAAAGCAGAGAGAGTACTACAATATTCTAGATGAGAGATGAGTGGAGCTTAGACCAGAATGTAATGGCGGAGATGTGCTAGGATTCTATAATTTTGAATTTAAAGCAGGTAAGTTTGCTGAAAGATTGGATATAGCGTATAGGAGAAAGAGGGGAGTTAAGGAAGAGTAAAAGCTAACTGGAAATATAGAATTATCTTTTAATTAAATGGAAAAGAATGTGGGAAGAACACATTGTGTGTGTGTGTACATGTGTGTGCATGTGTTTGTACAGATGTGTGTCAGGGGTAAGATTAGGAGTTTGCATTTGGACATGTTACCATTTCAATTTTTTATTAACTATCCAAGAAGAAATGCCCAGTGGAATGTGTATGGAGTAGTCTGGGTTGCACATATAAATTTGGAAGTCATCAACACATGGATGGCAGGCATTTACAGGCATTATAGGAAAAGAGATGGCCAAGAGAGAGAATATATCTATGGAAGAGGAGAGATGAGGACAGAGCTCTGGGGGCCTCCAATGATTAGAGGTCAGGGAGAATTCAGATGAACCAAAAAATAATTGGGCCCAAGAGGTGGGAGCAAAACAATGAGATTGTGGTGAACTGGAAACCAAGTAAAGAAAATGTTTAAGAAAAGCAGTGAGGTTTGGAGCATGCCAAATGCTACTGAGAGGTCAAGTGAGGTGAAGACTGAAAATTGACCACAGGATTTAACAATTTAAAGGTTGACAGTTTAAAGATAGCTATGAGCAAAGGTGCAAAAAGTGAAAATATATTCACTTCACTAAAAAGTGAAACTGTAGGTGAATTCCTCTCCTCCCAAAAACTCCTAAGACATATTATGTGACCAAATAAAACAGTTTTTAATTATAAATATTCTCGAAGTTTTTATTATGATATTAATAGATATTGTGGAGTTCCAGGAGATTAATAATAGAATGCAGTGTATAAGAAAGAATACTTATTTCTCTAGAAGTTTTTTTTGTTATTTTCCAGTTGTTTGTTTTGAAGCACAACTATTAATACCTCCTGCAACAGTGTTCTATAAAAATGAGTCTATGAAGCCATATTGTAAAGGAGTGGTCTACAAACCACTTGTATTATATATACACATCAACAAAAAGTTTTAAACATGCTTTCTTTATGTATTTGCTTATTTATTATATATGAAGGATGTTAAAATGAGACCCTATCTCATTTTCATACTGAGGCCCCAGAGGCCAAATACAAAACAGTATATGTCAGCTACTATCGTATTTCAAGGTGAAGTCTAGACCATAAGCCAGAATGTTAAAGGAGGTGATCAAAACAAAAACCATTCTCCCAGCCCCAACTCTTACTCCAAGCTGAATAAAAGAGACTTCAAGACAACCAAAAGCAAGTTTGGCCTGTGTCCCCAGGAGTTAGTGGAGTATACATGCTAGGGCTAGACCTAGTCCCACATCTGGAAATTTAAAGGCAAGTGATCATGGCTGGCTATTTGGTCCCTGATTAACAGAGTAGTCAGGGCATCACAGGAAAGCAGCTGTATGTCCTCCAATGTTAAGCCAAGGGAGAATGTCTATCAAGACCCACATTGTGGAATCCACAGAGGGAACCAGTCTGGGGCAATGGGACCTCAATACAAGTGGTGACAGCCTGATGCCCAGGGCCTGAGGGGGGATGTGTAAGCAATCAGGCCAGAAGACCCAATGTTCACAGATAGTACAGTAAAGAAGTCTCTGAGGCCATCCAGAAAAGCACCACAAGAGGGAAAGGAACAGCTGTGAACATCGACCAGTTAAAAGAGTGCTAATGCCAGAAAGTGACAGTAACAGTTAGATAAAATCATTCCAGTTTTTCACCTCTCTTTCTTCATCTAACCCCACACTCCCTTCTCCCACACAATCCTAAAAGGTCCAGAGGGAACTCACTGGGGCTGGGGGGAGAATTGGATGATGAAACAGGCAAGATGGGGCATAGCAAATGGGCCATCACAGGACTGCCTCTCTCTGAGGCTTCCTGCTGAAGCAGTTCTGAAATGGGGATGGAAAGACCTTAAGTCCAAAAGAAGTTAAAAAGTGTTCGATTATTGACAGTGGACTGCACATTTTAATTACTGAAAGTAGTATCTGTTGAGATTCAAACTGATCAGAGGACTTTCTCTTATATAAAGAGCTACCCGAAAACTACAGAATCTGCTTGAAATTCCATCCAGAGTAGAAAAGAAGTGATCCGTAGAACAGATTTAAAGAGGAAGTAGGAAGGAGATAAAATTGCTCTATGAATTTAACTCATACAAACATAGGTACTAGTATTTTAGTATGTTCTATATATTGTGAAATCTACACACACACAGTAAAGAGAAATACACAAAGAAAACTATACTTTAAAAATAATTATCTTAGGGGCGCCTGGGTGGCTCAGTCGGTTAGGCATCTGACTTCGGTTCAGGTCATGATCTCACAGTTTGTGAGTTCGAGCCCTGCATCGGGCACTGTGCTGACAGCTCAGAACCTGGAGCCTACTTCAGATTCTGTGTCTCCCCTTCTCTCTCTCCCCACCACCCCCCGTGCTCATGCTCCATCTCTCTCTGTCTCTCAATAATAAATAAACATTTAAAAAAATTTTAAACAAATAAATTAAAAAAAATTATCTTATTTAACAGTATAAATTGACCATTCATAAGAGTTTTTAGTGACAGAAATATGATTGAAAATGTTTTCTGCTTCTAGAAAATTTGCTTTACCAGTTTATGATTTAGCAACTCTGGTGATAAGTTTAATTTTTTTTTTTTTATTCTAAATTCATTAGCAAGCATAACTGAAAAAGACAACTCAGAATCTACAAGTTGAAGAAATACATTATAATAGTAAATCATGATACTTTCCCATCTCACCCATCTTTCAAAAGTTTTTGCTGAAATTCAGCTAATACATTTCTATTTTCTCTGATGTCCTTCAGTGGTCTGGCAAACTAATCATAAATTTCACTATTTCATTAAATGATCATTGAGCACCCACTGTATTCTAGGCATTTGCTCGGTGCAGGGCATCTAACTGTGATAAAAAAAAAAAAAAGACATGGTCCCTGCCATCCTGGAGTTCGGATATAGTAAAGGAAATGAATATAATGAAAATCATCTAAAAATTGTCAAATTACACCTATGCAGAAGTCATGCAGAGAAGATTTGCACTTCTGTGAGATTTGTCCTAATTGAGGAGGTCAGGAAAGGCTCCCCTGAGGATGCTTGAGCTTAGATCTGAAGGAAGATCTAAAAGAAAGAATTAACTAAGCAAATACTGTTTCAATAGAAGTCGAAGGATCACAATAGTCCTGTATCAAAAGGAATGTGTTGTGTTTTTATACAGTTTTTTAAAATGTTTTAAAATACATTAAAACTCTTTTTCTGCAAGCTTTAAACAGTTACTATTTCAATTTTTTTCAAGAATGAAGATATGAGAATTTTTTAGGCAATGCTACCGTTTTCAGGCAAATAAAAGTCACATAATAGAAACATTTGGATAAGTGGATGAATGATAGTTAACAACAGACCCATTAATTGATATTCTCTTCTCCCTCTCTTCCTCTTTTCTTTTCTCTGTTGTTCTTCCTACATTTATTCGCTTCCCCTGCCCATCACTTCTCTCTCAATGCTAGAGTGCTAGAATGCTGAGTGGTTTCTACAGTGTTGGAACAGCTACTGCTGTCCAGGGCTGGAGAGGAGGACAAAGGATGCTCTTCTCCAGGATCTTGCCATTTGTCTGAGGACCGTAACAATAATCAAGGCATAAAAATAGCCTGAAAATAAGTGCAGATGTTTTTAAGTCTGGAAAGGACTGGGGCCAAGTAAAAGCCCCTCAAATAAGAAGCCAAACTCTCAGAATGAAATTTTGACCTTATACAGATTTTCACAATGTTGTTAAAATTTGCAGACACTAATCAGTCCTACACACAGCCGCCAAATTAATCTTCCTAAAGTACATCATAGATATTATCATTCCAGGCTCCCACCAAGAATGACGTGTTCTGTCCTGGCCATCACACATTCAGAAGAATCTGGTAACTGGATTAAAAACAAATGGGAGAGAATTCTAGGAGGAGAACTCTGGAAGGAAGTAGAAAAGACTTGTCAGGCTAAGGACAGGGGACAAATCTGTAACCCAGGGGATGCACTGGAGATTCAGATAATTTAGGGAATTTTTTTTTTCATCAAAGTAAACAGAGTATTGTGTTACTATTAAATCTGTATTTTATAGGGAAAATTGCCCAGTAAACAAAGCAAACTATTTGGGTCAAATTTTGATTTTAAGTTTATCATTTAACATATGGTTTCGATTTAAAATTGTTTAGAGAACCATAAGCATGACGTTTGTACATTTTCCCAAGTGGCATAAAATTTTAATGTGGCAATGCTATTGTGAGAAAGCTACTTATCTGTTCCTTAATAGAGTTTGTGCTCTAAAATTCCAAACAGATACAAGCAGTCTTTATTTAGCATTTTCCTTCCTAAAAGCCCTATTTGTTTCACAATGCTTTAATTTGGCCTCCATCAAAATTTTCACCGCCTCTCTCTGTTCTACTACTTACACTTTTCCTTCTATTATACATCTATTCACTGCTTCGTTTTTTTTGGTTTTTTGGTTTTGTTTTGTTTTGTTTTGTTTTTTTAGCTGTTGTGAGGTAAGTCACAGGTGAACCTGTTGTATGATAACAACTTCATAAAGAGAACAGGTTCTTGGTGGCTAAATCAGGAAAACCACATTTATAATAAATAGACGCAACACCTGCAAGCCTCATTAGATAAATGTACATCTATTGTCTACCCACCCATCATTCTTCCCTTTAGTTTGTTTTTTAATTTTTCTTTTTTGTCTGTCAGGATACTTTTCTGCTTTCCTGACTTCCTTTGAGCATTTCATCTTCTCCTCTACAATGCTGTAATCTATTGTCCTCTTCTATGCAGGCATTCATTCCCATCTAGGCACTTTTGTCCTGCCTTCAAACGTGAATTCGCTAACATTTTCTCCCTAGGTTCCATCCATTTTTATAATTATCACTCAATCTTCTTTCTGCCTCAGTTTCAATGTCCTTAGAGTTCACTAGCCATTCATTTTCTCTCAACTTTTCCTTAGTCCTTGCTTTCACAGGAAGAATAAGGGAAGGAGGGTTTTATTGTTGTTGTTTTTTAACAGAAAATCAGTTTTTATGGAGGATTCAGAGTTCCCCTTTGATGTATAGCAAGACAGAGTGCCCTATTGAAACTGAGTATTTTTCTATATAAAAGTGCACACAAAGAAAGCTACACTTTCTTATCAAGAGAATCAGAATCTACTAAACTGTAGAATTTTAAAAATGAGAAGAGACCCGGAAGACCATCTAGTCCACCTCTGTTATTTTGTAGGTGAGGGCAAAGAAGCCAATAATTATTGACCCCTTTCATGTGTCAAGCTTTGCATTTTGTGTTGCTGTTGTTACTGTTGTTAACATTTTACACTTGTTAACAAGTATATCCTCATAATCATCCCAAGAGTTAAATACTCAATACGAGAAATACTTCCTAAGCAGCTTGTCCGTGCCCAGTCCTAGGGGAAAAATAAGAAATAACCATGCAAGGAGCACCTTCTATTTTCCAAGTGCTTTATATCCCGTATCATTTAATCATCACACTTTAATACAAACATTATTGTCTCCATTTTGCAGAAAATGAAACAGAGCCTCCAAGATAAACAATTACTTGCCAAAGATCACAAAGCTCTGAAGAGTCAAAGCAAGAATCTAAAACTAGATCTATATCCATCCAAAGTCCATTTTTGTTTATTTGCTTGTTTGCTTTTACCATTTGGGGCTGTCTATTCAGGAAAAACACAACCACGTCAGTTTCTCAACCCGATGATTGCTGGTTTCAGAGTTCCCAAACTCAATGATAATTTGCCATCTAAACCCTGACTTCCCAGCTTTGGCTTATGTTTACCCTAATATATTGGCCATTGTATCTGTTCCATGGCAGCCTGGGCAGCGTTTTTGTGTGGGTGTGGCATACATTTAATGCATTGGTGGTGTTAGCAAGGAGATAGAATGGAAGAAACAGGCAATAGGTTTGGGTAATTCGTTTTAAGGACCCCTCTTTTAAAATTAGTGACCATTATTATTATTTTAAAATATATAACCTAGCATTTATCCCACTAAACGAAAGGCTCTTCCACTTTTGTGTAACTTTACTTTTAGTGATTTTAGTTACTTTTATCATTTTTTTCTCTATTCCCTCACTCAATAATGTGTGATTCATCTTTCAGATCCAAGGATGTCTGCTGCTCTTCCTAAATATACCAGCAATTCACACTAACATTAATGACATAAAGTCCAACTCCTTCACCAGATTCTTTTTTTGGAGATAAAGAGCAGCAAAACGTTACTTCAAATTTCAGAGACTCTTAAAATAGATAGTGGTCTTTGCAAAATATGACCTTTCAAAAACAGAATTCCACACATTTACCTTAGGTCTTTAACTTCTTGGTAGTTAAGCATTATTAACTAAATTTTCTCATGTCTATTATGCTTTGCCATTAGATCAAGACAGTTAGGGTAAAAGATTATCTCCTATTCATTCTCAATGTCAGCCTATTAAATTTGCATTGGTATTAGTGCTTAATCCTGCATTTACAGGAGAGAGTGTATATACACACTGATTAAAAAAAAAAAA
The DNA here is from genome assembly GCF_007474595.2 of Lynx canadensis. Classification (NCBI taxonomy): domain Eukaryota; kingdom Metazoa; phylum Chordata; class Mammalia; order Carnivora; family Felidae; genus Lynx; species Lynx canadensis. The sequence continues at coordinate 68,295,502 of NC_044306.2, forward strand.
AAACACTTAAATAACTCACTTGCTGTACAAGGACACCACCTCTGATTTATCTCATGCTGGTCAAGTGGGAGTTATTTGAAAGAATTTTGTTTTGATCATCTATATCTGCTACTGCTGCTATATATTATTTTTCACAACTTTCAAGAACTAAAGAGGCTGAGGAATGAACCAAAGCAGAAGGAAATTAATTTCATTCATTTAACAATTACTTTTTAGAATCTGCTAAGTCAGGAACTGTGCTAGGAACTTGACTTACATTATATTATTTGTCCACACAACAGCTAAGTTAGGTTTTGTTATACCCATTTTTAGAATGGGAAATCAAGTCTTGGGATGGCTACACAACTATTTCCACACTGTTTAGAAAATGGTGGAATTAAAATTTGAACCCAAGTCTGTCCATCTCACAAGTCCATGCTTTTTGTACTTTACCAAACTCCTTCGTGCATACAAACAAAACCCATAAACGTAAATTACTTACTCTATATTGATAAACAGTATAGATCTTCATGCAAACCAATTACCTAAAAATGCATTACTGAATATTGTTATATAACTAGCAACTATGGTCTGAGGCACTCAATAAAATGATAAATTTATTAAAGGCTTCAGTCCCGCTGAGTCTGTCTCTGTCACCTTATATAAATAACACAGTCTGCAGTAAAATCTGTAACAGCTTGAAGGTAAAGAGTCTGCATTGACAGATGCCAGGGTTACCACAGGAGCTAAATCTAGGCACATATTTCCACAAGGTAGAGATATCTCTACCCTCTGTCCTCTAAGACAGAAACTAACTTGACTCTTCACCCACCCTTATGTTCTGGAAGAATATATGATTGCAGCTAACTTACTTAAATAACATAGTTTTCCCTCCAAGGTAACTTCCAACTGAAAAGAACCTGTGTTGGCATTTTATAGACTCAATTCCAGCTTAGTTGTTCTCCTCAGTACTGAATACAGATGCATCAATTTTACTTGTTTGCTTTCATAAGCAAACTCTCCTATAAACACCATACTGGTGATAAGATAGTCCTGGAACTATTTTAGCCGTCCTCTGATGCAGGTAGCCAAAGACTCAGATGAGGCACCGGTTCTAGAGAAAGGCTCCTGCAGAAACATACAACGCTGGATTTGAAGGAGGCAGAGAATATTTTCTTCAATAATTTTATATTTCATATGAGAAAACCAAGGCTTAGAGAGGTTAATTGACTTGCCCAAGATTATTGACATTTATGTGGTATAGTTAGTCTGAGGATTCCTTCTACTACATCAAGTGGCCTGAGAGAACTCAGGAAAAGATAGAGCCTAAATTGCAGGAACCAAAAAGGAAAAGTTGGCCAGAGCCAGTTGAGTGAATATAGCTAATCTGATTGACATCTGATTCCACAGGAAGCAAAAATGATTTCCGTTAATACTCCAAAGGAGTTTAATAGTTCACATGAGATTTTTTACTTTTCAGTTTACTTTAATCTATACACAGTCTGCTTTTCATTTTCACTCTCCTTTTGTTTATTTAATAAACTGGACAGTTTTTCTGATTCACAGTTTGCACCCACATTTCTCAAGGATGTGCATTGGTTTCCCTTCTCACAGAGAAAATCAATCTCCTAAGGACTAAAACTGTATCTCTTCTCCCAATAAAAAATCCCAATTGATGCTCTTAAAAGTATGGCATATCAATCTAATGCGAAGAATAGAATGTATGCTGAATCTATTCAAAATTTTTTAAATAAGTAAAGGAAGAAAATTAAATCAATAGCACATATTTTACAAAAATGCTATGGTATTGAAATAGACTAAATCAAGAATTTGTCTATTATTTATTCTCCAGATTCATCTTCCATTTCTTTCCTAAATAAATATTCTGCATAATTGCAAATCATTTTCAATTTAAATGGATATATTCATCTTAACAATTTAAAGATTTTCACTTCAACATATATGTTGATCCTGCATGCTCCATTCCAGTTGTTCCACATTCTTCCAAAATCCATTCCATTTATCCCATTTCTACCTCAACATTTATGTTCATTCCCAAGCCTTATCTGAACCTGAAAGACCAATCATTTCAATTAGCCACAACCGCTACAAATGTTAGTGAGCATAAAAAAAAGACTTCTTTTCTACAGCCTTTCTCAAAGTCTCAAACCTGTGAAACTTCTCAAACTTTTCCGTAGAAACCTGTGTGTGTCCTTCAACATCAGCAGCACTTATCTTTTCTATAATTTAACTGACACTTAGGTAATTGTACCTGAATTCAATAGATGCAGGGAACATAGCCCATAGGTTATACCTCAGCCTTTGACATCATTGACAGCATCTTGGAAAGCATCAATATGGTTATTGCCTTTGGGGTTAACAGTGATATGAGACATCAACAAAGTAAAATGGAGTCAGAAAAGAAAAAGATAGTAAATATCTATTATATTGATATGTATTTGGTAAATAAGGAAACGTTTGTTAAGAGGGATAGAAGGTGTCCCTAGGCCAGAAATCTGATTATCATCCTAGACTCCTCCAACATTAATATCACTATCTGGTTAATCAATTTTGCTTAATATTTCTCAAATCTAAATCCAGAACTCTTGCCCCACTGGTAACTATGTTACTCACTTAATCGCTCAAAAAATATTTATCAAGCATCTACTGTGTGCCAGGCACCATTCTAGGTGCTAGAGATACACAGTGAATAATTAAGAAGAATCACTGTCATATTGGAACTTATGTTCTAATAAAAGGACATAAATAAAAAGTAATAGCAAATTAGAAAATATATTAGAGCGTAATAATTTCTAAGGTGTAAAATAAATCAAATGAGGATAGAATAGTGCCCAAGGACTTCCATTTTAACTGGGATCATTGGTAAGACCTCACTGAGAAAGTACTATTTCAGCAAATCGATGAGGAAGGTGAGGAGCAAGTCAAGCAGATACCTGATAGAAAAGGATCTTACTCCAGGCAAAAGGAACAGGAAGTACAAATGGTCATAACTGGCGACAAGTCTGTCATATTTGAGAAACAGCAAGGAAACCAGTGCAGCCAAAGAGAGGTATTGTGTGTAAGGGATGAAGTCAGAGAGGAAACGGGTGAACAGGTGGATCCAATGAGACCTTGTCTTTCATTCTGAATAAAATAAAGATCCACTGGAAGATTTTGAGCTGAGGAATGATATGATGTGACTGGTATTATTCTCTAAGGAGAACAGACTGTAAAAACGTTCTACATACCGTTGTGATAGATTCAATAATTCAGACAGTCCTCCTGCTGATGACTGGAAAAGCAGGATTAAAAAAAAAATCAGGAAGCACTCTTCCCTCAGGGGCTTACATCTACCTAGAAAGAGACTTCTGAGAGGCTGAGAAACTGAGCACCAGAGGACAAAATCTAGAATTTAGCTTCAGTGAAGGAATGAGAGCTGCTAAACACACAACCTGTAGGTTGGGAAGAGGAAAAAGTACGAATGTATATTAGACTTTCATATGTAAAATATCTATGCTGCAATCTATAGAAGAACCACAAAAGAACAGTAAAAAGATGTGAAACTATAGGGGCGCCTGGGTGGCACAGTCGGTTAAGCGTCCGACTTCAGCCAGGTCACGATCTCGCGGTCCGTGAGTTTGAGCCCCGCGTCGGGCTCTGGGCTGATGGCTCAGAGCCTGGAGCCTGTTTCTGATTCTGTGTCTCCCTCTCTCTCTGCCCCTCCCCCGTTCATGCTCTGTCTCTCTCTGTCCCAAAAATAAATAAACGTTGAAAAAAAAAAATTAAAAAAAAAAAAAAAAAAAAAGATGTGAAACTACCAAGCTGATTAAAGGAGAAAAATGCAATAATAAAAACAGTTTATTCAAAAAGCCAATAAAAGAGAGATAAAGAAACTAAACACGATGGATAAAAAGCAAATGGAAATATGATAAGCCTAAGCCCAAACGTGTTAGTAATTTATATGATGGTAATTATATGTAATGTGGATTAAATATAAATTAATTAAATTCTCCAATTTAAGAACAGAGACTGTCAGACAATATTTTTAAATACAACCTTATGTTGTTCAAGAGCAATACTTCTTAAACATAACAATATAGAGAGGTTGAAGTAAAGAGAGAAATATATATATCATATTTGCTGGTTGTTTATCATCTCTTAATTATTTAAAAAAAAACAAAACCCTTTCTACATTTTGCTGTGTGATCCCAGGCCTGGAATCCTGCAAACCACATTTGTGACAGAAATGCCAGATGGGTTTCTGGTTGTTTTTCCAGGAAGTATCACTAGGGAGAATTTGGAAGGCCAAAAGAAGGGAAAAGGGGCCTACTTCCCTTATTCCTATTTCTATTAACAGTGATCAATGTTAGATGGTTCCAGAAGCGGCAGGCCAAAGCCATCTGCTTCCACTGATTCTCCCAGAAACAGCCTCATCATGGTCTCTCAGTGGTACAAGTAGGATATGGGTAGAGCTAGCTCTGAGTAACAGTTCCATTGGACCACTCCTCCTTGCCTGGAGGGTCACTTTTTTTTCCCAAGGTTTTTGTTTGTTTGTTTGTTTGTTTGTTTGTTTTCCCTCAAGACCTTAGTACTAACTCTACAGGGACTTTCTTTTCACTTCAACTTTTTAAAAAAATTTTTAAATGTTTTTTTTTTAATTTATTTTTGAGGGAAAGAGAGACAGAGTGTGAGCAGGAGAGGGGCAGAGAGAGAAGGTGACAGAATCTGAAGCAGGCCTCAGGCTCTGAGCTGTCAGCACAGAACGTGCTGCAGGGCTTGAACCTGTGAACCACGAGATCATGACCTGAGCTGAAGTCAGATGCTTAACCCACCGAGTCACCCAGGAGCCCCTCACTTCACCTTTTTGTTTGTTTGTTTCCCCAGGCTAGGAAAGTAGCTGCTCCCTATAGTTATTATCTCTGGGTGAACTCAATATTCCTGTTTTGCCCTTTAACCCTTCAAATCTATATAACGAATTGCCTTAATAAATCTCTTGTTGAGTTTTTGAATTTTTTTCTTCCACTCTGAAAAACTGGTACACCATAAAAACCCTAATCAAAGCAAAGTTGGTATGGTTGTATTAATTACAGATGAGGTATGCTGAAGTGAAAAAGCCATATTAGAAACAGGCATATTTTATAATGGTAATGCACTGGTAAAATCTTATAATTCTAAGTCTATGTAGCTAATAACGTGTCTTCAAAATTTATAAAGTCAAACAGAACTAAGGAAAGAACTAGATAAACTCATAATTACAGCAGTATTTGTAACAAACCTCTCTCAGAAACTAATAGCATAATCTGACGAAAAAAATTAAAGATTAAGATTAATTGAGCAACACAAAATCAGAGTGGTGGGGAGGAGGGAAGGACGGTGGAAGAAGGGAGTTAGAATCCTTTAAAATATTTAGGTAGGAGATGGTCAAGGAAAGGATTAGAGTTATAGCTAAATGGAGATGCACAGAAGTGGCTGGAGTCTGGGTATATTTTGAAGGCTGAGCCAACAAGATTTCCCAGCATTGGCTGTAGGCTATGAGAGGAAGAAAGGGTTAAAGATGAAAACAAAAACAAAAACAAAAGAAAGGGTCAGAGATGATACCTACACAAATGAAAGAAGGGAATTTCTAAGGAGAAGACTTCATAATAGTCAATTGGATAGGATGGGGAGTTCGGTTTGCTCATTTAAGTTTAAAATGCCTTTTATTTCTATATCTGTGACTTTTCCATTTCTAAATCATTTATTCATGTCACTGAAAAGGGATAAACTAATATCATCCCTGTGTTTGCCACTGTTGTTCCACTTATCATATTTTTTATTGCAATTATTTATTTTTTGCATTTCTCCCACTACCCCAAAAATGCCTCCAGGGAAAGTAGCAAAACCTGTATGTACACTTGATACAAATGTGTGTCTGATAGATTGCTTAGTGCTAATAAAATCCTATTAAATAAATTATCTTTTTTTTTTTTAATTTTTTTTTTCAACGTTTATTTATTTTTGGGACAGAGAGAGACAGAGCATGAACGGGGGAGGGGCAGAGAGAGAGGGAGACACAGAATCGGAAACAGGCTCCAGGCTCTGAGCCATCAGCCCAGAGCCCGACGCGGGGCTCGAACTCACGGACCGCGAGATCGTGACCTGGCTGAAGTCGGACGCTTAACCGACTGCGCCACCCAGGCGCCCCTAAATAAATTATCTTAATATTAAGGTATAAAAACAATAACTGTGAGGACACCTGGTTCCCCAAAGATTGAAAAGCATTGCTTTAAAAATCTCTTTGTGTATTTCCTGGAAACTTAGCTTTTAAGGTATAAAGCTATCATATAACAATTGGAAAAACAATTAAGAGGAAAACAATCCTCAAGATTTTTCAGTATGATCACACTGAAAGGCTAGTATATGCACATTAGCTCTGGACTGAATAGATCTTGTACTAACAGTACCACTCCATATGTGGATCCCTAGTAATTTCTACTAAAAACATGCAATAAAACATTCCTCACTTCCTTTGGTTGTAGCAATGTGCAATTTTTTTTATTCGCAAGGATATGAAAATAAATAAGCTAATGATGAGTAACGTTGTCAGGAGTTTTTCTCCTACAGAGAAATAAAGGATCTCCTTGTCCACTGGAGTTCAAAAAATAAAGCTTACTCTCTGGACACAGTTGGTTTTCAATGTTCCTGTGGTATAGCACTTCAGTGAGCATGCCACATTGTCATTTCAAGTCACAGCTGACTTGTCTTTCTGGCTACTGCTTCAAATCTTCCCACCTAACCATAAACCCACTTCATCTTACCTAGGATTAGGTTTGCCAGACAGATCTCATCTAGCTGGCCAGTATTTCTCCAACTCAGAGAAGCCGGAGTTACCTACTTGCTTAGATGTGAAAAAAGATAAATTTCAAAACAAACAAACAGGCAGCAGTAGACCCTGAAGGAAGGGGGCCTATGCATCTGAGTCCTAAGTTTGGGAGAAATCATGAAATTTAACTTTTTTTTTTTTTCAGAAATTAAGATGACTTTCGAAACTGGTACATTAATTTTTCTATCAAATTCCTAACTCTAGTAATGTACACGAATGGGTAAAAAGTAATAAGTTTTATCCAGAAATTAGACATAAGCCTCCTGTCCTTGAACACATATCTAGCTATGCTTCATAACTATTTTGCACTTTTAACATATATAATTTTAAAAGCAAATGAATGGCCTATATCAGGATAATTACTATATGCTTTTTGTTACGTTCGCCACTTCAGGCAAGAATTCTACATCTGGCAGAGATGTTTGCTCCTTGTTTGCTTTTTATCAGGCATCTCCAAAATCCAACACTCTTTTGATGTTGGTGTTTAGTTTTGTGTTAGAAAGCTCAATGGGAGGGAGAGAAAGAGGCAAGATGAGCTCTAATTGAAGAAATCCATCCCGCAAGAATCTATAACAAGAAGAAAAACAGGTGTGTTGCTAAGCAAAGTATTTTTTTTCCTGCCCTATCCATGCCCTTTTCAAACATCTCATTTATGAGTCCAAAGCAGCTGTCACTGCACTATTTGGTAAGCCAGAGCTCACCTATTTATTCTCATGCTGCTCCTTAGAGGTCTCTAAGTGGTAGATTTTTTTTTCTCCTTAACATACAAGAAGCATATTACTGATATATAACGCATGTTAATTGGCAAGTAAAGATCTTAAATTTTATACACAAATTATTTCAGCAATACACACTTATTCAAAGAATAGATGTTTAGTAAACGATATAAGATCACTGAAAGAAGGGGAGGATACAGGCTTTAACCATAAAGATAGTACAAAGGCAAGAAGGATGGGAGTCGAAATTTATTAATGTCTGCCCTAATGAACCTTGAAAGGAAACTGGAGGAGGAGACACGGGGAAGTAAGGATCAAGAAATAGAGGCTGGCACTCAGCATCCCTCTATGTGGACCAAGAATTCTCTGTGCTCACATAAGCGTGGATCACATTTCCCCTTAATTTGTTTTCTAATCTTACCCTTCAAGATATTTTTAACAATTGCCTACAATAAATTATTTGGCCACTATCAATTTTCTGCATCAAGGCAATCACATATTATAAAATGAATGGTAGAAATAAAATTTTAAATTACACCTAGATGTTTTGGATATGCTGTATTTATCAATATTCATATTCCATTAGGAACAGTGGTACAAACATATTAAAAGGATTCTAAACCCCAAAGTTCCTGTCAGTTCTAGTTTTTAGTCAAAGGCAATACTTATTAGAATTACTATATATATATATATATATATATATATATATATTTACCAATCATTTTAAACCTATAAAAAAAAAGATCTCGGTCACTGAACCCAAAATTGACTTGCTTGTGTTCTGAATTAAACATTTCAGTCAAGTTATACAAGGCCTGTTAAAGCAATACTCGATCAGAACTGTCATTTTATTATGCCAAATACACCAAAGATCTATAGGTCAGTCAAGGGACTGTTTGCCTTATATTTTCTGAAGAGGTGAAACCTTTTAAGTGAATCCTACACTTAATCATCCCGAAATCTCAAGCTGTATCTGCTGATCCCTATTTCGATTTAAAATAAAATTCATTTTCTGGTGTTCTCTGTGAGTTTGCTTCAGGCTTGACTTAGAGATTTATGAATAGCATTCACTGTTTGCCGACCACTTCAGTGTTTCTAATCCCTGTGGGTGCTTTCCACAAGGCTGCAGGTGTATTGGGAAGTGGGGAGGAGTGTGGATAGTAGAATGATTTCATGCAGCAAAGCACAGCACCCTCGCACTGGAAGCCAAAACAAATGTTGTAAGAACGAGGTAACCTCCTGGATTCAAGCAGCACATCTGATGTGAGAATACAATGATGTCTGAAACATGCCATTTCCAATATCCCTGCTGTATCCTACTTCTGGAGAAAGTGCCCGTATCTAGAAGTGAGGAAATTTGAGGGTGAGTCCTTTTATTTATGGATTTATCTCAGCCAACGTTCAATCTGACTTTTGCTGAAAGTGAATCGTTTCCTCAGTTGGAACTTAGTGTCCAGAAATAGAGAATGATGGCAGTGTTCCCCTCCCAAAGTTTTTGAATATTTATTACATTAAGAGAAGTGGGGGAAGCCTGTAGCCTTGGAAGGAAATAGGGCTGTGCCAACAGCACAGAAGACTGACTGCCTAAAACACCCGACAGGAATAAGCTACCTCTCAATCCCCTGAAATTTAATGCTCTCTGAGATTTTCAATAATGGTGATAATGCCTTCCTTCTCTAAAACTTCTCCTGCCTTGGATTCTGGGACTGAATCTTCCCTGGTACCTTTTCTGCCATTTTAGTCATGGTTCTCTCACAGGCTCCAACTGTTCACCCCCTAGGTAAATGTTCCCCAAAGTATTGTCCATTTACAAAGGAATCCCTAAGTATCAGTCAGAATCCTTGGAAAGAGTATGGGAAGCTATATTTTCCCTTGCTCCCTAAGTGGGGTTTTTATATACAGGAAAGAATCTCTTCAGAGTTCTTGCCCTTCCATGTCTCCTCTCTCTCCACTCACTTCTCAGACAATTACATGCATGATGTCTTCTTCCAACTGCCACTTACATATTTATGGATCATAAATTTCTTTCTCCAATCTGTAATATTCTCCTGCTCTCTGGGTCCACTTTATCAAAATTTTGCTATATATCTCCACTTACATGTCCCATAGAAATTATAATTTCTCAACACACACACACAATCTGTTCATATTTCACAATTCTTATCACGGATGCTGGCAGTGATATCTACCCATTTTTCCCATTCATACCCAGGAGTAAATCTAGACACTTCTTCACTACATTTAATTATGTATCAAGTTCAAGTTAATTTCTCTTGTAACCATCTGTACATGGTTCTGTATTCAACTTCAGAACTTCATGGATTCATTTGGATTTGTAAAGTATCTTTGTAACTAGTCCCCCCCCCCACCCTTCTATAAGAGACATCACAATATAGTAGCAAAAGAAGTTGTCACTTCCTCTTTGTAGGACCTTGGGTACATGATTTCATTTTCCTCCTTCTAGGGTAATAACTATTAAAACAGTCAAACAGGTAGAACACCTGTCACAAGACCTAGAAAGAATAAACATGTAATAGTTGCTACTTTGACTCCTTCAAAGCAGGGAAGACTTCAGAGTGCCTCCAAACGATTCTTCAAAACTGCAAACCTTACTACACACAATCCATAGATGGTCATGGGATTCATCTCCTTATAAGCTTCCAGTGACTATTCAGAAAAAGCTAAAAATCATGTGTGTGGCATTCAAGGCCCTTCATTTTCTACTCTTCCTGCCATTCTTTACTCAGGCTTCCATGGCTTGTCTTGGCACCAATTATTTCTTGAATGTCATCACTAATTTAGGAATTAGTTTAATCAAGCAAACTAAATTTACTTGTGCATGGTAAAAATTATCTCTGCTGCCCCCTGCCAGCCGCCAAAGAGAAGAGCTAGTGCTGGCTCATATCCGAAGGGATACATCTTTGTAATTAATCCCAAGTAATGATCTGCTTTGTATAAAAATATATTTGAACATCCAGAGCTGGTGTTACACATAATTTTCAAAGTGGCATGAGCTGAATAGCAGGGTGAATTTACAGCCAGGCTTTCAACGCCACTTAGCACCCTTCTAATGACGAAATACCGTCACCTGTGCCTCAGCCTTCCTCAGAGTTCTGTCTATTCATTTCACTCAGATCAGGACTTAGGAAAAAAAAAATCCAGTTTTCTTTACAGTGCACCCCCAGTGCCTATTCACTTAAAGGCTAGCCCTAGGATAGACAAGAGTGTTCATTTTGAAAGGTTCTGTCTTTGGAGTTTGTTTCCAGAGGAGCTCTTGAAAGCCTTTTGTAGCTAAAGAGACTACTGTTCAAAGAGAAGTATCAAAAGCCAGGCAAGCCCACAGACTTCTCATTCCCAAGGCTATCGGGGGATTATAACCTACAGGACAAATTTGTTGACCCTCGTACAACAAATTATATATAACCTTTATCATTCTAAGGTCCAAAAAGGTAGGCTAATATACAAAACAAGCAGAGCCAATTTTGTTTGCCTATAACATTTTAGTTTGTCTTTTTAAAATACCCCTGCTCATTTATTTGAATTTATGGTGGCACCAGATGGGACTAAATATATACTTCACATACAAACAGCATGGAATTTATTGTATTAAAAAGAATTCTAGATTTTCCCTGGGAGAGATTCTGACCACACAAAAGTGTATTTTTTATTCTGGTGTTGTGAACATAAATGTATAAGCGATCCATAATCTATTGATAATAAATGGATACAATAATCCATCTTTCACAGTCAAATATAAAGGTCACATGTTTTCTTCCTATGATATCAGTATAGCAAAACGCTTAGTTTCATTGCTCAAGCCGCAATGTAGTATTTCTAGATATTAACCTCTGCAATTTACATTCCTCATCCTCCCACATTCACCCCCATTCTCCCATTAAATCTACTAGGCTACTTCCTGCTTATTTCCTCAAAGGAAGAATATGAGGAGCAGAAATCAGGGAAAGGGGAAATAGTAATATTCTTCTATGTTGTGTGTTTGAAATAACAAATTCCTTAGAGGAATAAGAAAGCAAAGGCAATGTATTTTTTTAGGGGGGGGGGCATATATATATTTTTTAAAGATTCTGTAGGCAAGAAGTGGAGAGAGACAGGAAGGGAAAGAGAGACAGAGGAGGGATGAATGACAATAAGATAAACATGGGTCACAGTTTCTGAAAACTGCTTCTCCAGGAAGACAGCCTTCCTGGAAATTAGCATATGAGACCCAAGAACAAAGAAAGCCAGTGTGTGTTCCCTGGGAAGAATCCTCACAAGGACGCATGGTTGGGCAATCTGGGTATCTGGGTAATGGGTATCTGGGTAGACAGAGTCTGTGTCACTAACAAGGCATGAAAATAGTAGAATGATTCTTGTGTCACCAAGTAGGGCCCAGAAGAAGCAAAGTTGCCCAAGGGATAGACAGGCCCAAGGGACAGACAGACACATCCAAGGGACAAGTCAGCATGATCTTCAGAAATCAAAGATCAAGGGGCACCTGGGTGGCTCAATCGGTTAAGCATCCAACTTTGGCTCAGATCATGATCTCCTAGCTAGTGAGTTCAAGCCCCGTGCTGACAGCCCAGAGCTTGGAGCCTTCTTAGGATTCTGTGTCTCCCCCCTCTCTGCCCCTTTTCTGTTCTCACTCTGTCTCTCTCTCTGAAATAAATAAACATTTAAAAATTAAAAAATAAATAAATAAAAGGAATCAAAGATCAAGGTTCAAATGGGACAGCTGACATCTCACTAGATTTTTGTATTGGCAGGCAACACCCACTTTTCACCCACCCAATCTCAAGGACTTCTGTTAAGTAGCTATCATTTAGTTCCCAGAATTTAGATAGCTGTCCTGGATGGAAGACTCTGAAATTGGCCAAGACTAAGTTTTTCCCACTTCAGGGAAGTGAGTATTTAAAATAAAAATCAGGCTAAATTGGGGGGGGGGGTGGAATGTGGACCTATTTTTTATAAATATGAATTTTCAACCCTTATGATTCATTATCAATTGTCCATTCATTTAAATCTATTTAATACTCTCATTCTTCATCAGAACTCATCATCATTAGGGTCCCTGTGTACATTATTTGTCATTATGGCCCAAATACTTGTTGATCATATACGTTGTGTCAGACATTGAGGTTATGTTGAATTTGAATACATGACAGGCAAATTTTATGCAATTAAACGTGATTCTAATTTTTTAGGAGATTTAGGGAGAGAGTAAGATAGCTAACAACATTCTTGCAGAAATCTCTCAGTCTGCAATATTTTCTACTGAGTATCAGAAGAAAGAACATATAGCCAGCTTGAATTGCCTCAGAAGGCTGAAATGATGAATATATGAAGCAAATATAATCAGCATTGCCACAGCTCATAAAACTGTGAGAAAGGATTCATGGGACCCGACTAATTGATCCAATTTTCACATACATGTATTTTTTTGAGTTTTTAAAAATGCTAGAAGTGTATCAAAGTTTGAACCACTTATTAAGCAACCAAAAATAAAATACTTAAGTTCAACTTCAGAACTGATAATTAGAATAATACTCTAACTTAGATCCCACTGCTGCTCTCTATCTCAATATTCTTAGATACTTCAAGATGTTCAACGTGTTAAGAATGAACAAAAAGCTTAGGTAGGCTGGCACAGTTTTCAAGGAAGACTCACAAAGGCTGCCTTCTCTTTTTAGCTTCAGACTCTTTTCTTCCACAAGGGGGAAAAAAGATCTATTTGACACATTTCTCAAGGATTCTTTTATTCTGTCACTTTTCAAGCAGAGAGTAAAAAACACCTTTCCTCTTCCCCTACTAATATATTTTGTGATTTTCCCATCAGCCCAGCAACTCTGAAAATCTGCTGAAAGTTGCGTTAGTGCACCCACCTAGGAAAGTACATTTTTCTCCTAAAAGGGAAAAAAGTTCATTCTACTGTTAAAACATATACCTTATACACACACACACACACACACACACACACACACACACACACCCCTTTGATAAAGAACTTACAAGAACAAGTATTTTAACATGTATGGATATAAAGAAGAATAATTCAAGAGCTCTTGGGATGTGAAAACACAAAAGGAAAGACTGTATACCAAATTATATGTTTCAATAGATATTTGTACAATATCAAAAAGCATGAAAATCAAAATTTTTAAGCGAGATCATCATATTCACCAAATGATATATCCAAACTGTGAAGATATTTAAGGCTCAGAGTTAGAAGCAGTTTAGTTAACATCATAGGAAAATGGCTTAAAAAGTATACTAGCATAAAGAACAAAATGTGATGCTCTGGTGAAATATTAACAGGAACATATTAATAGTCTTATAACATATGGGTTTCTTTCTGGTACAAAGCAATTAGCAAAGAGTGGGGAAGGAGAGTGTAAAGCAGAAGTAATAAAAACTCAGAAGTTTGCTGCAAAGGAGAAAATATTTTTAAACTCATTGCTAAAAGCACACTGTGAATTTTAAAAGAATCTGAAAGATCAAACCACCCTATATGTAGATCTTTAAAGCCCATGTCTTAGAGGAACACTAGATTCCTTGAGCTATCTCAAAAGCCCTACCCTTTCATTGTTGTTTTATTTTACATAAATTTAGAATAGATATTCCAATAATGAACAAAATGTGAGGAAGTGTAAATAAGAGATTTTATAAAATATGGAATATTTTTTAAAACATTAAAATAATTTCCAATGGCTCAGCTTTCTTTACCTTTTTGTTCCTCTCCAATACACATAGCCTTTTTGCAATATACAGTTCTGAAAATATTATTTTCACTCACACAGCCTATTGATGTTACAAAATAAAAAAAAAAATAATAATAAATAAAAAAAAAACCTTTAATCCACTCTTTTTTTTTTTTTCAACGTTTATTTATTTTTTGGACAGAGAGAGACAGAGCATGAACGGGGGAGGGGCAGAGAGAGAGAGGGAGACACAGAATCGGAAATAGGCTCCAGGCTCTGAGCCATCAGCCCAGAGCCTGACGCGGGGCTCGAACTCACGGACCGCGAGATCGTGACCTGGCTGAAGTCGGACGCTTAACCGACTGCGCCACCCAGGCGCCCCAATCCACTCTAACTTTTTAAGTAAATTATTCACAGGTTTCAATACGTTCAATTATTATCTGCCACGCTGCTCGGTTGCGATGCAAGATGAAAGCATTACTCAGAGTCCAAATGGTTTAGAACAATGAGAGGCCTGGGCACCGCACCGAGAAGCTGGGTAGCTCTCTCATATTTATTGGGGAGAGAACAATAGTAGGTGGAAATGAAAGCAGAAAGAGAAGTTAATAAATCACGTGAGGCATACCATGACTCTGATCATGTGACCGCTTTCGCATTGACATGAGCCAACTCGGGAAGAATGCACAGGGCGAAGTAAGGGTTGAGGGTGGGCTCAACATTCCTTAGTAGTAACCTAAGCATTTCATCTTGGGAGGAAAAACATTTCTTCCGTGTTCAGCTATGCTGTGTTCAGCGTGTCTTGTTTTTCCCTTGGCTGAGCAGCTACTGTGTTCAGTGGTGTGCGGTGTTCAGCACGGCCTGCTCTTGCCCTATTTTCTCTCCTGTCCTCCGTGTTCCCCCAATTATCCTTACACATTGTGTTTCAATTGCATGACTAATTATAACTGAGCCACGATGAGAACATAGTGAGCCAAGAAGTCAAGTAGTTCTGGTAACAATTATAATCCATTCCATCAAAATAAGAAATATCATTGATCCTCCTTCCTCAGAAGCTATACAAATTGAACACTAAAAAATTAACAAATCAACATCTACCACTTTTACTCCACAAGTGATTATTTACTCATAATCTACCAAGGTCTCGTGGTTTAGACTTATGATAAGAAAAATATAACCCCTTCAAAACTTCCCAAATTTCATAGTGCAAGTAATTTTGAAGTCTTCTTATTAATCAAACCACAAGAAAAGAAAAACTCAAAACAAAAACAAAGATAACTAAATAATCTGACTATATCATTAATAAAAATACATATGTAGTTATTTCCAAATACCTATTGGCATATTAAAATGATTGTCAAAAGTTTTTTTACAGCTTCATTTTGAGATTTTTTTTTCATGCAGCTTACCATTCGAGTCACCTTGGTTAGTTATATATAATATATAAATTGTATTCTTTTCACTGGATTGAAAAAATCTGCAAAGAATCCAGTTGACTTGAAACTCTAAAGTGTTAATTTTTCTCAGCTTGACAAGTAAACATAAAATTCTTCTCTTGGTGCCTTTTGAATTTTTTGATAGAAAATAAAACATAAAAACAATTACATGTTGCTCTAGGCAATTCTGAATCAGTTCAGTTGTTTTATCCAGACCTGAAAATCTCCAGAACCCAAGATGAGTAGTCTATATCTAGATGACAAAGTTAAATACAAATGTTTAAAAAGAGGCAGTCTATTGAGAGATGATAACAAGCTACTGATATTGATCTATGCCTTAGATCTTAATAGTTACAAACTAATTGCTGTAGTACTTCATCATGACGTACAGGTGTTCTGAGAACCCTTTTTCAAGTAGAAATTCTAAAATTTAATTCCTCATAATATATTACAACAAACATCTCAAGACAAGTTCTCCATTCAATTTACATTTTATTTCATAAGTAATGGAACTTCCATTGATCACATAAAAGCAAATCTAGCTAGGTGAATGAGCAATAATATTGTACGCCTGGAGCTACAACAGCTACAATTCACCCAATTTCCCAAACCAGATAAGAATTTTCTCATATTTATAGCTATCCCTGAGCCTGTGTATCCCTAATCCTCACATATAAACTATCCATAAGTCCTATTGATTCCACCATCCTAACGACACTCCAATCCATCCATTTTTCTCTATTTCCACTGCCATTGCTTTATTTTAGTCCCACATCACCTTTTGCTTAGAATACTGCAATTGTGTGGTCTCCATGCCTCCAATTTCCACTCTTCGTGATATTGGTCAGTGATATTGGTCACTCTTCTGATTTTAGTCAGAGTGGGTTTTGTCTGACCCCTGGTCTCTCCTTCAGTTTTTCTCCACTGCCTACAGTATCCACACCCCCAGAATAGAATACAAAGCATCTATGGTCTGACTGGTCTTCTTAGCTTTATTCTCCCCAAAGCCCTCTCATCTAATATTCCATATTTTAAAAACTACCACAAGCTACGTGAACGTACCAAAATACTTCATGCTTCCAAGTTTATATTGCATTTTTTGCCTGTAGAATTCTTCCCTCTCTGCTCCATTTTATTCACAGCCATCTACCTGGGAATAAATTTACTCACAACTGCTCAGGTAATCCAGAGTAGAAGTGATCATCCATTCCTCGTAATGCTCACTGTGTCCTGCACATACGGCCCCCACTGCTCCAAGAATTCTGTACTGCATACTAACATGCTTTACCTCCATCAGTTCTTTGAGGATGGAGACTATGTCATACTCATCTTTGTACTTTACGCGTCTAGTACGGTGCCTGTATCACAGCACTGACTTCATGTTTATTGAATGAGGCACTGAATCTGTAACACAAAAGTTTATTCTGTCTTTCTGAGGTGAGATCTTTGTCAGATTACGTCCTGAAATATCTCTCAGAACTACAGATTAGTTTAATAAAGAGTGATACTGGCAGTCCGTGAGCTGCCTTTTTTTTTTTTTTTTTTTTTTTTTGAGCAGATATCACTACCAAGCTAAACCACATAGCAGAGTCACAAAGTGAATGATGTTTAACAAGGTTTTCCCATTTGTCTTTTGGAGGCCTGTGCACAAATAGTACAAAGAAAAGTACTTATTTTTCTGGTGTCATTGACGACTTCAATTCTATGCTACTTGAATTAAAATATCCTCTGCCTCATGCTACCTACTTCCGAGTAATTAAGCATCATGGTATTTTCCTGAAGGCTTAAAATAAGGCAAAGAGTACTATGCATTCTAGAAAGGGATCAGGAAATCTGTGTTCCACTATTAGCTTTTTCTCATGTAAATGTTGCTATTTTGTCATCTGGCAACCTAAAAAGTACTATGGAGAAAAAACTGACAGGATACCTTTAAGAGCTTTAGAAAACATTTAAAAAATATTATTGAAGGTCACCAATAAAAGATTGTTTACATGGAAAAATATATTCTCACATGTGAAACTTCATAAAAATATCATCATCCCTAATTTACCTATAAATGTCTTACATTGCCAAACTCTCATAGAACTTTTTGTGGAATCTGAAAAGTTGCTCCTAAAATTCATATCAAATAGATTAAGAGTCAAGAACATCTAAGACAACTGAATTGAGAAGTTTTGAAAAATTTGCCTCACCAGATATCAAGACTAAATATAAAGCCATTTGTAATTATGACATTTGGTGGTGATGCTAAGGTGATCAACAAAAAGATCAACAGAACAGAATATAGGGCCCAGAAACAGTCCTACGCATATTTGGACACTCAATATACGATAGACATGGCGTTGAAAGTCAGCCAAGGAAGGATGGACTATTCAGTTGATGCTATTAGGACAATGGTTATGTGAACACATGAGAAAATTAGATGCACACCTCATACCATAAATAAATTAATAATAGGTACTTCAAAATCTTAAAAGCAGAAATTTTAATACACCTAGATGAAAATACACACAAATATATTTATGGCTTCTGATCAGGGAAGATTTTTTTTTTCAGGGAAGATTTTCTAAAATGAGAAAAAAAAGGACAAAACAAAGAAAAAGAGTAAGAATTTTATCTACATTAAAAAGACGCCATAAACAATGACTTCTTGAAATGCCTCTAGTAAAAAAATAAATATGAATATGCACAGTGAGGTCAGTATATGTGTACTCACTGAAGTATTGTTTATAACAGTGTGTTTCCATAGATGCGCTAAAGCCAAGAACAATATAATAGGAGTCAAGGCACTGAGCCACTGAAACCTACATGGCTCTGCCATCGTTAGACACTCACCACTCATCCCATCAGGCCGTTAAAAGAAGAAATGAAGATGCCTGTAGGGAGGGTTTCATTGAAGAGGGAGCTTCCAGGTAGTGAGTAGAAGATACTCTTGGCGTGGTCTTCAAAACAAGAGAACTACTAGCAGAACTTGACATGTGTTCTCTGGAATTTGAAGGACATGCGGACTGGTGTGTGATGTACACATGAGGAGTTTAAGTGGAAGTGGCTGCTTATAGCAACTGCATGAGAGAAAGCTTTGCTGGTAACTGCCTGAAAAATCTGGGGAGGCAGTCCTGAATATGTGTACTTATAGGTATTCTGGAATAAATTGTGTCCCTTCCAAATTCACATGTTGAAGTTCTAACCCGTAGTACTTCAGAATGCTACCAGACTAGAAAATCGGGTCTTTAAAGAAGTAAATGAGGTCAGTATGAAATATGACTGGTGTCTTTATAATAAGAGGAAATTTAGACATAAACACAGAGGGAAGATCATGTGAAGACACAGGAAGAAGTTGGCCATCTACAAGCTGAGGAGAGAGGCCCCAGGAGAAACCAACCTGGCCAGTACCCTGTTCTCAGTCTTCCAGCCTCCAGACGTGTGAAAAACTTCTGTTGCTAAACCACCCAGCTTTTGGCGCTTTGTGATTGCAGCCCCAGCAAACTAATACACTAATCGTACAGATGCAGACCCTATGGACGTAAGCTGATTTTGATTTATCTTCCTCATAGAGACCCCTCCCTAGAGGACTATCTAGATGGGAAAGATACCAGGGAGGAGGGGAGGAAGGAAAGTAGGGAGTTATAAGGATCAAGAAAATTAAGTCTGGAGTACTCTAGCTGTGTGGAATTTTCTAACAATCCACAAAAGGATCCTACAAGAGAAGAAGTAAGATTACCATCTGCCATGCCCAGGGAGTATCAGTGCTAGACTATAACTGTACAAATGGAATGAAACTGTTTCTGCCCTCTTAACTCTCCTTCCTCCCCTAAGTTCCTGACTCTAGGGTAGGGATAGAGGTGAAATTAGCAGAATGAGAAGCAAGTGGAAAAAAAGTAGAGAAGTCATCCACACCATTCTTTCTCATTACAGGTTGCCCAGCTGAAGTGAACCTAATATGAGAAATGGAAGTGCTTTAAATTTGATGAAGATTAGAGATGGGATAATAGAGTGGGCTGGATTTTCTGTAGCCATCAGAAGAAAGTGATGGGAAACACTAGGAAAACAGTCCACAGGTGAATCCAGTAGTGGGAAAATACACCATACTTGAGAGAGTGAGCTTAATGAGGAATGGTAAGAAAGACTGGAGATACTTCCTACTGAAACTGAGCAAATATTTAGCTCTAATAAATTAGTTACAACAAGCTAAATACCAGAAGTAATACAAATGACCAATATAAGAGATTTGCTATATAATGATTCAAGCCAACATCCTTTCTAGCTCACAGAACTACTGCATTGACCATTTTACCTCCAAATTCTTCTCGTAAGTCACACAGTTCTTCATTCTTTATTCACTCACTCACTCAATAGTTTTTGAGCATGTCCTATGTGTCAAGCACTGTGTTAGGCTTTGGAAATGCAATGGTGCACACACCACATGCCCTCCTTGACTTCAGAACATTACGGTAAAATGCAATTACTTTTATTACTTCACAAGCCTTGATGCAGCAGATAAAATAAGTCACTTGCTGAAGCCTCTGAGACAGCAGGGAAGGTACACAGGCCACCCTCAAATCCAGGATTGATGAACTCAAATCCTGCTTTCTTTCCTCTATTAAACTTTGATTCTCATTCACTTTGATAAATTATTAAACCTGAATATTAGTAGTGCCTTCCTACACACTAGTATAAAGGCTGAAGAAGAGCCTGTTCTGCGCCATGATCTATTTTTGTGTATGCAGGTATATAAATTCTTACAAAGAATGCTTTCTTCATCTATACAATAGGCTCTTTAGAGTAAATAATTGCTAAGCCTTCCTCAAATTCTATTTTTTAAGTTCTAAAATTTATATTTTACAAGTTTATAATATCTGACAAATGGATGCAAATATTAACAATAAAAATTTAACTTTGAAGATATTGTTATTAAGGTCACAAATTTCATTAGAACTGAGACAGGGAGACATCACTAAAGTTACTATTTATAACATTATATTATACAAATATAATATTATAATATTAATATTATTATAATATAACATATATTATACAAATATAATATATTATACAAATATATGCAGGGGCGCCTGGGTGGCTCAGTTGGTTAAGCATCCAATTCTTAATTCCGGCTCAGGCCATGATCTCATGGTTTGTGAGTTTGAGCCCCACATGGACCTCTGTGCTGACAGAATAGAGACTTCTTGGGATTCTCTCTCTCTCTCCCTCTCTCTCTGCCCCTCCCCTGCTCACATTCTCTCTCTCTAAAAATAAATAAACATTAAAATAAAATAAAATAAAATAAAATAAAATAAAATAAAATGAGAATGCAATTTATATCAGGTTAAAATTTGGAACAAATATAAAGATATATTATTATTTTATTATAGCCCATTAAAAACTGAAATTACATTAACTCCATTATTCTAGGGCTGTTAATATTAAGGTGATATTTTGTCATTAGCCAGAATCATTTTGGTGATTATTGCTGCCATTGCAAATATTCTTTTAAAACTCTAAATTTCTGTAATTATTACAGCTATTACTATGATTATGATTATAAGTCCTTTTCATGGGATAAATTGAAGATCTTGGCTACCAAAGAAGAAAATTTTCAACTGTTTTTACATCAATTCATTGTTATTCTCTGAAGCTTGTAGAAGGGACACATTAAGTTCTCATTGGAAGGTCTTAGAATGGATGATGATACTTTTGCTCCCTTGATAACCTAAACATGTTAAAGAAACAAAACAAAAATCTAATTATCTATGGAGCTTTTCCTTTTTTTTTCAACTCACCAGCCCCCTTCCTACCCCACTTTTAATAAAGTCAATGGCACAAGGTAATGGCTATTTAATAAATAACTGTTAGGGCACCTGGGTGGTTCAGTCTGTTAAGCATCCATCTTCAGCTCAGGTCATGATCTCGTGGTTTGTGAGTGCGAGCCCTGCGTCAGGCTCTGTGCTGACAGCTTGGAGCCTGGAACTTGCTTCGGATTCTGTCTCTCTGTCTCTCTGTCTGTCTCTCTTTCTCTCTCTCTCTGTCCCTCCTCTGCTCACACTCTGTCTCTGTCTTTGAAAGATAAATATTAAAAAATAAATAAATAAAAATAAAAAAATTAAATAACTGAAGATATTAGTAAACAGGCACACAGAAAGAATATATAATCTAGGGAACAGTAACTAGTTCATCACTTAATTTAGTAACAATGGTTTAGGAACATTCATTCAGCCTTTCTATTTCTCATTCATTTATCAATCCTTAGTTCATTCAACAGTATTTACTCATTATCAGACAGTGTGCTTAGCCATGGAAATATAGAGAAAAATAAAGTTTTTTCTTGGCTTAAGAAGATTATTCTTAAAACAGAAAAATCTAAAAGCATAATGTTGTGATTGCTATAATATATCATTTCTGAAAGTAAATGTTACTATTACCACTTCTGTGAGTATGAAGACATTTAGGACAAACAAAAGAGGAGATAAATGAGATTGCTCTTAGTAGATGAGGAGAATTTTCTTTTTACAATTTTGTTTTTAATGTTTATTTATTATTTTTGAGAGAGAAACAGAGTACCAGCGGGCAGGGGCAGACAGAGGGGGAGACAGAATATGAAGCAGGCTCCAGGCTCTGAGATGTCAGCACAAAGTCTGACGCGGGGCTTGAACTCACAAACTGTGTGAGATCATGACCTGAGCCAAAGTCAGACGCTTAACCAACTGAGCCACCCAGGCACCCCGAGGAGAATTTTCTCCATAAGGAAAGCAAAGGAGAAAATTCTGGACAGAGGAAGAGAGGTTGCAAAGACATGGTATTGTCCAATAAAAATGGTTCAAAAATGAAAATTTAAGCTTAACTGAAACTTACTTGGGATCTGATATATTAGTCTGTTTCAGCTGTCATAGCAACATATCACAGACTGGGTGGATTATGTTACAGAAATTTATTTTTTCACAGCTGTAGACGCTAAAAGTCATAGATCAATGTGCTAGCCAACTCACTTCCTGGTGAGAGCTCTCCCCTGGCTTGCAATTGGATGCCTTCAAGCTGTGTCCTCATGTGGCTGAGAGAAAGATTTCTCTCTTTTCTTCTTCTTATAAGGTCACCAATCTTATTGGATCAGGGCTCTTATGACCTCACTTAACTACCTCCTAGAAACCCAGTCTCCAAATACAGTCATATAGGGGATTAGGGCTTCAACTTACAAATTTGAGGGAAGAGGGACCCCAATTCAGTCCATGGTACCTGGAATGAGAGAAAAGGAGTAGATACTATAATACTAAGAGAGAGCTGAGGCCAGATAGTGAAAGATTTAGATTCCATTTTTTTATTTAGCTAGATTTGCCAATTAGATAGACCTGGAACAGCTTTACAGAAAGAGGTTTACAGGAAGGAAAGTCTCCTCAAAAGTAGACAAATAGGGTGGAGAATGTAGTTTAAGGAGCTATGAAGAAGGCAAAGTCATTGAGATTAGATCAAGTGTGCATGGTTTGTATGAAAAAGACATTGAGGATTACCACGTTACAAGTTTGGGAAATGGAAGGATCAATGGTGAAACAGCAAATGGCAGAGAGAAGCAAAATTGAGAGTAAGAAAGGAAGACGCTGAGCACGTTTGAATATGATGACTCTGAGCTTTGGAATTCAACAGATCAGAATATCTAATACACAATTGAAAATGCTACTCTGGAGATTCCAAGAAAAGAGGACCAAAGACAGAACTCAGGGGTATAATTAGAAAGATACAAAGTATAATTGAAAAAGAGGAACTTAAAGAAACACACTTGATGGTCATGAGAGGGAAGGAAAGACCCAGAGAGAGTGGTAGCATGAAATGAAGATCAAGCGAGAGCACAGTTTCAAGAACTCAATTTATCTCAAATCCCCTAGAGATGTCGATGCACAGAGGGAGAACTGGCCATCAAATTCTCCAATTCAGAGACCGTTGCAACTTTTATGGAGAGAAGTTTCAGCAGAACATTAGAGGCAGAATTTCAATACAGGTAAAGTCTGGATGTATCTTACTCACCATGGTATCCCAATTACTACCCATAGTGCCAAACATATGCTCAAAAAGTATTTGTGAAGATAAAGTTCAATTAGAAACTGAGGAATGGTTTAGAAAAGAAAAAGAGAAGTGAATGTCTCAATTCTAAAATAGGAGTGGGGCGCCTGGGTTGCTCAGTTAAGCATCTCACTCTTGATTTCGGCTCAGGTCATGATCTCACAGTTGGGTTTGTGGGTTCAAGCCCCACATTTGAGCTCTGTGCTCACAGTGCAGAATCTGCTTGGAATTCTCTCTCTGCCCCTCCCCTGCTCGCTCGCTCGCTCTCTCTCTCTCTCTCTCTCTCTCTCAAAATAAATATATAAACTTTTAAAAAATAAATAAAGTAGGAGTAAATAGGGGAATTCATACTTACAGAATAAAGAGGAATCAAAGAAAAGTTTCCTTTTCTATTTTACAAAGAGACAGAAACACTTTAATTGCACAGACAGAGGATGAGAAGAAGCCACTGAAAATGAAGAGGCAGAGCCAACGGCCCAAGCCGACTAACAGGCCTTCATCTGTACCTGTTTTGTCAGGTGAGGACCAAGATGTTCACAGAAAAGTAAACATGATTTGAAATTAACACTCTCTGGCATTCATCATGGCGACAAGAAGAATGGCTCAAGTTTTTAGTCTTAATGTTTTTGTACTAAAACAATGTGCAGTGTTAACTGATAGTATCTTAAAATGTAATGCAATTACTATTTCCATTTTGCAAATAAAGAAACTACAGTAAAGAGAAATTAGGCAACTTGTCCAAGGAAATCATAGAAAATAAGCTGAGTCTGAGCTTATCATAAAAAAATCATAAAAAAGCTGAGTCTGAGCCCAAGTTTAAGGCTACAATACCTATGCCAGGGCTGCCTTAAAGTACTAAATCAAGCACCGTGTATTACTCCAGCCTGCATGTCCAACAGGCAGGTGCTGAACATATGGCCCCTATGGTAGGACCCCTGCAGATAATAGAGTTTACCCAGGGGAAACACAAAGTGGGTTTATTTCAATAATAATCATAATTATCGCTACCTCACAGATGTAGTTTTAAAAGAACATTTGTACTTACCTATGCAAATACCTTTGAACAATCTGATAATATACAAAACACATGTCATGTCTTCATGTCTCATAAATATAAATTCTGTTCATAATATCAGCTGAGCATGTGAACTTGGGTTTATTTTAGAACATAAGTTTTCAGGTAGAAACTTTATCCCAATGATAAAAGAATGACAAAATCTGGAAAAGGTCAACATCCCTATGCTTATAACAAATATATTTTTTAATATACAAAATTGGCCAATGAGGCAAATTGAAAGTTTAATTGAAATGCTGGTAACCACAAACCAATCTGTTGTATTTGACAGTGTGTTTTAACTGCTTTGTGGATATTCTCAATGGCTTTCCACAAACCAGATAGAGTTGAAAATGTAAAAGATGGTTTTAAAAAGGGAAGTCATTAGCTCCTAGTCAGCTTTTTTATAACATTTTTTTTAATATAAAACACTATTATACAGACTTCTAGTATCAGGGTGGATGCATATTCCCCATACCTCCCATTTCCAGGAGGAAAAGATTCCATAAGAGTAACACTCTTAGCCTCATACCCTTTCCATTGGTGACCAAGTGACTTATGATTAATGAGTTTGGAAGGAGTGGCTGAATGAGCTTGGCCCACAGCCTTCTTGTCTCTCTTGAGATCTTACTGCAGAATGTGTATCCTATTCTCCCTTATGCCCATTCAGGGAAGAGAGGTCTGCATTACCTGTGAATGGGTACGTTTTTCTAATTTAGGAAGTATTAATAAGCCCCATTTGGCTCTCACAATAAGCCACATCCTTCAGTATCATCTTCATGAGTATTTATGTTAACACACTGATCCCTATTTGTCTAATTTCCATCGCTATTTCCCAAATGGTTACAAATTTGGATGGGAGAAAAGTGCTATTTATTAGGTATATAAAAACTCTATCTCCATATTTAAAATTGAAAGAAATAGGATTTGTGGAAAAAGTGATGCTTCAACAGCACACCCAAGGGAATACAAAAGACATTTACAAGGAGTTAATTAATAGGTGTACATATGGTAGCAAAAACACTTGGCAGAAGCCTTGTGTTTGAATATATCACAGAGCAAATCCACTGTAAACAATGTTGATTTAGCTTTCAGAAAATATTTTAATGGAATTTAGTCTTATGTAAGCTTTTGCATTGATAGCCCAAAAGTGAGGAAGTTCCCGTATCAATTTTCACAGCCAAAGTTATTTAGGTAGAATCAGGTAGGATTTGTAGACCACTTTTAAAAGTCATATCCTTCACACAACCTTTATTGCCCCTCATTCTCTTTCTTAAGACGTAAAAGTCTCCTCAATTAGAATTTAGGCAATACTGTAACCAGCTTATGTCCCAAATGAACAAATTTAATGGTTCACCCAGTTCTCTAAATGACAACCAAGACCACTCTAGTTCACTTAAGAAAAGGTGTGCTGCTTGGGGCTTTGTTTCTGACACAGAGTTTGAGTTCTGACTTCCAAATACAAAGATGACAGTTTCAGTACCTTTTTTTTGTTTTTTCCAAAGAGATGTAATCCACATATTTCTCATGAAAAACAAATACACCACCTTCTAAGCCTGGTCTCTCCCTCGACTTCAGAAGCTACTTTAATTTGATTCATTTCTTTTCTTTCTAGAATCTTTAATATCTGCATCTTAGTGATGTTTTCTCATGCTCTTTCTCTCTCCCTCTCCCCTCTGTCTCCATGTGCAAGATATCTCCCTGAACAACCTGTCTTTGGCTTTTCTGTCCTTCTAATGAATGCTTATTCTCTTGCTTTCATTATTCCAAATGTATCCCCAATTAGTTGTCTATATCCATAGCCAATTATAATTCTTCTCCAAGTGTAATTCTTTTCTACCTTATTTCTCCATAGGCCTTCAATGAGTTTTAGTTCTTCATACAAGGTACGTGTTCAATAACTAGCTGCTAATTACTAGTAATTTTTTGTCCTAATCCATCAAAATGGAATGACCTAATATAATTTAGGCCAATTACATTTTAACATGAATTGAATACTCTTCTCTTTTCATAATTTTAATCCAATTCAATTTTCTTGGGATTTTTTTTCCTTTGATTTCCTTTGAGTACTTTTTTTTATAATGAAATTCCCTTTTCCTTACCCTCCCTTACTCAATTATTTCAGTTGTAACAGCACACAAATACAAAGGTTGAAAAAGGTCATATAAGATTCTTGTGAGGAGAAAAATTCAACTATGTGAGCTGATGGTATATTAACTAACCTTATTTTGTTAATCATTTTTTAATGTATACATATATCAAATCATAACATTGTATACCTTAAACTTACACAACGTTACATGTCATTTATATCTCATAAATCCTGGAGGGAAAAAGTGGAGGGGGAAAGTAATTTAACATTAAAAACCAAATCAATAAGGTGTACCTGGGTGGCTCAGTTGGTTAAGTGTCTAACTCTTGGTTTCAGTTCGGGTCACGATCTCATGGTTCATGGCTTCACACTCTGCATGGGGTTCTGTGCTGACAGTGTGGAGCCTGCTTGGAATTCTGTCTCCCTCTGTCTCTCTGCCTCTCCCCTGCTTGTTCTCTATATCTCTGAAAAAATAAATAAATAAACTTAAAAATTACTCAATAAACATTAATGAATCTCATTGACTAGAATTTTGCATCTAAAATAATACCTGGCACAAAGTGAGCTTTCAATGAATAAATGAATACATTCGCGATTGACATGATTTAGCACACTGCTCAGCAGAAGTGTTCAAGGAGTTAACCCTTGAGCACATTTTTACACGTATTTTGTGTTCTTGCTAGTAAAAAAAATGCTCATGGTTAAATCAAAAGCTAAAACAGAGAGGAAAAACTCAGTAGCTTCTTTTGTCTGTACCATACCAAATATAAAAATGTTTTTTTAAACAACATGCATAAGATATTTTCATCATTTTCATTATTATCCCAAATCACATGTGACCAGGCTCTTGGAAACATTGTAAGCAGAGTGACCAGACTGATTACTAGCAGAGTTGGTACATGATTGCTCTCTATCTGCAACAGGCTCATCAGTTCATGGAATGGGAACAGGGTTATTTTCAGGCCACAGTACAATATGATCACTGACACTAAAATGGGTTTTGCAGGTGAGAGAATTTGTTGCTTGCCAAAGGAGGAGGATCAGAAAACTGAGGAGGATCAGTAATTGAAATAAACCATGAAAAATGAAGAATTAAGGCAATATCTGCATAATCCAGGCAAGCAAACAAATATTTTTTTGGCAAGAAGGAAAAGAAGAAGTTTGGAATCTGAATGATCAGGATTAGCTCTCTACAATCAACACAGATAAATATTTTCTAGACATTAATCTACAAAATAATATCCATGTCTCTATACACAAATTAAACCTAGGTTACCCTTAGAAGATATAGAATTTTTACAAAATTTATAATGGCAACTATTAAAATAAAATTTGTCTTCATTCTAAGAACCTCTTTAACTTAAGTAGTTATAATCAATGATAACAAATAGCTACTGATTTTAAATACGTCGTGATGATATATCCATTCATTCAGTAAGGTGTGCAAGGTGACGTGCTGGGTACGGAGTACACAGGTAGATATGATATGCACTGCTTTTCAGGTAAATGGAAGAAAGAAGACAAGGCACATAAGTAGGAGAAATACCTAGAATTTTCTAGATCAAAGGAGGGAGGGTTTTTCCCCCATCATAGCAGCTAGAGAAGTGACAGAAGTATCATGGAAAATTTAAAAATTGGATTTGGACAGGTGTTTAAAAACGAGTAAGGATAAGGGGCACCTGGGTGGCTCAGTCGATTGAGCATCCAACTTCAGCTCAGGTCATGATCTCACAGCTTGCGAGTTCAAGCCTCGCATCAGGCTCTGTGCTGACAGCTCAGAGCCTGGAGCCTGCTTCGGATTCTGTGTCTGCCTCTCTGTCTGCCCCTCCCCTGCTCACACTCTGTCTTTATCTCTCTATCTCTCTCTCAAAAATAAATAAACATTAAAAAAAATTAAGAAAAAAAAATGAGTAAGGATTTAAACTTGTAAAAACATGGAAACGAAGATTCTCAGCAAAGAACACAACAAGAGAAAGGCAATAGTGCTAGAAAAAGAGACTATGTTTTTACCAAAAGTGAGTTATTTGTACTGGAAGATAGTATTGCACAGGTGCAAGTGTGTGATTGGAGGGAGGTGTGCCATGGAAGAAAAGTCTAGAGAAGTAGGCTGGGACCATTGTGCAGTGCCTGGAAAGGCAGGTTCCTCACTAGGACACTATTTAATAACAACCTGGAAAAATTTAAGGTTTTGAAAAGAAAAAAGTAACTAGATCGAATCTTTTTTTTTTTTTTACCTTTTTCTCTATTTTTTTTCTAATATTTTCTCTATTCTTTATTTTTGAGAGACAGAGCGCAAGCAGGGGGCGGGGAAACAGAGAGAGAGGCAGATACAGAATCCAAAGCAGGCTCCAGGCTCTGAGCTGTCAGCACAGAGCCCCATACGGGGCTCAAACTCACAAACCAGGAGATCATGACCTGAGCTGAAGTTGGAAGCTTAACCGACTAAGCCACCCAGGCACCACCCCCCCACACTTTTTTTTTTTTTAACACTAAAGGTTTCTCTTCCAAGTAGTATTGCTAAATCTTAAGATTCAAAAAAATAAAACTAAAATAGTAAGAACTACAAATTATTGTGCTACTATATGCTGGGTACTATGCTTAAATATGTTTCATACATTTAATCTTCATAAAGCTGGGAATGTTAATGGGTCCCATTTTTGAGATGAGAACATGGAGGCTACACAGCTAAGTAACATGTACAAGGTCATACCATTGTTTTTATAAAGTAACATAAGAAAAGGCATTTGGAAAATTTATATATTTTTCTACTATATTTAATGGAAAGAAATGTCTTGGCTACTTTTATTCATCAATTTTCCATGTAACAATTTATGACAACATTGATATATATCTTCAAGACTGCCTTACAAATGTGTCTTAAAAATAATTTTCCTAAACATATATTTCCTAGACATTTATAATGTATTTGAAAATTAAAATATTGATTTAATTCATGTACCTTGATGATCATCTTGCTTCATGGAATTGCAATTTTAGAATGCATAGACCATTCTTCCTCCAGAGGGGAAAATCCAATCAAGCAAAGACCTCTAGCCACATACAAATTCTGTTTGGTTCCTTTTTATATTTTGAATAATAAAAATATGGTATATGTTCTGGAATTATTAAAGTTCTAAAAAATAACTTTTTTAAAGTATCTCCTACTTGTCTCCTATTTCTCAAGCATTTGCTATTATCTGTTAATCCGAAAACCACGATGTACCATTCTGCTTTATTTAAATTGATTTAAAAGGCTCTTTACTGCTTTACAGTATGTGATTAGTTTACTAATGTAACCACATCGAAGATTCTCACATAAAAGAACTGGAAATAAAACATTTGGGATGTTAATAAAGTGTCTATAACCTAGTCATTTTAACATTCTATATTAGAAAAATAAGAACTTTCTTCCAGAAGGAAAAAAAAAAAAAAAAAACAGTCACTTTCCTTTTTCTAATTATGGTAAGCAAGGCAAAAAGATAATCACAGTCAATGTGATAAATGACAAGAGTTCTTTGGCATGCCATCTGCTAATTCCCTATCAATAGTTTTCTCACTGATTTTTTTCCCCCATATTTTTCGCAAAACTCCCCAACTGTAAGTTTATACTATCTCCTCTCCAACCACCACTTTTTGTGTTTTTATTGTTGCCTAAGGGAGCTTGCCAAAGGTTGCACCAATCAATCTTATCTCTATTCAACAGAGAAAGACAGTTCAACAAAGCACTGCTGCTGATTTGTACTTGTGATCTACAATTGGCTTATTTTCTGATAAATTTCTTGTTTGTCAGGGCCTTTGTCAGACATTTTGTACTTAGAGCCTCTGGGGTAATCAATTCTAATACAGTGTTTTATGCTAAATTTTGAATCAAGATCACTCTTGACATTTACTTAAACAAGCACTGTCCAGTAAGGAAGGTTCTGGGCTATGCCTTTTGTAATAGAAGAAGAGTGACAGCTTTACATTTTATTAACATAACAGAAGGCTACCATTTAAAGTAATGAGCCACTCCACACCTATGTCACCTTTTCTTTTTGTATTAGACCATAATCTAAGTTTTGCAGAGTGCCTCCTAGGGGAATCTGTACAGTATAAAACAGACTCTGCCACTTTTTTGTTTTGTTTGATTTTAATGTACATAAAGAACCAAGACATATTGATAAACTGGTATTTAAACTCATGACTCATAAAAACAATGGAAAGTTAATGTAAATAATGTGTTCTCATAGCTGTGTAATCCACACAGTACTCATGTGTCCCTTTACCACCCCAAATTAATGAATCTCATATTGTAAAACAATTCTTATCAAGTTTGAATTTATTCTTACATGAGGCATAAAATAGAGTAATAAAGCCCTCTGCCAAACTAGAATGCTGTATCACAATTCAAAGAAAACAACATTTTTCTTAACATGCAAAATTTATTTTCCCCTTGCTGGATTGATCAATTTATTTAGTCTTGACTTCATTTTGCCTCACTCTAAGGACATAGGAAGATGTTTGACTACATATAAGAACACATGGTTTCGACATTGCTGTAGTATAATGGGAAAAGACAGGATAAAAGAGTCAGAGAGGGAAAGATTAGGCGCTGAGGTCCCTGGGTGGGGAAGACATGCATTTTAAAACAATTCTGGGAGCTTCAGACTGAGCAAACTGCCTCAGGCATAAGGTTCCTCTTAAGAATGTAACAGACCCCACCTACTCCCTGCTCCAGTTTCCTTCAGGAATTTGACAAAAGACCTGACCAAAAATAAGTAGACCATAAAATGTATGACCCACCGGAATAGTATGGCCATAGACCACCCCTCATGCAATGGAAACAAGCTAACCAAAAGGAATGACCAGGCATTTAGAGTTACCTAGCCAATATGGGTAGAGCCTGAGAAGAACAGGGGGGAAGGAAAGGGGCGGACCAAAACCCTATAAAACAAAGTCCTTTGCCTACAGTAGCGGGCATTTACTTTCGAATGCCCCCTCTCTGTAAAGAGAGCTTTCATACTATTCCTACTTTCTGATATTATACTCTAATAAACTTTGCCTGCTGCTCATTTTATTCTGTGCCCATCTCTTCATTCTTCAAAGCAGTGAGACAATAAACTCTGGTTGTTGCGGTAAAAAAATCTGGCGACAGTAGTTTGAAGAAAAAAAAACCTGAATATATCAATAGAATGCACCAATGTTTTTTTTGTACAAACAATTGATCTTATAGAAATACATATTTTGTGAATATTATATATATATATATCATGTTTGTAATAAGTTCAGAAAAAGGAATAAACATTTATGAAGAATGAAGATCAAAGATTTATATCCACATAATTAGTGCACAGAGAATTGGACATTAAGCCAGCCTCTCCTGAAGAGCACACTCAAAATCCATCCTTTCATTTGAAACATTATTCTCTTAATTTTTTTATAATTTATTTGACACTCTATTTTATTATTCAAGTTATTTTATAAACCTTTGCAGTATAATCACATACCCTCTGTTGTCTCTAAAAATGCATATAGTTTGAATCTAACAAAATTATTAAATTCAACTCTTAAACAGCACATATCTTGGTACACACACACACACACACACAACTGCTGAGTGAATTTTGACATTTTAGTCATTCATTTCATATGAAGTTTCACTTCTTCAACAGATTTCTACATTATTTTATGCCATATATTATCCAAGTGCTAAACTTCACATGAAAATAAATGTTATATCTTACCTTAAAGAAGCGTAATTCGGGGCGCCTGGGTGGCGCAGTCAGTTAAGCGTCCGACTTCAGCCAGGTCACGATCTCGCGGTCCGTGAGTTCGAGCCCCGCGTCAGGCTCTGGGCGGATGGCTCGGAGCCTGGAGCCTGTTTCCGATTCTGTGTCTCCCTCTCTCCCTGCCCCTCCCCCATTCATGCTCTGTCTCTCTCTGTCCCAAAAATAAATAAAAATGTTGAAAAAAAAATTAAAAAAAAAAAAAGCGTAATTCCCAAAAAGAGGGGGGAAAACTTAACTTTGTATATAAAAATAGTAAAATTTTATTTGTTGTGCCTTTTTGAGGACAGTACTGAACTAAGTAAACCTTAGCTTCAAGAAGCTAAAAACCTAACAATTCTCCAAATACAATTAAAAGCACGAGAAAACATTTAACAAAAATATTTGCATTTGGACCAACTTTGACTAGAAGAAAAATTCTTCTATACCCACATTACACAAAGATAAAAGTCCTTACATTTTCAGAATATTTTCTGATGGCAAGAGACAAATACAAAATGATGTTTTGGGAGAAGGGATTGTATTTTCACATTTCTAGGAGAAAAGGAAATTCTACATCTGTATAAAAGAATCACTTCTCATTGTCCCGTTCTGCCTCTGGGCTGGCTAGGCAAACTACTCATCAATTGAACTGAAAACTAAAGATGAAATTGACCTAGAGCAGTAGCTACCTGCCAGGGTGCATTCCAGGACATGCCAGGGCACTTTCTAAAAATGTTGATGCCTGGGTTCCACTTCAGACTAATTGTATCTTGGAAGCAAGTGGTAGGCATCAGTATGTTGAAAAAGCTTCTCAGATGATTTTATTCAATTGATCACTTCCTCAGTAATCTCTTAAAACCTGACAGAACATTTAGGATAGCATAACCATCTTCCACAATGATCCAGGATACAAACAAGAAAAGCCAAATCTGCATAGATGTAGCAGCTTTGCAGAAATCATGAAAATAAAGAGAATTCTGATAATCTTAAGACAGCCACAAACTTCATTTTATTTATTTCCGAAGAATACTACAAAAGAGCTAGAATTCTGACTGGAATAATTAGCAAAGACACCTCAGGACAGCCAGTAACGGCTGTGGAGTCCATCAGGGTCTCCAGGAAGACTGGTAGGTGCTATGACTGTTGAAATCCTTGAGCACCTCAGAAATGCCCAGAATAATCTCCCTGACAAAAAAGACAGAAATCCACACTGAGGGGGGAAGAAATCTGCAGGAAATAAAATCCAAGTTGAACAGGTCAAGAACATTGAAGTTTCAGTTACTGGACACTAAAGGTCCCAAGAAGGCAGATCTCACATCTGATGACGTGTTTATACAGAGAAGCCATATTTGGAATGCTTTGTGAAAACAATAGAAGAGAAAGTCCTAAGCAATTAAACAGAGAAAGCTACCCTGGCCCACTCCAGCCCCTACATAAGAGCCTACTCCTGAAAAGATAGGAAAACCCATCTCATTAAACATGAAAAGAAGAAAAGGACTGCTATCCAAACCCATGAAATTATAGCCTCAGAACCAAAGGAAAAAGCTCCGATTAATGTGCCAACTGATAATGAAAGAAATGCAGTAAAATATGGCTGAAAAGCAGAAAACCGTAACCTAATATTAAAAATGAGACAAAGTAAGTTAAGAAAGGGGTACAAGAAGGGGACACCTAGGTGGCTCAGTCAGTTAAGCTTCCGACTTCAGTTCAGGTCATGGACTCAGGGTTCATGAGTTCAAGCTTTGGGCTTTCTGCTGTCAGCACAGAGCCTGCTTCGGATCCTCTGTCCCCCTGTCTCTCTGCCCCTTCCCTGCTTGTGCTCTCTGTCTCTCTCAAAATAAATAAATAGCCTTACAAAAAAAAAAAAGAAAAAAGAAAAAAAGGGGTAGAAGTTATAAAATTAAAGCCTAAATCAAAAATAGAGAAGATAAGGAAAAAGGTGTCTCAACAACAAGCAGTTATGAAAAGTTGACAGAGCTCAGAAAATAGGGGGAAAAAGAGTGTCATTTCTTAACTGCTTTTTAAGGTTAAAAAAGAAAAAAAGCTTGGCTGAAATGTTCCTCTTCTATCAAAAATAAAGTAGAAGGTAGGCAGTAAATATCCTGGGTTCAAGTTGAGGCTAGGAATAGAAGTTCTCAGTTTTCAACTAGTTTATATAAAAAATGCTCTTTTGCCCAATTGGAATCCATAAAATGACTGTATTGTGCAGCACTATACATAGTTCAAGGTAGTGGTAATAAAATTAATCAGTACCCGTGATTGAAACTCTAATAGCTCCTTTTATTGGGCTCTTATTACATAGCTAAGCTAGAAGCTTTACATGTATTATCTGCTTAGTCTTCACACCCATGACACCAATTACTTATACCCATTTTGCAGAAGATAAATTTCCATAAATAAAGTAAAATTTGGCTCTATTGATCCTGTTTGTTGGTTTTTATGTTACTCTAACATATCTGGATAGATCTTTGTGACATATAGGAAGGTATTTTAAGAACGATTTGACATAAAACATAGGCCATGGCATACACACAAATTACATTTTGGAGGGTTCTTCGGAAGCAGCTGACAATAAGGTAAAAAGTCAGACCTGAGTATCTGCTGACAGGAGAGATGCACTATTTGTATTAGGAGAGTGACACACACACACACAAATAAATGGGGATTTTGGATCTGAGTCCTAAATCAAAAGTCACAAGGGCAGATACTCCAAGGCAATCACTTGCGATTGAGTTGCTTCTCAGAGGAAGTCCTCATGTAGTATGCTCTAGACTGAGGAGTCACAGAGATTGATCTATCTAAAAATGGCTAATGAATTTCTGATGGAAGGTCAGGTAAGCCAGCTGGCAAATAAATAAAATTGGAGAAGTCGTAGCATAAGGAAACCAGTTGATGGTTGTAGTGTTCTATCTAATAGCTGCTACTCAAAATGTAGTCTGAGGGCCAGCACTGTGGCATCACTCAAGAGCTTATTAGAAATGCAGTGTTCCAGGCCCTTCTTCAGATCTGCTAAAGCCGATTCTGCATTTTAACAAGAGCCTTAGATGATTCAGATACATATGAAGGTTTGAGAAACCCTGTGCGAAAGGACATACGAGATTACATTTTGCTTCGTTTTGTAACACAGTAGAAAACTGAATAATCAATTTCTTAATATAATCAAATACTGAATTTTCATAATTTAGCCATTCATTGATTCATTACCTCATAAGTGCTTACCCTGCGCCCACGAAGTATGTGAGAGGCAGGCAATAAAGTACGGAAAGACAGGTGAGATTTTTGTACTTACAGAGTTGAGAATCTAGGAGGTAATAAAGAGATTAATAAAAAAAAAATTGAAAGGGGAATAACTGCTAAGAAAGGAGAAATACAGGAATATATCAAAGCAGGACCTAAGCACAGTTTTGCATACCCAAACTTAAGAAAATAATTGTGGTTGATACAAGTGTCTTACAGGTTTACAGGGAAGTCTGTTTAGAACAAACCCTGTTTGACTTAGTTCCTACGTCAGAAGATCAGTTTCACATGCTCGGCATCACGAAGACACAATCATGGCAGAACAGCACAAGAGGTCAGCTGAGAGCATTCCAGGCAACCATTGTGTGAGCATGCTGTTCTCAGAATGACTAGAAAAACAATACAGGAACTAAAGGATTAGCCACCACTGGTGATACAGAATGAAAAGAAAAATGACTTCAGATAGCTCTTACAAATGGGTAGCTTGATAGCCTTCAGCAGCACTTTTACACTGAAATTTCCTTTGGCAGAAGTAGCTGCCGGCCACACTTTGAATGGCATCCCACCTAATGTAATAGGCTGTGTGCTATATTGGCTCTCTCTATGGATGCATGATTCTAGCAGGCCAAAGAAGTTCCGTGGAATTGAAAAAATCTGGGTTCACTTATACTGTGGATAAGCTTTAAAAACAACCTAAATGTTCTAGTGAGCAGTCAGTGAATGAACCATTACATCAAATAATCATTTGTAGCCATTGTTTCCTTTTTATTGTTCAATGAGATGTAAAAGATTTTTTTTATTTTTTTAATGTTTATTTTATTTTTGAGAAAGAGACACAGAGCACAAAAGGGGAAGAGCAGGGTGAGACACACACACAGAATCCAAAGCAGGCTCCAAGCTCTGAGCTGTCAGCACAGAGCCCGACATGAGACTCAAACCCCCGAACTGGGAGATCATGACCTGAGTTGAAGTCTGACGCTTAACCGACTGAGCCGCCTAGATGTCCTATAAGAGAATTTTAAAGACACACGGATTTCAGCTTAAAGCATCACTCCATTTTTTCCCAGCTTTGTGATACGGAGAAAGTTACTTGTCATATTTGAGTATCAGTTATTTATAATCTCTACAAAATGTCAATAATCCCTTCCTCCCAAGATAGTTGAAGAAATTAAATATGAGCAGAGTACTTTTTTTTTAACGACCTTCTGTTTGTTTTATTTTAGAGAAAGAGAGAGTGCGTGCAAGCTGGGGGGAGGTGTAGAGGGAGAGAGAGAGAATCACAAGCAGGTTCCACACTCAGCACAGAGTCTGACGCAGGCTTCATCCCATGACCTTGGGATCATGACTTGAGCCAAAATCAAGAATCTGATGCTCACCCGACTGACCCACCCAGATGCCCCAAGCAAAGCACTTTTTAAATGCCTAGTACAGAGTCACAAAATGAAAAATGTCCTTCCATTGCATGTAGCCTAAATTCCACAACTTGGCATTCCCACCCTCCCTAATCCAGCTATCTGGACTTCCAAATAATTTCCCCAACTTTGCAACAGTTCAGTTCAATTCAAGTTCCTATCACATGTCAGGTATTTTGCTAAATACAAGGAATACAATGATCAAAATTCAGTATGACATGATTCCTATTCTTGCACAGCTTATATTTTAGTGATGAAGACAGAAATGCAAACAGATAGTGTCAATAAACTCTGCAAAGTTCAATGATAAAAGTATAATCAGGTTTCTATGAAAGCACAGGGACATTAAACCTCCCCACAAAAGATTAAGGAATGTGTTGTGCAGCAGTTGATGCCTGAGCCAAATTTTAAAGGATGAGGAAAAATTAACCAAGTTAAACAGGTTTGGGGAGGACTTTTTAGATAGGGGAAGAACATTAACAAAGTGTGATGCAAAACAGCATAATGCACGCAGCAACTACTCCAGTTTTACTGGAGCAAAAGTATACATTGGAGAGAAGTGAAAGATGAAGACAGAGAGATGGACACAGGGGACACGACACTGGTGACACATTAAGAAGCATAGATGTAATAGAAAATCATTGAAGGATTTCTGAAAAGCTGACAAAGCCAGATTTGCATTTAGAATCTGTCTAGAAGTGTCTGGATAAAACAGACATCCATACTAACAGTCCCCAAACTCCCAGATGTTTCTCCAAAATGTGAGGACATATTGAAAGTAGTTCATCATTAATAAAGTAACAAATTTTGTGAAACTTCTTTTTAATTATATTAGAGCAAACTAACAGTTCTCTCAGTTGTCAATAATTGACTTGTTTTCTAATATGCTTCTTCAAGTTGGAAGTCATTGTTATTACTCATCATAATTTTTACTTTTTGATAAGCTTTTCCAATAAAGAGAAGGACATACTCATAGCTAAGATGAAATTCGCATAGCTAAGGGTAAATCCCTGAGAGTATGTAATAAAAATGATCGTCTGTGTGTGTCAAGGTGGTAATGGCTATGGAGGATAAATTGGCTGGAGAAATTTAGAGGCAGAGAAACTATTTTAAGCGGTTGGTGGTAAACATTCTACTGATCTGCATGTTCATTCCAGCCTCTGTATCTATTGTGCTCCCTCCACATGTACACTTCGAACGCTCTTCCTTCCTCTCACTACTCTAAGTATTATTTATTGATCTTTAAGGCTCAGACAGTAATTCTTTTTCCATTATTCCAAACATACCAATATTTTCTTTCTTGTAAGAGAAGCTACAAAATCAAGTATATTACTATCATACAGCATATTTGCTCTCAATTTGTATTATGTGCTTTAATCTTCTCCCTTCAGCTAGGTTTTCAAGTAGTGTAATGTAGGAAATAATATTTTTTGGTTCTTTCTTAAATCTTAAAAGGGCAGGCATTGTCCAGAATCAATGGAAATTCCATTTGGCCTTTTAACCTTTTCACTTTTCCTCATAAAATGGTCTTACAATTTTTGCCATATGTCAGAAAAACAAACAAAAGAAAATTATTCTGAGGGACTGTATCTGAATCAGACATTCAGGAATTTCTTTTAATCAGAAATTCCCTAGAGAAGAAAATGGTATTCTTAAGGAATCTGTTTTGGTTTGCTTTTATTACGATACATCTGAAGGTGGGGAGGTAGAATTGCTTTATTTTGTACTTCACTTTTACTTGTTTCTTTTGGCAACCAGGATTTATTGCTACCACATTCTAGGTTCTTTCTTGAATGTCAGAGGCTAGAAGCCTAGGAAATATCTTTCCCAAACTTCCTTGTCTCTGGGACCTACATGTGATTTACATTCTACCTAAATGTGATTTACATTAATGTTGTGTGAGACTTGGAAGTGGAAGAGAAGCAGAATCCATTGCCTTTATCTTTCAGAAGCAATGAAGAAGAATAATGGTGTCCTGGATTAAGATGATGGCAATGGAAGTAGAGAGCAATTTATATTTTAAGTAGAGAGGACAAGACTTGATTGTTTGAATGTAGAAGACAAGAAAAAAGAGTAACCAAGCATGACTTCTAGGCTTTAGGGTTTTCCAACATTGAATGATTGTGTCATTTAAGAAGACTAGGGGAGGGGTACCAGGGTGGTTCAGTTGGTTAAGCATCTGCCTTTTGATTTCAGCTGAGGTCATGATCTAATGGTGGGGTGGGAATTTGAGCCCTGCTTTGGGCTCTGTGCCAACAGCACAAAGCCTGCTGGGGGTTCTCTGTCTCCCCCTCTCTCTGACCCCCCCCCCCCCGCTTGTGTGCTGACGTGTTCATATTCTCTCTCTCTCTATCTCAGAAATAAACAAACATTTATAAGAAGAAGATGAAGATGACTAGGGGAGCAATGATAGGGAGGACTGTGAAGAAAGAATATCAAGAGTTCTCTTTTTAAAGTCTCTACAAATAACATGTATATTAGCAGCAATATGCCAATAAATGTTTGACAACATATGTTTAACTGTCCAGAAAAAAAAAAGTATACAGATATGTCTCAAACCTATGTTTCTTATAAATCTTACTTATAAAAAACACATCATTTACAAATAAAAAATGAAATACTCTTTATTGTGAAGACCATACCGTGTTCTGTAATTCTTATTTTTAAAAAAATGCTCAGCTCCTCTAAGGCAGCCACAGAGAAAGAAAATATTTTAGTATAAATCAAGTTTGGGATTTTGACAGTTGAGGAAATAAATGAAGAAAGAGGCAAAGAATTTGAGATTGTTATCAAAGTCACTCAACTAAGCTGTGGACACCCTGATGGCTATGAAGGAAGCAAAGAAAAGAGACAGAGGATGGAAATAAAAATGGATATGAAAGTTTGATTAGATTAAATGATTTCTGGAATTGGGAAGTACTA
Organism: Lynx canadensis; assembly: GCF_007474595.2. Taxonomy (NCBI): domain Eukaryota; kingdom Metazoa; phylum Chordata; class Mammalia; order Carnivora; family Felidae; genus Lynx; species Lynx canadensis. Next base: position 68,335,697 of record NC_044306.2, read on the forward strand.
GAGTAAATGAATTGGAAGAACAGGAGCTGATGTAATTACTGATGTGGCAAAGTCTAGGATATTTATGACCATGGCAATGATGATCTGGGTAGATGGAAAAGAGATTTTTGGAAATGAGATTTATGTTTTAGAAGGTCAGTATTTTGGATGAACCATCCGCATGAATGTTGAATTCTGGCCATGAATAATAACTAATATGAGTAGAAAGGAAGACAGGAATGAGCTGGGAGCTAAGGTTTTCGGTGAAAGAATGACTAGGAAGTTGGTATAAGTTGTGGGTAGTGAGTGGTGTATACTTCAAAGAATCTAAGATTTTTGAATGAGGAATGAGAAAAATGAGATGGATGTGGCATAATAAGCACGGATGATATCTACTTTATCTCTTGGCCTTGGGAGTCACAGGCATAAGGGATAGAGAGAGAGGGACAGAGAGATAGATAAGATAGATACATGATGATAGATAGATAGATAGATAGATAGATAGATAGAAGACAGATGTGTTTCTTCTGATGGCAACTTTGTATTAGTACAAGTTGAGTGATTTCCAACGATGGTGATACATAAACCTTGCGGGTTACAACTCATCATTGGATGTGCTGAGAAAATTTATAGAGTGCTAAAAATATTTAAAAGCCTATAGAAAACCTTCTAAACTATAAAACTGAGGAAAATGGTGTTTGATTTTCAAAAGGAAAAGTCTTCTATAAAAAGATTATTTAAAACTACTATGACATGAAGGATAACAGAAGCTGAATTACCAATGTCATGTGTAGTTTATAAAATCAACCAGAGGCACTGTGATCATAAAAGATTAGGAATCAGTAGGGCAAAATACCAAACTGGATGAAATAAGATTATAATTGAAAGCACTTGAACAGGTAAACGTTTATACACACATACAAGGTCATAGTATTATTATGAAATACAAACTGAATACGAAACAAGAGATCAGCCTTCTGGTGACTTCCTTTTCAGGTATATTGTTCATTTTTCAGTTGTGTCTAAAATAAGGTTGGAACACCAATCAGTTAAGTATTTAGGTGCCCCACATAGTGAGATGCATAAGCGTTTGCAAGAACAAGTTCTGTTCTTTTGAGGTGTACTAATTTTGCACAAAAATTATTAAAGGAAAAAACAGCATGTAGCCAACTGCTAAAGGGTGTGGTTAAGACCACAAGCATGACAAAAATTCCGAAAAAATAATAATCATCAGGAATCAGGGTGAAAATTAATTGTATTATCCTTGTAATAAACTTTGCCCCTCAGTCTAATGATTTATTTAAGTGCCACCGGTAAGAAATTTTAACACATGAAAAAGAAGTTAAATAAAACTTACTAGAGAAATCCAAATGAATGCACATTTTTTTTCACAAAAAGTCAGAGTTCTGAAGAGTTTTCTATCTGTATTAACCACAGTAACTTATTTTTTAAAAAGACAACTATCAAAAAATATCAATGATTTTTCACCTTTTCAACTCTCTCTTCAGTAGTTAGGAATCTGTCCAAAATCGACCATTACTCATTCAAAAAGGACTTATTAAGCACCTACTTCATACTCAGATGAGTGTTGTGTCATTGGCAATATTCATTCAGTGTAAGATAGAACATCTGCCTTTAAGGAATTGGTTGTCTAACTGGGAAACCATGAGTAGAATAGGTGGAATGGGGCAAAACAGTCAACAGTTAGCTTCTCTCTTTTTTTCAAATCAGATGCCCAGTAAATTCCTGGGGCAACATTTAGTGTTTTAAGAGCTAAAAGGGGATACTGTGACGCCTGAAGAACATCAGGAAGGTTTCAGAAAAGAAGCCGGAGATGAGATGGGCTTGATTTGAATGAGCAGGAAGACAGAAAATCACAATACAGAAGTGGACAATGTAAAGACCAGTTTTTCCAGCTGAAGACTGGGCCTGCATAAAATAACACTAAGGAACAAGTATGAGTCCTCAAGGTCTAACAAAATACATATGATGCATTTTCTAAACCTTGACTGAAGGGCAAGTGACTTGAAATGTTATTTTTAAGTGAACATAAGTATATTATGGTATATAATGCAAACTGTGTGAAAATTTTTCAAATGACAGACAAAAGTTTGTTTTTTGAAATCATCTTGGAATATGAAATAATTGTCTATGAATAGTAAGGGCAGTCAGAAAAGATTGTAAATTATTTATCAGGAAAGACAGAACTGGGTCTGGCAGTGGTCAAAGCATATTTTTTAAATGAAGGAAGTATCGTGATAAATAAGAAGAAAAAAAAACCCTGAATAAGTAGGTCATTGAAGTCAAATATAGGACTTTTACCTCTTGACACACTTCTGTCTACTCCCTAAATTACTATTAAAGGTAATAGAACTATGGAAACATGGTAAAGTTCCCAAACAGAAAATATGACAAAAAGATTAATCTGCCTCACACATACAGGATGGAATAGAAGTGGGAATGGAAGTAGAGGTGTCTTGGGAAATCTACAAGTTAGAAAATTATTACAATCATACAAACTTCCACTGGTAAAGACGTGGCTTAAAATGATGCATGTATGTTAACAACAACAATGCTCTCTGCCCCTCCCCCACTCACACTCTGTCTCCCTCTGTCTCAAAAATAAATAAACATTAAAAAAATTAAAAAAAAAAAAAAAAGGGGGCGCCTGGGTGGCTCAGTTGGTTGAGCGTCCGACTTCAGCTCAGGTCATGATCTCGCGGTCCGTGAGTTCGAGCCCCGCGTCGGGCTCTGTGCTGACAGCTCAGAGCCTGGAGCCTGCTTCGGATTCTGTGTCTCCCTCTTTCTCTGCCCCTCCCCCACTCACGCTCTGTCTCCCTCTGTCTCAAAAATAAATAAGCATTAAAAAAAATTAAAAAAAACAACAACAATGTGAAAAAAAAAACACAGGGTAAGAGCACTATGAGGTAAATATGAGGACTAGTTATATAGATGTTGAGCTACATATAAATCAATCTTATTAATCAAAATGGCTTCAGATAGTGGGAGATAAAGCATCTAATTATGTGGTGTGTTTATACTTTGTGCCTCAGGAATCTCAAGCAAGAAACACATGAACCTAAGATAGCTCTATGTCACCTTTGGCACATACACTAGATTTCACACAGACACCTGTGTCCACACCTGGAGGCCAGAGGCAGAAGCAGAAAGCAGGCCTTTTTTTTTTGGGGGGGGGGGTGGTTCTAGAAAGAGGATCACTGCTTGCTCTGGGCTAGTGATTCCAAGGTTGGCAGCTCATTAGGAGAGGAAAGGAGAGATGGATAGGCTCACTGGCCAGCTCTGGCTGCTAAATTTAATGTATTCCCTGGTGAAAAAGAGAAAGTAACAATGGCCTAACAGTTAACACACACAGGCCAAGACTATGAGACTGTCAGACTGCATAATGCTATTAATTCTGAAAGTGGGAGCTTAATTGGCTACCGTTTACCACCTGTGGTTGATGTTAGTGCTTCAGTAAAGGAGAAAAAAGACAATCTGAGGCTCAGGATTTTAGAGACTGTAGCTGCCTCCAGCTGGGCCTCTTAAAGAGAGTGTTGACAATTTTATTATAAACCTCTCCTAGAGGGGTTTCTCACTTTCATCTATAATTTGTCATATCCTTGCAGTGTGACTCATAATTTACTTAAATCACTTTTGCCATATTTTAAAAACAGAGAAACCCAAAGTGGCTTCTTTACAGCAGCTGAGATCACATGCTTGTTTTCTTTCTTTGCATTATTCTGATATAAAAGCAGTGGTGGGAAACAGGGAGGAGAGACAGAGAGCGATTTCAGCAGCTCTTCACCATTTACAGGAGACTGAGCCTTCAACAGTGTAAAAGAACATTTTGTGAGAATTTTAAGTCAGTACAGTATAATTCCTCCTTCCTCTGTGAATTTCACTGATGACACTCATACTTTCTCTGGATAGACAGAGAAGGATTCATGACCTTCTCCCCTCCACCCATAATGAAGCCAAGATTGTGGTATTTAACAACATATACTAGAGAAAGGGTAAGATTTAATCTAACATTAAAAAATTCACCTTTCATGGAAAGTAATGACTCATGTCACATGATGGTCAGAGGGGCAGTAGGTCCAGGGTAAAAATGAATTCCAACATCTTTCACACATTGTTTGATCACTGAAATAAAGTGAATAACTACCTCGATCCCTGAACAAACCATTTACTCATATCTCTGTCTTGTTCACAATGTACCCTTTGCCTGAAAAAGAGTCTCACACGTTACTCTTGTCTGCCTAACCGACCCTCTCTAAACCAAGGGATAAAAAAAAAATTAGCATATAGTATGCATTATATAAAAGTCAGCTACTTGTTCATAATTATTATCTTTCATGATTGTTTAAAAGACAAGAAATACTAGAAGTAAAATACCTACCATGGTTTCTGTCACAAAGGAAATACCCACTAAATGGTCATTATCATTATCATTACAATCATATAATTGAGACAATTTTCTATGTCTATCTCCTCAGCTAGACTGTTAGCTACTAGAAGGCAAGAGCATGGTATCTCCATTTACTCATTTAATAAGTATTTGTTAAACATCTACCATGTTCAGGGTGCTGTGATTTATATCAAGATACAGTGGAAGACAAGCTAATAGCAATCTCAGAATCTCCTAAACTACCTTTACAAAGTATTCGTTCCCCTATTACCTTCTATATTTTCTATCACTTAATGTTTATCACACCATATGTAAGTATCTATTCAAATGATAGTTTTGTGCAGAGAAGGCTTTCTGTGGTTATTTACCATTTACCAATTTAATAAATATCAACTGATCACATTATGAAGCATTCTGCTTTTATTTCTAGAAATCACAATTGTATTTATAAAACATTAAAGCTTTCATAAAAATTTTTAGCCTTCATTTATGACCAGCCCAAATTTTTGACCGGATTATATATTCTTACTTTAAGTCATTTGTTTTCAGTGTTTCACATACATGATTTATTAAACACTGAAAACATATTTTCTTTGTATAGCCTTTTTTGTTTTTCAGAATACCAAGAGGAAAATATAAAATCACATGAAGATATTATTTCTAGATTGAGACGTGAGATTTCCTTGAGTTCAAGATCAGAGTTGATTCCAAGATGATGATAAGGTAAAACCATAAAATCCAAATACTACTTAACTGGGTGAGACTTCTGAGATTTTTAGATTAAAAATTTGCTGGAATGTCTTCAGGTTTCTTTCATAAGGATCCACAGACCCTCATTTATGTCACAGCACTCACTGAACCTAGTCGAAAAGATTTCCAACTTTGAGAAGAGCTAATTGGTATGCATTCATCTTAAGAAATCTACTAACTTTAAAAAAAATTAATGTTTACTTACTTGTTAGAGAAAGAGAGACAGAGCATGAGCAAGAGAGTGGCAGAGAGAGGGACACAGAATCCGAAGCAGGCTCCAGGCTCTGAGCTGTCAGCACAGAGCCCAATGCAGGCCTCGAACCATGAGATCATGACCTGAGTCAAAGACAGATGCCCAACCTACTGAGCCACCCCGGTACCCCTACTCATTTGTTTTTTTTTTAAATATAGAAGACAAATTACAATTCCACTCTAATTGCAATCATAGGAAATAAAAGGTGAAATTTTAATTTCTTCATTTTATCCCCAATTTCTATTCCAAAAGCCACTTTTCTAAAGAGAGGACTTGAATGGCTTTCACAGAAAGGAATTTATATCAGATTCTTAGGGTTGCCAATATAGATGCAGGCATAGAAGAATATGTATCAGCAGAAATTCTGCACATATTAAAAGGTAGGCAGAAATTAGCAATCTTATAGTAATTAGTTTCTATCTTTATTCGATGATATGATAAATAATATCCTGGTCTCAATGTAATCATCTTCAACAATAAAATCTATTTTAAAGACTTTTAAGTTATAGGGAGTAGTTTTACCAAAGTCCTCTTAGACTAAAATTCAGCTATATGTTTTGCTCACACTTTCTCTCCATTAAGACAAAACCCATTTTCTTTGATAACATCATTTCCACTGACATACTAATGGATCCCACTGTGTGTTACAAGTTTATGGCTATATGATTCATTTCTATGATAATCTCACTTTCATTAATATAACAGCCCAATTGTAGTACATCAATTCCTGAGATATCCACATTCACATGCTAATGACTTTTTCAACCCTTAATGTGTTTTAAAAGAGAAGAGTCACTTTGTTCTGTAATAAAAAAAAGTTAAAAAATAAAAACTATAGACTTCAACCAACTGCATAGTATCCTTTCCACAAAATGCTATGAATCTAGTAAGCCAACACTGCATTAATGCAGAACATCTCAAAAATATCTCAAAGAACATCACAAGAAAACAGAAACTACAGAGAATAATAAAATAAATTTTCAAAGTGATTCAATACATACTGCTACGTATTCTATGTCGTAGTTACCAGACTAGACAGATTTTTAATCTGACATCTATGGGCCTGAGACTTCATGGGAGGGCTTCAAAGAATTGGTAAAGCCCCTGATGTTATAGAAAAAAGGTTATAAATGTGTATACTTAAGAACATGGTTTATACTTTTCATCACATTCTAAAAGTGGCCTATATGATCCAAAAAAATACTTACATACATAAGAGACTTCAGTCTTATCCCTGTAACATGGACTAGAGGAAAACAGATTGGAAGCTTAGACTCCAAGAAGTGATTCATATGTGAATAGAATTTGAGAGAAAACAGAAATATTACTTTTAACCCTGAACACCCAGCCATGAGTACAAAATGAATTCAAAAAATGAATTCCAAAAATGAATTTGGAATTACAAAAAGGAGAATTGATGCAAAGTTGAAGGTTTAACATAGGAAGGCAAAAAGGTGGTTAAAAATGAGAATATAGCAATAGATGTTTATGCCCCTTTCCTAAGAAACAGACCTTTTGGATCAAGACAGATATTTTCATGGAAATAATTTGAAAAGTTTGTAATCAATGGTGAAGGGAATGGGGGTAAAATCTATGTAATGAGGTGGAGAAATATTTTTATACTAAAGGTTGGCATAAGAATTCCTTTTAGGGTGTCTGGGTGGCTCAGTTGGAGTGTCCGACTCTTGATTGCAGCTCAGGTCAAGGTCTTGTGGTTGGTGGGATCAAGCCCCACCTCAGGCTCTGCACTGATAGCGTGGAGGCTGCTTGGGATTCTCTCTCTTCCTCTCTCTCTGTCCGTACCCCCACCCCATGCACACATGCACTCTAAATAAATAAATAAATAACTTAAAAAAAAAGAATTTCTTTTCTTGTGGGATCCGTCCTTGAGAAAAATAGCCTACTTGGGGCAAAGTCTGCTTGTAGTGCCAAAACACTGGAGGGGAGAACCAAATCCATGCAAATAAGATAAACAGAAACTTTTCATTCAGAGAGAAAGTAAAAGGAAGGGAAAGGACTTAGAGCTGGAGAGAAATTAGAAAACTGGTGAGTGAGGGCTAAGAAACCACCCTAGTGGGAGGACAGCTGAAATAAATTAATAATGATGCCCAGAAGCAGATCTAAGTTTTGTAGGGATGAGCTTACAAATTTTGGTATTCCTCTTTAAGAAAAAAAGAGCTCCAATTTTCAAATTTCAAATTAGGAACAGATCTTTGCAGAAACATGTGGAAGCAAGGGCCCATGAAGCTTCGGCTAGTTTCAAGGAAATCCATACCTAGTTGTGTCTACCACTCCATTTAAAGTTGTTTTCTTGTCTCAAACATATTCAGTAAATCTCTTCAACTCAAAATACTTTGAACTAATGTTATTTTTGCGGGAAATCAAAAAAGAGCTGAATTTCTCATGGACAGAAGAGAGGACAAAGCGATCCTGAGAACATAAGACTGTTGGAAATTTGCAGAAATCTTGAAGAGGCCGTGAATCTTGGAGGGGGGTGTCATGTTAATTTTACTCAGCTCTTGAATGGCAAGAAGACCCTCAACTAACATCTTCCTTACAAAAAAGTAAGCTTAGACTACAGGTCATTTAGCCTAATGTGCAAAAAGGGAGATACATTACCATACTGATCAAAACTTGCACATGGCAAGGTACCATAGTGAACATAGACTTGAATTAGAGTACTCATTCTTTTACATGGAAACCATCTGTTAAAATTCATGATTTACTTACTGAAAATTTCATCTTTCTAAAGTATCCCACAGGCAAGTGTAAAGACATAACTATAGACAGGAGATGTGATGGCTCTGATTTTCATGAAGGGCCATATCACTTGATGGTTAAGGATGCCAGGAATAAATGCAGCCCTTAATAGCTGTGTAGTTTGAGGCAAGTTGCTTAACGATCTAGGACTCCATTTCCTCATGCATACAACCAGGATAATATTATGATGACTAAATGAAATAATTCATTTAAGCACTTGATATGGTATGAAAGTGAGTAATTGATCAGTAAATGTTAGCAGTTACTTTTACCCAAACTACAACTACTTCTATTACTATTATAAGTCAATGAATTAAACATTACCACAGATGGACCCTGATCCCAGAGAGTGTGATGAGATGTCCTTTAGAAGAATAAAATGAGCTAACTTGGGTCTTCTACTTTTTAATTGGTATGTTAAATTTATTTCCTTCTTAGAAGGGCTGAAGCGATGGCTCAGGGTAAGATGGAAGGCAAAAAGTATCTGGAATTCAGTCTGAATTTGAAAGTTCAGGAATAATTATTGTGCTAGTTAAGTCACATAGTACTTATAAATCTATTAAATTCAATTTTGTGAAAAGTTTCCAGAAATGTGCCACCCTTAACCCTCAACTCTTTGAAAAGCCTGGATGAAGCCAGGGGGAAAACAGGATCATATTTTAGAGTACTATAAAGCCACAAGAATAGGAGCTGTTTGATAGCAAACACTTCACCTCCTTGTTGACCACATTTGCCATGTGCAGATGCTCAATAAGCATCTGTGAATGAATGAGAACCTAGGACAATTCCTGTATAAATATATCAAACAAATCTTTATTAAAAAATGGAGATAAATGTTAAGGTTTTGACATTTAATTTTATGGTAATAACTTCAGAGAGAAAAAGTAATTGAGCTGCAGCAGCAAATGTTAAATAAAAAAATAGGTTTGTATTTGACAATAAACACCATTTTAGTCAATGTCACAATATAGTCACTAAAAAGCTACTTTAATCCTGGTCCCTATTAATATCGGGCAGAAAGTGGAGAAAGAAGACTGAGCTATTCTATTCACTGCTAGCTTCAGTCTTTGTGCAAATTGCAAGTTCTCAGTTCTCAGGATCATATTTAATTAGGGAGAGAGCTCCAACAAGTTACCATTAATCCAATAGTAAAACATAGGTAAAACACGTCAGGTAAGACACAGTTGAGGGAATTACAGATTATATCCTGGAGAAGACTATAAAATGGCATGTTAGTTTTAGGTAAACATTTGAAGAGCTAGGTGTCTGTACAGGTCCAGACTTATAGAAACTGGATCAATGGATATTATAGGAAAACAGATTTGGAATCAATAAAAAGACAAATGTTTCTATTATCAAGGTAACAGTTCAAATCTTAATGGTTTTGAGAGATTGAGTTCTTATTGCTGAAGTTTCCAATCCTTACATCATTCAGGTATTCATTCATTCGGCAAATAATTGTGTGGTCCTGCATGCTCTATATGAACTGTTTCTGTTTAGTTCTCCAGTGTTTTCCACCCTCACTCATCCTCTCTACCAACAAACTCTGGGCACAGTGGCCTTTCACTGGTTACCTGAAAGGTCCATCCTCTTTCTGGTTCAGATTTCTTGCCTACAGTACTCTTTACTTTTCCTAATTCCTATTCATCTATTAGGTCTAAACTTAAACACTATTTCCTTTGAGACTTTCCCTGGTATCAAAACCTAATAACAATCTTTCTTGGAGCCACTGGGTGGCTCAGTCGGTTAAGCATCCAATTCTTGATTTCAGCTCAGGTCATGATCTCACAGTTCATGGGATTGAGCCCCATGTCAGGCTCTGCACTGTGGAGCCTGCTTGGAATTCTCTGTCTTCCTCTCTCTCTGCTCCTCCCCCACTCACTCTCTCTCTCTCTCTCAAAATAAATAAACTTAAAAAAATCTTTCTCTCTCTTACTCTTCCTTCTCTCTCTCACTCTCTTCCTCTCTCTCTCTCCCCTCCCCATCACCACCACCAGCTTTGCTGTAGTATAATCTACAAACCACGGAATTCTCCATTAGTGTGCCAATGAGTTTTAGTAAATAAATATAGTAGTTTACAAACAACACTCCAATTCAGCTTTAAAACATTTTAAATACCCCCCAAAATGTTCTAGCATGTCCATTTGTAAGCAATCACCATTCCCAGGACCAGGCAACCACTCATCTGCTTTCCATCTCTACGGTTTTATCTAGAAACTTTATATATGTTGAACAATTTCATGTGTATTCTTTGACGTAGGATGTTTTGGAGGTTCATAAATGAGGTTACATGCATCAATAATTTGTTCCTTTTATTTGCCAAATAATATACCATTGAATAATATGCCTTATTTTCTTTATTCATTGATTGGATATGGAGATATACTTGGTTTTCATTTTGGAGTTATAATAAACAATGCTATTGTCAACATTATCACAGAAGGCTTTTTGCTGATATTTATTTTCATTTCTATTAGGTAAATACCTAAAAGTATAAATGGCAAACATGTTTAACATTCTTAAGACATGATAAAACTGCTTCCCAGAGTAGCTCTGTTATATTACATTCCCACTACAATGTATTCAAGGTTCTAGTGTTTCCATATTCTTGACAACACTTGGTATTCTCTGTCTTTTTAATTTTACCCATTCTAGAGGGTGTGATGGGTATCTCACTGTGGCTTTGATTTATAATTCTCTAATGACTAACAATGTTAAACATATTTTCATGTGCCTATTTGCTATCCATATGTTGACATGGCTACTCAAAACTTTTGTCCATATTTTACTTGGGTTGTTTGTCTTCTTATTAAGTTGTGAGAGTTTTTCATATATTCTGGATACAAGTCTTTTATCAAGATCTATGATTCACATATATTTTCTTGAGTTCTCTGGCTTGTCTTTTCTACTTTCTTACTAGTGTCTCTTTTAGGAATAAACTTTAAATTTTAATTAATATACTCCCAATTTATCATTGTTTTTCTCTATGAATCATGCATTTGATGCCATTATATCTAAAATCTCTTTGTATAACTCAAGATTACAAAGACTCTTGTATTTTATACTTTTAGGGATTACATGTAAATATATGATCTGTTATGAGTTAATTTTATTAATAGTGAGGTAAAATTCCCTTTTTCTCTTTGTTTCTTCATTTTCTAATTTCTGTGCATATGATATCCAATCGTTGCAGCACCATTTGTTGAAGACTAATCATTTCCCAATAGAGTTACCTTGCACTTTTGCCAAAATTAATTAATCAAAATAATTAGTATGTCAAAACCATTAACACCTATATATTCCTTATTGTAAATAACAAGTACTGATAAATGTAAGTCATCTACAAGCAAAAGCATCAGAATACATACACATTACATTTGTTCACTAAACAAATAATTGTTGTATATTTACAGTGCAGGTAAACTTGATACAAAGGCAAATCAGATACAGAATCTGTTAATAAAAAAAGTTAACCCTCTAGATTAGGAGGTGACAAGGGTTGCAAGAGGGTAAACAAAAAATGAGTATTTAGGCAGGAAGAAGTTACTTCTGAGGATATCTGCACATACTAAATGGAGACAGTGGTGTTAGAGGCAGAACTTGACAGATGAGTGGAATCTGATTCCATAGAAAGAAGTGGAAGGGAATTTGAAGATGAGGATAGAGCCTGGACATAGGCGAAGAGACAAGAGAGGAAGGAAAAGGGTAGGTGAGCAATATGTATGAAATACCCAAAAGAGACAAGTATGGTAATATAGATAGATAAATCTGAAAAGGTTAGTGCCAGACTAAAGAATTGGATTTTATTTTCTAAGCAGTAGGAGTTACTTAAGGTTTACGAGCAGAAGAATGTCATGATTGATACTCACAGCTATGCCAGTACCAGTAAAATGAAACTGTTAAAAAACACTTACCATCATTTCTAAAATTATTTAATTTCACTTAGGAGATGCTATAATTCAGTTCCTGCTCTAAAAATTTCTGTGCTTATTCTTATCATGATACCAATTAAATTTGAATAAATACATTCTTTAGAGGGGTACCTGGGTGGCTCAGTAGGTTAAGCCTTCAACTTCAGCTCAAGTCATGATCTCACAGTTCATGGGATCGAGCCCTGCATCGGGCTCTGTGCTGGCAGCTGGGAGCCTGGAGCCTGCTTCAGATTCTGTGTCTCCCTCTCTCTCTGCCCCTCCCCCACTCACGCTCTGTCTCTCAAAAATAAACAAACATTAAAAAACTTTTTTAAAATAAATAAATAAAGATGCTAACATCGCTCCTCATCAGGGAAATACAAATCAAAACCATACTCAGATATCACCTCACGCAGTCAGAGTGGCCAAAATGAACAAAGCAAGAGACTATAGATGCTGGAGAGGATGTGGAGAAACAGGAACCCTCTTGCACTGTTGGTGGGAATGCAAACTGGTGCAGCCACTCTGGAAAACAGTGTGGAGGTTCCTCAAAAAATTAAAAATAGACCTACCCTATGACCCAGCAATAGCACTGCTAGGAATTTACCCAAGGGATACAGGAGTACTGATGCATAGGGGCACTTGTACCCCAATGTTTATAGCAGCACTCTCAACAATAGCCAAATTATGGAAAGAGCCTAAATGTCCATCAACTGATGAATGGATAAAGAAATTGTGGTTTATATACACAATGGGGTACTACGTGGCAATGAGAAAGAATGAAATGTGGCCCTTTGTAGCAATGTGGATGGAACTGGAGAGTGTGATGCTGAGTGAAATAAGCCATACAGAGAAAGACAGATACCATATGTTTTCACTCTTATGTGGATCCTGAGAAACTTAACAGAAACCCATGGGGGAGGGGAAGGACAAAAAAGAAAAAAAAAGAGGTTAGAGTGGGAGAGAGAGCTAAAGCATAAGAGACTCTTAAAAACTGAGAACAAACTGAGGGTTGATGGGGGGGTGGGAGGAAGGGGAGGGTAGGTGATGGGCATTGAAGAGGGCATCTTTTGGGATGAGCACTGGGTGTTGTATGGAAACTAATTTGACAATAAATTTCATATAATTAAAAAAAAAAGAAAGATAAAATCCCCCCAAAAAATAAATAAAAAATAAAAATAAAATTGACATTTTAAGTGCCACGAGAAAGGTCATGAGAAGGAGACACTTTAAAACACCAGAGAGGGGCGCCTGGGTGGCGCAGTCGGTTAAGCGTCCAACTTCAGCCAGGTCACGATCTCGCGCTCCGTGAGTTCGAGCCCCGCGTCAGGCTCTGGGCTGATGGCTCGGAGCCTGGAGCCTGTTTCCGATGCTGTGTCTCCCTCTCTCTCTGCCCCTCCCCCGTTCATGCTCTGTCTCTCTCTGTCCCAAAAATAAATAAAAAACGTTGAAAAAAAATTAAAAAAAAAAAACAACACCAGAGAAATCCTATAAGGACTAGCAAAGGCTGGATATTCCATATGAAGTATTCAGCTAACTCATTTCTTGAGTCAAACCCATTACCTTGCAGTTGTCCTAAACTACATTCCTCAGAAATCCCTTTCTTCTTGGTGCTGAAGAAAACAATCTTGGTCCATTGACATTCTTGGCGTTCTAAGCAAATTCGTGATTCTTCTGGGGTAAATAAACTTCAGAGAGAAATACACGTATATTTTGAATTTTATCTATCTCTAATTTGGGATTCTTGGAAATTATATCCGAAGACATGTGGGAAAAAGCAACTAACTGGAGCTGAAAAGAGCTTACAACTTTTTCCTAAATGCCTTCACTTCCCACTTAAGGTGTTATGTGGTCTTGTACTCTGCATAGAAACAAATTTGAATTCTCTAGTGTTTAAGGAAAACTCCAGGTTTTCTCTAGAGCATTATTCTATTTCAATTTGGATATAATAGTAAAGGAATAGTTTTTTAGGGGAATTTTTTTCTCTATGAATAAAGAAAAGAGTATCTTGCAGGCTGCCCCTAGTTAATACATTATTCCTTTTGGTAGCTCTGATTCAGTAAGGGGAATCTCCATTTTCTTCCATACAAGTGATTAGGATAATTCAATTTCTTGTAATAGCTCAAGTTTCTGCTAATCTCTTACCCAATAAAAATTTGAATGTTTTTCCATTTTCTTTTTCAGGTTAAAGACTAAAACATGAAAAAAAAAACTGCAACATGTAAAAACTAGGTATATTCAATTTTCCCATTAATTAAGTGGTTCCCTATGATAATCAAGTATAGGGAAATTGACAATCAATATTTTTATTCTTCAATATCATCTTGCAGGTGAAACTTTGTTAAAATAAAAATCCAAATGAATCTGAAAGGCAAAAAAGAAGTTCCTAGAAAGCAATTACTAGTCTATAACATATGAGGGAAAGTAGTTGGTACTTTTGCTTGTTGGTTAGCAGAATTTCTTGAAAGGAGGGAATGTGTGGTGGGAAGATGATGGTAATGGGCTGATGATATATGTATTAACACCTAATGCCTTCCTTTCTTTTACCCAATTACTCTCCATCTTTCATCCATTTATCTGTATAAAGTTCATAATAGTCTGATAATTTCTAGGGATGTCTTCATAAACTTCACTTGGACAAGCTAACAAATGGCTCACAAGGAAAAACATGTATGTAAATTCATTTTCCTGCCAACATATGGCATGTGGTCTTCATTTGTGAAGTCATTTATTCAGAAGGAAAAACTGTTTCCATTATTGGCTCTGAGTATGAAACCAAGTAGAATTTCTTTATTTCTATGCAACACAGGTAACTACAAACTCAGGTGTCTTTTTTATTAGTATTTTCCTTGGATTTGCTGTATTTTCAACAAAATGCCACAAGTTTCTCAGAAAGCAATTAAAAACTCAATTTAATCACTAAAAAATAAATAAATAAATAAATAAATAAATAAATAAATAAATAAATAAATTCTTTAGATTTGGGCAGTCTTTTCTCTTGAAGGTCATCCATCTATTCATTTAATAAATATTTTTAACGATCTTCTATGTGCTGGGTTATGGATATATATTGGTTTAAAAGAGGGGGAGGGAGCTCTTATCAGACTTCATAAGCAAATTCATACACACACATACACACAGAATACATTCACATATATATTACACATGTAAATTTACAAACATTAGCTAATTTATAATGAGAAATAACATTTCATATTTAAATATACCTTAATATTTTGAAAATTCATTTCACATGTATATTAATTTAACTTTCATGAAAGTCATTTTAGGGCATATTTACAAGACTCACTTTACACATGAGAATACTAAAAAAACAGCAACAACAACAACAAACACAGGATTAACTCATTCAGAACCATAAGGCTGGAACATTAGAAAGTCAGTACTCTAGCCCAGTTGTCCTGATTCTAGACCCAAAAATCTTACCATAGAGTTTTAATTACAGATTTTTTCTAAATTAACATGGAGAAATAATTTCAGTGTCTGGCCTAATCCATGGTATGATACACAAAATTAAAAAATTGTCTGTTCATTTTTGTGCATTTCTTACCTATTTTATTCTCCCCACCCAGACACCTAGTCCAACCTTCCCCCTTCCACCTCCATACACACTAGGGAAGGATGCTAAATAAATGTTACTCTGGTCTAATTCTGACTGCTTAGCTTTCAATCACATATACAGTGCCTCATACTCTGAGTAAGAAGGGAAATATATGATCTCTTAACAGAGCAGTTGTTTGTCAGAAAGTTTGGAAATTCAGCCCATAGCTTCTCAGGGTAGAAAGGCATGAAAGATACAATAAAATGAAAGCTGAGAAAACCTGGAGAAATCTGTATATAGGCAAAGATTTCTAATTGCTTCCAAATGGATAAATTTGACTAAAAACTCTAGCCTGAGTCTCTCTCAGAGGAGAGTCATTCTAGAAACACCTAGGAGCCAAAATATTGAAGCTTAATGCTTTCTTAAAATAAATTATCATTTTTTAAAGCCACAATTTTGCTGTTGCCATGACACTGTGATTCTGTCGGTCTTAGAGAATTAGGTTTCAGGTTTTTTTTTTAGATAATCCATTTATATTTTGTTAGAAATTGATTTGGGAAATTTCTAGTAATACCAATGGTATTATAAGGGAAATTTATTTTGATATACAGTCAACCATTTCACAAAGAATGCATTAAGAATTCTGCCAGGATCATAAAAGTCTATATGCAAGTTGTCATGTAGTACATTTCTTCATTTTTGATTCATACTATTTTGGGGTTTCTTAGGAGCAGGAGCTAAATAACATAATCTAGATCAATGGAGAAGAAAAAAAAAATACAGGTTGCACCTCACAGATGACAAAGAAACAGAATCCTAAGAAACTGTTAACTGAAAATAGCCATAGAATGAATATCTGACACATTAAAAGGCTTAAGGTACAAATTCCTGAAGAAAATTATTTAAACAAAACATTTTGCATTTAACACTTTTTTTAAATGTTTGTTTATTTTTGAGACAGAGAGAGACAGAGCATGGACAGGGGAGGGGCAGAGAGAGAGAGAGAGAGAGAGAGAGAGAGAGAGACAGAATCTGAAGCAGGCTCCAGGCTCCGAGCTGTCAGCACAGAGCCCAGCACCGGGTTCAACTCATGGACTCTGAGATCATGACCTGAGCTGAAGTCAGACGCTTACCGACTGAACCACCCAGTGGCCCCTGCATTTAACACTTTTGTATCTAATGCCTCAAAATAGAAATTAATTTAATCTCTGGAAGATTAGCATAGCATAATCTCTAGAAGAAATAAGCCCATCAGTTTTTTTTTAACTTTTTGTTTTGAAATAATTCTGCTTTCATAGGTAGTTGCAAACAACAACAAACTTGCAGAAAGATTCTATGCACCTTTTTTTTTTTTTTTTTTAACCCAGCCTCCTTCAGTTTTGGTATCTTGCAAAACTATAGTAAAATATCACAACTAGGAAATTGATTTTAAATCTAACAGAGTTTTTTTTCAAATTTCACCAGGTTTGCCTGCATAAGTGTGTGTGTGTGTGTGTGTGTGTGTGTGCATGTTTCCATGCAATATTCTCACATGTGTAGACTCATGGAGCAGCCACCAAAAGCAAGATGCAGAACAGTTCCATTACTGCAAGGTTCACTTATGGTTCTCCTTTATTTTTTTTTTTTTAATTTTTTTTTCAACGTTTATTTATTTTGGGGACAGAGAGAGACAGAGCATGAACGGGGGAGGGGCAGAGAGAGAGGGAGACACAGAATCGGAAACAGGCTCCAGGCTCTGAGCCATCAGCCCAGAGCCCGACGTGGGGCTCGAACTCACGGACCGCGAGATCGTGACCTGGCTGAAGTCGGACGCTTAACCGACTGCGCCACCCAGGCGCCCCTATGGTTCTCCTTTAAAACCACACCCACTCCCCCATTCCCAACCCACCATGGCCACAATCTGTTTTCCACCTCTGTAATTTTCTTATTCCAAGAATGTTATGTGAGTGAAATTATATAGGATCTAACCTTTCATAATTTTGCTCAGCACAATTCTCTGATGACTCATCCAGGTCATTACATGTATCAATAGCTTATTCTTTTTAATTGTTTGGTAGTGTTCCATGGTGTGGATACACCACACTTTAACCATTCACCCATAGACAGTCATTTGACCATTAAAAATAAAACTGCTAAAACATACACGTACAGGTTTTTGTTTGAACATAGATTTTCATTTCTCTGGAATAAATGTCCAAGGGTACAGTTGTTAGGTCATATAGAAGTTGTATGTTTATTTTTTGAGAAACTGCTAAAATATTTTCCAGAATGGGTGTACCATACTACATTTCTACCACTAAACTGTGAGTTGATCCAGTTTTTCTACATCTTCATCAGTACTTGGGACTATCACTATTTTGTACTTTAACCATTCTGCTAGGGGTATAGTGGTATCTCACTGTAGTTTTAATTTTCATTCCCCTAATATTTAATGATGTCCAACATTTTTTATGTTATGATATGCCATCTGTATATCTTCTCCAGTGAAATGTCTGTTACCCATTTTCTGACTGAATTATATTTTTATTGTTGGGTTTTCAGAGTTCTTTATGTATTATAGTTCCAAGTTCCTTGCCAGATATGTGATTACAAATTTCCTCAAGCACATAAATTTTATAAAAAAGAAAATTAGGAGACATGATACATAATTCAATTATTTCCTCCAGGAAATATCAAATCTAATCAGTGCTCATGAGTTTGAAGAGAAATACAGAAAATCATTGGGAATCTCATAGATTCTCAGGGTTAGAAACCATGATAAAGACCATTTTAAGGGTGGGAAATTCCTGCCGTATTTTATTCTCAAGTTTAATTTCTCTATGGCCCAGTGACTAAAAGCATCAAGCACCTATGAAAACTTTTTTCTCCATCATGTTCTATGCTTAATATAACCTCAGAAGGTGGTTCTTTTTCACTGTTTACTATATATAATGATTACATTACTTCTGGGTTCATAAGATACCCTAAGTCTAAAGAAAGTAATACTTCCACAAATTTTCCTGTGACACAATGCAAATATTACTGGTTCTAATGTACTTCATTTGCTACAATCACTAAAAATAAGCCAGCCTGAAATTTTCCATCAGCTAAAATGTTATGATGGCATAGTGACTGATCCATAAATTGAATTTAACTTCTATCTTAAAATCCTTTAACACTTAAAATATAATTCAAAATGAATCTTTCTTCAAATGTTATTGTCAAATAAAACTGACTTAAAAGAACTGAAAAAAATATGAGATGCCTGTTGTCTAATTGAAAGAGAGCTTTCTCATTACTTTTTGATGGAGAATTCATGCATGAGGAGATTATCGAACATACTACTTAATGCCTTTCTGTCATTGTTTTTGACATGCAAATTCATACCCCCTTTACATAAATGATAGGTTAAAGAAAAATTACATACGGTATAAAAATGCAGTTTATATAGAACAAAGTTAACATTTTGCTTATATAACACTATTCAGGTGAGAAATGGGATGACATAAACTTGTTTTAGATTTATATGCTTACATTTTATTTATATGAGTAATGTTATTAGGCAGATTCAGCACATAAATGCCAATGAATGAGTTTAGAGTATGTGTATGTGTATATGAAATTAGGGTGGAAACAGCAGTATGTTTGCAAATAATTGGCATAGAATGAACAGTGAGGCACCTTAACATAAATGTGAGTCAAAAGAAAGTAGCAGAAGTCTGAGGCCACTTCAGAATACAATAGAAAACAATTTTTTTTAAGTATTTGAAAACTGAATGGATCTTGGAGCTGAAAACAGGCACCTGTGATACCTGGTGACTAAAAAGCAAGAGACTTTCCTAAAACAAGGAAAAATAATGGTAGTGTGCCATCTAGAGGCAATGAGGACATTTTTAATAGTTTGATATATTTGAATAGATCTATTCTCTGACTCCAGATCCACAGGCATGGAAAATCTTCCCTGCAATTCCAGCTTCTGCAATTTAAAAAGGGGCAATTTTTTTCTTCTGAGAGAGATAAAAAAGCTAACCTTTGGTTAGCTGTCAGGAAGTGGACCATATTCTAAAACATGGCAAGCACAGAAAGAAAGCTGTTGTAGGCTAAAAGCCAACTTTTGCGATGTGTGTGTGTGTGTGTGTGTGTTTTATCAAGCAAAATTCAGTAAAAATAAAAACATGCAGCATCAGACATTTATGTAGAATTGAGTTTGTAGATGTAGTTGACCCTATTAAAGCTGAACAAGAGTGGAGATAAAGTGCAGCCTGGAGAAGAGTCACCATAAGGGTCAAGCATTATTTTATATTTTCATTTAAAATGGGAACAAGAAGAGCGCCTGGGTGGTGCAGTCAGTTAAGCATCATCAGACTCTTGATCTCAGCTCAGGTCATGATCTCACGGTTCATGGGATGGAGCCCTGTGTCTCGCTCTGCACTGATGGTGCAGAGCCTGCTTGGAATTCGGTCTCTCCTTCTCTCTGCCCCTCCCCTGTTTGTGCTGTCACACTCTCTCTCTCAAAATAATTAAATAAACAACTTTTTTTTAGTTAAAAAATGGGAACAAGAATTTTTTTCCTAAGACATCTCAGAATAAGCACTCTCAAAATGCTTTTAAGATATAATTCTACAAGATAAAATGGCCTCACTGCTTCTAAAATCTTATTTTTAGTTTCAGATTTTCAGAAAAAAATTTAAGGAACACCCATTTTCACTGTATTTTTCTTTTCCTGGGTCTTGTTTGAAATTGTTTCAATTATTCAGGTCAAATAAAGGAAATAGCCTGAAATGGAAAAATGGGATAAACTTTAATTCAAGGTGTGATAGTTTATGTTTTTCCATGTGTACTTCTCACCACTAACAGCACTCTGTACCCTGGAACAGAATATTAAGGTGTGTTTGTGTTTCACACAAACTTGACAATTATACAGCGACAAAACACGTCTAGCATGTCATCATTCACAAAGAAATTCTAAGGTAGTGTTTTTTGCTAAAAATTGTCACTCTAGGCAATTAGTTTAAATATATAACATGAAAGCTCTAAAACTTTTAGAAAAAAAAAAACTAGGCGAAAATCTTTAAAACCTAGGGCTAAGCAAAAAGTTCTTAGATTTGACACAAAAGCACAGTCCAGGAAAAGACACGTTGATGAATTAGATGTCGAAATTAACAACTTTTGTTCTGTGGATAAAAATGCAAAAGACAAGCTACAAACTAGGAAATATATCTGCAAATAATCACTAATAGTCTGTAGAATATGTAAGCAGTTCTCAAAACTCAACAATTAAAGAAATCTAATTAGAAAATGAATAATAGATATTTCACCTAAGAGGATTTACAGATAGCAAATAAACACATGAAAAATATCAAACATTATTAGAGTAAAGGGAAATTAAAATTAAAACCAAAATGAGGTAACACTACACATCCATCAGAATGGCTGAAATAAAATCAACGACAGCAATAAATACTTGTAAAGATGTGGAAAAACTGTCACAAGTTTTTATTTAAATTTCAGCTAGTTAACATAGAGTGTAGTATTAATAGAATGTAGTGATTCATCACTTACATACAACACCTGGTGCTCATCACAGCAATGTCCTCCTTAATACCCATCACTCATTTAACCCATCCCCCTGCCAACCTCCCCTCCAGCAGCCCTCAGCTTGTTCTGTATAATTAAGGGTCTGTTTTATGGTTTGCCTCGCTCTTCCCCCCGCCCCCATGTTCATCTGTTTTAGTTCTCACATTCTACATAGGACTGAGATTATACGGTATTTGTCTTTCTGTGACTGACTTATTTTGTTTAGCATAATACACTCTAGCTCCATCCGTGTCATTGCAAATGGCAAGATCTCATTCTTTTTGATGGCTCAGTAATATTCAACTATATATACATAAATATATACATATACATACACACACATATGAACATATGTGTGTGTATGTATATGTATATACAATGGACAGGTGGGCTCTTTACATAATTTGGCTATTGTTGATAATGCTTCTATAAATATCAAGGTGCATGTATCCCTTCAAATCAGTGTTTTTGTACCCTTTGGGTAAATACCTAGTAAATGCAATTGCTGGATCATAGGGTAGTTCTATTTTTAACTTTCTGAGGAACCTCCATACTGTTTTCTGGTGTAGCTGTACTAGTTTGCATCCCTACCAACAGTGTAAGAAAACTGTCCTTCACACTTTTATGGTGGGAATGTCAAATAGTACAGCTATTCCGGATAATAGTTTGGCAGTTTCCTGTAAAAATAAATGTGCAATTAGCATAAAGCCCAGCAATTGCAATCTTGGGCATTTATCGCATAAACATGAAAATGTATTCTCATGCAGAAACTTGTAAATGTTCATAGAAGTTTTATTTGTAATAGCTGAAACTGGAAACCACACAAATGTCTGTCAATATAGTGAATAATTAAACCATGATACATCCATACCATGGAATACTACTAACCAATAAAAAGGCATGGACAATTGACACATGCGACTGGGACAAATCTCAAGGGAATTACCTAGGCAAAAAAACCCAAACCCAAAGGTTATACACACTGATTCCATTTATACAACAGCCTTGAAATGACAAAGTTATAGAGAAAAGATTAATGGTTATCATGAATTAGGGAGTAGGCTAACAGGGTAAACATGGGTAAGGAGAAAAGTAATTATGGAAATGAAAGGACAACACAAGAAATTGTTACAGCGATGGAACTATTCTCTATTTTAATTATTGTAGTAGTCATATGAATATACAACTGTGAATTGTGATAAAATTGCACAGAGCAAAAAGACACACACATATGCACACACACAAATGAATGAATACATGTAAAACTGATGAAATCTGAATCAGTTCTGATGATAGTAGCAATATCATTTTTCTGGTTGTACTATTATACTGTAGTTATAAAATACTGTCACCAGTGGGGGAAACCGAGTGATGCATACATGAGAACTCTTTGCATTAATTCTTACAACTACATTTGAATCTATAATTATGTCAAAATAAAGAGCTTAATTATAAAAAACTGAATCAATAATAAAAGTAACTAATAAACAGCATTATTTAATAAAATAACAACATATCTAAAACACAAAGCTAACTCTTAATTTTCTTATGAAATGTGAAGGAGTTGAGTGGAAAAGAAAATAAAGCAAGACTATATGTAAATGATATTCCCAGTATCATTGTTTATTAAACCCCTAAAAGATTTAGTCATGGAAATTCCAATGGACCAATTTCTTCTACTTTTCTCTTTTTGTTGTTTGAAGGATTACTAAAATGGGACAAAATATTAATAACTCACACAGTAGAGAGGAAGAAACCTTCTATGCAGTAAAGACATAACTAGCAAGCCTAAGATGAGATAGCTACATGTACTTAGAAAGGTCTATTTCCAAGATTAGCCTTTGGCTGGCATCTAGGAACTTGGATTTCGAATATTCCCACCATTCTCTAGTAGATCAGGGTGTATGCTGTGCCTGAACACTGGCTTTTCTTCTGGGAGTCTAGAATTCAGATACATGCCAGGCAGATGGTACCTATGTGACCAGCCCCCCATAAAAATACTGGGCACCGAGCCTCTAAGGGGCTTCTTTGGACGACAACATTTCACGCATGTTATCACCACTCATTGCTTGGAATTAAGCATGTTCCATGTGATTCTACTGAGAGGAACCTTGGAAGCTTATATCTGATTTCCTCTGGACTTTGACCCACGATTTTCCTCTTTGCTGATTTTGCTTTGTAGCCTCTTGCTATAATAAATCTAACCACGAGTATGGCTATATGCTGAGTCTTGTGAGTCCTTCTAGTGAATCACTGAACCATGGGGGTCTTGGGAAATTCTGACCATTAGATAATTTTTAAATACCTGGAAAACCTGCCTAATCATAGGCAGAGATTTGAATAAATTCTGTTCATAAACCAGATTTTCTTATGCTTAAAATATTTCCATGTGGAAGAATAACCTTTTGGAAGCTATACCAACATTCATGAGCTTTTTTTTTTTAATGGCCATATTACAGATAAGCAGTTTTGGGGGAGAATGCCACAATGGAACAAATACATATAATGAGCGAGGGTACACCCTGCCCTATGATCTGTAGTTCTCAGCCCGATAGGGTACTCTTCCAGTTTCCAATTTACTAATCGGAGATGACAACACAGGGAAAATTCACATCAACATTAAAAATGTGTTTGTGTAAATCTTACTAAGGCTGGCTAGGGATTAAATGAAAGCCTCTGTATGAATCTCAAAATAGCTGTGCCAACTTTTAACTTCACACACAGGGATGCTACTTTATTACTTAAGCACTTGGATAAACACAATCTCTCATACATATCAAACATTTCTTTCAAGCACCTTTCTTTGACCATCTCTCCTCTTATCTCCAGGTAGCATGAACTTCACAGTCAGAAACATTTTTTAAAAAGGAAGAGCAAAATACATTTCAAAATATATAGAATTGCAGAAACAAATGAATTTTTTTTCTTTATGGTTAGTCAATTAAAATAAGTGTGGGGTAAAAAGGAGAAAATACATAAATCCTGGAGATCTGATGCACATGAGTAATGTAAACAAAAACTGACCCATATATTTACCTCAGTCCTATCCCAAATTTTCAGGAAAATGGCAAATACATTCAAGAATAAATCCAAAACGGTCTTGTAAAAACAAGGGAGGGTGTTATTAGCAGATGAAAATAAGCAGTGGAGAAATCTACATCCCAACACAGGGAAAGAAAGGAGCTCATAGAGATGCTTTCTGATGATTTTGGTAAATACCTAGGTAAGTAGTGCCCAAAATGCATGTGCATACTGTCTTCTACTCCTGCTGCCCGATGGTAGGTAAGTTCATAAGGCTGAACTCTCCAATTCAGCTTTCACAGCAATGAAACAAGCATTTTGTTCTCTATTTAAATTTTATATATCTCTCCACTAGTTCAAAACCTACAGAGGGAATCAGTGTAGTTGACTATCACATGGAGACTCTCTTTGTTTTACACAGTGCTTAGCACAGTGTTACACTTTGGAGAAATTTAGTAGGGGCCTCTGAGTGGCTCAGTTGGTTAAGTGTCTGACTCCTGATTTTGGCCTAGGCCATGACCTCACTCACTCACAGTTCCTGAGATCAAGCCCTGCCTCAGGCTCCATGCTGAGTGTGCAGCCTGCTTGGGATTCTCTCTCTCTCTCTCTCTCTCTCTCTCTCTCTCTCTCTCTCCCTCTCTCTCTCTCTTCCTCTCCCTTTCTCTCTGCCCCTCCCCCATCTCAAAATAAATAAGCATTAAAAAAAAGAAAAATTTAGTAAATGACAAGTGATTGACAGAAATAACTTTAATTCTTTTGTCAACCTTCAAAAATGGTCACTATTTTTTTTTATTTTTTTTTAATGTTTATTTATTTTTGAGAGAGAGAGACAGAGAGACAGAGTGTGAGCAGGGAAGGGGCAGAGACAGAGGGAGACACAGAATCCCAAGCAGGCTCCAGGCTCTGAGCTGTCAGCACAGAGCCCAATACGGGGTTCCAACCCACGAACCACAAGATCATGACGTGAGCCCAAGTCGGACACTTAACTGAGTCACCCAGGTGCCCCCCATTTAAATTTTATTTGACCCACTTCTCAATACACATTGGTTGTCAGGCTTATAAAAGATGCTTCGAAATTATTTTCATCACAGTAATCATGTAAAAAATCACTTTAAAAATGAAGTAATTTTCGGGGCGCCTGGGTGGCTCAGTCGGTTAAGCAGCCGACTTCGGCTCAGGTCATGATCTCACGACCCGTGAGTTCGAGCCCCGCATCGGGCTCTGTGCTGACAGCTCAGAGCCTGGAGCCTGTTTCAGATTCTGTGTCTCCCTCTCTCTGACCCTCCCCCGTTCATGCTCTGTCTCTCTCTGTCTCAAAAATAAATAAATGTTAAAAAAAAATTTAAAAAATAAAATAAAATAAAATAAATGAAGTAATTTTCTTAATGACAAAGCATGGTTAATATTAATGGTACAATTCCCATTGTATTTTCCATATAATTCTAATGAACCTAGTTTTAATTTTTTTTTAAGTTTCTTTATTTATTTTGAAAGAGAGAGAGAGAGAGAGAGAGCACAAGCAGGGCAGGGGCAGAGAGAGAGAGAGAGAGAGGGAGAGAGAATCCCAAGCAGGCTCCACACTGACAGTGTGGCCAGGCTCAAACTCACAAACTGTGAGATCATGACCTGAGCCATTAACCGACTGAGCCATCCTGGTGCCCCCAAAGTAGATTTACATATGATAAAATTTCAAAGAGCCACAAACTTTTAGCAAAGGAAAGTATATTCCTTTTTTATGTCTCTTTTTTTCTTTCTTTCTTTTTTCTCTCTTTGAGTAAGTCATACCGTAAATATTTTTAGCATCTTCTCTATGGCTGGCCCTGTTCTAGGCACTGGAAAACATCATGAAAAAAGACATAATATCTCTGCTTCAGGAGGGGCTTACATTCTTGAGAAAGGCATTTGAATTAGCATTAGGTTTGGCCTTGAGTGACAAAAAACTAAAAATTTGAAGAAAAAGAAACTTGTAAAATGTGTTTGTAGTTCAGGATCCGTTACAGCGGCTCTGTGATTATCAAGCAGGTTTACCAAGTATAGTCATATAGGTCTGCACTGCAGTTCTCAAGAGTATCATTCAAATCATAGATAGTATAGACTTTTATTAACAATTTTACACAAATGGAAGCAAACTTCTTAAATGAGGAACACCTTTTTTCTATTTCACACAAAGGCACCGTCTGGGATAGTGAAGACAGTTCCACACCTTCATCTTAAAGCTTCCACTTTGTGATACTTAATCCAGCTCCACAATTCAGCCCTCAGGAGAGAATAGGACAACTTCCTCCTTTTAAGGGCACTTTCTACAAGTTCCACATTCTGCTTGTGCTCATATGTAATATCGGAACCTAAAGACATAACCATATCTACTTGCAAAAGAGACCAACATGTGCTTGTTCTGGATTGCCATGTGTCTAACTAAAAGATCAGGATGTTTTCTGAGGCCTGTCAGAATGCAAAATAGAATAGCTGCTACTCTGTCCCCAAAAATAAGCCATGAAGAAGTTATACACACACATGTACTCACTCATACATGGGAAACAACCAAGTTTTTAAAATTGAAGTTGATAATGTGCACTGGGGAGATTTTTATTTCTCTGTGCTGCCTATAGGATCTTCACAGTAATATGCAAAGTATAAGCACTTAAAAATATTTGATGAAAGATTGACAAAATCTACTCCTATCATATTATTCTATAAAGAAAAGTTATCCTGCCTGAAAATTCTCTATATGCTTGAAGACTGACATGAAGTCACCTCTCAAGTTTATCTTCTGAACCACCTAATAGGCATTCCTTTATCTCTCCTTATTGATTCAGGTACAGAAATCTTAATTATCTTCCAAGCATTACTATAGATTCCTTCCAACTTGACTAAGTAAACAAATTTGATAAACCCAAAAAGCCATTACTCCATATCATATATTACCAGGTTCCACCAACTCTCTCCAACAGACTGAATATTCTGTGGGCATTTTCAGCAGTGAAGACCTATGGATTGAGGTTGTCTTAGCATAGTTTTAAGGAGCCTATATGTTCAATGAAGAGTTTTGCTGAATTCTTCCTTAGAATTTGTTTACTTTCACTTTTCAGTGTCCTAAAACAAAGTGTCCCTTTCTGATCAGAGGTTTTGGTGCTTTGCTTTGTCTGAGTTCCCTATAATAAGCTGGTAGGCAAGTTTCAAACCCCATGAGAAACCTATACCTTACACATTTCTATTTCCATTTATTCTTTTACTGCACTTGACTGTGGAATTCTGTCTTTCTGATAACTCTTCTCTTCGCACTTGGCTAACAGCTAATGTAGCAAAACCTAACTCTGTGAAGGAATTAAGCCATCTGGAAAGCTACGTAGCCCCTTGAGTTTGCTGCAGTATTCAACCATGAGAGCTACATTTTCTTGGGGGATTGGGGGAGTGGGAGAAACTAGTCTGCAGCGTGACAGAACAAAGCCCAGGACTCCTTAACATTTTTTTTTGTATAAGTAAATTTTAAAGAGAATTTTGGTGATAAGATATAACTTTTATTTTGAAAAGGCCTTTTAGCCTGTACTCTTGCAGTCATTATTCATTCATTCATCATTTTGGGGGATCTCTGTTGTGTGTCAGGCATTCTTCCAGGCCCTGGGGATATAATGATGAACAGGAGGCCCTGGCCATCATGGACATTAAATCAAATTTCTAATCATTCTTAGCCTACTTATTCTTTAAAATATGAAATACTACTTCAGTTTAAGATAGAATTAATGCTTTGGTGTATAAACTTTGTTGGTTGAGTTTGATTTCCTGCAAAATAAAAATATGTACAGTATCAAAGATGGGTTTTTTTTTCTTCCCTCTACATCACTCATGGCCTTAGCTAAAATAATGTATATTAAGTCAAAAATGTGAAAGTTCCAATAGAAATATAAAGAGGATCTTAATTTGTCACTTACTTTTCCTACACTTATAGGAAATGACAATGAAATAGTGAGAGTGAGTTCAGAAGCCATCACACACACACACACACACACACACACACACACACACACACACACTTCATACACCCAACACAGTCTCATATCTTTAGAGCATCCCATTTTATTAAATCCATGTTAAACACATAGTTTGAATATAAATGCATAGTTTGAATTAATTATTTATGTTCGATGGAAAGATTATATCATATTATTATGGCACCATAGCTAGTAGACCGCTTAAGGGAACCCTGGGAAATCTCACAAATGTGTGTTGAAACATAGACAAGAAAAGTAATGTTGAATAAGGACAGTTTAGTTTATTAAGTGCAATTATCCAAAAACCAATAAAAATGGAGCTAAGGAGACATATTAAACTGTCAATACTTGAAAGGTCATTTACAACATTTCTTCTCCTTTACATTGAGAATAAAGCATACTTGCTGTTTTAAACTCTCATTTACAAAGTTGCCTTTTGAACTGTAGTTACCTACTTTTCTTATTAACTATAAGAAACACTTATTCACCTTTGTAAATCGAATTTCTTTTAAAATTTTACTACCAACAAGTTTAAATAAACACTTGACTTCATCAAATAAAGTCAAACTGCTAAGTGTCATACTGTTCAACTCTAGAGCAGTCAACTTATATCAGTTTAAGCTTATTGTTTTCAAATCTGCTTTCACTGCTTCCTATTCATCAACAATTGCATCCACCTATTCATCACCTATTGCATCAACAATTTATTCTAAATGGTTGCTTTTAGGCAATGGGTTTTCTTCTCATTTACTCTTCATGAAAATTATTTGATATATCAAGACACTGGAAATTCAAAGACTTACAAAAAAAATAGCATTGTAACAAAGAAGTGTGTTTATAACAGACAATCTAAAGCCAGACTGCCTGGGTTGAATCCCACCCCCTCTACTTAAAAGCAAGTATCTTGAACTCACCATGCTTCTGTTACCTCATT
The DNA here is from genome assembly GCF_007474595.2 of Lynx canadensis. Classification (NCBI taxonomy): domain Eukaryota; kingdom Metazoa; phylum Chordata; class Mammalia; order Carnivora; family Felidae; genus Lynx; species Lynx canadensis. Next base: position 68,364,820 of record NC_044306.2, read on the forward strand.
TGCAAAAACAGGAATAATAGAAGTATACACTTCATAGTGGTACTATAAGCATTGAATGAGTTAATATTTTTAAAGCACTTAGAATAGTGCCTTACCTAAAAATAAAGTGCTACATTTTGTTAACAAAATAAATTGAATTAAATTAAATAAATTTAAACTGTATAGCATTACCCAAATACTTCACTATCTATATTATTTAATATTAATTAGGCAGTGTTTTTCAAAGTATGCACTACAGATTAATGGTGATCAATAGAATCTATAAGTAAATGGTATGCAGACTATTTATTGGCTCTATGAAAAAGTGTTATTGAATTTTTTTTGTTATTGATATTTTGCTGACAAATTTTACTGACATTCATTTAACAGATTTGAAATGAGTCATTACATATAGTAATGTGTTCTTTTTTAAATTTTTTTTTAATGTTTATTTTTTTGAAAGAGAGAGACAGAGCACAAGCAGAGGAGGGACAGAGAGACAGGGAGAACAGAATCCGAAGCAGGTTACAGGCTCTGAACTGTCAGCACAGAGCCAGACGCGGGGCTCAAACCCATGAACAGTGAGACCATGACCTGAACCAAAGTCGCTTAACTGACTGAGCCACCCAGGCGCCCCAATATGGTAATATGTTCTTAAACTCTGTTTTAGTGGTACGTCTCTTACAGGGCTCAGTTTATTTTTCTCAGCCAAGACTGAGTCTTCATAATTATGATTAATACGTTGTCATATTATTTGCATGTTCTAAGTGTGTTTTCAACAGGCATTCTCTATTATTATTGGGTTGCAATATATACTTTGCCTGCAAAAAATATGTCAGTGCCTGAAAGCACTTCACTGAAGTATAGAAGGAGCTATTAAAGTAACCACACAAATCCCACAATAGAGAATAATGACATATATATAAACAGTAAACAACATTCCAGTGAAAATATACAAAGGGAATCTCACTGGATGTATGTGATGATGTCTTCACAAGAAATAGGGAAAAAATGGTTTTCTCCATGCAAGACTAGTGCAAAGCAATACTTCCCCTCACAAAGCTGGTTATTTGGTTGCTTACAACATAAGAGTGGCTCTAATTATGAAGGTTATATTCAAACTTGAACTCTTAGGCAAAACTAGGCAGGAATCACAACACTGCTGAGAGACTGTAAAAGCAGTCACAAAGTTAATGGCAAAGATTAAAGTCAGAAGGAAAACAAAGCAAGTTATTGGCAAAATTCCTTCCTAGAGTGACAGTACTGAATAGCAAGATGACATGATGACAAGAGTGTGTAATCTGAAAAAGCAAGGACTATTCTCTGTGCACGTCAGAAGAAATTCCACTTTAGAGTTGGATAAAGCCACCAAAGGGCAGAGTTTGAATTATCTCTTTACATGTACATTAGGAATTTATGAGAAAAAAGCTAGCTCTTCTTTTTTCTGTTGCTGAAAACTCATGATACAGTAGAAAAGATATTTTTTACTTTAGTTAATGATTTCTTTTGCACCAAAGTGTAGACTAGAAACAGAAAAAAATATATTGTGATCGGTACTAACAGCTATGAATGCAGCAATAAAGAGTGTAGCTAGTCAAATTAAAATTTTTTTCTTAATGCCAATTACCACACTCCATTAATCATACAGAACAGTTGGCATTGTGTTCTAATCTTGATTCAACATTGAAGGAAATTGTGAAAAATGTGAATGTAATTATATTGTGCCCCTGAGCATAAGTATTTTGAGGCTAGCCAATAAAAAAAAAATAAAAATAAAAACTAGGCAGTGACATGAGATCCTGCGTTTCCTGCTACAGTATGCTGGTCATTAAAAGAAAAGGTGTGCATAGAAATTGGAGATTAAGGAATAAAACAACTCTTCACCACCCTGTTAATGCCAGGATATATATATCAGTGATGAAATCCTTTGAATAGCCTAAAATTTGTCACTCCAGGGTAGGAAAAAATTCATAATTTTGAGGCTGGAATATGCTAAAAAGACTGCACCATAAAGAAAAATAATTATTTACTCATTAGAGAAAGTAACCAAGGGCATGTTATTAGGCATATTTTTAAATAACTTCAAAATGTTTCATGGAACATGAGGAAATGCTTTCCAGAGCCAAATCCATTAAACTATGGGTTATGAAGCACTTTACTATGACCTTCTAGGTTAAAGAACATTCCAAGCTCCGACTGTGATGTGATATACTCTTTGTCTTATCATTTAGCATAGAACTGAAATTGTCCATCCAGAGTATATAAAAAATCTGAGTCAATTTCTATCACAAATAAGTTTTTCTAGTTTTGTAGCAATAACTACATGTGGTAGATCGATTTATTGACCACAGTACTTCACCTCTTTCTGCATCCAACTCCTTTGCGATGGACTCCCTTTTTGGGAGAGAAGATGGATAATATACTCTTTACCCTTCACTTTGGACTTGACCATGGGACTTGTTTGGGTCAGTAAGATAGCAGTAAGATAGCAGTAAACACCTTCTCTTTTAATGACCAGTATACTGTAGCAGGAAAAGCAGATATGCTCTTACCCAGTTGTGGCATACTTTTCTGCATCTCTGCCATCGTCACAAGGAGGACGCACCACATCAACATGCTTGTCCAAGGACGATGAGAGGCACAGGAAGCAGAGTCACCCCAGCTGACCCAGGAAGAAAAGCACTGGAGACAGATTCAAATGCACAAACTGGTGAGCAAAAGGAGACTTGATATCCACTGAGATTTTCTGATTGCTATGCACATTGTTATAGAAATAGTTCACTCATAAAAATGTGCAAATGGAAGAGCCTTTAACTCTGGCTATGGCTCATCAAGTAGAAGTGGATATTTTTGGTTGAAAGATTAAAAACAGTATAATTCCTCTGATTAAAAAATTATTATTATCAACAGTATTTCTTAATGTTTATTTATTTTTGAGAGAGAGAGTGAGAAGAGGGGCAGAGAGAGAGAGTGAGACACAGAATCTGAAGCAGGCTCCAGGCACCAAGCTGTCAGCACAGAGCCTGATGCAAGGCTCAAACCCATGAACCACAAGATCATGACCCAAGCCAAAGTTGGACATTTAACTGACTAAGCCATCCAGGTGCCCCAACAGTATTTTAATTTGCCTTACCTTATGTTTTCTAATTGTGTTAATTTTTTTTCAGTTTACCTTGTGTTTCACATATGTGTGAAAAGCCTCTTAAGTAGTCCATAATTACCCAAAGAATGAAAAACACTGAATGAAAAAATACTAAAAAGCTATATCAAGTATTAATGTTAAAAAGTATAAAAGTCAAGTACCTTGAACTGGTAAGTTAGTGAATATTTTTTTCCATACACACACACACACACACACACACACACACAGCATTACCTTAAATTGTTGGGAGAAATAAAATCGCAAGTTTTATTCTATGCATATATTATCCTTGTTTAATGTCGTATGTTAATTTTAGTTGTATGTAGATAACCTATTTTTATATAAAACATATACTGAACAATTCAGAATTACCCCTTGAAAATCATACCAGCAATCAGATTCCGTGCCCATAACAGCCACTAGGAAAATGCTTTTCTTCTTTTTTCTAGTATCAGCTCTAGAGCTAAGTATATAATTGAATTTATTCCCTTCACCACATGAGCCAAATTGGCTTTAATGGTTCAGATATTTTATTGAAGACACTTGATGCCACCATATGGGGTATCAAAAATAACTAGAGTAACAGTAGACATACCGACACCTTATATCTGCTACATTTTCACATTATTCCTGATGTATTTAGAACCATGTCTCATTTTCAAGAAGCTTAATTGCTTTATTTTCTTTAATTTCTTTTAATGTTTATTTATTTTTGAGAGAGAGAGAGAGAGAGACAGAGTGTGAGCTGAGGAGGGGCAGAGAGAGAGGGAGACACAGAATCCGAAGCAAGCTCCTGGTTCTGAGCTGTCAGCACAGAGCCCGACGCGGGGCTTGAACCCACGAACTGCGAGATCATGACCTGAGCCGAAGTCGGCCGCTTAACCAACTGAGCCACCCAGGTGCCCCAAGAAGCTTAATTGTTGTATAAGGATTTATATAAAATCCAGAGACCATAACATTATTCTTCAGATTTTGTTGGGTTTTTTTAAGTATTAATTAAGTAATAAGTCATTAAAAATAATGACTTATTTTTTAGTGAGGAAAGGGGATAGAAACAAAAACTGGGGCTTAAAATCTTCAAAATCTATACTATATGAAAATCCCAAAACATATTTTATCACTAACATAAAAGTTAACATTATACTTTTTAAGTTTTTAAGTATTTATTTTGACAGAGAGAGCAGAAGAGCAGCAGAGAGAGAAAGAAAGAGGAAATCCCAAGCAAGCTCCACATTGTCAGCACGGAGCCCAATATGGGGCTCAGACTCATGAGCCATGAGATCATGACCTGCACTAAAACCAAGATTCAGATGCTCAACCAACTGAACCACCCCTGACCCCCCAAAGTTAACATTTTAAATGGCACAAAATCTAATACTTGTAGAAAAAAATATCAAAGTCTCACATATCCATCATTCAAAGTTGAGAATTCATCCAACTACATCCATGACCCTGACTTACTTCATAGATTCATTGCTACCATGGTGGTGGTGGTATTTTTAATCCATACGAGAGGGCAAAAAACTCTGGATAATTCAAATTTTAAAAATCTTTGCTACCATAACACATATTATCAAGTTCAGAAGACATTTAAAATAAATTGATTCACTATTATTTGTTCATCTAATATATATAATATAAAAAATGTGTTTTACTTAGATATAGAGATACAGAGAGAGAGAGAGAGAGAGAGAGAGAGAGATGAAGATAGGCTAGAGATAGAGATAGATACAGATAGATATAGATATGGCTGATATAGATGATAGATATAGATTAGATAAAGATATGTATGTTTATTCCTATCAGGGGTACAACATATGATATATATATTTGGTATAATACTGGTAGGCCAGTAGGTACATTCATCAAGAGATATTTTTATCCTATGCACAAGGCTCTTTTCCAAGCACTTTAGCCTCCCCAAAATTTATGAGCTGGTTTATTTCCTATCTCCATCATTACACAGACAAGGAAACTGATACCCTGCAGGCAAATTTGCCCAAACTCAGATAAATATTCAGACAGTCTGACTTAAGAGATTATGCTCTTCTGTGCTATGCTATATTGTCTAAAAAAAAGAACACGAATATTAATAATAACTATGTAATGAGTTAGGCACAGTTCTGAGTGTAGTAATAAGCATTAATCTTCAGAGTGGGTATAATTGTTATCCCGTTTTATAGAAGAGAAAGGCAAGATAGAGAGCTTAAATAACTTACCCAAACTCATACAATTAGAAAGATGATGTTTGCATATAATTTGTGTTTTTCCTTCCTGTGTTTTCTGCTAAATGTTTGCCCTTCCCTTTTCCCCTGAGAGAGCAGAGTGTCTTTAACATGCCCTTAGCTATTGGTTTATATTACAGGTTGAAAAGTAGAATAACCTTCATGAGACATGGGATTTCTTGTTTTGTTTTGTTTTGTTTTGTTTTGTTTTGTTTTGTTTTGTTTTCAAAAGCTAACCCCAATAAGATTATGCTACGTAATTCATGAGATACCAAAGAGAAAGCCAAGAAAAGATGAAAGCAAGGGAGTTTTCACAACTGGAATAAAATAGAGGATTATGGATTCCCCAAGAAGAGAAAGCATCATTTCATTCCCACTCAGGGTCCTCAGCTAGTCACGGATAGTCATAGGGAAGAGAAATAGCTGTGTGATCCACTGAGGGGCCACAGTAAAGGCTGGACTGAGGCTCCAAGTACTCCAAGTGGGTATTCTGACAAATGTGCCCACTAATTCCCCAATACATCCGGACCTCTCCCTTTGATGGCACAGCTTGAACTTGGACAATCAGTAGTGATAACTATGGTCTAAAGCATAAAGAGTCTTCCCCCATGGTACTACTCTAAGCATGAACTCTAGTGACTGTCATATGAATAGAGAGGGAAGAAAGATCCAATAATAACTGGGCTTGCATTTCTCACCATTTGAAGTTATATTGACTTCAGTTTTAGAAAAAGAACATAATGTGATATGACTGGCACAGCTGGCTTCTGGAAGAGAATACATCCTTGCTGCACATAAACCACAACCACTTGAGTAACTGCCAGTGTTCCGTCACATGGGTCCAAGGAAAAGTGTCTTTTCTTACCTAGAAAAATCAACACAATTCTTATTTCTGTACACATTTCAAAAAATTTGTATAAATCAACTTCTTAATGCAGGAGTCCAATGATTTCTAATTTTCCAAAATGTTCTGGCTTATCCTTTCTAACACCATGTCAAGAGAAAGAGTTTAGGGGCGCCTGGGTGGCGCAGTCAGTTAAGCGTCCGACTTCAGCCAGGTCACGATCTCGCGGTCCGTGAGTTCGAGCCCCGCGTCGGGCTCTGGGCTGATGGCTCAGAGCCTGGAGCCTGTTTCCGAGTCTGTGTCTCCCTCTCTCTCTGCCCCTCCCCCGTTCATGCTGTCTCTCTCTGTCCCAAAAATAAATAAACGTTGAAAAAAAAAAAAAAAAAGAGAGAAAGAGTTTAAATCGCAGTCCACCTTCTCAGGAAATTATTTTCTCAAAATACAAATTCCTGCTTTTGAAACAAAGACTCAGGAACAATTGTGCAGGAATTCTGGATGTTAGCCTGAAAGTGTAATAGCATCACATACTAGAGGTGTTCTTTTAACTGACTACAGAAACAATAAAAATGTTGGAACTCCAGCTGTGTCATCTATAGGAATAAGTTCCTACAAAAACTGAAAAAGTACTCTTTTGTAACTTCACCCCTGACATACATGAAATTGATCTAACCATAATTATGTTCTCCTTTCGCCTAGGCAAATATTTTCAAAATGCCAAAATAGGAAGAAAAAAAATTGATACTTGTGCTTCTTGGTAGACTTATTTAAAATTATGTACAGTTTTAAAAATGATAGACAGATTATGCACACTACCAGGGCATAATATATGAGAGGGATAAATGCCTCTTTGTTTGCTTGTTGAAGATTTTTCTCCATGACAAGGCACAGCTGTCAAGGATTCAGCAGAACTCTGTATGTTTTTTGGCAGGAAAAACAATTACAATCTGAGGTTTGCTGACTCCTTTCCAAATATAGCTCCCTTTTCCACAAAGGTATCTGACAGACTGTAGGAACTCTAACCATACTGAAAACCAAGAAGGCACCTCTTATTTCTAGAAAAGGTCTGTCAAATCATCAAATTCCACAGGTAGAAGCTTGCAATCTCAGTTATTTCAAGAGACGCTTTGAAACTCATAATATAGGGTTTTCAACGGCCTAAAAGACACAATGGCTTCTATTGTACTCATAGATCCATGAACAAATGTTTTGTTATTCCTTGCTAAGCAAAGATATATATTTCTAAGCCCAGATGACAAATCTCAATTAAGGAATGAATTTTGAAATACTTGTGGTACATTTGTTGTCACAAATCCATCAAAGACTGAAAGTTATTATGTGGTGAGTGGCAAGCCTCCCCCCACATGTATTTATTCTGATAGTTTCTGTTATGCTATGATGTTCTTATGAGCTGGATTTATTTCCAAGACAAAGGTTTAATTATCATTTAAGTAATGGTTCAGAATCATGAATGCCCAACAAGGAGAGTACTTCAATGTTCTTAAGTTTAGGGGTTTTGCTTTTGTTTTTCTTTCTGCAACCCTGCAGTGATTTAGGCACTAAAAGTTAGGAAAAAGTGGCTCTTGCAGCATTAAGGAAGTCTAGATGGAGGCTGGACCATTACTGCTACCAACCACAGCAAGGTCACAATGAGAAAGACAAGATTCTGGATGTTGTATATGTTGTTTGCTTGATTGATTTTGGTTTAGTTTTGGTTTTAGGCTTTTTTGGTGAGGGTAATATGAGATAAAAGGAAGGTTTTTAAATTCTACTGCAGTTCTCTTCTCTATAATAAGCAAGCAATTGAAGTTATTGTCCACTCAGGAATTTGAATACTCTGAGCTGCTTCAATATCCTGTTGAAACTGTTAGCTAATTGTATTTCTGTGGCACCCATCCTGAGTTTTTCATTCCCTTTCAAAGCAAACCAATCAAAAGGCGGAATATGAGAATGCTGGCCTTTGGTAGTCCCGGAGGTGCCCACATTTGGAAAAAGAATATATCTCCCAGTTTTTAACTTACATCTTGTTTTCTGACCCTCAAATTGGATTTGAGTTGGCTTATAAGAAAATATATGCTTATTATAAGGCTGTTAAAAAGTATACATGTAAAACCTCAAGCCATTGAATATAGGTAGAAATAAACATGGTAACTATGAAATCTAATACGGTTACAATGCCCTAGCATTGCCTTTAGCTCTGAACTTTCCCTTAAGACAAAGCAAAAATGGTAATTCAGTCAATTCAGTGCATTTTAGTTATTAATTGACAGACAAAAGTATGGTAGTCCTTTAATAAAGACAAATTTTTCTTTACATTAGAATTGATTTCATGGAGTCCCTGGCCTTTTAGGATTCCAGGAATGGCATCATGTTTTAGCAACCTTATCATGGAATCAGTAGGCAACTGACTTATAAGAAGGTTTAATAATGTCTTATACCATTTGAACATATCAGATACTTGCATGAAAAGACCGAGATATCAAAAGTGAATTTATTATCTTCATAAAATAATATATTATGGATACTTGTATTCACCTACCCCATAAGATGGGATATACCTATTCAAGGAGCAAAGTGAAAGCAATACTTAAGACTACCACATTTCTGCCACGCTTTCCTTCCTTAAAGATCAACCAGTTTTGAGCCACTTTACTGCCACCAGGGAAAATAAAATCTTTCATGGTCTGGATCAAACAGTGATTTCAGAAGTCATAAAACTGAACTCTTTAGTCTGTGCCAGTACATTATGAGACCAAACTTGTCATGGATAATCATGGATACCTCTTATTATAAGAGGGGTTAGGTGGGGAGACATGAAAATGAGATAATAGTTGTTTACCAAATGAAAGGTTTTCAGCTACTGAAAAGAATGAAACAAAAATGGGTAAAAGAAAAAGCTCCACATGGTTTCATATTTAGACTCCTCGTAATTCTCTTAGCTGACTCCTGTGGAAGAGGTCCTCAGTACCCTTAAGTATGTCACCAATGAACAGCCTTGCCATCTTTTCGTTCTTATGAAGCAAAAGATGAAAAAGTATAAGCTATTGACTCCAACCTCCTCATTTGCTAGCCCTAAGACTGAACAAGTTATCGTTTCCTCTGGGTTTCCTCATCCATAAGATAAAAGTGATAACTAACCCCCCCCCCAAATTTCTGTAAATATTAGATATAAAAATCACAGGACACACATTGGGTGCCCTACGTATTTTCACTTCCTTGTCCTTTATTCCCCCACATGGCTATAAAAAAAGCCAGCAATATTCACTTTGAATACCAATATTCTGAACTCTTTCATGATAAATCCCAAATCATCCTGTGGCATTCTTACTGAATAGAAAGGTTTGTAAATACTCCCCTGTTCTCATTTAAAAAATCCAGTGGCTAGGGGCACCTGGGTGGCTCAGTGGGTTGAGCATCCAACTTCGGCTCAGGTCATGATCTCACGGTTTGTGAGTTCGAGCCCGCCATAGGGCTCTGTACTGACAGCTCAGAGCCTGGAGCCTGCTTCGAGTTCTGTGTCTCCCTCTCTCTCTCTGCCCCTCTCCGCCTCTGCTCACACTCTACTTTCTCTCTCTCTCAAAAATAAATAAACATTAAAAAAAATTCCTTAAAAAATCCAGTGGCTAAAGAAGGATTATTTAACAGATGAAACTAGATAACTGAACAACAGTTTGCAAAACAAAATAAATGAGTGCTTCATTACATATCACACACCAAAATAATTTTTATGTGAACTACCCATAAAGAAATAATCTATTAATGAAAAAACTCCTAAAAATTAATGAAACAGAAATTCTAATTGATAGATTTGACTATATAAAATTGCCAATTTTCCAAGGTGAAAAAAAAAATCACAAAAGTAATTAAAATTAAATAAGAAAAATAAGCATATATTACAGCTTAATATCTATCCTTAATATAAAAACACTCACATACAAACAATAAACAAAATTAAAACCCATATAAAACAATTTGAAGACTATAAGCTGATGAAAAAGATTAAGGTAGATTCCTAGGCAACATCGTTTTCCTTCTTATTTCTCCCAGTATTTATTGTGTATCACCCCTATGTCTTCAAAGATTCGTGCTTTAGGGAGAGCTAACTCTATTCCCATGTTCCAGATGGATTCTCATTAGTCTGAACATACAAAAGGCTGGTCCTGGCTCTTGGTGCCTGCTTTTTTCCCAGAAGTGGTCATGTGGCCAAAATTGGTCCAATCTGGAGGAAAAGACTTATGTATCATGGTTACAGGAGAAATTCTCAGTCTGTCTTTCTGGATGTGAGCGAGAAAACATCTACCTCTGACAAATAGAGCCAGTCTCAAGATGAGACTGACACTAAAATCTCAGGACACAGAAAGAATTTGTGTTCTTATGGATATTAAGTAGATGGCCAGGCTACTATACAGTTGGTTCCACCTACCAACTTTCATTTATGTGAGACAAAAAATGTATTGAGACAATTAGGAAATAAAAACATTATATATAATATAGATACTAGCCATGACTGTATTTACCCGTTGCTGTTAATTTGGAGAAATGGTCAAAAATTTGCTAATAAGAGAATTTATAGTTTTATATACTTTTATATTAAATCAAGGTTGAAAACAAATTAGTGAACATTTAAGTTGAGAAGCTAGAATAGTCTAAAAGACAGTGTTAGAATGTTTCACAACAAATTTTAATAGTGGTTAACTCTCATGAGGAAGAGACAAAAGTATTTGCATTGAAAATAAATTAGCCTTGTCTATAATGTTTAATATATTTTTAAGAAGATGCACATGTGGGTTATTAGTATAATAAAGGCATATTTTTAAAACAGTGCTATTGACTGAATTTTTGTGTATTCTCAAAATTCATACGCTGATACTTAACCACCAGTGTAATAATATTTTTGGGAGGTGATCAGGTCATGAGTGTGGAGCCCTCATGAATGAGATTAGTGACCTTACAAGAGAGACCTTCTGAGAGGTCCCTTATCCCTTCCACCAATTAAGAACACAGCAAAAAGACCGCCATCTATAAACCAGGAAGCAAGCTGTAACCAGACACAGAATCTGTCAGCACTTGATCTTGGATATCCTAGCCTCTAATACTATACGGAAGAAATTTCTATTGTTTATAAATAATAAAGAAGAAAGTAGCAAGCTTTCCTAATTAAATATAGAATTTCTGGAGCCTCCAACATGGCTAAGTTGTGTTTTCAGTCTGACTCAATGAAATTCCCACATGCCAGCTGCTCACTGGACTTTCTAGATGCCTTTGGTCTATGCCCTCTTTTGCATTAGCCCATGATTCTTAGGGGCCACAGCTACAGAGAATGTGGGTCTTGGTGATTATAATACTTCTCTCTGGCCTATCTCCCTCTGTCTTTCCTTGCAGATGCAGGCAGAATCCAAAATTAAGGGTATTCAACAGAAAACAATTCTTTCTTTTGAGATGGTGTCCAGGAAAGATGAATACAAATCATAACTTTCCTAGAGGACCTTAAGCCATTATCATAAGGGTTACAATCAATAGAGGAGAAATAAGACTTTCTGAGTTACTTCAGTAAGGCCTCATTCCAATATAAAATGGTATAATAGCACTTTCAATATCTTCTGTGAATATATTTCCAGGCAGTGGTTTGTTAGTAAATATTTAACAAGCTCGCCAAAAAATAAGAAAAAAAGTCTTCACATGTACATGCTACATAAGTTTATTTTAAATTTTACTGACATAAATGTATATTGCACACCTCGAAAATAATAATAAAATATACAATACTAATTTGTAAATCCTATATAGACAATTGATTCTCAGAGAATATTTTCATTGATTTTTACCAAACTCTTATATTAGCAGCCAAATTGGTTGCAAATGATGAATGAGTATAGCTCTGACAATATGTTGGTTGATATTTTCATTTACATTAATAACTAAGATGAAAGTCAAACAGACCCTTAATGTTGGAGCTTCATGCACTTAATGATGATGCTGGCCAATACTTTGCTAAATCATATAAGTTTCAAATACTGAAAGAATATCTCCCAATTTTTTTTCTATTTGGAACATAATGACTATAGATAATGCTTTTGAATTTAATGCTTATTATTAACCTTTTCTCTATTGTTTTCTTAATTCTATACAATGAACAAAATAATATATCATGATTTGTAGCTGATTTCCATAATGTCAATGCTTCTGTTCTGATGGCTTGCAAGCTTTCAAGGTGGTATCACTGATAATGGATTTGGGAAGAGATAATCAGAAGACATCATTATAAAATATTTCTACCATATAGATATAATAGATATATCTAATCTCAAGAGCTGAGATAATAGTATAATGTAGTAAAATAATTAGAAAGTGATGAGTTTTGAGTATTATTTTGTTTTTAATATAACCAATTTGGTTATAAATTTATAGTATTATGAATTTAATAACAGCTGTGTTATTAACAATTAGTTCATAAAATTTCTGAAAATGTAACAATCTCCTCCTCGTGAACTGGTACAAGCCAGTTTCAACACACTACTGGTTGCAAGTATCACTGCATAACTCTCTCTCTCTTTTTTTTTTAAGTAGCTCTAGCCCAACATGGGGCTTGAACTTCACCACCCCAAGATCAAGAGTCACATACCCCACCGACTGAGCCAGCCAGGACCCCTCATTGTATAACTCTTAAAGGAAGGTCTGACATAGGCGCTAAGTTCCTTATAACTGTAAAGAAATTACAGAAATGCTATTGAAAATATCTCTATTAATTCATGGTAAACTATCACTTTAGGAAAGCCAGGGATCAATACTGAAATCATGCTTCATATCTAAAGATACAGTGCTACAATCTTTACTGCAACATATGCCACAAATAGAAAGGCATTACTAACGACATTATATTTCCTTTGTGAGATTATTTAAATAAAATGGTGCTTGTATTATGAAATAAAGAGCATTCTCATAATTCTCATGATGTCCTTTCTATACCAACTGGTCCTCCTGTATCATCTACCTTAGCTGTGGTACCAGCTACACTTCTGATCACCCAAGATCTGGACATTTTGGACATCATCGTAGCCTCTTCTCTCCCTTTCATCTAATGCCTCCACCAGCCCTCCTTTCATACACTTCACGGATGCTTCAGATCTTCTGGACTTCACCCTATACTCCAGGGCTTTTGAAGAGACCCCAGTCACCACTGCTGAGCTCCACATGGGCTCCAGAGACTTTCTTGACCAAACCTGCAGTACCTTACCTCATGCACCACAGTGCCTTTGCACATCACCTTCTTTCCTCCTTATAGTAAGGCCTCTAGTCTGTTTTCATTGCCATGAGAGTTCTCCTAAAGCACAAATCTGTCCTGCTTAGAAACCATCCTATGATGTTTTATCCCATGTTATAGGATACAGTCCAAGCTCCTTGTCATGACATACAAGGACTCTCACAAAGTGGCCCTGCCTCTGACTCCAATTTTGTTTCCCACAGCTCCCCACTGCAGGCCAGTAGTAACACACTCGAATTTCCTAAATGGCAGTCATCATTGATATTCTGTTTAAAGTTTTGCATTTGTGTTTATATGAAATGTTACAGAACAAACAAGGTGATAACATTGTTTTCTCTTTTTTCTCTTAGAGATAAATGTGTTGCATGTTCTTTTTCTTCTACTCTCCCCTCTACTTTCTGTCAGTTCTGTGCCCTAAATTTCTCTTGAATCTTTCCATCCCTTCTGATACTTTCCCAGTCAGAAAATGCTATTATCATGTTCCTAAACTGATTAAATAACTCATAACTGCTATTCCTATATTTCCTCATTTTCTTTTCAATTCTTTCTCCACACTGCAACCAGAATTTTTTTTTTTTTTTAAGCCATGAATCCTGGGCACCTGGGTGGCTCAATCAGTTAAGTGCCCAACTCTTGATTTCAGGTCACATGATGACCTCACAGTTCATGAGATGGAGACTGGCATCATTAGGTTCTGTGCTGATAGTAAGGGGCATGCTTGGGAATCTCTCTCTCCCTTGCTCTCTGCCCCTCCCCCACTCATACTTTCTATCTCAAAATAAATAAACATTTAAAAGCCATGAATCCCTTCTCAAATCTCTAAAAATAAAGTTATTTTTAAAAAGCTTTTTAAATGACTAAACGTCTCTATTCTCTTATATGTCTCAACTAAACAACATTTTGTCAGGGAAGCATTCCCTAATATGACAGGCTAAATCAATTTGCCCTGTTTCAAACACTTAATGGCATCTTATGCTATATAAAAATATACAAATTAATGAGAAATTATTCATTTAAGGGCCATCATTGCCCCCACTATTCTGTGTGAAAATATGAGTCATGTCTGTTTTATTTACCAAGCACATAGAAGATATTCAAAAATTATTTGTAATTAAGTATACTATCAACTTAGTATCCATTCAGCTTTCAGGAGGTTTTTGAAACCTATTCTTAAGGTGATTGACAACATTAAAAATAATCAGTATGAAATTAATTGGTATTACTCTTCAGTTATTTATTCTTACACACTAAGTGGTACAAAAAAATTCTGTGTAATTGCCACAGTATTGATTCAGCATATTAGTTTCTTATTACTTCTGTAACAAATTACCACAAACTCAGTAACTTAAAATAACAAAATTTATTCTTATAGTTCTGGAGATTAAAAATTCTAAAATGAGTATTACGGGGCTAAGGTCAAGGTGTCCACAAGGCTGGTTCCTTCTGAAGATCCCAAGGGAGAATCTGTTCCTTTTCTTTGTCGAGCTTCTAGAAGCTACCTGCATTCCTTGGCTTGTGGCCACTTCCTGGCATCATTCCAATCTTGTGTCCCTTGTCACATCTACTACTGACTCTGATCTTCCTTCCTCTTTCAAGGACCCTGGTGACCACATTGGGCCCATCCAAATAATCCAGAATAATCACCCAATCTCAAGATTCTGAATCATATCTGCAAAGTCCCTTTTACCATGTAAAATGACATATTCACAGGATCAGGCTATGGAAAATCTTTGGTGTGGTGGTGAGGTTGGAGACATTATTCAGCCTACCATACTTAACTATGAGACTTTTAATAATTCATATACAGGAAAATCTCTTAAATTTTCTGTCTTTTTGAGGGAAAGAAAAATGTTATTTATTCTAAATTAGGTCCCTTCTGCAATAGAGTTTTAAATGACTGCAAAAATGAGTTGGCTGCTTGAAGGGTTTTTTTATTATAATAATTTACAAATCTCATTAAGCTTTGTTATTGTTTTCTCAGTTCAGAATGCACAGCTGTCACCAGAATGATATGCATGAGTTAGAAGGTATATAAAACCACTTGTGGGAAGACTTCCTGGTTCTTTTTTTGATATTTATGATGGGACTTATTTTCTTGACTGTATCTTATACAATGATTAGGTGCCATAAATTGTTGTGAAGCTAATGAAACAAGCAAACAAACAAATATAAAATAAAAGGTTCAACTTCATTTCTCAAAATCACCAAGGAACTTCTCCTAGACTATACCACCCTGCAATCTTTATTCTTTCCCAAAACACACACATACTACATTTTAATCTTCAGATTTAAGATGCAAATTTTAAAAATACTAGGATCTTAAAAAACAAATTGGATCCTATTTTTCACCTAATCACATTGCAAATTGGCGCTTTACAAATGAATCATTTGGTCACTTAATGGCCACTGTAAAATTAAATCTAGCTGTAAGAATTACCATCAGTGCAACCATCTTTAACAAGGAAAGCATTCAACTAAAATTATGACAACCCCAGACGTGATAATGATCATCAACAGTTGCTCTGAATTTACAATCGATCACAAATCTCACCTCATCTTTGAATACAAACTCTTAGTATTAGTCTTTCCTCACAGACATGATAGTGAGAAATATGCTTGAAAATTGTGAAGGGCAACTACAAATCATGAGACTGGCTTTATGTGTCACTAAACATCTGCCTCCTTATTTTATAGAAACATTGACAAAATCTGAAAGATTACGAGAAAGAGCCATTCTACAATTTATTCTAACCACAACATGAACCTAAGTTGATTTTGTTGTGATGGTTACTTACAAAAGAATGGGATAGTTTTTGTTAATTCACTTCAAGTAGTTGAAATCTACATATACATACTAACTGATGACAGAAGAGGCTTAACTAAAATTGTGCCGTGTGTCAACAGAAGTCTTACTTCTGAAAAATCACTTGAATTTTTTTTTTAATTTTTTTTCAACGTTTATTTATTTTTGGGACAGAGAGAGACAGAGCATGAACGGGGGAGGGGCAGAGAGAGAGGGAGGCACAGAATCGGAAACAGGCTCCAGGCTCCGAGCCATCAACCCAGAGCCCGACGCGGGGCTCGAACTCCCGGACCGCGAGATCGTGACCTGGCTGAAGTCGGACGCTTAACCGACTGCGCCACCCAGGCGCCCCAAATCACTTGAATTTTTAAAAAAAATAGTATCAGTAATACCCACAAAGCACCTACTGTATAGATTTCATTGTGAACACATTATGTAATTAATTTCTAATAAAATCAAATGTCTTTTTATTCATTATACTATGCACAGGCAAAATGAATGCTTGGAAATGTAATGCCTATATCAACTTTTATAGAAAATTTATCATTTGAGTCTGAGTCTTGAGATACAAAGAAAAATCACTAAATTGCAGAAGTTCTAATATGTCATTCAATTCTTTTTTTAAAATATTTATTTATTTTGGGGAGAGAGGAAGCAAGGGAGGGGCACAGAGAGGAGGACAGAGGATCTGAAGCGGGCTGTGCACTGACAGTCTAACAGCAGTAAGCCTGATGTGGGGCTCAAACTCACAAACCGGGAGATCATGACCTGAGCTGAAGTCAGACACTCAACCAACTGAGCCATCCAGGTGCCCCATACCTCATTCAATTCTTAATCTAATATACTGTCCTCATATTTGTAGTAGAACTACAAACAATCAGATATGGAAGTATTATAATGTTATATAAAATGTGATATGATTTTCTAGTCACTGAGAGTGTTATTCAATTCACTCCCTGTAGTTAATTCACCAAGGCTTGATTTGCACAGAAGACATATCTTTTTCAGGAAAAACACCATGACTCCCTAAATACAGTTTCCCTCTTATGCATGGGACTGCTAATCACCACCCCAACTCCAGAAACATATGCCTGGGCAAACAACCCAAGCCAGTGCAATCAGATTCTTTCCCATCGCATTACATTGAAGAGAGTCCACTTTTCTTTGGTGGCGGAGCAGGAAAAATATGAGCCACTTTTCTTCTAGCAGCCTGGATTTCTTACTCATGAAGAAAACTAACTTGGAAGAATTAATACTACGTGCAAAGAGAAGTATTAATAAAAGATGCAGAATAAAGATTATGGCCATTTTTGAACACTGGGTCGAAATCATTTTAAAGGACCATATGTATCCCTGTGCATCCTCTGCCTTGGATAGTGGGACCAACAAACTCCCTTCTTTGCTTAAACTAGTACAAGAGTCAGGAAACCATGGGCTGGAAGAGAAGTAGGGAATGAGTTTTCACAGAAGTGCTTTGTGATTAATGGAAAGATTGGTGAGATTTTGATAGTAGAGATGGGAAGTGATAGGTAAGAAACAGCATAGGGAGACATAGTAGGAAAGAATTTAACACGTAATGAAGCTAGGCTACCCTACTCTAATCCCACCTAATCCCACTCTAATCCCAAAGCGCTCCTTCCAGAAGACTACCACGAGGCTGCATGTGATAGTCTTTACTTGCTATTTTGCAGTGTGGCCTGGGCATTGGGAAAAAGAAAGACAATGTGGGGATTCTGGATGGAACTCATCAAAATCTGTGTGTATGGAATGCATCACCGCTGCTTTTAATCTGCAGACAAAATACAAACTTGCACTAAGAGGCAAGGCAATAGGGAGCAATGGACAGATCAGCTCAGGGGACTGCTAAGTAGCAGCAGCGTGCAGTGGTCACCCAAGTAAAAACAGACAGACATTTGTTTGCTTCCCTGGTGCTGGTGATGTGTAATAATTAGCAGTTTCTCCAAGTAGGTCCTCTAATTTCAGGTGCCTTATAACAGACATCATTGAGCTCCTCCAGCATCATGTCCCGTGACCCTCTTAGGGCCGCTCCTACGACAAGTGACTCTCATCTTGCCCCTATTCTCTGTTAAATTTAATGCAATCGTCTAAATTCAACACCTGCCTCCTTCAGGGCCTCTTTGGTTCTTAAGAGACATTCTTCTTTTAGCAGAATTCATATCTTGCAGATCAAAGTTTGCTTTTTTGAGCATAATGTTTCTGGGTGAGTTTCAAAGCCTGCTTTAAAAACAAATTGAGGGGCGCCTGGGTAGCTCAGCTGGTTAAGCATCCGACTTCAGCTCAGGTCATGATCTCAAGCCTCGTGAGTTCAAGCCTTGCGTCGGGCTCTGTGCTGACAGCTCAGAGCCTGGAGCCTGCTTCGGATTCTGTGTCTCCCTCTCTCTCTGCCCCTCCCTTGCTCACGCTCTGTCTCTCCCTCTCTCTAAAAAATAAGGAAACATAAAAATTTTTTTTTAAACAAATTGAAAAATGCACCTAATTCTCAGGCTAATTTTGATGCTTCTGGATGACAAATCGTTATTTACAAAGTGGCGCAGATATTTATTGAGCTTATTTATTATGTCAGGCACTTTTCTAATGTAAAAAAAAGGAAAGGAAAGGAAAGGAAAGGAGAGGAGAGGAGAGGAGAGGAGAGGAGAGGAGAGGAGAGGAGAGGAGAGGAGAGGAAAGGAAAGGAAAGGAAAGGAAAGGAAAGGAAAGGAAAGGAAAGGAAAGGAAAGGAAAGGAAAAGAGCAAGTCCTAATAATCTAAACATTTTCTACAACATTCTTAACTTTGATCAATTTTGCATCTCTGTCAAGATCATTCTTTTTTCTTATCTTTGCTCTAAATCCCAAGGCCTAGTAACTTAATCCATCCCATTTTAAAAAGTAATAATAATAATAAGCTGTTTAGGAATGTATTTTTATTCTAAACCACTTACTGGAAAACGGAGAAATGACTAATTCAAAACTCTTGTTCTTGTGTTTCCCCCACCCTCCACCCCCCGTCTAACTCAAAATTCTGAGGGGGCTGCTCACCCTCGTGTATTTCCTGGCAGTACTAGCAACAGAATAAAAGGATCTTCTCTGTGATCTCCTGCATGCTGGTGATGGAGATGTTATGTGTCTGCTTTGTGGTCACCCCTGGGCTGCCTGGGGTCACTAGCATACTCATCCAGTCTGGCTGCTGGCCCTGGCAGCCTGTTGCCAGCTGTCCAGCCTGATGGCTGATTGCACTGCTCTCTCGGATGAGGAAAGCCCCGGAGGCAGCGCTACCTCCTTCTCTGCAGTCTAGTTACTGGCCTCCACATGACCCACTGAGGCTCATTATTTTTTCGTTTTGTCGATCTGCTAAGATGACAAGAAGCTCCACCTCCTCTGGTTCCTAGGCTTCCTCTGGACTCACAGGAAATCTATCCATCCTTGTACCACTGGCTTAGTGTGGACTCGGGCTATCCTATGCACATACTCCCAACTACACCATGCTACAGTTCTAGAAAAACCAGTGCAGAAAGCCAACATGGCGAACACCTGCCTCTGGGGTATCCCTAGACCAGGAAGGGGGCACCAGGCCCTTGCACCCAAATTGCCCCTGGGCTTCCTGAGGGATAATTTGGAGCACTCCTTTGGAACAGGAAATGTTGAAAGCTGCCACTCACCCCATGGAGGGAAGGAATTAGATGCTAACACCATCTTTCTGAAATCTCTACTCTCTGGGAAGAACATTTCCTTCCAACCAACTTTATATTCCTGCTCTAAATGGGGCAGAGGAAGGTGGGGGAAAAACGGATTGATCTTCCTTATTCACTCAGTTTTATCCCATGGCTCAAAAGAGGTCACTGAACCCTGCCATCATTTTCTCATTTCTTTGTGCTCAGCAACATGAGGTGGAAGACACTCACAAGAAACTGAACCCAAATGCAAGTAAATAAACCATATGCTGATATTTTATTAATATTTTTGAATCTTCTCAGACTACTTTGAAGTGGTAAACTACAACGAAGAGAAGCAAACTTTGCAAAACCCTGAATGCTCCAGGAATCACATCTCAGACTTCCCCTCTTTCTTCTTCACATACTCCCAAGGTCATGTTGCCCAGAATCAGGCTTCACACCCCAACTATGTATTGTTGACTCCTGCATGCCCAGACTCTCCTCTGAAATCCAGACTTACGTATTTAATGTCCTATTTGGTATCTTTCAGTTTTCAATTAATTCAGCAAATATTTACTGACACCTACTATTAGCAAGTCACTGTTTCCACACTCCTAGGCAGAGATTCATTGTTTTATAGTCATAGTAAAAAGTAACAAGCAGAACTGAATTAAATTGTTTTCTCAATCAGTGATAATCCACTTCAGTGAACATGCTTCTGAAAGTCAGCCAATCAGTGGCATCCAGCTTCTTTTTGCAGCCAACCAATCAAAAACAGCCTCCCTTCAATGCATATGCACACCTCTGATATTCAACCCATCAACAGCCTCCCCATACTAGTGACCAACCTTTTCCAGCCAAATTAACTCATTCCTGCCACTGAATGTTCACCAATACTTGAATGCTTTCAGGCTTCCTAACTATCCTATTTAAGATCAGTAGTCTTCTTTGTTTGGAGAGACCATGCCTAACAAACAGTTTGTTTCTCCCTTTCTTAAGTAATAAGTTCAACTGTTTCGCTTAGAATTGAATGCTGATCTCATGCTTTGGGAGTTGAATAAATGACTAAATTATAACACATTTGGGTAAACCAGCTCTGCAAAACCAACACAGGATTAGTATAACTACCATAAAGATAGGAGAGAGTGCTACAAGTTCCATCTCTCCAATATTTACATCAAACCACAAAAAGCAAGTTCGAATTAATCCCCAGAATGCCAGATGACAAAAACCAAGTTTACTATCAAAGTCTTCCTATATGGCTACATGGGGTGCATACTGAGTGTATTCATTTGCTTGGGCAGCCATCATAAAATATCACAGATTGAGTGGCTTACATAATAGTACTTTTTTTTCTCACGGTCCTAGAGGCTGAAAGTCCAAGATTAGGGTATTAACAGGTTTGGTTCCTTCAGAAGCCTCACTCCATGGCTTGCTGATGGCCTTGCTGATGGCACTCTGTCCTCACATGGTCATCTCTCTGAGAGTTCACGTGTCTAGTGTCTCTCCATGCGTCCAAATTTCCCCTTGTTGTAAGGACACTAGCCATATTGGATCAGAGCTCACTCTGATCCAATTTTAACTTAATCCCTTCTTTAAAGACCTTATCTCCAATACAGTTACAGTTAGGACCTCAGCATATGTCTTTGTGGAGTATACAGTTTAGCCCATAACACTAAGATACACAGTCCAGATCCCTCATTAATACTACAAGAAAGGGGCACCTGGGTGGCTCAGTCATTTAGGCATCCAACTTCGGCTCAGGTCATGATGTCGTGGTTTGTGGATTCGAGCCCCACGTCAGGCTCTGTGCTGATAGCTTGGAGCCTGGAGCCTGCCTTGGATTCTGTGTGTGTGTCTCTCTCTCTTCCCTTCCCCTGCTCATGCTTTGTCTCTGTCTTTCTCTCTCTCTCTCTCAAGAATAAAAATTAATTTAAAAAAAAGATACTACAAAAAACTATTTCTCCAGATGCTGGGAAGAGCTGCCAGCACACACCCTTCAGCCATCAGCCCTTTTCAGAAATTGCCTTGATGGAAAAGTCTCCTTCCCCAAGATAACATCCTCTTCTCTGAGTTGCTCCAAAAAATGATCAATACAATACCTTAAAGGCCAGCCCTAGCTTCAACCTGGAATCCCTTTAACAGCCCATCCCAGCTTCAAAGCAACTTACGGAGTCTCCTGAATCTCCTGGGTCAACTGGTTTGATATGGGTCCATATCAAACTCTCCCTCCTCCCTCCCTATTCTTTCCCTGTCACAGATTGGATTCCAAGAGTACTTCCTGGGGTGCATGGATAGCTCAGTCAGTTAAGTGACCCACTCTTGATTTTGGCTCAGGTCACGATGCCAGGGCCGTAGGGTCAAGCCCTGTGTTGAGCCCTGTGTTGAACTCTGTGGGGGCACCGTGCTAAGTGAGGAGTCTGCTCTCTCTCTCCCTCTGCCCTTCCTCTACTTGCTCATGCTGTCTCTCTTTAAAAAAAAAAAAAGAAAGAAAAGGTACTTTCTAATACATTTTCTACACATTAATCTCTATTTCCGAATCTGCTTCCTACGGGACCCAGCTCGAAACGGAGCTGTCCACTTCTGAAACAGAGTCCTGATTACATTGGGAAAAATTAGTAGAAGCAAATCTGGTTAGCCTGTTATATTATTCATAAGTTCACAGTAAATGATATTCCACACAGGGTTATAGAGATGGGGTAGAGTGTTTGAGATTCCTTTAAATAATGGTACATTCATAAATTGTTTATCATAGGTCAGAAATTTGAGTCCCCTATGGACTGTTTGAATAAAGCTATTACATTTAGATATTCTTAAGAGGTTATGTTTATTTAAGTCATCACCGAAGCACAGAGTTTTTAGCTTTTGGTAAATATTCCCTTGGGTATACATTAGAGGAGCATATAGTGCCTAATAGAATATGAATTAAACAAGGAAACTGCTCAGAGAAGCAAAATTTCTGGTCTGACCAGTTTTGCCTGTTTATCCAGAGGAATGGATATGGTTACTGGTAGACGCCTGCGATATGAAAAACAGTATGTAACATTCTTTTTTTTTTAATGTTTATTTATTTATTTTTGACAGAGAGAGAGACAGAGCGTAAGGGGGGAGGGGCAGAGAGAAAGAGGGAGACACAGAATCTGAAGCAGGCTCCAGGCTCTGATCTGTCAGCACAGAGCCCAACGCGGGGCTCAGACTCACAGAGGGCGAGATCATGACCTGAGCCAAAGTTGGATGCTCAACTGACTGAGCCACCCAGGCGCCCCAATGTCACATTCTTGTTGTTACCCCTGCACACTTATTGAGACCAACTTTTAAAGCATGGAAACCAAAAGCTTCCTCTCTGGGCCAAGATGAAGATCCAGCACCGGCAGGCATTTACTATAAGAGAACTGAATGATAACCAACTCCCAAGGTGGATGGCTCCCCCTTTCTTCTAGAACACAGCTGAGCCTGCAAGAGAATAACCCCCTACCTACTGTCATCTCACCCTCCGATAATAAGCATCTACTGTACGTATATGTACCATACTATTATATCTTGCTTGCATGGTTTTGTTATTGTGGATTATCCAAATTGTAATCTGACTTCCCATATCACTTTGAGAAACTCACATAACCAAGTAGTTTCTGTTTTGAGCAATGCCCATGCTGTTAACAGATCCATCTATGCCCACTGCCACTGTAACACACACAAACACAAACATATACACACACACGAATGTTGGTGGGGGGAACAAAAGGCCATGTATAAACTTCTCCTCAGTGAACTAGCTATAAGATTCTTTAGTTGCTTCATATTAAATTAAGTATTTTAATGAATTCGACTTTCTTCTTGAAATCACATAACCATTACTAGACAATGGACTCATAGAGGAGGAAGAAAAGCCTTTGAAGCTCTACAATACATGAACAGAACTTGGACACTGTCATTAACAAGTCTGCTGTTCATGCCTCCAGAAATAATCATCCAAACTCTCATGCACAGGCGAATAGATAAAGTACAGCACACCATCCCATTAAGGTTCACATACATAAAATCTGTACACTGTATCAGTGTTTCTCAAACCATCTCGAGGTAAAAGATCAGTTTTGTTTGTTCTTATTTCCAATTCATTTTTTCTATTGGTGAACTGATTTTTTTGTGTGTATATCATACTCAAGGAGATGAATCCACCAGCCAGCTAGGGTGTTTTAACAATGTCAAATGCTATAAAATGTTTCTATTCGCTGACTCTCCATTTCTCCACTTACTGCAGACTGGTAACAAGCAGTTCATGGACCAGCACAAGTCCATAGACTACATTTGAAATAGCACAGCTCTGTGTAATCTCTGTGGCACTGAAAGGGAGATATAAACTTCACAACATACCATCCCCAACTCATTGCATAACAAGATGGAAATAGATAGAAGCAAATTATCTTACATGAGCTTAAATGCTTAAAACTGACCTCCCTGGCATTAACAAAGATTAACATGTTAATCCACCCTTATATCTTTTAATTTTTAAATAATACATCTGAAATGGAAAGGAACATAAATCTTTAACAATAAATTCATTTTCTAAAAACCATCTTTTTTTTTAATTCTGAAATAATTGTTTATAGATCAGTATTGGTTCAGGAAGTACTTGTTTGGCATACACATATTCTAGAATCTGCACTAGACATTGGACTAGCTTAGCCTGTCATTGAGGAGTTCTCTATTTAAAACACCATCTAGCAAAATATCAGGTAAGAGATCTTAGTCACTAGAAGAAAAGTCCCAAGGTCCCTAGTAGGTCTGTGAGTATCATTCCTGTAGTGACATTACCAGTATGAAGTACACCAATTTAAACTCTATTGCTGAACCTGAAATGATCAGTTCCCACCGGCCGCTGTGAGCAAAGGCTTTATTGCTGTTGTCCTGAAGGACCACATCAATCATCAGGTTAAATCTGCAGGTAAGGCCCTGCCTTGGGTCTGTGCAATGCACAGGTTTACACAAACAACTTGAGATTTCATAATGTCACATATCACATCCCAAGAATTACTGAAGTTTTGTTGCAAGATGTTGCAATAAAGAAAGAAAAACTTTCTAGCCGACTAGTTCATTTGCTTAGAGTCAATAGACAGCTCTTTCAGTCTGTTGGCTTGCTGGTCAGTAACTAGGTCTATATATTTCATAAGGATCAATTTTGACCCTCAAACATTTTTCTGGTGACCGGAAATAATTCCAGATCTTTCCTAAACAACAGAATAAAATATACTATAACCAATCATTTGTTTCCATGGCACAGTCTGCAGGCTATTCTTAAAGAGAGGAAAAAGATACTGGTATGCCGTAGCCAAAAGTCCAGCTCAAAAGACAGAGAAATTTTAAAGGGGAATTGCCAGATAATCTGTGATAAATATACTTAAAGGAAAGCCATGTGTGCAGTATATGCTTGGCTAACATGAAAGCTTTCAGAAGTGGGGCCTCAGGATGGAAGGCATGGGTAGTTGAAATTCTGGTTTTAACAGCTTTGTAAAAAACTTAAAATTGCATAAAGTAAGAGCACCCAATAAGCAGTTTAAGAAAATAAAACAATGACCCAATCCCAAAATTTTAAATCCAACTTGAGTGGCCCAGTATAAAGTCACATCCACCCTTAGAATATTATATGGACAGAGATACATACATAAACACAGATATATAAATACAGATGGAGATATATTACATTTAGTGCGTTGAAAATATCATGAGAACATTTTTGAAACAATATTATGAAGGAGAAGTATGATAAAAAAATATCTATCTACAGACAACTGTAACCATGCTAAAAAAAATGGTATGAAATATACCTTCTTGTTAACAGCCAATAATAACCAGCCAGATAATCTCTGAGAGTAAAAATATTCATGGGTTAACATTATTTTCCTTTTTTCTTCCCCCGATAGTGTATCCTGAGGATATTACTTTGATAATGAGGGAAAGGGGGGAAATGAGTTTCATTTAAAAAATATAAAAAGAAATTATAAGAGAGTCCAAAAAACAGTTGAAAGGGGCATGATTACATTTTATTGGTTAGGAACTATAAACTAAGTGGATTATATATATTTTTTTAAAAAAAGCAAATTAACTGGGCAGTGCTGTGTTTCAAAGTTTAACAGTGTCAAGTGCTCTAATCTTTCCACTTGTATCCCCCCACGTGTCAGGGGACTGTTAAGAAGTTTTCCTTTGAGCATTTTTCAATAAAAACTATATTAGGGGCACCTGCTTGGCTCAGTCAGTTAAGTGTCCAAGTCTTGATTTTGGCTCAGGTCATGATCTAATGGTTCATGAATTCAAGCCCCTCATCGGGCTCTGCACTAACAATGTGGAGCCTGCTTGGGATTCTCTGTCTGTCTGTCTCTCTGTCTCTCTCCGCTGCTCCCCTGCTCTCTCTCTCTCTCAAAATAAATAAATAAACTTTAAAAAATTAATAAGACATATTAATAATTTCAACTTATTTTTTAATGTTTATTTATTTATTTTTGAGAGGGAGTAAGCTCAAGCAGGGGAAAGGCAGAGAGAGTGGGAGACACAGAACCTGAAGCAGGCTCCAGGCTCAGAGCTATCAGCACAGAGCCTGATGTGGGACTTGAACACAAAAACCATGAGATCATGACCTGAGCCAAAATCAAGAGTCAGATGCCTAACTGACTGAGCCACTGAGGCACCCCAATAATTTCACCTTCTGATCTCTTACACTAATCAGCAAATTTGCCTTAACAGCCTTCAAATTGGGTTAGTTGGACTTCACAGGATAGGGTGTAAGGACACAAAATCCCCACTTCTCTTAGATTTCCCTCAAGCCAAATATATATATATATATATATATATATATATATATATATATATCCTCACACTGCTTTTCAATTTTATATTTTAACTAAAGGAAGATAGATACATTAATAAATCTGAATTTAAACTTATCCTCTATCATTCAGATCTATCCTCTCTGCTTTATAGCATATTCCTAAATGTAGCTTTGTAATCCTGATCCCCAAAGAATGTGTAATATATGTTTAGCAATATTCCCAATAGTCTCTGGAAACCTTACCCTTATATTTAGATTAACTAGTATAAAGCCAATTTATGTAAATTCCATTTATATTTAAATCAGAAGAAACTATGAATCATATTAGTAAAATAGGTCTTACATTAGTGCTCTGATATTGCCATAAATAATACCGTGGCTAATGTTTGCTATGTTAATAAAATCTGTATTAACAAACACTATCTACATGTACCAGATGTTCAATGAAAGGTTATCTCAGACTCCTGCCAGAATCCTTGATGATATTCAATATCAATTATTATGGTAGAATTGTGATTATAAAAAATGAGAGAAAGAGTGACTCTGTCTTAGAGACACTGAGCGCAAAGCATGCTTCACTTGGGAGTGGTGACACGCATGTTCGTATGTTCGCTGATGTTTATCTCAGAAGCAGAAGCAGACTTTTAGCAGGAGATAATCCAAACACATGTCTCCCATTTAAGTGCTAGAAACCGTTTGCATATAGTGAGGTCACGTGTCATTATAATATCCCTGTTAAGCTGTCAGATGATTGTACTTTGACAAGGAAAGTGTTAGGCTAAAGTAGCAGCATCTTTAAGAAAATCAAAATCCAAAGTAATTTCAAGTAAAAATTTCTACCTATTATTTACATTAAAAAAGACAAAGAAAAAGACTTTTAAGAAACATTATTACTCAGAATTATTATTTTTCTGGGAGAAGAAATGAGCAACCGTCTTATGACAGAAAAGTGTTACAACAGTCCAAGGCCAGGTTTAGTGTAGTACGTTGATTTAAACAAGTACCGATATCAAATATGTTATTTCTATGAGTTCTAATAAACTTAACAAAGATTGATTTTTATTAGTACATGTAGATATGTGCAATTTTTGCTACTTCATAAAAGATGATGCCCAAAACTCCTGTAAGTAATTAGAATAAAAATTTTACTGATTTTCATTTGCCAAATTAACCAATTATATCATAAATGCAGTGGTAGTAGTAAAATTTACTAAGCTATATAAATATATATGTTTTAATGGCAATTATTTCCATGTACACAAAGTAACCAATGTAATATATTCTTCATAAAATGTAAAGAATAGAATCATGTAGCCAAATGATCCCAAATTTTCCTCAAAAACAATGTGTCTCCTGAGGACATTTCATAGGCCTCTATTAGTTATGTTTCACTCTGCCAATAATTATTTGTTGTATATATATGACACTTGAAATGTGCTTGGATGAATAGCTTGTCCCTTCTCTTGTACTTCTGCTTTTGTCAGAGAATATACCCAGTCCAGCCTGCCTGCTGACGACAGGCACATGTTGTAGAACTCAATTCCTTCAGTCACCCTTACTAAGGCCAGCCTAGATCAACTCCTGAGCACGTGAGGGGTCCCACATGTCCTATCCTTATCTGACCCAGACGCATAAGAAATAGATGCTTCTTGCTGTATACCTCTGACCACTTACTGACCACTTGCTAAGACACAAAACTGCTGGAGAAAACGGGAGAACAACACAGAGAACTCATGCTCTACAGACTTAATACTGAACATTAAGGAAGCCTTGTAGTCCAACAATTTATAATGAACGAGAGAAAAAGCTAACGTTTTCTGTGTCTAAAGTAGGATTCTGCCATTATCTCCTAAAGAAGGAATTTTCTTTAATTAACCCAGTATCTCAACAATTATTTTTCTGTTCCTCACCAGCTAGTCATGGTAGACTATTTATTACCTCCAAATTTTACTATTCTTTACATTAAATTATAGGCCCCTGTGAGGGAGAGAGAGAAGGAAGGAGGGAGATGATAGATGACAGATAGATAGATAAATACATAGATAGATAGATGCATAGATAGATAGATAGATAGATAGATAGATAGATAGATACAATAGAGAAATATAGATGGTAGATAGATGATAGGTAGGTAGATAATGGATAGATAGATGATAGAGAGAGAGAGAGAGGCGGGGGGAATGGAGGGAAAGAAAGAGAGATGATAGAGAAATAGATGATTGATAGAAAGATGATAGATAGATAGATAGATAGATGATAGATAGATAAGGTGTCATGAAAAACATATTTTATTTTACTGTACCTGGATTACAAATCTCTGTAATTCCAGGATTTATGGTGAGTGGCCCAGGAATACAAAGCAGTCTTGTCATAACCTATTTTTAAAGTTATAAACCATGGCCTTAAGTGGAAAAAGCAAGGCTCCTGAATAAAACGTATGTCAAAATCCACTTATAGTTCTTTTGTTCCTAGGGTTGTCCCAGTGATAGAAGAAAGAGCAGAGAGTTGGCAGGGTGGAGGGAGGATAGTGATTTATAAACATGTGAATTTATAAAAATAACTTGTTCAAGTCTCTTCCCTGAGAGATGTGTGGGCTGAGACACTGCCCATCTCCCATGGTATTACAGGAACGCTGTAGTCCATAAAAATCTCTAAGATTCTGTGGGTCAAACATGTTCAGGTCCTTTAGGTAAACATAGGATCTTAAGAATCCGTGGCTCCTGAAAGAATAAGGCATGGTAACAGATAATATAATGTGTAAAATTAATGGAATATCATGCGTCACAAAATATATTAGTATCTCTTTATTTGACCTGAAGTCAAAGAGATATTTTATAAAAACATACAGCATAAATCACTCTTAACTCCAAGATGGCTTTTATATTTTTTGAGAAATAAATAAGATGATTAGTGCCTAGCTAAACAAATCCAGAATTAGGAACTGACATGAAGTTTAGCTAGAAGTTTTGCTTCCAGATGAAAGAGTATTTATACTTTCAATTTAAATCCAGGAATTATTCTTAAGGGAGGAGAGATATTATTTTGCTGGATTGCTATACATTCTTGCTGTACAGCAATTGACCTAATATGATTAGGTTATATCAAATAAGTCATATAGAATGCCTCTTTATTTTAGTATCTCTTTATTTTATTTGGTTTTGTCACAATTATGTCCAAATTAGTTGCTTGAGCAAAAGACCATTCCTTTTGGGAGGTCACTGAGTTTCCAAAGATTTCAGTGATTTAGCAGGACCATTAGTAGCTTTAATATTTTTAGCACACAGGACAACAAATCTATGCAGCAGGATTTAGATGTCATTTCAATTAAATACTTTTGACAACTAAGGTATATATATGTTTTTATACAAACCTGTGCACTAACAGATAGTCTTATTTTTATGTACACCCTCACAGATCTGGTTAACAGAAATCTTTGTATGAATATCCTTTAGGCACGTCAAATCCAGCCTCTGCAAAACCACTTTCGGCCACGACTTGTTTTACAACCCTTTTTGTCAACTCAGATGTATCACCATCTGTCCAGGCACAGAAGCCATTCTCCATACTCTATCAGACCATTGGAAAGTCACAAATTCCTGCGAACTCTCTCTGTTTCATACCTCTCCTATTTATCCCCACTCTATGGTGTGAAGTAAGTAGCTTATCAGTTCTTACATAAGTCTCTGCAGTAACTGCTTCCACACTTCCAGCCACCCTACTCAATCTAGCACCTACTTAAATCACAAAACATGATTGTGTTGTCTTGTCACATTTTGAAAATCCTTCAAGAGCTCTCCATGACTTGCCCGTGCACTGAAATTCTTTATGATCTTCCAGTCCATAAATACATGTATAACATTACCTTCTACCACTATCTCCCTCCTCTCTCTCCTTGAAAATTATTTACCAACTCCACTCCATAATTCTAGTCCTTAAAGTCCCAGTCTGTCCACATGTTCCATCTGTCCCAAACTATCTTTTCTACCTTTTTATCTAACTTTTTCCAGCTGCTACTGGTCTACTAGAACTTGCTAAAACATTTACTTCCTCCATGGATACTTCCTTATGCATTTTTATGTAGAGACACTCTCCTTCATGCTTACCACAGCATTTTTTAGAACAGCCGTCACACGAAACAATATCTTTGAATGAACAAGTGCTCTGAAGAGCAAAACACTGCACATACGGCTTTCTTCAGTATGAAAATAAGATAGCACCACTATTAAAACTGTAATTTGCTTTCATGAGGATGTGAAAGCTAAAATAAAATAAATACAGCAGGGACAGCAAAACAACCATGACCAGGAATATGCACTATTTCTCAGGCACTGGGCTAAGTGCTTCACCTGGGTTATTTAATTCTCATAATATTCCATCAGGTTTTACTATTAGTAGTCCCACTTTATAGATGAGAAAATGAAGACTCAAGAGAGGTAAATCTGATAATCAATCCAGCTTTGCAAAACTGGGCTAATTTCCTCAGTGAAACAGTTATCAGTATTCCATTTGACACTTATAACGGACAAAGATGTTGTCATATGGTTAAGTCAGTTACATCCATCTTAATAAGCAAAAGTCAAGTTTGTCATATTTCAGAACTTTTAGACAGTACCAAAGACCAGTAAGCACTTCGTTTATCTTTGGCATTCAAGTTCCAACTATGCTTTTCATCAAGGATAGAGCACATTAGCTCAAGAAATACATATGCTACGTTGTGTAATTCAAAATGGTTCTTATCAGTTAAGAGGAACTGTGTAAGAAGAAATGTTTGAAAATGTAAATAATATTTCAGTGACTTGTTTACATAAAGGTTTTTACAAAATATTAAAATTAAGTGAGGAGTTATGACATATGGGTTCCATTATAATCTGGAAAAGTTCTTAAAGTTTTGTGAGTTTGGGTTTTTATAGGTGGGAAATTTAATCAGAAGTTATCTAAGATTCTAAAAACCAAGTTTACCTCAAGAGATGCATGTTTTTTTTCTTACATACACATGCACACACACACACAAATCCTTAAATCCTCTGGCCTTAAATATCACAGTGAAGCTCTCAGAAGGCTGGTTCATGCCACAGGCCATGTACTTGACCTTTGGCACCTCACGAAGAACAAGATATATGAAGTCTAAGAATTGGCTTCACCTATGTACCTTTATTGTCAAAACTAGGGATGAGTCCCACGGGGCGCCTGGGTGGCGCAGTCGGTTCAGCGTCCGACTTCAGCCAGGTCACGATCTCGCGGTCCGTGAGTTCGAGCCCCGCGTCGGGCTCTGGGCTGATGGCTCAGAGCCTGGAGCCTGCTTCCGATTCTGTGTCTCCCTCTCTCTCTGCCCCTCCCCCGTTCATGCTCTGTCTCTCTCTGTCCCAAAAATAAATAAACGTTGAAAAAAAAATTAAAAAAAAAAAAAAAACTAGGGATGAGTCCCATTAAAAACTTTGAATCAGCCTGCTGTTCAGTGAAAATGACTTATGAATGAGTTTGTCAATGGCTCAGAGTGAGACATAACTCTCTGAACCTGATGCAACTAATTCTGTACTTGTCTTAATCTCAGTTAATATTTCTAAAAAGGAGTTTGACTACAACATTACAGTTTCTGCTGTATTCAATCATCTGTATTTTATTAGGACAAATACATTTTTTATTTATTTTTATAGTTGTCTCTTCCTATCTTACTGTGAATAAGATTCATCAGGAGACTAAAAACCTCAGTTTTACCCAGTTTAGCTGAAGGCCTTCTATCTGTTCTGGCTTTAAAGTACTCCAAGTGTATTCTACTCAAGGTCAGGACACAGCAGAATGATATACTTCAGCCATTCAATTAAAAAGAGAGAAAGAAAGAAAGAAACTGCATATCACGTTTCTATTGTCAGATGCTTTCAATGTGATGAAAACATACTGCACACTAGTGAGTTTCAAAAGGTCATCAAATAGAAAGCTTTCTTCTTCCTCCTTGCCCATTTCACATGGCATTGCAAGCTAACAGCTTCAAGGCTCCAACAAGGGCATTGTGTTCATGTACTCCTCCATTTTTTCTTCCTTTAGCATTCATTCATTCAGAAAATTCTGACCCTGAGTGAGGTATTCGGCAAGTGAGCTCAGTAGGGAGAAGCAAGGCTACTATCTGAAATAATTGTTTTAAACACTCACTACCCATGCTGAAGTGTCATAGTTTCAACAAGAATTTCAGCTCCACCAAAGATCAGCTTAACTTAACTTATTTTTTCCCTCTCTCTGTGCTCTCAGGCCCCAGGTTAATGAAAAATAAGAAATAACAGGGAATGTCGTGGGAAAGTCAGTTCTCATTTTTACTTTGCATTTGAAAGCTCCAAGAATGTTGGATAAGCATGGGAGGCTGGAGGTGGGCAGAATAGCTCACGTCACAGATTTGAAGTGTTCTAAAGCTAACCCATCCTCAAACATCCTCTGATCTGACTTGGCTCAGAAGGTCCTTGTTCCCTCTTTCTACACTCAGTCGCATTTTATTCAGGCTGCTCTGTGAACCGTTCATCCAGCTTTTCTCACTAGCTGCTAGAAATGAAAGGAAACAATTGACTTTTCTGAGAGTCAAACTGCCATCTGTTAAGGGTGCTCTCCCCACCTCTTTAAATCTGCTTAGGGAGTCAGTTTCCTGCTTCCTGATTTCTTCCCCAAGCTCAACTGGAAGCATTAACTAAACTGTGAGGCTTAATAATTTCAATTTTATAGGCTGCCAGGACAGAACAGAAAGAGAACAAGAAAGTGAACTGCTTTTCTACACAGTAGGAAAGTGGACAGAGTCCAAGTCTGAAAATCCTTCCCCAGTTGGCTGGACCATTCAGAGCCAGCAAAAATAGTTTATAATCATCATAAGAACAATTGCCATTGTCATGTTCCAAGCCATGCATGACAGAACTACCCTTTTGTTATAAACTCTCTGTTGGCCACACTATAACTAGGAAATCGTCTCAAAATTTTCTCCCTTACTGCAGATGGCCTCTGCAAAGAGAGAGGCATCTGCCAATGCCAGGTCTGCTGCAAAGGCAACAGGATCTCTCAGGACAGAAAATAAGATCATGGGACATCCACGTGCCCTCCAAGGTGGCTTTGGCTTCTTTTTTACACTAAAAAAAATCTTCTAATCACCCTATTTTGCGTGCTTTTCTTTCTTTCTTTCCTTCTTCCTTTCTTTCTTGCTTTCTTTCCTGAAAAACCAAGGGGAGGAAAAGCAGCATTGTAACCAAGACTTCCAAAGGGCATAAATACCTCAGTGCAATAAGACAAGTCGAGATTCATTTGCCTCATTTCATTCATTATAGCTATGAATGTCAACACACCTCATTTTTAAAATTTTCAAACCAAAGAATTTGACCTGTAAAATGCCTAAAGCATGGCAATGACCTCCAAAAGGATAAAAAGAAGTTAGATATCCTATAGCAGCAGTTCTGAGAGCATCATATGCATTTCGATTTTTCAACAAAACTCGTTAATATGGCCTGAGAGAAGGCATTCCAAATTAGTAACATATTTAATATTGGCAGACTGTTTCTAATGAAATGTCTGCTCTGTCACTTTCAAGTAATAATGTGACTAGAACTAACCTAACAGAAAATTGCCTAATGAAATTCCTGGCTTTATTGAATAGATATGATTTTTCCACCAGCAAATCAGTTGTCTAGAATGTAAATATTTACCTCTAATGTGTTTAAGGAAGATTATAAAGGCTATTGACACTACATATTGAACAAATACATAAAGACACTATAAAGTTAAATTCCAGAATGTCCTCCATTCAATAATTTTAAAAATCTGACATAGAATCAGTATCAACAAATCCTCTCAGCTCATATTTATTGTAGGAAACTGAGCAAAGAGACAGAGATACAAAGAGCTATATGATGTAAGGCTTGCCATAATGTAATCTAAGATTTCTACAAAAAATCTAAGATTATAATGTAATCTAAGATTTCTACAAAAACATACTCTATTAGTCAGAGTTCTACAGAGAAACAGAACTAATACAAGTATAAAATATACTTATATATGTATATAAGTATATGTATATATATGTATATAAGTATATAAAATATACTTAATATATGTACTGAAACTACTGTCTCCCACTACCTATTCTGTATTTCCTTTAATTTCCCATTTAATAGAATCATTATGGTGTCTCCTGTGGATGAATTTATCCCTCTAGAACTAAAACCTTTTGGCAGTGGAACATAAGTTCAAGGGAACTTTTGCTAATGGTTCATTAAGGGTAATAGTGAATGCCGCCATTCCCATTTCCACCCCTTGATTCCTGGACTCAATGAATCCTGATTATAAGAGAAAGAACACCATATATTTTGATGCTAATTCAGAACATACACAGCCTTCTAGACAACCTTGCCCAGCCCTATAAGCTATTCCCACTTAGCTGGCCCTGTAACTGAGTCATCAAAGGGCTATTCCATAGTTCTATCAAGCCAGCTGTTTCAGGATGATGAGAAAAATGGTAAGACCAGTGAATTCCTCAAAAATTGCCAATTGACACACTTTACTTGTTGTGAAGGAAGTTCTAAGATCAGAAGCAATGTTGTATGGAATACTATGATAATGGATAAGGCAGTCTGTAAAACCACACAGACAGATTTGGCAGAAGCACTACATTCAGGGAAGGCAAATCCACATCCAGAGTAAGTGTTTATTCCATTAAGAACAAAACACTGTCATTTCCATGGTGGAAGGGTTCCAATATACTCAATATGCCACCAAATAGCTGGCTGATCACCTTGGGGAATGATGCCATATCAGGGACTCAGTGTTGGTCTCTGCAGCTGGTAGATTGGACATTCAGCAGTGGTCACAGCCATAGAAGCCTTGGTGATTGAAGTGCACGGTTCTGAGTCCATGCATAACTACCATGTCTGTCATCATGGTCACTTTGTTCATGAGCCTACTGGGTGATGATGAGGTGAATGGTGAAAGATGTTAACCTGTATCAACAGAATAGGTCACGCACCCAATTGATTATTAAAATCATCTCTACTAAGGTCACACTCTGGCAAGCACTCACATGGAACACAAATATCTTCATTTTTTTTTTTACCCATTCAGAGATGTCTGTCCATATACCTTTTCTCCAAATTTCTATTGCCAATTATCCAGTCATGCTCCTTCCAAATCTCTGACCATCCAAATAAACCATTGGCCATGAATCAGTATATAATCACACATCTGGCCATTTCTTAAATGCTTAGGATCTCAGAGAATAACAATGGATTATCATAATCTTAAGTAGTAATTCCAATTATGGCTGCCCTACCAGATGTGGTTTCATGTCTTGAGCCAATTAACACATCTCCTGGTTCCAAAAAAAAAAAAAAAAAGCAAGGCTGGAGGCATCACACTTCCTGATTTCAAACTGTTATGAAACTATAGTAATCAAAACTAAAATGTTTCTGCATAGCAAAAGAAAACAATAAAATGAAAAGGCAACCTATAGAATGGGAGAAAATATTTGCAAACCATGTATCTGACAAAGGGTTAATATCTAAAATATAAAAGCAACTCATACAACCCTATTAGCAAAAAATAATAATAATCCAATTTAAAAATGGGCAAAGAAAATTTTTCCACAGAAGATATACAAATGGCCAACAGGTATGTGAAAAGGTACTCAACATCACTAATAATCAGAGAGAGGCAAATCAAAACCACAATGAGATGTCACCTTTCAGCTTTCATAAAAAAAGAAATAGTAAGTGTGGTGAGGATGTACAGAAAATTGGTGAGAATGTAATCTGATACAGCCTCCAAGGAAAGCAGTGGTGCTTCCTCAAAAACTTAAAAATAGAACCACCATATGATCCAGACATTCCACTTCAGGGTATCCAAAGAAAACAAAATACTATCTCAAAAAGATACCTGTACCCCCGTATTCATTGCAGCATTATTTATAGTAGCCAAAACAGGAATCAACCTAAGTGTCCATTGATGGATGAATGGATAAAGAAGTCATGGTACATTTATAGAATGGAATACTATTCGCCCACTTAAAAGTATTAAAAAATACTATTCACCCATTAATAAAGAAGTCATGGTGGCATAGGAGGACGCTGGGCTTACTGCATCCTGACCACTTAGATTCCACCCACATCTGCCTAAATAACCCAGAAAACCACCAGAAGACTAGCAGAATGGATTCTCCGGACCCAAACGTAGACAAGAGACCCACGGAAGAGGGTAGGAAGGGCAGAGAGGTGGTGCGCTACATGGACTGGCGGGAGGGAGCCAGGGAGGTGGAGGGGCAGCCAGCCCTGCAAGGCAGAGCCCCCGAGTTTGGCTTGCAAAAGTGGAGGGGCCAGATGGAGTATGTTCTGACAGCCAGCAGGACATAACATCTGGAATGTTATAAGTCAACAGCTCTGCTCGGAGAGTGGGAGGGCTAGAGAACAATGGGAAGGAGAGTTGTTGAGCCCCGGAGGACAGAGCTCAGCTTGGTGGGGAAAAAAGGCACTGGAAGCACCATCTCCCTCACCCATCCTCCAGCCAAAATCCCAAAGGGAACCAGTTCCTGTCACACAACTTGCTTGCACCGGGCAAACACCCAATGCTGTCCTTCTGTGGATCCATCAATCTGATGGGTCGGCCTCCCTCCCAGTGCCACATGACCCCTCCCAAAGTGGACCACTGAAGGCAAAGCGAGCTGAGTCTGCCCCTCCTGCACCTGTGCACCTTACAGATACATCCCGGCTAATACGCCAGATCCCACTGAAGCAGCACCACAAGCCTGGCAGTGGGCAAGTAGCCCAGACAGGGGCCACACCACTCCACAGTGAGTCCTGCCCCTGGGAGAGGGGAAGATAAGGTACACACCAGTCTGACTGTGGCCCCAGCGGCGGGCTGGGGGCAGACATCAGGTCTGACTGCGGCCCTGCCCACCAATGCAAGTTACTCCAGACAGCACAGAGGAAGAGCCCTGCAGTTTCGTGCCACTCCAGGGACCATGCAAAATGACAAAACGGAAGAATTCTCCTCAAAAGAAACTCCAGGAAGTAACGACAGCTAACGAACTGATCAAAAATGATTTAAGCAATAAAACAGAAAATGAATTTAAAATAATAGTCATAAAATTAATCGCTGGGCTTGAAAAAAGTATAGAGGACAGCAGAGAATCTATTGCTACAGAGATCAAGGGACTAAGAAACAGTCAGGAGGAGCGAAAAAATGCTATAAATGAGCTGCAAAATAAAATGGAGGTGACCACACACAGCTCAGATTGAAGAGGCAGAGGAGAGAATAGGTGAATTAGAAGATAAAATTATGGAAAAAGAAGAAGCTGAGAAAAAGAGAGATAAAAAAATCCAGGAGTATGAGGGGAAAATTAGAGAACTAAGTGATGCGTTAAAACGCAATAATATATGCATAATTGGCATTCCAGAGGAGGAGGAGAGAGAGAAAGGTGCTGAAGGTGTACTTGAAGAAATAATACCTGAGAACTTCCCCGATCTGGGGAAGGAAAAGGCATTGAAATCCAAGAGGCACAGAGAACTCGCTTCAGACATAACTTGAATCGATCTGCATGGCATATCATAGTGAAACTGGCAAAATACAAGGATAAAGAGAAAATTCTGAAAGCAGCTAGGGACAAACATGCTCTAACATATAAAGGGAGACTGATAAGACCAGTGACGGATCTATCTACTGAAACTTGGCAGGCCAGAAAGGAATGGCAGGAAATCTTCAATGTGATGAACAGAAAAAATATGCAGCCAAGAATCCTTTATCCAGCAAGTCTGCAGTTTGGAATAGAAGGAGAGATAAAAGTCTTCCCAAACAAAAACTGAAGGAATTCATCACCACTAAACCAGCCCTACAAGAGATCCTAAGGGGGATCCTGTGAGACAAACTACCAGAGACATCACTACAAGCATGAAACCTACAGACATCACAATGACTCTAAACCCATATCTTTCAATAATAACACTGAATGTAAATGGACTAAATGCTCCAACCAAAAGACATAGGGTATCAGAATGGATTAAAAAAAAAACAAGACCCATCTATTTGCTATCTACGAGAGACTCATTTTAGACCTGAGGACACCTTCAAATTGAAAGTGAGGGGATGGAGAACTATCTATCATGCTACTGGAAGTCAAAAGAAAGCTGGAGTAGCCATACTTATATCAGACACACTAGATTTTAAATTAAAGGCTGTAACAACAGATGAAGAAGGGCATTACATAATAATTGCAGGGTCTATCCATCAGGAAGAGCTAACAATTATAAATGTCTATGCACCAAATAAGAGAGTCCCCAAATATATAAAATAATTACTCACAAACATAAGCACTTATTGATAAGAATGTGGTAACTGCAGGGGACTTTAACAGTCCACTTACAGAAATGGATAGATCATCTAGACACAGGATAAATAAAGAAACAAGGGCCCTGAATGATACATTGGATCAGATGGACCTGACAGATATATTTAGAACTCTGCATCCCAAAGCAACAGAATATACTTTCTTCTCAAGTACACATGGAACATTCTCCAAGATAGATCACATACTGGGTCACAAAACAGCCCTTCATAAGTATACAACAACTGAAATCATACCATGCATACTTTCAGACCATGATGCTATGAAGCTTGAAATCAACCACAGGAAAAAGTCTGGAAAACCTCCAAAAGCATGGAGGTTAAAGAACACCCTACAAAAGAATGAGTGGGCCAACCAGGCAATTAGAGAAGAAATTTAAAAATATATGGAAACAAACGAAAATGAAAATACAACAATCCAAACGCTTTGGGATGCAGTGAAGGCAGTCCTGAGAGGAAAATACATTGCAAGCCAGTCCTATCTCAAGAAACAAGAAAAATCCCAAATACAAAATCTAACAGCACACCTAAAGGAAATAGAAGCAGAAGAAGAGAAATAATAAAGATCAGAGCAGAAATAAACAATATAGAATCTAAAACTGTAGAGCAGATCAACGAAACCAAGAGTTGGTTTTTTGAAAAAATAAACAAAATTGATAAACCTCTAGCCAGGCTTCTCAAAGAGAAAAGGGATATGACCCAAATAGATAAAATCAAGAATGAAAATGGAATTATTACAACCAATCCCTCAGAAATACAAGCAATTATCAGCAAATACTATGAAAAATTATATGCCAACAAACTGGACAACCTGGAAGAAATGGACAAATTCCTAAACACCCACACACTTCCAAAACTCAATCAGGAGGAAATAGAAAGCTTCAACAGACCCATAACCAGCGAAGAAATAGAATCAGTTATCAAAAATCTCCCAACAAATAAGGGTCCAGGACCAGATGGCTTCCCAGGGGAATTCTACCACACATTTAAAGCAGAGATAATACCTATCCTTCTCAAGCTATTCCAAAAAATAGAAAGGGAAGGAAAACTTCCAGACTCATTCTATGAAGCCAGCATTACTTTGATTCCTAAACCAGACAGAGATCACCAAAAAAAGAGAACTACAGGCCAATATCCCTTATGAATATGGATGCAAAAATTCTCAATAAGATACTAGCGAATCAAATTCAACAGCATATAGAAAGAATTATTCACCAGGATCAAGTGGGGTTCATTCCTGGGATGCAGGGCTGGTTCAACATTCGCAAATCAATCAACGTGATACATCACATTAATAAAAGAAAAGATAAGAACCATATGATCCTGTCAATCAATGCAGAAAAAGCACTTGACAAAATTCAGCATCCTTTCTTAATAAAAACCCTCAAGAAAGTCGGGATAAAAGGTACATACTTAAACATCATAAAAGCCATTTATGAAAAGCCCACAGCTAACATCATCCTCAATGGGGAAAAACTGAGAGCTTTCTCCCTGAGATCAGGAACATGACAGGGATGTCCGTTCTCCCTGCTGTTGTTTCACAGTGTTGGAAGTTCTAGAATCAGCAATCAGACAACAAAAGGAAATCAAAGGCATCAAAATTGGCAAAGATGAAGTCAAGCTTTCACTTTTTGCAGATGACATGATATTATGCATGGAAAATCCAATAGACTCCACCAAAAGTCTGCTAGAACTGATAGATGAATTGAGCAAAGCCACAGGATACAAAATCAATGTACAGAAATCAGTTGCATTCCTATACACTAATAATGAAGCAACAGAAAGACAATTAAAGAAACTGATCCCATTCACAATTGCACCAAGAAGCATAAAATACCCAGGAATAAACCTAACCAAAGATGTAAAAGATCTGTATTCTTAAAAATATAGAAAACTTATGAAGGAAATTGAAGAAGATATAAAGAAATGGGAAAACATTCCGTGCTCATGGATTGGAAGAATAAATATTGTCAAAATGTCAATACTACCCAAAGCTATCTACACATTCAATGCAATCCCAATCAAAATTGCACCAGCATTCTTCTCGAAGCTAGAACAAGCAATCCTAAAATTTGTATGGAACCACAAATGGCCCCGAATAGCCAAAGTAATTTTGAAGAAGAAGACCAAAGAGGGAGGCCTCACAATCCCAGACTTTAGCCTCTACTACAAAGCTGTCATCATCAAGACAGCATGGTATTGGCACAAAAACAGACCCATAGACCAATGGAATAGAATAGAAACCCCAGAACTAGACCCACAAACGTATGGCCAACTCATCTTTGACAAAGCAGGAAAGAATATCCAATGGAAAAAAGACAGTCTCTTTAACAAATGGTACTGGCAGAACTGGACAGCAACATACAGAAGGATGAAACTAGACCATTTTCTTACACCATTCACAAAAATAAACTCAAAATGGATAAAGGACCTGAATGTGAGACAGGAAACCATCAAAACCTTAGAGGAGAAAGCAGGAAAAGACCTCTCTGACCTCAGCCGTAGCAATTTCTTACTTGACACATCCCCAAAGGCAAGGCAATTAAAAGCAAAAAGGAACTACTGGGACCTCATGAAGATAAAGACCAATACCTCTGCACTCCAAACGAAACAATCAACAAAACTAAAAGGCAACCAACGGAATGGGAAAAGATA
Organism: Lynx canadensis; assembly: GCF_007474595.2. Classification (NCBI taxonomy): domain Eukaryota; kingdom Metazoa; phylum Chordata; class Mammalia; order Carnivora; family Felidae; genus Lynx; species Lynx canadensis. The sequence continues at coordinate 68,406,549 of NC_044306.2, forward strand.
TTTGCAAATGACATATCAGACAAAGGGCTAGTATCCAAAATGTATAAAGAGCTCACAAACTCCACACCCGAAAAACAAATAACCCAGTGAAGAAATGGGCAGAAAACATGAATAGACACTTCTCTAAAGAAGACATCCGGATGGCCAACAGGCACATGAAAAGATGCTCAATGTCGCTCCTCATCAGGGAAATACAAATCAAAACCACACTCAGATATCACCTCACGCCAGTCAGAGTGGCCAAAATGAACAAATCAGGAGACTATAGATGCTGGAGAGGATGTGGAGAAACGGGAACCCTCTTGCACTGTTGGTGGGAATGCAAATTGGTGCAGCCGCTCTGGAAAGCAGTGTGGAGGTTCCTCAGAAAATTAAAAATAGACCTACCCTATGACCCAGCAATAGCACTGCTAGGAATTTATCCAAGGGATACAGGAGTACTGATGCATAGGGGCACTTGTACCCCAATGTTCATAGCAGCACTCTCAACAATAGCCAAATTGTGGAAAGAGCCTAAATGTCCATCAACTGATGAATGGATAAAGAAATTGTGGTTTATATACACAATGGAATACTACGTGGCAATGAGAAAAAATGAAATATGGCCTTTTGTAGCAACGTGGATGGAACTGGAGAGTGTAATGCTAAGTGAAATAAGCCATACAGAGAAAGACAGATACCATATGGTTTCACTCTTATGTGGATCCTGAGAAACTTAACAGGAACCCATGGGGGAGGGGAAGGAAAAAAAAAAAAAAGAGGTTAGAGTGGGAGAGAGCTAAAGCATAAGAGACTGTTAAAAACTGAGAGCAAACTGAGGGTTGATGGGGGTGGGAGGGAGGGGAGGGTGGGTGATGGGTATTGAGGAGGGCACCTTTTGGGATGAGCACTGGGTGTTGTATGGAAACCAATTTGTCAATAAATTTCATATATATATATATATATATATATATATATATATATATATAACAAATAGTATAAAACCGTCATCTGGATTCACTGCCAGCCCAAAGCCTTATTCAAAATGAACAGTTTTGTTCCTTAGTTCTTAAAGCATGGGCTCCTATATTGGTAGAATGAGAATTACTCAGTAATGCTAACTGCTTCAATAAATGTATAATGTGCTTTACATATTGAAAAAAAAAACAAAAAACAAAACCACACTCAGATATCACCTCATGCCAGTCAGAGTGGCTAAAATGAACAAATCAGGAGACTACAGATGCTGGAGAGGATGTGGAGAAACGGGAACCCTCTTGCACTGTTGGTGGGAATGCAAACTGGTGCAGCCCTCTAGAAAACAGTGTGGAGGTTCCTCATAAAATTAAAAACAGATCTACCCTGTGACCCATTAATAGCACTGCTAGGAATTTACACAAGGGATACAGGAGTGCTGATGAATAGGGGCACTTGTACCCCAATGTTTATAGCAGCACTCTCAACAATAGCCAAATTATGGAAAGAGCCTAAATGTCCATCAACTGACGAATGGATACAGAAATTGGTGTTTATATACACAATGGAATACTACGTGGCAATGAGAAAGAATGAAATCTGGCCTTCGTAGAAACGTGGGTGGAACTAGAGAATGTTATGCTAAGTGAAATAAGTCATACAGAGAAAGACCGATACCATATGTTTTCACTCCTATGTGGATCCTGAGAAACTTAACAGAAGTCTATGGGGGAGGGGAAGGAAAAAGAACAAAAAAGAGGTCAGAGAGGGAGAGAGCCAAAGCATAAGAGACTCTTAAAAACTGAGAACTGAGTTTTGATGGGGGGTGGGAGGGAGGGGAAAGTGGGTGATGGGCATTGAGGAGGGCACCTTTTGGGATGAGCACTGGGTGTTGTATGGAAAACAATTTGACAATAAATTTAATATTAAAAAAAGAAGTCATGGTACATTTATAGAATGGAATACTATTCACCCATTAAATAAGAATTCTCCCATTAATTCCTTCCATTTGCAACAACATGGATTAGATTGAGGGTATTATGCTAAGTGAAATAAGTCAGACAGAGATAAAGAAATACTATGTGATCTCATTTACATGTAGAATCAAAAAACTGAACTCATACAAACAGAGATAGATGGTTGCTTTCCAGGGGCAAGGAGAGGTGTGTGCAAAATGGGGGAAGTAGTCAAAGAGTGCAAACTTCCAATTATAAGATGAACAAGTTCTGGGGATGTGATGTACAGCAAGGTGACTGTGGTTAACAATACTGTTTTGTACATTTGAAAATTGTTGAGAGAATAGATTTTAAAAGTTCTCACAACCAAAAAATAAAATAAATTGTATCCACCCAAAGTGATGGATTGACTAACCATATTGTGGTAACCATTTCACAATATACACATATGTCGAATTAACATATGTATACCTACCACAATGTTATATGTCAATCATATCTCAATAAAAAGGGGAAAAAAAGGAAAGAAAGAAATTACCTAGATGCCCAAAAATGAAGAAGCAAACATGTAAGTTATGGTATATATCCATACTGGAGTAAAACATTATTTAGTCATTAAAAATTATAGTACAAAAAAATTTAGTAGAATGAATGTTTATAAGTATTTTCATGCAATAAAAAGCAGAATACAAAAACTACATGTATAGAACTACCCCATTTTCATGTCAATGTTTGTCATGTGCTTATATTTATATCTATGTAAAATATTTAAACATATTACTCTGCCCCATAAAACATCTGAAATAACAGTGGTTAACTCTGAAGATAAACTTAGGATAACCAAATAGCAAATAATGGACCCTAAATTCAAACTCACAGCTCTCAGATTTTAAAACCATAAACTTTTGGGGAGTACTGATTTTGAATATGAAATATGTGATAGTAAGATACGATGCAAATGACATGTTTAAAGTCATGGAAAAGGTTATCAGCAGAATCAGACTAAGACAGAAAAGGATAATGAGAATTTCATACCAACATTCATTTCAAACACTTGTCAAAAACATCTAATGGTTTTTAACCTTCATCATTCAACACTCATAAGAACTAAGTTGAATTCTTTGATTGGACTATAATTTATAAGTGTGATCAAATTATTTTTAAAGTTAAGCCCATAATTAAATAAATATACTTTCAACTTCTAGAGGCTATAAAAATATTAATTTACTCTTCAGCACTCTGTTCAGTTCTTTTGAAAAAGGTTTACCATGTTGGAGTTCATTTGAACAATAGTCTGAAAAGATTTCATGGTGTGGAAATTGATTTCCTCCATTGAATTTGGGTCAGTAATTTTTCTTAAAATTAGATAAACCAGCATGATATTCAGGACTCAAATTAACACCAACTTGTTCAAACTCCATTTTCCAGGAGCAAAATACAAGATAGTATCAAAATCTTTCCCATTTGCATTATATATCTGAATGTAAAATCACCAATTATATCAAATTCATCTTGTGTTCACAGATTACCCATTTGTTTAGCTGAATTGTGATTAACTAGCTACATCTAAAGTTGCTCAACTGTTACCACCAAACAGAGCTTTCCCTAGTCTGCCTCATTTGCCTGACTCCCCAAAGAGTTACCCACAGCCTTTTATTATCAGATTAAATGTCACAGGAAACATATCCTTTCAGCTTAAACAGCCAGAAGCTATTATTATTCCTTTTTTAGCAAGCGAAATTTGACCTCCTGTCCATAAGTTTCACATCCAAGAGTGAATCAGTATTATCATGTAATTTATAATTAGATGACTTTAGTGCTCCTACTAGGCAGAAAATACAATGAAGTCTTTTATCAGTTACCTCAAAATAAAGCCCAGAAAAGAGGTTTTAGGATGAGAGGGGAGAAGCAACTCTTCTCCATATTTGGTTTGAAAGTTGTGATCTGACACCACCTTGGGCTAGGGGGAGAGAGAAAGAGGTAGTAGCTGTTATAACATTTGTAACAGCTACTCTGTGCAAGATATTCATATACCTTATATCGGTTAGTGCTTTCAAAACCCACCGAGGTAATATTATAACTATTAACTTATAGACAAATTAACTAAGGCTCAAGAGATTAAATAATTTCTTCAAATTTATTCAGTAAGTATCAGGGCAAGTACACTAATCCTTTACTGACTCCATATCCATGCTATTTTCCCTACTTCATTCTTCCTCTTTAAATATATCTGCCTCTTGCCTCCTATCCTCTCCAACTCCCCAAGATAAGAACTGATAAGGACCTGTTTCCTGGTAGCTGCATAAAAAGGTAAGAGTAACTTTAACTTAAGATAATCAAAAACAAAGACTGTAACTACTACAGTATCTTGAGTTTCAAAACCTAAAGCAGGCAAGGTTGCACCAAGTTAAGGTGTCCCATTCTTCTCCTAAAGAGATTAGGCTCTCATTTTAAGCCCAAAGATGAACATATTATAGCTTTATGAGAAATCCAAAATTTTATTGAATTAATTTGGCTTGATAAAAACTGATCCAGTTTTATTAGGGACTATAAAATTGCAATAGATTCTAAGCCCCATGGGGTAGGGTGGGGCGGGGTGGGGGAGAAGAAGAAAGAAAGAATGCTGGGAAAAGATTTTTTTTTATTTACTGCAAATCTCCAGTACCTAATATTTTAATAAGAATTAGTCAATAAATATTTGTTAAATGAAAAGTAAATATTATCCCTCATGCCAAGCCTATTTATAACTTTTAGAGATTTTATTTCATAGTGTTTTAAAGTAAAAAAATGCATTGAGAAGAAATTATTGCTGACTAGAAAGATTAGTTCAAGAATTTTCCAGGATACTTCCATATAGGAATAGTAATTTTAAGGCCACATTACACTGATACCACTGAAAACAACAGTTCTCATACGACAATAATCAGCAATATACCTAAAAGCTTCAGATAAATATTCAGAAGAGGCCAGATATCTAGGATACAGTACCTCTCCTATTTTAAGATATTATCAACAGCAGTGAACACCATTGGTTTAACAGCTTTTTTGGGAAAAGGGAACAATGTATTAATTGTAGTTAAATAAGAAAAAAAAAGTATTACCTCCATTACCCAACAATGGGATATTCATAACATAAGTAAAACTTTATTCATAAATATCACAATCAGATTTTGAGTCTAAAATTTCCTCATGGGGGCACCTGGGTGCCTCAGTCGGTTGAGTGTCAAACTCTTGATTTCAGTTCAGATCATAATCTCACAATTTGTGACTCTGAGCTGACAGCACAGAGTCTGCTTGCGATTCTCTCTCCCCCTGTCTGCCCCACCCCCCAAATAAGTAAACTTAAAAATAAATAAATAAATAAAACTTCTTCCTAATGTATCTTTAATAATATTTCTGAGTACTTTTTGGCCATTGCAACTTAGGCAAAGGATAATGATGCCAGCTTATAAAATATAGCAGGACTGTCATATCCAGTATGGGTAACCAAGATAATTCAGATTAACCCGCTAGCCCTTACAGAAGACAAATAAAAAGGTGAACAAAATATATTCTTAAATAAACAATAAGCTAAAAAGAAAGAAGGTTAACTGAGCCAAGATACAAGACACTACAACAATCTAAAGAATCCTACATTCCAGGATGCTTTTGTTCCACAAACATTTGCCAATCCTAAAGTATTGACAAAGAGACAGAAGAGTATTTTTTTATCCAGGAACCAATAAGAATAAGAGAACCCTAGTAAGGCAGAATGTGCCTCAAATTTCTCTTTCCTGAAATTGTATCACCATAAAATAAGTAGCATATTAAAGAAGGAATTTGCAATGAGAAAACACATTCATGATGTAACAGCAAACTTGTGGGTTATCCACTGTTTGATTCATACGTATGGCTATTTTCAAGTTAAATATTTCAAAATATTAAAAAGTAATCTCCAGGAGATTTTTGGAGTTCTCAATATGTGTTAGCCACAGTAGGTAACTCTCTTCTAAGTGGTAAAAAATCAGTTGTTGACTTACTTTATATTTAGTACTAGACATACGGTACACAATAAATACTTTCTGCTTATCTCATGCTGCAAAAATGGAAAATGAGATAAGTAATTATATTATATTTCCCTCTAATGAATATTTCAACAAATGTATTTGGACAAATTCATGAATTTCAAAAATGTAATATGCCACTATATCTTCTTATAAAACCACTTTGTATAATACAACTGAATTCTGCAAAAATACTTCATCTTGTACTTTTGATATGTTATGTGATCTATTACAAACTTTCCATGGTTTTTGTGATGTCAAATTTTTTTTCCATATAAATAGTCTCCAGAGTTTAATACTGAAAAAGATAGAACTGGACAGATAAATTATTTCAATGACTTCACACATCAAGCTGAGATTTCAGATTGGGTGTGTAAAAAGCTCTTAGGAGACATCTTTCTGAAGTCAACCAAAAGCTAGGAGAGTAAGAAAGTAAAATGAAAATGTTATCTTCGTTGATACTAATACCCTTGAAACTCAACTTCAAAATAAATAAAGAAGGGCTACCAAATCGAATGAAAATTGGACCAAGGGGAAGGAAAAAGAAAAAAAGAAGACAAGCTACTCGCCACTGAAGATCTCAGACAGAGATGGGAAAATCAAAACCAACAACTTTTGGTTTGGAAAATCTATAACAGAGTGAACTGAGCAAGTTACAAGAGCTCTCTGCTACCTTGTTTGAAAATACAAATTTGTATGGGTGACAAAGATAGCTGAAGAAATACGCAGACACAGTCTTTGTAATTACTGCAGCAAAATTGAGAGGAAACCATAAATAGGGAAGTACACCTGTAGTACCAGTCTTTGTCAGGTAAAAGTAAGACAGGACAATCTCTCTCTAATTCTATCTCTCTCTCTCTCTCTCTCTCTCTCTCTCTCTCACACACACACACACACACACACACACACACACATTTTTTTATCCCATAAAACTCTACTGACAGCCAGTGAGATTTTCTGCTAGCCCAAAGTACAGTCTGCTTCCTTCTCTGTTCTATTTATTCCATAGTTAGCTAACTTAAAAAAAACTCCAGTTGGGGTGCCTGGGTGGTTCACTCAGTTGAGTGTCAGACTTTGGCTCAGGTCATAATCTGGTGGTTCATGAGTTCAAGCCCGGCATCAGGCTTGCTGCTCTCAATGAATAGTCCACTTTGGATCTTCTGTCCCCCCGCCCCCCGTCCCTCTCCTGCTTGTGGTCTCCGTCTCAAAAATAAATAAAATTTTTTAAAAAGCATTAAAAAAGTCCAGTCATTAAAGAAATTCATAATAATTAAATGGTAATACCCAGCACTAGAAATAAGTAAAAAGACATCAAACAAAAATGCAGTTGTCATTTAAGTATTTTTGAGAATAACAAGATAAAAGGAACTGCAAGATTTATTTATTATATCAAGATTTATTTTAAAGCTATAGTAAATAAAACTTCATGGTAATCACTCAGAGAGAGAGACAGAAAGACAAATGGACTGAACCCCAGAGCTAGTCCCATGAATAAATGGAAACTAAAGTGGTAATGAAAGTAACATTGACAGTGAGTGAGACTGGAATTATTCAATAAATTGTATGCAAATAATTTTATAGAGAAAAAAATGTAACCCTATACCATCTCTTACACAAAAATCAATTCCACGTAACTAAAGATTTAAATGTGACTATCAAAGCTACAAAAAACTTTCAGGAGAAAAAAAACAAAAAACAGAATACCTCTATGACCTGGAGGCAAAAAAGGATTTTTTCAAATAAGATTAAAAAATGCAAGGTTGAAAGGAAAAGATTGATACATGGGGCTTCATTAAATTTGAAACAACACATTTATCAAAAACAGCATAACAAGAGTGAATATATAACCCACAAGTTATGAGAAATAAAATATACTACAATAACTGACAAAAGATCTGTGAGGATAAAAAAAATTCCTCCCAAGTCAGTGTGAAAATTATAATTAGCATAGTAGAAAATTTAGGAGAATATTTAAGTATTGGTAATGCCAGCAACTTAAATGAAGAAAAATGAATATGGAAAGAAACAATTGAAGGACAGTCAACCTCATCAACCATCAGGTAAACACAAAGTAAAATCATAATAAGACAATATTTTACTCTGACCATAGAAACAAAAATTTTTAAATCTGATATCAATGCTTGCAAGGACATAGGACCCTGGGAACTCTCATGCACTAATGGGAATGTAAACACTTGGAAACACTTTGGAAAATGATTTCACATTTTCTGAGACTATTTATACATAGAATAAACAACCTCACACTCAACACATAGAACAATGGACTCAACCTCTTTTGCTGACATACTCTCTTAATATTTTTGAAAACTCTGTACCCCGTTGCTCATCCTTAAATTGGCTACCATCATTAATCAAAAGTTTTTGTAGTTCCAAAGAATGTAATTTCCATTCTAATATAAATATATGGTTATTAAATAAAACTGTTAAATTATTCTTTTTAAATGCATCTAAGGAAGATAAATATAATAATAAATTTTTACCAACAATTACTTATTTCTAAACATATAATCAAACTTTTCTTTAACATTCAGAAATTGAGAGGGTAGGAAAATAGTAAAATATAAAAAATAAATAAGACATTAGTGAATAAAAAATAAACAAAAAGAAAAAAATAAGATTTCTATTTCCAGGAAGATGGAGTAGACAGACTTCTCTTTATTCCTCCCAACATGTACAACTAAAACCCATGGATATTATATATAAAATAAAGATAAGAAGAGTGTGAAGAGTACAAAGAAGAAAGAGGCCTGTCTAGGCACCACAGAACCCATGCAATGACAGTGGTAAGTTCTTTGGGGTATCTTTTTCACTCATATATCCAGACTTGGAGGTAAAGAAGTTGGAATGCTGAAAATACCAACAGACACATGTAAAGAGAAGTCACAACAACAACCTTTCTAGCTAAAGGAACCAGAGAAGCGGTGACCTAGCAAGGCAGAAAAGTTTTAGAAAATAATTCCTCCATTCTATTCAAATACCAGAGGGAAAAAACTTGTGGCTCCACCATCAATCATTCAAACAAAGGCCAAATGAGAAGCCTAGACCTCTATCCTTATAAAACTATAAAAAGGCTCCCCAAACCCTTTCCTGCCAAGATGGTTTCAGAGATGACCAAGTAGGAAGCCAAGCTTTGCATCTCTGCCTGCCAATATCAAGTACTCCCTGCAGTGTCAGTGGAGACCACATGAGGAATTGGCATTCTCAAAATCCCAATCCCACCAAGCAGTAATGAGGACTAGCCTATCATGTGTCATCAACAGAGCACTGTTTTAAGAAATGTACTTCTACTTTCATATAGCCATAGCAAGGTAGACCTTGCTATTTATAAATAAATAAATAAAGAGCTGTTATATAAATCCAGCTTTAAAAAAAAATGTTTAAATAAGATACGCTCTCACAACATAATACAAAAATGTCCAGGTGTAAATTAAAAGTTGTTTCTTCTACCAAGAACCAAGAAAATTTCAACCTGAGTGTAAAGAGGAAATCAATAGATGCCAACATTAAAATGATAGAGTTTTTAGAATTATCTCACAAAGGCTTTAAAGCAGTCATAATAAGAATGCTTCAATAAGCAAAATTTGTGGAAACAAATTTTAAAAATAGAAAACCTCACCAAATAAATATAAAGTATAAGCAAAAAATAAAATATTTAAGGAAGAATCAAATGGAAATTTTAAAACTGAAAAATACAATAACCTAAATAAAGAGCTCAGTAGATGAAATCAACAGAAGAATATAAAAAAAAAAAGGGGGAAAGATTAAGTGAGCTACATAATAAAACATGGAAACTACCCAATCTGCAAAACACAGATAAAACAAACTAAAATAAAAAAATGAACAACAGATCTAAAATATATGTTACTAGAGTCTGAGAAGGTGAAGATAAGGAGGATAGAACTAAAAATATACTCAAACACATAATTGCTGAACACTTTCTAAATCTGGCAAAACAACATCAACAACAACAAAACCAAAAAAACTCAAAACTACAGATTCAAGACTCTGCATGAACCTCACACACGATAAGCCAAAAGAAATTGGTGCCAAAATATCATAATAAACGTTTGAAGGCAGTGAAAGAGAAATTACAACTTAACTAAAATAATTCTAATAATAGTGAATTCTAATGAGAACCCTGGAGGTCTGAAAGAAGTGGGACAATATTTTTCAAGTGCCAAAAGAACTATCAACCAAGCATCATATACCCAACAAAAATATCTGTAGAAATCAACTGATGACTATAGAAATCAACATTTTTAGATGAAAGAAAAGTATTTCCAGTTGACCTTTCCTAAAACAATGGCTTAAGGAAGTTCTCTTAGCAGAAAAGAAATCAATAAATGAAAGAAAGAATAAAGAACCCAGCAAGCAGAAATATGGGTAAACAGGGGCATGTGGGTGGCTCAGTTGGTTAAGCAGCCGACTTCAGCTCAGGTCATGATCTCACAGCTTGTGGGTTCGAGCTCCACATTGGGCTCTGCACTGACAGCTCAGAGCCTGGAGCCTGCTTTGGATTCTGTGTCTCCTTCTCTCTTTCTGTCCCTCCCCTGCTTGTGCTCTCTCTCAAACATAAATAAACATTTTTTAAAAAAGAAAGAAATATGGGTAAACATAATAGGCTTTTTTTCTCTTCTTGGGTACTCTGGATTATGTTTGACAGTTGCAAAAATTACAGTGCTATCTGATGTTGTTCTAACTATGTAGATAAATATTTAAAATAATTACATTATTTTAAATGGAAGGTAAAGGAATGTAGAGGATGGCAAAATTGCTATACTTCACTTGAACTGGTAAAATGTTGACACCAGTAAGTACACTGATAAATTATGTGTATATAGCGTAAAACTGAGAGCAACCACTGGAGAAAAAAAAAGCTATATAAAGACATACCTCAAAAACGCTATAGATAAATCAAAATGGATTCTTGAAAGTGTTCAAATAACCCACAGAAGGGCAGGGTAAAGAAACAGGAGGGAAAAACACAGAATACAAAAAAGTAAACTAAAGTGACAGATTTAAGCCTTAACCCATCAATAATTTAATTAAGTGTAAATACTCTAAATAAACAAATTAGAGGAGTTAACACGGCAGAAAAGCAGAGAGACCCGAAGTTCCCTCTTCCCTCAAACACAGCAGTATTGAGGCCAGAAGACTTGAAATTCCAGGAATCTGGGTTACAGAGTGACAGAAACATCTCCATGGGCCACAGATACAACTAGGTGGGCCAGTGGTGCATGAGTGAGCATTGGGAGAGATAAAATGGGTGGAGTAGGCACAGAAAGGAGGGATCCCCTTCTGTGGAGAGACAAAAGTAAGAGAAAGAGAGGCAGTGGAGTTCTAGGACCTTATTTGGACAAGAGAAGATCCACTCTGGACCACAGACTGGGGAACGGAAAAAAACAGAAAGAACAATTTCTAGCTTGCAAACACCCTTGGGATGAGGATCCAGGGTTGTGGGACTTTCTCCAGACTGGGTTTTGCCACCCTGTACACACACCTGTGGGGAAGAGGGAGCCAGCCTCTGGCTCAGTAGCAAGCTCAGAGGTGTAGTCAGAGAGAGCGGTCCCCTCCCTTGAGTGCTGTGGGAAGAAGGTACATAGCCTATCCAAGGACAAAAGACCCTGCAGGTGCCTACCAGCCAGAACTACCCTGAAACAGGGTGCACGGAGCCGGATCCTTTAAGACATCAGGGTTTGAATCCAAGCCAAACGCTTGGGAAACGGGGAAAACTAGAGGGGGACAAACCAGCCCACTTATGCCTATGCAGCACTGTGAGAATGGCCTGAACACAGTGGTCTGGGACACCTGGTCTGGTGAAAAGAGACTACAGTGTCACCATTTTTCTCCCCAGAACCAACAAGGTGGGGCTTCAGGGAATAGGACAGCTGGCCCACAGTGAAGGTGAGACCTGCCCAAACCATACCCTGCCCCTTCATGCCTGTTAACCACCTGAGCAAGACTGACACTGACAGAACCAGATGGCCCCTCCTCCAGAACAGCACAGCCACTGGTTTCAAGGCACCATCAGGCATCAGTCCAGGGGTTTTGCATTTTCTGGTTTGATTCTTGATCAATTATTATTTTATATATATTTTTCTTTCTTTCTTTCTTTCTTTCTTTCTTTCTTTCTTTCTTTCTTTCTTTCTTTCTCCTTCCTTCCTTCCTTCCTTCCTTCCTTCCTTCCTTCCTTCCTTCCTTCCTTCCTCTTCTTTCTTCCCTTCTCTATTCTGGTTGTTGGTTTGTTTAAGCAGATATTTTTAATCTATTCTTTTGAAATTCTCCTATGTATCTCTTTCTTTATCTCTCTCTCTCTCTCTCTCTCTCTCTCTCTCTCTCTCTCTCCCTCTCTCTCTCTGGATTAAGCCATATAGTTTCTCTGATTCTCTGCCAAATCAATTTTTTCTTTTCTTTTTTTCTTTTTTTTTCCCCCACCCCTGTAGTCTTTCTCTTCATATGGGATAAGGCTGCTTCCACCACCGCCACCTTTTAAAATTTTTTCCAGGGTTACAACAACAAAGAAATCAAAGCATACCTGGTGGAAGGTCCAAACCATTACTACAAGTAGGGAGATGAAGCAACCAGAGTCACAACAACAGAGAGCATGCAACACACTCCAAAAACAACTCCTGAAGAGCCAGACCCTAGACAGTGTATGACCCCTTTTTAATATAGTAGTGCTCACAGATGCAAGACACATAACAAGCTGTTAAAACATGTAAAGGAAAGAAAACTAGCCAAAATGAAAAAACTGGAAGAATTCTCCTCAAAAGAAATTCCAGGAAGAAATGACGACAGCTAGAGAATTGCTCAAAACAGATATAAACAATATATCTAGTCAAGAATTTAGAATAATATTCATAAGATTAACAGCTGGGCTTGAAAAAAGCATAGAAGACATCAGAGAATCTTTTGATGCAGAAGTCAAGGACCTAAGAAATTGTTACGATTAATTAAGCAATACCATAAATGAGGTGCAAAATAACCTAGTTGCAGTGACAGCAAGGATGGAGGAAGAAGAGGGGAGAATAAGTGAAATAGAATATAAAATTATGGTAAATGAAGAAGCCAAGAAAAAGAGAGATAAGAAAATACTAGACCATAAGGGGAGAATTAGAGAACTAAGTGATGCAATGAAATGTAATAATATCTGAAAGATAGAAGTTCCAGAAGAAGAAGAGAAATAGAAAGGAGCAGAAGGTTTACTTGAACAAATTATGGCTGAAAACTTCCCTAATCTGGGGAAGGAAGCAGACATCCAAATCCAGGAGGCACAGAGAACTTCCTTCAGAGTAAACAAGAATCAGAGTAAACAAGATCATCACTATGGTATATCATGAATATTTTGAAACTGGCAAAATACAAAGATAAAGAGAGAATTCTGAAAGCAGCTACAGACAAATGGGCCGTGACCTACAAGGGTAGACACATAAGGGTCATAGCATACATGTCCACTAAAACCTGGCAGGCCAGAAGGGAGTGGCAGGAAATATTCAATGTGATGAATGGTAAAAATATGCAGCCAGGAATCCTTTATCCTGTCATTCAGAATTGAAGGAGAGATAAAGGCTTTCCAAGACAAACAAAACTGAAGGAGTTCATGACCACTAAACCAGCCCTGCAAGAGAGCCTAAGGGGGACTCTGTGTGTGGAATGCTGCAAAGACTACAAAGGACCAGAAACATAACAACAAGCATGAAACCTACAGATAACACAATGACACTAAGTCCATATCTTTCAGTAATAACTGAATATAAATAAACCAAATGCCCCAATCAAAAGCCATAGGGTATCAAAATGGATTAAAAAAACAAGATCCATCTATATGTTATCTACAAGACTCATTTTAGACCTGAGGACTTGCTCAGATTAAAAATGAGGAGATGGAGAACCATCTATCATGCTACTGGAATTCAAAAGAAGACTGGAGTAGCCATACTTATATCAGACAAACTAGATTTTAAACTAAAGACTGTAACAAGAGATGAAGAAAGGGGGCGCCTGGGTGGCGCAGTCGGTTGAGCGTCCGACTTCAGCCAGGTCACGATCTCACGGTCCGTGAGTTCGAGCCCCGCGTCGGGCTCTGGGCTGACGGCTCGGAGCCTGGAGCCTGTTTCCGATTCTGTGTCTCCCTCTCTCTCTCTGCCCCTCCCCCGTTCATGCTCTGTCTCTCTCTGTCCCAAAAATAAATAAAAAACATTGGAAAAAAAAAATTAAAAAAAAAAAAAAAGAGATGAAGAAGAAGGGCATTATAGCACAATTACAGGGTCTATCCATCAAGAAAAGCTAACAATTGTAAATATGCCCCCAACTTGATATACCCAAATATATAAATATATTAATCACAAACATAAGCAATATTATTGATTAGAATATGATAATTGCAGGGGACTTTAATACTCCACTTACAACAATAGACAGATCATCTAGGCAGAAGATCAGTAAAGAAACAATGACCTTGGATGATACACTAGAGCAGATGGACTTGACAAATATGTTCAGAATTTTTCATCCAAAAGCAGAAGAATACACATTTTTCTCAAGTGCACATGGAACATTCTCCAAGACAGATCACATACTGGGTCACAAAATAGCCCGCAATAAATATAAAAGAATTGAGATCATACCAGGCATATTTTCATATCACAACGCTATGAAACTTAAAATCAACCACAAGAAAAAATTTGGACTGCCTCCAAATGCATGGACATGGGCATCCTACTAAAGAATGAATGGGTCAACTAGGCAGTTAAGGAAGAAATTTAAAAACATATGGGAGCTAATGAAAATGAAAACATGACAGTGCAAACCCTTTGGGATGTAACAAAGGCAGTCAGAAGAGGAAAATACATTGCAATCCAGGCCTAGTTCAAGAAACAAGAAAAATCCCAGATACAAAACCACACCTCACACCTAAAGGAACAAGAAGCAGAGCAACAAAGAAACCCAAAGTGAGCAGAAGAAGAGAAATAATAAAGATTAGAGAAGAAATAAACAGCATAGAATTTAAAAAAAAAAAAAAAAACAGTAGAACAGATCAATGAATCTAAGAGGTGGTTTTTTGAAAGAATAAACAAAATTGATAACCCCTTAGCCAGACTTGTCAAAAAGAAAAGAAAGGACCCAAAATGATAAAATCAAGAGTGAAAGAGGAGAGATACCAACCAACACCACAGAAATACAAACAATTATTAGAGAATACTATGAAAAATTATATGCCAACAAACTGGACAAACTGGAAGAAATAGACAAATTCCTAGACACCCACACACTACCAAAACTCAAATGGAAAGAAATAGAAAATTTGAAGAGACCCATAACTAGTGAACAAATGGCATTAGTCATCAAAAATCCCCCAACAAATAAGAGTCTTGGACCAGATGGCTTCCTTGGGGAATTCTTCCAGATATTTAAAGCAGAGTTAATACCTATCCTTCTCAAGCTGTTCCAAAAAATAGAAAGGGAAGGAAAACTGTTGGACTCATTCTATGAAGCCAGCGTTACCTTGATTCCCAAGCCAGACAGAGACCCCCACAAAAAATAAGAAGTACAGGCCAATATCCCGGATGAACACAGATGCAAAAATTCTCAACAAGATATTAGCAAATAGAATTCAACAGCATATAAAAAGAATTATTCACCATAATCAAGTAGGATTCATTCCTGGGATGCAGGGCTAGTTCGATATTCACAAATCACTCAATGTGATGCATCACATTAATAAAAGAAATGATAAGAACCATATGATTCTGTCAATAGATTCAGAGAAAGCATTTGACAAAATACAGCATCCTTTCTTTTTTTTTTTTTTTCAACGTTTATTTATTTTTGGGACAGAGAGAGACAGAGCATGAACGGGGGAGGAGCAGAGAGAGAGGGAGACACAGAATCGGAAACAGGCTCCAGGCTCTGAGCCATCAGCCTAGAGCCCGATGCGGGGCTCGAACTCACGGACCGCGAGATCGTGACCTGGTTGAAGTCGGACGCTTAACCGACTGCGCCACCCAGGCGCCCCAGCATCCTTTCTTAATAACAACCCTCAAGAATATTGGGATAAAAGATACATAGTTAAACATCATAAAAGCCATATAGGAGAAGCCCACATATATGGGCTGAGAGCTTTCCCCCTGAGATCAGGAACATGACAGGGATGTCCACTTTCTCCACTATTGTTGAACATAGCGTTGGAAGTCCTAGCATCAGCAATCAGACAACATAATGAAATTAAATACATCAATATTGGCAAAGAAGAAGTCAAACTTTCACTTTTCACAGATGACATGATATTCTACATGGAAAACCTGATAGACTCCCAAAAGTCTGCTAGAACCGATACATGAATTCAGCACAGTCGCAGGGTACAAAATCAATGTACAGAAATCCGTTGCATTTTTATACACCAATAATGAAGCAACAGAAAGAGAAATAAAGAAACAGATCCCATTTACAATTGCACCAAGAACCATAAAATACATAGGAATAAATCTAACCAAAGATGTAAAATATTCATATACTCAAAACTATAGAAAGCTTATGAAGGAAATTGAAAAAGACACAAAGAAATGGAAAAATATTCTATGTTCATGGATTGGAAGAATAAATATTGTTAAAATGTCAATACTACCCAAAGCAATCTACATATTCAATGCAATCCCTATCAAAATTGCACCAGCATTCATCTCAAAGCTAGAACAAACAATCCTAAAATTTGTATGGAACCACAAAAGACCTTGAATAGCCAAAGTAATTTTGAAGAAGAAAACCACAGCAGAAGGTATCACAATCCCAGACTTTAGCCTCTACTACAAAGCTGTAATCAAGATGGTATGGTATTGACACAAAAACAGACACATAGACCAATGGAATAGAATAGAAAACCCAGAATTCGACCCACAGATGTATAGCCAACTAATCTTTGACAAAGCAGGAAAGAGCATCCAATAGAAAAAAGACAATCTCTTTAGCAAATGGGGCTGGGAGAACTGGACAGCAACATGCAGAAGAATGAAACTAGACCACTTTCTTACATCATACACAAAAATAAACTCAAAATGGATGAAAGACCTAAATGTGAGACAGGAAACCATCAACACCCTAGAGGAGAAAGCAGGCAACAACCTCTTTGACCTCAGCTGCAGCAATTTCTTACTTGACACATCTCCAAAGGCACAGGAATTAAAAGCAAAAATGAACTACTGGGACCTCATCAAGATAAATAGCTTCTGTACTGCAAAGGAAACAAACAGAACTAAAAGGCAACTTATGGAATGGGAAAAGATATTTGCAAATGACATATCAGATAAAGGGCTGGTATCCAAATCTATAAAGAACTTACCAAACTCAACATCCAAAAAACAAATAATCCAGTGAAGAAATGGGCAGAAGACACGAATAGACACTTTTCCAAAGAAGACATCCAGATGGTCAACAGACACATGAAAAGATACTCAAATCACTTATCATCAGGGAAATACAAATCAAAACCACACTGAGATACCGCCTCACACTGGCCAAAGTGGCTAAAATTAACAACTCAGGAAACAATAGATGTTGGCAAGTATATGGAGAAACAGGAACCCTCTTGCACTATTGGTAGGAATGCAAACTGGTACAGCAGCTCTGGAAAACAGTGTGGAGGTTCCTCAAAATATTAAAAATATAACTACCCTATGACCCAGCAATAGCACTACTATTAATTTATCCAAAGGATAAAGGAATGCTGATTTATAGGGGAACATGTACCCCAATGTTTATAGCAGTGCTGTCAACAATAGCCAAATTATGTAAAGAGCCTAAATGTCCATCAACTGATGAACGGATGAAGATGTGGTTTATATGTACATGGAATACTGCTTGGCAATAAGAAAGAATGAAATCATGCCATTTGCAGCAATGTGGATGGAACTGGAGGGTGTTATGCAAAGTTAAGTAAGTCAGTCAGAGAAAGACAGATATCATATGCTTTCACTCATATGTGGAATTTGAGAAACTTAACAGAAGACCATGGGGGAAGAGAGGAGGAAAAATAGTTTCAAACAGAGAGGGAGACAAACCAAAGAGACTCTTAAATGCAGAGAACAAACTGAGGGTTAATGGGGGGTGGTGAGGGAGAGGGAAAAATGGGTGACAGGCATTGAGGGGGACACTTGTTGGGACGAGCACTGGGTGTTGTATGTAAGCAATGAATAATGGGAATCTACTCCCAAAGCCAAGAGCACACACTGTTTACACTGTATGTTAGCTAACTTGACAACAAATTATATTTTTAAGAAAAATTAAATGTTACTAAATAAAAAATCAAACAAATTAAAAGCCAGAGATTGGCAAAGTGGATTTAAATATGACCAACCATATACTGTCTATAAGAAAATCACTTCAAATATAATGATATGGGTAGAATAAAAGTAAAAGGATGAAAAAATATATGCTATGCAAATATTTTATTACAAAAGTATGGGTATATTATGAAATACTAGTATCAGATAAAGTTGACTTCAGAGCAAAGAAAAGTACCAGGGACACAGTGATGTTACACAAAGCTAGAAGGGTCAATTCTCCAAGAAGATAGAGCAATTTTAAATGTGAATACACCAAATGACAGAGATGAAAAACATGTGGAGCAAAAATTTCTAGGACTAGGAGAAGAAATAGAAAAGTCTAAAATTATAGTTAGAGACTTCAACACTCTCCTGTCAACAGCTGATAGAACACCAGACAGACAGAAAATCATTAAGAATATGATATAATCAATAGGATCTAATTTACATTTATACAATACTCTATGTAAAATAACAAAATACTTACCTTTTTCCAGTGTCTATGGAACATATACCAAGAGAAACTGTATCTTGGGCCATACAAAATCCTCAGCTAATTAAAAAGAAATTTACACAGCGTATTTTCTGATCCCAGTGGAATCAAACTAGAAATCAACAACAGAAAGATAACAGGAAAATTTCCAAATGCTTGAAAACTAAATAAAGTACTTCTAAATAATCTATGGTCTAAAGAGGAAGTTTCAAGGGGAATAAAAAAGTACACTGATGAATGAAAATTCCACATATAAAAATTTGTGATAGAAGCTGAAGCACTGCTGAGAAAGAAAGTTATAGCAGAAAATGCTTCATATTCAGTAAAAGAAAAACCTCAAATCAAAAATTTATTCTTTTGGGGGGCGCCTGGGTGGCGCAGTCGGTTAAGCGTCCGACTTCAGCCAGGTCACGATCTCGCGGTCCGTGAGTTCGAGCCCCGCGTCGGGCTCTGGGCCGATGGCTCAGAGCCTGGAGCCTGTTTCTGATTCTGTGTCTCCCTCTCTCTCTGCCCCTCCCCCGTTCATGCTGTGTCTCTCTCTGTCCCACAAAAAAAAAAAAAAATAATAAAATAAAATAAAATAAAAAAATTTATTCTTTTGGGTTCTTGGGTGGCTTGGTCGGTTGAGTGACTAACTCTTGGTTTTGGCTCAGGTCATGATCTTATGGTTCATGGGTTCAAGCCCTTCATTGGGCTCTGCGCTGCCAGTGGAGCCTGGTTGGGATTCTTTCTCCTCCTCTCTCTCTGCCCCTCCCCTGCTCTCTGTCTCTAAATAAATAAATGCACAAACAAGCAAACAAACTTTAAAAAATCTATTCTTTTGAGGTTCTAATTACATATTAGAACTGTTGAACTGTGTGAATGCCCAGGTATGTTTTGTTCACTTTTCTTTTTCTCTTGTGGTTCTTGCATTCAGTGTTTTCATTAATGTATGTTTAAATTAACTAGTCCATTCCTCAGCTATGTGAAGTCTATTGGGAAGCTCATGAAACCCATTCTTTATCTCTGTTATCATGCTTTTAAAACTTACTCCTAACGTTTGCATTTGTTTCTTTCTTATAATTTCCATCTCTCTAATGAAATTCCCCTTCTGTTAAATCCTAGTATTCACTTCACTAGAGATTTTTAACATATTAATCATAGTTATGTCAAAATCCCTGTTGGGGCACCTGAGTGGCTCAGTTGGTTAAGCATCTGACTCTTGATTTCAACTCAAGTCATGATCTCACGGTTTATGGAATTAAGCCCTGACACTGAGAGTACAGAGCTTGTTTGGGATTCTCTCTTTCCCTCTCTCTCTCTGCCCCTCCCCCACTTTCTCTCTCTCAAAATAAATAAATAAACTTTACAAAAAAAATCTCTGTTTAATAGTTTAAACTTCTGGTTAATCTCTGTGTTAGTTCCATTGGTTATTTTGTCTCTTGACAGTAGGTTGTTTTTTCCTGTTTTTGTGTGTATATTTTAATTTTTCACTGAATTCTGTACATCTTGTGTAGACTAGTAGAGATTGAAGTAGATGGTATTTATACTGGAACTCTGCATGCCTCTTCTGCTAGCTATTAATGTGGAAAGATGAGAAGTCAACATAGTCAGGAATTGAACTGGATTTGACTTTCGTTATTGCTATGGTAACTTCCACTATACCACTTACCATAACTTCCTCTAGAATGTGTTTGTGGGTGGGGATAAACCAGCATTTCCTGTGGGGTTTTGTTTGTTTATGCTATCTCCTCAACTTTCAATCTTCTCTGTGCACTTGCACCACACCAGGGATCTTTCTTCACTTTTCCTAAGTCAGTGCCAATGTTTACTACCCAGAGTGATGGTGAGGCAGGGTGCTTTGCTGTGGTCTTGGTACAGCCTCATTCTTAGGCAAGCCCTGTGCTTAGGTCTCTGGAGTGGGCTTTCTTTATCTCTTCTTCCCCATTGCAGCCACACTGTGCCTTGTATATTTGGTGGATCTTTTTTTGCAAGAGACTTTCTTGCCTGTTGACTACAACTGTGTTAGTATGGGGTACTAGCACCAGAATTTTTCTGCCTTGTCCTTGGAGGTAGAGGGTTTTTTTCCCCTTTCCCCTTTCCTCAGCTGCAGTGGGTCTTCATCTGTTCCTGGAAATGACAGTATTCATTTTCCCTCTCCCATTATCTTAAATCTTTTGTGCTAGTTGAGAGAAAATTCTGGGAGGCTTCATGCTTTTCACATAGACATTATCACTTTCCTCAGTCAGGCTTGCACTTCTGAGGGAGACTTTCTCAACACGCACTCCTTTCTCCAAACTTTTCTCATGAGCACCCATTAGTGGTCTCTGGAGAAGAACCTACAAGGGGATCCATTTGTGTCTATGACTCCCAAGGCCTCAATACTTTCACTAGCAATTCATTAAAAAGTATAGCTGAATTCTAATAGCAGGTATAGCACCCAACATGTCTTTCTCCCACACTCTGCCACACGTGAGCCAGGGCTTCCACCTTGACCTTCCTAGGAGCAGTCTGTCTGTCTTTGGATAAGCAATTCCCTGGGACATCAGCTCTCTGATGGGCTTTAAAAAGCTCTGATTTTGTAATTTATTTGACTTTATCTTATTTTTAAGGTGGCAGCACTCTTTCTAACTTTTTACATCCTAGGAAAAAGTAAAAACTTCAGAATTTTTAATTTATGGTTAAGATATATCAAATTTAACTTATCACATAATTCCTTACACAGAAGTTCATTGTTTTTTCTGGGTGTTCTGAATGATTTTGTCCTTTCAAATATAATCTTTCTACAAACTGCTATTAAGTCAACACATCGCAATTGCTGCTTTTTTTTGAAACCAAAATTTCAATATTTTATGTGTAATAGAGTTATTTTAACTACTTTTGTTCCTTTCAGTTGCTTTGTAATTTAAAGTTTTTCATTTAACTTAAATTGCAAAATTAATTAAAAATTAACAGTATTCACACTTGGAAATGTTACTTGCTAGACATATTAAATTACAGCTGTTGTATCATTTAAGGAATTTGCAAAGGAATAATCAGTATGTTAAAGTTTTAAGAGCTAGAAGATTATTTTCAAAGGCATATGAATAGAGTCACTGGCAGTTTAAGTATGACCATACACAAAATGAAAGAATTTGGGTTAGAAAAATAGCATGAAGTGAAGGAGATTTTTAATATACTGATTGCTATTTCACTGGTCTGTGAACAGTTTTATGATTCTCTAGCCAATTTCATCAGAACATATCAGTCTTACTTTCGTTAATTTTAAGAAAAGTATTTGTCACCAGTAATCAAAAGTGAACATTCTTATAAGGCTGCTAAGCCATTTCTGTTAAAGCTATCAAAATAATCCTGATAGGATATAATTAGTAAATTCATCAAATTAGATATACTACAAATTGAACTTTCCTTTAATTCATTTCTTGTGAATTGATTTGTGAACTGTGTGTTAGGCAAATTGTCCATTTTGGAAAATTGAGTATTGACCAATTCACCTACTCTCATTAAAGCTTCAAACATTAGAAACGACCTAAGCATCCATCAATAGAGAGACATTAACCACATTATCATATATCCATAGAGCTTAAGTGTCCAAAAGAGAGTCATGTAGTTTCAAACAAACTGGACATGAACAAATCTTCAGTAGGTAAGGAAAAAAAGCAAGCTAGTGCCATTTATATAATTCAGTGATTCTAAAAGTGTGATCCCCAGACCAGCATCATCAGCATCACCTGGGAACTTGTTAGGAAGGCAAATTTTCAAATCTCAGCCCTAACCTAGTAAATTGGAAACTCTGAGGGGTGTTGCAGTAAAGCAAATTGTTTTAACAAGGCCCCCAGGTGATTGTGAGGCATGCTAAATTTAGTGAATCACTGCTATAATTAAAGGAGAAACCATGCCCATATGCACACATACCACACACACACATACACACACACACACACACACACACACACACACACACACACACATACTTTCTCACACACAGATCTCACACATCACTCTAGAATCATAGACTATCTTAAGAGATGTTCTTTCTGGGCAAGAGAACAGAGGCACTAGGGGTCCTGGAAGGAAAAGAAGCATATTTTTGATAGAAACTTGTGTACTTTTAGAATTGGTTTTCTGTGAACATCTTTGATAAGAGTAGATTTTCAAAAAAATCTTCAGACTTAAAGCTAAAGAAATGTTCACAGCTATTGTCCATGTAGTTTTTTTTTTTTCATTAAATTTCCATGTTGGAATTTAAATTGAGACAAGTGGAAAAGAAAGCATTTTGAAACATTTTCTGCCCCTTCCTTACAGTAAACATACTAAGTTAGAGGCATGGTAGCAGGTTACAGCCAAGGTACATATTTCATTGTTAGGAACGTGAAACAACTAAAGTAACAAATAGTGGTTTTAATTAATAGCCATGCTATTGCCTTTCCAAAGATATCTCCACAAGACATTTTTTTAAATGTCTACACAAAGTAGAAAATTATTTGTAAAATATATCAGAGTGGGTATCTACAGGCCACAACTTTAAATGGAATACAAGATATCATATGCATAATTCATCTCCTTCACATTGTAGTGAACTTGGCAGTACCTCAACTGAAGCATAGACATGAGCTTATATTAAGTCTCTGAAGGCAAAAGTTGCAGTTATTTTTTCATTCTAGAAGATTTTCTGAATTTGTATGAAATATTTCAAAATGTTTGAAATATAGTCTATCAGTATATCTTTAGACTTTCCATTTCTAAAGCAATCCAGAGGATCAACTAATTATTACCACCATTACCAAAAAAAAATTAAATTAATTAGTACTTCCAAAGCTCAGTATGATTTTCTTTTTGACAGAGTAATATGCATTTTTTCAGACCACAAATCAAGTAAATTCATGTGAAGAACTGAAAAGTATATATACAAATCCATGTGATTATTGTAAGTTGTAAGCTTTACTTATAAAAATCCAGGGGTGGGTTTTTAAAATATGTCCACAATTTTTATTTTATTTCTCCCTGCCAGGTATGGTACTGAACTCTTTTCTCCTTGAGTGAAACAAGGCAGTAATGTTATATCATTTCTGGTATTAGGCTGTAAAAAGTATTCCTGCTTAAATACAAATCTATATATTGAAATATCAAACTGAATATTGACCAATTGAAAAAATTGGTCAATATAAATAAATATAAATATAAAATTGAATATTAACCAATTGGAAAATACACACACACACACACACACACACATACACACACATATCTTAGTTCATTCACTCTTAGAGAATTAACCTTCCATGAGTGAGAACACACAGGAATATTTTGGAGAGCCCTTACATGGTGAGGAACTAAGATTTCCAGCCAACAGCCAGAAAATAACTTAAGCCTGTCAACAAACAAGTGAGTCAACTTAGAAGTAGATCCCCCTCACACTCATCTCCAGTCAAGCCTTAAGATGACAGCAACCCTGGCCAATAGTTGACTGCAACTTCAAGACAGGCCATGTGCTAGAACCATCCAACTAAGTCATCCATTCTGGACTTAAAATTTCTGACTCACAGAAACTGTGAGGCAATAAATATTTGTTTTATGCTGCTGAATGCTTGAGTAATTTGTTGTACAGAGATAGATAACTAATGCATGCCCTATGTAATATTATCAATTACATATAGTGGACATACATTTTTGTATTTCCCCAACATCCCTTATTTTGTAGAATCATTCCTTGCCCAGTCTAAATAATCCTGCACAATCCATGACATTCCTGGTGTGGCTGATTTTTACACCCTCCTTGGCATAGAAGCTCAGCAAATCAGAATATACCATACCTTGGTATAGTCTATCTAGTCTACCTAGTCTACTTAGTCTACCTTGACTAGAGTGATTGCTTCAGGGTTGTACATGTAAGCCAAACTGGACCAATCAGAATCCCCTCAAATAATGTTACCAGAGTAACTAGGAAAGATAACCACCCTTTCCTGAGATCAACATTCTAAGTTTCACATAAGACTAAAGTTGTTAGGTCATCTTTTCACTCTGCGGAAAGACATTTTCTGAAAATAAAGCCAAGTAGATACACAAAAGTAAATGAGAGAAAGAGTGTGTGGTTTTTATCACACTGTTTAAACCTCTGTGTCCTATTATCTACCTTTTTAGTTCCAAGTTAGGTGAGTTCTTTCATATTTCAGCTATTTCAGGAAGTTGAGTTGGGTTTCTGTTTTTAAACAAATCTGAATTAGTCATCTGAATGAGTCCTAATAAATATGACAATTTTTATGAATCCTAAATATACCCAAGACTTGATTCTGGCCATGATGGAGTAACAGGAGCCAGTTTTACCCTGTCACTTAACAGAGTAAAAACTTAAAATGAACAAAATATATGAAAGAATTTTCAGACATTAGACAATCATCTCAGCACAGTAATCCCTGAAGAAAAAGAAACTAATGACACGAGCTTAAAATTGTCTGAGTCTATTATCTGAAGAGTTTCTAGGCTTCAACACAGAATGGTAAAAACCAAACAAACCCTGGAAGTCATCCTGAACTGAGAAGACAGTTGAGAATCTGTGGAGTCCAAAGCAACCAGATGTCTAGGGCAGAATAACAGACCGAAGAGTACAACAGAGAGAAAATTCTGAAAATATGCAAGGAATTTCTCGTAAGCCTTCAGCTGAGCAGTTTTTAGCACATGCATGTGAGGTAGCTACCTGAGGTTGGTAAAGCAATTCCAGAGATCATAGCAGGTTGGGAATAATTCATCTTCCCAACAGCTAGACTGCAGAAATTTCTTAATGCATAAGGCAATGGGTTATGTACTTAGAAGGAGATTATCTCAAATAATCCCAAATTAGCTCCAGGCTAAAGGCTACCCTGCTGTTTTCATAGAACTTAGATAACTCATAGAATAAACTTCAAAAAATATATGTAAAAATATAAAAATTCCAGAACCAGACAACAAAAAATTTATTAATCACCTTGTCAGTGTCATTCAACACTGTACTGGCTGTCTTAGCCAGTGCATTGAAGAAGGAAACTAAAAACACACATAATGGGAAAAAAAGAAAGTTATTCACAGATGACATGATGATTTATGTAGAAAATCTTAAGGAATCTGCAAAAAAGAATCTGCTAGAGCTAATAGTGTTTAGCAAGATTTACAAAATCAGTATACAAAAATCAATTATAGTTCTACAAACTAGCTATATGCAATCAGAAATTTAAAATTTTTAAATATACCAGTTATAATAGCATGGAAATTTTTGAACTATTTAGGGATAAATTTGACAAAATATGCACAAACCCTGTACACTGAAAACTATAAAACATTGATGAGAGAAAATTTAAAGACACAAAAAGAAGCATACATTTTCAGGGGTCATGTCAATTATTGTTAAGATTTCATTCTTCCTAAATTGACATATATAAATTCAATGCAATCTTGAACAAAATTCCAGCAAGTTTTTGATAGAGATTGAACAGCTGACTCTAACACTTATATATAAATGCCTAAGACTTAGAAAAGCCAAAATGATTTAAACAAAACAAAACAAAAAGAACAGAGTGAGAGGGCATACACTATCAGATTTCAAGGTATATTATAAAACTGCATTAATGAAGAAACAGTGATATTGGCATAAAGATAGGCATGTAATCCAATGCAACTAAGTAGAGAGTGAGAAATAGATCCACACATCTGGTCAACTGAGTTTAACAAAGGTGCCAAGGCAGTTTGATGGGGAAATCATAATCTTTTCGACAAATTGGGCTAAAGCAATTAGACAGCTTCGTTTAAAAAAACAAAGAGCCTCAATCATTCTTTGACACCATATTTTTAAAAACTAATCATAGACTAAAATATAGGTGTTAAACTTAAATTCTTAGAAGAAAGAATAGAAGAAAAATCTTAGTAATCTAGGGTTTGGCAATAATTCTTGGAATAGTATACAAAAAATATTAGAGAAAACAATCGATAAATTAGAATTAATTACAATTTTACACCTTTACTCTTCATACAGTACTGTTAGAAAAATAAAATGGCAAGGCACCTGGGTGACTCAGTCCATTAAGCATCTGAGGTCAGGTCATAATCTTACAGTCCTGAGACTGAGCCCTGGGTCTCTGGCACCATGCTGGGTGTGGAGTCTGCTTAAGATTTTTTCTCTCCCTCTTCCTTTGCCCCTTCCCCCTCATATTCATTCTCTTCATTCTCTCTCTCTCTCTCTCTCTCTCTCAAATAAATAAATAAATAAATAAATAAATAAATGGCAAGCCACAAACTTGGAGACAATATTTTCAAAACATATATCCAATAAATGATTTGTATGCAGAATATATAAGTTCTTACAACTCAATAATAAGAAGACAAACATTTTAAAAAAATAGGTAAGGGGTGGCTCAGCTGGTTGAGCATCTGACTCAGTTTCGGCTCAAATCATGGTCTGAGAGACAGGGGATTAAGCCCCACTTTGGTCTCTGAGCTGATCATGGAGCCTGCTTAAGATTCTCTCTCTCTCCCTCTGCCCCTCTCACACTTGCATGAACTCTAAAATAAATTTTTAAAAAAGGCAAAAGAGGGGCGCCTGGGTGGCGCAGTCGGTTGGGTGTCCGACTTCAGCCAGGTCACGATCTCGCGGTCCGTGAGTTCGAGCCCCGGGTCAGGCTCTGGGCTGATGGCTCGGAGCCTGGAGCCTGTTTCCGATTCTGTGTCTCCCTCTCTCTCTGCCCCTCCCCCGTTCATGCTCTGTCTCTCTCTATCCAAAAAATAAATAAAAAAAAAAAAAAAGGCAAAAGATTTGAACATACACTTGACCAGAGATGATATACTTACATATGAAATTTTTTACTTACATATGAAAAATGCTCAACATCTTTATTCTTTAGGGAAAACAAAAGAAAACCACAAGGAGATACTGCTACACCTCTACTAGAAGGGCTAAAATTTAAGACTGAACATAGCAAGTGTCAATATGTTTTTTGAGGAAACCTGGAGTCTGTCTATTTTTGAGAATGTAAAATAATTTAGCCATTTTGGAAAACTGTAGACAATTCCTTTAAAAAGTTAAACAGAACCCCACCATTTAACCTACCCATCTTCTCCTAAGTGTTTATATAAGTAAATGAAAGCATAGTTCCACACAAAGATGTGTACATAAATAACTTTTATTTATATTAGCCCCAAACCAGAAACAATCCAAAAGGTCATCAAAAGGTATATGAATAGACAAATGTATACATCCATATAGTGGAATACTGCTCAGCAATAAAAAGAAATAAACTATTAATATATGCAACATCTATGAAATTCAAAATAATTACGTTGAGGGATGAAGCCAAAGTAGAGTACATATTATATAACCCCATTATGTAAAACTCAAAAAAAGTTCAAGTTAATCAATATTGACAGAAAACAGACTAGTGGTTGGTTGCCTTAGGGATAGTGGAGTGTTGGGATGGAGGGAGGAATCACAAAAGGCACAAGAAAAATTAAGTTTTGAGAGAAGGACAGATATATTCATTATCTTGGTTATGATGAGGTTTTATTGGTGTCAAAATTCATCAAATTTTATACTTTCTAATATGAACAATTGATTGTGTATCAATTATCCCCCAATAAAACCATGAAAATGCTT
Organism: Lynx canadensis; assembly: GCF_007474595.2. Lineage (NCBI taxonomy): Eukaryota > Metazoa > Chordata > Mammalia > Carnivora > Felidae > Lynx > Lynx canadensis. Next base: position 68,434,928 of record NC_044306.2, read on the forward strand.
TTTTATTCCTATCCAGGACTGAAATGTACTGTTTGTAAAAATACACAAAATCATTTTACCAAGAACTAGTACAGGTGATAGATGGCAGAATTTTTTTTTTTTAATGTTTTATTTATTTGTTTTGAGTGAGAGAGAGAGAGAGCATGTGAGCAGGGAAGGGGCAGAAAGAAAGGAAGAGATAAGAGAGCCGAAGCAGGCTCCATGCTGACAGCAGAGGGCTCGAACCCACAAACTGCGATATCATGACCTGAGCCAAAGTCCACTTAACCGACTGAGCGACCCAGGCACCCCTTTAGTGGATCACTTTTAAGTCTACTGATGACTATGTTCTAACAACTACTGTTTAGCTAAAACACAATTTGTAAGATAAAGAAGTCCTTGGCTTGGTAGACCTAATCTCTTTTGAGAAAAAGAGAAAGACAGTGAGTGCCCCTGTCCTTTCACTGAAAGTCCTCTCACAAAATTTAAGGGAGACCCTAGTCTCCTCTATCATAAGTCAATAGCTGAGGTTCATTTTTTTTTGAGACAGAGAGATAGAGAAAGAGAGAGAGAGAGAGAGAATACGCAAGCAGGGAAGAGGGGCAGAGAGAAAGAATCCCAAGCAGGCTCCACATTCAGTGCAGAGACCAACATGGGGCTCAGCCCCACAACCCTAGGATCACAACCTGACCCTAAATCAAGAGTCTGACACTCCAAAACACCCAAGACTCAGCCACCTAGGTACCCCAACAAGTGAGGTTCTTAATAAGTTATATTGTGCCCACCTCACCCATGTTTTTTCTGCATCATCCTAATGAGGAAATGGGACACAAAAACTAAACTCTTCTTAGACAACCTTACAAAGACATAAATATGGCACCAAAACTGTGCCTTCTCAAAATCAGCTTCATTTCATCCCCCTCCTGCAGTGGAACATAAAGGATAACACTGAGTTAGACTTTATAAAAAATAAAACAAGTTTCTGAACGAACCTAGTATTCATTACCTTTGGCTTTACTTCTTCCCTGCCCTTAATACCATGAAGGTAAATGGCCAGTGCCTGGATTTACATTGCTTACCCTCTTCTGGCACTCACCACATGAAAACACACTCTCAGCTGTGTTCCATATATTTGTAAATCTCTAAAATTTAAGAATTAAACATGTTTAAACATTTTAAAAATAAATTGCTTCATTAGAAGCTGAATAGCTTAATTGGTTGGTCATTTTTAGAAAATATTAACATTTACTGAGCACTCACTGTGTATGTGCCAAGCACAGTTTCAAATACTTCACCTGTGTTGTCTCATTTAATCCTTCTAAAAACCCTCCAGGAAGAGATACTATTATTAGCCTCCACTTTGTGGAAGTGAAAACAAGACACAGAAAAGTGCAATAGACTGCTCAGAATCAGACACACTAAAAGTACTATGACATATGTCGAAACCCTGGCAGTCTTGACTCCAGAACCCAACTCTAAATGGTGGATAGTATCCCTTCTGAAGCAACAAGGGAGTGACAAATGTATTCAAACACCCCAAGCGCCACATGTATTCTGAACCCACGTCAGTTGCTTTGACTTGAAAACACAAGGGTGAAATTGAGTGTTCCAAGACTATTTTGTCAAATCAAACTTGAATCCATGAAGGAGTGAAAGCACATCACAGTGGTGAGCACTCCAGCTTCCCTAGGGAATGTTATCCATCAGGGCTGTGGATCAGACGTTACGCCAATCCAGGCACGCCAACTCTCAAGCATCTGAGCTGTCTGAAGGCTTTTGCGGTGACCATGGCAACCCTTGCCTTCCAGCTGTGTCACACCTGCCTTCTATCATGACAAGAACATTTTCACCCAGCTAAGGAGCTGTATATTTCTGCAAATAGTGATTTCGGCAAAATGATTAATTTCCAGGCTGTACCTCAGCTTTTCAGGTGGGCAAATTGAAGCCATTTCTTGGCTGTTCTTCAGGAATAAAAGAACAGAGGAAGAAAAGGAGAAGAGCACTTTCAAAACTACATGAGTGGGATGTAATCTTATTTCTTTGAGACCCAAAGAAAGTTTAACCTGAGCATACATGTTTTGTTCTTTCATTTACCCAAACTATTTTTATCAATCCAAGCCACTTATATCAAATCAGAGACAAATAAAGTATGTTATCATTAAAGTTAAAAAAAAATGTTTTCCACCTCCCAGGGCAGTGATTTGCTAATCTAAGCATAACAGCATGAGAATCTCCCATTTAGTTATTTACAAAGGAGATTCCAGTGTCCTTTCTCCTTGAAGATCATGATTCTTTATGTACAAGGTAAAGTAAACATAGTAACTAATTTGGAATTTGGGGTTACTTTCTATGACAACCCAAATTTTAATAACCTTTTTCTCTTTTTAAGTTATTCATTCTTCAGTATTTTTAATCTCCCTTAATATTAAACTATTTTCCTGTTCTTTTATGCAATGGAGTATACATGTACATTGGCAAACTAACAGGTCAAAAGCCAGGAATGGAATTACAACATGCCTCCCTGCTTCCCCACTTCAAGGAGATGCTTTCTGAATCTCATCATGCTTTCCTCTGGGATACCTGAATGGCATTTACAGGTACATAGAGAGTTCAAATTGGTTCATGTGGCTGTGGAGGGTTGATTCAGCAACTTCAGCAGTCACTTTGTGGCAGAAATGAAGACAGAGACCCAGACACAGGTGGAAGGATAGAATGAAATCTGGGAATCTTCTTTACCAAAAAGGAGAGAAGCAATCTATAAGAGACCTGGGGAGCAAGGTGGTCTTCCTTTGGGGGGCAGTCTTCACAATAAGGCAGTATAGCTTAGAAGTAAAAAACACAGCCTCGGGTGTTTGAATCCCACCTCTCAGCCATGTGATCTTGGGTCATTTACTTCACCTCACCATGCTTCATTTTTCCTATATGTGCCAAAGGCATAGCAATGAAGCTTTCCTCACAGGGCTATTGTAAGGCTACAGTGCACTAGTCCATAGAAAGTGCTTGGTGGCATCCCTGGAACTTTAGAAGTGATAAATTATTGTGACTTTTGCTATTGAAGAGAAGGAATAGGAGAACTTCAAACACCAACATTTTTGGCTAAACAAAGTCAGAAATTATATCACACAACTTTCCTCACTTCTCTCAGCGGCACTCATAAAACACCTCTACTAGTTGACAAGAACTCCCTTTTTGACTAAACTTTAGTCAGTCTACTCTGAGCCCTCTTCTCAACTAAGACTTGCCCTTGGTCAACTGAGCCTGGTTTTAGCAAGAATCCTGCTAAACAGGTTTGGCAAAAATCCCTCCAGTCTTTAATATGTAACCAAACTCCTCTTCCCCCACTCTTGATATCTAACCAAATTCCTATTATTAATTTCCATCAGTGGCTCTCTCATGTTGTCCATTCACTAAAAAACCCCAGCTGTCCTTGTTATATTCTGGGTTGAATTCCATCTTTACTCCTATTGCAATAGTCTTGACCCCTATTTCAATAGTCTTAAAATAGAGTCTTCCTCACCTATTTAACTCCATCCATTGCAATTTTCTTTGTCATTTGTCAACAAAAAACCAATATCCTCTTTAGAAAGTCTCTGACTGGGGTAAAAGGGAGAGAAAGAGAAACAAGGGACACCTTGCCTTCAAACTTCTTGTCATTCCAAGTCTCTCCCACCCAAACATGGTCATCCACCCCTGGTTAAATGGTTTCTAGTGTAAATAAAGTCTCTGGAATTCATTTACAATAAAGTATAATTTATCAGCCAGCACATTAAAAAAAAACCTTAAAACTGAAAAATCGCAGGAAAATGGGCAAGAATTGGAGCAGCAGACCTATGAAAATAGGGGAGAGAGTCTGTTGAGGAAAAGGGGACAAGAAGGAGGAGGCTGAGTGTTTGAATCACAAGCTGACACCTTCACAACATGGTCACTATCACAAAAATATTCATATTATGCATAATTTTTCAGAAGCATAGAAGGAAGAGAAATGGAAGAAATTCTTCATGGAAAGAAGAGAAATCTCACACATTTAATAATTATTCCTTGGGTATGGATTCACAATAAGAAACACTGGGTGCAGTTGTGCACAAACATTTTAAACAGCCTTTTATAAAGCAACACATAAAATAATTATCCTGTAGAGATCACCTACACTCAAAAGAATGAGAAAAAAGCTGTCCTAATACTCTGAGATACAGTGGTAGATGGGACAAAATTTTTTATGACAGCATCAAACACAAAAACTAGAATGCTGTGTCTCAACTTGGAATCCAAGCTGTTGGGCCCTGAATAACTATTTTAAATTATTCAAAAAGTGTGTCTATTAATGATAAAACAGAGATATTAAGTGTGAATAGGGAAAGTATCAACAACTCTTTTTTTCCATAAAACGCAAGTAGAAAAATTACTATTTCTAAAAAATGCCAATATTGCTACAGGCCAGACACTCTTTTTAACACCTCAATTAATACAAATAATTACTTGTAGGGAGAATACTGAAAGCCTTAATTTGCAGATGAGGAAACAGAAGTATACAAAAGCCAGAAGTTTACCAAAGCCATTCCACAATGATGAGGCAAAGCCAGAATTAGAAGCCTGACATTCTGGATTTAGAGTGCACAGGACCACCAGGCTTTTCTTGCTTAGTTTAGTATTCTCTAATCCATCCATACAGGGAGGGCATCTTTCTCTAATTCCCATAAAAGTGCTACAAAGACTATCAGTCCTGAGACCACACATACATGTGCCAACACACACACACACACACACACACACATACACACACACACACACACACACCTGTAATTAGTGATAAATTCAATATTACACACTTTATGTATTATACTCAATTTTGCTATATCCGTAAATGAGTATATGCTCCCATCAACCAAATTAATTTTCTGGACCTTCTCATCAGGAAAATGAAAGTGGAGCTATTTCCTCCACAAAAATAGTCTTGCTCAATGAAAATATTCTCATATCAGATGCTAAGAAAATAATTTTTATCCACAGCTCTATAAGAAAAATATACAAAAAGGAAATAAGCATGGGAATAATATTTTTTAATAACTTTTACCATCCAATTTGACCTAGTTACTCTCAAATATGTTTTTCATAGATAATTTTTTAAGTAGCCTTCACACCTAGAACAGAGTCCAATGTGTGGCTTGAATGACCCTGAGATCAAGACCTGAGCTGAGATCAAGAATCAGATGTTTAACTGACAGAGCCACCCAGGCATTCCTGTTCATAGACAAATTCTGAAGAGCTAAATCCCATTTAGGAATTTGCAATATCTATTTTTTTGTCTACACTATAAGAAGCCGTCAAGTAAAGTTTATGTACATTTTGGCTCTAGATGGCCTGGATTCTAATATCTACTGCCCATGTAAGCAATTCTGGGAAAGTTACTTAATCTGCCAGTTTCCTCATCAGTAAAATTGGAGGAGTAATAATACTTTCCCTTACATAGATAGTGTGAGTATTATATGAATTAAAAGTGCCTGGAAGATGCTTATATAGCCCAACTAAAAATACCTTTCAAATAGTACTTAACATATTTTTATTTCTACTATTCTTTTCTAAGTCAAAAATTTGGAATTGAATGTTATTTGCCTACTTCCTCTTGCTTTCTTGCTTCCTTTCTAAAAAAAATTCTTAGTCCATTAGTTTTCTCCAACAGGCATTTGCCTCTGAAATACCACCAGACTCACTGACCTGAAAGAAGTCTTATCCTCTGTTATGGGTAGTTCTCCTTTAAAAAAAATGGAAGTTATACAAATTTGCTTCAGCTCTCTTTTTCAACTTGCACTTAAGAGAAAATGCAACCAACTCCATAATTTTTTAAGACAGAAATTTATTTTCATATAAAGGAAATAATGCTGACAAAGTTATCCATTTAAACACACACACACACACACACACACACTAAAATCCTTCACTTAAAGGATAACATTGCCTACCAAAAACAAGTATCCAGTATCTTGATTACTGTGAGAAGTGAGATGGTTCATTTTCAGAAATACCAAATAAAAGTTGTGCTGTCTAGTTACCAATAGGTTTACAACCTATTGGAAATACGTACAAACCACCATCCCCACCCCACAATGGAGTCCCAAACCCTTAGACACTTCACTTCCTGGTTCTTCTTCCCCTCCCCACTTTGGGGGCTTATTTTTCACATGCTTTGCAATGAGCATATGCCAAAGAACTAAAGTCTCTGCATCACCTCAAGGAATGTACATTTGTTCCAATCAGACTACTTTTTGCTTTTCATGGGCATAGGCGACTTTTAGGTAAGGCTGTAACCTCTGTAGTACTCAGCCAAGGAAGAATCAGGGAGGAGACTTCATGCTCGGAAATAAATTGTCTGACACCTGTTCTTGCAAGACCGTTGATCAAAGCCTCACTTCACTGTGATCCCAGGCTCCGCATCGCTCCTTTGGTTAGGCCAGTGGGCTTATTTCTCACAATTACCAGTATCTCTTATTTTTTTGTTTTGAGTTTTTTTTAAGTCTACTTGTAATAGTAAGTACTTTAGTCTTGGGGTATCTAGGTGGCTCTGTCGGTTAAGCGTCCAACTCTTGATTTTGACTCAGGTCACAATCTCACAGTCCTGAGATCAAGCCCCAAGTTGGGCTTTGCACTGACAACATGGAGCCCTTTTGGGATTCTTTCTCTCCATCTCTCTCCGCCCCTCCGTGGCTCATGCATTCTCTCTCTATCTCTCAAAAACAAAACAAAACAAAACAAAACAAAACAAAACAAAACAACAACCAAAAAACAAAAAAACAAACATAAACAAAAACAAAAAACTTTAATAAATGCTTTAGTCTTATCCATGTTAGGGAAAAAAAATATTCCAACTTTCTACTTCTCTCTTTTGTCCAAATTCTCAAGTGATTTGTATACAGTTTCTGAACCTGTACTTTGCTATCGATCCCCCCTTTAAAATTCTATCATCCCTCTCCTGATGCAATGCTCTTTTAGGAGTTTCAGTGAACTGACCTTTCAGTTAAAACTCAAGCTTATTTCCTCTATTTTTGTTTCTGTTGTTTGCTAGGGACCATCCTTTTCTTCTGATAGCTCCCAGTCCTCCTCCTCCACTCTTCCCAAAACTCCCATCCTAGCCCCTCTGCTCCTCTCTCCATGCCTACTCTTTTAGAGAAACAATACACTATCAGAGCTTTGAACATCACTCCTACACTATCTCTCAAGATTATGTACTATTAATGTTCCAGGGTCATTTCATCACTTAAATGTCAATCACCATCTCAAATCTCAAATGTCTGAATTCAACAAGTTCCCTTATCAAAAAAAAAAAAAAAAATCTCTTGGAGCACCTGGGTGGCTCAGTTGGTTAAGCATCTGACTCTTGATTTCAGCTCAGGTCATGATCTTTTAATTTGTGAGACCAAGCCCCGCATCAGGGGTATCAGCCCTGCATCTGTGTTGTCAGCATGGAGCCTGCTATGAATTCTCTCTCTTCCTCTGTCTCTGCCCCTCCCCTGCTCACATGCATGCTCTCTCTTTTTCTCAAAATAAATAAATAAACTTAAAAATATATATCTGTCTTAACAGTCCTCTATTTCCACTGGTGTCACCATTCTCTGAGCTCCTATTCTTCAAACCTGAGAAAATTATCACCATTGTCAAAGTGAAAACTGCACTGAAAAAAATTAAACAAGCAGAAAAGACTTTATTGAAGGCTACTGCAATAGGAAAATGAGGCCAGAAGTCAGGCTGAACTCAACTCTGCTGAGAAAAATCATTAGGATTTTAAGCCCTGGGGTCAACTTCTAGAAAAGTATGACATTACTGGAGAACATTAGGAGGAAATCATGGCCCTATGTGTTTTCTAACTGGCTATTTCCCAAGGCAAAACAAACGTCTCCTATCTTCATGACAGGAAGTTGTGATACACCTTGGAGCCAGGTACCCAATGAAGTTGGGCACCTACCCTCCCACAGAGACTAAGAGAAGGTAGTGCTAAGAAGCCTACTAGGCATTTATCCAAGGGATACCACTGTGCTGTTTCGAAAGGATACATGCACCCCAATGTGTATAGCAGCACTATCAACAATAGCCAAAGTATGGAAAGAGCCCAAATGTTCATCAATGGATGAATGGATAAAGAAGATGTGGTATATATATACAATGGAGTATTACTCGACAACCAAAAAGAATGAAATCTTGCCATTTGCAACTACGTGGATGGAACTGGAGGGTATTATGCTACGTGGTATTAGTCAGTCAGAGAAAGACAAAAATCATATGACTTCACTCATATGAGGACTTTAAGAGACAAAACAGATGAACATAAGGGAAGGGAAATGAAAAATAATATAAAAACAGGGATGGGACAAAACATAAGAGACTCATAAATATGGAGAACAAACTGAGGGTTGCTGGAGGGGTTGTGGGAGGGGGGATAGGCTAAATGGGTAAGGAGCATTAAGGAATCTACTCCTGAAGTCATTGTTTCACTATATGCTAACTAATTTGGTGTAAATTAAAAAAAAAATAAAATCTAAAAAAAGATTCTTTAAATCTTTAAAAAGATTTAGATCTCAAAAGAGCAAAGAAAGAACTTACAAGTTTTCTAAAGAACGGGAGTGCAGTGGCCAACAGTCAAGAACTGTGTCTAAAGTTTAGTCCTGCTGAGGGGAACATTAAGGCCCTCTTGACCATCATCATCCATCAACAATTACAGAGTTTCTTATGAACACTCGTCTGGGTCATGAGAATTCTAGATACGTTATATCTACACTCTCCCTTCACTGCCAGCAGTCCAACAGAACACACAGCACAGGCAGTGGCCAACAGGCTGCCAAATAGCAGTGGTCAGTGCAGGAGAGGGACATTGAGACCAGGCCATAGAACAGAGGCAATTAAGCACGACAGTTGTGGATTCTGAGAACATGTAAAAAAAAAAAAATCCCCTCCTTCTGGGGGGGTTCTACTTTTCATTAGAAAAATAATGTCACTCATATCCTCAGTTAGTAGGACATAGCAACCATTTGATAACACAGATAAGGATTTATTTTTAGCATTTAGGGAAGCAGATTTCCTGAGAGGAAAAGACTGATTTCCTTCTCTTCAAGAAACTGGAGCACAGACTATCAAGATTTAAATATTACTGTAAAAGCGACACATTTTTACTTGCTGGAAAGTGAATCCCAGAATGTGAAATTTCAAGTCTAAATCACCAGAATTATTTCAGTCTTCAGTTAAGAGGCCTCAACATACCTCTGGGCATGAGCTGGTCTCTGAGTATGGGAAGATTTGGGTTTTCCCTCTCTCTCTGTGTTAGTCAAGCACACATGCCCACAGGTTACAAAAATGATTCCTCTGTAGGAACAGAAGAATCAACTTCAGCATTCCAAATTAGGGAACACTGGACATGAAACATTCCAAATTGGAATGCTGTGCTGTACAGAACTTTTTTTTTTTTTTCAAATAATGACAGAGCAATAATCCTGTAAAATATTTAAAAATATATTCTAGATCAGGGCGCCTGGGTGGCTCAGTCAGTTAAGCGTCTGACTTTGGCTCAGGTCATGATCTCACAGTTCACGAGTTTGAGCCCTGCATCGGGCTCTGTGCTGAGGACAGCTCAGAGCCTGGAGCCTGCTTCAGAGTCTGTGCCTCCCTCTCTCCTCTCTCTGCCCCTCCCCTGCTCTCTCTCTCTCAAAAAAAAAATATACACACACACACACACACACACACACATATACATATATATTTATTTGTTTGTTTGTTTTCTGGGACTCCCAGGTGAGCTCAGTCAGTTAAGCGTCCGACTTTGATTCAGGTCATGATTTCATGGTTCATGGGTTCGAGCCCTGTGTCAGGCTCTGTGCTGACAGCTCGGAGCCTAGAGCCTGCTTCGGATTCTGTGTCTCCCTCTCTGTCTGCCCCTGCCCCACTCGCACTCTATCCCTCTCTCAAAAATAAACATTAAAAAAATTTTAATACATTCTTTAACTGCTTTCATTTTTTTTTTCATTTGGTATTATCTTCACCTCTTTGGAATGGAAGAGAATTACTTTGACTTAAGTTTGAAAGAAAGGGAGAGGATTGGGGTTACCAGTAGATGATTTAGTTAAATTTTAGTGTGATTTCTTTATTTGTTGATTTGCTTTGCTGGTGGTTGGCACTTCTATGCACCTCTATTTATATGCTGTAGGAAGTAGGGTATGAAAATATACATAGCACTTAGCTCTGTGTGAGGTCACTCTTAAGTTGTTCTCTTTATTTATTAGCATGGCCCCAAAAGTGACCCAGAATCCTTGGTAGCTATTAAGAAAAGAGGGCATATTTATCATAACACATATAGCCAGAGCAATGGGAGCCTGAGGAAACGAAAAGAGAAAGGAAACAGCTGTGGAAATTGAAACTTTCCTACAGATATGGGAGACATGATTCTCTGAAAACCATTTTCAGAGAAGAGAGCACAGGACCCAAATAAGCACATTCTCCAGGCTAATGACCACCATGCTATGGAGAAAGCCACGTGACCTGGACTAAGGCAACATTTAGTCTGTTTCTGAATCCTGTCCAAAGCTCCTGAGGTAGCTTATGGCAGGTGACTCTCAAAGGCATCATGCCAAAGGCCCCATTGCATTTTATTAGCACTTGCATAAATGGAAATATGTGGCCTTCAACAAACGGAATCCAAACATCTCTTTAGACCCACCTCCTAATTTCCACCAGACCCTCAATTCTAGCCAGGCTATTCCTTGCTAACCCTCCCCTGTTCATTTCTACCTCCATAGCTTTGTTCAGGACTTACTAGCCTGAAATATCTGCCAACTTTCTCATCTAAACCCCCCTCATTTTCAAGGCTCTGTTTATATATCACTCTGGGTGAAGGCTTTCTCTACTAGTAGGCCTGTTACATTTCCTTCTTCCCTAAATTCCTAGAAAGTTTTGTGTTCACAATCTTAAGAAAGTGCCTTTCTTTTTGTCTTAAACGATTATTTAAATACAGTCATATCTAACCACCTAGTGATTTTTAATGTGTCTTATAAACTTGTCTTATAAAATGAGACCTCTGTCTTTAAAGAGTTTACAGTCAAAAAGCTTCATAGTTTCAGGAGCCATATTTTGCATCTTCAAGCCTACCATTACTGTTTATAGTCTTTTGATGCACTGAGAATACACCAGATGAGATCATCACCTTCTGGAAGTGGCAAATGTTAATAATAAACCCTGGTAATCCATCCTTCCCTCAAACTCAACATGTTATTCATTTTAGACAGATAAAGATCAATCAGATTTTTCAAGATTTCCCAAAGGTGAATTTTCAAAGCCTCTTCTGATCTTTCCTATTCATTTGAAAATTACCTCCACAGTGGTCTGACATCACCACAAAACTCCCTGCATATCTGGGCAGTTTTCCCAAATTCCCCTAGCTCAGTGGACCTTAAACAGGAGAGATTTCATTATTTTATTTCCCTCCAGTAAGGGGTGTGGTGGCAATGTTTGGCCACAGTTTTGGTTTTCACAGCTAGGGATAAGAAACTGGCATCTAGTCGGTAGATGCCAGAAATGCTGCTAAACACCCAGAATGTGCAAGCTGGCCTCCCATGACAAAGAATTACCCATCTTCAGAGACCAATAATGCTAGGGTTGAAAATTCCTCTGCTAGCTCAGGTAATGTCCCCCCTTACAGATGCTTAAAGTACTTTGTCTCTTGCTTCCTTGTGAGAAATAATTAATCTTTCCTTTGTAAGTTGGTGAGAAAGGGTCATGCCTTTATCGTTTTTTGATCCCCCCGAGCTCCATACTTCACGCATGCCTTATGCTTCTGTCTAGTTCCAAAGACCATCAGCAGAGCCCAGGACACAAAGCTAAACCCACAAAATAATAATATCTAACATTTACTAAAAATGTTTGCTTTCTTCCAGATACCTTAGTGCTTAACAAGGATGATCCCACCTAATCCTCCACAACCCTATGTATGGACATTGTCATTCTATAAAAGAGAAAACAAAGGCATTAGAGAAGTTATCTGTTCAAATTCACAGTTAATAAATTAAAGATCCAAAATTCAAACACACACACTCTGACTCCAGTGATCATTTTCTTAACCAATGAACTATACCATTTGTACTCTACCAATGTTTGAGCTGTAAACTTTAAATATGGACCCCAAAATTTCTGGTAATAAAGTTAGGAACAGCATACTTTCAAATAATAACAGTGTACTTTCAAACAAATATAGGAACACAGTTGTTTTTTTTTACCCACTACATTAACAAATGAAGAGTGTCAAAAAATACTTGTTTCTCATAAGCTATATTTATCATATGCCTTTCACTTTCCAAAAATCATGTGAAGCTCTGTGACTATAAAGATGAACAAGACATAGTCCCTGACCTCAAAGAACTCATGCTATATTAGGAGAGAGAGAAAAGAGATTCAACCCAGTGAGGCCAGTACTCTTCTAGACCTATTAACAGGGTGTGATGGGAACACAATAGAGTAGAGAAAGGAAACCTACCCCAGCCTGGGAAGGTAACACAGCAATTAACCCTCCCCGGAGTTTATGTCTCTAAAGCAGACAGGAAAGGCCTATGGATGCATACACTCTTCATGGAACTGCAAGTAATTCATCTGGCTAAGTAAAAGTTAAGTATAAATCCGCAGCAAGATAAAAAACTTAGAAAAGAGGAAAGTCAAATTATGGTGCACCTTGTTTGTGAAGCTAATTATAATCCTCGAAACAATGGATTAAGGATTCTTAAAAGGGAGAGTGGTAGGTCAGACTTGCCCTTTTACTTTTTTATTTATTTTTTAAATTTACATCCAAATCAGTTAGCATATAGTGCAACAATGATATCAGGAGTAGATTCCTTAATGCCCCTTACCCATTTAGCCCATCCCCCCTCCCACAACCCCTCCAGTAACCCTCTGTTTGTTCTCCATATTTATGAGTCTCTTCTGTTTTGTCCCCCTCCCTGTTTTTATATTATTTTTGTTTCCCTTCCCTTATGTTCATTTGTTTTGTATCTTGAAGTCCTCAGATGAGTGAAGTCATATATTTGTTTTTCTCTATTTTGCTTAGCATAATACCCTCTAGTTCCATCCAAGTTGTTGTAAATGGCAAAATTTCATTCTTTTTGATTGCCAAGTGATACTCCATTGTATGTATGTATGTATATATATGTATACACACACACACATATATATACACACACACATATACCACATCTTCTTTATCCATTCATCCATCGATGGACATTTGAGTTCTTTCCATACTTTGTCTATTGTTGATCATGCTGCTATAACATTGGGGTGCATGTGTCCCTTCAAAACAGCATACCTGTATCCTGTGGATAATACCTAGTAGTGCAATTGCTGGGTATAGGATAGTTCTATTTTTAACATTTTGAGGAACCTCCATACTGTTTTCCAGAGAGGCTGAACCAGTTTGCATTCCCACCAGCAGTGCAAAAGAGATCCTCTTTCTCCTCATCCCCACCAACAACTGTTGTTGCCTGAGTTGTTAATGTTAGCCATTCTGACAGGTGTAAGGTGGTATCTCATTGTGGCTTTCATTTGTATTTCCCTGATGATGCGTGATGTTGAGCATTTTTTCATGTGTCAGTTGGCCATCTGGATGTCTTCTTTGAAGAAGTGTCTATTCATGTCTTTTGCCCACTTATTCACTGGATTATTTGTTTTTTGGGTGTTGAGTTTGATTAGCTCTTTATAGATTTTAGACACTAACCCTTTATCTGATATGTCATTTGCAAATATCTTCTCCCATTCCTTTGGTTGCCTTTTACTTTTGCTGATTGTTTCCTTTGCTGTGCAGAAGCTTTTTATTTTGATGAGGTCCCAATAGTTCATTTTTGCTTTTGTTTCCCTTGTCTCCAGAGACGTGTTGAATAAGAAGTTGCTGCAGCCAAGATCAAAGAAGTTTTTGCATGCTTTCTCCGCAAGGATTTTGATGGATTCCTGTCTTACATTGAGGTCTTTCATCCATTTTGATAAATCCATCCATTTATTTTTGTGTATGGTGTAAGAAAGTGGTGCGGGTTCATTTTTCTGTATGTTACTGTCCAGTTTTCTCAGTACCACTTGCTGAAGAGACTGTATTGATTCCATTGGACATTCTATCCTGTTTTTTCAAATATTAGCTGGCCATATATTTGTGGGTCCATTTCTGAGTTTTCTATTCTGTTCCATTGATCATGTGTCTGTTTTTGTGCCAGTACCATACTGTCTTGATGACTACAGCTTTGTAATACATCTTGAAGTCCAGGATTGTGATGCCTCCTGCTTTGGTTTTCTTTTTCTAGATTGCTTTGGCTATTTGGGATCTTTTCTGGTTCCATACACATTTTAGGATTGTTTGCTCTATTTCTGTGAAGAATGCTGGTGTTATTTTGATAGGGATTGCATTGAATATGTAGATTGCTTTGGGTAGTATTAACATTTTAACAATATTTGTTCTTCCTATCCAGGAGCATGGAATAATTTTCCATTTTTGGTGTCTTCTTCAATTTCTTTCATAAGCTTTCTATATTTTTCAGTGTATAGATTTTTTTACCTCTTTGGTTAGATTTATTCCTAGGTATTTTATGGTTTTTGGTGCAATTGTAAATGGGATCGATTACTTGATTTCTCTTTATGTACCTTCATTATTGGCATACAGGGATGCAACCAATTTCTGTGCATTGATTTTATATCCTGCAACTTTGCTGAATTTATGGATCAGTTCTAGCAGTTTTTTGGTGGAATATTTTGGGTTTCCCATATAGAGTATCACGTCATCTGTGAAGAGTGAAAGTTTGACCTCTTCCTGGCTGATTTGGATGCCTTTTATTTCTTTGTGTTGTCTGATTGCAGAGGCTAAGACTTCCAATACTATGTTGAATAACAGTGGCGAGAATGGACATCCCTGTCTTGTCCCTGACCTTAGGGGGAAATCTCTCAGTTTCTCCCCATTGAGGATGATAATTAGCATTGGGTTTTTCATATATGGCTTTTATGATCTCAGGGTATGGTCCTTCTATCCCTACCTTTTTCAGGTTTTTATCAAGAAAGGATACTGTATTTTGTCAAATGCTTTCTCCGCATTTATTTAGAGGATCATGTGGTTCTTGTCCTTTCTTTTATTGATGTGATGAATCACATTGATTGTTTTGCAGATATTGAACCAGTCCTGCATCCCAGGTACAAATACCACTTGGTAGTGGTGAATAATTTTTTTAATGTGTTTTTGGATCCAGTTGGCTAATATCTTGTTGAGGATTTTTGTGTCCATGTTCACCAGGGAAATTGTTGAATTGTAAAAAGTTATCCTTTTTAGTGGGGATCTTTATTTGGTTTTGGAATCAAGGTAATGTTGGCTTCATAGACAGAGCTTGGAAGTTTTCCTCCCATTTCTACTTTTTGGTACAGCTTCATGGGAAGAGGTGTTAACTCTTCGTTAAATGTTTGGTACAATTCCCCTGGAAAGCCATCTGCCCCTGGACTCTTGTTTTTTGGAAGAATTTTGATAACTAATTTGATTACTGGTTATGGGTCTGTTTAAATTTTCTATTTCTTCCTGTTTCAGTTTTGGTAGTGTATATGTTTATAGGAATTTGTTCATTTTTTCCAGATTGCCCATTTTATTGCCAATAATTGCTCATAATATTCTCTTATTATTGGTTTTATTTCTGCTGTGTTGGTTGTGATCTCTCCTCTTTCATTATTGATCTTATTTATTTGGGTCCTTTCCTTTTTCTTTTTGAAAAACTGGTTAGTGGTTTATCAGTTTTGTTAATTCTTTCAAAGAACCAGCTTCTGGTTTCATTGATCTGTTCTGTTTTTTTTGTTTTGTTTTGTTTTGTTTTGTTTTGTTTTGTTTTGTTGTTTGGGTATGATAGCATTGATTTCTGCTCTAATCTTTATTATTTCCTGTCTTCTGCTGATTTTGGGTTTTACTTGCTGTTCTTTTTCCAGCTGTTTAAGGTGTAAGGTTAGGTTGTGTATCTGAGACCTTTCTTCCTTCTTTAGGAAGGCCTAGATTGCTATATACTTCCCTCTTATGACCACCTTCACTACATCCCACAGGTTTGGGGCTGTCATGTTATCATTTTCATTGGCTTCCATGTACTTTTTAATTTCCTCTTTAACTTCTTGGTTAGCCCATTCATTCTTTAGTAGGATGTTTTTTAGTCTCCAACTATTTGTTACCTTTCCAAATTTTTCTTTTGGTTGATTTCAAGTTTCAGTGTTGTGGTCTGAAAATATGCACAGCATGATCTTGATCCTTTTTTTACTTGTTGAGGACTGATTTGTGTCCCAGTATGTGATCTATTCTGGAGAGCATTCCATGTGTATTGGAGAAGGATGTATATTCCACTGCTTTAAGATGAAATGTTCTGAATATATCTGTGTTAAGTCCATCCGGTCCAGTGTGTCATTCAAAGCCATTGTTTCCTTGTTGATTTTCTGTTTAGATGATTTGTCTGTTGTTGTAAGTGGGGTGATGAAGTCCCCTACTATTATGGTATTACTATCAATGAGTTTCTTTATGTTTGTGATTGATTTATATATTTGGGTGCTGCCACATTTGGCTCATAAATGTTTATAATTGTAGGCCTTCTTGGTGGATAGACCCCTTAATTATTATTGTAATACTCTTATTCATCTCTTGTTACAGTCTCTGTTTTAAAGTCTAGATTGTCTGATATAAATATGGCTACTCCAGCTTTCTTTTGTTAATCATTAGCATGATAGATGGTTCTCCATCCCCTTACTTTTAATCTGAAGGTGTCTTTAGGTCTAAAGTGAGTCTCTTGTAAACAGAATACAGATGGATCTTATTTTCTTATCAATTCTCTTACCCTATGTCTTTTGATTGGACCATTGAGTCCATTGACGTTTGAAGTGAGTACTGAAAGATATGAATTTATTGCCATTATGTTGCTTGTAGAGTTGGAGTTTCTGGTGGTGTTCTCTGGTCCTTTCAAGTCTTTGCTGCTTTTTTTCCTATCTTTTCTCCTTTCAGAGAGTCCCCCTTAAAATTTCTTGCAGGGCTACTTTAGTGGTCATGAGCTCCTTTAATTTTTGTCTGGGAAACTTTTAATCTCTCCTTCTATTTTAAATGACAGCCTTTATGGATAAAGAATTCTTGGCTGCATATTTTTCCAATTCAGCACATTGAATATATCCTGCCACTCCTTTCTGGCCTGCCAAGTTTCTGTGGATAGGTCTGCTGCAAACCTTATCTGTCTTCCCTTGTAGGTTAAGGATTTTTCTTCCCATGCTGCTTTCATGATTCTCTCCTTGCCTGAGTATTTTGTGAATTTGACGATGATATGCCTTGTCATGGCTTGGTCAGTTTTTTTTTTAATCTAATGGGAGTCCTCTGTGCTCCCTGGATTTTGATGTCTGTGTCTCTCCCCAGGTTAGGAAAGTTATCCACTATGATTTGCTCACATAACCCTTCTACCCCTTTTTCTCTCTCTTCCTCTTCTGGGACCCCTGTGATTCTGATGTTGTTCCTTTTTAATGAGTCACTGATTTCTCTAATTCTTAAATTGCGCTCTTTTGCTTTAGTCTTCCTCTTTTTTCTGCTTCATTATTCTCCATAAGTTTTTCCTCTATCTCACTGATTCATTGCTCTGCCTCATCCATTCTTGCTGCTTTGGCATCCATTCGAGATTGCAGCTCAGTTATAGCATTTTTTTTATTTCATCCTGACTAGCTTTTTCTTCTTTTATCTCCACAGAAATGGGTTATAATCTACCTGTGACCACAGCTAGTATTCTTATTATCGTGATTCTAAATTCTGGCGCAGACATCTTGCTTGTATCTGTGTTGATTAAGTCCCTGGCTGTCATTTCCTCCTGCTCTTTTGGGGTGAATTCCTTTGTTTTGTCATTTTGAAGGAAGAAAAGGAATTAGTAAGGTGAAAAAAAAATTAAAACAACACACATCCACAAAACAATCTAATAAATTATGCTGGATCCTAGGTTTGTTTTGGTCTGGGTTTTTTAAAGGAGCTTGTTAGAGAAAAAGGGGGGTGGGGAGGAAAACGTTTGAAAATTTGAAAAAATGAATACAATGAAATTGAATAAAATGACATGATGGAAGTAAAATAGAATTTGAATGTTTTACAAAAAAGTAAGAAATATAGAAAGAAATATAAGAATATAAGAAATTTCGCCTAGAAGTCAAATTATGAAGTAATTTATAGTCTTCAAACTAAGCTGGCAGAGAGACTGGTGGCGTTCCTGAAGAGTGAGGTTGGCCCTGTTAGGTGGGGTTAGTGTAATTGCTCAGTTCTCCATTAGATGGTGCTGCTTAGCTTACTGGGGTGGAGTGTTGTGGCACTTATAGGTCTGTATGTGCACGTGTGGGAGGGGTGAAAATGGTGTCATGCAGCTACCCAGTCTCTAGTATCAGAACTCTGTTCTCCCTGATCAACAATTGTGCACCCATCCTTGGTCTCCAGCTTTCGTCCATTCCCTGCTTTTATCCTGTCCATGACCAAGCCGTCAGGTTGCCAGGTGGCATCTCCCTCCTGAGTTTTATCTCATATGGGCTGTTTCCCAACCCCTCACTTCTGAAGGACTGTGGTTTTCACCAGCTCAGAGCCTCTGGGGGAGGTTTTCACCAAGCAATGGCTGGGTGCCAGCCACACCCAGAAACATTCGTGGGACCATGTTGTTGCCGATGACCAGAGAGTGTGCCTGGGTGCCAGCCTGCCCCAGAAAATGTTCACAGGATCATATAGCAGCAGCATTTCAAGGATTATGGAAAATTTTAATACACATCTGGCACCAGGCTTCATGCTTAAGGACCTTGTTCCAGCACCAGCTAATGTGGTAATCCTCTGGAGTCTGCTGCCACCTTTGCATGTGTGTGTGTGTGTGTGGCGGTGGGGGGGGGGGCACACACCCTCTACCAAATGTCCTCCCAGCAAGGGAGCTGCCTCTCCCCATGTGGCCCAAGGACCACTGGTCTTCACTCTACTCCTGGGGATTCACCCTTCCCACCAGAGCACTCCAGGTATTGAGCTGCAGAGTTTCAGACTCTGCACTCCCCCTGTTTATAGAGTCTTAATGGAATTTAAATCCTCTCCTTTCTCCTTTTTCCCTTTTTAGTTCAGTCCCTATAGCTTTTTCCACTTTTCCACTTTCTCTCCAGCTGCTTTTTTGGGGAGTGGGGGTGCTTTTCCCATACTCTCTCCCATCTCTGTCTTCTCTCTGCAAGTAAAAACAGCTCCCTGCCCTCCATGGTTTCTCTCTCTCCCAGTTCACCTCTCCATGCTGCATACCTGCTGAGTTCTAAGGTTCAGGTTGTGAAGATTGTTGTGTTAATCCTCAAATCAGTTTTCTAAGTGTGCAGGATGTTTTAGTGTTGATCTGGCTGTGTTTCATGGATGCAAGATGCAAAATAAAACTTCCATGCTGTTCTGCCATCTTGGCTCCTCCCCCCAGATTTGCCCTTTTAAAAGGTTACTTGGCACCAGAGTGGAATATATATTCAAAGAGGACAAGATTAAAGGAAGGAAAATTAGTTGAGCCTATACTGTAGCAATCTAGGTAAGAAATGGTAAGTGCCTGAACAAAGACAGCAGCAGCCAAGGTAACAGGAAGTTCCCTGACAATAAACAGATGTTCCTTACCTGAGTTATTTCCTAAAATTTACAGCCTAATACACTTCACCATCAAAACAAAGCACTTATGCACCCTCATAAATATCTTGTTCTTCAGCCAAACATTCAGCCCTTCTGCGATTGCCCTTGGATGTCATGACAAAAAGTCTAGATCTGGCTCTCTAAAAATCCCAGTCAAACAAGCATTTCATGAGAGACATTAAAGAACTTAACAGTGGGGAAATTTTAACAGCAGGTAAGATTCTAATTTTTTGAAGAATAGTGAGAAATCAGCAACATATCTTAAATCCCTCACATGTACCTGACCTATGGTAAGCCTCCAATAACATTCGCTGAATGAATGATTTAAGAACTTCTTCCTGGAAGTTCTTGATAATATTCAATCTAAATCCTTCATAATATAGCTAGAGTTCATTTGTATTTTGTATTATTTCCTCATATTTTAAACACCACACATATATTTATCTTGATTTAGCTTTTTTGCAGCTATTTATTTTTAACCACAAATTAAGAAGTTTCACTTCTGAAAGCTTAAGCCTTAAAAAAAAAAAAACTAAATCACTTCAAAGCCTAATAATGCTAAATGTGCTCAGATATATCTGACAGAAATAAGTGCTAAATCACAGGAACTACTTAAATATGACCACATTGCATCCTTTCTGCCTCCAAAGCCTAAGATAGATGACAGAGTCTGTTAAAGCCACAGCATTTCTTCCCCAGGTTTTAGTGTATATATCATTTCCCTGGGGAGGCCTTTTACAACCCTCTAGGTAAAGTTAGGTACCACTCCTGATGCTCACCAGCACCCTGCACTTCTTCTGCCCTAACACTTCCCACCCTTAGGAAAATGCTCACTTAATTAGTCTCCCTCTTTTTCCACTTGCCCCAGAAATTCATTGAGGGCATGTTCTTAAGTGGCTTTCTCAAAGCATTCCCAGAACCAAGATGCCTGACACATAGGAAGTACTTCACAAATATTTGCTCAAATATGACATAATCTATTCATTCATCCATCCAGGCCATTCAGAAGACATTCAAGGTGAAAAAATAAACACAAACTGGTGCTGATGAGGGGTGAGGCTGTGTTGTAAGTTGGGAAGAAGACTTACTCTTTTTCTACATAGTCTTTCCATTGTTTGACTTTGGTGTTGTTTGCAGGACTTTTTTCATAATGTGAAGTCTTTCTTAACTAAAATTAAAAAAAAAAAAAAAGATTGTGGGGCTCCTGGGTAGCTCAGTCATTTGAGCATCTGATTCTATTTTTTAAATTTTTTTTATGTTGACTTATTTTTGAGAGACAGAGAGAGACAGGGTATGAGCAGGGGAGAGGCAGAGAGAGAGAGAGAGACACAGAATCTGAAGACGCTCCAGGCTCTGAGCTGTCAGCACAGAGCCTGACACAGGGCTTGAACTCATAAGCTGTGAGATCATGACCTGAGCAGAAGTTAGATGCTTAACCAACTGAGCCACCCAAGCACCCTGAACATCCGACTCTTAATTTCAGCTCAAGTCATGATCCCAGAGTCATGGGATCATGCCCTGCATTGGACTCTGCTCTGAGTATAGCATGGAGTCTACTAAAGATTCTCTCTTTTCCCCTCTGCCCCTCCCCTGCTCACTTGTGCTTTTCTTTTATTAAATAAATAAATAAATAAATAAATAACTTTTAAAAATTAAAAAAGGGTCTTTAAATTCAACAATAAATACTTTTGCTTTTGACAGATCTCTGAGAGAGAAAACATAGTTGGAAAACAGCACATGTACTGATTCATAACTACTAAGAACCTCTTTATTTCCTCAGTATAATTAGGCATAATTGTTTTAAAAAATTTTTTTCTTGAATATATCTGAGGGTTTAACATTTGTGCTTTTTTTTTTTTTAAGTAATCTCCACACCCAGTGTGGGGCTCAGGTTTACAACAAAGAGATCAAGAGTCACATGCTCTACCGACTGAGCCAAACAGGAACCCCAAATATATCTGTTTTAGCACTATTATAGCACTCATATCAACTCTCCAGTGTTCTTGAAGCAGGTACTCATTTTGAATTACTAAATGGAATAGGTAGGGAAAAATTAAATTACACTGTCTCATTGAAGACCCTTCCAGGATGCGCTTGGGTGGCTCAGTCAGTTAAGCATCTGACTTTCACTCAGGACATGATCTTGCAACTTATGAGTTTGACCCCTACATCAGGGTTAGAGCTGACAGAGTCTGCTTAGGATTCTCTCTCTCCCCCTCTCTTTCTTCCCCTCCCTGAGTTGCACGTTCTCTCTCTCAAAATAAATAAATAAGCTTAAAAAAAAAATAGGAAAAAGAAAACCCTTCCTAATCCATCTGGTCTATAATAGTGATCAGAACTTCACACCCCATCAGCATCTGGGAACATTTTTCTCAACCCCACCAAGAGTAATTAAAGTCTCATCAATATCTGATAATTGATTAGGCTTTATTTACTAATCTTTTTCTAACAAAATACAAATATATAATTCTATCACTGTATGTGTCATTAGGCCTATTATGTTCCTTATTAAGAAGCCATTCTGTAAGAGTAGCAGTTTGGACTGCAAGTAACAGAAGATCTATTAAAATTCCTTTTAAAAATAAATCAATTTGGGGAACTGGCTGGCTCAGTTGGTAGAGCACATGACTGTTGATCTCTGGGTTGTGGGTTTGAACCCCATGTTGGGTATAGAGATTACTTAAAAAATAAAATCTTGGGGCACCTGGGTGGCGCAGTCGGTTGGGCGTCCGACTTCAGCCAGGTCACGATCTCGCGGTCCGTGAGTTCGAGCCCCGCGTCGGGCTCTGGGCTGATGGCTCAGAGCCTGGAGCCTGTTTCCGATTCTGTGTCTCCCTCTCTCTCTGCCCCTCCCCCGTTCATGCTCTGTCTCTCTCTGTCCCAAAAATAAATAAATGTTGAAAAAAAAAATTAAAAAAAAATAAAATAAAATCTTTAAAAAATAAAAATAAAAATTAAGGAGAGCTTGGTAGCTCATTCGGTACAGCATCCCACTTCCACTCAGGTCATGATCTTGCATGGTTCGAGCCCCATGTCAGGCTCTGTGCTAACAACTTTGGACTATGTGTCCCCCCCCCCGCCCCTTCCCCACTCATGCTCGCTCGCTCGCTCGCTCTCAAAAATAAACATTAAAAAATAAAATAAATTTAAAAAAATAAAAATTACTAAAAATTAAAAATAAATCGATTTTATTATTTCACATGAGAAATTGGAAGCAGAGTATTTGTGAGGGTGGATATTGTAATACTTTTCTTATTTCCCCTCTGCTACCCTCAGCATGGTGGCTATTGATCTGAAAGTCCCCAAAAGGCTTCAGAAGCTCTAGACATCATATCTTTAGTCAACAACCTGCGAAGTCCAGAAGAGAGTAGTTCCTTTCCTTTGTTGAAATAACTTCCCTAGTGCAAGATAGAGCCATTTCTGCCTGGAACATAGATAACTTTAATGTCCCTGTAAATTCTCCACTTGGCCAGAAAGGCAATATACCTAGGCAGCCAATCCCCAGATGTCAAGCCAACTCTAGCTCTGTACTTATTTCCTTGTTCCTTCTCACCCCAACAAGGTTGACAATCAGATACGTTCTGTTTTTCTTTTCCTTGTTCTTTATTCTTTATCCTATAAAAGCTTCCTGTCTATACCCCATTTTGTAGTTCTCCAAATGGAGACTGTTCTCTTTATAATGTGTTAAGTGAAGTTTGTTTGTATTGCCTAAATTGTCTTCTTTTCTATTTATTTATTTTTTTGGATTAATTTTTTAGAAAGACAGCATGAGCGGAGGAAAGGGGCAGAGAGAGAGGGAGGGAGGGAGGAAAAGAGACAGAGAGAGACAAAGAAAGAAGCTTATGCAGGCTCCATACTGCCCACCCTCCCCACCACCAATGATGCAGGGCTAAATCCCACAAATCTGGAATCATGACCTAAGCCGAAATCAAAAGTTGAATGCTCAACTGACTGAGCCACCCAGACACCCCTAAATTGTCTTCCTTAATCATTTTTAACACCTTAAACCTCTTTTCTTAAGAGAGAGGAAAACTTTCTCACATGCCAGCAGCTCTCCTGGGTCATGCCCACTCCCAAATAAATCATTAGTAAAGGGAATGGAACTGTCAGGATTACCTTTTATTAATCCTGATGACACTTGGTGCTGGGGAGGGAACTCCTATTCCTCCCCCAAGCAAATGATGCTTGGATCTGAAAAGCCTCAAGGTTCTGTTTACAAAAAGGATGGAAAACAATAAGAACTTGATAACCAACCAAATGTGTCAGTCCCAGGAGTATTTTTTCTCTGAGTTGCCCCTTTTAAGGAATAAAATCATAATCATAATTGTTGTTAGCAGTTTACCCTAGTCAGGTAATTATCTTTAATAAGAGCAAAAAGGACACTTTTATTCATTAATTTGTTCAATGCAATTAAAACAGCTATGATACTGATACTGATAAATACACAGTCTTTGCCCTCATGGAGTTTATACTGTAGTAGGGGAGACTGACAAAATATTAGCTAACAAATGAAAACATAATCATATTTGGGATAAGCACAATGAAAGATGAAATCATAAGTAGTAAGAGGACTATAAAGGGAGGAAGCACTTTGATTTGTGGTTCAGACTTCTCTGAGGAGCTGACATTAAGCCTGACTGACGAAAAGGAGGTGAGTGGAAGATAGCCACCATGGGCAGAAGGAAAAGCTTGTGAAGGTCTTGAGACAGGGCTGAGGCCATCATATTGGAGAAGGAACACTTGGTCTTTGACTCAGAGAAAAGAAAGCAAGATGGTTGCAAGGGCAGATAAATAGCAACAAGTTGAGAGGTTTCCTTTAAACAAGTTCTGTCTCTTTCGTGAAATAAGACACTGGGTGATTTGCCTTAGTATATTGCCACTGACAGAAGCCCAGGGTGAACAAATTAAAAAAAGAAGGGAAGAGGGAGGGGACTGCAAAGCTCCTCTAGAGAAAAGAAAAATATTTTTTTCCTCTATCTTTTTAAGTTGCCAACTGTGAACCCTGTAACAAAAGACAGATTAACAAGATAAAAGCATGCAAATTTATTTAATATAAGCTTTACATGACATCAGAGCCTTCATAAGGAAATGAAGACCCAAAGATGGGTCTATGTTAGATTTGATGAAGAGTAGAAAGACATTATAGGCCAAAGGTGAGCTAAGTGTAGTAAACTGGAGGAAACTTAGGGTGAGAAGTGAGAGGATTCATTTTCAAAAAATACCAAATAAAAGCAGTGCTATCTAGTTAACAATAGGTTTACAACCTATTGGAAATACGAATGAATCACCCCCGCCCCAAATGGAGCCCCAAACCCTTAGACACTTGACTCCCTGGTTCTTCCCCGCTCCATTTCATAGACCTGTTTTCGTGGGCTTTGCAATGAGCATGCACCAAAGAACTGAAGTCTCTGCGCCACCTCAAGGAATGTACTTTTTCCTTACATGGGCATAGGCGACTTCAAGGCTGTAACTTCTGTAGTACTTGGCCAATGAGGAATAAGGGGAGGGACTTGCACGCTAGGAGATAAATTGCTTGCTGTTACTGCCCCAAGGGTGCCTGTCCATCAGACACCTGTACTTGCAAGACCGTTGATTAAAGCCTTGCTTCACTGTGCTCCAGTCTCCATGTCCCTCCTTTGATTGAGTCAGTGGTCTTATTTCTCACACTTAGCAAGGTCTATTCATTCACATCCCTCTCCGTGTGCTTTCTCTTCAAAGATAAGGACTCTTTTTTCCTGTGAGTATAGGGAGGGCACTCTTCAGAGGAAGGTTTTCTGACTTGCTTCAGGGAAAGGTCAGAAAGTTCTTCCCACATATGTCATTTCTCAAATTCCTTCATCTGGAAACATTCAATATGCAAGGGTGCCATATTTGGGGGCATTGTGTCCTGATCCCCATCATTCCTGTGGAAGCCTACAGAATGAGAAGCCCTGCAGGAAACCAAGTCTGCCCTGAGAACCTCAGAGACTAGAGCTAGGAACTTAAAAGGTACCAAGACTATCTCAGGCTTATCTGCCCCCTGGGCATCAGCTGCACTTTGTCAGGCCTTCTCCCTGTGAAGTGTGATGTTGCTACAGGCAAATCTACAGGCAAAAGCTTAAGGATCCTACAAAAAAGAGAAAATGGAAAATTCTCTACCACTTCCATTCAAAACAACAACAACAACAACAGTTTAACACATCCCAAAAATAATCACCGTGGCCATGACAATGGAACACTATTACTGACTGTGTCACTGAGAGTTTGGGTCCATTGTCCAAATAAAGAGAAGGACACTGGGCACAGACAACAGGAATTACACTCAAGCTCTTCAAAAAAAAACAACTCGAGAGTGGTTGATAACTAAATCTATACTACATAAAAACATAATTTACAATTAATTTATGTGAGTAAACGACAAAAATCCTCTACAATTCCAGTACTTTAGTTCTAACTGACACCACAAAGGAAGAATTGATAAAGCCGTAAGCCAGTCGCAGCTTGAAGAAAGGTTTCTCATACCTGTTGGGAACCTGTTCTTTCACTGCACTAGTTCTGTGATGCTAACTTATTTCATTTTGCATCCCAGTTTATTCCACCTCCCACACCAGACCTTAGAATTTTCCCTCCCTGTCTCCCTGCAAATCCTTAAAGTTTCACACTTTTTTTTCACTCTAGTTATTGCAGCTCTTAATTGGCTATTCCACAATTTCATGCAAGGATGAAACAGGACAAAAATATAGATAAGATCATGAAAATGGTCATCCTGATTTGTATCAGAAATCATATAATCCACATGCAATTTG
The DNA here is from genome assembly GCF_007474595.2 of Lynx canadensis. Taxonomy (NCBI): domain Eukaryota; kingdom Metazoa; phylum Chordata; class Mammalia; order Carnivora; family Felidae; genus Lynx; species Lynx canadensis. Next base: position 68,461,337 of record NC_044306.2, read on the forward strand.
CTTGCTTTCCATTTAAAGTGCTAATAGTTTTTCTAATAGAAAAAGATGTTGTGACTATGAAATTCAGCTTCAATTCAGAGAGCACTACCTGCAGAGTCATTATGAGATGATGCAATTCAAAAACCCAAGCAAGCATAGCATTTACTTTGAAGAGTAGGAGACAGAACTAAGAGGTCAGATTCTTACTTGTTATGTTTTTTCCAGCCCTGCCTTTGCTCCCTGCATTGCAGTTTTCCATAAGCATATTTTCCAGAAAATTTTAATGTCTAGGGCTTCAACATTTCAACTGCATTCACAGACCTTGAAATCTAAAGGCTTAGCTTTAAAATGTAAAATAGAATTTAAAGGATTTAAAATATTTTACTACTTATCCTCTTATGCTGCATGACTTTCTTTAAAAGTTAACAGAATTATTTGCAAATCTGGAGAAATGTCAAAACTTGAGCAATAGAGAAAACATGTAACTATGCACTAGATGGAAGAAAAAAATATCCTTTCTTCCTAATTATTGAAATTTCATGGTGTAGCTCCAGCCAGTGTCCATAAACAGTTAAACCTTTTAGTTAAAGTATTTATTGGTTGTACCCTACAGTACATTAAAAATGGTTTCCTACACCTTTAACTGTTAATTAGCTCAAGTATTTGGTTCAGAAACCACAGCCCTGTTTAGTGTGACCTCACTGGTATGGCATCTGGGCAATTATCTTTGAGATAATGAGCCTTTTCATCCATAACAGAACAACAACCTCTCACTTGGATTGCAAAAGATCAGAGCCAATCTGCTGCACACCAGGGTGTCTGCCATCCCCTTTGTATCATACCTTATTTTCAAACTAACCTTTCACATTTTGAATTAATTAAAGTGTTTTCAGATTAAAAATTAATGAATTCACTTTAGCATCATTTGGGGGGATAATAGGCACAAAATATCATCCAAACAATGTTTTGGCTTTCAATACCACAGTCGAAAAAGAAGGAAAACTACATCTTTTTCCAGAATTTTCTTACATATGCCATAGCCTAGCCAGATCCTGATTTTGGTTACCCAGGAAAATGAAACCTCAGAAAAGATTTAGTGTGTGGTAGGTGCTCCGTGGATATTTGGGTATATTTTAATTATATTCAAAAATTAATTTAGAGGTTACCAAGTTTTCTATTACGTTGTGATAATGAGGTTCCCGACCTTAACCATCAACTGCTCCTATTTATTCATGGCCTGCCTTGTTGTCTCACCCATCTTTCAACACTGAATTTGTCTCACCTTCTTGTGTAACAAAAACTAACATGGAACCTCCTTCTTAAAGGGTCAAGTGCTCCTTCTCAGATACTGTTAGAACCCCACTTGTTTAAATGGCTCTCTTCATGAGGAAGTTTAAAATGGATAGATTCTGTTAATCTGAAAATAAAGAGCCACAAGGAGAGGCAAACAAGGATTTTATTTTGCATTAAAGAATTGCAATTTGGGGAGCAAAGATTCAAGTAGAAACCCAAATAGTATCCCACAGGTAGGGCAAAAGCAAAGGATTTTTTTTTTATTTTTTTTTCAACGTTTTTTATTTATTTTTGGGACAGAGAGAGACAGAGCATGAACGGGGGAGGGGCAGAGAGAGAGGGAGACACAGAATCGGAAACAGGCTCCAGGCTCTGAGCCATCAGCCCAGAGCCCGACGCGGGGCTCGAACTCACGGACCGCGAGATCGTGACCTGGCTGAAGTCGGACGCTTAACCAACTGCGCCACCCAGGCGCCCCATGGATTTTTATGACAAAAAGGAAAGAAGGGCAATTACAAGGATTAAGAAGAGAAAGACAAAGTTTCTAAGAATTTCTGTGGGTATTTTAACTAACTAACCTACCCTGGGTTATGTAAAGGCTGGTTTTAGGCAACATGCTTGAGGGATGGCATATAGAAAGGGCCACAACTACCCCCTGGCTGAATACAGACAGGCCCATCAGGTGACGCACCTCAAAATATCCACAGACCCTGACTAACCAATGGGCTACTTACAATAGGCACAGTTACCAAAAAAGGGAAAATTTCATTTGTCCCTATACCTCCTCACCTTCCCTCTTTACAGACAGCCACCATACACTGTTGCAGGAAAGTTTTTACCTCAAAACCCCGGGGTTCATTGTCTCACTGCTTTGAAGAATGAAGAGATGGACACAGAACAAGCAGCAAGAAAGTTTATTAGAGTAGAACGTCAAAAAAGGAAGAAGAAATAGGAAAGCTCTCTTTACAGGGAGGGGGCACTTGAAGGGTGAATACCCATGGACATACGCAAGTATCTTTGTTTTATAAGGTTCTTGTCTCCCCCACCCCTAACCTTTCCCTTCCCCCTTGTTCCTTCTCAGGTCCTACCCTTCCTGGTCTGATAACTCTAGGTTCTGGGTTGTCCATTCCTGATTAGCTCGATTCCATTATGCGAGGAGTCAGACTGGTTATACTGTCCCTTGCATAACATAAGTTTTATGGTTTACTTTTTTCAGTGAGGTATTTTGATTGCCAAATTCCTGAGGGGAACCTGAGGGGGGAGTAGGTGGTGTCTGTTACATTTGGGAACCTTATGCCCAACAGGGTTGGCTGTGGCCAGACCCTCGCAGCATTGTGTTTTTCTCATCCAGGGACCTCAGGTCCTAATATTTCTCTTTCTCTGCCTACTGAATCCTCTCTTTTCTTATCATACCACTGCCTCATTGCAGACAGCCTCTCCTTTGCTATCCTGTCTGCTGCTCCCTTGTGGCATACTCAATAAACTTCTATCTCCTTTGTTCTGCCTCAGGTGAATTCTTTTACTACCTGTGCCACCAGCTTCTGCCCAATTATTGCCCCACATCTGGAGACCTCCATCTGATCTGGAGAGACACCACAGGTTATACACTGATAGACTGCTGATTTTATCTCAAAAGGTCCAGAGCTATCAGTCTTATAATCAGGATGTCCATTCTCCTGCTAATTTCTCGAGCAACTGCTTAGAACATTGCCATTTTGCCCAGTTCAAACAAAGGCAAGTAAAGTCTCTTCTCTCCAATGACCACCCTGACTCCATTTCATTTATTTATTTATAATTTTTTAAAACTTTTTTAAAATTTATTTTTGAAAGAGAGATAGAGCATGAGTGGGGGAGGGGCAGAGAGAGAGGAAAACAGAATCTGAAGCAGGCTTCAGGCTCTGAGCTGTCAGCACAGAGCCCCACACGGGGCTTCAACTCAGGAACCATGAGATCATGACCTGAGCCAAAGTGGGATACTTAGACTGAGCCACCCAGGCACCCCTCTGACTCCATTTTAAAATAGCTCCAGTCATGTCCATTTTTTACAATTCCATCCAGGTATATTGTTAAAGAAAAAATTATGCAGACCCTTGCTGAAGACTATAAGGAAGACTTTATTCTAGATAATGCCGCAGTTAGAGTTCTGCTGTAGGGGAAAGAGACTGGGCTTAACTTCAGATGGAACAAAGACAGTAGATTTACAGCCCAGGAGCAGGGTGAGGTCAGTAAATAGGAAATTACTAAAAGGAAACGTTAAGACTGGGGGGATTCTTGCTAGGGTGACTCAACAGGATTCTTGCTGAAGGCTAATCAAGGTGATAAACATGGAGCTTGGGGGATGAGAAATTTGATCAGATATGGAGATGAGGAAGATTTGATAAGCTGATTTAGCTAAAAACAGACTAAGTGGGTCAAGGACAGAGCCCAAGTTCAGAACCTAGTCAGCAAAGGGCTCAGAGAAGCCTGACACAAGTTGGGTCAAAGGAGAGTCTTTGCTGGGGCACCCAGGTGGGTCAGTTGGTTAAGCGTCCAACTCTTGATTTTTTAAAATCAAGCTCAGGTCATGACCTCTTGGATCGTGGGATCAAGTCCTGCATCGGGCTCAGCACTGACAGCATGGAGTCTGCTTGGATTCTCTCTCTCCCTCTCTGCCTCTCCCCTCTTTTCTCTTCCTCTCCTTGAAATAAATTAATAAACATTTAACAAAAAAAAAAGAGAGAGAGCATCTTTGTCAATATTAAAACCCCTCAATATAACCTTGAAATTATATAACAATCTCTTACTGTTTTATGTTTGACTTTACTTAATAAGGGAGAGAGGAGAATAAACATGATGGGAACCACTCTGTCCATTATCCCCTTTGTCTTAATGGATTTTCTTTTGGTTCTGAGAAACAGAAATCCACTCAAATTAGCTCAATCACAAAGGATGAATTTTTTTTTTTATAAGACAACTTTGTGTAACTAAGTCTCATGAAGAATAAGATCCAAGGCCAGGAAAGAATTAAACAAAACATTTCTCTGTCTCTCTCTATCTCCTTCTCTCCATTTTTTTTTTCTAGGCTGGTTTTTATCTCTAAAAATGAATCTGACTTGACTGCTTGGGTCTGCTGTGCACTACTGTTCTGAGTCACTTTTGTAAGGGAAAGTAAGCTGATACTCACAGGGAGCAAAATATACCACCCCAAAATATGCCCCTTTGGTAACTGATTATTTTGAGCTGGTTATTTGTAAGAAACAGCAGACACAGGTGAAGCTCTGAAAACTTGGTGAAAGTTACCCTTTTGTAAGAGACATTTACATTTATATGGGAAATCTCCATTTGTCAGGTGTCCTCTTCTCTGTACCAAGAAGAGAAAGATGACTCTAAATCTTGAGAAATTATTGTAAGTGGACAAGACATGGACTTAAAGCCACATAGCAACATTACTCTTGCTTACTGTGCTTTTCCTGGTAATCTCCAATCACTGACTTCCCAGCCTCAACATCTTCTTTTCTCTTTAGCTGAAGATGGTATTTAAGGTGATGCCTTTGACCACTTCGGAGTGTTACTCAGTTTTCTTGAGTGTCTCCCATGTATACAGGAGGTATGCATGTTATTAAACTTTTGTTTGCTTATTTCCTATTAATCTGTCTTACATCAATTTGATTACTGACCAGCCAAAAAACTTAGGAGGGAAGAAGAGAAAGTTTTACGTCCCCTACATCTCCTAGATACCAGAGAATTAGGAATTAAGTTCAGATGGAATAATGATAATGCATCTTAAAAATCACACCTAGAAATCTGGCTGATTAAGTCACATAAAATTCATATAACTCCTTTGCCCTTTTAAGAAAACTCATTCCTGTCATCAGCTAATCTAATAAAAGGTTTTTGCTCACATTAGAAGTTATTTATATGCTTATTTTATAATTCTAAAACATGTGGCAGTAAAGTACACGCATAACATAAAATAACTAGAAAATGTTAATAGTTGATTAACCATTAAATTTAAAAAGAGAGCTATGGAAGATAGATTTCATTTTAATGCAGTAAATTTAGAGACTTGACTCCATTTCATTTCTTCTTTTCTAACAATAAATTCTTGCTTTTGGCTATTATTTTTAAAGACCATTCACTTGAACCTTATAGGGGTTATAACGTGGTATTTTAAGGGACTTTTCCTTTGAGAAGGTCCAGGAATTAAATGCATCACTCACTTATGTGAAGTGAGGCAGTAAAGATACACACTGAAGTATCAGGAAATTAAAGATCTGTACTGAAAGCCATGTACAAGCAATACAGGGAACAGGATGACATCTGTTTTATATGTGATACCAGGCTTTTCTACAGGTAAGATTAGGTTTCACAGAGCAAAATTGAATCTATGCAATATTTAGTCAGCTTAGCATTCATTCTGTGATGTTTGTACAGTGGAAAATTTTGCACAATTATTCCCACCCCACTTCCTACATCTTTCCAACCCTCTTCTACAAACCTCCAATGAGACCCTTGAGCTTTGAAATCCATTACACTTATGAATAACTCCAAAATGAATGCTCTGTCATTATGAGTGAAAAATCATAGTGTACAGATCTCACACAGCAAAGTTAATTCCTATGGCTAATAAATAATAAATACTGTACTTAGCTTTATTGGCCTAAGTACAATGCTCACTGGGAATTTATAAGTCATTATTTACCACTTAGTAGACACTGAGGTTGTGTTATATGTTAGTATGTTGAATTAGCCATGACATCTTCCATTTGTTTCCAGTCAAGACAACAGCCTGTTCCTTTGTCTTGACTCTTCTGACTTCTCTCTCCCACAGTCACCGCCATGGCCCCCATCCCCTTCCCCACCTCCTAGAACTGTCACAACAGCCTCCCCATGGGTCTCCTTGTTCCCCTTGCTTCTCTCATCTAGATGTTGGAATGATGCTACATCACTACTGACTTAATAATCCCCAGAAAATAGTCCAATCTCTCTGAAGCCATACACATCATTTCCTATTTCCTAATTCTTTGACTCCTTGAAGAAGAACAAGAAGAAGAAGAAGAAGAAGAAGAAGAAGAAGAAGAAGAAGACGACGACAGGGGGAGGAGAGGGAGAGGGAGGAGGAGGAGGAGGAGGAGGAAACAAGAAAGAAGAGAAACAATAACCTAGAAGAATGCATATCTGAGATCAACAAGTGCTCCATGGTAGAGAGAGGTCCCTCTTCAGATAGGTCCTACCTAAATTACCTCCCTGTACAAGCGTTCTCATTAATCCACTGACATTCCACTCAGAGAGACCATACAGATGGGTTGATCTGGCAGACTGTGATGACATTTTATATTCTTTATTGAACCAGAAAATCTTTGCCATAAAAGGGTCTCTGCGTTTCATTGAGTGTGGTGCTAGAAAGGCGCAATACTGCTATAATAAAAATGGCAATTTTAGACTGCAATGTATCATATATTTAATAATGGTGATGCAATCTTAAATAACATAAATATTTGACATTGATTACAATAAAAATATCCTGAGCTCTGAAAAAAAAACTCTTTATTTTTTGGAAAGAAAAATAATTTTAATTTTCTTGGAATTGTTTAGGCAGCCAGTGTTTAGGATTTCCTTTATCATAGTTACAAAGGAAGATTATTATTTTTTGTTTTGTGTTTCTTTAACTAATCAAATAAGTAGCTGATTTCTATTACTTACCACCTGCAGAAATTTCATTACTACATTGAAAAAGTGAGGAAATCATTCATTAATATGTATATATGCTTTCCTTAAGCAATTTAGGATGGTATATACAACAAGAACTATTTCCAGATCTCCACCATTGCAAAGCTAAAAAATTATATTGAAATTCAGCTATTTAACCTTCATAAATGAAGTAACCTGCATAGCTAACATTAAATGTTTGATTTAATTTACTTGCACAGGTAACTCACTGAGAAGGCATTTAACCTTAAAGTTAATGATATCAGATCTATTCCACAGTGTATGTGCCTCCAATTGCTTTCTACAGCACTGCACAAACTAATATTAAGTTCTCCTTTTAGTAATATCCATGGGCAGGAGGGACACATTATCCTCAATTATACCTGCATAACATCTTTGTCAACTTCAGATGCCTTCCACTTCAAGAGCTGTAGGTGAGGAAAGTAGGGGCAGGACCCATTTCACACCAGATAACCTCTGAAAATAGATTCAAGGAGAAACCTTTTAGAGCCAAGCATGTTTTCAATTGCTTCTAAGTCAGAAGAGCTTCCTTTTTCCTTTCGATATTTATACCTCTGCCACCTTTAACGTGATTGGTTGGGGGAGGAGGGAGGCAGGGAACTTTTTAAGTGAGGGAAGTACCTCCAAAAGCATTAGAAGACTTCTTTGGAGAATTTATCATAATCTCAGAAGGGGGAAGGTTTTTCTAATCATGATTTAAAAACTAAGAGGTCCCAGGGTACCTGGGTGGCTCAGTTGGTTAAGCATCCGACTTTGGCTCAAGTCATGATCTTGGGTTCATGGGTTCAAGCCCAGCATTGGGATCTATGCTGACAGCTCAGAGACTGGAGCCTGCTCGGGATTCTGTGTCTCCCTCTCTCTCTGCCCCTTCCTGTTGGTGCTCTGTTTCTGTCTCTGTCTCTGTCTCTGTCTCTGTCTCTCTCTCTTAAAAATACATAAACATTAAAAAAAATAAAACTAAAAAGTCCTAAGAATAGAAAATGGATAAATTTAACCACACACATATCAAACATTTCTGCATAACAAAATTCACTGAAGTGAAAACATGTGCCAAACTACAGGAAAACCACAACCATGTGTCATAAAAGCATTTATCTCTCATTTAATATATAAAGAGTTTCTATACATCAGTTTTAAAAGTCTGATAGCACATTAGAAAAGAGCAAAGAATATGAGCACAGGGTTCACTTTAAAGAAACAAATACGGATCTTAAATGAATGAAATAATGCCCAAGTTCATTCATAGCAACAGAAATACAAGACATCGGTACTCATTATCAGACTGGCAAGAATACAGAGATTGAATAAGATACTGTAGGTGATATAGAACAACATATACTCTCATAAGGTACTGACAAGTATACAATTTCAAAACTTCTATGGAAGAAAATTTTTCAATATCCAGCAAACTTACAATTATATATGCCCAATAGTTACATTTTTTCCTAAGTTTATTTATCTTGAGACAAAGCATGAGCAGGGAGAGGTAGAGAGAGAGGGAGAATCCCAAGTAGGCTCCACGATGTCAGCACAGATAGATGTACTCATACACGTAGGAAAAGACATTCATTGTAACCTTTTTTATAAGAGCAAAATGAGTAAACAACCTAAAATACTCACATTAATGGATCTGATAAAGAATGTACACAAAAGAATACTATGTAGTTATTTAGAAAAGAATTAAGAAGCCATTTATATATTAAAATAAATTGGGGTGCCTGGGTAGCTCAGTCCGTTGAGCATCCGACTTTGGCTCTGGTCATGATCTCACGGTTTTTGAGTTCAAGCCCCATGCTGAGCTTTGTGCTGAGAGCCCAAAGCTTCAGATTCTCTCTCTCCCTCTCTCTCTCTGCCCCTCCCCTGCTCATGCTCTCCCCAGAAAATAAACATTTATTAAAATAAAATAAAATAAAATAAAATAAAATAATTTGATCCTTAAGACATACTGTTATGTTTTGAAGGAAAAGCAAAGCATGGAACAGTATGTGTAATAATAGCATGCATATATTTGTGTAAAACTTAGGGGAATAAAAAATATTTGATAATAAAGATACCCTATTATAGAGGACACATAATAAACTGATCATTTTATTTTGCTGCACTGAGAGGTGGGAGGAAAAATCTGTGATGGACATCCTTTATATTTTTTAAAATTTGAAGCATTTAATTACTACATATACAGAAATAAGTAATTTCACAAATTAAAAGAAGGAAGCAAACAGATAAAGCTATTGCCTAAAATATAGGCATGTAGATTTTCTATACATTTCACTGATTAAAAGTTTAACTTTTATGGCACAAAGGTAATCAACATTATGTTTTGAAAGAAAAAAATAGGAACACCTTTCTGGAAACAAGTGTTAGAGCTGTTCATGAGAATTCTTTCTAGAGAATTGTAAATGCTTTCTCAGCACTGTCTCCACTCAGTACTTCTTCTCACCTCATGGAATGAGACATCATTGGATAATTTCTCTAGAAAATATCATTAAGGATTTACAACCCTTGCCCAAGATCTGTATGGAATTAGCCCAGGCCTGCTCAATATCAAATTGTAGACTTTCTCAGGACATCATTACTATGTTTGTCAAATAGGAAGGCCTTGTCTAACCTACAGTCTGGCACTGTGACAGAACATTTTAAATGGGGACCTAGAAAATTCTGGATATAAAATAACAGAATTTTTTAATGTTAGGTTATAGATTTGATATAAAATTAAATATCCTTGGGTGTTTTGGCTATTGTCTTTATGTTTCATTTTGATGTTTGTTTGTTATTTAATATGGAAGCCCTTTAGTTACTGATTGAAGAAAAATTCTAACTCAAAAAACCATGGACTCTTCCCCAAGGTTAAGCCATGGAGAAAACAGGATGGGCAGGAAGAAGCAGGAGTTGGCAGCAAAGGCAAATGTACATGAGGCAGGTGCGTGATTGTTTCAATACTGAGTGTGGTCCAGAGATGGATGATGTCTAGGAAAGGTGGGAAATAAAATGTGACCCCAATGATTACTAAAAAATATCACTAAACTGCTTGTCTGTTTTTGAAATATAAAGTTATCTCCAGCCCAACAGAACCACAAGATGTTTGTTATCATAATCGAAAATAGGTAGTTTTTAAATACCACCTGTAATAGCGACACAGGACAAGTCCGGAGTCCATTTAGTGAAACATAACACATTTAGCCTACACAAGAGAGAAGATACTGATAAAAATAAAAACTCTTCCAGAAAGATAATTCTCCGCATTTACATTTTTGTGGTCATGAAAAATTTTCTTCCTGGCACAAAATCTTTTTCCTCATAGACTCAAGCTGGGCACAATATGTTCCTTCTATATTCTTTTTGTTCCTCCCAGCACATGGTTTGACATTGGTTTGTTGTCATTAGCATCACCTTCAACAAATCATTTCCTTCACTTGTCCAATTACAGACAACATAAAAATGCCTGTCCTCCATGTTTCTTATTTCAACACTGGACTTGACATGACTCTACTCTAAATCACAGAAGCTGCTTGTCAGTTTCTATGACTTAAAGTTAATTTTCACTCGGCTTTCTCTTCTTTTTATTTCACATTTCTTATGGGTAATGGCCAGAGTGAAAATGATGGCTTAAGAGCTTCTCTCCTTCAGACCCCTACCTTCCCCATCACGGATTTATAGCACACTTTTCCTCAGGGAAATTTTAGTATATCTCCCCTCCACTCAACAATAAAAGAGAAAACACTACCATAAACCAATACAGATATCCTCTGACACTCTTTAGGGACAAGGTCCTTCCCTTACACCAAAATGTAGAACAGCTACCACAATCAATGAAGAAAATAGCGCATTTGGTGTCCTCAGGAAATCACTACTGTTTCTAATTCATTTCATTCTATGGCTCCCAAAACAGGCTTAGAGATACACATGCAAAAAGTCAACTACCTCTGTGACTGCAGTCAAGGTAAATACACAACAATATCAGCAAATCAAGGAAGTGAGAGATCACTCTCCTTTCAATCTGAAGAAAGACATTTTACTGAAGAAGAGAAAAGCTAAGTAACTTGAATTTTACTAAATTACTTGTGTCTTTTTAATTCTTATTTTCTGCATAATAGCAGCAATGAAAATATGGGCTAACTACTCAAAGCAGAAAATAAACTCATGAAAAATTTTGCATATCTTGTTTCAGTGCATGTTGTCTTAGCCTCTCTCTAGGTCACTGGGTCTTCATTGGGAAATTCATTTTCCTGTTTCCTTTTTCGTCCTCCTTTTTAAGGTTTATAAATGCCTGATTTGCAGTACACACTTGTAGATTTCTATGGGAACCAGGATTCACCTTGAAATATAAGGTAATATTCTAACCAGTGTTCTGAAACACCTCCGGGGTCCCTATGTAGCATGCTCAAGCTATTACTGTCGGGCTTTTATGGGTGAATTTCAGAGTTCCCTTGGATTCGTTGAAAATGTGAGTGTACTGAAGATGAAACATCTTTCACTGCCAATGTCTCCTACCTGTGTATACTTTATCTTTGATCTTGTATGTTACTTTCTCTAAGGAAAAAATAATATCATCATAACTTAAACTCCAGAAATTTACTTCCAACTGAATTTATACTACCCCAAAATTTAAACTCCAGCCATTTTATAAAATCCAGAATAAAAAACATATTCATCAGGAGCAATAGTGTTTCAATCCCCAAGACAATCTCAAGTACCAATGCTTTTATAATTTGTTAATTAACTATAACATTTTAGACAAAAATAATTGATTTAAACAATTTCTTCTTAATGTTAGTTCCTATGTTGGGAATACCAGCATGCACTGATTTAGAGAAATATCCAAAACCATTTCACTGAGGGAAATATGTTCCTTATATTGCAGGAATACTATTTAATCCTGTATTTTGCAACAGTGTTTGATGTGAACCTCCTGGGTTTATTTTAAATTTTTTAATTAAAAACAATTTTTTTAGAGAGAGAGTTACACAAGCAGGGGAGAGGAGCAGTAGAAGAGAAAGAGAGACAAAAGCCCAAGTAGGCTCCACACTCACTGCAGAGCCTGACATGGGGTTTAATCCCACTACTGCAAGATCATGACCTTAGTCAAAACCAAGAGTCAGATGCCCAATCAATTGAGCCACCCAGTTGCCCCTGAAACTCCTGTTTTAAAGGACCCTGGATTGAAGATGGTGGCGTAGGAGGACGCTGGGCTCACCGTGTCCTGCTGATCACTTAGATTCCACCTACACCTGCCTAAATTACCTAGAAAACCGCCAGAAGACTAGCAGAACGGAGTCTCTGGAACCAAGCGCAGATGAGAGGCCCTCAGAAGAGGGTAGGAAGGGCGGCGAGGCGGTGCCCGCTCCACGGACTGGTGGGAGGGAGCCGGGTCAGAGGGGCGGCCCTCTGACCAAGCAGAGCCCCCGAGTCTGGCTGGCAAAAGCGGAGGGGCTGGACGGAGTGTGTTCCGACAGCAAGCGGGACTTAACATCTGGAAGGTTATAAGCAAATACCTCTGCTCAGAGAACAGGAAGGCTAGAAGACAACAGGAGGGAGAGGTGTTGAGCCCCGGACAACAGAGCTCAGCTTGGTGGGGAACAAAGGCGCTCGCCAGCACCATCTCCCTCGCCCATCCCCCAGCCAAAATCCCAAAGGGAACCAGTTCCTGCCAGGGAATTTGCTTTCACTACGCAAACACCCAACGCTGTTCTTCTGCGGATCCATCCCTCTGGCGGGTCTGACTCCCTCCTGGAGCCACAGGGCCCCTCCAGAAGCGGATCTCCCAAGGAAAAACGAGCTGAGCCTGCCCCTCCCACCCCTGTGCACCTTGCGGACCACCCCAGCTAATACGCCAGATCCCCAGCACCACAAGCCTGGCAGTGTGAAAGTAGCCCAGACGGGCCACACCACCCCACAGTGAATCCTGCTCCTAGGAGAGGGAAAGAGAAGGCACACACCAGTCTGACTGTGGCCCCAGTGGTGGGCTGGGGGCAGACATCAGGTCTGACTGAGGCCCCACCCACCAATGCAAGTTATTCAAGACAGCAAGGGGGAAGTGCCCCACAGTCCTGCACCACTCCAGGGACTATCCAAAATGACGAAACAGAAGAATTCCCCTCAGAAAAACCTCTAGGAAATAACGACAGCTAACGAACTGATCAAAAACGATTTAAACAATATAACAGAAAGTGAATTTAGAATAATAGTCATAAGATTAATTGCTGGGCTTGAAAACAGTATAAAAGACAGCAGAGAATCTATTGCTACAGAGATCAAGGGACTAAGGAACAGCCAGGAGGAGCTAAAAAATGCTATTAATGAGCTCAAAATAAAATGCAGATGACCACGGCTCGGATTGAAGAGGCAGAGGAGAGAATAGGTGAGCTAGAAGATAAAATTATGGAAAAAGAGGAAGCTGAGAAAAAGAGAGATAAAAAAAATCCAGGAGTATGAGGGGAAAATTAGAGAACTAAGTGATGCACTAAAGAGAAATAATCTACGCATAATTGGTATTCCAGAGGAGGAAGAGAGAGGGAAAGGTGCTGAAGGTGTACTTGAAGAAATAATACCTGAGAACTTCCCTGATCGGGAAAGGAAAAATCCAAGAGGCACAGAGAACTCACTTCAGACATAACTTGAATTGATCTTCTGCATGACATATCATAGTGAAACTGGCAAAATACAAGGATAAAGAGAAAATTCTGAAATCAGCTAGGGATAAACGTGCTCTAACATAAAGGGAGACCTATAAGACTCGTGACCAATCTCTCTACTGAAACTTGGCAGGCCAGAAAGGAATGGCAGGGAATCTTCAATGTGATGAACAGAAAAAATATGCAGCTGAGAATCCTTTATCCAGCAAGTCTGTCATTCAGAATAGAAGGAGAGATAAAGGTCTTCCCAAACAAACAAAAACTGAAGGAATTCGTCACCACTAAACCAGCCCTACAAGAGATCCTAAGGGGGATCCTGTTAGACAAACTACCAGAGACATCGCTACAAGCATGAAACCTACAGACATCACAATGATTCAAAACCCATATCTTTCTATAATAACACTGAATGTAAATGGACTAAATGCGCCAACCAAAAGACATAGGGTATCAGAATGGATAAAAAAAAAAAAAAAAACAAGACCCATCTATTTGCTGTCTACAAGAGACTCATTTTAGAGCTGAGGACACCTTCAGATGGAGAGTGAGGGGATGGAGAACTAGTTATCATGCCACTGGATGTCAAAAGAGAGCTGGAGTGGCCATACTTATATCAGGCAAACTAGACTTTAAATTAAAGGCTATAGCAAGAGATGAAGAAGGGCATTATATAATAATCACAGGGTCTATCCATCAGGAAGAGCTAACAATTATAAATGCCTATGCGCCAAATACAGGAGTCCCCAAATATATAAAACAATTACTCACAAACATAAGCAACCTTATTGATAAGAATATGGTAACTGCAGGGGACTTTAACACTCCACTTACAAAAATGGATAAATCATCTAGACACATCGTCAATAAAGAAACAAGGGCCCTAAATGATACACTGGATCAGAGGGACTTGACAGATATATTTAGAACTCTGCATCTCAAAGCAACAGAATATACTTTCTTCTCAAGTACACATGGAACATTCTCCAAGATAGATCACATACTGGGTCACAAAACAGCCCTTCATAAGTATACAACAATTGAAATAATACCATGTATACTTTGAGACCACAATGCTATGAAGCTTGAAATCAACCACAGGAAAAAGTCTGGAAAACCTCCAAAAGCATGGAGGTTAAAGAACACCCTACTAAAGAATGAGTGGGTCAACCAGGCAATTAGAGAAGAAATTTAAAAATATATGGAAAAAAACAAAAATGAAAATACAACAATCCAAACACTTTGGGATGCAGCAAAGGCAGTCCTGAGTGGAAAATACATTGCAATCCAGGCCTATGTCAAGAAACAAGAAAAATCCCAAATACAAAATCTAACAGCACACCTAAAGGAAATAGAAGCAGAACAGCAAAGACAGCCTAAATCCAGCAGAAGAAGAGAAATAATAAAGATGAGAGCAGAAATAAACAATATAAATCTAAAAAAACTGTAGAGCAGATCAACGAAACCAAGAGTTGTTTTTTTTTTTTGAAAAAATAAACAAAATTGACAAACCTCTAGCCAGGCTTCTCAAAAAGAAAAGGGAGATGACCCAAATAGATAAAATCATGAATGAAAATGGAATTATTACAACCAGTCCCTCAGAAATACAAGAAATTATCAGCAAATACTATGAAAAATTATATGCCAACAAACTGGTCCAGGACCAGATGGCTTCCCAGGGGAATTCTACCACACATTTAAAGCAGAGATAATACCTATCCTTCTCAAGCTATTCCAAAAAAGAGAAAGGGAAGGAAAACTTCCAGACTCATTCTATGAAGCCAGCATTACTTTGATTCCTAAACCAGAGATCCAGCAAAAAAAGAGAAATACAGGCCAATATCCCTGATGAATACGGATGCAAAAATTCTCAATATGATACTAGCAAATCGAATTCTATAGCACATAAAAAGAATTATTCACCAGGATCAATTGGGGTTCATTCCTGGGCTGCAGGGCTGGTTCAACATTCGTAAATCAATCAATGTGATACATCACATTAATAAAAGAAAAGATAAGAACCCTATGTTCCTGTCAATCAATGCAGAAAAGGCATTTGACAAAATTCAGCAATGTTTCTTAATAAAAACCCTCAAGAAAGTCGGGATAGAAGGAACATACTTAAACATCATAAAAGCCATTTATGAAAAGCCCACAGCTAACATCATCCTCAATGGGGAAAAACTGAGAGCTTTCTCCCTGAGATCAGGAACACGACAGGGATGTCCACTCTCCCCACTGTTGTTTAACATAGTGTTGGAAGTTCTAGCAACAGCAATCAGACAACAAAAGGAAATCAAAGGCATCAAAATTGTCAAAGATGAAGTCAAGCTTTCACTTTTTGCAGATGACATGATATTATACATGGAAAACCCACCAAACATGGATACATGGATAGACTCCACCAAAAGTCTGCTAGAACTGATACATGAATTTAGCAAAGCCGCAGGATACAAAATCAATGTACAGAAATCAGTTGCATTCTTATACACTAATAATGAAGCAGCAGAAAGACAAATAAAGAAACTGATCCCATTCACATTTGCACCAAGAAGCATAAAATAACCAGGAATAAACCTAACCAAAGATGTAAAAGATCTGTATGCTGAAAACTATAGAAAACTTATGAAGGAAATTGAAGAAGATATAAAGAAATGGAAAAACATTCTGTGCTCATGGATTGGAAGAATAAATATTGTCAAAATGTCAATACTACCCAAAGCTATCTACACTTTCAATGCAATCCCAATCAAAATTGCACCAGCATTCTTCTCGAAACTAGAACAAGCAATCCTAAAATTCATATGGAACCACAAAAGCCCCCAAATAGCCTCAGTAATTTTGAAGAAGAGGACCAAAGCAGGAGGCATCACAATCCCAGACTTTAGCCTCTACTACAAAGCTGTCATCATCAAGACAGCATGGTATTGGCACAAAAACAGACACATAGACCAATGGAATAGAATAGAAAACCCAGAACTAGACCCACAAACGTATGGCCAACTCATCTTTGACAAAGCAGGAAAGAATATCCAATGGAAAAAAGACAGTCTCATTAACAAATGGTGCTGGGGGAACTGGACAGCAGCATGCAGAAGGTTGAAACTAGACCACTTTCTCACACCATTCACAAAAATAAACTCAAAATGGATAAAGGACCTGAATGTGAGACAGGAAACCATCAAAACCCTAGAGAAGAAAGCAGGAAAAGACCTCTCTGACCTCAGCCGTAGCAATTTCTTACTTGACACATCCCCAAAGGCAAGGCAATTAAAAATGAACTACTGGGACCTTATGAAGATAAAAAGCTTCTGCACAGCAAAGGAAACAACCAACAAAACTAAAAGGCAACCAACGGAATGGGAAAAGATATTTGCAAATGACATATCAGACAAAGAGCTAGTATCCAAAATGTATAAAGAGCTCACCAAACTCCACACCTGAAAAATAAATAACCCAGTGAAGAAATGGGCAGAAAACATGAATAGACACTTCTCTAAAGAAGACATCCGAATGGCCAACAGGCACATGAAAAGATGCTCAACGTCGCTCCTCATCAGGGAAATACAAATCAAAACCACACTCAGATATCACCTCACGCCAGTCAGAGTGGCCAAAATGAACAAAGCAGGAGACTATAGATGCTAGAGAGGATGTGGAGAAACGGGAACCCTCTTGCACTGTTGGTGGGAATGCAAACTGGTACAGCCGCTCTGGAAAACAGTGTGGAGGTTCCTCAAAAAATTAAAAATAGACCTATCCTATGACCCAGCAATAGCACTGCTAGGAACTTACCCAAGGGATACAGGAGTACTGATGCATAGGGGCACTTGTACCCCAATGTTTATAACAGCACTCTCAACAATAGCCAAATTGTGGAAAAAGCCTAAATGTCCATCAACTGATGAATGGATATAGAAATTGTGGTTTACATACACAATGGAGTACTACGTGGCAATGAAAAAGAATGAAATATGGCCCTTTGTAGCAACGTAGATGGAATTGTGGAGTGTGATGCTAAGTGAAATAAGCCATACAGAGAAAGATTGATACCATACGCTTTCACTCTTATGTGGATCCTGAGAAACTTAACAGAAACCCATGGGGGAGGGGAAGGAAAAAAATAAGAGTTAGAGTGGGAGAGAGCCAAAGCATAAGAGACTCTTAAAAACTGAGAACAAACTGAGGGTTGATGGGGAGTGGGAGGGAGGAGAGGGTGGGTGATGGGTATTGAGGAGGGCACCTTTTGGGATGAGCACTGGGTGTTGTATGGAAACCAATTTGACAACAATTTTCATATATTGAAAAAATAAATAAAAAAATAAATACATATAATTAGGAGAAGCCAAAAAAAAAAAAAGGACCCTGTGCTCTCAATATAGTAGCCAACAGCCACACATATCTATCGCGTACTAGAAATGAGCCTAGTCAGAACCGACGTGTGCTGTAAATGTAAAATATGCATTGAATTTTAAAAACTTAGTATGCATTCACACCAAAAAAAAAAAAAGATATGTATATGAGGTGATAAATGTGTTAATTTACCTGATGGGGGGAAATTCTTTCATAATGTTTATGTGTATCAAACCATCATGTTGTACCCATTAAATATCTTACAATTTTATTTGTGAATTATACTTCAAGAATACTGAAAGAAGAGGCTCCTGGGTGGCTCAGTTGGTTAAGCATCCGACTTTGGCTCAGGTCATGATTTCACAGTTTGTGAGTTCAAGCCCCATGTCAGGCTCTGTGCTGACAGCTCAGAGCCTGAAGCCTGCTTTGGATTCTGTGTCTCCTCTCTCTGCCCTCCCAGCCCCTCAAAAATAAATAAATATTAAAAATTTTTAAAAAGAAGACTGAAAGAAGTTAAAAATTTAGTATACATAAAGGAATGTAAAATATCTCACCAATAATTTTTATACAAGTTATATGTTGAAATGATAAAATTTTGAATGTATTGAGCTAAATAAAATATATTATTAAAATTAGTTTCACTTGATTATTTTTTCACTTTTTTGATATAACTATAAAAACAATCATGGTCTGAGCTGAAGTTGGATGCTCAACCAAGTGAACCACCCAGGCACCCCCTATAAAAAATTTTTAAATTTGATTTTTAGCTCATATTATATTTCTGCTGGAGAATCCTGATGTAGACATTTGAATAGTACCATGCAACGGTTAGGATCATTGTTCTTAACATCCCCAAGGCCTAGGATATGTTCTAAATAACCCCAGTCCCTGGCATAATAGGCACTCAGTAAATATTTATTAAAAATAATAATAAATAAAAGTAAATAACTTCTTAACTATTAAGTATATTTCCTCCACAGAAATCAAAATGTTCCACAAGTATGTAGAAATAAATAATTACCACGTTTGAGACCTAAAGGAAGACAAGTGCTAAGAGAGAAGAATGGCAAAGTGAATAAATTGTGCTTAAAACAAAGAATAAGTATTGGTTGAGTTGCAAAACCAAAGGTAAAGAAGGGAGAAATATTTGTAAGGTGTAAGAAATGTGATAAAGAACATCTATGTATTGTTTCTAAGGAAGGTGACAAAGTAATTGAAAGATCAATGTATCTTTTTAAAATTTGGGCCATTTAGGGGCACCTGGGTGGTTCAGTTGGTTGAGTGTCCGACTTCGGCTCAGGTCATGATCTCACAGTTTGTGGGTTCGGGCCCTGTGTCCGGCTCTGTGCTGACAGCTTGCTCAGAGCCTGGAGGCTACTCCGGATTCTGTCTCCCTTTCTCTCTGCCCCTCCCCGACTCACACTCTTCTCTGTCTCTCTCTCAAAAAAAAAAATAAATAAACATTAAAAAAAATTGGGGGGCCATTTATTTTGAGAGTAATTTAAGCAAAATCATGATTTAAGGAAGTTAAATTAAAATTTGACTCTAATAAATGTAATAGTCCTAAATGGTATGAAAAGAAAAAACGGCTTAAAGGGTACAAAATGCTGAAAGTGACATCATACCTAAGCCTTGTTTTTAGAACTTTAACCTAGAAACAAATATGCATCAGTTTTACTAGCTATTAGAAATAACTTGAGGGGCACCTGGGTGGCTCAGACAGTTAAGCATCAAGCTCTTGATTTTGGCTCAGGTCATGATCTCATGGTTCATGAGTTCAAGTCCTGCATTGGGCTCTGTGTTGACAGCACAGAGCCTGTTTGGGATTCTCTCTCCCTCTCTCTCTGCTCCTCCCTGCTCACAAACACACACTCTCAATATTAATAAACAAACTTAAATAAAGAAATAAGTTGAAAGTGAATTATTTATCATAAGGGGAAATTCTAAATGTTAAAAAAACAAATTAGGCAAATATCTAATAAAAGAGAAACCTCTTGAGTTGGTTCTGTTTGTGAAGTAACAGGACACTAAATATCTAGAAGGACATAATGGTATTATTGACTAATGTAGATATGGTGCTTCATATATGCCAGGCATGGTCCTAAGCAATTTATATAAATTAACTCATTTGGTTTTCATAAGAATTTCATGGTATAAGGACTATTATTATCCCTATTTTATAGATAAGAAAAGTAAAACAAGAGGCCAACCAACTTGCCCAAGCTAAACACAGCTGAGTTGCATAGCCTGAATCCAAACCCAGGCAGCGTAGCTTCAGTAACCTTGCTTCTAATCACTCTGCTACACATTTAGGAGAACCTGTCTCATGATAAGTGATTTATGCAAACTATTCACTTAATGTTTGCACATTCCTAGGAGGAGGTACAATATTAGCAGTTTATTTTTTTAAATTTTTTTTTAATGTTTTTATTTATTTTTGGGACAGAGAGAGAGCATGAGCAGGGGAGGAGCAATGAGAGAGGGAGACACAGAATCTGAAGTAGACTTTAGGCTCTGAGCTGTCAGCACAGAGCCCAATGTGGGGCTTGAACTCACAGACCGTGAGATCATGACCTGAGCCAAAGTTGGATGCCCAACCAACTGAGCCATCCAGGCACCCCAATTATTAGCAGCCTAAAAATTAGGAGATCAGAATTCAGAGAAGTTAAGTCACTTGTCCAAAATAACCCATTAGGATTAGAATCAAGACTTGAATTTAGATCCATCTGACCCCACAACTCTTTCCACTAGCCGCTCAATCATACTGAAAAAATAGAACCTGAATGAACAATAGAAACTATGAATAAACTTTTTTATTTCTAAGCACCTGCCCATGACCCAGTTTGATTAAGGCAGATTACTTAGACAACCTGTACCAAGCATTCTGAAATATTTTCTCTTGTGAAAATAAAATATTCAATCTAGTAATAACAGACTATTTTCTTTTAGATACATTTCTCTGGTGAAATTGCACAGACCTGTACTCTTACTATAAATTCTTATTTTCAAATCTTACAGTATCTGCTGAAGTATAAAACAGTGTATACAAAGCTATGAACAATACAAGGATAGAACGCAGCACCTTGGAGAGCTACACCGAGTTATCCTCTGCCTCTTTCACAAAGGATTGCTGGATTTTGAGAAAGTATTTGCAAGCTGCAGAAAGCTCTTCTCTCAAACAAAGCAAATGTTCCATATTCCTTGCAACCTGAACCATAAATACATAAACAATCTCAAAGGTCAGTGAACAGCTAAAACAGTGAGCTACATGGCCATCTCATTTATTTTTTCTTTAAGAAATACAATCAGGAGAAAGCAAAGGAACTAATGCTAATTGTGCCAAAGAATTAGAATGCAGGAAAGTTAGAAATGAAAAGTTATGCTTCCCCTAGTAACTATAACTTGGCATATTCTATATAAGGACATAAATATAACAGCAAATATAGTACATAAAATACTATCATGTGTGCAAGGAACGAATAACAATAGCTGGGAGGATCATAATTTTGACTTTCTTGACTTTTATGAGTTTAAATTCTCAGCCACAATGTTGCATTAATACATACAAGTTTTTTAACCAACCTTGACTTAATTTTTTGCCTCTTTCTATGCAATCGTCCTCTGAGTTTTCTTGGCACTATTTTGGCTAAAGCAGTAATATTTGAATACTGACCTTCCAATTTGATTTGGATTCAAGTCTTGACCTTTAAGGGGAAAAAATGGGAGGAGTGAATATTTCATCCTGGAACTCATTAAACAAGGGAAAGAAAGTAAAGGCAAAGCTTTCAGCTGTGCATGATTGCTAAACAGTGTGAGAATGCAGACACGGCTAAATAAAACAAGTCACGCGTCAGGCCAGAAAAAAAGCTGAAGCAATCATTTAAACCTGCACACTGCTGTTTTTTATTTAATGCTGAGAGGTGTTTACAATGCTGTGATTGTTGGAGAAAGGTTAATCCAGATGAGTAAAAGAGTAGCAGTATATGAGACTGTTTCACACCAGCTCTTTGCAGTGAATATTTTAGTAACCGTTGTGAAGCCATGTCAGCAGTGCAACCATCAAATGAAACAGGAAAGAAAGCAAATACTACCCTAAAGAATGAATTTTGATTTAAAAGAGAAGCAGAGGCATTTTCATTGCCCTCTGCTGTAGTGATGATGGGGTAGAAAACAGTTTCCATCAGAGTAAAGTGCTCTTTTTTAGCTCCTATATTCTCAATTCACCATCCTATTTGTGAATTTGAGAGGCAGGGAGGAGTAAAAACCTCCACTCATTCTCCTTCCAACTTTCATTTGGTTTCTTTCCCCCCATGAGTTTCAAACCATAGTAGCAATTCTCTCCTTGGAGAGTATTACCTTGCCTCTGCATCAAGCTATGTCAAAAACTATTCAATATTCTAAGCAGCTCCGCCAGGGCACATGTTCCTGTCTTATTTCCTTCCCTGAAAAGAATCTGTATTGATCTCTCCAAAACCTTGGGGCCAAATGAAAATAGCAGGAGAGGCATTCTGTAGGGGAAAAATGCAGATTTGTACTGTCCCCTCCCTTTTTTTTTTTCTTGCTCTCCAGAATATCAGTGCAGACAGAGCAATATTGGAAACTCAAGGATAGTTTCTTTCTTCCTTCTTCCCCAAGGCTATGTTAATAGCAGCATTTGTGTTCCTGCCTTTACAGCTTTAGGACCAAAGATCAATGAGAGTCATGTTTCAACTTTTCCTTTGAAAGAACCGCTGCCCAATCCATAAATAAAATGCAAATTTCCCCAACTGTGGATCAGTGTTACTGATTTCTGTAAATAATTACTTCAGCAATTCAAAATTTGATTTTTTTGTGCCCAGTTAACATTGTTCATAATTTTGAACCCTGTTAAAGAAAACATTTGGACATTTGTTAAAGATAGTAAGGCAGGCTTTATACAAGGAGTGCTACTGCATTTGCATTTTGTATTAGAGGTAAGAGATTAAGCTCACCTCAGAATACAAGAAGTGGAGATTTATAGCTGTTGGGGAAGAAGAGCTTCCTCTGCCCTATCATCCTTCTACCTGGATTTAGAATCAAATTGACATCAGACAGATTAACAGAAGAAAATCAAATTTAATAGGAATACATATGGGGAATTCACACAGATATGAAATTCTAAAGACAGTGAGGCAACATGAAGCCTATAGGAGCTAAGGAGAGGGGTAAACTCTGAGGATACAAAGGGGAGGAAGATCTTTAGCAAGAAGGTGAAAGGAGATGTTTGGAAAAACAAAGGTTGCTTTATTATGCAGATAAGTTTCTTAGGTAAAGGGGAGTCTTTGTTAACAATAGCTTTCTTCCTGGTACAGGCTCTCCTTTCCAATATAGAGTTAGTCAGATGAGGGGGAGGCAGAGAGCTTTTCCAACATCTGCTGGATTTTAACTACTTTTAACTCAAAATAATCTGTAGGCCACCATCTTGAGGCAGCCTGCCCTTGGTTGCTAAATAGCCAAGGAGCAGGGTAGGGTCAATAGTAAAAAATTACTAAGAAGAATCATAAGGATAAGGGGACTATGTCAAGGGCTAAACTAATTTGCCAGAATTTTTGCTGAAGGCAGGCAAAGATGATAGGATGTCAAGGGTGGAAGATAAGGAATCTAAACAGATCATCATGAGTGGTCATTTACCAAGAATGGGGTAAGAAATTTGAGCAAAATGTTGAAGGTGGGGAATTTTCAATAAAATGACCCAGCAGCAGAATTCTTGCTAAAACTGGACTGAGTAAAAAATAGAGCCCAAGAGAGACTCAAAAAGAGGACTCGAAGGATCCTAATTAATGTTTGGTCAAAAAGGAGAGTCAACTCAATTTTTAAAATTACCTCACTTTTAAAATTAAATGTAAATGGGCAGAAAACATAAACAGACACTTCTCTAAAGAAGACATCCAGATGGCCAACAGGCACATGAAAAGATGCTCAACATCGATCCTCATCAGGGAAACACAAATCAAAACCACACTGAGATACCACCTCACGCCAGAGTGGCCAAAATGAACAAAGCAGGAGACTATAGATGCTGGAGAGGATATGGAGAAACAGGAACCCTCTTGCACTGTTGGTGGGAATGCAAACTGGTGCAGCCGCTCTGGAAAACAGTGTGGAGGTTCCTCAAAAAATTAACAATAGATCTACCCTATGACCCGGCAATAGCTCTGCTAGGAATTTACCCAAGGGATACAGGAGTGCTGATGCATAGGGGCACTTGTACCCCAATGTTTATAGCAGCACTTTCAACAATAGCCAAATTATGGAAAGAGCCTAAATGTCCATCACCTGATGAATGGATAAAGAAATTGTGGTTTATATACACAGTGGAATACTATGTGGCAATGAGAAAGAATGAAATCTGGCCTTTTGTAGCAATGTGGATTGAACTGGAGAGTGTTATGCTAAGTGAAATAAGTCATACAGAGAAAAACAGATATCATGTTTTCACTCTTATGTGGATCCTGAGAAATTTAACAGAAGACCATGGGGGAGGAGAAGGAAAAAAAAAAGTTAGAGAGGGAGAGAGCCAAACCATAAGAGACTATTAAAAACTGAGAATAAACTGAGGGTTGATGGGGAGTGGGAGGGAAAGGAGAGTAGGTGACAGGCACTGAGGAGGGCACCTGTTGGGATGAGCACTGGGTGTTGTATGGAAACCAATTGGACAATAAATTTAATGTTAAAAATAATTAATTTAATTTAATTTAATTTAATCTAATTTAATTTAAATTAACTGTAGGAGCTTCTGGGTGGCTTAGTTGGTTGAGCATCAGACTCTTGATTTTGGTTCAAGTCACGATCCCAGGGTCATGGGATTGAACACTTTATGGGGCTCTGTGCTAGGTGTGGAGCCTGTTTAAGATTCTCTCTCAGCCTCTCCCTTTGCCCCCTCCCCTGCCTTGACTCTCTCTCTCTCTAAAAAATAAAAAATAATAAAATAAAATTGACTGCATATTTGTAGAGAAGAAAAGGAAAATATGACCATATTACACTGCCAATATACTGCTGTGATATGTATTGCAAGCCAATGTATTTTCGATAATATAATTTTTATATTAATGATTATTTTCAAAACAAATCTTAATAAAATAATTCCAATATCTACTACATTAAGCAATGCCAGAAGGAAGGAAAGAATCAAATACCCTAAATAAATTTGATAACTGGCTTAGTATCTGAATAATATATTAATAAAATCTTATACTTATGAAATGTTTTATATTTTTAAGAGATGATTTATTTTATTTATTTTATTTTATTTTATTTTATTTTGAGAGAGAGAGAGAGAGAGGGAGAGAGAGCAGGGGAGGGGCAGAGAGAGGGAGAGCCAGAGAATCCCAAGCAGGCTCTACACTTTTAGCAGGTAGCCTGATGTGGGGTTCAAACTCACAAACCATGAGGATCATGACCTGAGCCAAAACCAGCTGGACCTTAACCAACTGAGCCACCTAGACACCCTGAAGTGCTTTATATTTTGTTATTTTCACATAATACTGTCAGAGAGCCCTCTTGCTCAATTATAGATCCCAATAATTAAAACCAAAAATAGATAAGATTAACTCATGCTCTGACACCCACCGTTCTTATTTCTTATTGTACTTATTTGAAGCATTTATAAAAATGTTATGCAATGACTGGGACATTTTAACTACCAGGCCACAAATGCCCTGATAGCAGTGAGATGCCTAAAAAATAAAAAATAGAATAGCACACCCCACCCTCCTCTTCCTCTGCCCATACTGATGGGCTGACCACATACTGACCCCCACTTATGGTCATGCAATCTCTGCCTGCTCTCTTGTACATACATCTGAAACTTTCCCCATAAAATTTTAGGTATCTATCTTGCTGGTGGAGAGGTTAGTTGCTAAGGCTTGACCCTGCCACGTCCCCCAGCTGCTGGCACCCAAAATAAATGTCTTGCTCTTTTCCAAACCCTCATCTCTTAAGTTATTAGCTTCTTTTGAGTTGTCTAGCTACAGTGTTGGCAAATCCAGCCCAGAGCTATGCTTTCAATTTGTCCAGTGCCCTTAGGATTCCTGGGGACAGAGCAGTTGACCTCAGCAGCAAACTAGGAGTCAATGTTCATTTCCTGAATTAACGGTTAAGATTAATTGGTAAAAAATATTAATGATAACTTAAGTTTACTGAATGTTAATAAATATCAAGCCCCATACAGCTTACTATGAATATTAACTCACCTGATTCTTTTTAGATTGGCACCATCATTACTCCCATTTAACAATAAGAAAACTGAGGCAAAGAGTATTACAAAGATATTCAGTGTTAGAGTTAGGATTCAAACTCAGATGTGGTATAATACATATCCATAATTTCACTTGCTCATTTATATATTTTTACAAAACAAGAGAGCAAATCTCATCTCTACTTGACAGATACACAAACTATAGAAAGAGAAGGAATGACATAAAAGGTCATCCAGCTAAGTATGGATAGGGACTAATATCCAGTATATGATTCCTGTAAATGCATCGGTCTCTTAACATAAATTCCATGTGCTTTATTTTTTTTTTTAATTTTTTTAACGTTTATTTTTGAGACAGAGAGAGACAGAGCGTGAACAGGGGAGGGGCAGGGAAAAAAGGAGACACAGAATCTGAAACAGGCTCCAGGCTCTGAGCTGTCAGCACAGAGCCCGACGCGGGGCTCGAACTCACAGACTGTGAGATCATGACCTGAGCCAAAGTTGGATGCTTAACCGACCAAGCCACCCAGGCGCCCCCAATTTCATGTGCTTTAAATATGCATGGTTTAAATGTCCTTTTAATTATGACTGTGAGTTAATACTTGGAGAAATTAAACTTCATAACACCAAACAAGGCAAATTAAAATAAGCTACCAATCACATCACTGAATAGATCATCCAGACAGAAAATCAATAAGAGAACAGTAGCCTCAAATAACACATTAGACCAGATGGGCTTAAACATATATACACATATACGCAACATTCTATCCCGAAAGAGCAGGATATACATTCTTCTCAGGTGCACATATAATATTCTCCAGGATAGATCCTGTGTTAGGTCATAAAACAAGTCTCAATAAATTCAGGAAGATTGGAATCATATCAGTCATCTTTCCCAAAAATAGTATGAAATCAAGTACAAGAAGAAAACTGAAAAAAATCACAAGTATGTGGAGATTAAACAGCATGCTACTTAATAACTAATGGGTCAATTAAGAAATCAAAACAGAAATAAAACAATAACTTGAAATGCATGAAAATGTAAATATAACATATCAAAATTTATGGGATGCAACAAAAAAGAGTTCTAAGAAGAAAGTTCACAGCAATGCAGGCCTCCTTCAAGAAACAAGAAAAATCTCAGAGCACCTGAGTGGCTCAGTCACTTAACCAGGTCATGATCTCACACTTGATTTTGGCTCAGGTCACGATCTCACACTTCATGAGATTGAGCCGTTGGGCCACCTACTAACAGTGCAGAGTCTGCTTGGGATTCTCTCTCTATCCCTCTCTCTGCTCCTCCCCCCCAAATAAATAAACATTAAAAAAAAAGAAACAAGAAAAATCTCAAATAAACTATCTAACTTTGGAACCAGAAAAAGAAGAACAAAGTCCAAAGTTTGTAAAAGGAAGGAAATAATAAGGATAAGAGCAGAAATTAATGGAGAGATTTTTTAGAGATTAAACAGAGAACAGAAAAGATCAATGAAACTTAGAGTTGTTTCATTGAAAAGATAAATAAAATTGACAAAACTCTAGCAAGACACCCAAGAAAAAAAGAGATAGGACTCAAATATATAAAATCAGAAATGAAAGTAGAGAAGTTACAGTTGATACCAATGAAATATAAAGGATAAGAGACTATTTTGAGCAATTATACATGAACAAATTTAATAACCTACAAGAAATGTATCGATTCCTAGAAACATACAGTCATCCAAGACTGAAAAAAGTAGAAAATCTGAGTAGACTTATTAATACTAAGGACATTGAATCAGGAATCAAAAAAAGAAAGTCCAGGACAAGATTAATTCACTGGTGAAGTCTACCACACACGCAAAAAAAAAGAAAGAAAAAAGAAAAAAAAATTAATACCTACCCTTCTCAAACTATTCCAAAAAAAATTAAGAGGAGGGAACACTCCCAGCTCATTTTTATGAGCCTAGCATTAGCCCAATAATAAAACCAGACAAAGACACCACTAAACAAGAAAATTACAGGCAATATTCCTGATGAACATAAAATACAGAAGTCCTCAACAAAATATTAGCAAACCAAATTCAATAATACATTGAAAAGGTCATACACCATGATCAAGTGTGATTCATTCCAGACGCAAAGATGGTCAACATGCACAAATCAATCAATGTGATGTACAACATGAACAAAATAAAGAATAAAAATCATATGATCATCTCAAAGATGCAGAAAATGTATTTGATGAAATCAACATCAGTTTATGATTTAAAAAACTCTCAACAAAGTGGCTATAGAGGGAAAGTACTTCAGCATAATAAAGTCCACATATTACAAGCCTACAGCTAATATCTTACTCAGTGGTGAAAAGCTGAAAGATTTTTGTCTAAGATCAAGAACAAGACAAAGATGTCCACTCTTGCCACTTTTATTCAACAAAGTATTGGAAGTCCTAGCCACCATAATTAGGCAGGAAAAAGAAATAAATCAGAAAGGAAGAAGCAGAGTTATCACTATTTTTCAACAACATGATTTTATATTTATATCCTGAAAATTCCACCAAAAACTATTAATACTAATGACTCTGTAAAGTTGTAGAGTACAAATCAATTTATAAACATCTGTTCATTTTTATATACTAATAATGCCTCTCAGAAAGAGAATTTTTTTAAACCCTATTTACAATTGCATTAAAAAATACAATAAGAATAAATTTAATCAAGGAAGTGAAAGACCTGTACACTGAAAACTTTTGTTCAAAGAAATTAGAGAAGACACAAATGAATGGAAAAAATATTCTGTGTTCCTAAAATGGAAGATTTAATATTGTTAGTGTCCATATTACCCAAAGAGATATACAGTTTTAATGCAATCCTTATCAAAATTCTAATGACATTTTTCACAGAATTAGAAAAAAAATCCTAAAATTTGTATGGAACCACAAAAGATCACAAATAACCAAAGCAATCTTGAGAAAGAAGAACCAAGCTGGAGGCCTCACATTCCCTTGTTTCAAACTATATTACAAAGCTATAGTAATCAAAACAGTATTGTATTAGCATAAAAGCAGACACACAGATCAGTGTAACAGAATAGCAAGCCCAGGAAAAAACCCATGGATATGTGGCCAATTTGTAACAAAGGTGTCAAGAATACACAATGGGGAAAGGACAATCTCTTCAACAAATGATACAGGCAAAACTGAACAGCCACATACAAAAAAAAAAATTGGACCACTATTTTACCATATACAAAATTAAACTCAATATGGATTAAATACCTGAATATAAGATGAAGAAAGATAAAACTCTTAGAAGAAAACATAGGTAGTAAACTCCTTGACATTGCTTTTGGCAATGTATTTTTTTTTTGCATCTCACAGCAAAGGCAATGGCAGCAAAAGTGAAAACAAATGAGACTGTAGCAAACTAAAAAGCTTCTGCACAGTGAAAACCATAAACAAAATGAAAAAGCAACTTACTGAATGGGGGAAGATATTTTCAAATCACATATCCAATATCCAATCATGTATCCAATATGATCCAAAGCATATAGCCAAAATACATACAGAACTCCTATGACTCAATTACAATTAAACAAAGAGTCTGAAGTTTAAAATAGGCAGAAGATCTGAATAGACATTTTTTTTTCAAAAAAGACATATGGCCAACAGGCACACAAAAAGATGCTTAATATCACAAATCATCAGGGAAATGCAAATCAAAACCAGACTGAGAAACCA
The DNA here is from genome assembly GCF_007474595.2 of Lynx canadensis. NCBI lineage: Eukaryota > Metazoa > Chordata > Mammalia > Carnivora > Felidae > Lynx > Lynx canadensis. The sequence continues at coordinate 68,491,236 of NC_044306.2, forward strand.
TCTCACACCTGTCAGAATGGTTAATATCCATAGAACAAGAAATAACAAGTGTTGACAAGGATGTGGAGAAAAGAAAGCCCTCATGCAACGTGGGTGGGAATATAGATTTGGTGCATCCACTCCAGAAAACAGTATGTGGTGTTTCCTCAAATAATTAAAAATAGAACTACCATATGATTCAGCCATTCCACTTCTGGGTATTTAACTAAAGGAAACAAAAATATTACTTTGAAAAGACATGTAGCTTTGAGTAGTATTATTTACGATAGCCAAGATACAGAGACAACTTAAATGTCCACTATGAATGAATGGATAAAGAAGATATGGGGTGGATGACAAGAGTAAAGGGGATCAAGAGCTAGAAATTTCTAATTATAAAACAAATAAGTCATGGGGTTATAATATACAGTATGGTGGCTATGGTCAATATTATTGTATTGTAAATTTGAAAGATGCTAAGAAAGTAAATCATAAAGGTTTCCATAACAAGAAAAAATATTGTAACTTTGAATGATGATAGATGGTAACTAGACATTTTGCTGATTATCTCTAAATGTATACAAATATTGAATCATTGTGGTATATATTTAAGACTAAAATAGTGTTGTATGTCCGTTAGAGTTCAATAAAAAATAAATAAGCTACTATTGCCTCACAAATTCACAATGATTTTCAAATAATAATACTCGGTGTTGAGTCTGTATGGTGAAACTGGCAGTCCCCTATGCTTCCAGTTCTCTAGGAAGGTTTTACAGTACATAGAAATAGATTTACAATATTGATACTTAGACCAGTAAACCCATTTCTAGGAATCTCTCTTAGTGAAATAATCTGAGATAACCCATGAAGATTTATTTATGAAGTCGTTCATATAAGCATGATTTGAAATTAGCAACAAAAGTCTGAAATATTCAACATTAGGAAAATAGATAAATTATGGAATACTTTTACCATAAAATATCATGTAGGCAATAAAAAGTAATGTTTCCAAATAATTTTTAATCACTCATTGTTTATATTCAAAGCTGCATAAACAATATGATTCTAATCTGATAATAAATATGTTTATCTCTGTGTATGTGTGTGTGTGTATGAAAAAATGCACAGAAAAAAAAAACCTGAAAGGCAATAGACCCTGGTATTAACAATGTTTCTCAATAGGTTTACAAAAAATTACTTTTATTTATACTTTCTTCTACATGCCAAATATGTACAAATGTGTATATATATATATATATATATATATACACATATATATACATATATATGTACAAATGTATATATATTGTGTATATATATATATATATATATATATATATTTGTCTATCAAAAAAGGTACTATTTTAAAGAAAGAAAATTCTTACTAATTCAAAAAAGTTGGGGGAGGTTGTTCCAGAATTATCAATAACTTGAATTACATGCCTTTTTTTTTAATGCAGTTTTTGTTTTTCAAGTTTGAATTCAGCTAATGTAGTTTCTTATAAGTTATATTTAAGATAAAAAAAATAATTTCAATCAGTGTTTCAAAGTGTGATCTACCAAGGTTTACATGCAACTACATTGTTTGTAAATTAGTATTTCTAAATTAGTTAAGAGTTTACATTTTTACTAAAAAAAAAAAAAAAGATTCCCTTTGCAATATTATTTATTGTATGCAGTTGCCTATTTTCTTTCACTATCTCCATATCCTGTTTCCCTCATAATATAAATCTTATCTTGAACCTGTTATAGTCTTATAAATCTAAATTAACAAATTCTAAACAAACTAATACTGATTTTTAACATATTGCTAATAACTCTTAAAAACTTTCTCTTAGAGATGTAATGTTTTCCACCTATTCAAAATAAATTTTAGTTTAAATAATGTGTTTTGAAGATTGTCATATAGAAATAATTGGAAAATTTATGGGCAAGAGATTCAAAAGTTAAAGGTTACAACGTTTCTATTCAGAATATTCTATGTGTATTTTAAGAATGTATAATGCCATTGGGGTGCCTGGGTGGCTCAGTCGGTTGAGCATCCGACTTCGGCTCAGGTCATGATCTCACCGTCAGTGAGTTTGAGCCCCATGTCAGGCTCTGTGCTGACAGCTCAAAGCCTGGAGCCTGCTTCGGATTCTGTGTCTCCCTCTGTCTTTGCCCCTCCCCCATGCGCTCTCTCTCTCTCTCTGTCCGTCAAAAATAAATAAACATTTTTAAAAAATTTATAAAAGAGTGTATAATGCCACCACAGTATCAAGGTTAACTTAAATTTTCTTCAAAATTCGTTTTTACACTTCCACTTTAAAAGGCATCATAAATTTCAAATATTAGTAGCAGATGTTATCATCAAAGCTTTTTCCCATATGGCAAATACACTGAAAAATGAGCAATCAATATAAGAATCCTCAACACCAAATCATCCACTTTGCATATTCACACAGTGAATGCAAATATATGATTATAGTTCATGGTCATGTATTTTCAAGTTTCAATTTCTTATATTAAATCATATAGACAAATGGATCTCAAATATGTGTGTGAGAGGCAGAAACTAATGCCAGATAATTCTAAATTACTGAGAAAACTCTAGATGCTGCCTTCAAACACATTTCAATCTCAGAATATTTTATAGGGGCAAGTTTGGGATAAAATGCTGTAGCTTTTTTTAATGTATAAATAATAGTTGTTTTGTGAAGTTTTTATGCTAGCTCTTTAAAACGAAGAAGGGAAGAGAGGCTTTGAACACAGTTACACACTTAATTTATTTCCCTCATGAGTTCTATGCTACCCTCTGGGCCTTAAAAGGTAGAAGTTGGACATTGACAGTAATTATTTGGGATTGCACGGCGTGAAGGCAGCTGAGTGTAATTCTATACTTCAAAGCAGTGTAGCCATGTGTCACTTTGAACAACCATCATCAATATAAGTTGAGATATTCAGGAATGCCTTTAGAGAAATAATCTGCGTAGATAAGTGATTTTCTTTAGATGTTAGATATGACCACATGCATGTACACAGAGGTTTTTTTTAAAAAAGAATAAGAACAATTGTTACTCAAAATGAGATTTTAAGTGCACCATTAAAAGGAACTGAAAATACCAAAAGTACTACTAAAATAGATGTTGAACTTTTTAAAACCAATAATATATTAGCAAGATGGCTTTCTTTTGACTCCTCAGAAAGGAAGCCCTGCCGAAATTCAACTCTGGATAATTGGAAAGAAAAAGTCTCTTCATCCCCTGGAGTTATGAATTTTACTTTTGTCTTCAAACTACCACAAGATCTGAGTATAAAACTAACTTCTTTCCAGTGAAGACCTGAAAGCAGCAAGTTCTAATTCTCTTAAACATATACAAACATGTGCATTTTACACACACACACACACACACACACACACACACACACACTCCTATCTTATTTTACTAAAACCAAACCAAAGACTTGACATCCATTTATAAAACATTTGTAAGCAACTGGACTAGAAACAGTATGGATTTAATGATGATGAATAAGATGCAAAAGATCCTGTCCTAGAGAAACATAATCTAGTGTTTGAGACAGACTTGAGATCAAACACTTTAATTCCTAACCAGCCCCAAGGCTACTTTACTGAAAAAGCACAGATATTGGCAATATATCTGCAAAGCTGAGTGTCTCATGGAAAATAGGAGGAAAACAATAAATTATAATGGTTTTTTAACTCAACAAAAAAAACACAAGTTATAGAAGCCACCTTCCAAAACAAAAAAAGGAGTAAGTATTAAAAGCCTGCTTGAGATGGTAACATTCTCCTGGGCCACCCTACTCTATTATTCAGGAAATACTAGAATACCATCATGATATACTAATTTAAATTCTTCTTTAAGTTTTATATTATTATTATTATTATCATTAATTATTATTATTTAGCTTTGAAATCAGGCTTTATCTTATGTCTTTTATTACTGTGTAATGGGGTAAAGTTTGGAGATATTAACGAAGACCATGTTTTAGGCTTTCTTGTCTCTGTTCTTTCTCAGAGAAGAGCAGGTTTGTCTAGGAAAAGATAAATGTTCAATTTCAATACCAAAATATGCCTTTTTTTTTTTAGAGAGAGAGAGAGTGAGGGAGATAGAGGGCATGCTTGAGCAGGGGAGAGGGGCAGAGGGAGAAAGAAAGAATCTTAAGAAGGCCCCACACTCAGCATGGAGCCCAAAGCTGGGCTTGATCCCATGACCCTGGGATCATGATCTAAGCTGAAATCAAGAGTCAGACTAAATTCATACTAAAAATAAAGAAATAAAGCTTTAATTTTTGGATTAAAGATGGCCATAGTTCTTTTATACCCCCACTGTCTCCCTCTCTCTCTCTGCCCCTCCCCACTCACGCTCTGTCTCTCTGTCTCTCTCTCAAAAATAAATAAATATCAAAAAAATTTAAAATATATACTCTAGGGGCGCCTGGGTGGCTCAGTCTGTTAAGCGTCCGACTTCAGCTCAGGTCACGATCTCGCGGTCTGTGAGTTCGAGCCCCACGTCGGGCTCTTGGCTGATGGCTCAGAGCTTGGAGCCTGCTTCTGACTCTGTGTCTCCCTCTCTCTCTGCCCCTCCCCGTTCATGCTCTGTCTCTCTCTGTCTCAAAAGTAAATAAACGTTAAGAAAAATAAAAAATAAAAAAAAATATATACTCTAAATTTTGTAATTAAGAAACAGTAGGAAAACTCAAATAAAAAAATATTCCACAAAATAACTGACCTAAATGCCAAAATATCAGAACAATGAAAAACAAATAAAACAAATAAAAACTTCTGAGAAACTATTCCATATTGAAAGAAACTAGGAGACTAAAGAAACATGACAATAAAATGAAATGCATGATACTCTATTGGATCCTGAATCCACGGCAGTGGGTGGGGGGGGGGGGGGAGTTACAGTGAAGGACATAACTGGAACAACTAGTGAAGTTTGGATATATATTAGGTATGAATTTTGGTTCAACATGTAAATACCATTTCTTTCTCACAAGGAAAAAAACTGAACAAACTAAAATCAACAACTTTTATTAGATCCATGAAAGAATTGAAGTCATAGGGCAACCCACAATCCTCAAAATTGGAAAGACAGGTGAATACAGAGGATCACAGTTTTACAGGAGCAGAAGCCCACAGCTGAATCAAGTCAGTATTGGTAGGAACACATAAACAATGACTAATGAATTGCTAGAGGCTCAGTGTGGATGAGTTTGCCAGTTAAAAACTCAAGGAAGCCCAGCCTTAGGGGGGTTTCCACACTTTGAGATTTACACTCAGGAGCACCATCAAATTCTCAGGCTAAAGATCATACAAAAAATCCCCTCATTCTTCTTACAAGGATGGGGGGAAGTAGCTATTTGAAATAAGCCTAGATTGGGACACCTAGATGGCTCAGTCAGTTAAGTGTTCAAATTTGACTCAGGTCATGATCTCACAGTTTGTGGGTTCAAGCCCTGTGTCAGGCTCTGTGCTGGCAGCTCAGAGCCTGGAGCCTGCTTCAGATTCTCTGTCTCCCTCTGTCTCTACTCCCCCCCCTCCCCCCGCCACCCCGTCACACTCTGCACCTCTCTCTCTCTCTCTCTATCTCAAAATTAAATAAACATTAAAAAAAATTAATGAAATAAGCCCAGATAATTCTGTTCTACTTAACAAAAGTCTGCCATGAGGGGAATTATTTTGCAAAAGGAAAATCCACTTGGGTTTTACCAGATACTAACCAACTTGAGAACAGGAAAATACTAGCTCCAGCCCCTTGTAGTCCCCTTTTAAGTAGGGGAAGGAGGAATTCTGAGCAGTACTTGTGACAGTCACAGCCTAAAAGACACAGGTTCACTAAAAGATTGATACTTAAATATAAAATAGCAAAATGGTGGAATAGGAAGTTCTAGGCCTTCCTTTCCTCCATGAACACAGTAATTCAACAATTAAAAAACAAATTCCCTTTCTGAAGAATCCAGAAACTAGTTGAAAGGCTAGTTCTGCACATCAGACAAGTGTGAAAACAGGTACATTGAAATCAGTAGGGAAATTCAAGACATTTCACCATACTTCCTACCTCTGGCACAGCACCATGCCAACAGGAAGAAACTCTCAAGATCCCAGCTTTCTTTAGGGGAGGGAAAGAGTTGGTCTACATGTCACATACCCCAACTTTTCTGGAAGCTACACAAAGGATTGGCTTCTGTCTTGACTGTTTCAGAATGCTTACAGGACTCAGAATAATCTAGCCATCTGGGGGACTAGTAAGAACAGAAAAAAAGGTTTGAGCTGACAGTTGCCATAGCCCTTCCCCCCAGCTCAAAACAGAGAAAGTGGCTGAAAACCTCTAGATCCGTTTTTCCTCCACAGAGGGAAAGATTCAGATAGAGCATCCCATGAGTCAAATTCTCTGGTAACTGCCCATGGAAATACCTTCATTCTCACTTGTTGATGAGACATGACATACTCTAGACAACTTGGGGCTAAAGAAAGGAGGCTAGACAAGTGTGAAGATTTGAGAGACCCCCAGTGTCTATCTGGGATAATTCTTAAGGGTTTTCTGTTGTATGAGGTAGTCTGTGAAGACTGGGAGAGGTGGCTGTATTGCTTAATATGCAGATACCCACAGAGAGTCAAGGAAATTAAAGAAACAGGGAATTATGCTACAAACAAAGAAAAAATTAGGATCTAGAAACTGACCTTAATGAAGTTATTTGATTTACCTGACAGGGAATTCAAAATAACTGTCATAAAGATGCTCACCAAAGTCAGAACACTGCATGTACAAAATGAGAATTTGAACAAAGAAAAACAAAATAGCAAAAAGTACCAAACAGAAATCATTAAGTGAAGAATACAATAACTGAACTAAATCATTCAATAGAAGAATTCAACAATAGACTAGATCAGGCATAAGAAAATCTCAATTAACTCAAAGACAAATCACTGGAAATAATTCAGCTACAAGAGTAAAAGAAAAAAATTACAGAAGAGTGAGGAAGGACTAAAGGACTTATGGGATGCCATCAAACAGTACAATATACACATTTTAAGAATCCCAGAAAGAGAAGAGAGAGAGAAAGGAAAAACAAGAAAGACTAATCAAAGAAATAATGACTGAAAACTTCCCAAATCTATGGAAGGGAAAGGACAAATAAATAGATCCAGGGAACCCAAGAGTTCCCCAAAAAGATGAATTCAAAGACATCAACACCTAGACACACCAAAAATTATCAAAAGACAAAGAGTGAATTGTGAAAGTAACAAGAGAAAAGTGATTTGTCACACACATGTGAGCCTCTCATAGACAATAAGCAGTTTTCTCAGCAAAAACTGTGAAGGTCAAAAGGTAAAGGGATAATATATTCAGATCATTGACAGGAAAAAAGTGCCAAACAAAAATGTATGTACCTTATATGAAAACACCTAAACATATAAAGCAACACCTCCATTAAGAAAAGAAAAAGATCTTAAATAAATAAACTGAACCTAAATTTTGCATTTCATGTAACTAGAAGAAGAAGAAGAAACTAAGCCCAGAGTAGTACAAGTGAAAAAATAATAAAAATTAGAGCAGGAATAATGAAATAGAGAAGAGAAAAACAAAAGAAAAAAAATCAGTGAAAATAAGAGTTGGCTCTCTGAAAAGATAAAATTTAAAGATTTTTAGCTAGACTAAGAAGACTCAAGGAAATAAAATCGGAAATTAAAGAGCACACATTACAACTGAGGCCACACAAATACAAAGGTCATAAGAAACCACTATGAACAATTATATACAAACATACTGGATAACCAAGAAGAAATAGATACATTCCTAGAAACATACACCCTACCAAGACTGAATCATGAAGAAATAGAAAGTCTAAGAGACCTATAACTAGTAAGGAGATTGAATCAGTAATTGAAAACCTCCCAGTAAGGAAAAGCCCATGTCCAAATGGCATCACTGATAAATTCTATCAAACATTTAAAGAAGAATTAATACCAATCCTTTTTAAAAACTTCCCAAAAGTGGAAGAGGAGAGAATATTTCCATTTTATGAGGAAACTCATTTTATGAGGTCAGATACCAAAATCCTAATACCAAAGCCGGACAAAACCACCACAGGAAATAAAAACTACCAGCCAATATCCATTATGAATACAGATGCAAAAATTCTCAAAAACAAAAACAAACAAAAAAACTAGCAAACCAAATTTAAAGCACATTAAAATAATCATACATTACAACCAAGTGGGATTTATCCCTGGGATGCAAGGATGGTTTAATATGCAAAAATAATTAACAGGATACAACACATTTACAGAATAAAGGATAAAAATCACATACTCATCTCAATAAATGCAGAAAGTGTTTGACAAAATCCAACACCCTAGTGTTATAAACTTCAACAAAGTAGGAACAGAATAAAATTTCCTCAATGTAATAAAGGCCATATATGAAGAGCCCACAGGAAACATACTCAAAAGTGAAAAACTGAAAGTTTTTCCTCTAAGATTAGGAAACAAGGCAAGTATACCCATTCTAACTACATCAGTTCAACAAATTACTAGAATTCTTAGCCAGAGCAATTAGTCAAGAAAAAGAAACAAAAGGCATTCAAACCAGAAAGGAAGAAATAAATTCTTGTTTGCAGACAACATTCTCTTATGTATAGAAAACCACAAAATGTTTGTGGGGAAAAAAACGATTAGAACTAACAAAGTTGCAAAACACAAACACAAAATACAAAAATCCTATGTATTTTTATATACTAACAATGAACTATCTATAAAGGAAATTAGAAAATAATTCCATTTACAATAGCACCAAAAAGAATAAAATACTTAGGAATAAACATAACTGAAGAGGTGAAAAATTTGTGCATCAAAAATTACAAAACATTGATAAAAGACATTAAATAGGACACAAACAAGTGGTAAGCCTTCCCATGTTCTTGAATTAGAAGACTTAATAATATTAAAATTCCCATACCAGCCAAAGGAATTTACAAATCCAATGCCGTCTATATCAAAATTCCAATGCCTTTTTTTACAGAAATAAACAATTGTAAAATTCATGCAGAATTTTATCACAAAAGACCCAGAATAGCTAAAGTGGTCTTGAACAAGAACAAAGCTGGAGGCATCACACTCCCTATCTAAAAATATACTTCAAATTTACAGCAACTAAAACAGCATGGTACTGGCATAAAGACATATAAACTAGTGAAACAGAATAGAGATCTCAGAAGTACATCTCTATGCACAAAGTCAACTTATCTTAGACATGGGTGCCAAGAATATGCAATGGGGAAAGTATAGTCTCTTCTACAAAGGTTGATGGGAAAACTGGATATCCACATATGAAAGAATCAAATTGAACTCTTACCTCATATAATACACAGAAAACACTCAAAATGGATTAAAGACCTAATACGGTAAAACTCTTAGAAGGAAACATAGGGGGCAAAATTTATGACATTAGTCTTCACAATGATTTCATGGCTATGACACCAAAAGCTCAGGCAAAAACAGACAATTTTAATCAAATTAAAAAGCTTCTGCACTGCAAAGGAAACAATCAACAGAGTAAAAACACAACTACAGAACAGGAGAAAATATTTGCAAACAATACATCTAAACGTTTATTTATTTTTGAGAGACAGAGAAAGACAAAGCACACGTGAGGAGGGGCAGAGAGCAAGGGGGACAGAATCTGAAGCAGGCTCCAGGCTCTGAGCTGTCAGCGCAGATGTGGGCCTTAAACTCACAAACCATGAGATCATGACCTGAGCTGAAGTTGGAAGTTTAACTGACTGAGCCACCCAGGCACCCCACAAACAATATGTCTAATAAGAGGTCAATCTCTAACATATGTAAGGAACTCCTTTGACTCAGTAGCAAAAGATAAGATGATAAGATATAAAATAATAAGATAAAATAAAACTGATTGTAAAATGGGCAGAGAACCTAACTAGACATTTTCCCAAAGAACAGGCTTTTTTCAGAAAACATTTTCAAGTCGTTTTTCTTACAATGATAATTTTTAAAGGGTTACTAAAGTTAACTAGACAATAAACTATGCAGAAATCATTTTAGAAAAATAGGAAAAGCCCAAAATGTCAAATATTATAGAAAACCTACAATTCAGTTTCATTTAGAGCAAAGAAAAAATAATTTTTGGTATGTTAAATTTATTTATTATTTATTTATTGCACATTTAAGCTTTATTTATTTATATTAATCTTGTTTAACCCTCCCACCCACACCTCTGGCAACAATTAGTTTTCTTTTTAAAAAAAATTTTTTTTCAACGTTTATTTATTTTTGGGACAGAGAGAGACAGAGCATGAACGGGGGAGGGGCAGAGAGAGAGGGAGACACAGAATCGGAAACAGGCTCCAGGCTCTGAGCCATCAGCCCAGAGCCCGACGCGGGGCTCGAACTCACGGACCGCGAGATCGTGACCTGGCTGAAGTCGGACGCTTAACCGACTGCGCCACCCAGGCGCCCCAACAATTAGTTTTCTATACCTATGAGCTAGGTTTATGTATATTTATATATTCTATGTATAAGAGAGATCATGCAATGATCTGAATTATTTCACTTAGCATAATGTCAAGGTTTATCCATAGTATTGTAAATGGAAAGATTCCATTCTTTTTTATGACCAAATAATATATTATATATATACACTGTATATACCTATCATATTTCCTTTATTCATTTGGTTGTCAAAGGTCACAGGTTTTTTTTTCCCATATTTTGACTATTGTAAATAATGCTACAATGAACTTAGTAAGGCATGTATCTTTTGATATATTTTCATTTCCCTCTGATAAATACCCGGAAGTAGGATTTGAGTCATATGGTAGTTCTATTTTTAATTTTTTGAGGTCTCTCCATATTGTTTTACATAATGGATGCACAATTTACATTCCTACCAACAATTCACAAGGGATCGCTTTCTCTGTAGATCTTTGCCTACACTTTTATTTCTAGAGTTTTTTTTTTTTATCATGATAGCCATTTTAACACGTGTGATATAATAATTCATTGTGGTTTTAATTTGCATCTCCCTAATGATTAGTGATGTACAGCATTTTTTTCATGTATCTGCTAGCCATCTGTAAATCTTCTTTGGAAAACTGTCTATTCAAATCTTCTGCCCATTTTTATTTATTTTTTTCATTTAAAAAAATTTTTTAATGTTTGTTTATTTTTGACAGAGAGAGAGAGACAGAGCGTGAGCGGGGGAGGGGCAGAGAGAGAGGGAGACGCAGAATCCGAAGCAGGCTCCAGGCTCTGAGCTGTCAGCACAGAGCCTGATGCTGGGTTCAAACTCACAGACCAGAGATCATGACCTGAGCCAAAGTTGGATGCTCAACTGACTGAACCACCCAGGTGCCCCTCTTCTGCCCATTTTAAAATCAGGTTGTTTTTGCTATTGAGTTGTATGAGCACATTAAACATTTTTAATATTATCTCCTTATCAAATATATGATTTGCAAATATCTTCTCCCATTCACTAGGTTGCTTTTCATTCTGTTGATGGTTGCTTTGCTTTACAAAACTTTTTCAGTTTGATGTAGTCCCACTTGATTATTTTTCCCTTTGTTGCTTTTGCTTTTGGCATCAGATTAAAAAAATTATCACCAAGATCTATGCCAAGAAGCTTACTGCCTAATTTTTTTTTTCTAGTTTTATGGTTTCAGGTCTTATGTTCAAATCTTTAATCCATTTTGTGTTAATTTACGTGTATGATGTAAGTTTCATTCTCTTGCATGTGGCTGTCCATTTTTCCCAGGACTATTTACTGAAAAGACTATCTTTTCGCCATTGTATATTCTTGACTCTTTTGCATAGATTAATTAACCATATACGCATGGGTTCATTTCTGGGCTCTCTATTCTGTTTCATTTATCTATGTCTCTGTTGTCATACCAATACCACATTTTAATTACCATAGCTTTCTAATATAGTCTAAAATCAGGGAGCATGATGCTTCCAACTTTGTTCTTTCTTATGATTGCTTTGGTTATTTGGGGTCTTCTATAGTTCCATACAAATTTTAGGACTGTTTATTCTATTTTTGTGAAAAATGCCATTGGAATTTGAATAGGAAGTGAACTGAATCTGTGGATTGCTTTGGGTAATTTGAGCATTTTAACATTATTAATTCCTTCAATCCATGAGCATGGGGTATCTTTCCATTTATTTATATCTTTAATTTCTTTCATTAATGTCTTTTCAATATACAGATCTTTCACCTCCTTGCACCTCCTTGGTTAAATTTATTCCCAGATATTTTATTCTCTTTAATGTAATATAAATGGGATTTTCTTTTTTTTTTTTTCAATTTTTGTATTTGAGTATAGTTGAGACACAATGCCACATTAGTTTCAGGTCTGCAACATAATGATTCAGTTTCTTTTTACATTATGCTATGCTCACTACAAGTGTAGCTACCTTCTGTCACCACACGACACTATTACAATATCATTGACTATAGTTCCTATGCTGTGCCTTTCATTCCCATGACGTATTCATTCCATAACTAGAAGCCTGTATATCCCACTCCTCACCACTCACTTTGCACATCCTCCATTCTTCTCTCCTCTGCCAACCATTGGTTTATTTTCTGTATCTATAGGTCCAATTCTGTATCTATAGGTCCAAATTTTTGTTTGTTCATTGATTTGTATTTTTAGATTCCACATATGAGTGAAATCATATGGTATTTGTCTTTTTCAGTCTGACTGCTTCACCTAGCATAACTCCCGTTAAGTCCATCCATATTGTCACAAATGGAATGATTTCATCCTTTTTTATGGCTGTGTAATAAATATATATTTTATGCACACACACACACACACACACACACACACAACATCCTTTTTGCAGTGGAATATTTTTAATTTATCTGATACTTCATTATTAGTATATAGAACCACAACAGATTTTTGTGTTTTGATTTTAATTTACTGATTTTTTAATTAGTTCTAACAATTTTTTAATGGAGTCTTTAGGGTTTTCTATATATGATATCATGTAATCTGCAAATAGTGACAGGTTTACTTCTTCCTTTACAATTTGGGTGACTTTTTTCCCCTTTTTCTTACCTAATTGCTCTGACTAGAATTTCTAATACTATGTTTAATAATATCTTATAATGATCATTATAAGAGTACCAGTGTGACCATCTTTGTCTTGATCTTAGAAAAAAAGCTTTCAGCATTTCACCATTGAGTGCATGCTAGCTTTTGACTTGCCATATGTGACCTTTATTATGTTGAGGTACATTTCTTCTAAACCTGCTTTGTTTAGAGTTTTTATCATAAATGGATACTAAATTTTGTCAAATGCTTTTTCTGCATCTACTTAGATGATAATATTATTTTTATCCTTCATTTTGCTAATGTGGTGTACCACACTGACTGACTTGCTGATATTGAACCATATTTTCATCCCTGGGATAAATCCCACTTGTTCAGGGTGTATGATACTTTTAAGATATTTTTTCTTTTTTTTTCAACGTTTATTTATTTTTGGGACAGAGAGAGACAGAGCATGAACGGGGGAGGGGCAGAGAGAGAGGGAGACACAGAATCGGAAACAGGCTCCAGGCTCTGAGCCATCAGCCCAGAGCCTGATGCGGGGCTCGAACTCACGGACCGCGAGATCGTGACCTGGCTGAAGTCGGACGCTTAACCGACTGCGCCACCCAGGCGCCCCTAAGATATTTTTTCAATATTTTATTGATGAGTTTTTATATTTATCTCCATCAGGGATACTGGCCTATATTTTTATTTTTTATGGTGTCCTTATTTGGTTTTGGTATCAGGGTAATGCTGGACTCATAAAGTGAGTTTGGAATTGTTCTCTCTTCTTCTATTTTATTGAAGTGTTTGAGAATAATTGTTATTAATTCTTCTTTGAATGTTTGGTAGCATTCACCAGTGAATCTGTCTGGCCCTGGACTTTTGTTTATTGGGAGGTTTTTGATTACTAATTCAATCTTCTTAGTAGTAATTGGTCTATTCATATTTTCTCTTTAATCTTGATTGAGTCTTGGTAGGTTGTGTGTTTCTATGAATTTGTTTCTAGAAATTTATCAATTTCTTCTAAGTTGCCCAATCTGTCAGCCTATAACTGTTCATAGTAGTTATGATCCTTTGTATTTCTTTGGTAACAGTTGTAACATCTCCCCTTTCATCTCCGATTTTATTTACTTGAATCCTTTTTTTCTTGTTGAATCTATCTAGAGGTTTGTCAGTTTTATTTATAAACCACTAGCTCTTAGTTTGTCTTCCCTGTTGTCTTTTTTAGTCTCTGTTTCACTTATTTCTGTTCTAATGCTTATTATTTCCTTCCTTATACTAACTGTAGGTTTTGTTTATTCTTCCTTTTCTGTTTCTTGAGGTGTAAAGTTAGGTTATTAATTTGGACTTTTCATTCTTGATGTAGGCATTTATCACTACAAACTTCCCTCTTAGAACTATTTTTTGTGCATCCCATAAATTTTGGCGTGTTACATTTCCATTTCCACTTGACTTTTTTTTAGTTTTCTCATGATTTCATCTTTGACCCAATGGTTGTTCAGTGGCATGTTGTTTAATCTCCACATATTTGTGAATTTTCCAGTTTTCTTTATGTAATTCCTTTGTAGTTTCATATCATTGCTATCAGAAAAGATGCTTGATAAAATTTCAGTACTCTTAATTTCAATACTCAAATCTTATTAAGATTTGTTTTATAGCCTAACATATTCTCTATCTTGGAAAATGTTCTATGTACACTTGAGAAGAATGTGTATTCTGTTGTTTTGGATGGAATATTCTATAAATACCTGTTTTGTCCATCTGTTCTAATATTGTGTTCACTTCTTGTTCAAAATAAACTTTTTACCATATCAAAAGAAACTCAGTGATAGGTTTGGAATCTGTACTTGAACTACTCATGCAATGAGGACAATATTCTACTAACATAATTGATTTGCTTCTGCATTTGTTTGCTATTTGTCTAATATTATCAGTTATAAACAGAGAAGTTTAACTAGTATTTGGAATGATCATTATCGTGTTACAGTGTCAGGCAAAACATTTAAGTTCTCTTCACACCACTAGTTTTCTTTGTTTACCTGGCTTTAGGTACATACATATGGCCAGCAGCTACATGAAAAGGTGCTCAATATCACTAATCATCAGAGAAATTGAATATCAAAGCCACAATGAAATATCACCTCACACTTGTTAGGATGGCTATTATCAAAAAGAGAAAGAGATAAGTGTTAAAGAAAATTTGGAGAAATTGGAACTCTTGTACACTGTTGGTATAAATGTAATCGGCACACCCATTATGGAAAGCAGATGGAAGTTTCTCAAAAAATTAAAAGCAGAACTACCATATGATCCAGCAATCTCACTTATGGATATTTATTTAAAAGAATTAAAATCAAGATCTCAAAGATATATTAGAACTCCAATGTTCATTACAACCCTCCCCACAAGAGCTACAATATAGCCTAAATATATATCCATAACTGAATGTATATGGATGTTTTACACACACATACACCTACAATGGAACAGAATTCAGTATTTGCCATGGGCCAAGGGAGAGGGAAAATAGGAATTGCTAATCAATGAGTGTAAAGTTTCAGTTATGCAACATGAGTAAGTTAAGTAATCTGCTGTACAAGATAGTGTGATTAGTAAACAATATTGTATTATAGTCTTAAAAATTTGTTAATAGGGTAGATCTGATACTAAGTGTTCTTACCACACACACACACACACACACACACAAGCTTTAAAGAAAAACCAAGATCTAATCATAAGACTAAGGAATGCTTCCTCTACCTCCACACCTTATCATCACATCAATTGGACTCCTGTTTAATAACAGAAGATTACAATTGAAATAACTACAAACCCTAGACTCCATTTAAGAAATAGCATCTAGAGAAACTTAAAGATAACAGAGGAGACAAATACAAGACACGAGGGCTTTTTAGCTTCTGACATCAATAGCTACAGCAAACAGTAAACACACACTTACTTCTAGTTAAATAAACATAAAACACACACTAAAGGCCTACTTATCTCAGTTCCTTTTACCCGACACATCACAACCAACTAACAACAAAAAAATTATAAGGCATAATAAAAGGCAAAGACAGTCTTGAGAGACAAAGTAAATACCAGAACCAGACTCAGATATGGCAGAGATTTTGGAATTATCAGATGGGGAATTTAAAATAACTATGATTAACATACTAAGGGCTCCAATGGAAAAAGTGGTCAACATGCCAGAACAGATGGGTGATATAAGGAGAGAGATGGAAGCTCTAAGAAAGAATCAAAAGGAAATTCTAGAAATCAAAACCATTATACCAGACAGAAGTTTAATTTTCTATCAAAGTTAAATCAAAATTAACTGAACTGTGATTATATGAGAGTATGTCTTTTTCTTAGAAAATACTTGTTAAATATCTAGGAGCAGAGGAACTAGTGTCTGCAACTTAACCTCAAATAGTACAGAAAATAATTACAATGCCATGTAAATTTATGTATATGTGTTTATGAGGGAAGAAATAAATATATTAAAATATTAACATTTGGTAATTTTAGGTGAAGGATATATGAGTTCATACTATTCTTGCTATTTTTCTGAATGTTTAAATTTCAAAATAAAAAAGATGTTTGTATACAAAACTATAATGTAACTTCCAAATAAGTGTCATAGTAGATACAGAGAACTGAGGAGAGGAGGGTAGGCATAATATAGGATATGGAACATATGGGAGGCTGTGACCCTGATATTCAACATAGTATTGGAAGTCCTGGCTTCAGCAATCAGACAACATAAAAGAATAAAAAGCATCCAAATTGGCCAGAAGGAAGTGAAAATTTCACTCTTTGTAGACAACATGATGCTCTATATGGAAAACCGCTATAGACAATAATGAAGCAGCAGAAAGAGAAATCAAGGAATTAATCCCAGTTACATTTGCACCAAAAAACATAAAGTACCTAGGAATAAACCTAACCAAAAAGGCAAAAAATCTATTCACTGAAAACTAAAGAAAGCTTATGAAAGAAGTTGAAGAAGACACAAAAAGTTATAAATACATTCCATGCTCCTGGATAGGAAGAACAAATATTGTTAAAATGTTGATACTACCCAAAGCAGTCTACATATTCAATGCAATCCTTATCAAAATAACACCAGCATTCTTCACAGAGGTAGAAAAAATAATCCTAAAATCTGTATGGAACCAGAAAAGACCCTGAATAGTCAAAGCAATCCTGAAATAGAAAACCAAAGCTGGAGACATCACAATCCTGGACTTCAAGTTGTATTACAAAGCTGTAATCATCAAGACAGTATAGTACTGGCACAAAAACAGACACATGGATCAATGGAACAGAATAGAAAACCCAGAAATGGATGCACAAACATATGGCCAACTAATCTTTGACAAAACAGGAAAAAATATCTAGTGGGGAATAAAGACAGTCTCCTCAGCAAATGGTGCTGGGAAAACTGGACAGTGACATGCAGAAAAATGGACCTGGACCACTTTCTTACACCATACACAAAAATAATTCAAAATGGATGAAAGACCTCAATGTAAGACAGGAAGCCATCAAAATCCTAGAGGATAAAGCAGGCAAAAACCTCTTTGACCTCGACCGCAGCAACTTCTTATTCAACACGTCTCCAGAGGCAAGGAAAACAAAAGCAAAAATGAACTATTGGTACCTCATCAAAATAAAAAGCTTCTGCACAGTGAAGGAAACAATCAGCAAAATTAAAAGGCAACTGATGGAATGGGAGAACATATTTGTAAATGACATATCAGATAAAAGGTTAGTATCCAAAACCTATAAAGAACTTATCAAACTCAACACCCAAAAAACAAATAATCCAGTGAGGAAATAGGCAAAAGACATGAACAGGCACTTTTCTAAAGAAGACATCCAGATGGCCAACCAACACATTAAAAAATGCTCAACTTCACTCATCATCAGGGAAACACAAATTAAAATCACAATGATATACCACCTTACACCAGTCAGAACAGCTAAAATTAACAACTAAGAAAACAATAGATGTTGACGAGGATGTGGAGAAAGAGGATCTCTTTTGCACTGCTGGTGGGAACGCAAACTGGTGCAGCCACTCTAAAAAAGAGCTTTCCTCAAAATGTTAAAATTAGAACTACCCTACACCCAGCAATTACACTACTACGTATTTCTCCAAGGGATATAGGTGTGCTGTTACGAAAGGGCACATGCACCCCAAGGTTTATAGAAGCACTATCAACAATAGCCAAAGTATGGAAAGAGCCCAAATGTCCATCAATGGATGAATGTATAAAGAAGACGTGGTGTATATATATATATATATATATATATATATATATATATACAATGGAGTATTGCTCAGCAATCAAAAAGAATGAAATCTTGCCATTTGCAACTATGTGGATGGAACTAGAGGGCTTTATGCTAAGTGAAATAAGTCAGTCAGAGAAAGACAAATACCAGATGTCTTCACTCATGTGGAATTTAAGATATAAAACAGATGAACATAGGGAAGGGAAGCAAAAATAATATAAAAACAGGGAAGAGGTCAAAACATAAGAGTCTCTTAATACATAGAACAAACTGAGGGTTCCTGGAGGGGTTGTGGGAGAGGAATGGGCTAAATGGGTAAGGGGCATTAAGGAATCTACTTCTGAAATCACTGTTGCACTATATGCTAACTTGGTTGTAAATAAAAAATAAATAAATAAATAAATAAATAAATAAATAAATAAATAAGGGAGGCTGTGAAGTTTGGAAATTTTTCAGGAAGGTAAAGAGAAACAGAAGACTTAAATGTGAGGAAACGGCCTTCACAAAAGCAACAGACAGGAATGTGCACAGTATGTTCAAAAGATGATGAGTACAGCAGTGTGACTAGGAAATAAATATGGAAAATGCAAGAAATTACTTGATATGTATGAAAAATAATAATTAAAAAATCGCTACACGGAGGAATAAATTACCAGCACTAGAAGAATCAGTGCCTAGAGATACCCATATTCCCTGTATATGTATATTTATTGGTTTCTTTTCAAGCAGATGCTCAGATGCTTCCTATATTCAAATCTTTTACTGTTTTCTGCACTATGACCTGCACTCATGAGGCTGAAATTCAGACTTTGTCTGGGAAAGTTAAAGTGATGCCTTCTAGACAACTTTTACTGATTCTTGATTGCCATGATAAACAATTTGATCTTCTATGGATATTAAGATGTCACAGACAAAACTGTGACCAAAGTGACAAACTAGGAAGTTTAAATGCAGTTGGATCTGGTGTGAATCTTGACATAGATACTCACCAGGTCTGTGACTTCAGGCAATTTGCAATCTTCCTAGCTTCAATTTTTCCTCCTAAAATGATTAAAATAATATAGAGTCCTTTCAATATGTTTAAGAATGGACTAGGTAAGGAGCCCTGGTACATGGAAGGAACTCAGTATGACTGTTAGATACAGTATGATCGATAGAGCATCCAACAAATATTTCTCTAAAGCATAAATAGGCAAATTATAATTGTTAGATCTGACCAACATTGCTATGGCCACAGAAATTTTTATGGAAGAAAGGAGACACTAAAAAAATCTTCATACCTGATTTGTTCGATCATTTGCAAGAAAGCAGTGGAATTTTTAATGAGAAATTCATTCTGAAGTGACATCCCCAAATCATCTGCTGATCTTTAGCCTACCTAAGTGATCTTCAGAGTCTACATAAATCAGGAAGAAAAACCCATTGTGACTAATTACTGATGTGACAATATATCTCAGACTATGATCGTATAGTTTAGGTAAGGAGACTTAAATTTATCCTCCTCATGGAAGACATTATCAGCCATTATTCCCACACTGCACATTCTCTTCACAAATATTCCAAGCACTAGGATTCCAAAGGAAAGAAGTGATAAAGTATTTCTTCAGGCAAGATGCCTCAAAATTAGAATGAGATGGAAAAGATGCAGGTGTGAGCTACGGTACAATTCTGATACGCTTCTGTCCCAGAAACTTTGTTTATTTTCTTTCCTGTAGAGATATTCTACAGCTGAATTATCATAAGACAGAAAAGAAGGTTGAAAAGCATCCAAATAGAAATTGCTTACAAATGCTTGAAATGCTGCATGAAATCCCTATTTAATCTTCCAAACAGATTTTAAGAATCACTGTCTTAGCCATTTTCCACAGCTGCTCAAAAAGCCCCATAGCTTACAGTGCTCTGCCAGGCAGAAGTGAATTAGTTGTCACCTCCTAAGAGGAGAGGGTTCGGGTAATGTAGGTCAGAAAACAACTCATGTATAAACTACTTAGTGCTTATATGCCAGATTCTTTGGATGTTCTTGTGTTAGACTTGGTAGCTTTGTGTTTGTTTGATTAGTGAAGGTCTATTTGGAAGGGGAAAAAGGTGTTCAATTAGTGAACACCTTCACATGAATAGCCTTATGGCACATTGTGCATCATTTTGCACAAGATGAGGATCCCCATATCAAACAGAGACTTTGGATACTGGAATGTCTCTGAAGGTAGGGGGATAAATGAGTAATCAACTGTCTCTACTATCATGTTATTAAAGAAGAAAGTACTCTTGTAAGGATTGCATTATTATTGCAACGGTCCCCACTCTCACCAAAACTCCTGTCTAGAAACCATAAAGTTTAAACTATTTTTCTTTAACTTCTTTCAATTCATTCTCCCACTTAATAATTTTTTTTTATTTTGTTGTACATTCTCCTTATATCTATCAAAGTTCTTTTCCTCAGTGGGGGCGGTACTTACTAAAAAAATCTCCCCCTTCTTTTTAGCTAAAGGACAGCTTGTTTTTAACCATGAAGCACTCAACCATTAAACAGATTTCTTAAAATAATTTATTGATGCTCCAATCTATGCAAGGTGTTCTTGAGAGATAAAGAGAGGAATAAGACAGTGGAACTGCCTGAAGGAGACAATGCAGTAGAAGGCACAATGTGATAAGTGCTATTCAGCAGTATGAACATAATACTATGGGATCACAATACATACATGTGTTGAAATAACTGTATGATGTCAGAATAGGTTCTTTTTTTTTCCTTCCTAAATTTCTTGGCCATAATATTAAAGACTCCTCAAATATCAGCTGTGAAAAGAAAATACTATTATAGCTTTTCCAAAATGTGAAAAGATGAAAACACTTCAGTATCATGCCATTACTGACATATGTGAATTAATTCCAAACAAGGAAGAAAGAGAGGGAGGAGAGGAAGAGGGAAGGGAGGGAGGGATGAAGAACTCTTTTAACCAACATATACTCAAGAATCTGCTAAGGATCACAGCTGGCTCATATTCTGTAATGATTGGAGTAGCCCTTTAATTCAGTGCTGACACTTGTATGGCATCAAACGATATCTTCTGCAGACACTTTTATTTTTCATATTCTCCCTGTACTCATCTGATGGCCAGAATTATTAAAATGCTCTTTCTAATGAACAGAGTTCCCCAAAATTTGAACATGTCAACCCCTCAGAACAATGGCAATAGCCTCGTGCAAACTCAGCACGCTGGAGACAAGGATAAGAGATTTTTCAACCACTTCCTCTTTTTCATTTTATCTACACTATCTTTTTACAAATTGAAGACTAGAGTATAAATTTGTGATTCACATTCCACTTTCAAAACTGAAAGGCTCATATTATAGTGGGTGAAAATATTTCCCTCAGGACTTCTAGCCACAGAGCCATGGCACATTCCCAGATAATGAGGTCTCAAGATAAGTATAGTAGCAGACAAAATAAATGCATCTTACATAGCATGTCTAGAAGGAGTAACTGAGCCCTCAAGTTGTCCTAAAGTCTTCAGTAAAGTCCTTGAAAGTTAACTAAGACACTTTCTTACTTCTCATAAAATGTTAAAATGAGTCACAATACCTTTAATGGAAGCCAGGTTCATAAGTTCTGGTATAGAGTTATAGACACAGAATAAATACTTACCTAGAAGTTCAGTCATTGTATCAGGAAAGTTTACAAGCCTTATATTTTTGTCAGTGGCCTGGAACATAGTAAATATTTACCCAAAGGAATAGCATGCCTTCTATAGAAAAAGAAGACTATAGAGAAGGACAAATCAGTTGCATTATCTTGCCAAATATATGACTCTGATTTATAAACTGTTGAATTCCAGCAAAGATTTAGGACTGCTCACAAAGATATATTAAATTTAGCAAGGAATTAAAAATTAAAAAAAACAAAAAAAACACTAGTCCATTTCTGGCCAAGATATGGGTAAATGGGACATCTCATACATTTTCAAAGGGAATATAAAATATTCAACATTTCTGGAGGGCAATTTGTACCAACATCCAAAATGTGCATACCATTTCATCTTGAGATTCCATTTCTCATTATTTATCTTAAGGAAACAAGAGTGCAAGTGTATAAATGTACTGTATAAAGATGTCTATTGAATATTGTATAATACAGAACACTTAAAATAATCAAAACATCCAATGATAAAAGATTGAGTTAAAAAAAATGATACATACGTATAATGGACTACTATTTACTTTTTTAAAGATAGACTTTTATATTGACATGGAAAGAGGTCCACAAAATTTTGTTGAATTAAAACAGCAGGCTGTGGATTAGAATGTATATTGTAACTACATTTATGTAAAATACATATAGTGTATACTAGCACAAGCATCTTGAAAGGTATAATGAGGGGCGCCTGGGTGGCTCAGTCAGTTGAGTGTCCGACTTCGGCTCAGGTCATGATCTCGCGGTGTGTGAGTTCGAGCCCCGAGTTGGGCTCTGTGCTGGCAGCTCAGAGCCTGGAGCCTGCTTCCGATTCTGTGTCTCCCTCTCTCTCTGCCCCTCCCCTGCTCATGCTCTGTCTCTCTCTGTCTCAAAAATACATAAAAACATTTTTAAAAAATTAAAAAAAAAAGAAAGGTATAATGAAATTTTTAAGATCAATTACTTTTGACGAGTGAAATGAGGAATTGTTTATCATATATTACTTTAATATAAAGATGTCTTCCATTTTCAGAAAAAAAAAATACAACAGGACAACTCATTTTAAATTATCTTAAAGGAATATTTCATTACATTGGAAAATGCTCACCATCAATTTTTTTAAGTTTATTTTTGAGAGAGAAAGAAAGAGAAAGAGAGCACAAGCAGGAAGGAGGGGCAGAGAGAGAGAGGGAGACATAGAATCCAAAGCAGGCTCTGGGCTCTGAGCTGTCAGCACAGAGCCCAAGATGGGGCTCCAACTCATGAACCGTGAGATCATGACCAGAGCCGAAGTCAGTCACTCAACCGACTGAGCCACCCAGGTATCCCACACCATCAATTTTTAAATGAAAAGAAATAGTTTCCTAACCAATACAAACAATATAATTGTGATTTTCTAAGTTTATTCATATGTAGAAATTAAGTCTGAAAAGTTTGTACTAAACATTAATATAGCACCATTTTCATGGGAAGGGTTGATCAAAGTTGCACATTGAGAGACCAACTGAGAATCACACCTGTCTCATGAAGCCCTAGCAGTGAGGGCAAGGGTCCCTTCTTATCTGTATACCAGGTTACAGCAGCAGAAGGGATATTTCCACTGCTGCCAGAGGAGCTCAGACAGCAGAGGAGAGAGTCCCAAGCCGAATTAGCAGTAGCTAGAAAGGGAGAAAAACCTGGGAGACAACATCCGCACTATCCATGGTAGTGAGGCAAGTCCAAAGTCAAACAGACAAGAAAAGACATATATTGAGAACGTGCTATATATCAGGCAATCTCTTAAGAGCTTTATATATGAATCATCTGTTTTATCCTCAAAACAATTTTAGGAATAAAATACTATTAGCTCCATTTCGAGATGAAGATACCAATGTTCAAGAAACTGAAGCTAATAGGTAACTAGTAAGTGGCAAGGCTCAGGTCAGAACACAGAGCTACCTGTCTGCTTCCCAAGATCATATTCTTTAACCATTTAATACACCATAGTAAATCATGTGGGCACTGCCTTTGTACCTTTTTTTTTCCTTGTTTTTAAGGTCTTAGTTAAATCAGTGCAGTCTGTTACTTTGTCGTGGCTCAAACCAATTTCACCTGGTTGCCATATGGATACTCATGCAGGGTGCCGTGCAAAAGTATAATGCACTACATAAAACTCGAGGCATCTCCCTAAAGTGTGCAGTACAGTTTTCAACTGAGAAATCAGAAAGAGAAAATGACCGTCCCCAAGATTGCTATTCCGAAAGAGATAATTGCCGTTCATCTCACTCTGCTCACAAAGTGCTTTGCTATGGTGACACTTACGCCCTTGGAGGTCAGCCCACACTTCGCTGACAGCTACCAGTTCAGCTGTGTCAATTCCACCTGAATCTACTTGCTTGCAGGGTTTTCCGAGCACACAGCTTACCAAGCCATTATTATTTTGTACCTGTGCCCAGAGAGCTATACAAAGGGTGCATTTTAATGAGCCTGGAATAGGTAAATAAATAAATAGCTCATAGGTAGTATGTAATTTACTAGCAAAAAAACAACCATGACTCGCTGCCCTCACAGTCCATAGCCTGATGCTGCTGGTGATTACTTGCGGAATTCTATGGAGCAGAAAAGCTGAATTTCATTTTTTAGCTTATTCCTTAAAATTGTTAGTTGATGGATCTTTCCTCAGCTTGCCTCAAATGTCCTTGCTCATCTCCACTCTAAGGTAAACATATTTCACTGAAAAACTGCATCTGTGCATGGTTAACAATGCATTCAACATCCTCTCCATGCCTACCCATTCTATATAGGGAGTGCAATCAAGTGTTTAGAAATACCAAAGCATCTTTTCCTTTCTTTACTGCTCAAAAATGAAGGAATTTTAAAATCTACTTATCATTCCCTAGGTCAATCTATTATGTGACTTTCAGTTGGGTCAATGATGCTCTAATTTTATGTTTCTGGCAAAGTTGGTTGAGACATTCCAGAAGAAAAGGGATATTAAAACATAGTTGCTACTTGATAGCAAGATAAAAGTGCTTAAAAACACTCTGAGCATTGGGGCATCTGACTCTTGGTTCTGGCTCAGGTCATGATTTTAGGGTTCATGAGATGTAGTCCCACATCAGGTTCTGCGCTGGCAATGCGGAGCCTGCTTGGGTTTCTCTCTCTCTCTCTCTCTCTCTGACTTTTCCCTGATTGCACTCTCTCTCTCAAAATAAATAAATAAACTTAAAAAAGAAACAAACCACTCTGAGCATTTTGCAGTCTGGGTTCCATGAACCCTCTATGAACTCCCTAAATTGTTTGTAGAATTTTGTGTTAGTATGCATTTCCTACCACTTATTAAGTTTTCAAAGTACAGTAAAACCTTGGTCTACGAGCATAGTTTGTTCTGGAAACATGCTTGTAATCCAAAGCACTTGGATATCAAAGCAAATTTCAAGAACCATTGGCTCACTTGTTATCATGTGATGTTCAGTATTCAGATGTCACGTACTACTCGTATTGCAAGACGTTGCTCATTTACCAAGTTAAAATTTATTAGAAATGTTTGCTTGTCTTGTGGAACACTCACAGAACAAGTTACTTGCAATCCAAGGTTTTACTGTATATGCTAACCAAAACAGGTTAAGTACTACTGAATCATTCAGAAAGTCCTGGTAGGGAGGGGGAAGATTGTAAAATTAGTGCTTTTTACACAAACGTTTATCTCAGGAAAACTCATTTACACTTATTTCATTATTCTTAATTCATCATTCACATCAAGCCACCCTCTATCCCATTATATACTCTGCCTATTTCTGCTTCTAACTTCTTTCATTGACCCATCTCCCTGTTGGATATATTTGCTTCCTTGAAAGCAAACTCTAAAGTATTTCCCCAGTAAAGTTTTAAATGACTGACTTTAACCTAGGTCAATTTTATCCTATTTCTAAATTCTTATTGTACTTAGAGTCTGAGGAAAATGGAGACTGCGTGTGTACACGCTTATGTGTGCATACATGCACATGCATGCACACATGTCTACCATAGACATTTTGTATATGGAAATATCTGTAGACATATTATGGCATACATCACATGTCTTAACCTATATCTTCATTACTGTCAGCGATCCAATAGCTCATCAAAATCAGGGATAAGTCATACTTTTAGTGTAGCTCTCACTATAACTAAAACTATGCTTGCTTGCTTAATGGTTATGATGAGCTCTCAGTAACACATAACCCATGGAAATGCCTACCATTTTAGCATTCCTCTCTGTAACTGAATTACTTTTAAGGAAATTTTTCTTCCCTAAAGTTAGAAACTCTGGTAAAACATTAGGGGAAATATAAGTTAGAGATGAATATTTTGAAATGTGAAATGTTCTACTAAATTATAAGCTCCATATCTAATCCATACAATTTATCAGCAAATCCTATTGCTATTTTTTCCATCATTGGATCTATTTTCCCCAGTCCATTGCTTTTGCCCTAGTCTTCCTGTGATTTCTGCAACAGCCTCCTGACTAGCCTCTGCATTTCTGCCTCTGCTCCCTTGAGAGTCTATTTCACAAAGCAATAAAAAGTGAGTCTTTTAAAATGTGAGTCAGATCATGACTCTTCTTCAAATTTTCCCATGACCTCCCAAATTAGAATAAAAAAATAGAGTCATGGGGTGCCTGGTTTCGAGCCCCACATCAGGCTCTGTGCTGACAGCTCAGAGCCTGGAGCTTGCTTCAAATTCTGTGTTTCTCTCTCTCTCTCTGTCTCTTCCCCGCTCATGCTCTGTCTCTGTCTCTCAAAAATAAATGATAAAAAAAAAGTTTAAAAAAATAGAGTCCTTAAAATGGTCCCTAAGATCTTTGTTATTCAGCTACTCAAACCTCACTTTAGTCAAAACTGCTATAATTTCTTTTTTTTTTTGATTTGGCTTTTTTAAATATGAAATTTATTGGAAAATTGGTTTCCATACAACACCCAGTGCTCATGCCAACAGGTCCCCTCCTCGATGCCCATCACCCACTTTCCCCTCCCTCCCACCCCCCATCAATCCTCAGTTTATTCTCAGTTTTTAAGAGTCTCTTATGGCTTGCCTCCTTCCCTCTCTGAAACTTTTTTTCCCCTCCCCTCCCCCATGGTCTTCTGTTTATAGCAGCATTTTCAACAATAGCCAAATTATGGAAAGAGCCTAAATGTCCATCAACTGATGAATAAAGTTGTGGTTTATATATACAATGGAATAATACTTGGCAATGAGAAAGAATGAAATCTGCCTTTTGTAGCAACATGAATGGAACTGGAGAGTGTGATGCTAAGTGAAATAAGTCATACAGAGAAAGACAGGTATCATATGTTTTCACTCTTATGTGGATCCTGAGAAACTTAACAGAAAACTGCTATAATTTCAACTTTTCTCCTGGTCTACTCCATTCGAGTCAATGATTCCAATTCCTACACCAGATTCCTAGCTAGTCCCTCAACCCACCAAACATACTCCTGTCTAAAGGAATTTGTAACTGCTATTGTTTCTATATGGCACATTTCCCTCAGATCTCATCTCACTACCTCCTGATCTAGAGCCTTGCCCTGATCACCCTCCAAAATTAACACACACACTTATGCACAAAGTACATCCCTATCCCTTCTTCCCAGATCTATTTTTCCTCATAACACTTATCTCCACTTAACATATTATATATATTACTTTATTATCTTTGTTTCTCCAACTAAGGGACAAATATTTTTGCCTATTGTGTTCATTGTTGTAACCTCAGAGGCCAGAACACTGTCCAACATATACAAAGTGCTCAATACATTTGTGTTGGATGATGGGTCCATAGTAGCCAGATTTATTTTGAACAAGAGCAATCATTTGAAAATAGTTTAAAGGACAATATTATTAAAATTTATATGCAGAAGAAATATTAAGAGGTAAAACACCAAAAATGTACACAATATGGTCAGTGATTTATCATTTTCTAAATTTCTTTAATGGGTAAATAGAGAAAAATAAAAATGAGAAAACAAAGAAGAGGAGTTGAAACTTAAACAGTGAGACAAACCTTCTGGAAATTTTGAGACTAAAAATCTACTCTGAAGACTACTGGCCAGAGGTAACGGCAAGGGGTACTGTCTGTTTTGTCTAACATATCAAAAGACATCATCCCCTCTGACAATTATTTTTTTGCTTACCATGCGCCATTATCATCCCTCTGGAAGACAGCCTCGGTGCTCCCCTGAGTCCTCTTAGAGCCCTATATACTCATGCATGCTATGGCCACCAGTGTTCTTTCACTCCCAGCATCCAGGAGCCATACTTCTTTGTTGGAGGATGGCCCTCAGGAGGTCAGAACACTTTGCCTGTTCACACAAAGAACCAGAACTTCCTGGGAATTGATTTCGCAGCAGAGGCAACAGCCTTTGCTAATGTCAGAGTTGCAGAAGTACAAATACTCCAATTCCTCTGACTCTTGGTCATGCATGACAGCCTTCACGTGTATCCACAAGGTCTCTTGATCTTCCCTGCATGAGTGAATCAAAGTTCTTCACTCCTGCTCCACCTCTTTCGCTACCTGGCCTCACTTTCCTACTGCCTGGCCAGTCTTCCTGGGGATACTTCCTCATAAATCGCTTTCACACAAATCCTTATTTCAGGATTTTTTCCTGGAAAACTCAACCTATGACAGTTGGTACCAGAAATGATCCCAGAGATTGTCGCTCAGGGTAGTTGCTAGAGTTGGGGGACTCGCTGGCTAGAAGGCAATAGGAATTCCATTGTTTATGGTAAATAAAGTGACAAAATCTTGGGACCATTATTAAAACTTCCCTGTGCAGTAAATTGGATGGAATAGAAGAGGAAGGGGGTGTACTGATTACACATTATCTCTAGCATTTGAGACATATGGTAGTGAGGCTTATTACCATGAAAACTGGGAGTGCATAGTTATTATTAAGTGCCATTAATAGGAAAAGAAAATTACAAATTCACATTAGCCAACTACCAATTCAGAGCATATGAAAGCCACATGTTCTCCATGGCAGCATGTAAGAGACCATCACATCTGGAACTGCAGGGAAGACTGTATTGAAGCCAGGACCAGGACTTGAGAGTGAGAGTGGCAAAGCTTCAAAGAAGGCTAATTTGTACTGAGGCAAGTTCTTATGCCAGAAGTAGGACTGTGGTAGAGAAGGGATGGGATCCTGAAACTCGGAACAGAGATACTTGGGATACACACACACAAAATCACTAAACTCTCAATACCCGTAAACTCCTGGGTCTGAAAAAGTGCCTCAATTCGTCTAGCTAGAGAACTACGGCTTCCTCTTGTTGAAGACTGTGCAGAACCGTCCACAGAGACCAATGCTTTGCAAAATTATACTTGTCCCTCAAGATGAGCCAATTCCTCTCTTTCTATCTACTATATCAGCATGATCTTATTGGCAAAGTACTGCCTCTGCTAAGGAAAGGAAGGAATTATTCATTCAAGGAGATAGAGAATCTGGCTAATAGAAGCTGGAAAGAACTGAAAGAATGTGCCTGGAAATGGATATCGAACGCACTGGACGGGAAAAGGTAGACATTAAGGCTGGATAGGGGAGAATTTATTGCTATGGGGCATGCTCTTATAACTTAACACCCCAGTGGGAGCACTTGCAGCCAATCCTAATATATTTTGCTTAGTTTGTTCCTAAAAGCTTTGAAAAAACATTGACTCCTATTAATCGAGGTAGAAACACCAGAGCTTCCTTGGTAGAGTCTGAAAAAGAGATCAGCAGGCTCAAAGAAGTGGGCAAGCTAATCATGTAAAACCTAAGAACCTGTCAGGAGACCATGTTCCCTGAGAAATGCCAGAAGACACACCCCCCCACTAAGTGTGAAAGAAAGCCCTAGTGAGGAGAACACTGGCATTGTCAAGAGGCTTATTGGTGCTTGTTCTTAGTAGGTTAAAGTTGAAGGTAGGGATGCTGTTATGGGACTAACTTCCTTGTATCAGTGAGCAGTGTAGGATTTGGAAGAGCAGAGACCAGATGGTAGCACTGAATCACCAGCAGCAAGGGAACAGTTACCATAACAGGCAACAACCCTGCAAGTATCTACGGTGACATCTAATAAACCATGATGCTTCTAGGACAAAGACGGACAACAAGTGCATTACCTGATAATATATAATTTGATATTTTGCATTAATATAAAATTAAATATTTAATATAATATTTTTTACTTATTTATTTTTGAGAGAGACAATGACAGAGACAGAGCACAAGCAGGGGAAGGGCAGAGAGAGAAGGAGAGGGAGAGGGAGATACAGAATCCAAAGCAGGCTCCAGGCTCCAAGCTGTCAGGAAAGAACCCAACAAGGGATCAAACCCACAAACTGCGAGAGCATGACCTGAGCTGAAGTTGGACGCAGCTCTAAGCTGTGACCACTATCTCCAGAGATCCTCTGTGGAATTGATCCGAAGTTACCCTCTGTGGGACTTTCATTGGTCCTATCCACTTGTTGTGCCTCCTTCTTCATCCTAGCTTTCCACTCCTTTGTAAGTTTTTTTTTTTTCCAGGAATAAACCTTAATAAATCACTTTTTATGAATCCACGTATTGTTTCACTACAGCGATGATGCCACACCCAGCACAGGGCCTAGAACACAGTAAGTACTCAGTAAATATTTGTTGATAAACAAATGGTCATTTGGATTTAGCAAATGTCCTCAATAGAACTGTGCATCTCACTTGCTGTGAATGATTGTAAAAATGATGTGATTTGTGGGTACGTGGCAGGGGTACATGACCCCCCCAAAAAAAAAATCCCAGAAAACTACTGTGTCACCATCAATCACAGAGCTCTACTTCTGGGACATTTGTGCAGGTCAAATCAGATTTTGGTCTCTGAAGTACTCTATTAAATACAGTAAGTTGTGAGTAAATATTTTAGCTAGGAATTGCAGCTAAATGTGAATGTGATAGAGCATACACTTGAAAATCATTTAGAAAGAGAAGAAGCCTCTGAATGTGAAGGTAGAGCAAAAGCAATACTCATTTCTTTTAAAATTTACTTCAAAGTCAAACTTTGCAAATGATTGTATCTTCAACTAGAAATCTCTCGTAGCTTAAAGATCCCTTGTATTAGTTAGAGGTCTCCAGAGAAACAGAACAGGAGAGAGACAGATTATTTATGAGGAATTGGATCATGTGTTTATCAAAGCTGAGGAGTCTTATAATCTGCTATCTGTAACTGGAGACCCAGGAAAGCTAGTTGTGTAATTCCAGTCTGAGTCTCAAGGCCTGAGTCTCAACCACAAGAACCAATGGAGTAAATCCCAGTTGGAGAGCAGAGGACCAGAGTCCCAGCTGAACAGACAGGTAAGTAAGGAACAAACCTCCTTTCTTCCACTTTTTATCCTATTCAGGTCCTTAACAGATTGGTTGATATCCACGTCCACATTGAGGAGGGCAATTTACTTTACTGAGCCTACTAATTCAAATGCTAATCTCGTCCAGAAACATCTTCACAGCCACACCCAAAAATGGCATTTAATCTGGGCACCCCATGGCTAAATTGATAGATATAATTATCCATCACAACCACTTCTTCAAATTGAAGAATTTGAGCTCCTAAGCCACACTGGAACTAGAGAAAAATAGTAGCTTGCACTATATCCAACATTGGCTCTTCAAACAAGCCTGGATCTTTTGATTGTTAACAGGGGGCCCTTTAGAACTACTCATGTCTTCTGAAGAAACTCTAGTATAGTGGACTCCACAGGATAGACTGTAACCATATAGGCAATTTCAATTACTGGATATTTTACACATGACTCTGAGGCCACATAACTGTGAGTATTGTGGCTTTAGTTTCCCAAAGCTTGGCTACAGGAAGCTCGTGACTGCTTTCTGTGCACAGAGCCCACCTGCACACACTTCCAGTCTCAAGGGAAAAGAGCACTGATATGTATTATCCATATTAAAGAACAACAAATCCTTCCAATTCTACTGTCAAATAAAAATCCCATATCTGACTTCTAACCACTTCCTCCACCAGTACAGTTTGGATCAAAGCTGCCATTATTCCTCTTCTGGATTTTTGTAATACCTTCTATCTTCCCATTTCTATCCCTGAACCCAGTCTAATCTCAACCCAGCAGCCAGTAAGTCCTTTTAAAATATGTCTGAGGATGTCATTCCTCAGCTGAAAATCCTCCAATGGATTACCCACTCATTTCACCCACTTCCTCTCTAACTTCTTCTCCCACTCTCCTTTCACTCAGCCCACTCTCTTCAAGCCACATTGACCTCCTTCCTAATCTTTGAACACAGAGTGTTTTCCTGCCTCTGACCATTGAACTTGCTTGACCACTTACTTCCATTTGGGGTTTCAGGTCCTCTCTAAATGAAATAGCAACACCCACCCCTCTCCCAGTACTCTCAGCCCTTTTCACCTAGCACTGCCTATACCCATCACCTCACTTTCTCTTTCCACTGTATCCTTTATCACCATCTGCCATTACACATTTACTTGTTTGTATGTTTATGGCCCATCCCACTAGTCTATAAGTTCCTTGAGGGCAGGGATTTTGCCACTTGTGTTTCCTTCTATGTTCCCATGTTCTTGATGGCAGACACATTGGAAATGCTTAATATTTTTTGTTGTTGTTGAATTAAAAAAAAAAGATCTATAGAAAAATGTCATTGCCTCCATTTCAATGTCATTTAGACAAACCCTTTATTTCTAATTTGTACCCACTGCAGTGTAAGCGGTTCATCCATTTGGGTATCTATGTGTCCTGATATCTTCCATTTTCCCCATGCTTCAATTTTTTTTTTGCCTTCATAGCCATCAAATATTAACAATCCTCCATATCCTCAGGGAACCACCTTTCTCCTCATTTGACTACACTGCCTTGCACATAAAAAAGCTCAATTACTAGATGTTAAATGACTGAGGGTGGCAGTTTGCCAGCCTATGCTAATGAAACAGCCCTCTTGTCCCTCCAAGGCAATGTGCACATTTTGACAGGGGCTTCGAGGAGACCTTGCACCAATGCCTTAACACAAAAGTTATTGTTGAAAGTTATTGTTAAAACAGGAAGCCAAGATAAAGTAGGATGAGTTTAGACCAGGGAAGGTGATTTGGAGGGTAGCCGTTGTAAGACCTCAAGGTCATTTATGAATACAACTGTCTGAATCCCTTATTCAACAAAGAGTATGTTATTTGGTTTTTTATTTATCATGCTAACAGAGATGCAATTTGTAACAAACAGTAATGAATAAATTCTGCAAAATGGTGTAAACCTGAAAACATTTGCCCTCTTGTCCTTCATGTACTAATGCTCACTTGACCCAAAGAAATAGTTCCAAGAACAGAGGTTAGAAACATTTACATAGAAAGCACACAATGTTTGGCTCATTTACAGAAGTACATGCTTCTGCTTACCAGTCTTATATCTGATGTTTGCAAAGGCTATTGAAAATAAAGAATATATCATAATGAGGAGGTTCCTGGAGAAAAATTCTGAAATATCCTTCAATGTAGAAATATATACTATATTAAGTTCTAAAGATCTGCTATACAATTTGTGCCCATAGCTATCAATACTGTATTGTATACATAAAATGTCATCAAGTGGGTAGATATGTTGTTTTTATCACAATAAAAAAAAAGGATGTATTATTTGGGTCCATGTATGTATATGAATGTGATGATAATGGTGATTTTCACTGATTAGAAATTCTCTAAAACAAAATAGTAATTTTGTTGTTGCCAAAAGCAACTTTATCAGGGAAGGAAAAGTGGATTCTCAACAAGCTCTTGGTATTACACTGGGAACTATAAATTCCAGACTGAAAAAGTATCTAATACACAGAAAATGGGAAGAATAGGGTGAGAATGGCAAGTAACTGCTGAAGAGGGATCTTAAAACTGCTTTGACCTGAAAAACACTTCAAACACAAAACCAGTGATTTATAAACTGAAACACAGATATAAAAATATATTTGGGTCATCTGTTTTCCCAGATCTTTCTGACAACAGTGCCATCTGGAGACTCAGTTTGACCGAGGACACAAGATCTTAAGGGAAGTTAGACACAGACACTGCAAAGGTTGCTGATGAACTCATTCTGTTTTTCCTGTTACTGTTATGCTGTTCATCACTGCAGCAAAGAGACAACTAAAAATTTAAAAACGGAGATACTTTTTAAAAGCTTATATATGCAAAGTTACCAGAAAGAAAATAAACTCAGCAATATTCTAGTGTGAATTACAGAGCAGTTAATGTATGAGTTGTTCATCCAGAGGATGCTATTATTTTAGGAGAATTAAGAAAATAATAATATATTGCAATCATTGCTGAGAATGCCAGTATCTATAAAAGTGTTCTTTAATTTATAAATGTGAAATACAAGATGGTCTTCCCATCCTCAAGATCAAAAGACCTGAGAAGTAGAAAGCAAACATAACTCAAGTTTCCATAGGCTTTCCTCCATCTGCCCACATGGAACCTCAACAGCCTCTGAATTTTCTCCCCAAGGGTCTCCCCATGGTCCCATGAAAGGTCTTGCAAGTGTTTTCAAAGACTCTGATGAGCACCCACTGGGTAACAATACCACATCTTTTTAGTGCCCACACTCCCACTGGGCATGATGCTACCTCCACTGTGAATAGCTCCCAAAAGTAACCTCTTACTTCCTTTGTCCTCCGAGCAATTTCCACTCTGTCTGCCAGGCATGGCTGCCATTTTTCAGCAGGTAACGCTAGGTGTCACCACCACTGACAGCATGGAGCCCTCAAATATAATACTGTACTTGAGTGTCGATGGGTCGTAAGGAGAAAGGGATGTCTTCCCCTTCCTTCTCCAAGACAGAAATAAAAGCATGATTGTTTTTGTTCCCTCAAAATCCTTCACTCAAAAGTTGTTCCATGTTTTTTTTCTTTTAAAAAGAAAGTTGCTTATTCTGACAATCACCCCTATTGATATATCCATTTCTATACCTGTATGACAGTAATACTATATTATTAAACACACATGTACACATAGTTACATAAAAATACACAGTTCCATGACCTACAGTAGAATTCTTTTTTTTCCTTTGAGAACTTTGGAATTAGTATGTTTATTACAATAGCATGCAAAAGACATAATACAGGTGCTCAAATCAATTATGCACCAAGGTGCCATGGATTGGATTTCTGGGTAGAAGACATATAAAATATATTTTTATTTTTTTATTATATAAGTTTCATGTGTGCAACATTTAATTCAATGCCTGCATAAACTACAAAGTGATCACCACCAAAAGTCTAGGTACCACATCCATCACCCTACAGTCGACTCCCTTTCACCCCTTTCACCCAACCCTCCAACACCCTTCTCCTCTGGTAACTACTCCTATCTGTTCTCTGTGCCTATTAATTTGATTTTGGTTTTGTTTGTTTGTTTGTTATATTCCACATAGTGAAATCATACAGTGTTTGCCTTTCTCCTTCTGACTTATTTCACTTAGCATTATACCCATTAAGTTCCATCCATGTTGTTGAAAATGGTAAGATTTCATTCTTTTTATGGCTGAGTAGTAACCCACTTATATACATCTTTATCCATTCATCCATAAATAGACATTTAGGTTCTTTCCAAATCTTGGCTATTGTAAATAATGTTGCAATGAATGTAGGTATATGAATATCTTTTCAAATTAGTGTTTCATATTCTTTTGATAAATACTCAGTATTGGAATAGCTAGATCATATGGTAGTTCTATTGAATCCCCACACTGCTTTCTGTAGTGGCTGCACCAATTTACATTCTCACCAACAGTGTATGAGGGTTCTCTTTTCTCCACATTCTCTCCAACACTTTCCATTTCTTATCTTTTTGCTACTAGCCCTTCTGACAGGTATTATATCTCATTCTGGTTTTGATTTGTATCTCCCTGATAATTACTGATGTTGACCATCTCTTCATGTGCCTGTTGGCCATCTATATGTCTTTTTTTGGAGAAATGTCTCCTCAAATACTCAACCCATTTTTAATTATGTGGTTTATTTTTGTTGTTGAATTGCATGAGTTCTTTACATATTTTGGATAATAACCCCTTATCAGATATATGATTTGCAAAAATCTTCTCCCATTCAGTAGATTGACTTTTCATTTTAATGATGGTTACCTTTGCTACACAGGAGCTTTTTAGTTTGAAGTGCACCCACTTATTTTTTTTTTTTATTTTGTTTCTTTTGCCTTTGGAGTTGGAGCCACAAAAACATTGCCAAGACAGATGTCAAGGAGCTTACTGCCTATGTTTTCTTCTAGGAAGTTTATGGTTTCAACATTTACATTCTAATCTATTTTGAGTTAATTTTTATACACCATGGTAGAAGATAGTGGTCTTGTTTCATTCTTCTGCATATTGCTGACCAATTTTTCCTACACCATTTATTGAAGAGACTGTCCTTTCTCCATTGTATGTTCTTGGCTCTACTGCTGTAAGTTAATTGCCCATATAGGTATGTATTTATTTCTAAGCTCTTGACTTTGTTCCACTGATCTCTGTGTATCTTTCTGTGCCAGTACCATACTGTTTTGATTACTATCACTTTGTCGTACAGTTTGAAATCAGGGAGTGTGATACCTCCAATTTTGTTTTGTCTCAAGATAGCATTGGCTATTTGAAATTTTTTTATGGTTCCATACAAATATAAAAGTCATTTGTTCTAGTTCCGTGAAGTATGCCATTGGGATTTTAATAGGGAGTGTGTTGAATCTGTAGATTGCTTTGGGTAGGATGGACATTTTAACAATATTAATTCTTCCAGTCCATGAGCACAGAATACCTTGCCATTTATTTGTGTCTTCATTTTCTTTCATCAATGTCTTGTGGTTTTCAGTATACAGGTCTTTCACTTCCTTAAATTTATTTCTAGGTACTTTATGCAATTGTAAATTGAATTTTTTTTAAGTTTATTTATTTATTTGGAGAGAGAGAGAGAGAGAGAGAGAGAGAGAGAGAGAGAATCCCAAGCAGCTAGTAGCATGGAGCCTGACATGGGGCTCAATCTCATGAACCATGAAATCATGACCTGAGTCAAAATCGAGAGCCGAACACTAACCAACTGAGCCACCCAGGCACCCTGTAAAGGGAATTTTCTTAACTTCCTTAATAGTTCAATATTAGTGTATAGAAATGCAACTGATTTCCATATACTGATTTTGTATTTCATAATTTTACTGAATTCATTTATTAGTTCTAACAGATTTTTGGTGGAATCTTGAAGTTTTTCTATATATAGTATCATGCCATCTGCAAATAGTGACAGTTTTATTTCTCCCTTTCTGATTTGGATGCCTTCACCCAAAAGTTTTTCAATCCCTTTTTAGAATAGACTCTACAGTCCCCAAGCCATCTATAATCTTTCTCACACAAGAACTTAGTTAAGAGTTTGGGGTCTGATCCAGAGAATAAGGTAACAGATCCCACTGCTACCAGAGCATTGAGTTGTCCAGAGGCCTCCATTGATTTAAGCAATGTTGAATTCCATGTGGAAGCTACGAGACTGACTTTCTGGTGCTATTTTGTGTGTGAGGGTTTTAACATAAGTGTTGCTTTACACACCAAATGTCTCATAGAGATTTTAGTTAAAATATTTTTTTTCTGATTTAATTTTTTTAACTTTTTTTTTAGTACTGTTGTCCTTTGGAGATATTCATTGGTTCATGGAGCATGGCTATCAGAAAAGTATTAGTGAGAGAATCTGGCTGTCTTCCTCACTGCTTACCCCTATTTTCATCCCCCATTCTCAACTGAGACATCCTGTCCAGCCAGCTTCTGTGTTTTACTCCATTTTTGTCTAGTAGCACAGGTTCTTTTCATTTCCAAAATGCTCCTATATCTCCTGTTTGAATATCCTTCCAGCAGGTCCCTGCACTAGACCTCCAGGCACCAGCAGTGTGCAAAGGTCAGATTTAAGTTGGGCCCTCAATGAAACATGATTGGGATATTTTGTGAGCCACAGAATCAGTTAAAACGAAAATGCAATAGGTCAACTTCAAAGAAATTCTTGAAGTATCAGGTTCTGGGTACTTTGGGGCTTTCTGAGAATTATAAAGTCATGTTATTTTATAATAACCAATCAGATCTATCCAGATTTTTTTGTACTGACTAAATTTTTACAGCATATCAAAGAGAAAAGACTAGGAAAAGCAGAACTGGCAGGACACTAGTATTGGGACATACAGGTTATGTTTCCATCAATGCCACTAAGAAGTTTTGAACTTGAGCAGGGCACTTACTTACACTTTCTGGTCCTTATTTATCACATGAAAGGGCTGGGCTGAGTGACTGTAAGGACCTTTTCAGTTGTAACAATTTATTTCAGTAATAATATATGGTTCTGTAAGCAACCTAGAAAAGGGGGCTGGTCATAAATAAAAGATACAGAGCTGTGCCTCAGTTGGTAAAACAATCAGACCCAGTAGGGGATTTGGGCAAAAGGAAAGTGGTTTTCAGAGCTAACAGTAAGAGGTGGGGGAAATGCTAGCCAGCAGGAAAGCAAGGGAGCTGCCATTTCGGCGCAAAATTTATATTGATAACATGACAACTGGCACACTATCCAAACAATGGTATTTCAAGAGGTATAATAAATTCAAATCAGATGAAAGCACTTTCTCAGAACTCTAAAATACCATATATGTGTTAAAATTTGCTTCGTAGATAACGTTACAAGTGTGTTCTTTGAGATTAAAGTGCAGTTTACAGGGATTCCAGCTAATTTTAAGAAAGAACAAATCTGACTTCATGTAGTTTCCTATTGGGCTTAGGACATCCATTTTTAAAATGTCATCTTTTAGGCAATGGATTTTTTCACTTAATCCCAGCTAATGCCAACCATATCAGCAACTGCCAAACACAACTCTTCCCAGCCTTTCATGTGTAGGATATCAGCAATTTAAGCACAAGAGAATCGACGCTTAAAAAGTGGTAATACTTTGGGAGTTCTGCAGAAGAAAAAATAAATTCCTTGAGTTTTGTGCAGGGAAAAGATACACACGTGCACACACACACACACACATACACATGCACAGCCACACACCACCACACATTCTGAGTCTTTCTGATAGAGTTTACTAGAGCGTAAGTCAGGATTACTTGAACCAGAAGAAAACAAAATTAGTCAAAGAGCTGGCAGGGCTGATAATTAGCTGTGTATAGGATTATAAACCTTAAAAAAGGCACAGTAAGGGAGGTGTTTGGATTTATAGTAACAGGTACATAACCGTCAAAATTGGGAGGTCCAGACACAATGGTAATTTATGTGGTTAGGTTTGTCTTTACTATTCAGCACTCTTTATAGTCTAAGAAGAAAAATTGCGATTCAAATGTGAATTTCATGTTTTGTGGCACCTTATTAAAATTATCATGAAAAATTCAATTCCTCTGCTTGGAACTTCAGCATATAATGAACGGCATAAAAAGACAGAAGCGTACAAGGGAGAAAAAGTGCAGTTCAGCGTGATAAAGTAGAAAGAATATCAAGCTAGGAGTCAGAAGACCAGGATTCTATTCCCAGCTCTGCTAATAACCGGCTGTCTGATTTTAGGCAAATCATTTCCTTTCTTTGAGCCTCAGTTTTTTCATTTGTAAAATATAGGGACTGGTTGAGATAAATACAATCCTGTGATCACCAGTGTCAGACCTGTGACACTTCTTGTGCCAAGAGAGCCACTAAGCAAATTATCAAATACTCTGACATAATAGAAAACAACATTTCATTTTAATCCATCACCTCCCATGGGATCTGAAATAGACAGAAGAACCCAAATACTTGGTATATTGTGCATCTAGTTGATCGCAATTTATCTCCAAAATATCCTTTTTCTGACATTTAAGAAAGGTCAAAATTCTCAAGAGCTTAATAGGGATGTTAATGACCTTTAAAATGGTATGGCTACTTGGTTATGTTGAAACATTCAAAGGTCCCTGAGACTGTGAAAAATGAATGACAGTGACCTTGAACATCTACTCTACTCTTGTCCAGAGAGTAGAGGTAAGGGAAAGGGAACAACACTGCTAATCTGTCAAGAAATTGTATATAATCGCTGTTAGTAATATATATAGTGCTCTGTTCACATCTTCTCTACCTATGTGTATGTCCTGATACACAATTTTATTACATTGAAAGATTTATGTGCAACATTTCAGTAGTTTTCTACTCAGGTGGTAAGATGCAGTGTAATTATGATAAACATCAGCTAGCAGGCCACCTGCCTGGAATATTACAAATGGAAAGGCAAAGCGATGTAATTAGATATTTGACTGCACAAAGTGAGTGCTGGACTAATGCACAATTTTACTTTTAGGGGTTTTTTATTCTTATTTTGAGAAAAATCATTGTTTAGCTTCTTTACCCAGATTCTCATCCCTTTCATTCGAGTCTATAAAA
This sequence comes from Lynx canadensis, assembly GCF_007474595.2. Taxonomy (NCBI): domain Eukaryota; kingdom Metazoa; phylum Chordata; class Mammalia; order Carnivora; family Felidae; genus Lynx; species Lynx canadensis. Next base: position 68,531,652 of record NC_044306.2, read on the forward strand.
ATCCTCATCCATTCTAGAGATACAGAGAACTAGATATCATGTATTCTATTAACTTATAACCAGAAAAATAAATTAGGTAATTTTTTCAATTAATGTATATTTAAGTTTCTTTTTATCAATTATTGACTATTTTGATAACAAAAGAGAATTTCACAATGTCATTTTATGCTTTTCATATCCAAAATGTGACAGGCCACTAATATACAGAGAAACTAAAATCCTAGTTTCTGACTCCTGACCTCCATCCCTATTCTCACTTTATAAAAAGTAAAAAAAGTAAGTCAAAACCAATTGGTAGTTTATTCCTATCTAGTCTGTGAGAAGAAATCATTGAAGCAACAAATTAGTTACCTGATGTAGATAAATATATATGAACTTCAACTTTGTCATTATTTAAATGCTAAGAATTAAAGGGTTTTATTATTCACTTCTACAAACCTCTTACAAAATATCAAAGAAAAATATTTAATGTATCAAAACACTGTTTTAGAGAACAGACTTGAGGTGAGGTGGGGGTGCCGGAGAGTAAAATACCCAACTTTATTGAGGAATAATTGACAAATATGATTTTATATATATTTTTTATTATATATATATATGTAATGACTTGATATACATATATATTGTGAAATGATTACAAAGATTAAGATAATTAACACATCTATCACCTCACACAGTTGACTCTTTTTGTGTCAATGTGTGGTTAGAAGGCTGAGAGATGTTCTCTCAGCAAATTTCAAGTATACAATACCAAATTGTTAACTATGGTCACCATGCTGTTATTTAGATTCTCAGAACTTATTCTTCTTATAACAGACAATTTGGATCCTTTGACCTACACTCCCCTTTTCTTTTACCACCCCCCCCCCAGCCCCTGGCAAAAATCATTCTATTCATTGTGAAATAAAAGATTTTCATTCCAATGGATTAAAGCTGTATTACATTCCTACTGTAGTATTATTCTTCAATCTAGGGAGGCTTCCTGATCAAATATAATCATATTCAGGTAATTAGTTACTACATGAAGAAGTACTACAAATAAATACAGTTTTAGAACACAAAGTTTTTCAGGAGTCCATTCACATGGTCCAGAGTCAGGAAGCCAAGACTGACAACATAGGTTAGAACATGAACCAATGGCTTTGGAACAAGACTGCTTGGAGTTTAATCTGGCCCTACCACTTACTAGCATGATGATTTGACAAGTTAAGGAAAACCATTCTGTGCCCCTGTTAACTCATCTGTAAAATAGGGACAAAAGTACCTCATAATAGGGGCCTGTGTGGCTCAATTGGGTAAGCATCCAACTCTTGATTTCGGCTCAGGACATGATCTCATGGTCCTTGAGATTGAGCCCCACAGAACCTGTTTGGGATTCTGTCCCTCCCACTCTCTCTCTGCCCCTCCCCTGCTAGCATTCTCTCTCTCTCTCTCTCCCTCTCTCTCTCTCTGTCTTTCAAAATAAATAAATAAACTTAAAAAAAGGAGTACCTCATAATGTTGGTTTGAATGTTCCATGAGGTAACACATATAAATGATGGGGAAAGGGCCAGGAACATAATGATAAGAATCCATAAGTATTTTTATAATGAATATAATTAATTTGTATGTACTAAGACTCCGTATGCTAAGACTGTAACAAAATTGACAACCTAAGGATTCGGTTGTCGCAATTCATGGCAGCCTGCAGCCAACTCACAGGGCTTTGAGAATGTCAAGAAGGTGGAAACACAACCTGCATGAGAGCTGGTGACGATTCTGTGGTTAACCTTTCTACTACCACCATATTAAGCTGTGTTTTTTATGCTTATTTTTGAGAGAAAGAGCAAGAGAGAAACAGAGCACATGCAGGAGAGGGGCAGAGAGAGAGGGAGACAAACAATCTGAAGCAGGCTCCGGACTCTGAGCTGTCAGCATAGAGCCTGACATGGGGCTCAAACACATGAACCCCAAGATCATGACCTGAGCCAAAGTTGGGATGCTTAACCGACTGGGCCAACCAGGCGCCCCTAAGCTGGGTTTTTACATAGCAGAGTAGCCTGGTTTTGCTACTGGCCCACAATGTGGAAATTATGATCTAATCAGAGTCTTCACAATACTAACTACAGGATAAAAAGTTTAAAAAAAAAATGATTTAAGCCATCAACCTCGAAACTTGTTGGTGTATTTTTTAATGGAAAATACAGATGATTGTTTTATCAATCCCAACGATTATTGTTCCAATGATTATAGTTTTACAGTGGAAATATCCATATCTATTAAATGAAAGGAACACTACATGAAAGTACTTTACTAGGGTTAATGATGCATGCCACAAAATGTTCTCAACTCCTGGGATCCAAAACACTAAGGAATGCCGCAGATCAGAAAGAATTCTTGGCCAAAATATATATTTTCTTGTTAACTGGTTGTCATTTTAATATTAGGATTATTTACTTTTCACATCAAGCACTGAAATTATTTGACAATAGCCCATCATTTTATTTGGAATATATACCCAAAGTCATGAGACTTAGAAAGGAAAATGGTAATTAAAGTTAAAGGAAGGTGATCCACAGTGATAGAGTTTGAAATGAAAAAAAAAAAAAAAAAAAGAACTGCCAATGTTGTTTCTTTCTTTATTTTTTTGGCCAAATTCTCTTCACTGGTTCTTCTGTATTTTTAGTTTCTCTCCAAACACGCTTTGAAACTCATTTAAAAGCCACAGAATAATGATCCCCCCGTCTCCTGCAAACCATACGATTACCAGTTTTATTAACCCACATTCTTTACTTGAGCCTTAGGGGGAAAAGTGATTCAAAAGAGTTCACGAATGACCTCTGAGTTCAGGACTATTGTAAGAAAACAAGTCCTACTCCTTATCTCAGAAAGTCTAACCTCTAAACTTTCAGTGCAATATATGTCCCAGGAGGGGGCACTTGACAATCCCAGAGGCCTTCCCATCCGACCAACCGATATCAACGAGAAACGTTGACCTTTTCAGCACAGCGTTATTCAACTTTTCTTCACAGCTGTCAACAACCCTGGACTGCAATTCTGACAGTTTTTTAAGCAACCTATTTTTCTTGCCTTGCCAAATCAAATTGTGAGTGAAATTGCATTGAAGTTTGATATGTTCTTGTTACTCACATGTCATTTAAACTCTGCTCTATGTAATTCATATATTGTTCATGAAAGTTTACGGAAAACATTTGGAGGAAGAAAGTATTTTCCATTTTTAGGTCGACAGAACTATTTTATCTTTAATGAAGCAGTGAGGGTTACGAGTCTTTTTCTTCTTTTACAAGTCCCTCCAATAACAAAGAAATAAAAGATACACAGGTAGAAATCAGTTGTTTACTTCTTTAAGTTTCCTAACTAAACCAAATTATCTCCATGGATAAGGCACTCTGCAGTTGGTGAGTATATAAGAATGTTAAATTAATTTCTACATGTCACTAAGTGCAACTGGCTGCACAGAGGCAGTAATTTCATAAGCAGCATTTTAATTTGAAAGAGCTAATATAGACATCTGAAAACTCAAAGGGAATAAAATATCTGTTGTGTTCCTACTCTGCAAGCTCTAAAGTTACTAGGCTCAGAAAGGAGATTCCCACTAACACAGAGAACACTCCTGTAGGGGAAATGATTATGTAAACAAGTTACATTATAAAGCAGTAAAAGTTAAATATGGGATAAAATGATAACTAATCCTGATTTAATGTAATGGCAAGCACTGTTGTAAGTGTTTTACACGTATTAACTCATTAATTTTCAAAACCCAATGAGAACGTACTACTATAAGCACCATATATAGATGGGAAACAGAGACAAAAATAAAGATTAAATAACTTGCCAAAAATTACCGCCATCAAGGATTAGAAACAGAACTTGAGCCCAAGTCGTTGGATGCTAAACTTTGACTCTTTACCACTGTGATAGCTGGTTGTCACTAGTGCCATTGAACAAGTATTGAAGTTTGAAAAGGGTGGCCATGTGCTTGCTTTGTCCAATGATAAACAAGTACCAATGATGTCTCATTTCCACTAGAGATGTCAGGAGTCAGGGCACAATTCACTCCTGAGGTGATGGAAATGTATAGCAAGTAAATCTTCCATTACCAGGGTCCCTGAGTAGTTACAATGAACATAAGCCTTCTATGAACAAGCATTGGATGTGTACTATAGGTGCAAATTAAAGACTTATTATGTTAAGACTGTTGAGAATTTGGGATTATTTATTACTATTAGAAACCTAGCCTACCCTGGCACAGACATACTGCCTCTACAATTGTGAAGGTTCATTCATGCCCACTTAAGCCAGTTTTGAAGGGGATTCAGGATGAGTATGATTTATCCAGGTGAAGGCAGGACACAGGGAATGGGAAAATTATGAGCAAAGGACCAAAAGCAAAAAAAAATATGAAGCTTTTAAGAATTTCAAGTGGTTGATGGGGCGCCTGGGTGGCGCAGTCGGTTAAGCGTCCGACTTCAGCCAGGTCACGATCTCGCGGTCCGTGAGTTCGAGCCCCGTGTCGGGCTCTGGGCTGATGGCTCAGAGCCTGGAGCCTGTTTCCGATTCTGTGTCTCCCTCTCTCTCTGCCCCTCCCCAGTTCATGCTCTGTCTCTCTCTGTCCCAAAAATAAATAAACGTTAAAAAAAAAAATTTAAAAGAATTTCAAGTGGTTGAGAAGACTAAAGATATTCACATTAGGAAAAAGGATAATGTGCACAATCATTCATATAAAATTTGATTTGTTTAAGGACTGACTTTTTCACAATCTATTTAAAAAAAAAACATGGTAAATAAAGAGTTCTAAATTAACTATTAGTTTATATATTTAGGGACATCAAAGAATCCTTAATTTCATTAAGGCAAGTGTTGGGGGACTTAATTGTCTCACTGTTATCACAGAATCACAACAAAATTTTCAAATCAGATGATTTCTAAGCAGTCCTGCAAGTTGTTAGTGACAAAGGATCAACTGCCAAGATCTCCTGATTCCGGAATTTTTTGCTTCTTTCTCATTCCACTTTTTAATTTTTATTTTATGTGTGTAAGTGAGCAGGAGTAATTTGATAGGATATTACTTTAAGGACAGATTTATAAGTTGTTAAAATGTTCACTGATTGTATGAATACAGATGGGTCCAATTTCTCAATAATCTCATCACCAGGAAGCTGAGTGTTCTAAGCTATAGAATAATTTTCATTAGGAAAGGCTTTTGTAATTATTTGTCATCTTATGTGACAGTTAATGGCATTATGAGAATTGCACTAATTATTTCTAAATTTTAGTTATATATTATACCCTTTGATAAAGGTACTTCTTGTCTAATTAAACATAGATATTGACTATACACTTTTTTTTACATGGAGACCAACATTTCTTTCTCAGTTGTTGGAAAACATCTATGAATTATTTAGAAAACTTTACCAGGGTAAACTACCTTTGCTAAGCAAACATTGCTTTGAAATAGGGTCACCCATGGCAAATTGTGTTGGGAAGATATGATGGACATGCGTGTTTACATCAAAAGGGGAGATGTAGTAAAAATTCATTGAAAGGCAGCAAGATCTACTTATTCAGTACTGAACTTAGAGGCAGGAAGTTCTGTTGAAATTTAAACTTGGGTCAGAATCTGAATCTATCTCTGTCTCTCTTATGTGCAAATCCAGCCCTATAATTGCCTATACTCTGATATTGCCTTCCTGGAGAATTGGACAATTGATGAGATATTGATGGAGGTTCTGCCAGATGGGAAAAAAAGTCAAAAAATATGGTGAAAGTTTCTATGAATATAAAAATTCTTTCACCATGCATTTCTTGAGAATATCACTTATCTTCCTAGATAATGGAAAGCTGTTAGATATTCTTACACTTTCTCTGTGTGTTGCCTTCAGTATTATTAATTTCCCTTCTCTTTACACCCATCCCCCAGAAATGTACATAAATACACACTACTTTATACATTTAGCACATAACAAAATGATTTTATTCAATCACAGCTCCTCTATAGAAGCTTCTGCAAACAATCTCTAATTTTACCCATCTGGTCATGCAGTGTGTCTAAAAGCCCATGCAGTTCATTTTTCATCACTTTGACAGATTCTCTTCAATTTCAGCTGACTTTTTTCTCCTCAGTCAGCATTTCTCCTCACCCATGCATGAACACTGTCCAGAGACAGAAGCTATGACTATAGCCTATAGAGAGCAGTCTTCGATTCTTTCTTGGGAGTGAGTTTGATATAAGTAAATTTTAAATGTTCATGTCTTTTAGCATAAAGTGTTAAATGATCCATTTCTGGCCATTCTACCTTCTGATCCAGCTTCTAAAAACATGTCGCTATGAAAAACAAAGAAAGTTCATGAACAATGTGCATTTCCCTTCATCTAAGTAGATACAAAAGATTGGATGAAACTTCTTCAATTACATAAGAAAAGTAAGCCAAGTATCCCTGTCTGTAAATTTTAAGATTTGAAATTGTTTTGTTGTTATTGTTGTTTTATTTTTGAGGGAGAGAAAGAGAGACAGAGGGAGAGTGCGCACATGAGTGGGGGAGGAGCAGAAAGAGGGAGACACAGAATCTGAAGCAGACTCCAAACTCTGAGCTGTCAGCACAGAGTGTGATGCGGGGCTCAAACACATGAACCAAGAGATCATGACCTGAGCCAAAGTCGGACGCTTAACCCACTGAGCCACCCAGGTACCCCATAGATTTTAAATTGTTTATTGAAAGAAGGATCCTTATTCATCTATTCTTTGTCCTTCTCTGTCCTGCTCCTTCCCCATGAGGCTGACTAGTATAAGGTTGCATCACCCTGGACAGCTAGTTCTTGCTAGCTGACTTCTGATTGGGCTCAACCAATGGGGTTTATTGACGAAAGATCAGAGGACAAAAGAAAGAAGTTGAGGTATTTTATCCCTATAACCACCCACTCTGGGCCAGTTTTACAGCAGGAGCTACATATACCTTTCCATGGGTTCAGCTACTGTCTGTGGTTCCTTTCCTTTAGCTCCAGCTCTTACTAGACTCTGTTAATATCATTTTCTTGCCTTGTCTACTCAGGACTAAAGATGATAACTGCTTTCTGCTGCTACTAATGTCCAGGTATCTCAACACTCCTTATTATTAAGTTCCCTTAATCACCTACATCCAAATATAAGTACTCTCTCCAGTAAAATATCCTGTATCACTTGAGTGAAATTTTGTTTGCCACTAAGACCTAGCTGTTATAATGTTTACTTGGTTATTATGGACAAGTATCATTCCAGTGGAAGCTACTAATCAACAATCATCCTAAAGACTAAAGCAAAAGCCACGTATCTCTCAAAGAGATGTTTGTACACCCAAGTTGACAGCAGCATTATTTACAATGACTGTAATGTGAAAGCAACACATTTCCATTGACAGATGAATGGATAAGCAAACTGTGATACATACATACAACAGAATATTATTCACCCTTGAAAAGGAAGGAGATTCTGAAATATGTTTCTACATGAAGGGATCTTGAGAATATTATTTCACTGAGTGAAATAGCCAATCAAAAAAGACAAATACTGTATGATTCCATTAATACGAGGTACCTAGAGTAGTCAAAATCACAGAGATAGAAAGTAGAATAGCAGTTTCCAGGGACTGGGGGGAAGGGGCATAGGAAGCTATTATCTAATGGACAAAGAGTTTCCATTTTGCAAGATGAAAAGAGTTCTGAAGATGAATGGTGGTGCTGGTAGCACAACAATATGAATGTATTTGTTACCAATAAACCATAGGCTTAAAACTAAATTCAGATATATATTTAAAATGATTGACATAAATTTTGTATTATGTGTATTTTACCACAATAAGGAAATTGAAAAAATAATAGTAAAGCCAACGGAGTACTGTGAGAATTAAACAACCCATGGAAAGCTCTTAGCCCAGTGACTGAGAAACAGTACATGTTGTTTTGCTGTCCTTACTGTATTTATTCCATTTTAACTTTAACATCCTTGTGGTAAAAAAAAAAAAAGATAGTTTTAATAATGGTGTTATTTCATTTATACTCTGAAGAAAACATATGTGCAATGTTTTACTCCGGAACATTCATTTGTTCGAATATATTGTTTCCTGTAGATCTATTTGTTGAGAAGTGGCATCATGAAAACAGTACACATTATGACACTACATTTATTTATGTACTTCCTGATCTTTCATTACTATTTTATAATTTTCAACATATAGGTAGGTTCTGTACAGTTTGGTTAGAATTTGTTTTTGAGTGACTGTAAGTGGCACTGATTACTAAACTTTCATTTTCCAAATTAAAAAAAAAGTTGTCTCAAGTGACTGCTGTTCTAAAGAATGCTATGGGAAGCATGAAGAAGAGTGTCTCTAAATAAGAATAATTAAGGAAGGGGTAATTTTTTAGCTGAGTTTTAATAAGCAAGTAGCAAGTAGAAGTCAGGTAAAAGTTAAGAAAGATAGTTTGAAGCAGACGGAACAATCAGACAGACAAGAATCTAAGGACTAGAATCCTGGTGAAGTTGGCAAATAATTTCCTCTGTACTTTACCAGGGTGCTTTGTTCTGAGCTTTATCTCTGTGGATTTAAAATAAAATAAAAATAATAGTTGTAAAGTATCCGCATAAAGACCGGGATACTTTGGAGATAAATATATAAGCCAATGCATTTCTTAGGCACAAAAGTTGGCGTCAAGAAACATTTATAATTCTTTTGACTGACTAGCATCTAAACTCCTCCTCTGAATGGAGGAAATTCTTAATCTTTTGACTTTCAGAAGACTCAGCATTCCACCATAGAAACTTAAGAATTTTAAGTCTCCAACCGCCTTTGTAAGTAGGTCTGTGTGGTCCAGGCTTTACCAAAGGGACTCAATAGCTTAGACTTTGAATTGAAAGTTGGCAGTACAAGAATTAGGAGGTAAAGGAGGAATCTATGACATAGAAAGCAATAGGAGCAAGGTCAAAATCCTGGACAAGAAGTGAAAACTACTCAAATGTAAACACATGATGCCTTTCATAATGAAAAAAAAAGGATGACTAAGAGGTGGAACTACAAACCCAGAGAACAGAGCCAAAAGCCATGAAGAATTATTCCAGACTCTGAGACTTAATTAATCACCGAACACCTGCCGAGATGGATTTCAGAATCCTATCAACAACTCCCTTCTGTATCCCACCCCTCCCTTTCTTAACAGTAAATTTTATTTTAAAAAAATAGTTTATGTCTGTCCCACCATTGTGCATTGGCGGAGGCAGGAGTGAGGAGGTAATTTGTCTCTTTAGTTTCACGGCTTTACAGATTGAAGGGAAATGTACCTGAGGAGATGCATTTAAGGAACTATATCTGTTTTTAACAGTCTCTTATGCTTTGGCTCTCTCCCACTCTAACCTCTTTTTTTTTTTTTTCCTTCCCCTCCCCCATGGGTTCCTGTTAAGTTTCTCAGGATCCACATAAGAGTGAAACCATATGGTATCTGTCTTTCTCTGTATGGCTTATTTCACTTAGCATTACACTCTCCAGTTCCATCCACGTTGCTACAAAAGGCCATATTTCATTTTTTCTCATTGCCACATAGTATTCCATTGTGTATATATACCACAATTTCTTTATCCATTCATCAGTTGATGGACATTTAGGCTCTTTCCATAATTTGGCTATTGTTGAGAGTGCTGCTGATGATGAATCCTATCCATAGCTGAACCTAATTTGATAAAATTCTGGAATTCGAGCTGATGCTATAATGTAATGAAACTTTGGGAGATATGGGTTGGGAGTGAATGTATTTGCCCATGGGATGGACATGGATTATTGGGATGCAGATGATGAACTATGGAAGGCACTCTCTAAGATGGGTCCCAATAGTCCTTGCCTTCTTGTATTCAAGCCCTCATTTGATCTCCTCCATTTGAGTGGGGGCTTGACTCTCTGACTCACAGAATATAGCAGATTATATATACATATAATATATATAGTATATATATACATATATATGGCAGAAGGTATGCAATGACATTAGATTATAAAAATACTGAAAACTGGGGCTTCCAACTTTCATACTCTTTCTCCCTGGCTCATTCTGAAGGAAACCTGCTTCCATGTTGTGAACTGCCTTATGGAGAGATTCACATGTTAAAGAATGGAAGGAGGTCCCTATCCAACACTGAGAAATGAGATAAGATCCCCAGTCCAACAACCTGCAGAACATAATTTTTCCAAGAACAACCCAAGTGAGCTTGGAATTGGTTCCTCTACCAGAAGATGAAACCACATTCTGAGCCAATGGGAATCATTGAAGCCTTGATCTAGAGGCACCCAGGTAAGTTGCACTCACATTCCTGACATAGAGAAACTCAGAAAATAAATGATTGTTGCTTTAATGTCCCAAGTTTTAAGGTAATTTGTTACACAGTAAAATATGACTGATAAGAATCTCTAAAAAGTCAACATAATCCATTTCATTAGATCATGTTTAAAGTTTAAAATAATCAAGAAATAACATTATTTATTTATTATTCAGAAATACAAAGGTAAAAAAGAGTTGAAAGTGGTTGGCTCTGTATTTCAGGACTAGGGAACAGAACAGGGTGGAATCAAGAACCATTACCTTTTCATTAACTCTTTGACTTTCAGAAATTTGCCTCACGTTTATTTTTTATTGTTATTATTATTTAATGTTTATTTATTTTTGAGAGACAGACAGACAGACAGAATGTGAGCAGGGGAGGGGCAGAGAAAGGAGGAGACACAGAATCTGAAACAGGCTCCAGGCTCTGAGCTGTCAGCACAGAGCCCGACATGGGGCTTGAACCCACAGACCGTGAGATCATGACCTGAACTGAAGTCAAACACTTAACCAACTGATCCACCCAGGTGCCCCTGCCTCACATTTCTGAAAAACCTCTTCCAGAAAATCCCTTCTCCAGGGCTTCTGAAGAACCAAGGCTTCATTTTAAGATCTCAAAATCACGTAGCATTATATAGTATTAGCTACATTTCCAAATGCATTACCTCTGAAATTCTCTCATTTCCTTCAATAGGTGAGAATAGTGCAGGTGGTGACATTGTCCTGAAAGCAGAACAAAAGGACTAGCCAAGAAAAAGATTCCATAATTCATAGTGAGCAGTCAATTCATAAAATGTCAAATATTGAATATTCAAATTATTTGAGTGGTCTGATGCTTAATGGATTTGCAAAGGAGAGAATATAGAACAAAAGAGAAAGTCTCAAAAAAGTGACTTTCGTAAGGCAAAATTAAAAAAAAAAATAAGTCAATGTAATTTAATGCTGAGCTGATGGGGTCTTGCTTGATTTAACTTCTTTCATTAAAAAGTCACATGGCTTTCTTTGCTTTTTTTTTCTTTTGAACAATAAATAGCCTACATCTATAACCATGTCAAACACACAGAAATCAAGAGAAATGGGAAGCCCCAGAGAACCAAGTAAAATTCTAGGATTTGAAAGAACTGAAGTTAAGCATTACCACTGACCTTCTTGAGGTTACATGAACTCACTTTAGCTAATTAAAAACCACCTATGGAGTAAAAATAAAAATGATCATGGACCTCATAAGACTGTGTCGGGACTAACAAATAAAATGGATCATAAAGCACTTAACCAAATAGAACCAAAAGGCTTGGAACTAAATACTGTACTAACAATATTTTGGTGTCCTCATTTAACCTCTAGAAATTGAAAAACATTGACTACAGACCTAAGAGCATAGAGATGGAAAAAACTGGCTGACAGTTTACAAAACAAATCTTTCTCCTTGAAAGAAGTGTCAAAGGTTTACCACTCAAATATAATTAAAATGAAAACAACAACAACAACAACAACAACAACAACAACAACATTTTCCCAGGCTGAAGGATGGCAGGTAATGAAAATAAAACCTACAATCACCCACCAACCCTATGACTTATTGAGGGCTTACTATATGCCAGGGATTATGCTGAGCATTTTATTTCCATTACTTATTTACTTATCACAAACTCCCACTAGCTGGGCATATTTATACCTATTCTATGAAAGGGACCCTAATAATAAACAGATCACAAAGTAATTGAGCTGATATCCAAACAAGGATCTGTCTGAATGTAAAATCTGGTAGGCAAAAAAGCACACTACTGGGAATGTAAGTATCCTGAAAAAATGTTTATTGTTTTAATGAAGAGAAAGATTTCAAGTTCTTTGTTGTGAAACATACTAAACACCCTTCACAGTGTCCCCTGGCCCAGGCTCTACTGAGGGAACTTAGGCAAACATTTCATGTTTGATGATGGCACTCCACTATGGCCATATTGACAAGACCAAAAACAACCAGCATCCTGAAACTAGCCATCCATTTACTGACACTGTCCAATGAGGAAACTGGAAGGATCAATGTAAACTGAAGGGATGGTTATGAGCTGAGCCAATCAGATTCTCCTCTTTAACTTAAATCTGTTAAATTTTGAAATACTTTAAAACCTACAGGTAATTTATCAGAATAGTACAAAGAACTCCTGCACACCCTTCGCAGATTCCCTGATTGTTAAATTTTACATTTGCCTCATTTCTCTTTCTTTAGAGAAAGATGTGTTATTGACCCAATACCCTTAAGTACTGCAGTGTGTACCCCCTTCCTCCAAAACAAGGATACTCTCCTATATTAATACCATACACTCCTTCCAGTCAGGAAATAAACAGTGATACACTACCATTCAATTTACAGACACCATTCCAATGGTGCCATCTACTGCCATCAAATTTGCCATCTGTCTTAATAATGGCTCTTTTTCGTGTCTAATCTAGGATTATACCTATAAACACCCATTACTTTTGTGTCTTTAGTGTCCTTCAATCTGGAATAGTTTCTTAGTCTTTTCCTAACTCTCATCCTTCATAGTCTTCAGGGGTACAAGTCCTTTTCATTTTTTCCAAGGAAGACATCCAGATGGCTAACAAGTACATGAAAAGATGCTCAACATCACTCATCATCAGAGAAATACAAAGCAAAATCATGATGAGATACCACCTCACATCTGTTAGAATGGATGAGATAACACCTCACACCTGTTAACAATGCAGGAAACAACAGACATAGGTGAGGATGCAGAGAAAGGGGTACACTCTTACATTGTTGGTGGGAATGCAAACTGGTGTAGCCACTCTGGAAGACAGTATGGAGGGTCCTCAGAAAGTTAAAAATAGAACTATCCTATGATCCAGCAATTGCACTACTAGGTATTTACCCAAAGGATACAAAAATGCTGATTCAAGGGGATACATGCACCCTAAGGCTTATAGCAGCATTGTCAACAATAGCCAAATTATGAGAAGAGCTCAAATGTAAATGTCCATGAACTGATGAATGGATAATGAAGTTGTAGGGTTATAGGGTGTCTATGTGTGTATATGTGTGTGTATATATATATACATATACATATATGTAATGAAATATACTCAGCCATCAAAAATAATGAAATCTTGCCATTTGCAATGACGTGGATATAGAGTGTGTTATGTTATGCAAAATAAGTCAATCAAAGAAAAATACCATATGATTTCACTCATATGTAGAATTTAAGAAACAAAACAGGTGAACATAGGAGGAAGAGAGAGAGAGAGAGGCAAACCATAAAACAGACCCTCAACTATACAGAACAAACTGAGGGTTGCTGGAAGGGAGGTGGGAAGGGGGGTGGGCTAAATGAGTGATGGGAATTAAGGAGAGCACTGGTGATGAGCACTGGGTATTATATATAAGTGATGAATCACTAAATTCTCCTGAAACTAATATTGCCATGTATGTTAACTGAAATTTAAATAAAGCTTGAAACAAATAAACAAACAAAGGAATACAGGTCTTTTATTCTATAAGGTGACCCCAAACCTAGGTCTAGCCACTGTTTACTCTTGGCCACAATCAGGCCCAGCATCCATGGCAGCAGTGTCAGAGAAATGACAGTGTGCTCTTCTCAGTGCATCATACTTGGAGACACATGATGTTTACCTGCCCCAAGGTAATGTGCACCCTGATCACACAGTCAAGTTGGTATCTGCCAGATTTCTCCACTATAAAGTCATTATTTTGGAGGGAAATATGGATCCCTCTTTATACCATTTGGCCTGGGAATATATAAAGAATTTGATAAGTGGATGCAAACAGATGCAGAGAGGAGCAGACTCAAATAGCATAGCTAATTCACATTAATGGCAAATGCCTGAAATGAGATTAAACCCTCTACTTCTGGAAACTGGTTCCACATGGCTTAGCTGTATTATAATTTCTCAGCTTCCTGAATCTGGAGAGTTCAGCCTTTCCTGAGTTTGAGTTCTGTGCACACTTGAAATCACCTTAGGTCAGATTCCAATCACCTGGGTCAGATTCCAAAGGAAACATGCTATGTGGCAGAGATTTGTGTGGGGGGAGTTGAATGGAAAGTGCTCTAGAAAACAACACCTCTAAAGAAACGAGAGAAGCCAGATTAAGGAGAGTGAGAATTTGAACTGCAATACTGGTGTATCAGGAGCCTCACCCAATCCCGGGAGGAGTTCTGAAGCTGGGATGGCCCTTCAGAGTTGGCCAGAATTGAAGTAAAGGGGCCTGGATCTTTATATTCTCTGCATGGACCAGTCAGTAGGCAAAGTCTTTCCCAGAGAGGGATAAGTACCATGGTGAGATAGCTCCCACTGGCAAGGAAAATTCCCAGGAGGAGTTCAGTTGGGAACCATGAGCAGCCAAAATTCCTCCCAGCTAGAGAATGAGTGTCTCAAGTCCTAAAAGGAGCAGCTGGAAGGCTCACATAGCACTGATTATAGCTCACCCTTGTACCACTTACATCTATGTGCATCATATAGTAAGTCCACTCCACCTTGGAAGAACTCCTTCAGAAATTTAATTGGTCCTTTTTTTTCCCAGGGAAGCTGACAAAAGAACAAATCATAGCAACCATTGTAGCCAGTCTTAACAGCGTAAGTGATACTTATCTTATTCCTCATCTACTACTCATCTCACAATTCTGTGGTATAAACAGTGTACTCCTTGAGGCAATCCAGACACTCATCCCTAGGGATCTGAGCCTCTAGACACCAGGCCATTTTCAGTCCATGGTTGTTATACTCCTCTGTCACTGAAATTGAACAGCAGAGTATTAAGAGATGACCCAGTAGATTATCTAGGTGTTACCTATGTTCTTCTTGCTGCTGTCATGTAACAGCCACTCTACTTTCTCTTGATGATCAAGGTCAACTTCCCTGCCAATATGATGATTCTCTTCCTTGTCTCACAAGAAATCCAAAGTAACCATGTGGCAGCTATTGCTGAAAGTTTAAAGGAGCTCTTTTTGTGTTCCCTGATGGAAAGTTCCATACTTAAAATCACAAGAAAAAGAAGCACAAATTATCCAAGTGGATCATTAAGAGTTATAGTAAACAGGGCCACTTCTATTTCTGAACTTGGTTGTTGATTTATGGTACATAAACATATACTGGAGAATAGTGCCTCATCCTCAAAGAGTTTCACCTTCAAACTGGCATCTGAGTTGAGTCTTCAAAGGTCCATTTTATCAGTCTGTCAGGTCAGGATATTCTGGATGGCATGGTATGTTAAAGCATAATTGGATCACATGGTCACATGCCCAATGTCCATCTACTTTACTATAAAGTGGTTCCTTTGGTCTGATGTGATGTGATATAGGTTACTATGCTGGTAGATCCAACATTATATAAGCCCCTAGACAGTGAGGTTCTGCAAATAGGAAAAGCAAATCCATACTTAGAATATGTGTCGTCTCTAGTCAAGATGAGTAGCTTTCCCTTCCACAGTAGAAAGAGTTCCAGGTAATGAACCTGCCATCGCATGGCTTATTGGTTTCCTAAAGGGATTGTATTATACTTAGGTCTCAATGTTGATCTCTGTGATTGGCATATTGGCCATTCAAGGCAAAAGCAACTAGATCAACCTTTGTAAGTGGCAATCTGTGCTTTGAGACCCATGCATAAGCCTCTGCCCCATCACAGTGACGACTCTGTTCAGCCAGCATTTGGAGTAGAGGATGATAGAGCCTGGTTGACATTGACTGACAGGTTGTTCAATTTACTTGGCTGTTCATATCTATCCTATAGGGGATGTTCTCTAATGGGAATTAACATAGCTACAAAGATCTTTATACTTTGTACCTACTCCTACACCCTCAGATCTCCTTGTCCCTATTTTCAAATCATTGTCCCTTCCAGCCCCTGCTTTATCAACAAGCCATTTGCCACCACTCAGGGATCTACAAATATATCTTTACCAAAGCACACTTCTCTTGTCACAAAGTACTTACCACTGCAGGGATTTTTCTCCATTGCTATCTTTTTTTTTTAATTATTTTAATGTTTATTTATTTATTTACTTATTTAGAGACAGAGCATGAGTGGGGGGTGGGGAGAGAGGGAGACACAGAATCTGAAGCAGGCTCCAGGCTCTGAGCTGTCAGCACAGAGCCCGATGCGGGGCTCGAACTCATGGGCTGCGAGATCATGACCTGAGCGAAGTCAGACACTCAACCGACTGAGCCACCCAGGCGCCCCTCCATTGCTATCTTTTAAAGCCACATCCAAGTGGTGCTATAACGGAGCAGCAGTCTATTTTCAACTTACATCCATGTAATAAGCCAAATTATCCATAAACCAAACTAGGCTTTTTTCTTCCTCATTAGTTGGTTATAAAACATGCCCCCACAAGGCCACAGGAGTAAGCTAAGGGACTAATGCCAGAGCAAGAGTGGTGGATGACATGGGTTTCTACACTGACATGCCTTCTGGCCCTGTTAGTGCCTGATTTTGAATGTATTGTTACCATCGTTTGATAAATTGCTGCCAATCCTACTCAATGGTGACCTGGTGGCTCTGACCAAACCTAGCTCCTAATGGACAACTCTGAGCCCCGTTTCATCCTCACCATCTGTACCAAGGCCCTGCAGCATGCCAGGAGCTATTCTTGAATGGTATATTGTTCTCTGTTACAGATAGATAGTCCTTCAGAGGTTGTCCCAAGCTGGGGCAAAACAGCTCCAGGCATGTATCAACCAGTTAGATACATGGAGAAGGTGCAACCCTAAATGATGCAGCCCCTTTCTGCTGAGGGCAATTCCTGGGGTGGGGAGGTGGGGAATCAACTATGAGCCACAGGGAGCCAACACTGCCAGCAGCCAGGGCAATGTGACTCTTGGTCTTCCAGGAGAGATGTGTGGCACACCATAGTACCCACTACAAATAGCTTAGGTCGGACTATTTCCGTTATCAACATAGCCTAACTAAAACCACTATGTAGAATTTACTCTTAGCATTTGAGCTCTGAATCAGAAAACAACAGGTTTGTGATTACTCCCAAACAAGAGTTAACCATTTCAGAAAGCAAATGGGTAGAATTTTTTTCTCTTTTTCTAATTTTTTTTATTGTAGTGAAATACATTTAACATAAAATTTACCATCTTAACCCTTTTTAAACGAATAGTTAAGTGGCATTAAGTAAATTTATATTGCTGTGCAACCATCACCACCATCCATCTCCAGAACTCTCTTCATCTTGCAAGATGGAAATTCTATACATATAAGTCCCTGTGACACATAACACCTACCCATTCCCCCTCCCCTGTAAATCACTGTTCTACTTTCTGTCTCTGTGATTTTGACTATTCTAGGTACCTCATAGTATAGGAATAACAATACAGTGTTTGCCTTTTTGTAATTGGCTTATTACACTTAGAATAAGGTCCTCGAGGTTCATCAATGTTGTAAAATATGTCAGAATCTCCATCCCTTTTAAGGCTGAATAATATTCCTGTGTGTGTGTGTGTGTGTGTGTGTGTGTGTGTGTGTGTGTGTGATATACACACATTTTGCTTATCTGTTCATCTATCAATGGAAGTAGATTACTTCCACTTTTTTAAAATTATTATTTTTATTTATTTTGAGGGAAAGATTGAGAGAGAAAGAGAGAGGGAGACACAGAATCAGAAGCAGACTCCAGGCTCTGAGCTAGCAACACAGAGCACGACGCAGGGCTCGAACCCACAAACTGTGAGATCATGACTTGAGCTGAAGTCGGATGTTTAACTGACTAAGCTACTTAGGCACCCAGGATTGCTTCCACTTTTTAACTATTATGAATAATGCCATTGTGAATATGGGTGTACAAATCCTTTTAAGACTCTGTTTTCAATTTTTTTGTGTATATACCCAGAAATGGAATGTCTGGGTCATATGCTAATTCTAGTTTTGGAATTTTAATTTTTTGAGGAACTATTTTCCACAGCAGTTTTATTTTACATTCTTGCCAACAGTATACAAGCATTCCAATTTGTTCACATCCTCAGCAATACTTGTTATTTTGTTTGTTTGTTTGTTTGTTTGTTTTATAACAGCCATACTAATAGGTATGAAAGCCATAGTATCTCATTGTGGTTTTGATTTTAATTTCCCTGATATTTAGTGATATTAAGCATATTTTCATGTGCTTCTTGGCCATTTGCACATCTTCTTTGAAGAAATGTCTGTCTCGTCTTTTGCCCATTTTGAGTCAGGTTGTTTGTTTCTTTGTTGTTGGAAAATAGGTAGACTTTTAAAACCAATGTTCGATGTTGAATTCAACAAAGCCAGATTTCTCCAGCCTAAGGTACACACAGGAATTAAAGTAACTAGTGGCAAGATAGTAGGCTTTTCAAGTTAGTAGTAGAAACATTTTTTTCACAGCTACAGTTATACTTCTATAGGCTTGTTCTTGAAATTTATCCTAATGGCCAGGAATTTATACTTAAAATGTCACATACTTAAATTCTATTTCAACGGTACATCTGAAACTCAAAAAAAAAAAAAAAAAAAAAAAAAAAAAAAAAACTTCCCACTGAGGCAATGGTATGCCTTATTGTCAGGGCCATAAGGCTAATCCACAAAAGCCTAATACTGGAAAAAAATTATAAGAAATAAACCATTATCTATTGTGAGATTCCTGTAACAAAAACAGTATCTTAGAAGAAGTGACATAAAGTCCTAGAAGCAGTTAAGAAATTTGAGTATCTTTTCTGATAAGTGGTAAGGAAGAAAAGTAGGATGAATTATAGACAAAATTCTTTCCTCTTTCCCCATAGTATCCTGTCCCCAATTTTAGGCATAGCTATTTTATGTGACTGTATTCTGTGTTCCCTTTAGCACTTTATATGGCCTTCTATTAGCATTTATCTCAGTATTTTAACACCTTACTTAAAAGTCTGCCGTTTTATGCATTCAGCATACGGCATCTTTCAAAAGCATTATATGCATTAAATATACGCTTGATAAAAGAATGAATGAATAAATGAAGACATCAATAACAGAACTCATTACCCTGGTGGAACTACCTTGATCCTCTTGGTACCTTTAAAAATGGCACCTAGAAATTCAACGTCTTCCACAGAATGAAAAATTGAAAACTGACGAAGCAAAACATTTTTTCCAGAACCACTTACTAGCTTGAATTTTCTACAGTGCTATTTTCCTTCTGCTTCTGAGTTTAATGTCCAACACAAGGATGGCAGCCAGAGGGCTGGTGGGAATCACATGTCTGTCCTCTCCTACTGTGAAGAAAGTGATGGTGTTAGAACAGAGCAGCCCTGGAAACACAGTTTGGATTCCTCCCAGTGAACCACTTTCCTGGTAGAATCTGTGCATATTTTGAAGTTTTACCAGTGCCCCACCCCCACTACGACAATGCACGCAAGCATGTATTCCACATTCCCTGAGAGAAAAAATGAAGCTGTAAGTGCTGTTAGGTTCAAGTGAAACCTTTAAAGGAAAATCAAAAAATTCTTCCACATTACCACATTCATTTTATTTCAACATGTATATATGGTTCCTACCTTTCTATCCCAAAACTCATCTGGAGTTAGCCACTCTTGAAATTTTCCCCTTCCACCAGTAGAGGAAAATTTGCTGTCTCTCCCAGCCTCTACCAAGATTTCTCAGAAAAGGGGAGAGGAGTTTTTATCTTTCTCCTGGTTGGCTCTGATTTAGAGTCCCTTGTGCTCTGTTAGTTCGTTTAAAAGGATCCTTCAGTGGCACCTGGGTGGCTCAGTCAGTTAAGCGTCCACCTTCGGCTCAGGTCATGATCTCGCGGTTCCGGAGTTAGGGCCCCGCATCAGGCTCTGTGCTGACAGCTCAGAGCCTGGAGCCTGTTTCAGATTCTGTGTCTCTCTCTTTCTCTGCCCCTCCCCCACTTGTGCTCTGCCCCCCCCCTCAAAAATAAATAAACACTAATTTTTTTTTTTAATTTAAAGGATCATTTCATTACACCCTTCACACTGCTCCAACCATCAGCTCCTCCTCTACCTGAAGTGCCAACAAACTGAAGACGGGACATAGGTCAGACATCTGGGAGGGCTTAGGGAGGGACAGGAAATTATGCTATAGCACTGCCTAGCTAATTTAATTTAAAATGTTAAGGGGTGCCTGGGTGGCTCAGTCGGTTGAGCGGTGGACTTCAGCTCAGGTCATGATTTCGCGGCCCGTGAGTTCGAGCCCCGCGTCAGGCTCTGTGCTGACAGCTCAGAGCCTGGAGCCTGTTTCAGATTCTGTGTCTCCCTCTCTCTGACCCTCCCCCCTTCACGCTCTGTCTTTCTCTGTCTCAAAAATAAATAAACGTTAAAAAAAATTAAAAAATAAAATAAAATGTTAAAAAATAAAATAAAATAAAAAATAAAAAAATAAAATGTTTATATAATATAAAATGTTTACATATATCATAAATGCCCTTCAACTATGCCCACTGGCCATGCTTCAGAGTATACTCTGTGTAAATTCTTAGCTTCCTCATTACAGCTGGCTTCCTCATCTCTTATCCAGCCCTTGGAACCTCCAAATTCTTGTTTATTGATAAAGGCAGTTCATTCTTTTTCTCATTCCTATGCTTTCCAAGCCATTCCCTGAAGCTTATCTTTTTTTCACAGTTAAATGGCTCATCTATTCCAAAGAGAAACCCTGCCATTTCCTTAGGATTCAGAAGCGGCTACAGTCTGCTGGGATTTTAAATAACAAATTGTTTCTCCTACACATAAAGTCTGGTTGGGTATAATAGACAACACTTAAGGTGCTTCCCATCTGCCGAGGCTTCCACCCTCTATGAGAACGACCACACACATGTGAGAGGTGGGCAGCCGCCATGTCCGTCCTCTGGGACTCTTCCCTGCCCCCAGTCACAGCTGATAGATCCTCAAGGGAACACTTGATTGAAGCTGGAGAAACTGGGATCAGGAATTCAAAACAGTAATTCATTCCAGGAAAGGCGCAGCATTAAAATTGCCCTTACTAGGGGCGCCTGGGTGGCTCAGTCGGTTAAGCGTCCGACTTCGGCTCAGGTCATGATCTCACAGTCCGTGGGTTCAAGCCCCACGTTGGGCTCTGTGCTGACAGCTCAGAGCCTGGAGCCTGTTTTGGATTCTGTGTCTCCCTCTCTCTGTGACCCTCCCCCGTTCATGCTCTGTCTCTCTCTGTCTCAAAAATAAATAAACGTTAAAATAAATAAATAAATAAATAAATAAATAAATAAATAAATAAATAAAATTTCCCTTACTGGATAACAAGACAAGGTCTTCTACAAACACCTACCCCCATCACAACATTAGTTAAAAGATTTGGGGGGAAAAACATCTAAAAGTTGTTTTCTTTTTTAAAACCTCATTGACTCCCCCCCCCCAGAATCTGTCATTTCCAGGAAGAGACTAAGAAATGCTGCTCTTCAGACTCTGACCTATTACAGAGATGAAACCAGCTGTGTACATAAGGCTGTTTCCTCTGTTAATCGAGTTATCGTTCCTTCCATGCCCTTGAATTTCAAAGCGAAACTTATAAATAATCTGATCTTAACATTTAAAATATGCACTCTCCTTCTGCCCGCCAGAAGGTAATGAGCAGTCTAAAGTCACTCAGCCTGGGTTTCCTTTCCCTAATTGCCCTAAAAATTAAATAAAAACTTCCCTACATCCCTTCTGCTGCTCTGTGAAAACAGGATAAAATACAGCAAATTCTAATAAGCCAGCATGCCGTGAAGTTTTCTTCCTCACTTCTTAACACCACATTTACATTCCTTTCCAAATAGCGCTAACTTCCCTGCCTCTTTATCTCCACAGAAATCAAATCGCTGTAGCTCTCAAATTCATGCTGCAGAAAGAATTTTCTTCTATTAGCAAAAGATTGTCTTCCATTTTGCGGTGAGGAGTTTTTTTGTTTTATTTCTTTAATGCAAGATTGGGGGGTGGGGGGAGAGGGGCAGCTTGAATTGCAGGACTATTTAAGCCATAATGTTTAATTTCAAACTTTGTCCTTTATAGCCTATTACCTCAGCTGCCATCTCTCTCCCTTTCCCTCATTTTCTTTTGAAAATTGATCTCATTGTTCTTGTCTGAATAAAAAGGCTCGGGGTATTTCAATTGGCTTTGGCTCAAGAATAAAAGATCCCTTTTAAAGTGAAAATCCTTGTTTTTGCCAATTCAAATCCCATTATTCATTTCCCTCCCAGTCCAGGCAGGAAAGCCAGGGGCTGTACCCATCAGGATGGTACACACCGCTGAGAGGTCTGGCAATTTGCCACTTCACCCACAATTCCCTGGCTGTGTGACCTGTGGGTCACTCAGAAACCTTCTCAGAGGGGTCTTCAATCGGTAGCATCGGGCAAAGCCTCACGCATTTCCATGTAGTGTCCCAAAGGGGTAATTTTTGCACTCGACTTCTTTTCTACATCGCTGTTAGCCACCTCAATAGGAATACTGTTGTTACCCATTTATAAGGGAAAATTGACATTTGAGCCTATTTGTAAAGTAAGATATTCTGAGCACCTACAAAAAACTAGCATCACTGGTGCATGGTTTCTAGCACACCCTCCTGTGGGAGGGTCATAGCTGTTACTAAACAACTGTTACTGTTTTATGTGACTAAAACATAAAACACTGTTACTAAAATGTCCACTGTTTCCTCTAATAATTGTTCCTTCTCTTAATTCCCTCCTTCTAACGATAACCCCATCCCCTCCCTAAACCTCCCCTCATTAGCACCGAACAGACCCTTCACGTTTTGATTTCTGCAGTCTACACAAGCACTGAACTAGCTAGAATTCAGAGAATTAAGGAATGGTCATTTCAAAGTAGCATCATGTAGAGCAAATGCAATAAAATTATAACAAATGGGATATCTAAGCAATAAAGACACAAGAATTTGTTTTCTATGCTTGCAACTTTTCTGTGAATGTGGAATTATTTCAAAATATTACAAAAATATCATCTTTGTAGCATGTGATAAAACTTTGAACCCACCAAAAATCTAACAGAGTTGATATTTGTAGAGGTCAATAGAATAGTAAAACACCACAGGAAAAGAAAATTATTAAGGATTGAGGTAAGAAAAAAAAATCACCGTGAGTTAAAGATGTAAGTGGATTAAAGGTTTTGCTATAGAAATTTATCCTCTGCTTTTTAGTTTATGAGTCTAGTTTCAAGGCAACCAGCAAAGGGAGGTTGTCGCCAAGAAGTTCTGTTTGCGAGTCTCTAAGCTTATCCTTCAGGACCATCATATATCTCCAAACAAAATGCCCCAAGAGAGACCTCAATCTTTATACCAGCATCAGGCAAATGCAATCTAGGGATAAATTAAAACATAGTAAGCATAAAACATGGCTTTGAGACAGATTAAAATGAGCGAGGTATTCGCCAACATCAGAGATGGCAAAGTTTAATCAATAATGATAATGAGTCCCTTATCAACGAAGAATTATTCACAAAGATGGAGGGGTTGGAGAGGCAGCTGGGGAGTGAAAGGAAGCAAAATCCTGTTCCTGGGTGTTGTTACATTACAGATTACCCAGGCGAACTATACAGTGTATTACCTTTGAGACACAAAGAAATTAGCATCACAATCATTAAATTAAATTGCAAACAGGCTTGTTGTTTCTGTACATTCTACAATGTGAAGTTGGCAGGAGTGAAACCTTCTCTTTGCAGTATTCAAAATTCTTTCAGCTCATCAAGGCTCAGTTCAAATTGCCAACACTTTCTGAAGTTTTCCCTGACTAAATAAATCTACTAAGCATAGCACAGGTGCAACAGAGAGAGACCAACTATTTTTTAAACTGCAAGCAGCCCCTTTGGGACATGGTAGGATTTGCTTTTTCACGTAGCAGCTTTCAGGGCAGAGCCTTTTGGGGAAATGTTACAAATAGAAAATATTTGAGACAATTTGGGAGTTCGTTTTGAGTCTGTCCCTGGGGTAAGTATCACCTATAGCTAAAAAATGTGGGCCCAAAATCACACATATATAGAAAAAAAATCTAACAGCTGGTACAACTCATCTCTTAGCTGTACCTGAGAAACAACTGGTAAAGTAATGAATACTTTTTGTTATCATAGTAAATTCATTTAACATATAAGATTACCAATGTCTATAAAGAAAAATACCCCCAAAGAGACTAATGGATCATGTTGGATCAAACTCCTAGCTTCAACAGAGGGTCAGTATGACACAGCAGTTAAGGCCCAACTCTGGAGTTAGATGCCTGGGCTTGAATCCTCTCTCTGCTGCCTGCTGGCTATATAACCTTGGGCAAGACATTTAAGAGCTCTGTGCCTCAGTTTCTTCACCTAAGTGGCGGTAATAATAGCATATGGTTCATTGGATTAAGTAAGATTACTGAGTCTAAATTACGTAAAGCCCTTGGAACTATCTATGCCCAGTACATAGTAAGTGTTATATAATTATTAGCCACTATTAGTAGGATCTTAAAATAAAATTTTCTAATTTAAATGATTAGGTGGTGGGATTAAAATCATTCAAAGGTTAACTATTTTATTTTTTTAGCTTTTTTCATGTTTATTTATTTATGAGAGAGAGAAAGCGAGAGAGCACGATGGAGGGGCAGAGAAAGAGGGAGGCACAGAATCCAAAGCAGGCTCCAGGCTCTGAGCTGTCAGCACAGAGCCTGATGCAGGACTTGAACTCACAAACTGTGAGATCATGACCTGAGCTGAAGTCAGACGCTTAACTGACTAAGCCACCCAGGCACCCCAAAGGTTAACTATTTTAGGGCTAACTGGAGTCAAGTCTTTCTTCCATCTTTACACTTGAATAATCTGAAACACACCAGTCACTTCCTTGAAGTCTTTTTATCTATGACACAAATGAATAAAAAACATAGGTAATACATTCCACCTAGTGCTATATAGGAAATAAACTGTAGGAGACAAGATTGGTGCTGATATATCATTCAGGGGGCTATTGCAATGTAGCCCAAATAAGAGGAGCATGGCCTGAACCATGCTAATGGCAGGTGTAGATGGTAAGTGTTGGGATTCAATACTTCTTGGACTTGTTGATGGGTCAGGTAGGAACATAAAGAAAAAAGAGCGATCCAGGAAACTCCTTAAGTGCTTGGCCTGAACAACCCTATGGATGGTTGGAGATAGAAGAGACTGGGAGAGAAGCAGTTTGGAAGAAGGAGTTATCAAACGTTCAGTTCTCAACATGTTCATCTGAAAGTTCTAATTCAGTCTCCAAGTGGAGCATCAGAGAGTTGGATATCTGAATCTGGAAAAGACAGAGGTCAGAGTAAAGATATAAGTTTCAGAGTTATTTTAAAAGGTCCAGGAGAGGAGCCAGCAAACAGAAATTGACAAGAAACTAACAAGGAAGTAGACAAGGACCAGGAGAGTGTGGTGTCAGGGAAACCAGGACAAGAAAGATTCCACAAGCAACAGAACTCTAACTTTGAAACACAGACCAAGGAGTCCCATTTTAAAACCAAGATAAAGCCTGTCCCATTCCTAATTTTAAAACAGCTAATCAAACATTGTATAGTCAACTGAAACTGTTAACAATCTCCTGAAAGGTAACTACATATGTTGTCAAATGAAGGAATGCATAAATTAAAATTTTGGTTGAAACTGCTTCACCATTTGTGTATTAGATATTGATGCAACAGAATCCCACTACAAGAGGCATTTTCACCATCAACATATAACCTAGAAATTTGGAAGTAAACTCTTATTGCCCAGAGCCATCGTGAGTGTATGAGGAAGACCCAGCAGCTTGAACCCCAAATTCCCCTGCAGGAAGCATGGCTGTTTCCCTTCTGCTACACACTGCAATGGTTTCCAGCAGTTTTCAAAACCATTTAGGAACTCAGGGTAGCCAGCAGCTTCATGGATCACTGCCAACATTTGAGCAATTCTATCTGAACCAAACATACAGAAAGATTGAGTAAAAACATCCACTATCCTTATTCTGTATTTCCAGCACTTGCACAAAATTTATATTCCGAAGCTCAGAATCAAGTTTTGTCTAGAAATATAAAAGCAAGTCAAGATTTGTGCTCTGAGAAAGTGACTTTTAAAGAGAAAGGCACTGAAGTACCATGTGGTATGTGCTATAGGCTCCAGAGCCCAGTAGACTGAGTTAATAATGACTTTTCAGCCTTATCTCTTTCTATTTGTCTGCATTCTTGGAGCCAGACCACCAACATGATCTGCTCTGTGGTTTAAAGTGTTTTTGCAAGAACATCCTATCCCGAGGCCCTATATTCTTATCACTCAAGAGAGATGCAGCAAAGTTGATAGGCACACAACTGTCCATGGGAGGATTCATAGCATTACTTAACATTTATGTAGCACTTATATTCATGTTTATTGTCCATTCCTTAAAGAATTCCTGCAAGGTAGGTGATGTCTGTTGTCCTCAGAGTTCAGTGAGGTGGAATAACTTGCTTGGGGTTACACAACAAGAAATGAAACAGAATAGGAGTGTCGGTGTGCTACCTAGCCCTGGAGACATATATACTGCCGTTATAAGCAATTCATCAGCTGGAGCCAGGGAGCCCACAGTCAGTCAAAAAGGGATAATCTTACTATCCTTGCACTCCCAATACATTTCCCAAAGCACTCCCTTCCCAAATACAAGGCCAAAGTGAGAATCCATATGGTGGCGCCCACTAAGTCACAGGACATATGTGGGATGGTCATTCTCCCCATTCCCACTGCCCACTCATAACCTTATCCCTGTACGGATGCATATAAAGCCCATGTGAGCAGAAGTCTCTGCTCTTTCCTGTGAGACAAGAGTCCAGACCTGCACTATTTAAATCTCTCCTCTCCCCCAACATGTACACACATATTCACACTGAAGCCAAAACCACATCCTATCTCTAGTTTAGAAATTGTTTATATCGCTGTGTCTTTGGAAGCCCTCACCAATTTGGTTTCTCCTCACTTAATTTCCTCTCCTCTGCACATATGGCAAGCTGTGTTTTTTGAAGCATGCTTTTCCCTAGGACACTTTTTATTCCCCTAGCTCTTGACTAGTGTCAATAGAATTTATTATCAAGCAAGTGCATCTTGGATTCATTCAAGTAGGATTAAAACCGATGTGACTTATTGGAAGGCAATCTCACAAAGCAGGTCTATTTTAATAGTAAGAACCTGGATTTATGAATTGAGGAGACATGAGTTCAAATCTTTGCTCCAGCGCTTACTGGCTATGTGATCTTCATGTATCACTGAGTCTCTCTGAACCATCGTCGCCTCATTTATAGATCTGGATAATAATAATATAACTTATAGGGTGACCATGAGGAAGTAATAATATATGGTATGTAGAGAGCTTGACACATGAGACACTCAGTAAATAAAAATAACTTCTCTTTTGCAATTTTCTTGGGTTCTATGAATTTCATTCTCTTCGAGCCAAATTCGAAAGTGCATTCTGAGGATTAAAATAGCTGATACATGTAAGGTACCCCACACAGTTATAACACATAGACAGGTAGGCAATAAATGTTATTTCCTACTACTGAGGGGAGCATTCTTTTTTAAACATTTTTTTAAATGTTTATTTATTTTTGAGAGAGAGATGGAGTGTGAGCAGGGGAGGGGCAGAGAGAGAGGAAGACACAGAATTTGAAGTAGGCTCCAGGCCCTGAGCTGTCAGCATAGAGCCCAATACAGGGCTCGAATCCACGAACCACAAGATCATGACCTGAGCCAAAGTCAGATGCTTAACCTACTGAGTCACCCGGGGACCCCAGAGAGGAGCATTCTAGGGATACTCTGCCCTACCATAATTTTATTTACAGCTGAGGAAACAGGTTTATTCTCAATTATACGAGGTAGCATAGTTTCCATATCAGTTAAGTCAGACTCCTTTCTTGTGCAACAAAAAGCTCATAGTTCTTCATGTTTATTAAAGAAATGCCTTTGAATGGCAAACAGTAAATCCCACAGCTAAGATATTAAATAAAATAATAATAATAATAATAATAACAATACAGCTAAAATGTAATTGTGATATATTATGTACCAGGCAATGTTCTAAAGATTTACATACATTAACTACTTTAATTAAAATTAAAAAAAACTTTTTGGGGCGCTTGGGTGGCTCAGTCGGTTGGGCAGCCGACTTCGGCTCAGGCCATGATCTCGCGGTCCGTGAGTTCGAGCCCCGCGTCGGGCTCTGTGCTGACCTGCTCAGAGCCTGGAGCCTGTTTCGGATTCTGTGTTTCCCTCTCTCTCTGACACTCCCCCGTTCATGCTCTGTCTCTCTCTGTCTCAAAAATAAAAATAAACATTAAAAAAAATTTAAAATTCAAAAACCTTTTCATGGTTTCAAAATCCAGGTAGATATGGAATTGGCCTTGAACCCTGCCTTCACCCTTTGCCTCACGGCGCTGCGGCAGGTATGTTGGTTCATGTGGGTAAATAAACCAAAGTCCACAGACAAGGTGATAGTAGCAGTCACACCAGCATGTAGCACAATATGTTTTTTGCTAGTGATAGAGTTTTGGACAAATGCCCTGGCACGAGTCAGCAGCATGGATGTCCCCTGCTCTGCTTGATCTACCTTAAGCACCTTATCCAAAAGGCACCATACACTCCCAGGAAATATGGTCTATTTTAAAAGCCAAAGGAAAGAGGATTTTCCACACTGGTGCAATTGAGAGGCACCAGGCGGGGCTGCCTGAGGCCAGACTGTAGGAGGAAAAGGCTTTGTGTTTTGTTGTGATTTCTTTCCTACGCACATCCATCTTGGCCTGTCACACTTTTATTCCTATAACCCCAAGCCCTCTTCAGCCAAAAATCAATCAGGCATGCCCACTTGTGCACACACACACACACACACACACACACAAACGCAAACGCAAACACATACATATTCCCTCTCACATAGAAATGGAAACGTGGCTCTGACTCCTCTTGGCATAAATTTTGGTTCAGCTTCATTAGGCTAACCATCTGGGTCATTTCAATTCTGTTTCCAGTCTCAAAATAATTGCAGCATCCGAATCAGCCGTTCTCCCAACCCTATCTCTTCCCTACACCCCCATCCCCACTGCCAGCTGCATAAGTGTTAAACTTTTAAAGAGAATGTAATTAATGTTTTTGGAAGAATGGAGAATTTTTTAATCCACATAGGATCAGATGGTAATCTCTATGTTGGTCAGAGCAAATGAAAGCCCATCCTGTCATGGAATAATTACTTAGAACTGTGCATCCTCTCCCCACCCTTATTTCTGATCTCTCTAAACTCTCTGATGTGACTAAGCTCATAATTGGGACAGCAGCCAACAAATAAAATGTGACTCTGTAATTTCATCTGCATCCGTCCAAATTGTACTAAAATGGCTGCTAGGGCCTTTGGCCTCTTACTAACTGCTTGACTTTATTTATGCCAAAGGAAATGATTATAGTTTGGGTTAATATAATCACTTGCAGGCCCTATGAATCCCCGAGGTTCCAGAGGGTAAACGCCTAATGTACATAGAAATATAGTTGTTGGAAGACACTGTCTTCTATTACTGAGTTTTCAAACTGTGGGATTTTAAAGGTTGCAGAAAATAAAGACAAGAAATTAAAATGAATCGGACTGATCTTGACAAATTCACCAGCCAATTACTTCATCTGACCATAGTCAAGTAAAAGTTGTCTTTAAAGATGTAAGAATGTAGCTACCCCTAAGATAAAGAGCATCGTAAGCAAAAAAAAAAAAAAGATTTCTTTTCTTGTTTTTGTTAGCTTGACTGCTTTCTTAAATTGCTTCTTGCTACCTAACTTATTCACTCATCCAGCCAGTATTTACTAATTTTTAATATTTATTACCACCTGCTAAAAGCTAAGGATAAAATGGAACAAGCGGGACACAATCTCTGCCACCACAGAGTTTATGGTCAAGTAGAAGATACAGAACAGTAAATAAGATTTTACAATATAGCATGGTAACCACATGAAAGTGAAGTAGAAGGTGTTTTGGAGACACTTAGGAAGAGTAACCAACCCAGACTTGAGAAGTCATAAAAACATCTCAGGGAGAAAAAGGAACCCTCATGCACCATTGGTGGGAATGTAAATTGGTACAGCCACTGTGGAAAACAGTATGGAGTTTCCTCAAATATCAAAAACAGAAAGAGCATATGATTCAGTAATTCTAATACTGGGTATTTGCCTAAGGAAAGAAAAGCACTGATTCAAAAAGATACATGTACCCCTAGGTTTATTGCAGTATTATTTACCACAACCAAGATATGGAAGCAACCCAAGTGTCCATGATAGATGAATGGATAAAGAAGATGTGGCGTATATACGTATATGTATTCATACATATATATATATGAATATAATACATAATGTGTGTGTATATGTGTATATATATATGAAATAGACTATTACTTGGCCATAAAAAAGACATATATATATATATATATATATATATATATATATATCATACTTATGTCTTATATAATATATATGTCTTTTTATATATAATATAAAATAGTGTATATATATACACTATTTATGTACATAATACTACTTTATATATAATATATAGAATAGAATAGAATATTATGCAGCCATTTGCAAAAACATGGATGAACCTAGAGGGTATTATGCTAAGTGAAATTAGACTGAGAAAGACAAATACCGTATGATTCCATTCATAGGTAGAAGCTAAAAAAAAAAAAATGTAAAAACAAACAAACAAAAAGCAGAAATACTGGGACGCCTTAAGTCTCTGACTCTTGATTTCAGCTCAGGTCATGATCTCACAGTTCATGAGTTCCAGCCCCTCATCTAGCTCTGTCCTAACAGTGCAGAGTCTGCTTGGGATTCTCCTTTCTCTCTGCCCCTCCTCCCCTCAACACACACCCATGCTCTCTCTCTCTCAAAGTAAATAAACTTAAAAAAAAAAAAAAGCAGAAATAGACCCATAATTACAGAGAACTACTGGTTGCCAGAGGGGAGGTGGGGAGGGAATGGACAAAATAGGTGAAGGAGAGTGGGAGATTCAGGCTTCCACTTATGGAATGAATAAGTCATAGGGATAAAGGAACAGTATAGGGAATGTAATCAATGGCATTATAAGTGCTATGTGGTGACAGAAGGTAGCTATACTTGTGGTGAACATAACATAAGGTAAAGAAAGACTTGTCAGATCATTTTGTTGTACATGTGAAAGTAATGCAACATTGTGTGTCAACCATAGTTCAATAAAAAAAGGTTTTTTACCCAGGGAAAACCTGATGGATGGACAGGAATTAAGCTGATAGGCATGGTTTGTATCTCGGTCTTTTCAGGCTCCTTTAACTGAATAACACACTGAATGACTTCAACAACATTTCTAATAATTCTGGAAGCTGAAAGTCCAAGATCAGAATGCCAACATGGTCATTGTCTTTGTGAGAGCCCTCTCCCTGGTTATACCCTCATATGGACATCCTTGAGGGAGGGAGATTCATGCAGAGAGAGGAAGATCACATATCTCTTCCTCTTTTTATAAGGGCATAAGAATCTTCATAATAACTGTACTCTCATGACCTTATCTAACCTTAATTACCTCCTAAAAGCCCCACCTCCAAATGCTATCACACTGGGGGCTTGGGTTTCAACACATTACTTTGGAGAGGACACAAACTTTCAATCCTTAGCAGTTTGGAAAAATATATTCCAGGCAGGGAAAACACAGTATGTGCAAATTCTAGAGGCTGGAGAGATCAAAGTTCATTCCAGGATTTAACAGCAATTTTCTCTTCTTTTCTTAGTTTACTTTATTTATTTATTTTGAGAGAGAGAGACAGAAAGAATGAAAGTGAGGGAGGGGCAGAGAGAGAATCCCAACCAGGCTCCTTGCTGTCAGCACAGAGCCTGATGCAGGGCTCAATCTCAAACTGTGAGATCAGGATGTGAGCTGAGATCAAGAGTCAGACACTTAACTGACTGAGCCACCCAGGCACCCCCTAACAGCAATTTTATATAGCTGAATTTTAAAGTGTGAAGGAGAAGAAAGTAGAAAAGAAGCTTGAGTGGTAAGACAAGGGTGAGAAGAATAGAATTTATCCTAAGATCAAAGGTCTGCATTTTCAGAGTAGAGAAATGCCCTAATTAAATTTGGTGATAAAAAAAATTATTCTGTCAGCTGTGTGAAGAAGGAATTGGATATGAGCAAACTGAAACCAGTGAATTAGTAGACACAAGAATAAAGTTTGAAAATTAGTGAAACTGGGCGCCTGGGTGGCTCGGTCGGTTAAGCATCTGACTTCGGCTTGGGTCATGAACCCCCGGTTTGTGGGTTCAAGCCCCGCATCAGGCTCTGTGCTGACAGCTTGGAGCCTGCTTTGGATTCTGTGTCTCCCTCTCTCTCTGCTCCTCTCCTGCTCATGCTCTGTCTCTCTCAAAAATAAATAAATATTAAAAAAAATTTTTAAAGAAAATTAGTAAAACTGAGGACTCTGATATAACAAATTATTTTTTGCTCTAATGAGCTCAAAGGATACATTTTCAACAAGGGACATCTGAAGATGTTAGGCTATAAAATGTTCAGTGAGTCTCCCATTTATTTATTGGAAATGTCACTTGTTGGTGGCAATGGTAGTCCTCTATCTGTCCACAGTAAGGTGCTTCCAGGCCTTTTTATGGTTGCAAAAGCCACCATAAGCAAACACTGCTACCTTAGTTTAACATCTGGGATCCAAGTATAATTCCTGAAAAAGCTACCATCACATCCTGATAAACTGCCCACATATCATATAATCACAATCAGGTATCACACAGGTGAAATCACATTACACCCAATCTGTAGTAATGCCCAATTTGTAGGCCTGTGCAATAACTCATCTCCTGATTTACAATCATGGGAGGATCTGAGCAGGACAGGTTGATGAGAGGCCACCTCGAACATGGGGACTAGTCAGGAGGTTAGTGAAATAAGGGTGATCTCAACTCCCATGGTGATGATAGGAATAAAATTGAAGAAAGCTTACAGATTCAAGATACATTTTCAAGATAGAATCTGGCTAATGACTGGATATAGGGGAAGAGAGATTTCTAGGAGATATTTCTTTATTGAGGTTATGATTAACATATAACACTCGTTTCAAGTATACAACATAATTAATCACATATAATCACATATATGTATGTATGGTGGAATAATCACCAAGGTAAGTCTAGGTAACATCCATTACCATATCTAGCTATAAATTTATTTTTTCTTGTGATAAGATTTTTTTATTTTTATTTATTTATTTATTTTTGAGAGAGAGAGAGAGAGAGAGAGAGAGGAGAGAGCAAGCAGGGGAGGGGCAGAGAGAGGGAGACAGAGGATCCAAAACAGGCCCCAGGCTCTGTGCTGACAGCAGAGAGCCTGATGCAGAGCTTAAACCCAGGAACCATTAGATCATGACCTGAGCCAAAGTCGGACACTTAACTGAGCCACCCAGGGGCCCCTCGATTTAAAAACAAAAATTTTTTAAAGAACTTTTAAGAACTATATTTTAAAATTAGGACTTGGCCATCTATGTAGCTGGAGTCTCACAGTTTCTTCTGTGTTTTTTTAGAGACTTTAATGCACTTCAAAGTCTATCAGCATCATCAAAATGTAGGACTATGTTTTCCCAGCAAAGATCATTAGGCCAACATGGCAGATAAGGAACAAAATAATGAAGCAAGAAATGTTTGTCTTCCTTGCCCCCTATGTCTTTTGCCTCCTTCTTTGCCTTCCAGGGGCCTCCACCTCTAATCACTTAGAGCCTTAAGGGGACACTGATCCTGGTGTCTCTAAACTGCTCTCCACCTTTCTTACCTTGGAAAATCCCATACTTTTCTGTTTTGCTCACACCCATTCAAAGTTAACTTTCCCCTCACCCAGCTACCAGGTGGGAAGAAAAGCTAATATCAGTTCCACAGATAATAATGATTTATATTTATACCATATTTTAAGCCCATTACTGGCTAATGACAGAGTCACTTTTATCTGAACCCCTGTTTGCTTATCTGAAAAATTAAGTGATTCAAGCAAATTCAGAAGTTATAAATTCAAATACTTACAGAGGCTGAGTGTGTAACACGGATGAGGAAAGCAAACTGAGGTGTTATGTAGTGGGGAGAGGTGATTTCTTTGGGGACTTTGTGGGCTCCTGCTCCATATAAAAGGAAGAGCCCGGGGGCGCCTGGGTGGCGCAGTCGGTTAAGCGTCCGACTTCAGCCAGGTCACGATCTCGCGGTCCGGGAGTTCGAGCCCCGCGTCAGGCTCTGGGCTGATGGCTCAGGGCCTGGAGCCTGTTTCCGATTCTGTGTCTCCCTCTCTCTCTGCCCCTCCCCCGTTCATGCTCTGTCTCTCTCTGTCCCAAAAATAAATAAACGTTGAAAAAAAAAATTAAAAAAATAAATAAATAAAAGGAAGAGCCTGCATTCTGCTTCAATTAACTATTGTCCTGCAGGCTCAATGTTGCTGGTACTTCCAATTTTTTTTCAAGATAATTTGGAAATGTAGATTTTTAATGTAATTATCCAATTTCAAATATTTGGCAATGTGACTAATTCAATTTTTTTTTTTAATCTGTGAGCCAACATTGTATAGGCCAAACAAAACACATCTGCTAGCCAAGTTTGGCCTATAAACTATCAGTTGGAACCCTTTGGATTTGACAGTCTCTGAAGCTTTCTCTGGCTCTATAACTGTGGGAAAATCTAAGATGCCTTCAATTGCAGAAAATAACCTTTAAAATTGTGGAATTCTAGACTCTAGGGCTAGACCAAAGCCAAACATAACTCTGTACCAATAGGTTGCTCAGAGTGTCCAGATTTCAGAAAAAAATATTTCATCAGTATATACGATTAACTTCATTTTTATTGACCTTATAACACAGTAAGGAATGATGCTGCCCAGTGTGGTAGTAGATGAAATTGGTAATTTCTCAGAATAAACAAATTATTGCTTTTATCTTGACCCGAAAGATTTAAATGATGTTTATTGATATTAACATTAATGTCATCCAGGTGATGTTATATTGAAACAACATGAACCTGCAGCTAACATCATATTCAACAGTGAAAAGCTAAAAGCTTTTCCTCTAAGATCAGGAACAAAATAAGGATGCCCACTCCTGCTGCTTTTATTCAAGATAGCATTAGAAGTTCTAGCCAGAGCAATTAGGCAAGAAAAAGAAATAAAAGCCCTCCAAATTGGAAAGTAAAACAGTCACTATTTGCAGATGACATGATACTATTTAGAGAAAACCTTAAAGACTCCACCAAAAAAATGTTAAAACCAATAAAATAAAGTAACAGGATACAAAATTGATATCCAGACATCTGTTGCTTTTCTATACAAATAATTAACTATCAGAAACAGAAATTACGAAAACAATTCCACTTGTAATTGCTTAAGACAAGAATAAAATACCTAATACATTTAACCAGGGAAGTGAAAGACCAGTATACTAAGAACTGTAAGACATTAATGAAAGAAAGTAAAGATGACAAAAGTAAATGAAAAGATATTCCAGGCTTATGAAGTGGAAAAATTATTATTGTCAAAATGTTCATACTACTCAAAGAAATCTACAGATTCAGTGCAATCCCTATCAAAATCCCAATGGCATTTTTCACAAAACTAAAACAAATAATTCTAAAATTTATATATAATCACAAAAGATCCCAAATGGCAAAAACAGTCTTGAGTAACAGTGAAGACGGAGGTATTACACTCCCTAATTTCAAACTACACTACAAAGCTATAGTAATTAAAAAAGTATGGGACTGGCACAAAAACAGACACAGATCAGTGGAATAGAACTGAGAGCCCAGAAATAAACCCACACATATACAGTCAATTAATTTACAACAAAGGGGAAAGGACAATTACAACAATGGGGAAAGGACAATCTCTTCAGTAAATGGTGTTGGGAAAACTGGACAACCACAGCAAAAGTATAAAACTGGACCACAATCTTACATCACATACAAAAATTAATTCAAAATGGATTAAAACTTGTAAGACCTGAAGCCATAAAACTCCTAGAAGAAAACCAAGGCACTAAGCTCTTTGACATCAGTTTTAGCAATGATCTTTTTGGATCTACTCCAAAGGCAAAGGAAACAAAAGTCAAAATAAACTACTGGGACTATATCAAACTAAAAGCTTCTGCACAACAAAGGAAACCATCAGAATGAAAACACAACCTACTTGATAGGAGAATATATATGTAAATTATGTATCAATAAGGGGTTAATATCCACAATATATAAAGAACTCATACAACTCAATAACAACAAAAATTTTCAATGAAAAAAAATGGGCAGAAGAGCTGAATAGACTTTTCTTTCAAAGATGGTCAATAGGCATATGAAAAGATGTTCAACATTACTAACATCAGGGAAATGTAAATGAAAACCACAATGGATATCACCTCATACCTGTTAAAATGAATATTATCAAAAAGACAAGAAACAGTAAGTGCTGGAGAGGATGTGGAGAAAAGGGAACCATTGCACATTGTTGGTGAGAATGTAAATTGGTGCAACACTGTGGAAAAACAGTATGGAGATTCCTCAAATGAATTAAGAATAAAACTACCATATGATCCAGCTATTCTACTTCTGGGTATCCAAGTAAAGTAAAAAACACTAACTTGAAAAGATATATGCATCCCTATGTTCATTGCAGCATTATTTATAATATCATTGTATGGGAACAACCTAAGTGTCCATCAAAGGATGAAATGAAAAAGGATACATGGTATATATTAGGGTGCCTGGGTAGCTCAGTCTTCAGCAAAGGTCATGATCTCATGGCTCGTGAGTTCAGGTCCCACATCGGGCTCTGTGATGAGAGCATGGATCCTGCTTGGGATTCTTTCTCTCCTCTCTCCACCCCTACCTTGCTTGTGCTCTAGATAGATAGATAGATGATGTGGTTTTTACACACCATGGAATACTACTCAGCCATAAAAAGAAGGAAATCCTGCCATTTGCAACAACATGGATGAACCTTGAAGACATCATGCTAAGTGAAATAAGTCAGAGAAAGACAAATACCATGCAATTTTACTTATCTGAGGAATCTAAAAAACAAAACAAACAAAAACTCACATATACAGAGAATAGATTAGAGGTTATCATAGGGGAAGGGGATTGGGAGGTAGGTGAAATGGATAAAAGGGGTTAACTTTATGGTGATAGATCATAACTAGCCTTATTGCAGGGATCATTTCATAGGATATACAAAAACCAAATTATTATATTGTACACTTGAAACAAATATAATGTTATATGTAGATTTTACCTCAATTTAAAAAAAAAAAAAAAGAAAAAAGAAAAAAAAAAACAGAAAAAAAAAAAAAAAGAAGACATGTGAGGAGCCTGGGTGTTGCAATGGTTTAGGAGTCCAACTCCTGATCTGGCTCAGGTCATGATCTCACAGTTTCTGAGTTTGAACCCCACTTTGGGCTCTGCAATGATGGCAAGGAGCCTGCTTGGGATTCTGTCTCTCCTTCTCTTTGCCTCTCCCCCACTTGTGTGCTCTCTCTCTCTCTCTCTCTCTCTCTCAAAATTAATAAATAAATAAACAAACAAACAAACTTAAAAACAAGACATGTAAATAGATTTTTGCAGTTATGGAACTTGAGAATAACGATAAAGGGTGTTTTGTTGTTGTTTTTTTTAAATACCAATCATATTATTTCTTACCATTCTGAGTTAGCTGGGCAGTTCTAGTCTGGGCCTATGTGGCTAGTCTCTGTGGTCAGTTGGTAGCTTGGCTGAGGCTGGATGGGCCAAGATGGCCTCATTCTCAGGGACAGGTTGTGTGGACAGGCTGTTTGTTCTAAGGAGACTTAGCTAGAGCACTTGCCTCTGCTCCATACGATCTCTCGTCCTCTAGCAAGCTCACCAAGCTTCATCACACAGCAATCTCACGGTTCCAGAAAAAGAGGGCAAGCCAACTGAAATATCCATGTTACACACTCACTGCCTTGCAAGTATTTGAATGTGTAACATCTGATCTATGCCAAGTTCTTCCTAAGTCTCTGATTTTGTCATGTCTGATAAGGTCCTAGTGGTCTGGACCTCAGACTTATTCCCTCTCTCCTGACACACCTGCCCCACCCCCACTCCCCAGGCTTGCCAATAGCAAGAATGGCCTCCCTGTACAACCTTAGGGAGTGTGCAGTTTTGTGAGACCGTCACTGCTTAAGAACAGCACGTCTTTTTTTTTCTTCTTCTTCTTCTAAACCCGCCTGTGTTGCACTGTGTTGTGAGATACTTGGTAAGCATGTCTCTGCTCCAGATTTCAGCTGGGGACAGATCCCTATTTTGTTTGAATGACCCCTCAACTTATATCAAG
Organism: Lynx canadensis; assembly: GCF_007474595.2. Taxonomy (NCBI): domain Eukaryota; kingdom Metazoa; phylum Chordata; class Mammalia; order Carnivora; family Felidae; genus Lynx; species Lynx canadensis. Next base: position 68,570,292 of record NC_044306.2, read on the forward strand.
GTTTGGTAATATCATCAGCAATCTTGTTTGAGACCCAGAGAGAAATGGCACTGGATCCCTTTTCAAATATTCTATCTCTTCTAGTTCTATCCCTTCTGATCCTTCTCTTTTGACCTTCTTATGGCAAGAAGTTCCTTCCCTTTGTCAAGGAAAAATTTCTTAAATCGTATTCTCTATCTTCTTCTGCTCTTTAAATTAAACACTCCTTTAAGCATTGGCTCAATCTCTTTCAACTCAAGTCCTAAACAAGGTCTAATTTGCCCTGGGTCAGTATGAGGTCTAAAAGTCAAGCTCAGAGCTTTAATTTTATGACTATTCAAGAGGTCAGATAGGAAATCTTCATGAAATCTCTCCCTTCAATAGAGGTTATTCAATAATGAGAAGAATAAAGTGGTAATTTTCCAAATAAGCTAATCATTGCTTCTATCTCGGCATACATTCAAATGGAGTTTAACCACATTAAAAATTAATGTCATCTGAACGCAACCATGTGCAAATAGATTTTGTCTACTTATGAAATTTGAGAATGGTAAGATATTGCAAGGTGTTTTTTAGTGCCTATAAAATGACTTTAATAACTTTGAATTGACATCTTATGCAACCTTAGTTCAGATTGTTTACATATAATACCCTGAGTCCCTCACAAAGAAAAAAGAAACATTAGCTCAGTCACTACTTTGCATGACATGCTGTTTAATTCTGTTTCCAACTTGTTCAAAACAGTTTCTTGGGATAGCTGAGTAGTCTTTAAAATTATACTTGCTAATTGTTCCTAAGAAGGCAAGGGCTTTAGCATGTTATTTTTATAGTCTATACATTTAAAGTTATTTAATTATGAGTTTTTATAAAAGTATAGAGATAGCTGGCCAGGAATTTAGTACTAAACTCCTAAACTGTGGGTAAACATAACAGCAACTTTATCATTTCAACCCAGCCTAATGTGTTCACCATAATCTATAAAGCATCATTAGCACATGATGCTGTAAGAACAGTCAATTAATATTTTGGAGGTTGAATCCTGCCATTGTCTACCACTGAGCCTACTGTTTACTAAAACATTCTTGCCCTGTGTTATATGCCATCATTAAATTACTTTTCATCATATAGTGGTGTGTTTTTTCATCATAGAGTTGTGGATATAAAGACCCAGCACAAACATCATTTCTGAGAAATGAAGAGACAATACACAAAAAGAAGGGGAGAAAACAGAAATTTGAGTGTTTCAGGCTGCATGGATGGCTCAGTCAGTTAAGCATCCAACTTCAACTCAGGTCATCATCTCAAGGTTCTTGAGTTCAAGCCCCGCATTGGGCTCTGTGCTGACAGCTCAGAGCCTGGAACCTCCTTCAGAATCTGTGTCTCCCTCTCTCTCTGCCCCTCCCCACTCATACTCTCTCTTTTTCTCTCTCAAAAATAAATAAACATTAAAAAAAAAAAAGAAATTTGAGTATTTCTCAGAAAACAAGCATCAATGAGACATAGTATCTTAACAGTGCTGCTGCTGGCTGACCTCATTCCACTCCAGGCACCACAGATTAGGAAAAACATGGACAAAGTACAATTCATTCAGATGGAGAAATGACTGAAAGTGATACCATGTTTAAAAAAAAATAAAATAAAGATCTCTGAGAGATCTTAATGTAATTAACAAACAGAAGATTTGGAGCATGACGGTTACTTTTATGTGTCTGCTTGACCGGACTAAACCGTTATTTCTGTGTATATCTGTCAAAGTGTTTTCAGAAGAGATTAGCATTTGAGTCAGACTGAAAAAAGAAGGTTACTCTCACCAATGCAGGTGGACATAATTTAATCAACTGAGGGATGGAGTAGAACAAAAAGGCAGAGGAAGGATCAATTCACAGTCTCTGAGACATCCATCATCTCCTACCTTTAGACATCAACCTTTAGATGCCGAAACTTAAACCATCAGCCCTAGATTTGGGGGCTTTTGAACTTGGACTGGGACTTACCCGTAAGTTACCTGGTTTTCAGGCTTTCAGACTCACACCGAATTATACCACCAATTTTTCTGTTTCTACAACTTGCAGATGGCAGATATACAACTTATCAGTCTCCATAAACACATGAGCCAATTCATATAATAAGTCTCTATACATATGCATATATCTCCTATTGCTTCTGTTTCTCTGAAGAACCATAACTAATAAGTGGGAAATTCAGAATAACTCCCTTCAAATGTTTAAAGTCCTGTCATGGGAAGAAAACTCAGTCTTCTTCTTCTGACCCTGTAGGAGCTGAGGTTCTTTTGCAGATGACTATCAGGCAGAATCTTCTCATGGTCAGAGATGTCCAAAGAAAGAATAGACTCATGGTTCCCTATGACACTAATATATAACCACAATAAAGCAACCAGTTGATAGAAATACCATAGAAAATTCAAGCATCAGACAGATGGTTGAAATGGTTGAATTTTAATGTTCTTTTGTCTCCTGTGGCCTAAGATTTGCAGTCCAACAGCATGGGTGTTCAGAACAGGCAGCAAGCAAACCCGGTCTCTGCTTTAGCTCTGTGAAGCTCAGTCTCCTTGTTCTTAAAGTGGCGTCTATATCATAGGGCCACTTTGAGGGTTATCAGATGACACACACATGTTCAGTGAGAGCTCAGGGCAGAGCCTAACCCAGTACACTCTCAATAATGTTGACTGCTACTTTTGTTACTAACCCAACCTCTTGAAAATCCTTTCAAAGAATGATTCAGAAACCCAAAGACAAAGAATTGATGGGGACACACCTTTTTTTTTTTTTTATGGCAGACGTTGAAGAGAAAGGCAAGTAGAGAGTAGCCGTACGAAGAAAAGAATCATTGTGGAAAAACCCAGAGATCTGAACTTTTTTTAATGTTTTAAAGATGCATTTTACAAAACCCTTTGAAACATGAGGGGTCAGGAACAGTTTTTTAATGTTCTATACTTGAACACAGCAAAGGAAACCTGACTGGAGGCTGGGCTCTCTGTTCTGGGTCTCTGAAGTTAGATCAATAGCATCTGAACCCAAAGGGAGTCTCGTCCCCTTAGGTATCTTCTACTCTCTTTCTTTCCAGCCCCAACAGACTCCGTCCAATATTTTTTGCTACCCTACACATAGCAGAGCCCCAGAGTTGGCCCTGAGGTTTTCCCCCTTTTCCCAGCGAGAAGCATTGTTTCTGAGACAAGAACTGCTGTTTTCAGTTTTGAGTCAGGATTATAAGTGAGTTCCATTTGTGTCTCTGTAGGGTATCCTGATATCTCCTGTGGGAGAATTTTCAGTTCTGCATTTCAGCAGGGAGATACAGCAAGGAGAATAAATACACAGCCCTCCTATTTGTTTTCTGGTTATTGGGTGACGCCTGCTGGCCAATTTGAGATGTTACTGCCTTTTCTAATTTTGTCTTGTCCTTCCGCATTCAATTCTAGCCATCCGCCTGTAACTGCCACTTTCCAAGATTCTATTCACCTTGACTTAGTTGTGATAGCTTCTATTAATACCTGTTGTGCATTAAATGTCACTTTTATTGCATTAAACTCAGAGTTTTTGGAAACTGCTCCCCATAAAATGATTAAATCCATAGCAAAGGAAAACATCTTTTTGCTATAGTCTGTGCTAGTGAGTCAATGATTCAGTGAACTCATGCTGACAGAGAAGATGACAATTTTTATATTTTCTTGAGAAACACTAGTCGGCAACAAACACAGAGACTGCCACATTTTGAAGTCCAGCTGGCAGCACAAAACAACATTTGCTTAACTCCTCAGCCCAGTGCTCTCGTTGATTGAACATACATAGCTACTCAACCATAGCACAAGGTAATCTATGGCTTACACAGCCAGAAAGGACTTTGAATAAGGTTGAAAACATCCCATTTTAGAAATCAACTGCATTCATCTACTAAGTACATTTTTGTTTAGCGCACCTACTGTGTATGTAGAAGGCTTCAAATAAGGTAGGGAAGAGAATGGGTAATAAACAGAAAATATATGACTACAGTCATATCTCAGCTGCAACAATATTAAGTCTATATATTTTGAGCCTCATACCTGTTCGTATGTGTTAAATAATTTATTTCAGTGAATCTCAGTGTCTTCTACAGAGTTTCTCATTTATTGTACAGTGAGAGTAAAATGATAACATATACTTAATTCCCTTAGTATTGTAATGACTAGCAACACCACCTCCCCTCCATAATTCACAATAAATAAAACTGCATCTTTAAAAAAATTGTACTGTATATTCCTATGGATAATATCAGCCACTCATCCTAGCCAGAGCCAAGATGGAAGATTGGGCACTTACTGGCTGTAGAGGTGTGTGTGTGTGTGTGTGTGTGTGTGTGTGTATACATGTTCCACATATACAACAAATGCTGACAAATAAATGCTCATACCTTAATGTGAATGGCAGAGTCACACTGATAACTAAATAAGTTGATAGGATTTAAATGAGACACTGCCTGTTACCTTGTGATTTTGCTCTGTTAAATTTTAGGCACATACAACATATCGCCTCCCTCTCTTTAGACTTTACAAACGAAGCTATTATTTATTCTATTTATTCATACTTTCTCTTGAAAAGTCTATCCTCCACAGACTCTGAAATACTTTTGTTGTATGGGTTTTTTCCCTCTGAATTCCCATCTCTGTTTGCCTTCATCTTCCCGGCAGTGAAATGCCTCAAACTGAATACAATATCCCAGGCTTTTTTGAAAGGTCTTCATGACTTTCTAATAGTAAAGACTTTGCCTAGGTTTTGAAAATCAGCCTGTTTAAAACATAAACTCACAGCCTTATCCATTTAAAGTCTTGCCACACTTCCTTTTTATTTATTCACATGCCTCTTCCACTCTCAAAGGTCTTTCTACTCTATGTGGTTTTTATAACATCTTGACCCTTTCAGCAGACATTAATTTAATTAAATATTTCTGCTTCTCTGTGTGTTCTCGTTTGAAGTTTTCGATTTGTGTTGATGTCTTCCTTTTAACTGTTCCTTTTTTCCATTTACCAACATTTCAGTGACCCTTAGACCTTTGAGAAAATATTTGCAAATCTACACTGACTTCTTATTTATTCATGGCTCCTTTCAGCAGTGTTCTTTTTTTTCAAGGAGCTCAAAACCACTAACAAGAGCTAAGGTGATACTCAAAGCACACCTCTGATAACAACTAAAAAATAAAGGGAGAAGGAAAAATTGAAAAATATTTTAAGAATCCTAAAGATACTCAGTCTTGACTTAAATTATACATTATAAGGTATATCATTCTTTGTTCAACGAAATGGTGTAGTCTTTTGGCTATAATTCTTTTTCCACCTAACTTAAGAATTTAAATGTTCACCAATTTCACAAGAAGTGAATTCTCTAAATATGGTGGAGTTTATCTTAATAAAAATCTTTTTTTAAAAAACACCCTGCTCTGCTGCTTCATTTTATCATTCCTCCCCTGAGAGTGTCAGTGAAAGTGTACGGAACAACCTATATCTCACCTACACATTCGACTGAGCCTGGATAGTGGCTAAGCTTCTCTGCTGTTTTTAATCTTTGGCTTTCTCTTTCTTCTGATTAAGGTATAGATACTTCCTAATCCTAGCTTTAGCCAGACTGTACACAGACTAGACCATAAAGTTTTCATTTTTAATAGGAAAATATCTCATGGTTGATGTGAGCTTGTCTGTTCCTTCTTACCTGGTAGATGCCTGTATAGATAATCTCCTGACTCCAAGATTATCCACCTATCATCCCATGCTTCCAAGTACTGGGAAAATGAAAAGACACTTGACTCATATCCACCCATCTCTACAGATAATTCCGTAGGGACTCTGATTTTTATATCCGTAGTATTTACAACCAATTCCAAACACTGTAACATAGAATCAGATTTGTACAAGTAGGATGGAGCTTGTCCACCCTCCTTTACTATGGGGAAGGGCTAAAGTATAGCTACAGAAGTTAAGTGACTTGTCCAAGGTCACAAAAGTTGGCTGATGACATAGCTAGGATAACATCAAGTCTTCATGTATTTATTCATACGTGTGCAACAAATGCTTATGTAGAGCTCACCTTAGACCAGGGACAAGCTGAGTGCATTTTATAAATCTTAAGCCTTTTAATCCTTACAACAACTTTATGAAGTAGATACCATTATTATCCCATTTATTTTTTTAATGTGTTTTTTTTTTTTTTTTTTGAGAGAGAGAGAGCACAAGCAGGGAAGGAGCAGAGAGAGAGACACAGAATATGAAGCAGGCTCCAGGCTCTGAGCCGTCAGCACACTCAGGGTTTGAACCCATGAACCACAAGGTCATGACCTGAGCTGAAGTCGGACACTCAACCAACTAAGCCACCCAGGCGCCCCTTATTATCCCATTTCTGAGATGTGGAAACTGAGGCACAAAGAAATTAAATAATTTTTTCAAGGTCACGTATCTTGTTAGCAGCAGAGCAGGGATTGAAACCCAGACAGTCTGGCTCCCAGGTCTATGCTCTTAATCACTATGCACTCTCTTTCACGAATTTCAAGCAATCCGTTATGTGTTATCAAGAAGTAAGCCTGTTCTAGCAGATGCATAAAAACTACCTCAATACTGGCTAAGCATAGCTCTCCATCATCAATCAATACACCTTGGTTTCCAAAATTATCCTCACACTGGAAACATAAACAGTCTCTCCAAACATTCACCCATGAAGCCAAGATAGGCTTTTCCAGATGTGAACTCCTACACAAGGGAAAATACAAAATCTTATTCCCTTGCCCTCAGGGAAACAAAAACTGAACCAGAAGGTTACAGCAGATTTTTGAAAATCACTACACTCTGTCTGCTCTGCTCACAATATGTTTCTGTAAGCTCCCTTCTGTCCTCCTCCTGGGATTTGAGCATTTCTAAAGCTAAAATGCAGAGTAAACACCTTTGCATTTAGTAGATTTGTTCTGTTTCCCTTTTGCCTGTGGCTGCCTTTTCCTTTTCAAGAGCCTCTGGGATTGAGACATCATGCCAGGCACATGAAGCAAGGCATGCAGCAAATGTAAATTGTGGTCCTCTATCATTCAGGGCCTGCCCTTGTCTGGATCTTGAGATTGTCATGCAGTGGCTTCCCACAAACAGCCCTCAGTGGCCACTGGGACCGTGAGAAGAATGACCCTATTATCAGCTGGTAAGAACACAAGAAAACTTGAAAACTCAAGGAGTCCACAGTGGCAGGGGAAGGTGCTGCTAAGAAGCCCTCAGCACCCATGATACAAAACACCATCATCTACTTAGATTTTTTATTATAACAGCAACTACAGTATTGAAGATGTTTACTTCTAGTAACACAACAAAAGCACACCAGAGAAATACGTTTCTATGACTTACCTTTTGCCTTAATGAAATTTTGCTTGTAAAGTATGAGGAAAAAGACATTAATATGGTTTTCACCTGAGACACAGTGCAACAATTTGACAGGAGCAACCTATTTATGCTGTGGGAGCATTTACTGTCCTTGAAAAGTCTGAAATGGTTTCAAGTGATTTTGAAGGGGTTTTGAGAGATACAGGACAAAGACCCTGAGGGGTATTAAAGGAAGCAGATGTCAGGTGTGGAATCGTCTGTCTCTGCACACCCACTCATGAAGTCAGAAAGGGCTGCCAATGTTTTCTCTCCCAGGAGCTGTGATACCCCCATTTGTTTTCAAGAGAAGAGGGCATGTTAAAGGCAGAAAAATCCCACAACACATAAGATGTAGGATTTAGAGTGCCAGGGAAAATCTGAAACAAGTTAAAGATGGATTCATAAATCAGAGTAGGGGGCTCAAGAAGAAGTAAAAGAAGTAAAATTTCTCTTTCAGACTCATATATCAAATGTCTTCCTTGTTATCATACTACACATTTGGGTCTTTGTGTGAAATGTTGTGGGTTGTCTACAAATATGATTCAGGGTTTTATTTTCCTTTCACATCATCATTTATATTTAAATTGAAAATTTTAATCATGGTGCCACCTCCATCCACAAAGGGAACCATGATCACTCAACAAAGCTGCCCCAGGTTCTTTGCACAGGGATAGGTATAGAGTGGAGGATTGAAGCAAGCAAAGACCAGCCCATAGGACTCTCTGTCCAATCAGAGGATGGTGATTATCAAAGCCAGTCACACTGGCTCCCTTCAGGTTGCAGATGAAAGAACCTGAGTGGTCCAGCCTGTGAGTCAGAGAGAATTGGAGAAAGGCCTTGCAAGCCAAGGAAGGGATTTGCTGACCACTAGAATGGTGTTGGCTCCTTGACTTCCTTGTCTTTGTTCCAATACATGTGTATCCTTAAAGTGAATTTTAATTGTTAAAATCTAGTCCACATCTCATCTGGTCACATCTTTGTCTCCCCGCAACCAAAGCACCCAACTGAGCACTGCATAAAATAAAATCAGTGACATATCCATTAATGGGAATAGTCCTAGATTTTATGTCCTGTTATGATAACATTGTTTCTGTCTCTCATTTAGACATTTCATCTTTCACCACATACCATTCAATGTCATATTTTTTTTTCTCCATTTACCCCTATCTCTTGCATATCCTTTTATGTCTTCCTCCCTCTCCCTCTCTCCCTCTTTCTTTCTCTCCTTCATCTCTCTTATACCTTTTATAATTCGTCTTTACAGGGACAATGTCATGGCTGGATCCTATTCCTCCCCTTCTATTTTTCCTTCGTCATCCAATTCCACCCAAATTTTCTAACTAGGCCTCCCAAAATTGAGGAGAGCATTCTCATTAGGGCTTAAGATTCAGTAAGTGTAGAGCTTGAGCAAGTATTGGGTATTTCTAAAATCTGTTTTTTGTTGTTGTTGTTGTTTTTATATGAAGCCACATTGGCTCAATGCTATTCAACAAAATGCTAAATTTGTTGCTAAATCTATAATTAACACAATTCCACAAACACTTACACCAATATTTTCAGCAGAGAGCACCAGAATGGATAAGAAAGGGCCCCAACTACTAGTTACCTTACAATCTGGAAGGAAGAAAACACATATGGAGAACTAATGATCATTCCAGGCAGAATATAACTGCATTGCTATGAAGGGGGAAACACAGAAGGTAACCAGGATCATCCAGGACTCTGGCTGCAAAAGCATGCATAGCATAACACCTCTAATGCCTGGGTACTAGCTTCATGTAATGTAATCCATGTAGCACAGCTGAGGTGGACCCTTCTTCATAGGTATATGGTAGGAGGACAGGCATTGGACTTGATATTTTTAAGAATATGCCACAGAGGACACAGAGGGCACCAAGAAGATTTTTAGTATTATTCTAAAATTGACCATGGCAAAGCCCAAGGGTAAATTTCAGAATTCCACTGGTTATTTCCTCTTTTTATATGTCTTTTGAAACAAAAGTGCCTTAGTTCTCACTTCACTTTCACCTTGCTTATTGGCTACCAAGTCCACTTCAGGGCCCTTCCAAGCCTGGCCATTCCGCCTTCCCTATGCACTCAGTCTGCCTTTCCCCAGTGTCCTCTTCCACCATGTTCTAGCCATGTGTTCAGCAATGCAGTGTCCTCTTCAAACAGTCTACAGTAATGTGTGAACACCTTATGGACTTTACACTCCCGAGGCTATTTTTTTTTCAAACTTTACTGATGAATTAGTGACAAATATAACTGTATATGTTTCAAGTACAATGTGCTGATTTGAGATAAATATATACTGTAGAATGATTAACAAGGATATTTATTTTTTTAATGGCAACTCATTTCAATCAAAAATTTTCAAATTGATAGAACTGATATTTTAGATACAGACCTTCACACTTGTATCGTATTTCTGACCTTACTTCAGTCCTCCCAGTTTACCACCCCTACCCCCACCACCCCACCCCCCACACACCCAATCACTGTATCAGAGACATACAGGGAGAATCTCAGCCCTCATTTAAGGAAACTGGCCTCCAACCCTAAGGAGAGGTAGTAAAACCCTAAATAAACAGCTAATATATAAGCTCCATGCCATTTCTATATAACAATGGAAATAAACATAACTAGACTTTTGTGACCTCCTATTGCTGCATAACATACTACCTAAAAACTTAGTTGTTTAAAACAATAGACATTTATTCTTCTCATGGTTTCTGTTGGTCAGCAATTCCAGAGTGCCTTAGCTGGGTGGGTCTGCTTCAGGGTTTCACGTGAGGTTTTAACCAAGTTGTCAGCTGGGGCTACTGTCGTCGGTAGTTAAATGAAAACTTGACTGAAGCTAGACTTGACTAAGGCTCACTTAAGCGGCTAGTAAATTTGTGCTGTTGGCAGGAAGCTTCAGTTCCTCACCTGTAACCTCTCAGTAGGGTGTCTTGATTGTCCTAATGCCACTGTGGCAGGCTTCCCCACGGTTGAGTGATCCAAGCAAAAGTAAGGCAGAAGCAGGAATACCTTTTATGACTTGGCCTCAGAAATCATTCATAGTTTTTTTTTTTTTAATGTTTATTCTTGAGAGAGAGAGAGCATGCAACAGAGGTTGAGAGAGTGAGAGGCAGAGAGAGAGGGAGACACAGAATATGAAGCAGGCTCCAGGCTCTGAGCTGTCAGCACAGAACTCAGCGCAGGGCTGGAACCCACCAAGAGATCATGACCTGAGCCGAAGTCAGATGCTTAACCAACTGAGCCACCCAGGCGCCGCTCACTCATAACTTCTCTACATTTTCTAGTTGATAAGTGAGTCACTAAGTCAGGGTAGCAGTGAAAAGGTTGGACATTACCTTTTGATAAGAAGGACTACCAAAAAATTTGTAGATATATTATAAAACCATAAAAGCTCCCATGACCACTTCCCCACTCTTTCGCTATCCCTATTTAGCAACATACTGTACTTAGTAAATAAATCTATTAAGCAAATATTTTAAAAACATTATTAGAAGTTTCTAGGTTTTAAATATTCTCATAAGCAATATATGCTTTTCAAATCTTTATTGCTAATCCCTTTCTCTGATTTTCCATAAACTTTCTCCATTCCAAATTACATGGTGTTGTTCAAAAATAAATCTTATGAGTAATTTGGGGTTCAACTATAAACATCACTGCTATCAACTGACATTCATAAAACCAATTTTTATTTATTCATATGTGGCTAAGTAAAATATTGTATGAGGTATTAGATCAAACATCTGTTCTATTTCTTTTGACTACTACTTCAGTAATCGAATTTTTTTTTGGAAAAAGCAATCAAATTAGCTTCTCATAATTACAGACTGTTGATTGTTCATATGTCATGTCCCTTACAACACATGAAAGTGGCTGTTTTTCCCCAAAGCACTTTTCCATTATTTTACTAAAATCTAAAGCAATCTTCTTTACCCAAGTGACCTGCTTCACAATTGAAGTCTGTTTCTTAAGAACAATGACAAACAAGGAGTGTTTATCTTATTGTTTTAAAACTAAAGGTATGTTTCTCTTCTGGTTGACTGATTTGTACTGTTGAAAACAATGGCAGGTATTCTTAGGAAATATTAATTTAAGGAAAGCAAGAGTCCATGAAGCAACCACGCAGATAAACAGAGATCACTGCTTCCTCTCTTCATATCCATGAATTGAATTAACAGCAAGACAAAAACAGAGTCAGTGTATCTAATTAGGTCAAAGAACCTTCTATTTCAGTGAAAAAGTAATCAGGCCAGATGTTAAATTTGTTTATTCTTTCAATGAACATTTATTACATATCTGTACCCATAGCTGAGTTAAGATTTCGAATACTCCAAACACTGAAAGGATTATGGTCACCATACTTTTTTCAAAATAAAACCAGTATCGGGGCGCCTGGGTGGCTCGGTCGGTTAAGCGTCCGACTTCAGCTCAGGTCATGATCTCACGATCCGTGAGTTCGAGCCCCACGTCGGGCTCTGTGCTGACAGCTCAGAGCCTGGAGCCTGTTTCAGATTCTGTGTCTCCCTCTCTCTCTGCCCCTCCCCTGTTCATGCTCTGTCTCTCTCTGTCTCAAAAATAAATAAACGTTAAAAAAAAAATTAAAATAAATAAATAAATAAATAAAACCGGTATCTACTTCCAATACAACTAAGTAAGCTCCTAGTGGATCTTTTAGATATCAGCTATGAACCATGGGCAAAATAATGACCTGAAGGCACGGGAGAGTGAAAAACACAGGCAAATTCTAGAAGTAAGAAAAAAACTGGAAGAAACTAGCACAGTTTACATCTTTTAATGGCTTTTAACTTGTGAGCAGGATGAAGATGGCACCAAGCAAAGTGACTAAAAGTTTGACATAAATACTCACATATTTCTGGCCAGGAAAGAAAAGAACACAAAATTCATAACCACCACAGATACTAGAAAGTAAGGGGGAGGAGGGGGGGGTCTCATAAAAACAGAACCAGAGGGCATGTTAAGAACCAGGAGGCCCTGTGTTAAGTACACAATTTCTGCCAAAGTCTCTGGCTGCCCCAAGAATGCATGTGTGGAACAAATTAAAGCAGTGCAGCTAAGTTAAGAAACTGAATTATTTACATCTCCACCAAAAATACAGTGTTAAGTTTGAGTCCAAGCAAGTAAATTTTTTGATAAAAATCTTATAGTAGAAATACAGAAGAATTGAGAGTTTCCACAACATATTTTTCACAATGCCTAGGATAAAGTCCAAAATTACTCAACATATAGTCAGGAATATTTGAGCCATTTTTAAGAAAAAGAAACCAACACTATTGGTGAGTTGACCTACATATTGCAATTAGCAGACAAGAGTTTTAAAACAGCTATTATGGAGCTCCTGGGTGGCTCAGTCAGTTAAGCGTCTGATTCTTGGTTTTGGCTCAGGTCATAATTTCAACAGTTTGTGAGTCTGAGAACCACATCGGGCTCTGCACTGACAGTGCTGAGACTCCTTGGGATTCTCTCTGTCTCTCTCTGTTCTTCTCTCTCTCTCTCTCTCTCAAAATTAATAAGCTTTTAAAAAAATTAAAAAAATAAAACAGCTGTTATAACTATGCTCAAGGAAGTAAGAAAAAACATGTATGTTTGCCATGAATAAGAAGATAGGAAATCTCAACAGAGAACATAAATAGTAAAAAAAAAAAAAAAAAAAATCCAAGTGGAAATTCTAAAACTGAAAAATACAACTTCTGAAATTATAAATTTACTATATTGGCTTAAGAGAATGGAAATGGTAAAGAAAATAATCAGTAACTTGAAGACAGTTCAATGCAGATGTGTAGAGCACAGAGAAAAAAGATTAGGAAAAAAAAAAAAAATGAACAGACCTCCAAAGACCTGAGAACAATATTAACTGCCAAACAGATATGAATAAAATCCAAGAAGGAGCGGTAAGAGAGTGTGAGGCATACAACTTATTTAAAGAAACAACACCCCAAAACTTCTCAAATTTGATGAAAGACATAAATTTGCATAATCAGGAAGCGCAGTAAAACCCCAGAAAGACATACACAAAGAAAACCATGCCTAGGCATATCATAGTCAAATTGTCAGGTAGAAGGTAGACACCAGCAATGGAAGGAATGTCCTCAGGCAGGGTCCCAAGTCCTTAAAGAGGGAATGACAGAGATGTGAGCTGGAGGCAAGGAATGCTATTAAATAAGCCACCTGTTAAGAGCATCCAGGGAAGGGGGTCAGGGCACAACATTCTAACCTTGTGGCTTCCAAGGCCTTGGGGCTGACAGATCAAGAGCCTCAGGTACAGAGCATACCCTCTCCTCTTCCACCCCTGCCCCAGGGTAACCCCTAGACTCATTATAATATATTTGCATTGCAGGTACAGCCACACCCCTCCCAATGAGAAAGGCTGCCTTAACATCAGGTACCAATCTAGTGGGGGTCAAAAGCTTCCCCTCCCAACCTGTGGGAGGACTTTCCCAAACGAAATTCCCATTAGAGACCACCCCAGTGAATGTCACAGCTCCTCCTAGCCCCCCAAGACCCAATAATATCCAATCTCAAAACAATCAAGAGGCCGGTTCCACCTCTTCTAACCTGCCTGCTCTCTCACCTTAAGAGTGTACTTTCACTTTAATAAACTGCTTCCTGCTTGCTACTTTCCTTCTGGCTGTCTTTATTTGATCTGGGATCCCCACATAAATCTTCTTGTGGAGAATCCAAGGACCGAGACCTCTGTTCACACAACTCAGACTCTCCCACCAGTAGCAAAACTGTCGATAACCAGAGTTAAAAGAAAATTGTAAAAGTAACCAGGGGAAAATGACACATTACATACAGGAGAACAATGATTCAAAATTTATCAAACTATGACAAACAGAAGCTGTGGAACATTGTCCTTTAATTGCAGACAGAAAAACACTCCCAACTAAGAATTCTATATCTAGTGAAAATATTCTGCAAATATAAAAATAGGAACATTTTAATATTTTTTAAATTTTTTTAACTAGAAGTATTTTTATTTTTTTAATTTATTTTAGAGAGAAAGAGCATGCAAGCAGAGGAGAGGGGCAGAGGAAGAGAGAGAGAGAATCTTAAGCAGTCTCCACTCACAGCACTGAGCCAACTCAGGCTCAATCCCAGGACCCTGAGGTCACAACCTGAGCTAAAATCAAGACCTGGATGCTCAACTGACTGAGCCACCCATGCACTGCAAGAACATTTTCATATTTTTAAAAAACGCTAAGATAATTCATTTCTAAATTTTTTTTTACATTTATTTATTTTCTGAGAGACATAGACAGAGCACAAGTTGGGGAGGGGCAGAGAGAGAAGGAGACACAGAATCCGAAGCAGGCTCCAGGCTCCCAGCTGTCAGCACAGAGCCTGAAGTGCGGCTTGAACCCACAAACCGTGAGATCATGACCTGAGCCGAAGTCGGACACCCAACCGACTGAGCCACCCAGGCGCCCCAAAGATAATTCATTTCTAATAGAACTCTTCTCCAAGATGCTTTAAAATTTTATTCAGACTGAAGGAAATGATATCAGACTAAAACCTGGATCTTCAGAAAGGAGTATAGAGCATCAGAGATGACAACTCTCAGGGTAAACATAAAACAATCCTAGTAAATATACTTGTATATTACCTATAAATCTGAACCCTTATCAAGATATAGAATATTATCATTACCCCCCAGAAAGTTCCATCATGCTTTTTTCTGTGTCAACTCTCCCTCCCAGGAGAAAACAAATGTTCTGGAGGTTTCCCATCCTAGAGTAGTCTTGCTAATTAGTTTTCTCTGCTCTAAAATTCTAATAAATTCAGGATAAGATCTTGACATCCATTTAAAAGTTGTAAAAACCCTCTGATTTGCAAGGCTGGAGCACATCCAGCCTATACCTTGTAGTCAATCCCTTCTTTCACTGCCCAAGATTCTCTTTAAACCTCATTTGCTAAATAGTTTCCTGGGTACTTTGAATAGGCATTGATTGTATGGACGAGAAAGCCACCCTGCTCCTAAACTTCAGGTAAAGTGGAAAGAACAAACTCTAGTCCTCCCATGGATAAAGTAGTGAAACCCACGTCCATTACCAAGTTTATAGCCTTGAAGGGAAGGAGGCATTAAAGGGGATAAAATTGAAGCTGTAGACAGAAGAATGTTTACTGGAGCAAACACCTGGAGAAGATGGGAGAAGATGGTGTCAAAGGGCAGAATGGCCTTAAACATGAGAAAGGACATCTCATGTCTTGAGACTGGAAGAAAAAAGGAGAAGATTGATAAGGAAATAAAAACCTTTAAAATAGTGGGTTCAGGGAACTAAGAGATATTTACCTTGATTAATTGACAATTACTGCAATCAAAACAGCTGAACCAGGAGATCCAGTGGACCCAGGCATTAATTTACAGAAAGAGTTGTGATTTGAAGGTCAAAACAATTAAACCCTGTACATTTAATAAAGCAAAATGGTGTAAATACAACAAAGTGACTCCTATAAAACAATGCTAAATCCCTATTTCACTCTTTAAAGCAAAATTTCCATTAGATCTACATTCAAAAATAGAGGATAAACCACAAAACTACTAGAATTAAATAACTACTCTGGTATAGTACAACGCATTGCACATTTTTAACACTAAGAAATATGTCATGATGATGCCACATATCATTTTTAAGGAAAACACCAGCATTTTACATTCACCTCCTTCTTGCATACTTGCTTTGCTATCTCAGCTTTGTTGTTACAGGTTACCTATAGCTGTAGACTTTGCTGAGAGACTGGCGACAGTTTCTAAACTACACAGATTTAAACCTGACCTCTGACTTGAAATGGCAAATAAACTGCCATAGTTGGCCAGAGAAGCTAGTTAGGGAGTATTTCAGCCCTCACAGTCCTTAGCAGCGGACCTGCTACATTTTTTAACTATGGAAGCTTTTAGAGTCACAGTACAGCTGACCTTGAACAACATGGGATTAGGGGCACTGACCTCTGTATAGTCAGAAATTTATGTATAACTTGTGACTCCCCCAAAACTTAACTGCTATTAACAGGAAGCCTTACTGGTAACATAAGTCAATTAACATATATGTTGTATATTAGAAAAATTATATATTCTTACAATAAAGTAAACTAGAAAAAAGACAATTTTATTAAGAAAATCATTTTAAAAATACATTTACAGTACTGTACTATAAAAAATCCATGTATAAATGCACGTGTGCAGTTCAAACCATGTTATTCAAGAGTCAGCTATAGATTAGAATTCAATCAAAATACTCCAAAATTCATTTCCTTTAATTCATCCAATAATACTGATGAGGACCCACTGAAAAAAGAAACTATATTAGAGCTAAAATCAGAAAGAATGGGAAGGTTTTTATGCTCTGAGGAAGTTTAGTTCCTGAGAGCTACCTTTCATTGCCAAGAACCCTTCATTCTGAGCCTCTCCACTCGTCTCCTCCACAATGTCTTGGGTCTTTCTTTCCACATTTCTCATTCTGGAACATTGGAATAATTTAGTGGAATCAGAAGAATATTTCAGATGGCTGCCTGGTATTTTCCTGACCAAAACCCAACATCATGCCATTCCCTTTATTCCTTCCTTCCAATTTATGCAACCATAAAAATAATAAAATCAAAGTTCTATTTCAGTAAGTAACTCATAGAACAATTGACTCAGCTCCATACATCTTGCCTTCTTTCTATAAAAGTTTTAGGAATTATTTTAAAACTAGGGGAGTACTAAGGAACATTCATACCTTATCTGTACTGATTCTTACTTCAGAAAAAAATAAGTTACAGCAAACATGACGGATGGGTGGGACAACGGAATCAAGCTATACTCTCCCAGGTACCCTTTGGAATTAATTTTACCATTTTATAAAAACACAATTTTACCATTTTATAAAACACATCTGCACCTCCTGAAATTCCTAGAGCAGGGTACCCGCAGCCCTTAATTATCATCAGCCTATGTATCAGCAGCTTTTGTATTTATTTTTTCTCTGCTCACCTTCAGAAACCTGACTGAAAAAGATTGGGTCCAGCCTTTCTCCTGGCCACTGAAAGCAAGAGGATGCTCACAGAACACCTTCACATCACCTTGATGATTTCTTCCTCCTCCCTTGACTTGGGGAATTTTAAGATATTTTGTTGGAGAAAAGACATAAAGCCTATGCGTTAATTGCTTTAAAATGTTAAGATAAGAATCCTGCTCAATTTGCATTGACTCACAAAGCACATCGTATGCTGCCCCAGGACAGCAGCTCAGAGACACATCTAGGTCAGAGGCTGCGTTTATAATGATCCACTGGGGCACCTGGGTGGCTCAGTCAGTTAAGCATCCAACTTCAGCTCAGGTCATGATCTCACGGTTTGTGAGTTCAAGCCCACAGTTGTGGGTTCAGGCTCTGTGTTGACAGCTTGGAACCTGGAGCTTGCTTAGGATTCTGTGTCTCCCTCTCTCTCTCTGCCCCTTCCCCGACTCGTGCTCTGTCTGTGTCTCTCTCTCAAAAATAAATAAACATTAAAAAAAATTATAATGATTCATTGTTCTTCAGTCCTGATCTTGATTTCCTCCTCAGTGAAGTCAGCTGAAAAATGAACTTAAAAATCACCTTACCTATTTTAAGTAGATTAAGAGTCTGAGCAGATTTTTGCTTTAAGTTTATTCTTTTTCACTGTTACTTCCTGAGGATCTATTTCCAGCAGATAGTGTTAAGTTTGGAGAATAGTTATGATGTTACAGATGAATGTTCTGGCCTAAAGGTCCTTTAGGCTACAATTTAAGGACAGCATCCAAAGCAGCATGGAGCCCTCCTAGTTTACCAAAGTTAAGGCATATGAGGTGAAGCAGAAAGGTCTGGCTAGATGTCACACACAAAGACCTGAAGTCTTTGGCCTGGAAGCCAATGACATACATACTCACAGGTTATGATAATGACCCAGGGCCAACTTCATAGGCATGCAGCTATGTACTCACACAGGCCCATGTTCAGAAGTGCCCCATGCTTGGTTTCGTACTCTGTGGTCACCATCTTAAATCCTTGCTAATTTCTGAATAAGGATTCTACATTTTCATTTTGCACTGAGCCTTGCAATCATGTAATTCAGCCAGTCTTGTTGTCACTTTCTCTTCTTTGTATTTATCATGAGGCAGGAAAAAAAGAAAAGGAAAGGTCAGTTGAAGCCAAAGTGACTAATAATAAATTTTGGCTGTGGGACCTCTGAGATTCTTCTATCTTCAGCCCCTTTTGCCGGCCTCAGCCATTCGGCACATTTTAAAATTATGCCATCTATCTCCTCAACTACCATCTGCTCTGATTTCAAATAAGATGTTGAATAATAGTAAAATAGATACCCATTGCCTTTTTTTCATGCTCATTGTAAAGATCCATTTTAGGGAATGGAGCCATAGGGGAGGCTATAGCAGGAGGTCCTTAGAAGGAAGTTGGGAAAAAGAAAAAGAAGTGAAGGTGATTTTGTGGGAAGAAATCAAAAGAGATCTTTGACACGCCCAGAGATGTAAAAGCAAAAATAAGCTGACATCCCCCAGAAAAATGTTCCAGTTCCCCTCCTCCTAGCAGAATGAGCGCAGTCCCATGATACAGAATCATGACAAGGGGACATTGGATTGCAAGGCCCACAAAGCATCTCAGAATACAGTCAAGATTATAGCCTGAGTGAATAAGAAGTTTCCCTTTTGTCAAAAAGAAAGGAGATAGAAAAAAAACAGAACTGCCTTTGCTAAGTTGCTAAGACTTAGCATTTGCACATGCAAGGGTGAGCCTAGGAGAGAGAAAGAAGGAGCTATTGATCCCTGGGAAGGGGATTCAGAGTATATGTTAATGAAGGGGTGGGTAAATTTTCCCTTCTACCTTTCTATGTTATTTGGCTGGTCTAATAATTAAATTGATAAAAGGCAGATTAACAGAAGAAAAATAAACAAAAATGAGTGCATGTGTCCATCAGAGAGATCAAGAAACACTGGCCAAAGCCATCACCTTAAATACCAAAAAGCTAAATACAAATAGCTGAAGAAAAAAAAAAAAGAAGATGCTGGGGTAGGGAATGAGTTATAGGGGGCTACCAGGAGAAGCACAACAAGCAAGTATATGGTTGTTGTGCAGATTTAAATCCTGGTCTCATTGATAAGAGTTTCCAGGGATCAAGAGTCATTCCCCTCTTTCTCAATACAGTGAGGGAGACACCCTTACAAATGGAGATTTCCTTTATTCATGTTCATGTCTCTCACAAAAGGGTAACTTTTGTACTCAGTTTTTAGAGCTTCTCCTGTGTTTACAGTTTCTTAAATAAATAAATAAATAAATAAGCAGCCTAAAATAATACTTATGCCAATGAGACACATTTTGAAGTGGCAAATTCTGCTCCCTTATATTGCGTTCATGTAGAGGGTGATGAGGGGAGATGAAATTCACATCTGCTGAGGAGGATGAAGAAAGTTAGGAGGATAAATACAGAAACAAGTAGACCCCAGTGTCTCAGTGCTAACAAAGGAACAGAACTCCAATATCTGCAGGTGATACGAACGAGCTCCATAATCTCAGGTGATCCAGGAACTCTCATGACTTCCATTTGCCAACTACGCTAAAGTCTGATATATGCTATATACTATTTTTTCCTAATTAAACTTCTTAATTAAACTTTATAGCAAGATGCTTATCTTTTATTTCAGATATCCCCAGGAGTGCTGGAAAAGGGAAATGCACCACTAGGTATTATTCCAAAAAAGTGATAACATGAAGGAATTCATGAAACAAATGTCCTGGTTCAGGTGTTATACATGTGATGAGTCATATTCAAAAAACCTTAATGCAAACAAAATAGTTTTATGCTCTGTGGATGGTATCAGCTCTAAAAAGAAAGTCATTTTCACATTAAAATGATAACTGTAGATGCTACAAAAATAGAAAAAGCAGCCAACTAGGAATATTGATTCTGGATATAATCCCACTCTGCTACAACCTAACTATTGGACATTGGCCAATCGTTACTTTTGTGATCTTGATCAATTGAAAAATGAAACATTTAGAGCAGGGGGATATCAAACCCAGCAACATCGGCACCACTGGGAACCTAGAAATGCAAATTCTCAAGCTCTATCCAGAGATTTACTGAGTCAGAAACTCTAGCGACTAGCAACCTGTGATTTCACAAGACTTCCAAGTGACTCTGATACGTGCTGAAAGCTGGAAAACACTAAATTAGATGAACTCCACCTTTCCTGACACCTCAAAAATGGTGCAGCACTGACATCATTATTATTACCATCAATAATATATGTCAAGAGCTTATTCTACCCCCACCTCACTTTAGGCACCTTATGTGTAATAATCTGTCTAATTATCACAACAATCCAGGAGGCAAATTATTACCATTCGGCAAATGAGCTATGAAAGGTTCTGGCAGCTGTGGTGAAAATCATCACCAAGATTCTTCTCCTAGGAAGGACTATTCCTCCGGCTATTAACAACATCAAGGTTTTCCTCAGCTCAGAGGGCCCTTTGTCCAAGGACACATTCTTTCCGGGGAAGCCCACGTTAAGTAATGAATCACAAAATGGTTTAAAGGCCTGACTCCACCATGGGACAGCTCTGACAAGTATATATACTCCAGAATTCCCCTAGGGATTGGCTGAGCCTTTGTCAGTCCTGCATCACACTTCAATTTCCCTCTCCCCAGTAGTTCTGTTTGCTTTCACTTCCTGTCACATGTATCAATTCCTAAATATGCCGCACACCAAACTTCTCAGTGTCTGCTTTGGAAAAAAATTTTACAATAGTAGTTAAATCCAAGCTAGAGGCCAGGAATTGGTGGAGCCTCGATTCAAATACAGAGAGATGGACTCTAAGCCTTAGCCTCTTAAGTATTAGTTTGTCACCCACTTGGGCTTGTAAATTAGTGGTTCAAGCATTTGAACATGAAATCTTAGAAATAATTTAATTTTGGGGACGCCTAGGTGGTTCAGTCAGTTAAGCGTCTGACTTTAGCTCAGGTCACGATCTCAGTTCGTGAGGTCCAAGCCCAGCGTCAGGCTCTGTGCTGACAGCTCCAAGCCTGGAGCCTGCTTAAATTCTGTGTCTCCTTCTCACTCTGCCCCTCCCCCATACATGCTCTGTCTTTCTCTGTCTCTCAAAAATAAAGAAACATTAAAAAATAATAATTTAATTTTACAAATGAGGAAACTAAGCTAGATTGGATGGTACCAGTTTGCCCCTAGTTGGTAGCAAGCAAGCACTGACTTGATCTGAGATGGTCTGATTCCCAGTGTTCTACTGTGTCCTGTTACCTCCCACGTTAAGAAAAATATTCATATATTATAATACCAGTGAGATAAGATCTCTAGATAAATTATAACTGTATTGGGGAACATCTGCTACAAAGCCTAGGAGACATAACAGCTGATAACACAGAAGCACAAGGGATCATAAGAAACAACTATCAAGAATTATATGCCCATAAAGTGGATAACCTAGAAGAAATGCATACGTTGTTAGAAACATACAACCTAGCAAGATTAGTTCATGGAGAAACAGAAAACCTGAACTGACCGATAACAATTAGAGACTGAATCAGTAATCAAAAAACCTTCCAACAGAGAAAAGCCAGATGGCTTCACTAGTGAACTCTACCAAAGATTTAAACACAAATCCTTCTCAAACTCTTCCAAAAGATAGAAGAGGAGGAAACACTGCCAAACTCATTATTTGAAGACAGTATTACCCTGATACAAAGCCAGATAAAGATGCCACAAAAAAAAAAAAAAAAAATGAAAAAGATGAAAAACTATGTGTTAATATCCCTGATAAATATAGATGTAAAAATCATCAAAAAACTATTAGCAAACCAATCCCAACAGCACATTTAAAGGATCACACACCACGGCCAAGTGGGGTTCATCTCAGGGATGCAGAGAAATCAATTAATGTTATTCACCACAGTAATACAATGAAGGATAAAAATCAGGGGCACCTGGGCAACTCAGTCAGTTAAGCATCTGACTTCAGTTCAGGTCATGATCTCACCGTTTGTGAGTTTGAGCCCCGTGTTGGGCTCTGTGCTGGCAGCTCAGAGCCTGGAGACTAATTCAATTCTGTGACTCCCTCTCTCTCTGCCCCTCCACCGCTCACACTCTGTCTCTGTCTGTCACAAAAAAATAAACATTAAAAAAATCACATAATCATCTGAATTGATGCAGAAAAAGCATTTGACAAAATTCAACACCGTTTCATGATAAACATTTTTAAACTAGGTACAGAAGGAATTTATATCAATATAAAAAAAGGCCATATATGACACATCCACAGCTAACAGCAAAAACTGAAATCTTTTTGTCTTAGTGAGTTCAGAATGCTAATAACAAATAGCATAGTGCCCTAAACAATAGAAATGTATTCTTCACAGTTCTGGATACAGAAAGTTTAACATCAAGATGCCAACTGATTTGATTCCTAGTAAGGGCTTTCTTCCTGGTTTGTGGACAGCTGCCTTCTTGCTATATCCTCCCATAGTAAAGAGAAAGATCATCTCTCTCATGTCTCTTATTATAGGACACTAATCCCATACATGAGGGTTCTACCCTTATAACCAAATTCTCCTCAAAGGCCCTACTTCCAAATACCATCACATTGGAGACTAGGACTTCAACATATGTATTTTGGAAAACACAAACATTCAGTCCATAGCACTTTTCCTCTAAGATCAGGAATAAGACAAGATGCCTATTCTAACCACTTCTATTCAACATAGTATTAGCAGAGCAATTAGGCAAGGAAAAGGAAGAAAAGGCATCTGAATCAGAAAGGGAAAAGTAAAATTATCTCTGCAGATGACATGACCTTACATGTAGATAACCCTAAAGATTCCACCAAAACAAAACAAAACAAAATAACAACAACAACAAAACCTCTTATAACTAATGAACAAATCCAGTTAGGTTTCAGTGTATAAAATCAACAACAACAACAAAAATCTATTCACTAACAACAAATTATCCAGAAAGGAAATGAAGAAAACAATTCAATTTTCAATAGCATCAAAAAGAATAAAATACTGGGGCGCCTGGGTGGCGCAGTCGGTTAAGCGTCCGACTTCAGCCAGGTCACGATCTCGCGGTCTGTGAGTTCGAGCCCCGCGTCAGGCTCTGGGCTGATGGCTCGGAGCCTGGAGCCTGTTTCCGATTCTGTGTCTCTCTCTCTCTCTGCCCCTCCCCCGTTCATGCTCTGTCTCTCTCTGTCCCAAAAATAAATAAACGTTGAAAAAAAAAAAAATTAAAAAAAAAAAAAAAAAAAAAGAATAAAATACTTAGGAATAGACTTAACCAAAGAGATGAAGGATATGTCCACTGAAAACTACAAAACATTAATGAAATAAAGAAGACACATAAATGGAATGACACTATGTGTTTGTGTATTGAAAGACTTAATAATATTAAAAGGTCCATACTACCCAAAGACATCTACAAATTCAAATCTGTATCAAAATTACAATGCATTTTTACAAAAATAGAAAAAATAATCAAAAAATTCACATGGAAATACTACAAAAGACGCTAAATAGCAAAAGTAATCTTAAGCAAGAACAAAGCTCGAAGCACCACCCTCCCTCATTTCCAAATACATTACAAAACTGTAGTAATCAAAAGAGTACGGTACTGGCATAAAAACAGGTATACACAGGGGTGCCTGGGTAGCTCAGTCAGTTAAGCATCCAACTCTTGGTTTCAGCTCAGGTCATGATCTCAGAGTTCATGAGAATGAGCCCTGCATCTGGCTCTGCACTGTCAGTGTGGAGCCTGTCTGGGATTCTCTTTCTCTCTCCCTCTTTCTCTACCCCTCCCTCACTCGTACTCTATCAAAATAAATAGAAACAACTTAAAAACAAAAAACAAAAAACAGATATACACCAAAGGAATAAGGAGCCCAGAAATAAACCCACACATATACAGTCAATTGAGATTCAAGTGTGCCAAGAATACATAACGGAAAAAGGATAGTCTCTTCAAAATGGTGCTGGAAACACTGGATCCATATCCATATCCATATCCATATCCAGAAGAATGAAATTAGACATTTATCTTATACCATACATAAAATCAACTAAAAATGGATTAAATATTTAAATGTAAGACATGATGCTATAAAACTACTAAAAGAAAACATAAGGGAAAACTTGTCAACAGTGGTCTGGGCAATGGATTTTTTTGACACCAAAAGCACAACTACAAAAGCAAAAATCAAAAAGTAGGACTACATCAAACTAAAAAGCTTCTATACACAAAGGAAACCATCAAAAAAATGAAGAGACAAAGTACATAATGAAAGAACATATTTGTAAGTCACATATCTGATAAAGGGTTAATCTCTGAAATATACAGAACTCCTATAACTCAATGGCAAAAAAACAAAATATCTGATTAATGGGATAGGGTGTAATCTGGGTTTTGGGATTTTTTTTTCTTAAACTCCCCAGGTGACTGTAATATTCAGTGAAGATTGAAAAGTACTGCTTCAGGGTAAACTCAATTCTCATAACACAACAAATCATTCCTTACAGGAGAAAGCACTTGTGTGTGGTAAATTTGGAAGGACATTTAAATATTTCATTTTATGAGGTGAGTTACTTGATAGATTTAATATCACATAAGGGATTTGCCCCAATAGTGATGAGATACAAAAATAAAAGTGCATATCTCTTGTAAAGTAGTAGGTGGGAACCCAAATTTCACCCACTTCTCTCCTTTTTTCTCTCTCCAAATTTAGCCTTGTATGGATCACAACCACCAAAGCTATTGTTGGCCAATCCAAGAATAACACAAATATTCTAGGCTCATAGTAACAACAGAGAACTTTATAGAACTTTACACCTCACATAGGATTTCAAAGATATCATCACATTTAGTATCAGACCTATTTCATTGTTTATGCTTCAGGCACATGCCCAAAGTAAGTGACAAACTAAAATATTTGTGTGTCCATTACTCATTCAACAATTTTATCCAACAAGTATTTACTGAATATCAGCTATGTACAAAGGACTAGAGGATATTCAATGGGAAAGGATAGAAATATGAATTAAATACTGATCCTTAAAGAAGTTTACATTTGCACAGAGAACATAAGACAAATGTGTAACTATGCCACATGATAGGGTATAAGAATAGAGAAAATGCAATGAAAATTCAGGTTAGAGAAACTACACCTGGAAGGATAGATGATAAGTTCAGGCTTGGTGGAAGACAGGAGGAAACAAACCAGAAAGACAATTCGATAAGTATCAACGCTCCAAAACCCCTCAATCTGCCAAACATTGTAAAGGAGTAAGATTTGGGTGTCGAAAGGACAATAAAGAGTAGAAAGAATGGAACTGACCAGGAATTCCTGACATAGGGAATCAATGAGAAGCCCTATTTTAGAATAATGTGACACAGACTATGCAAGATAGAGACCCATTTTTTCTTGGCTAGGCTAGAGCAAAGAATGTTTAAAAGGAACTAAGAAAATAACAAATGGGCACCTGGGTGGCACAGTTGGTTAAGTGTCGGACTCTTGATTCCAGCTCAGGTAATGATCTCAGGGTCATGAGTTCCAGCCATGCTCAGCATGGAGCCTGCTTAAGCTTCTCTCTCTCATCCTCTCTCTCTGCCCCTCCCCTGCTTGCTTGTGCATTCTCTCTCTCTCTCTCTCTCTCTCTCTCTCTCTCTTTCTCTAAAAACAAAACAAAACAAAAAGAAAGAAAAAACAAGATAACAAAAGAAAAGTTGTAAGGTCAGATCATGAAGAACAAAAATACCTGGTTAAGGAGTCTTGGCATTAAACCATGTCCACATTTTCCAGCAAGGTGGTGACATGGCCAAGGTGGTGACATGGCCAAGAAGTTCATAATGGTAGCAACAAAAGAGTGGAGTGGAAGCCCCCAACAGAAGGTTGCCACAGATATAACAAAGGCCTAATGCATAATCAGTAATTTGCACAGTTCTTCTATCAAGAAACCAGACTGGCCAGTGCATAAGGGATTTGTTGAAAAATATGATTAGGTAGAAGAACAGGATCAGAGTATAGACAACCTGAGAAGACAAGCTTTCTAGACCCTTCCACCATCCAGTTCTAGACCTCTCTGGATCTTGAACCCTTTATTCATTAAAAGAAAGAAGTGAGGCAGCTGGGAAGTTGACCCAGTCTCCCACTTGCAAAGTTAAAATTTAATATGATTGCCCAAGAGAAAGTCATAGTATTTTCTTGAGCAGGGAAATAATAAGATGAAAGGTACAGTTTAAAAAGGTGAGCCTGTCAGCAAATATCTATTGTAGGAATTACTATGTTGATAACACTCTCAGTACAATACCTTCTATGCTGATGTCATATTTTAGATTCTTCAGAAAGCCTTTGATATACACTGAACATGAAGCATATATCACTGCTGAAGACAAGCAGCATGTTTTTCTCTTAGAATGCATAATGATATAATTGCAAAATGGATTCAGATGAGTGTTTCAAAAGAGGCACTTAAGGTGGTGAAATATGTAACCATACTCAGGAACTGTTCGACAATCTTAGAGACACGGCTACTCTTCATTTATTCAGAGTGTTATTGAGCACTGCTATGTGCCAGGCATAGTGCTAGGTGAGGAAAACAGTGATAAATCAAATACATGTGAACTCTTCCTTCATAGAGCTTGTAATCAAGGAGAGGCAAATAAACATGCATATTCAAACTGCCAGCAGTACTATGAAAAAAGAAAAGACTGGGATGATGAGCAGTCTACGGACCTGGTTTAGACTGGAAAGTAGGAAAAACTGACAAGCCTTCTGTGAGTGAGAAATATTTTAAGCTGAGATCTGAAGGATGAGAAGTCAGCTAGGCCAAAATTAGGGAGGATACTTGGAGGGGAAAGTGTCACATCTCCTTTTTCTTGGTGCAAGAGTATACTGAAGACCGGGTGGGAGTTTATAAGGCAAAAAGTAGCAGCAGATCGTGGCTGCACAGGAAAGGTGACATATTGTCCAGTTGCCCCAATCCACTGAAATCACCAGCTATCCTGGCAGAAGGGACAATGGAAAGAATATGGTCTCTGATTCACCAACATCACCAACATACTTGGCTGCAGATATTCATAGTCCACCTGTCAGCTCACCAACTGGCCCTCAGAGACAAAGGGCAAAGAGAGACTGAAGAAAGAGGCAGACAGTTCCAAATTGGTAGGAGTCAGTTTTAATAAGCAAGGGAACTTACCCCTGAGCTTTGTTTTGAGCAGTCGCAAGATAAGTAGATCTCTGAATCTGCCTGCCAGAATCTTAAAGTTTATATAGAGGCCTTAACTCGGTTCAGTCGCACATCCAACTAGATGGTCTCAACAACACATTTCTCTCTCAAGGCTGTGTGTCCCTGGGGCAATTTCAGTTCCAGAAAGGCAATTAGAACTCATACTCCAAAACTGGGAGGGGGTGGGGAGCCTCTGATTGCCCGGGTCCAGCTTGCAGGGCCACTGGCAGTCAAATCCTCTCAATGACCTCCTCTAACACTTCATCTCTTGAGACTGGCTCTTACAATCTTATATGACCCCCTCCCCTTCCTCTTTCATGATGTATCCTGAGAGATCAGCAAGGGGTTTCGCTAGCACGGAGGTGGCCTGTTTGATGGGTGTCTGGCTGCGTTGGAGGCAGATGGCACAGCAACAGTATAGACATATGGGAGAGAAAACACAGATTAAGATAAAGGTTCCCAAAGTAAGTAACACTTTTTCACATCAAGAGCCCCATAATCTGAACCACTGATTTTATAAGTCCCCTAGGTTGTGGGTCAAATCACTAAGGGCATTCATTTGTGTCTTTGTGTGATTTAATAAATATGCTACATTAGCAGACTCATCAAGTATAAACATGTAACATCCTGTTTGGATAATGGCACAGGTGCCTCCTCAGGAAGCAGGGATAATATCCAAGGCCATCCTATTTTGGAAGACAAATTTTCTCATTAGAAACATTTCACTGTTCAGTAAGGTTAGGCTTTGTTGGCTATCATTTAAGGCTTGCTAGGTGAATTTACTAAGAGCTTCTATATGTGCTATAATGTCCTCCAGGCCAATGAAAGGAACAGAGATGGAGGCCAAAGAGCTTACCAGTAGAAAATATAATGTGCCCATCTGGTCTCAAAAAGAGGGTTGTTGGCAATTGCCACCATGGGGCAGACTCTCCCCTGTGCTCAAGAAAAACCCAGGGTGCAGAGGCCGAAACACCCAGGTGGAAGCCACAAAGGTTTGTGCCTCACAACCATTAGTCCCACCTGAGCTTCCCCGATAAATACCTGGGAGGTATAACCAGTTCCTGCCAAAACAATCACTGTCCTTTGGTGGGACTGAACGACTACATAGTTCCAGTGATGTTCATCCCATGTTCCTGGTACAATTAGGTTAGTTCTGTTTGGAACAATTTTCCTGTTCCCAGTGTAGGGGTGCCTGGGTGTTCAAATGTCCATAACCTGGGGTGACACACATAAACCCATCCCAAACCTAAGCATAGCCACCCATGACTCTAATAGTGGTATTCTGGGGACCCTTCAGGTCAGTTTGGTGGGCTCCCTGCACAGTTTTATTGATAGGAAAAGAATACCCATGTCCAGTGTTATTAATAGTGTGTGCCATAGGCCAGGTTTCTGGATCAGTATGGTAATATCAGATGAATTACGAGTACTAGTCTTAGCTTATTTTTCTTTAATGTACTGTTTTCAGGCTTTTTAATCCCTTCCCTGGATGATGATAGCGATTACAGCAATCCTGACCAGCTAGAGAGGGGCAACCACCCACATACCTAACAGTTGAATTGATCTCTTTGTTGGGCATACAAGCGGGCTTATTGTGGAAAGGGTATTTCTATCAGGTGCCCAAGACACCATAGAAGCAGAAATCTAAGGTTGAAAAGACAGGTGTTTAATAGGAACTTGTATGGGAAGGCCTTTCCCTTCTATAAGAATTACACCTGCAGCCTGATCCTTAGCTGTTAATGTGGCTGCAGCTGTAGGAACTTGATCTGATTGTGCATGCCATCCATGTTGGCCAGGGGAAGCCCTGCTGTTAGAAGTGAGGAGATAAACTGGGGGCAGGTTATGCCAGACCAGGATCCATGCCTTCTCCCCTTTTTCAATGGTATGTGTTCCATTCCAGGTATAGTGTGTTTCAACAGGCCCAGCTTGTAGCAGGACAGTGGGATCACAGTGGAGGCTGAGTGGTTCCTCTTCACCCAGGGGCATGAAGTGACATCCTAATAGGATGTCATATTGCAAATTTCAGTAAATAATTCCTTTCTCCAGCATGATGGGGCCGGTGTTCTCTACAGCACAGCACAGCACAGCATGTTGATCAAAAGTGAGAGCTGGAACAATGGCTATTGCCCACGATTTCCATATCTTTAAAGGTGTTGGATGTTCCAGCAGGGGTCTCCAGTCTGGCATATGAGTCAACAAGCCTGATTTACTTAAATGGATTTTAAATATATTAAAGCCTGAGACAGTACTTTAGTCCACTCCGCCAAGGTGGTTTGACTTATTATTTAATCTGTTGCTTTCGTACTCCACTTTTCCTTTCCATTAACCTTGCTGCTGTGGGTTATAGGGGAGATAGAACCTTCATTCAAGGTCATGTTCTGCTGCCCAGTCTTGCATATTATGACCTTTGAAATGTGACTCCCAGTTGTTGTCTATTTGATGAAAGTATCCATGCATATAGTACTCAGCTTCTTTAATCCCCTAATGATGGCAGCCTGGTTTGCACAGTGACAGAGAAAAGCTTGAGTTAAGCCAGATACAGTGTCCACACAAACCAAAGTTTATTTAGAATCCTTACTCAGAAGTAAGGGGTCAATATAATCAATTTGCCAATTCCTCGTCAGTTGGGAACTTCAGTAGATGGCCCCAGATTCCTTTGGCAGTTGCTTTGGGTGCTGCTTAGAACATGCAGGGCATGCTGTTACTGCATTAACAAAATCACTGTATTTCGAGAGCGATCCGGCACCGCTGGCAGCATGCCATCCCACTTGGGTGCTATGGTTGTTGCTCTTTTTTTTATGCATCCAATTTGCTGTATCTAATGAAGGGTCATTTGCTAGGCCTTTTAACTCAAGCTAGGTAATCAGCTTTCTGATTACCAGGGGGTGTCAGTGCCTCAGGATGTAGAAGAAAGGGAGGACTGCCTCAGGCTCTTGCAAGCAAACCCAAATGTCTTTCCATACCTCATGATCCCACAAGGGCTTATTCATGATCATCTACTCCTCAGCTTCCCATTGTCCAAGCCATAGGGTTAATCCCTTTAGAACAGCCCAACTGGCATTGCAAAGAGTTAATGGCCAGGGCTCATGAATGATTACCAGCCAAACTGCACTGAGTTCAGCCCGCTGGCTGCTGCGGTTTGTTTCTGTTTCAATCCAGATGGCATCAGTGTTGTGCTGGATAAGCAATTATAATCCATGTGGCCAATTGCTTGATTAGATCTGTATACTAGGTATCAATGGGAATTTCCTCATTTCTTCTCTATAGGCCACAAGGGCCACCATAGGAATAGGGGTGGGGGGTATTTACAGGATCTACATGCTCTACAGAGCCTAGTAGCACCTGCATTTCTAGAGACAGTGGGCTGGTGGACAGTGTTCCTTTGCTGCAAATAAGCATGCTACTTAGTGGGAGTTTGAGCCATGAGAGAGGTGGGTGGATGGAACATATTCTCAATTTACCCTTTCATAGGAAGGGAAGTTCTTACCATAATATGCTGTTCTTTATGAAAGGCTCTGCATGAGGAGTGTTATGTATACTGCTGGGAGCTGTTACTTTATGAAGGTATATCAGGTTTCTGTCCCCTTCCAGAATACCTAGGGGTATTCTCTCCTTTTGTTTGTTTATGCCACAGTGTCCAACTCATACCTTCTGAAGTCACAGATCCATCTAACTCAAATGACAGCCCTGCTTGGAAGATGCTCAGAGTTTTAATCTGCTTCATTAGTATTTTTGCCTTCTCAAAAGCAGCCTGCTGCTCTAATCCTCAGTCCCATATGTGCTATTTCTTTACGAGGCAGCACATGGGACAGAGGCACTATGTCAGACTGGGAATAAAAATCCTCCCAAACCCCAAATTCTCTACAAAGGCTTGCATCTCTTTCTTGTTCTTAAGGGTTTAATAGACTTACATTTTATCAAGCACAGCTTTTGGGACAATGCACATCTTACCTGACTAAATGACTCCCAAAAACTTTATAGTTGCCCCTGGGTCCTGAATTTTCTGTGGATTTCCTGTTTATCCTCTCCCTCAAAGACGTTCCAGCAAAGTTTGCAGAATGTCCTACAGGAGAGGGGAGTCTTCACGTGTTAACACCATGTCATCAATGTCATGGGACCATTTTATTGATGTGGGAAAGAACAGGAACAGATCTCAGTTACCATCCCATGACATATTGTAGAACCAGGCAGATGACCTTAATGGAGCACATGAAAAGCCCATTGTTATCTCTCTTACATTAAAGCAAATTAATCTTGTAAGTCAGTGGTCATGGGTATACTGAAAAAAAAAATTGCTAAGTCTAGTACAGCATAACACATTCCTAGGACCATGCCCAAGGTATCTAAGATGATGACAATGTTGTGCACAGCCACGGGGGTGGGGAGCACCACCTTGTTCAGTTCTCTGTAATCCATGGCCATCTGCCATGAGCCATCTGGCTTTTTTACTGGCCATACCGAACCATACCAGTAAGCCTCACAGATTCCCAGTTGGCATTTCCCCCTAGCATTGGTTTGATTACTCTAACCAGGAGAAATTCACCAATAGAATTGGCAGAATTTGACCTGGTAGAATAGCATTGCCTAATATCTTCTCTGGTATTAAAGACAGAAACACTTCATATCCTTGTAGGTGAGAACACCGACTACACAGCATCAAAGAAACCTTCCTAATCATAATTATTTGCCCTCGATGACCATCAATGGCACTGAGGGGGCCAGAAAACTTCTGAAAGTGTTACTATGTATTAGAGCACATTTGGCTTCAGTGTTAACGGGAGCTGTCACCTTTTGTTTATTTCTGGGGGACCAGTGAATAGTGAGCTCAACAGGAGACCTCTAATTGCCTCTAACTGCCCTTCCCTGGAGTCAGTCTTGGCCTGCACGTTATACGTAGGGCATGGGAGGCACCTACCCAGAATAGGAATGAATCCCTGAGGCCTCTGCTGAAGCAGGCCGAGTATCAGAGATAGTAGGAACAGGTAGAGCAGTTCTGAGCTATTGTTCAACCCAAAACAGTACTGGGTTGCCAGTCTACTTGTTCAGGTAGGGTCTGTGCAGAAACGACATTTGCTTCCAGGTATTTTCACTAGACCCTTTACAGCCTATCGGAATAGCGTTTGGCTTTTTTTTTTTTTTTTTTTTTTTTTTAAGTTCTCTCTCTGTCTCAGGAGTTTCCTCATAGCCCATACCCATTCCCAGGACTTGCCAGTCAGACCCAGATTAGCAATGGATTGCCTAATACCATAAATGTCTTGTCGCATGACTGGTTTCATCATGTGTATTAGCAACCCATACCAGGTACTGGAAGTGGACTGGAGAATCTTAGTTCTCTTCCTGCCATGAATATGGCCCAATCAGGGCGTTCAAAGACAGGGGCATAGATGGTTTGTGTCAACTCCCTAGGAATTTGTTGTACCTACTCTATAGATTTCCAGGGTCCCACATGCCCAGTATGATTCCCCATATTCTGCCAAGCCTCCCTGAAAGCTAGAATAATCCAATCTAAAAGGGAAGGAGTACTCTGAATCCCCAAATGCCCTGCAGGTGCTACAGGAGGGCAGGGTGTGTGGGGATGCTTATTTTCTCTGCCTCCTGCCCAAAGGAACGCAATTGCGCGCACACACACACACCCTATATCCCATAGCCACACTAGCCATGCATGGATATTTTCCCTGGCCTTTTGTTGGAACGTGGCAGTTCTATCAACAGGCTCATCGGGAGTATAATCTCTCATCATCGACATTTCCTGATTTGGGAGCTGCCCCATTGGCTGGGGTTGCAGTCACTATGATTTTTGCTTTTCTTTGTATTAGGGGTCAGAAGGCATGGGGCATCCCATCCGTTTCATTATCAACATAATACCCTACCCTTCATTTTCCTCACTTTCCCAGAGATTCCACTTTTTACTGTCCCAATCAGGTTTTGTCACAAGCACTTAGGTCCTAATCGTCGGCAGTCTGCACCCTCCCAGTTTTGCAAAACGGCACACTAACATCTCCCGTTCATCATCCTGCTCTCCCACCCGGTCTGCCAGTTCTCAAGCTAGCAGACTACTGGATGCTGACACATCCTTCTCTAATAACCTCAGCTCTTCGTCCAACTCTCTAACCCTAGCTTCAGCCTCCAGGTGGGCATCGGCAGCCGCCAAAGGGCTGACAGTAGACGCCAGCCCGCTTTTGCAGCCACTGGTTTCCCATCTCCCACAGCTCACTGGGCGCCGTTTCTCCACGAAGCGCGCGAGATCAGCTGGCATTTTCCGGGCGTCCCATATTCACACTGAGGTCCACAAGCATGTAACATACACCTCACCCCTCCCGCACCCAGAGGCAGGATTTTCCTCACAGAGGCCTCTTTCCCCAGGCCCATTTCATCAGTCTCCTGGCAGGCTTGCAAATTGTTGGGGTGCAAACCGGCCCCCGCACACAGCGGGCAAGGAGAGACTGAAGAAAGGCAGACCACCCCAGATTGGGAGAGATCAGGTTTAATAAGCAAGGGAACTTACTTACAAGGCTTGTCTCCGGCAGCTGCAAGTTGAATAAATCTCCAGGTCCAGCTGCCAGAATCTTAAAGGTTTATGTGGAAGCCTTAACTCGGTTCTGCCACATACAAGTCCAAATGGTCCGAACAACACGTTACTCTCTCAAGACTGTCTCCTTGGGACAGCTTCTAGTGCTGAGAAAGTAAGAGAAACACACGTTCCAAGGACACGAGGAGGGGGTGGGGCACCTCCAGTTGCCCTGGGTTAAGGCCTCGGGTCAACCGGGGTCACGGGGTCACGTTCTTTCCACAACCTCGATAACCTCTGCTAACTCCACCCCCATCTGTTTCTTGATCTGATGGTCCCTGTGTTAACTCTTTTCTTACCCCTTCCCTCCAATATGAACAGGGAGGGTACCTGGACCTCCCTGTGTTGTTTTTATTCATTTCTTTTCTTAAACACCGTTTTGAAAATGACTAAAAGGTAAAAAAAAAAAAAAAAAAAAAAAAAAAAAATGCTGAAAGTGATAACTACCCGAAATATTTGTAGACCGCTATTTGTTATACAACGTAGATATTGGAAGTCTCCCTGTGGCACCGCCCTATCCCTGACACGCAATCCTATTTGCACAATCCTGTTACTTCAATCAACACATTAAGCGTTTCCTTCTCAATTATTTTCCTGTTTACTCAGACCTGGTTTGGTTTGGTTTTTTTTAATGACTTTTTACACATTTCAAATGTCAAAATTCCCAGTATGCATATTCCTAAGATGTGTATATAATATCATGACTATTTTCAGAAAAGGAGAAAAGCCACCACAATTAAAAAAAAAAATCTATCATCAGACCAGTGTCCTCTCACAAGGGCTTTGGAATGAAGAAACTTTCAACAGATTCTGAACTGATAAAAGAAGAGCTACTTAGACAGCAAGATTACTGTCAAGCAGCGAGGGAGATCGGCAGCCAGACACCTGGGACAGATCAATTTCTTCTGGGATAAATTATCCATGGGATATATTGTAAGGGCCAAGGGCAGACTGCCCTAAAATGTGCCACTTTGGTGTATCGATTATTTTAAATAAAAGCTACTTAAGAAACAGCCTATATAAGGACACTCAGACCCTCTTCTGTCCTCCTGAGAGCAGGAAATAAATTTCTCATGTGAAAGGCACTCCCTGTACCAGGAGGTAGAGAGACATTCTTATCACCACAGATGGGAAGTTTAGAGCCAGGAAGCTGTATAAACAACACTTCTACTTTTTACTAATTTACTACTACAGCCCACATTCTGTTTAGAATTCCCTACTAATTGAAGCTCCCAAAATTAGTTTTCTTTGTCCTGTCAATTCCTCACAGATTTAGTGTCTCTTTGACTAACAAGTGTAAAAACCACCTGCCTGGGTCATTTCTCTGGGCCTCGATTTCATTATTGGCCTACACGTGCATGTAATAAAACTTCGGGGTTTTTTTTCCTCCTGTGAATCTGTGTGATGTAAATTTAATATTTAGTCCAGCTGGAAGACCTTGAAGGACTTTTCCATCCCCTCAATATTTACACACCAAGTTATATTCAGGATAGTAGGGTTTAAGCTTTAAAGTGCAACAGTGCAATTGTATTGTGGAAGAGAAAGAGAAATCAGGAATATCTTAGTGTAATAAATGGCTGAGTATAAAGCCTTTGCTTCATAAATAAGTTAACATAGCTTTAAGAGTTAAGTACAATGGATGAAGGAGATAAAAGCACCAGAAATAGATCCTATATCCAAATACTTAATAAGAATTCTTTAACTGAAAGATGAAAGAAAGAAAAATTTAATTGGCAATATCAGTATGTGAAAGGACAATATGCAGAAGGTAATGGGCACGTGTTGTCTATTATCACAGTGGAAAAATGAAGCGGAAGAATAGGCTTCAATGTCATTAGGAAAAAATTAGGTTAAGAACTCAAACAAAGTGAGTAGTTTATTGTCAGATTAATTTTAATGCAAATAAGACTATAAGTGCACACTGTTTCAAATAGGCATACTCTTTCAAATATTTCTTCAAAATACTCTCCTGTTCAATTCTCACTGCCCAAAATAAAACTAAACTTTACTGCAACTTCCCCCATCCCACATCCTCACTTACTATAGTAACCAAGCAAAACCACTTTAATTGTTCATTTCTTCAGGAAGATGGAACTTCTTAAATGGTGTTTGTGATGCGTTTGTCATGTTGCTCTGAGAATAACAGGTCTTTGAGTAGAAAGCTTACATTACAAAGAGCACGAGCGTTGAGCTGAAAGTCTGAAGCATTTCTGTTCATCGCTACAATAAGACAGAAGGAAATAATCTGCAGTTGCAGGGAGCGACCACCAGAGGGAGAATGTAGGCCAGAAAGAAGGAACAGAGCCCGCGCGAAAACCCCTTCGTTATTAAAGCAGCAATTGGACCGGGAAATGATGCTTACCTTATTTATGTGTTTTTAAGATTTATCTGTGTTATTTATAAATCAATATTTAATACATATAAATAAGGTGTTGAGTATAAAAGGAAACACCTATGTACCTCATCTAGGTGAAGAAACAAGACATAACTAATACAGTATGGTTCAAACCCCTTGAGTATTCTTTATCACGTTAGCCTCCTCCCACCCCAGAGATAAAATGCCAAATTTGATATTTCTCATTTCATGTCTTCTTTCTTTCTTTCTTTCTTTCTTTCTTTCTTTCTTTCTTTCGTTAAAGGATTCTTTCATTTTTTTTATTGGGGGGGGGGGGCAGGGAGAGAACCAGCAGGGAGCCTATGCAGGGCTCCATCTCAGAACCATGACATCCTGACCTGAGCCCAAATCAAGAGTAGGTCACTTAACCGACTGAGCCCAGCAGGCACCCCTCACGTCTTTTTTCATACTTTTAATGTTAACATAGGAATCTCTGAAGTTTTGTATGTTTTCAAACTTCACAGGATATCATACTGAATATATATTCTTCTGTATCCTGTTTGTGAGATTTATTCATATTGTTAGATATAGTGTTAATCAATTCCTTTTTATTTTTTACTTTTTTTAATATTTATTTATTTTTTAAGAGACAGAGTACGAGTAGGGAAGGGGGAGAGACAGAGAGAGGGAGATACGGAATCCGAAGCAGGCTCCAGGCTCTGAGCTGTCAGCACATAGCCTGATGCGGGGCTCGAACCCACCAGCCATGAGATCATGACCTGAGTCTAAGTCAGATGCTTAACCCACTGAACCATCCAAGTGCCCCAATCAATTCCTTTTTAATGTATTTATAGTATTTCTTTGTATTGGTATACTGTAATTTCTGTATCCATTATCTGTATGCAGAACAAAGGACTCCTAAATTTAATAAGAAAACAATAACTTGAAAGATGGGCAAAAAGCATGTTTAGAAGTATATTTAGGATATTACCATTTTATTCCTAGAGTACATAATGCCACAAAGAAGATCCCAAATACATCTCATTGTATACATGTAAGGGATCCTCTAGGGTATATATACTTATGAGTGATTATACTAATACAAGTTCTCACAGAAGCACAGAAGAGTTCCTGTTCCACATCCTCACAGACACTTAACATTCTCAGACATTTTTAAATTTTGCTAATCTGATGCATTCAAAACAGTTTCTCATCTTGATTTTAATTCTCATTCTCATCGTTACTAGTAAAGTTAAGATCCATGCCATATGTTGTCAGCTATTCATGATTGTTTTTCTGTTTATTACCTCTTCTTATTTCCTGTCCATTTTTTCTATTGGGCACTTTATCTTTTTCTTATTGAATTTAGGAGTCCTATATTAATTCTTTACTAGCTCTTTGCTATATGTATTATAAATAATTTATCCCAGTCTATGGCTTGAATTTTTTTTAATAATGATTTTTGATGAATAAAATTTTGATTTTGTTTTAATGTATTCTATTTATCAGTCTTCTCTTTATGGTTTGTTCTTTTTATTATATTGTTTTTTAAAATTCTTTCACATCCTGAGGACATAGTGTCCTTCCTTTTGTTTTTTCATTTTTAAAGTTTATTTTTCATATTTATTTTAACCTACATGAAATTTATAGTTGTGTACGGCATGAGATAGAGATCTCATTGTTTTCCATATAAACAATCACCCTCAGACCATTCTTGAATAATCCATAAATAGGCAAACCAACTGTATCATATATCAGGGTTTTATATATTATACAGGTCTGTTTATCGACTCTCTATTCTGTTCTGTTACTCTGTGTAGATGTTTACCCCAATACCACAATGCCCCATATACTACAGATTTATACCAAGTTGTCATATTTTGTGACTTCAGCTTTGTTTTGTCTATTTTCAGCTGTGAGCTTCTGTATAAATTTTATAAGTGGCTCCTCAGATGCTGTGAAAACTTTAAATTTTTATTGGCATGGCATTTGATTTGTGTATTGATTTGGAAAGACTTGATATCCTAATAATATTGAATCTTTGTATCCATGAATATGATATATTTTCTGCTATTTAGGACTTCTTTATAATAGTCTAATAAACGTTTATAATTTTCCCCATGCATTTTTAAATGTTATATGTATTTCTAGGTCCCTTATTTTCCTTCCTGCATATTATAACATTTTAAAATTACGTTTTCTGATTTTGTTGCTGGTTTATTTTAAGTTTTATTTATTTTGAGATAGGGGAAGAGCAGTAGTGGGAAAGGGGCACAGGGAGAGGGAGAGAGAAAGAATCCCAAGTAGGCTCCACACTGTCAGCACAGAGCCTGATGCTGGACTCAAACCTAGGAACCATGAGATCATTACCTGAGCCAAAGTCTATGCTTAACCAATTTAGCCACCAGGAACCCCAATTTTGTTGCTAGTCTATAGGAATTTCATTTTTTTACAACTTTATCATGGTATAATTTTCATATAATAAACTGCACAAACTTAAGATGTGTAATCTAATGTGTTTGACAATAACAATCAAGATGAGAACAATTGCATCAGCCCCCGAAGTTTTCTTGTGTCTCTTTGCAATCCATATCACCGTCCAGTCATGACATCAGGCAACCACTGGTCTGGTTTCTGTTCCTACAGGCTACTTTTCTTTTGTAGAGTTTTCTGTAAATTTATTCATACACACTATAAATAAATACAGTGTGTATCCCTTTACAAGAGTTTCTTTCACTCAGCATAATAACCTTGAGATTTATCCATAATTTTGTATAACAATAATTCATTCCTTTTCTTTTTTACCTTCTTTCTTTTCTTTAATCTCCATTATATAGATAAAACACATTTTGTTTATGCATTTACTTGCTAGTGGACATTTGGGCCATCTAAAGTTTATGGCTCTCACAAATAAATCTACTATCAGCATTCATGTACAAGATTGTGTGGATATAAATTTTCGTTTTCTTGGGTAAATCCTAGAAATGTAATGGCAAGATTACATGCTAAGTATATAATTTCCTGTTTAAGAACTACCAAAAGTTTTTCCAAAGTGATTGTACCATTTTACATTCTACCCACAGTATCTGAGAGCTCCAGTTTTTCCATATCCTGAGGAACACTTGGTATAGTCAGATAGTTTAATTCTAGCCATTTTAACCCTAGCTATGATGTGGAGCAAAATTTCATGGACTTACTGGCCAGCCATTCATATCTTTTCTTTTTTTTTCCCCCACAATATGTTTATTCAGGCCTTTTGAATACTTTTTATGAGTTGTCTCTTCTTGAGTTCTAGGAGTTTTTTGTACATGCCATCTGACATACGTGTTATGAATGTTTTCTTCCAGTCTGTGGCTTGCCTTTAATTTTCTTGTCTTTCAAAAAATCGAAAGTTTATCATTTTGACAAAGTCCAATTTGTCCATTTTTTTCCCCTTAGATTTTGTGCTTTTCTGTATCCTTTTTTATATCCTAAGCAATCCCAGGTCACAGACTTCTCCTGTTTTATCCTAGAACTTTTACATTTTTAGCTTTAACATTTAGGTGTATGATCTTTCCCAAGTTAACTTTTCATATGGTATGAAGTAGGGATCAAGGTACATTTTTTTCTTATGAATTCAGTACCATTTGGGAGGAAGAATTTCCTTTTCCATTGAATGGTCCTGGCAAATATGATACATGAAAACTGTCTATGTAGGTATGGACCTACTTCTACACTCTCTAATCTATTCCATTGACCTCTGTTTCTATTATTTTTAGCAGTACCAAACTGGCTTGATTCCTGTAGCTACTAGAGTAGTTTAGGCCTTCCTAACTCATTCTTCAGTGTTAAAATTACTTTGGCTATTCTAGGCCAAATGGATGTATGTATATTATATGACTTTTATTTTTTAGAGGCATATTTTTCTTATTTTTAATTCCAATAAATAAATAAACTTTAATTCCAGTATAGTTAACAAACAGTGCTATATTAGTTTCAGATGTACAACATAGTGATTCAACAATTCTATACATGAGCCAGTGCTCATTTTATGTATATATCTAGAAAACTGGCTTTTTCAATTTCTTACAAAGGAGATTCTAAGAATTTTGACTGGGATTGCACTGAATCTATAAATTAATTTGGGGAAATGAGCATCTCAAACATATTGAGTCTTCCAATAAACATAATGATAGGAAGACTTCTAAAACAGTTCCTAGGAAACTCCCTCCACCACATCCTGTGTAATCAATCCCCTTCCCTTCAGTGTGGATAGGACTATGAATATGACAGATTTCACTGCTATACTCTCACATTATCTTAAAAACAGATTTTGGAGATATAATTAAAGACCCAAAGCAGTTGATTTTGAGTCAATCAAAAGGGAGAATATGGGTTGGTCTGACTTAATCAGATGGAAGAACTTAAAAGAGAGAATCAAAGCATGAATGAAATTTCACCTGTGGGCCTTGGAGGAGCAAACTTCTGTGTTGCAGGGAACAAACAATACATGGCCTTTAGGACCTGAGAATAGCTGCTGTTGACAGCCATCAAGAAAGCAGGAATGTTGGGATGCCTGGGTGGCCCAGTTGGTTAAGTGACTGACTTTGCCTCAGGTCATGATCACAGGGTTTGTGAGTTTGAGCCCCACCACAGGCTCTCTGCTGTCAGTGCAGAGCCTGCTTCAGATCCTCTGTCCTCCTTTCTCTCTGCCCCTCCCCTGCACTCTCTGACTCTCTCTCAAAAATAAACAAACACTAAAAAAAGAAAGAAAGAAAGTAGGAACCTCAATCCTACGACTACAAGGAACTAAATTCTGCCAACAACCTAAATAAGCTTGGAAGAGGATCCAGAGTTCCAGATGAGAACCTCCACCTTGATTTCAGTCTGGTGAGACCCTAAACAGAGGAATTCTAATTCATAGGCAGACTCCTGGCCCATGGAAACTATGTGAAAATAAATTTGCAATGTTTTAAGAATGTAAATCTTACACACATCATGTTAGCTTTACCTCTAAGTATTTTATGGTTTTTTTATTCTATTGTAAATGGTACCTTTTCAAAAATTCACATTTTCAATACTTACTTTGCTAGCATATAAAAGTACAAGTGATTTTTGTATATTGATCTTATGTCCTCCCAGGGAGCCTCTATCCCAGCCAGGCCTGCCAACACACAGGTGTCAGTGGTTTAGACCACCTGTACCACTCCCTTGACTGCTCCATCTTTGCAGATGGTTCATTTAGTCAGAAAAGGTTTCTCCAGACCCTCCTATGAGAAAAAAAATTCTCTCACTCAAAGAGTTCAATCTAGGTAGAAAAAAAATCTATAGTTTCCATGCCACTGCATCCTCTAGAGGGGATGATCTTTGTTTTTCATAACCAAGAATATTATTGTTACAAAACATGTTGGTTTCTTCTAATAGGAGAGTCCTACTTTCTGTCTGAACTGGTTTGGAGTCTAAGTTTAATGTATCCCAGAAGCTGGGCTTAGAAAAAGACAAGGGTGGGTTTCAGCTCTTATTGAGCGTTTGCTTTGACTTCATAAAGGTGACCAGGGTCAGGGAGGGAGACTGACAGTGACATTGCAT
This sequence comes from Lynx canadensis, assembly GCF_007474595.2. Classification (NCBI taxonomy): domain Eukaryota; kingdom Metazoa; phylum Chordata; class Mammalia; order Carnivora; family Felidae; genus Lynx; species Lynx canadensis. The sequence continues at coordinate 68,612,394 of NC_044306.2, forward strand.
ACCCACCCTCATGCCAAGTTCTGTCTTATACCCGTTCAGGGGACATATTTCTAAAATATTTTCTTGTTTATATAATACTGTCACTATAAAAAAGTTAAAATAACTATTAAAAATATCCACGGGCTTGTCATACTGAGAAAAACAACAAAGTCTTCACCCTATAACTTGGGTCTACCATTCTTTCTTCTGCTTCCCTCACTAACTTGAACTCTACACAGCTTGTAGGGGAGAAAAGGATGGTTACACAAGGATAGTCCTCACTGAGTCACCCCAAAATGCAAGAGACAAGTAGCTTCACTTATCAAAATGTGAAAACAAAGTTTGGGGATGGTTAGGTTGTAGATTCTGATGTAAAGGAAGAAATCTGTGTCTCTGGATCTCTTGGTGGGTAATTACTGCCACCTGCCCCTAAAAGGCTCTTAACTTTCCTAATGAAGGCTGAGAATATGAGCACTGCTCTCCAACCCTTACTTGCCTTCCATGGAAATGCACTGATGTCTATCATCTCCTCCTTCCACTACGTTTGTTCATAATCTAGAACAACAGGGGGCAGAACTTTTAGCTCCATGATGGAGGTCGGGGAGCTGTCAGGGAGGATGTTGCCCCGCTGGTTCACCTCCCTGCCTCAGTTAAAAGCATCTCATGTTCAGGGAGCCTGGGTGGCTCAATCGGTTAAGTGTCCAACTTTGGTTCAGGTCACCATATCGCATTCTGTGAGTTCAAGCCCCACATCGGGCTCTATGCTAACAGCTCAGAACCTGGAGCCTGCTTCAGTTCCTGTCTCCATCTCTCTGCCCCTCCCCAGCTTGTATTCTCTCTCTCTCTCTCTCTCTCTCTCTCCACCCCCCCTCTCAAAACCAAATAAACATTAAAATAACTTTTTAAAAAAAGTATCTCATGTTCAATAGTCTTTCTCACAGTTTACTTAAATGCTCTTTTAGTCTCAACAAGAGAGATGGTACAAACAGCTGTGTGAGTGGTGCAAGTGTGTAAACATCTATAATTTTGGCTTTCTTAATTTTTTTTTTTAACATTTACTTATTTTTGAGACAGAGAGAGACAGAGCATGAACGGGGGAGGGCCAGAGAGAGAGGGAGACACAGAATCTGAGCTGTCAGCACAGAGCCTGACGCGGGGCTGGAAATCACAGAGCACGAGATCATGACCTGAGCCGAAGTCGGACGCTTAAACGACTGAGCCACCCAGGTGCCCCTATAATTTTGGCTTTCTGATTGTTCAACTCATTAATTGCTGAAGTGAGAACTGAATTCAAAGATAGACATTAAAATTGATCTCTGGCCTGGCTGTGGAGCCCTTTGCTTTTGAATGAACCACGTAGGGTTGGCAATGAGCTTCCCAGTGATAGCCATAATGGACTGAACATCAGAGGCTCTTTTCTAAGTATTTTTTAGCAATATATCCTTCTCTGCTAAATAGGAAAGTGAGCTACCATCATTCTGGTAAACAGTGGCTAAGAGCCAGATTCAATTTAATTTGGAAAAATTAATACAATTTTACTTATACCTCAGTGTTGTATAATTTATAAATTTACATTTATCAACTCATTTAATCATCATCACTCTCTGAAGCTGGTATTGTTTATATCTTTAACAGAAAGACAAAGTGAGGCACTGACAGGTTAATACATATGTATTGGGTTAGCCCAGAAGAAGGACCCAATGATAGAGAACCTCCTTCTATAGTGAAAAATCGTGGAGCTGAAACGTCTGGGAGCGGGGTTAGCTTCAGGCAGCAGTGTTAATGCAGGGTCTCAGTGGATGTCATCAGAATTTATTTTATTGCCATATTTTGGCTCTCTCTCTCTCTTCTGTGCTAGCTTCATTTTTAGGCTTAAGTGGTGGCTAGATCACTGCTAGCAAGAGCTACATCCTCCCACATTCAAGTTTAGAAAATGCGGTGCCTTTATCACACCAATCCCTTCAAGTGGATCATGTGCCTCTCCCTAAAATAGTCACCGAGGCCAGTTGAGAGAAATTCTCTCTTTGGGCAAGCCTGAACAGAGGTGTGGGGGAAGACAATTACACCTGCGCAAGGCCTGACACTAAAAAATGAGGGTAGTTTCTCTAGAGGGCAATAGAGTTAGAGTTTACAGATGATGAGTGACAAAACAAAAACAAAATAGAGGTCTACTACAGCCCTCTCTCATGATCCAATTCCTGACTTTGGGCCCACAGCCACATGACTGCCTCTTTAAACTCTGAAGCTTGTCGTCAAGTCTGAATGAAGGTACTTATTGAGACCCTGGGAGGTGGGAGGAAAAGGCAGCATGGGGTCCAGGGCAGGGATCTCAAAGAGGGGGAAGCTATCTGGGAAATCTAGATATCCCTGTGATGGACCACCCAATAAGCTCACACTTCAATTCCCAGACCTAGAATTTCAATCTTGGAGTTCTTTGCTTCTATTCCAATAGAGCTATGGCCACAACCTAGGCCTTCCTGCCTGCAATACTTCTGCCTAATGAAATAATGCAGTCTATACCTCACCCTCTGAACCCAACCTCCAGTCCTTCTAGCTTATGTCTGCATGCCAGACTTCAACCTTGTCAGTACCTGCTGTAGATCCTTCCACTTCCTCCATCAGCAACCTCTTGTCTTCAGTTCTTCCCTCCCCACCATAGATTTTATGATCCATCACTTCACCAGCATCCACCCCCACTTAAACAGCCCTCCACCCCCACCCATTCTTCTATCTTTCCTGCCTTGCAAAATCCAAACTCTCTGCCTTTTCCACACTACCCTCTAATAAGATCATTCACATAAGTATATTGGTACCACTGTAAATTCATGGTCTACAGCCAGTGGTCAACTACAATGCCTCCTGAAACTTATTCATCCCATTCATTTATTAAAGCCATGGGTTTTTATGGAGTGCCTATGTGGCGCTTGCTTACAGCAACACTGTGGAGATCACATCATTTTGTCCTCAGCCAACACCGGCACATCCCTCTTAAAACTATTTCAAGCCTCCATTTTCTTCAAACTTCTGTTCCCCACCACCTCAGCAGGTGTGCTAGGACCCTATCTCCAAGGGAAACTAGAAGTCCTTAAGAGAACTACTCTTTTTTCCCTTCTTTATTTTTTTAACAATTTTTTAAATCTTTGCTTATTTTTGAGAGAGAGAAAGAGAGAGCCAGTGTGCAAACATGGGAGGGGCAGGAAGAATGAGACAGAAGATCTAAAGCAGCTTCCATGCTGACAGCAGAAAGCCCCATGCCCTACTTGAACTCATGAACCATGAGACCATTATCTGAACCCAAGGTGAAGGCTGAACAAACTGAGACACCCAGGTGCCCCTCTTTTTTTCCCCTTATTTAAAAATTGCTTTCATTAACCTTCCCAAACTAGGATACATACCCTTACTTCCCTCATCACAGCAGTTTTAACACTGTGTTATAACTGTCTTTTTAATGTTTATTTATTCACTTAGAGAGAGAGAGAGCCCACAAGAGAGAGCATATGTGTGCATGCAGAAGAAGGGCAAAGAGAGGGAGACAGAATCCTAAGCAGGTTCTACATTGTCAGCACATAGCCCAAGGCAGGGCTTGAAACCACCAACCCTGAGATTATGATCTGAGCCGAAATCAAGAGTGGGAGTCTTAACCCACTGAGCCACCCAGGTGCCTCATCACTTTTGGCTTAATTATCTTTCCTCTGTTAGGACACAAACTGTGCCTATCCCTTAGTTACAGGGGTCTATCTCCAGCATCTGTTGCTTATCTTCTAGCCTGGGGAAAGGAATGAACTATTAGGAGGAACACGTGGGCTGGGGTTCCAGTTGGGCCTGAAGTCTGAAGGAAGTGCCGTCAAGGGCGGTGGCAACCAGGGGCGGGGCCACGTCGAGGGGCGGGGCCTGAGCAGAGAGCTCCTCTGACTTTGAGCAGGTTGCTGGTTTCCCCTCAGAGCCTTGAGAGTAGTCTCTTTTACTTTTGTGAAACAAGAATTGTCGATTGACGCTCACAGAGCGGGCTTTGGAGACACCTAGAGGGACCTTTCATCCAGTAATGCCATGATTCTGCCAGGCACATGGGGGTCGGTGCCAACGAGGCCGTTGAGACCGCTGGCCATGTTAGGCCCCCCCATACAACAGCCTGGTTCTGGTCGCTGAAGAGGAAGGTCTTGGAGGCTGTGCTCAAAACTGAGCCCGCAGGAAAGGAGGTTGGCGGTCGTCGGAGCTCGCCAGCATCGTGGCCCTCAGAACTCCTGTTTACCGCAGATACTCGGGACCCTGGCTGCCGGGCCTTGGGTAGGTCACTGAGCCGTCTCAGATCTCAGCTCTGCTGGGACATATTAATACCGACCTGATAGGGTTGGTGAGCAGTGGCATGAACAAGAAAGGTGCTTTTACACCAGCGGAGTTAAAGGTTGCGCTTGGGGCCCTGCTGCAGTTGCCATATGGCCGTACTGTGGCTGTGTCCGGTGAGTCCCCAGAGCTCCCCAGTGTTCTGGGGTCTGGGCCGCAGGCCTTTCTTTGGGTTAGGGTAGAACAAGTCTAATGCGACTGCCTTTGCAGACTCAGAGAATGATACGTTCATATATATATATATATATATATATATATATGGTTATTTATTTTTGAGAGAGAGACTGAGAATGAGCAGGGGAGGGGCAGAGAGAGAGGGGGACACAGAATCCTAAGCAGGCTCCAGGCTCTGAGCTGTCAACACAGAGCCTGGAGCCCGTTGCGGGGGTGGAACTCATGAACTGTGAGATCATGACCTGAGACAAAGTCCATCATTTACCTGAGAGAGACACCCGGGTGCCCCGAGATTGATACATTCTTGATTTATTGAGAACCTACTATGGGTCAGGTACTGTTCTAGGTAGGAACTGTTGGCAAATCTTTCTTCACTAGAAGTAGAAGTGAGTCCAAGTGATGCCCCACTGTCAAGAAAGAATTTCTTGGGCTGTTAAGGTGCAACATAGTAAGTATATTTAAGTAGCACAGGGGCAGCACCCCAGGGCAGAAAGAGCTGCACTTTTTGCTGTGTGAGGCTGGGTTTTAAACTTAGTAAATAAAGTGAAGGGAGCATAAAGGGAATATCAAATTACAAAAGTTTCTTGGAATTTCTTTGAATTTCTGCTGGTAAAAACTACTTTTGCAAGATTTCTCTGGTGCTTTTCAGTTCAATATCAGTGAGATATACAGGCAGTCATGAGACCCTTAAAGAATGTAGCAACCAGCAGGTATTTTGATCCTTATTGAAACTATTCAGGCTTGGGGTGCCTGGGTGACTCAGTGGGTTAAGCGCTGGAATCTTGATCTCAGGTCAGGTCAAGATCTCACCGTTCTTGAGATAGGCCCGCATCACTCCCAGCCTTGCTTGGGCTCTGCACCTATGGAGCAGAGCCTGCTTGGGATTCTCTCCCTCTCTCTCTCTCTGCCCCTCCCTTGCTCTCTTTCTCTCTCTCAAAATAAATATGAAAGAAAGAAAAGAAAGAAAGAAAAGAAAAGAAAAGAAAAGAAAAGAAAAGAAAAGAAAAGAAAAGAAAGACACCTTGCAGGCTTTAGGTCAGCTTTCTGGGCCAAGGGTAAACATTTTCCTCCTCCTGGCCCTCATCAGAAGGAAGTTTTGTGTTTTGTATGTTTTTTAACAGGTTTTCCCCCTTTTATTCACATAGTAATATACTGAATTGGGAAGATTTAAAAAAGTAAAAGAAAGAACTCTATAGATTCTCAGCGTGCCAGTATTGAAACAATGACTAATAGTATGTATTATTGTATCACTCTGGCAAGGGATATACTACGCCAACTTAACCATTCTTTCTCATTGACGTTCTTATAGTTTCCAATTTTTTGACTTAATACTTGGCTTTAAATCCTTATGTATTATATATGTATATATATATATATACATATATAATACTTTATTCCAGAAAGCATAAAGCTTTTTCTGACTTTCAGATTATGTCTTACCCAAGGTTTTGCATTTTAGCCACTGATCATCTGCCTCTAGAGTTTTTTGCAGTGAGATCTACCGTGATCCATTTCTTATTCCCACACCTTGAAAACAAATGTGTGGGTGTTTCCACACCAACAATCAGTTTTCCACCTGACCAGACACCAGGTGGGTGGCCAACATTTCAATTCAATTCAGTTCTCAGACTACCCCAGAGTTACTGGCAGTCAGGTTAAGGGCTCAGTTCCACAAAATTGCCCCATTTCAGATGCCAGTCATAAGTCCTGGGGCCCAGTACTTCCTGCCTACCAGCTATAAATTGGGGGTTTCTGCAACCCCTTCTCAGTTTTGATAATTTGCTAGAACAGCTCACAGGGCCTAGGAAAAGAGTTTACTTACTAATACTGGTTTATTATAAGAGATACAACTCAGGAATAGATGAATGGAAGAGATGCATAGGGCAAGGTATAAGGAAGGAACACAATCGTTCATGTCCTCTCTAGGCGCACTGCCCTCACAGCATCTGTGTGTTCACCAACCAAGAAGCTCTCTGAACCTCATCATTTAGAGTTTTTATGGAGGTTTCATTGTATAAACACAATTAATTAAATTTCTAACTATTGGTGATTAAACTCTATCTCCAGCCTCTCTCCCTTCCCCGGACATGGGTTGAGGTGAGGGAGTTGGGTGAAAATTCCAACCTTTTAATCATGTCTTGGTCTTTGGGGTGACCAGCTCCCATTCTAAAGCTATCTGGGGAGCCCCCAGCCAGGAGTCTTCTCATCAGCATGCCAAAAGATAGTCATCACTTCAGAGATTTCAAGGTCTTAGAAGCTTTTGTGTCAGGAACATAGGACTAAGAACAAATATCATAAAAGATGCTCCCTCGAGAAATGAGAAGAGTTTTAGGCGTTCTGTGCCAGAATGAGGAACAAAGACCAAATATATACCACAATATCCAGTAATCCATTTATGTGGCTTCTTTCAGTACTATCTTCTCTGAGCTTCAAACTTCTCAAAAGCAAATTGATTGCTAAATATCCTCGACCTCAATTTGCCAGACGAACTCTAAACCTAATATTTTCAAACCCCAGCCCATTATCTTCTGCTACTAATCTGCTCTTACTTTCGTAGCAAAGTCAATTAATAGCACCCATTCATCCAAGCAAGAGACATATGAACTATCCTATATTCCTGTCCTTGTGTAATTTCCATGACTAATCAGTCACCAAGATTTGCTGATTTTGTCTTCTACGTATTTCCTAAATCTGTCTCCCCTCTCATTTCTTATCATACCATGGTAGTTCAAACCCTCATCAGTTCTCAAACTGCAGTAGTTGCCTAACTGATTTTATTACAGATGTTCCTTCTTAAATTCTTTCCTCTCACTGCTGCCAGAGCAATCCACTTAAAACAGCTCAAAACTCTTCTGGTTATCTGTTTCATCTTTGCTAACTTTTGAAAGTTTATGGTTTGGGGAGAATTAGTTCATTTTGTCATAGTTGTTGAATTTATGACTGTAAATTTGTTTATAGAATTCCCTGATTATCCTTTTAATGGCGGTAGGTTCTATTGTGACACACTGTTTCATTCCTGATTGGAGATGTATGTCTTTATCTTTGCCGATCTTGCTAGAGTCTTATAAGTTTTTTTTATTTTTTCAGAGAACCAGATCTTTGTTTCATTGATTTTTTTTTTCCCCTCAGTTGTTTTGATGTTTTCAATTACAATGATTGCTGCTCTTTATTTTCTTCCTTCTGCTTGCTTTAGGTTTATTTTGCTGTTCTTTAGGTTGTTGAGGTGGGAGCTTAAATCACTGATTTGAGATCATTCCTCTTTTCTAATGCAAGCATTCAGTAATATAAATTTTCCTCTCTACACCATCTGAGCGATATCCCACAGATTTTGATATGTTGAGTTTTCATTTCATTCATTTCTGTGTATTTTAAAATTTCCTTTGATACTACTTCTTTGGTCCTTGGATTATTTAGAAGCATGTTGTTTAATTTTCAGATGTTTGGAGATTTTTCTGTTGTTTTTCTTTAATTGACTTCCAGCTTGATTTTATTATGATCAAAGAATATACTTTGTGTGATTTAAGTTCTTTCAAATTTGTAAAGGTTTGTTTTATGACCCAGGATAATGATCTATCTTGGTGATGTTCTATAGGTGCTTGAAAAAAATGTGTATTCTGCTGTTGTTTTATGGAGTGTTAAAATCTGTTTCTCCTTTCAGATTTACTAGTGTTTGCTTCATGCATTTTTGAAGAAATCGATATATACACATTTAGCAATGCTATGTTCTCTCGGTGGATTTATCCTTTTATCATTGTGTAATGTCTCTCTTTATCTCTAGTAATTTAATTTGAAAGAAATTTCTTTGTTTCTCTGAAGTCTGTGTTATCTGATATAAATGTAGGCCATCGCTTTTTTAAAGTTAATATCTGCATTTTTTCTTTCAATTATTTTTCTTTTTTTTTTTTAACCTATCTGTGTCACTATGTTTGAAGTTTTTTGTAGAGAGAATATAGTTGAGTTATATATTTTGTCCACTCTGCTAACTTCAGCCTTTTAATTGGTAGTATTTAGAACATTTATATTTAAACTAATTAGTGACATATTAGGACTTAAGTTTGCCTTTTTATTATTTGTTTTCTCTTTGTTTCTTTTTTGATCCCGTGTTTCTTTTTTTCTTGCATTTCTGTGGATTGCTTGAACTTTTTTTTTAATTTTTAAAAAATATTTGTTTATTATTTTGAAAGAGTGAAAGACAGAATGCAAGTGGGAGAGGGTCAGAGAGAGAGGGAGACACAGAATCCGAAGCAGGCTCCAGGCTCCGAGCTGTGAGCACAGAGGCCCAGGTGGGACTTGAACCCACTACGATGAGATCATGACCTGAGGTGAAGTCAGATATTTAACCGACTGAGCCACCCATGCACCCCACTTGAACTTTTTTTAGAGTTCTATTTTAATTTACTTATAGTGTTTTTGTATACAAATCACTTTGTATAGTTTTCTTAGTGGTTTCTCTAGGCATTAGCATCTACATATGTAATTTATCACCGTCTACTGCTGTTAAGATTTTACCACTTCAAGTGAAATGTATAAACCTTGTACTTAAGTCCCTTTACCTTCTCCACTTTAAATGTCCATCAGCTTTTTCAGGCATAAACCAGTTGTGATACAACCATGCAGTGGCATACTTTTCAGTAATAAAATGTCATTAACTACTGATACTTATAAAAATCTGGACACATCTCAAAAGCATTATATTAAATGAAAGAAGCCAGACTCAAATGTTACATACTATACAATTCTGTTTAACATTCTGGGATTGGAAAGACCACGGTACCAGAAAACATTAGTATTTGCCATAGCCTACAATGCAAGGAAGGGGTCTGATACCAAAGGATTGAAGGAACTTCTGGGGATGATTAAATATTCTGTATATTGACTAATGTGTTGTTTATGTGACTGTATGCATTTGTCAAAACTCAAACAGTAGAGAGAATGGTGAAAATTAAAATTCATAAGGTAAACTTTACTCTGTGCAAATTATATCTTTAAAAAATTTTTAAAATTTTATAGCCTGGCTGCTATATGGTGCATTTATCTCCATCACATATGATGTAATTTCATGAGAATATATTTTTAATAGAATTTTTGATTCGACTTATTTTTATAAGAAAAATTAGAATTCCATAAAATATATGATCTTAGAAGAAAAAAAATACTTGGGAGCCAATAGAGATTTGGGTAAAATGTTAGAAAGTAGATGGGAGAAATCGAAAAACACTTTATAGAGGAAGTATCCATAGATATGATTCAAAACTAACAAAAGGTATTGCTATATGTAATCTAAATTACAGTCCTAAAAGCTTGGATTGTGTTAAAAGAGGATATGTATCCTGCTCCACAAATCAGGATGGATATGTGGGTTGATGTGAGTATATTTGAAGGACATGGAAAGTTGTTTGTTATAAAAAGACAAGATTTTTAATTGTTGGCAGGAGAGTAGTAACTTGAGTGAGAGAGAGAGAAGAGAAGGATCCGCAGGATGAGACAGAGTTGAAACTTTTAAAAGGAAGTGCATGAGAAACAGAATAGCTGAAAGGGGATTTTTTCAATTATTGCCTAATTTGTGCATTAGTATCTCTCTTGCTCTTTGTCATCCTTACAGTATGTTTAGTAAAGACTACATTACTCACTAAATCATTTTTGTATAAGTACTGTCATTTGGGGGAAATTGAAGGAGGGAGTATTGATTTCTGTGTCTAGATGTATACAAGCTAAAATCCACCCTTGGTCCAGAGGCATGTGCTCTCCATTTTAAATTCAAGCCCACAAGTCTTACAGTGTTCAGCACTGGCCTAGTGGGGGACCCAGACTGATCTCCTTTCCTAGGCAGTTTAGCACCTTGTACCTCAAAAGTCAACTCCAGTGATATGGGTTCACTCCATTACTGTCACTACTGCTTGGGGAGGCTACTGAAACACCGGGGAAACCATGAAAAAGAAAAAGTATAATATAACACACAGCAACACCATACCAAACTGACATGGAGATGTTTTAAATCTTGAGTCCCGACCACTTAAGGCCTTTTAGGATTGTTTGGCCAACTGACTATTTTACTGACCTGGGTGGACCTCGTATTAATTTCCTGATCATCTCCAAAACCCCATCATCACGTCTACTTGTAGGGACCAAGTTTGAGGATTTTGGAACTGATTGAGGAAAAAGATATGCCCATGAGGTGGCAATAGCACACACTAGTTTATTTGGGTGATTCTTAGCACCCCCTCAAAAAATGAAATACTTAATGGGGTATCTGGGTGGCTCGGTCAGTTAAGCGACTGACTCTTGGTTTCTGTTCAGGTCATGATCTCACCATTTATGAGATCAAGCCCCATGTTGGGCTCCATGCTATGGAGCCTGCTGTGGATTCTCTCTCTTCCCCTCCCCCCTCTCATGCAGGTGCTCGCTCTCTGTCTCTCAAAATAAATAAATTTTTTAAAAATGTGTACTTAGGTACAAATCTAACAAAATATGTACAGAATTTGTATTAGGAAAGCTACAAAACTCTGATAAAAGAAATCAAAGACATTCTGAACAAATGGAAAGAGGTTACATGTTCATGGATAGAAAAACTCAATATTATTAAGATGTCAATTCTTCCTAACTTGATCTATAGACTCAACATAATCCTGATCAAATTATCACCAAGCTATTTTGTGTATATCAACAAATTGATTTTAAAGTTTATATGAAAAAGCAAATGACCCAGAATAGTCAACACAATATTGAAGAAGAAAAGTTAGAAGCCTGACAGTACCTGACTTCAAGATTCACTATAAAACTATAATAGCAGTGGGTATTGGTGAAAGAATAGATAAATAGATTGATGGAACAAAATAGAGCTCAGAAATAGACCTGTGCAAAAATAGTCAACTAATCTTTGAAAAAGGAGCAAGGGTAATCAATGGAGAAAGGATAGTCTTTTCAGCAAATGGTACTGGAACAGCTGAACATCAACCTGCAAAAAAAAAAAAAAAAAAAAAAAAGAATCTAGACACAGACTTTGCATCTTCCACAAAATTAACTTAAAAGTTTAAGTCATAGGCCTAAATGTAAAATGCAAAACTACAAAATTTCTAGAAGATAACTTAGAAGATCTTGGTGACCTTGGGTTTGGCAGTGACTTTGTAGATAGAATACCAAAGACACAATTTATGAACGAAAAAAATTGCTAAGTTTAAAATTAAAAACTTAAGCTCTGAAAAAGTCACTTAAGAAAATGAAAAGACAAGCCACAGACTTAGGGAAAGTATTTGCAAAACATACCTGATAAAGGACTGATATCAAAATAAACCAAGAACTTTTAAAACCCAGCAATAAGTAACTGAACAACCCATTTTAAAAATGGGCAAAAGAACAGACACTTCACCAAGGAAGATATAAAGATAACAAATAAACATATGAAAAGATGCTCAACAAGCATTGGGCCTTAGGGAATTGCTAATTAAAACAATGAGATAGCACTATACACCTAGTAACAAGGGTCAAAATTCAAGAAACTGACAATGCCAATGCTCAAAAGGTTGGGAAGCAACAGAGAATACAAAATCATGCAATCACTTTGGAAGACAATTGTCAATTTCTTAGCTGAATAATAGTCTTACCATACAATCTAGCAGTTGTACACCCAGGTATTTGCCCAAGTGAGTTGAAAACTTGTCCAAACCTTTTGGGATGAGCACTGGGTGCTGTATGGAAACCAATTTGACAATAAATTTCATATATTTAAAAAAAAAAAAAGAAATAAAACTTGTCCACACAAAAACTTATCCACAAAGGTTTATAGCAGCCCATTCATAATCATCAAAAACTGGAAGCAACCAATATGTCTTTCTAAAAGTGAATGGATAACCAAAATGTGGTATATCCATATAGTGGAATAGTATTCAGTGATAAAAAGAAATGAGCAACCAAGCCAGGAAAAGTCATGGAAGAACCCTAAATGCATATTAAGTGAAAGAAACCAGTCTGAAATGGCTACATACTGTGTGATTCCAGCTCTATGACATTTTTTGGAAAAGGCAAACAACAGAAGCAGTAAAGAGATCCAACGATTGCCAGAGTTTCAGGGGGAGGGAGTGAAGGAACGCACACATGGAACCTGGAGGATTATTAGGGCAGAAAAACTATTCCATATGAAACTGTAATGGTGAATCTGTGTCTCTATGCATTTGTCCAAATCCATAGAACTGTATAAAGAGTGAATTTTATTTTAAACTATGGACTATAGTTAAGAATAATGCATCAGGATAGATTCATGAACTATAAAAAAACAGTGCCACACTATTGCAAGATGTTAATAGGGGAAACTGTGTGGAGAGTAGTAAGCAGGAATGGTCAGGAAATATAAAATCCCATGTACTATGCACAATTACTCTGTAAATCTAAAACTGTACTAAAGAATCTATTAACTGTTTTCTTAAAAATTCAATTGAGGATCACATGCAGAAAATCCTCTGAGTTTCTGAAAGAAGGAAAAATAGAAGATATTCTTTTCCACTTTAAAAATGATTGATAGAATAGAAAGTGAAATTATTTTTAATGTTGAAAGTCATCTTTTTCTTAAATAATCCATATCTGCATCTCACCTAGAGAAATGAGTGCAAAAGTTGGGTTCCAGCCCTTTATTCTTGCCTTTCAGTGTCGTTGCAAAGTCAGTAAGAGAACCAAAGATCAAGAGCTACATGTGCTACCTACCAACTAAGCCAGCCAGGTGCCTCTTTCCTAATCCCTTTCTAACATAGTTCATGTAATTCTGGGCCCAAAATCCTCTGAGTTTTTGAAAGAAGGAAAAATAGAAGATACTCTTTTCCACTTTAAAAATGATTGATAGAAAGAATGGAAAATACAATTATTTTTAATGTTGAAAGTCATCTTAAATAATCCATATCTGCAGCTCTCCTAGAGAAATGAGTACAAAAGTTGGGTTCCAGCCCTTTATTCTTGCCTTTCAGTGTCATTGCAAAGTCAGTAAGTAAGAGGACCAAAGATCAAGAGCCACATGTGCTACCTACCAACTAAGCCAGCCACGTGCCTCTTTCCTAATCTGTAACATAGTTCATGTAATTCTGGGCCCAAGTGCAGCCCTAAGGTTGACATGAGTTTAGGAAACCCATAAAGAAGAAAATATTAAAGAAAGCCTCAAGGTGAATGACAGAATGTGTATTGTAATGTGAAGGGTGTGGGGAATTTGATCCCTTCCTGGTTTGCCAGGCCTTTCTGTCCCCATTCTGATCCTGAGTGCAGTTTGTACCTCCTGCCTCCTGCAGCTCCCATGGGAAAGGTTTCTGACCATTAAAGCTTCTTTAACTATTATAGCAAGATCCCTGATGTGAGATGTGCAGTATAGTTTCTGCAGAAGGTCACTACTCTTTGGAGTAGGTGGAAGCCGCTGCTCTCTTTGGTTTCCCTTTGGTTTCCATAACTCCTCTGTTTTCTCTAACTCTATTCTCTTCCATCTCACCAGACCCTCCAGACAATCAGTCACTAGCCCTCTGCCTGAGCACTCTCTACATAGGCCTGATTGCCAGCCTTTCTGTGTGAGTCCTTGAAGCAACTTTCAAAAGCTCATCTTCCCTCATTGGACCCCATCTTGTTTCTGATCCTTTCTGTTTCCCTTTTTCTCATTGTATCCCGCCATCCTACTTAGACCCACTCCCCATTTAACTACTATCAGTGGTCTTCTCTCTGCCGTCATTCTACCATTGCCCCCACATTCTCACATTTTCTAAACCTTCTGATGGCTGTTACCACCTTTGTCCTTATGTCCTTCCTTGCCACTTGGCCATTCTATTCTTCCACTTAACTTCTTTCACCCCTACCACTGTTTTTCTCAGCTATGACCTAAGAATCCTCCCTACTACTTTCCCCCATTTTTTCCCTTTTACCCTCTATGCTTGACTTCTCTGTCACCTCGGAGCCCCTTCTGCCACTGTATTCCACATTCCTAATGAACCATCCTTCATGCCACACCACTTGCCTTTTCCCTTCCTCTCCAGAGCACAATCAGATACTGGATCTTTTTGTCCAACCAGACCTTACTTTGTCTCTAGACCTGGTACCCTGATCCCACCAATCTCAAGATATCAACTTCTCAACAAACTTGACACACCCTATGGGTTTTACTGACTCATTTCCCAGTCATTCCCCACCAAGAACTCTACTCCATCTCTACCATATTTAGCTCTGACTCATTACGATTTAATCCCAACCTTACTGAACACTGTCTCCACCATAGTTCATATCTAGATAACTTCTGTTGATTGGCTTCTTCTGTCTTAGAAATTTCAAACATTGACTAGTCAAGCCTGTGCATTTTAGCTTTCTACTGGCAGTAGATATATGCCAAGGATTTGTTCCTCCTCACCTTGTCATACTGTGATTTCCAACAAAAGCTTCATACTCTGCTCAAAAGAGGTCTGTCTCTAGGAAGTGTCCTCAACCAGGCATGTGAAAGCTGGTAGCCTCCCTTTCCTCAGCCTTGATGTCCAGGTACTCCTGGAGATAGGGTCAGAAATAGACTGATTTCCAGATTTGGGAGGAGAAAGACAAGGAGGAATCACTTCCAAAACACCTGAGGTCAGGCTATCAAGCAAATTCTTTTGGGAAAACCATAACATAATTTACTGATGAGTGGGATAGCACCCAGAAGATTATTTAGAGAGTTAGTTTAGAGAGTTAGAACCTGGACTAGAAACAACTCAAAAATGCATTAATGGTACACTTGGGCAAGAAGTTGGAGCATATCTGCCAGGATTGGATGCTGCAGTGTGCCTCAGTCATGACTTTCTCCTAAGAATTCATTGTCTCTTCTTGGAAAATACTGTGTGCCTTGGGATATCAGTAACTTGGCATCCTTGTAGTGTTCAGAAACATCAGCTGGATACCTCCCTGGAGTTCTCCTTCCCTGATCCAGACCCTCACCTTATGCTAGAAACTCATATTCAACTTTGTGGAGTTGTGTTTTGTGCTCAAAGAAGTTCTAGTGACATAGAATACAATGGGAGTGGGGATTCCTGGGTTAGATTACATCAAGCCCCCACCCCGTACAAGATGTCAGGACAGCTTTGTCCCATCTTACTCAAAATTATTTGGAGCCTTCTCCACTTTGCTCAAACTTCAGCCCCACTGCCTCAGCAGATATACCTTCTCCACTCCAAAAAGGAACAAGAAACCATCAAGTGGGAAGCATTCACTAACAAGTATTCTAAAACACTTGGATCTCATTCTTCCTTTCCTAATTCCTTCCAGTTTTAAAGAAAGAACTGTACTTATAGGAGGTCTTATTTGAGTCTGCTGAAAGAGGACAGGTGCCCTTCTCCCCCACTATGACATTTTCCACACTGTTGTGACTTTTGGTTGAGTTTCTCTTTTTTGAAGAAGGTGTTCTGGTCTATCATGTTCACTGCTCTATCCCCAGCATCTGAGCTTAGCATATATCTGGTAGGTGATCTATAAACCTTTGAGGAACGACTGAGCAAAGGAAGGGACGCCTGGGAGACAGGGCCCACCCAACACATCTCCAGGGACAGGCCTGAGGAGCATCCTCCCCAGGTTTCATTCCTTTCAATTCTCTGTTGCTTCTGAGCTGGAGATCTCACCTCACAGTGGAGTTTCTGATGAAGCTTAGTGGATGTCTGAGAAGTCTTGCATTTGTTCCTTGTCAACAGGCAAGTCTTATATTCCTGGAGGATGTTCCAGCCCAGGCTTGGCCTTAGAGTCTCACAGCACCCACATGTGGCCATAGCCCCTGCAGGTCTTTGGAGCCTTTTCAGGGCACTGGCCTGCTGAAGATGTGATCCTTCTTTCCAGGGACTTGGGCAGGGTGATAATAATAATGGTAATAATACTGACCCACTATTTATTGAAAATACACCATGTACTGGTTGCCTGGCATTGAGGAAGTCATTTGACCCAAATCCCTCATCTCATCTATTACAGGAAATATATATGAATGCCTACCTAATACAGTTGTCATAAGAGTGGAGCTAGAGTTAAGGGCTCAGCAAGGTTCTTGTTGCAGTCACCATTGGCCTTACTGAATGGCCTCATCCAGTGCCCTCAGAAAAAGCCCCCAGGTCTTAGAAATATCAGGATAGATCAGAAAGACAATAAGACCTTAAGATACCAGTGAGTCTACTAAATTGAAGTGTCGGCATCTCAAATTCTTTCTGTAGGACCAATATCTACAAATTACATGGTACCCTACTCTAAATTGTATTCAAAGATGCTGACATGAGCTGTACAGATCCTGGTGTTCAAACATGAGGCCAGAAAGAATGGTTTGTGGTTACTCCAGGAAAAGGCCTATTTAGACCCAGGATCAGCATCAGAGATGAAGCCTCCTCCTGAGGGCCAGAGGCAGAACCATGTCTCATTCTCTCTGAAATCTAGCAATTTGCAAGATTCCCTGCAGGAGACAGGGCTTCTTGGTAGGACAAAAAATATGAGATGACTTCCCTCAAATATCCGGTTATTGATGTATTCATGCATTCACTGAGAGCCAACTGTTTGTCAGGAACTGTGCTCATAGGAACTTTAGCTACATTTGTCATCACCAGAAGTAGAAGGAAATACTTTTCTTTGGTAGTTCTTCTGATTATAAATGTATTATATAGGGAAGTTGGAAGATATAGAAGAATGGATGAAAGAATCTCATGACTCCTCAAACTCAAAACAATGACCATGAACCCACAGGTTTTTCTTGTTATAGATTGTGCTCTGCAAATTTTTATAATGCTTAATATAGTGTTTTTAGAACCATAGGACAATATTTGACATCATAAACATTTCTACATTATTCTAAACGTTTCCTAAACATAATTTTTAAAAATTGAGGTATAATTTACATACAATATTACATTAATTGCAGGTGTATAGCATGGTGGTTTGCCATTTCTATACATTGTGAAATGATCACCACAATAAGTCTAGTTATTATGTAGTTGTATTACCATACAAAGTTTATACAATATTATTTATTGTGTTTCCTAGGCTGTACATTATCCCCATGACTTATTTATTTTATAACTGGAAGTTTGTACTTGATCCCTTCACTCACTGCACCCCCCCAACACACACACACACACACACACACACACACACACACACACAAACCCCTGTCCCCTGACACAACTACCAATCTGTTCTTTGTATTTATAAGTCCGGATTTGGTTTGGTTTGCTTTTTAGATTTCAAATATAAGTGAAACCATGTGATATTTGTCTTTGACTTATTTCACTTAGCATAACACCTTCAAGTTCCATCCATGTTGTAATAAATGGCAGGATTTCATTGGGGCGGGGGGAACTGAGTATTACTCTATAATATACGTATTTATCACAGCTTTTTTATCCATTCATCCTTTGATGGATACTTAGGTTGTTTCCATATCTTGGACATTGTAAATAATGCTGCAGTGAACAGAGGGGTGCATATATCTTTTTGAATTAGTGGTTTTTTTTCTTTTTTTTTTTACATTTATTTATTTTTGAGAGACAGAGTGGGGGAGGGACAGAGAGAGAGGGAGACACCGAATCCAAAGCAGGCTCCAGGCTCTGAGCTATCATCATGGAGCCCAACGCGGGGCTCGAACCCACAAACTGTAAGATCATGACCTGAGCCAAAGTCAGATGCTTAACCGAATGAGCCACCCAGGCGCCCCAGTGTTTTTGTTTTCTTTGGGTAGATACCCAGTAGTGGAATTGCTGGATCATATTTATTTATTTATTTTGATTTTTTATTTTTTATTTTATTTATTTATTTTCTTTTTTTTTTGAGGACCCTCCATACTGTATTCTGTAGTGGCTGCACTAATTTGCATTCCCACCCACAGTACAGAAGGATTCCCTTTTGTCTACATCCTCTCTTATCTATTTGATGGCAGGTGTGAGGAGATATCTCATTGTGGTCTTGATTTGCATTTCCCTGTTGATTAGTGATGTTGAGCATCATTTTGTGTGCCTGTTGGCCATCTGTTTTGCTTTTTGGAAAAAAAAATGTCTATTCAGATCTTCTGCCCATTTTTAATTTTAATTGGATTTTTTGGTGGGTTTTTTTCTTGTTATTGAGCTGGATGAGTTATTTATATATTGTGGATATTAACCTCTTATTAAGTATGTGATTTGAAAATACATTCTTCCATTGAGTAGGTTGCCTTTTCATTTTGTTGATGGTTTCCTTTGCTGTGCAGCTTTTTAGTTTGATATGGTCCCAGTAATTTATTTTGGCTTTTGTTTCCCTTGCCTTTGGAGTCAAATTCAAAAACAAAAACAAACAAAAAATTACAAGACTGATGTCAAGGAGTTTAGTGCTTTTTTTTTCTTCTAGGAGTTTTATGGTTTCAGATCTTACATTCAAGTCCATAGTCAATTTAGAGTTAATTTTTGTAGATGGTATAAGATAGTGGTGTGATTTCATTTTTTTTCCATATGGCTGTCCGGTTTTCCCAACGCCATTTTATTGAAGAGACTGCCTTTTATGCATTGTGTATTCTTGCTTCCTTTGTCAAAAATTAATTGACAATATATATTTAAGTTCATTTATGGGCTTTCAGTTCTGTTCTATTGATCTATGTGTCTGTTTTTGTGCCAATATCATAGTGCTAAATATCATTTCTAATAATTCTTATACTTTAGAAAGTGGATATACCATGTCTACTGTGTGTGTGTGTGATTTTTTCAATTTTTTTCATAAGACTTTTCTCCACATCCTGTGCATAATTGTACTTGCTTATAAGGTTCTTATTCCAACAAGTATAATGCTGTTTCTGATTCCAGATTATTTCCTAACCCAAAAGTCTATTCTTGCTTCTCGCTCTCTCTCTACAGTCTACTTAGTGGAATTATCCACAAATGTGGTTTGTTACTTCAGCTCTGACTACTTCCCTGAGCATCACATTTATTAACCTAGTTGCCTGCTAAACATCCTAATATCAATTTCCCACTAGTAACCTAACATCTTCAAAACTTAACTAACTAGTGATCTGACACCTTCAAAACTTAGCCAGTTATGTTCCTATGCCACAAACCTACTCTTCTTTTTGTATCACAGAAATCAGTTAGCAACACCCAGCAACCCAACATTAGAGCCATCTATTCTTTCGTTTTTACCGTAACTAGTTAGTCACCAAGTTTTGTCACTTTAATCTGCTAAATATTTCTCAAGTCTACTTCTCTTCTAGTAATCCAAGCCCTCAGTGTCTCTCACCTAAACCTATGTAGTGCCTCCTAGCCAATCTCCATCCCTGTACCTTTCCCCTTGTTGTGTCATTTCCTCTCATACTACCTGAGCAGTCTACCTAAAACAGAAATGTCCATGACATTCCCCAAATCCTTCAGTGACTCTCTTGTCTGCCAAGTGAAATCTGCTTCTTAACCTGATATACAAGCCCTCTGCTAGGTCCTCTCCTTCTGTCATGTCACTTCTATCACTTCTACTCCCAGCGCTGCATTTGTTACTTTAGTAATAGAGAAATGTTTGTAGATTTCCATGAGCCCTCTGTGTTGTTCAGTGCTTTCATGTCTCTCTGCTCATGATGATAGATCTGCCTGGAACTCCCTTTACACTTCTCTTCACCTGGGTAATTCTTAACCATTCCTCTGGATTTAGTTCAGCCATCACCTCTTTCAAGAAACCTACTCTGAAGCTTCTGGTTGAGAGAAATATTCCTTCTTTCTACTTTACATAGTATTTAACTCTAGATCTTTTCATTTTAAACATGCTTTAAAAATAATTTAAACATACTTGCTTTATATACTTTGTTATAAATTTCAGTATCAATAGTCTTTGCAAGTGTCTTATTCTACCAGTTTGTAGTTTCTGTTGATTCTTGTTCATTGCCTTTTTCCTCACATATTGTAGGATTTGCTAGATTTTATTATGAGCTCAAATTTGGTTGACTTTTAAATTTGGAAATCCCAAAATTACCCGAATTACCTTGGTTTCTGCCAAATGCTAGGAAACACTACCAACCTAGAACCATTTCAACTGAATATCTTGCATTGGGCTTTTTCAGCCTGGAAGTATGCTGAAATTCAAATCCCAGGACTACATGAGAGTAACACTGTGGTGTAAAACATTAAGAAACATTACTATGAATTTTTTAAGCCAGTATCAACTGAGACAGATTGATTTTCTTTTTGTTCACTTTACCAATGTACAGATTTTTCAAAATTCATCTTTTTAACTGAAGACCTGGCTTAATGTAGGAGTCTCAGATTCAGCTTACCCACTTTTGGGGGGTTGAAATTCTGTTCCTCAAGGGAGCTTTTTTTTTTTTTTTAAAGAGAGCACAAGCATGGCAGGGTGGGGTGTGGAGGAGGAGGGGGAGGAGGAGAGAATGAATCTTAAGCTGGCTCCATGCTTAGCACGGAGCCCTGACACGGGGTTTGATCCACAATCCTGAGATCAAGACCTGAGCTGAAATTAAGAGTTGGACACTCAACCAACTGAGCCACCCAGGAGCCTCCTCAGTGGGGCTTTAAACCAGCAAAGCTCTAAGTTACTGAACTGGAGACCTAGCTGCAGTGGGCCTAAGGTTCTGCGTTGGCTACCACACTAGTTTCAGCTGTGTTTTGTCTTGCTTTTGGATGGGAATTATTTTTGTTGTTGTCTACTTATTTGTTCTCTTACTTTCTTATAAACTCAGCAGTGCATTTAAAAGTATGTTTACTCTCATTTATCTAGCATTTGAGAGTGCATTCAGAATATCCATTCTTGTTAAATTGCTAGAAATAGAAATGTCAAGAGTTCATTTTTTTTTAATTTTTTTTTAATGTTTATTTCTGAGACAGAGGGAGACAGAGCATGAGTGGGGGAGGGGCAGAGAGAGAGGGAGACACAGAATCAGAAGCAGGCTCCAGGCTCTGAGCTGTCAGCACAGAGCCTGACGCGGGGCTCGAACTCACAAACCGTGAGATCATGACCTAAGCCAAAGTCAGTTGCTCAACCGACTGAGCCACCAGGCACCCCAAGAGTTCATTTTTAACTTATGTTCTGTATCAAGATTACTTACAGATTTTACAAATAATGTTCTGCCAAATACTTGGGGTTTTTTTCTGGCTAATTTTGAAATTATTATATTTTATTTTTTGCTAGAGTATGGCATACACACTGTGATAAAAATCATATAGTAAAAAAATAGCAATCTGTCCTCTACTTTCTATTATCCCAACTCCTGCTTCCAAAAAAACAACCCTTTAAAATCTTAATCTTAAAAATTACTGCTTGTATTATTCAACTTCTTTTTTAAAAAAAAATAATATTTTTATAAATATTTATTGATTCATTAATTGTGCACATTACATATTGAACTCTTGTAATGGGAAAGGACATTTACCTCCTGCATTTCCCTATACAGCTATATCATAAACTTTTATTAAACCAATGTTTAATATCTGCCCTACTGTAATTTTAAATATATTAAGCATTGTGTGAAGTTGTGCACTCCAATTATGTTTACTTTGTGTACAACATTTTCTTTTTTCTGGAGTCAAAAATTTCCTCACTTTTTTCACTTACTCCATTTCCTATACATATAATCTCTCAAACCTGCTTATTACATGGTCCACGTCATCAAATTATGATTTGTATTTGTTTTGCCCTGCTGACCTCCTTTCTAAAGTTTTCTTTATGAAAGAAATCTGTCTTTAGATTCTAATATGGATGTTTTGTTCAAACTTCTTGTGCATCTGTAACCAGAATCTTTATTTGCTGTTCCTCTGAAGTGAAGAAGAGCGTTTCCTGGATACTCTGTTGGTCTTTTTCTTACTTTTTCCCACATAATTTTGTTGGGAATGCATCTTCTAGTGGTTTCCTGAGAAAGAGCACACAGGAAATAAAACTTTTGAGATCTTGCATGTCTGAAATGTTTTTATTGTACCCTGACACTTGTCCCTATCCAGTTTGTCAGGATACGGACTCCTGTGTTGAAAGTCATTTTGCAGTTGTTTGAGGACCTATGGTTGAAGAGTCCATTCTTTCCCCAGTGAATGAACTTGGTACCCTTGCTGAAAATTTCACACATTTTCTTAAGGCATCAGTGTTTTCCTTCCATTTACCTAATGTCAAATTGTTAGCAGGTGCCCTACCTCTTATTTTCATATTGCCTTCTGTAAAACAAATGTTTGTACCATGGAATGTTCTATAATGATTATAAATAGTGTTTTGAATTTGGACAGTTTAGATTCATAATTTGACTTTACTGCCTCTGAACAGTGCAACACTGGGCAAGTTTTTTACTTTTGCTAGGTCTCAGTTTTCTCATTTTTTAAATGGATATAGTAAGAACAGCATAGTTCTTTCATATAGTTGTTTAAAGAATCTAATGAGATGGTGCATATAAAGTTTAGAGCAGTGACTGGCACAGAGTAAATATTTAGTAGACAGCACTCATACTCTAGATGCTGTCAGCCCCTACATACGCTATACAGAGCTGGATGGGAATTTGGTGTATTCTGGTATTAGCTTCTTAAGGTGCAGAGATCCTCAAATGTAGAAAACAGAAGGAAGGTTCCTTCTCATTGCAGTCTGACTGTGTACCAGCAGTCTTAATCTTGGTGACTTATCAAATGGAAATGTGGTATGATGAGCCCCTCACCCCCATGCCCCATCCACTCATTGGTGATCCTGTTCCCACTACCAGTGGATGCGTATTTTCACCTCATACCATTAAGCTACTTCCTGTGGGTTAGATCCTGTGCAGAGTTTTCTGTTAGTTTCCAGTTCCGACTGAATGATCCTCCTCTGCGTCTCAGGGACAGTCCTAGAAAACTGGCCATGTGTATGTGAGGATTAACCCACTACCCTTACTGATGGCAGTTCAGGCTCTATTGTAGGCAATGCATTTTCTCCTGTTGAGCACTAGAGGGTGCTCTGTACGTGTGTATAGGAGATGCTGAGCCCATACATTTCAGTACACTCCTGTGAACACAAATAGAGAAACATAGACATACTCATGCACAGATATGTATTCAGATACATGGATAAACACCCACCCAGCATCACATACATAACACACACCTCCACAACATAGATATTTATATACTTGTCAGCACATGTGCATAGAAACATACTCCTGAACATAGTCACATGTCCATAAAAACCCACCTAGACTCACAAATGAACATATCCACCAATACAAAAGGTACATTCAGAAATGCACATATAGAACCACTCGGATCCACTCACACACACACAAATGCACAGACATACACATAGCCAGAGACACACACGAGCAGACAGTCCTCAGACACTTTCACATCTATGATCTCACACCAGATTGGGATCATAATTTACATGTTATAGGCCAAGAACAAGGCTGAGAGGGTCCAAGTGTTTTACCCACATTCACATAGTGACAGATGGTATAGTTAAGATTACCCCCTAAGTAAGATCTCCAGTAAGGACATGCATTATTTCAAAAAGGGGTAAGTTGCTGTTCATATTTACTTTTGCAGTTATTCCAGTATTAGGGTCAATTCAGCTGTTGTTCCTTGAAAGCTGTTTTGAAAGTTTCACTTTCAGATTCACTGGTTATTTAACCAATTTTTGCCAATTGAAAATAGCTCCTTGGGGTGCCTGGGTGGCTCAGTAGGTTGGGCAACTGACTTCAGCTCAGGTCATGATCTCACGGTTCGTGGGTTCAAGCCCTGCATCAGACTCTGTGCTGACAGCTTGGAGCCAGGAGCCTGCTTCAGATTCTGTGTCTCCCCCTCTCTCTGCCCCTCCCCTGCTCACAGTCTGTGTCTCTCTGTCTCTCAATAATAAATAAATGTTAAAAAGAAAGAAAGAAAGAAAATAGATCCTTGTTCATTTTATTCTAAGGAGATGGAGAGCAAACATTCAGACCATTCTGTCATTGCAACCTCCTCTCAACCCCCCAGGATAGTGGAATATTGTTGTGAAACCTTGCTCATCAGTAGGAGAGGCCAAGAAAGGACAAGGAAGATGGTCTCTGATTCATTCTGCCTTTCATATCTTACACAAGTTCATTTAACTCACATCTAATTAGCTGTATCCAAGTTTAAAGAATATAGATTTTAACTTTCCACTCTCCAACCAGAAGGAGAGTAGAATGACATTTGAACAAGTTAGTTGTTCCTTTGTATACAGCACAACAACTTACTCAAGGTTATACAGCCAGTAAGAGGTAGAGCTATGGAATTCAAAATGACTGTGCATTCTGAGTCCCTCTCTTAGTAATCTTATATGGTTTCAAATGAATGATGTTATAAGATGATTGAATTAATGAGGAGGTAGGTAGAAATGAAGATGTCTTACTGTGCTCTCCAAAAAGAACCAGAAAGCAGAGCCTGACACAGAAAAGTCCTTGTGAACTATTTTTTTTATTACTTTATTAGGGAGCAGAAGTAAGGATCAAAAAGAGGGAAGCAGCAAAGGAAGGTGAGCTAGTACAAGAATATGTTTTTTGAGTTGGCCACTGCTAAAGTCAGTAGCTTATTTTAATGGAATTAGAAAGAAGGTTCTGGTCTCTCATTGGTCTCTCATTGCCTAGGATGTGAATTCTCTACCACTTCCTGGTTGTCTATGCATCTCTAAGAGACTGCAGTGACTAAACAAGGATGGTTAGAGTTTGGTTTTAATGGACCTTGAATAGTGGCTCATGGATCTGGGGCTTAGTTCTGTAAAAACTGTACAACTACAAGGATATTTCAAAAAGGAAAAGTGGCATATTCAGAGGGGCCTTAACTAGTTGTATGATTTCCTTATAAAATCTTCATTATCTCCTGAAATGAAACATTTGTGGAAGTTCACAAGCCAACCCGTGGCCATAGTACCCACATTACAAGTCCACATTTCCTAAGCACTGGACTTTGGAGTTTCCAAAGTGCTTTTCTACCCATGATTTCATCAGTCTCTCTCTACGTCCCTTGAGACGTAACCATGGTAGGTATCAATAGCCATTCCCATTTCCGGAAGAGACAGCATTAAGGAGGACCCATGGAAGAGAGTAAAACCGGGTGTTGGATGCTAAACTTGGTCAAGTGATGAGATTGGACTGAGAAATTTCGTTCAGATCAAGATAATGCTCATTTTTTCAGGGCATACAGTGGAGGAGAAGGGGTGAGTTATTGCTTCCAAAAAAAAACAGAAGGGTAGCATTTTGGTTTCCCTCAAGGACTTATGGATTATGTAATTGGAGGTTCTGTCTTCCCTCCCACCATCTCATCTGCACAGGTCCCTGGGCTAGGTATCAGCCTGGCATTGCCAAGCCAGATGGCTCAGCCGTTTGCTGCCAGCATCATCAGTGGGATGAGGCAGACTTTGTTCCATGCCTGCTGGTCTCTGAGTACCTTCAGTATAGAACAAAATTAGGGGAGATAATACATACGATCTTTTTTTGTGTGTAACAGTGTATAATTGAAATCACTCATCCAATGATTTACACATTTAGTCTTCACAACTTTTGAAAGTATTCAGATTTCCTATCCTTCTATTTCTCTTTGCTCTCAACCAGACCAAATTACTTAACCACTCTGGTTTTAAATGGAAAAAAAAAAAAAAAAAACTGGAAAAGGCAACAGTCCTAACAAATAATAGTCCTTGTCTCAGATTGTTGGGAGGATTTAATGAGGTAATGTATAAAAAGTACTTAGGAAGGCCCTCAGTAAACATTAGCTACTATTTCAATTGTCATCAGTGGGCCTTTTTTGATCATATCATAATCAGTAGTAGTAGTAGTCATAGTGGTGATGGCGGTACTTGTAACAGTAGTAGAATCAGGAGTTTGGTCCTAATGTGAACCTTCTAGAACTAAAGCTAAATTGTTAGGAGATGACATAAAGGAAATAGCACACTATGTAGTATAGAGTGGCTATTTGAGTCCATTTGGACTGCTATAACAAAATACCACTAGCTGGCTTATGAATAACATTTATTTTTTATAGCTTTGGAGGCTGGAAGTCCAAGATCAGGGTGCCAGTGTAGTCAGGCTCTTGTGAGTGTCCTTCTGGGTTGCAGACTGCTGACTTCTTGTTGTGTCTTCAAATGGCAGAAAGGGGCAAGAGAACTCTCTCAGGCCTCTTTTACAAAGGCCCGACTCCCACTCATAAGTGCCAGTCACCTTCCAAAGGCCCCTCCTTCTATAATTTCATCAAATTAGGCATTAAGTTTCAACATGTGAATTGGGAGAAGAGGATACAAACATTCAGACCACAGCAGTGGTACTCCATATATATTCGAGACATTCGTTGCCTTTCCGCAATGGAGGAGGGGTATACAATCACCACTTTCAGGATTCAGGAATCAGTCTTTCCAGATGCTAGTGCTGTGATCTCTTTCCAGTAACTGGAATTCTTGCATAGTCCTGTGATGACAGTTATTTAAAGAGCACAAACTTCAGAGCCAGATCTGCTCGGCTCAAATCTTGTTCTACCTTGGGTTATTTACTGAACCTCGCAGTGCCTCAATTTTATCTTTAAAATGAGGAGGTTAATGGTGTCTACTTTGTGGAGTTTTATAAGAATTAAATAAGTTGATAAATATAAACATGCTTAGAAAAATGCTTGGCATTTGGGGCGCCTGGGTGGCGCAGTCGGTTAAGCGTCCGACTTCAGCCAGGTCACGATCTCGCGGTCCGTGAGTTCGAGCCCCGCGTCGGGCTCTGTGCTGACTGCTCAGAGCCTGGAGCCTGTTTCCGATTCTGTGTCTCCCTCTCTCTCTGCCCCTCCCCCGTTCATGCTCTGTCTCTCTCTGTCCCAAAAATAAATAAACGTTGAAAAAAAAAATTTAAAAAAAAAAGAAAAATGCTTGGCATAGAGTAAATGCTATGTAAATATTAGCTAATATCATCTTTTCTATTCCCTTTGCCTTTGGGCTCTTACCTAAAGTTTTCATCCACATTCTCTTCTTTTGCTTTCTAACCCCACACAGGCACGCGCGCGCACGCACACACACACACACACACACACATATACACACACGGTCTGAGTTATCTGGGCCCCTGATCTGCTGATGGTTCCCAATTGTAATATTGAGATTCCCAACTGTGATGTATTATAATAATACCAGGATACCTCATTATTGTTGTACAAATTCAAGTACAAATGGTGGATGGAATGATGGTATCACTCCAAATGAGGTTGGAGTGATGCCATAAAGGCCCCCGCCTTGGCTTCCTCATGCAGAATCACAAAGAGTGGCATTACTTTGGCAAATTAACAAAGACACAAAGTTCACCCTTATGAAGGCCCAGAAGTTTGATTTTTTTCATGTCCTATGATTGGCTAATTCAAGGACACCACCTGTCAATAATTAATCTCTCAAGATTCTTATGTGTAAACCAGTGTGTCAGTTGACTAATTCCCAACAAGAAACATGTTCAGTGATGGCTTAGCACTTCACATTATCTAGCCAACAGATTTTGCCCTTATAGCCAAACTACTCAGGAAGACAAAGGCATACTCAGGAAGGCAAATGATATTCATATGAGTTAGTTAAAAGATCTACATGTTAAACAATCAGGGCCTCTATACCTGATGCATCCATCTTAACAAAAGCAGTATTTTATGCCAGAACTGACAATTCAAGTCCTAGGTCAAGGTGTCCTCTACCCAGATTTTACTTACATAGTAACTGCCAACATTTGCCCCTAAGACTGTTTTTTTAATGTTTCCATGGGTGACCAACTTCTCTGACCTTTTTGATTGACATATTTTTAGGAGAAGAAAGCATAGAAATATGCTAATAACTTTGGTCAAGCCTGATCTCGACTCAGATCTGTATCTTTAACATTATTTCACATATATATTCTGATGATTTGTAAGTAATTTTTATATTTAATTATTTCAGAGTAATCTTTTTGTCTCTGTTTCTGTGTTCTTGAAAGACACCTGGGAAGTACCTACATTCTCTTTTAGACTTTGGACTTCTTGATGACGACAGCTGTGCTCCTGGGCTATCATTTGTTGTAGACTGTATGTGGCATTCTGTTTGACCAAAGAAGTTTATCTATCTCCATCCTATTGTTTTGTTTCTCTGGAAAACCCTAACTCAATACACAGCCTTAGCAAACTAATATACCTTGTGAGAATAGAGAGGGCGTTATCAATACTTGAAAGCATAATTATAAAACTTCACCTTAAAGTTAAAAGTTATGGTAGGCATGAGATAAATATTCACAAAGAAATTATATCTAAACTCTTCTGATGAGCAAACTTCAGAAGCAGGCCATGCCAATATTTTATTTATCAAATAATATGTGATCTGCTGACCATCTGAGGTGTATAACCCATAAAGATGGCTGCATCAAAATTAACAGTACAGGGGTGCCTGGGTGGCGCAGTCGGTTAAGCGTCCGACTTCAGCCAGGTCACGATCTCGCGGTCCATGAGTTCGAGCCCCGCGTCGGGCTCTGGGCTGATGGCTCAGAGCCTGGAGCCTGTTTCCGATTCTGTGTCTCCCTCTCTCTCTGCCCCTCCCCCGTTCATGCTCTGTCTCTCTCTGTCCCAAAAATAAAAATAAAAAACGTTGAAAAAAAATTAAAAAAAAAATTAACAGTACAATAAACATATATGCTGTTAAATTTTTTAAATGCAATGTAAAGTATGATAACATGAATCACCAGTTACCACTTAAGCACACTAATAAAATTTTTTACTTAAAAAAATGAGTAAGAATTCAAATCCAGATGAGGTTATTGTAGAAAAATATTTTGTCTGCCCAGGGAATTTCTTTTAGGGAACTTTCCATCTTAATTAAATGATAGGAATGCTAAAGGGGGGCTGCCAGTCACTATACCTACTTTCAGTAATCTTTGTGGTATACATGTTAATCAAACCTAATCATATACACAGTGATAGGCAAAATAATGTCTCCCCAAACATGTATATGTCCTAATCCCAGGAAACTGAAAATATGTTACATTACCAAGCCAAGAGGAATTAAGACAGCAGATAGAATTAAAGTTGCTAATCAACTGACCTTAAAATAGGAAGATTATCCTGGATTATCCAGTAGGCCTAAAATAATCACAGGGTTACAGAACTTAGTCCCACAAGACCCCACTTAGATCTATATTTAATAAAAAAAAAAATGACCTCTTTCTTTCTGTCCCATGATACCATATTTTTTTACTCTTTTTCTAGTACTTTTCTGAGCTGTCTGTGGCCTTCAGGACATTTTTCCTTCTCTTATATGTAGTGATAAAAATAAACAGTGTCAAATGTAAAGTTCACTTTGACTTGCAGCTCTCCTCTTATCAAGCCCACATTCCACTGATTCCTGGCATCAGTCTAACGTGAGGACATCAAACTAAATGTCCTCTTGACAAAAGCATTTGAGCATGAATACTTAGGATTTTACTCACCAGCAGCAGCAGCAGCAGCAGCAGCAGGATTTTAGACTTATGTGAATTAGTTTCCAGCTCTCCAAAACCATCTATCCACTTTGTGTCTACAGGCTTGTTTTGGTTTATCATTTGGGTCCTTTGCTTCTATAAACTTATGATATAGGATATCCATGTCTACATGTGGTTCATTTTAAATGCTCATAATAAGCACATTGGACATCATCATAAGTTAAACTTCTGTTTCTTCAGGAAAGTGGTTTTAAAGCACAGAGATAACTTGAACTTATGGTATCAAAATTGGATACCAAGTAAGTTACAGTTTCAGTAAAGGAATCAAGAAACTCCTGTTTAACTTGGCCATCTTCTTCTGGAGATTTCATTTTGAAGTTTTGAAGCAATATTATTTTTTTTTAAATGAGCTTTTTCTCTGTATCAGTTTTTGTTGCAAGGTACACATTGCATTGAACAACTCAGGTGCAGTCAGTTCATTCTTTTCCAAGCTTCTTATGTCTCCTCAAAGATCATGAAGCAGTTTTAGAAAAACACCACTTACATTTCTGTTTGCAATCCTTTTCTTCCTTCTTATTTTCAGTGTATTTCCAAATTAGAGAAGGGCATTCTTCTTGCCCCACGCATTCAAAACCTAATTTTATAGCAGACTAACATTTTCATATCTTCTCAATGGCCAAAAACACTGATAGGTACTTGTAGGCATATGTCTAAGGGAGCTATCTCCTTCCATTTCTAAACAGGCAAAAATCTCAACTGCTTCTGCACATTTTGAAGAAACTAAAAAATGACCAAAAACTTTCATTTGTAATGGCTTCAATATCAGGAAAACAAAGCACACCCTTTCTTATCAGTGCTGTATACAAAGTGTGCTTGATGTTTACTAGATAAGATCTTTTCATTTTATTTGGTAAGAAGTTCAGAGACTGAAAAGAACTTGCCAAAATTTCTACTTTCTCTGTGGAATATGTAGATTAATGAGCAGCTTCTTGTTTGTATTTAGGCAAGGTATCAATAATCTTTTACTTCATATTTTCTGTGGTTTCATTAAAAATCTTTAAGGATATGATTTGAAACTCCCATTTTTCAAATCAAAGTAACTAAGAGCTAGCAGGAACATTTTTTCTTGTCATGAGTCAACATATTATGTGATATACTATAGAAAGCATAATTTTTGGTAAGATCTGACAAAATCAGCTCTACACCGTAAGGGGTCAAAATGCCTGTTATTTAAATTTCCCTTTTTGTTCAATCATAGGACATTTTAGTTGCAACCTCTGTAAATGAGGCTTCACTCAGTTTCATATAACAGTCAAGGAAACGATACCATTAGTTTGTTTTTGTGGCATGCCTAAGCTAATTCAGTGTCAGCTATTTTTTTTCTTTTTTAGAAAATGTTTATTTATTTATTTTGGGGTGGGGAGAGAGAGAGAGAGAGAGAGAGAGAGAGAGAGAGAGAGACCATGAGTGGGGGAAGGGTCGAGAGAGAGAATCCCAAACAGGCTCCACACTCAGGACGGAGCCTGACTTGGGGCTCAGTCTCATGACCTGAGCTGAAATCAAGAGTTGGATGCCTAACTGACTGAGCCACTCAGGCACCCCTGGTGCCAGCTATTTTCTGCTGAGCTTTGCTATCTTTTTGGCAATGAAAAAACTTTTAATTGATTTAGAAGTACTTGCACAGCTCATCCTGGACTTGTGAGATTCAGTCTCCATATTTGCCTTCACATTCCCTTCTCCTCCATACTCTTACCCCAAATTCTTTTGCGAATGTTGTGAAGTAGGCTCTGTTTTGGTTATTTACATCTGAAACCCAGTTGTATATGTCCTTCTATCCATCATAGAAATAACACAATTACTTTTCAGTGATGTCTGAGTTATGCTGGCATTGGTATTGTAATCACTGTCCCTTTCATGAACTGAGCCCTTGGAAAACATGGTAACAATATCTAAAACTGTGAAAATTAAACTAGTTCTGTCTCAATACAAAGCATAGTTAATTTTCAGTCAAAGAGTTTGACTGTTAATAGTCATAATTATGACACACTTAAGTTGCATGCTTGTAAAGATAAAGCTGGACACGAGTTAAAGGCAGTAAGACACATTTTGTTCCATACTACTCCAGTAGGGGACAGACCTCAGTTTAAACTGAGCACAACACCACTGAAACAAACAGCAGAAGGCTTTTTAAATATGGAGGTGTAAAGGAAAATTTTGAAAGTTGTTGAGGAGGATAGTCAGTGTGATTAAGCCATCTGTTTGCTTACTAAAGTTATAATCCCAGAGACTGGAGGGCAGGGTCACTATCTTTCCTGATGATTACCTTTCAAAGGGATGATCCCCAGGTCCTTGAGAAAGACATCCTTTGGTTGTAACAGATATCTCCCAAAGGGACAGAGAAAGGGTTTACAATTGCAAGTTGTTGTTGTTGTTTTGTTTTGTTTTGTTTTGTTTTGTTTTTAAATAAAGGTTTCTAAGAAAAGGGAGGTCAAGAGTCTATAGTCAGGTGTTGGCAGAATAGGCAGTAAACGCTTTTGGCAATGCTGAGCTTTCTCACATAGATTTTTAAGGGAACTGGAGTCATCATCATAAGGACACGGCCTTCAGCTGTTAGGAACTGTGTTAGTGTTTGTTCAAATCTCTTAGTTTGGGAGGTAGATGAAATCTTCTGTGCTGAGAGTCTGCAGCTAGGTTTTCATAGGCCAAAGTTAAGGCCTACTCAGGAATAAGGCTCAATGGGAGGCTGATTAAAATTTGGTCCAGGAGTGAGTCTTTGTGAACACTTAAATTGCATCCCTTGGAGTGATGCAGTAATGAATGATGCATTTTTGTGCACCACAAATCAAGATTGTGACTGTGGTTATGAAAGATGGATAATCTATGCCATATCTATTTAACACTGAAAACAATGTTGTTTTCAGTCCCTATTTGGGAGGAGGGGCTACCATATGGCTTTTGTGCTTTTCCCCCAACCTTCCATATCCACTGCGGAAAACCAGGACTTTTTGCATCCTAGGGTGAGGCTTCCAAGGAATCAGGAATTTCCATGCTATAACCAGAAAAATCCTAGGCAAATGGGATAGTTGTTTACCCTCAGAACTCCCCTTTTCACCTCAAGTGAAGGGGGATTTAAAAGAAGATTGATTTCATTTAGGACACTTCATTTAGGACACTTGGTAATTCAGTATCTGCCTGGAAAATATAGAACAGAGATTGATAGAACAAAGGAGGAGTGGCTACATGTATCAAATGCTCTACAAGAAGACAGGAGGGCAAAGGACATGAAATTATTTACCATAAAGTGATTAAAAGGAGTACAGAGGCATTAGTCTGGGTCAAGGAAACTGCTGGTGAGAAATCCCAAGAGATGGAGTCAAGGAGGGCCTCTGAAGACCCCAGGAAAGGGACCATGAGAAAATGAATCCTCTTTAAACTTTGACCAATGCCAGAAGAAACTAACACTAGATTGGAATCTAGATCTGTCCTCATTTCCTCTCTTCTAACCACACCTTCTTCCCTTAACAGGAAGAACTTTTTAAATGTATTTGGAATTGAAGTTTTAACTATTATTGTACCCGAGTATCTTAATTCCTAACCGAAGAACATTTAGCAGAGAAGTTGTGGGACTTGGCCTAAATTTTATTCTGTGGGTAAACTCTTCTACCAAGTAAATTCCAACTAATAGGGAGAAACAATAATAAATTTGCTTTCTGATTTTACTCTGTAAAAATTGCAGACAAAAGGTGATTTGTAAAGGGGCTATTACTATATGATAAACTCCACAATGTCGCATTCACAGTTCATTCAACAATTGCATAATGAGCATGAACTGACTAGTCACTTAACAAGCACTCTGACAAGAAAGAGCCAGGAATATAAAGATAAAAAAAAAAAAATACTGCCTTTCAGGACCTTACGTGTACAAGGGAGACATGTAACTGTGTGACTATGTAAATATCATAATCCCTTTCCAGCAGTGGTTTTGAGGCAGTTGATTTTACTATTGTCATTCTACAAGCTTAAAGTTCCTCCTCAGCACGAACTAGTCCCCCAAATCCAACCCCTGCTTCTCAGGAGGGCAAGTCTGAGTAGACATTTGTTTACAGTGAACTCTCTCAATGTATGGCCAGAAGATCACCACAATAATTTGTGAGGAGTTTAGCATTCTGCCAAGACTTGCAAGAACAAAACAAGTATGTAAGAGCACAAAAGCAAGCAGGGGCTGGCTTAACAATTTTTAAAGGCAGCACATTTCATATAAAACAAAACCTATAGCCTCAGCAGATCATCAGGCCAACATCAGTGTTTCCTGATCAATTAAAGATGGTAAATCTGTAACAGATTATTGTACTGATGAAATGGTTTCCTTGAATTTGTATTTATTATGAATTTTTTTTAATTTTTTTCTGAATATACTTTATTGTTAAATTGGCTTACATACAACACCCAGTGGTCATCCCAAGTGCCTCCCCAATGCCCATCACCCATTTACCCCTTTCCCCCACCCCCATCCACCCTCAGTTTGTTCTCTGTATTTAAGAGTCTCTTGTGGTTTGCCTCTCTCCCTCTCTGTTTCTAACTTTTTTCCCCCTGCCCTCCCCCCTTGGTCTTCTGTTAAGTTTCTCAAGATCTACATATGAGTGAAAACATATGATATCTGTTCTTCTCTGACTTACTTATTTCACTCAGCATAATACCTTCCAGTTCCATCCATGTTGCTGCAAATGGCATGATTTCATTCTTTCTCACTGCCAAGTAGTATTCCATTGTATATATAAACCACATCTTCTTTATCCATTCATCAGTTGATAGACATTTAAGCTCTTTCCATAATTTGGCTATTGTTGAAAGCGCTGCTATAAACATTGGAGTACACGTGCCCCTATGCATCAGCACTTCTGTATCCCCTGGATAAATTCCTAGCAGAGCTATTGCTGGGTCATAGGGTAGTTCTCTTTTTAATATTTTGAGGAACCTCCACACTGTTTTCCAGAGCGGCTGCATCACTTTGCATTCCCACCAACAATGTAAGAGGGTTCCCATTTCTCCACATCTTCACCAGCATCTATAGTCTCCTGATTTGTTCATGTTAGCCATTCTGACCAGTGTGAGGTGGTATCTCAGTGTGGCTTTGATTTGTATTTCCCTGATGCTGAGTAATGTTGAGTATCTTTTCATGTGTCTGTTGGCCATCTGGAAAATGTCTTCTTTGGAAAAGTGTCTATTCGTGTCTTCTGCCCATTCCTTCACTGGATTATTTGTTTTTTGGATGTTGAGTTTGATAAGTTCTTTATAGATTTGGATACTAGCCCTTTATCTGATATGTCATTTGCAAATATCTTTTCCCATTCCATAAGTTGCCTTTTAGTTCTGTTGATTGTTTCCTTTGCAGTACAGAAGTTTTTATCTTGATGAGATCCCAGTAGTTCATTTTTGCTTTTAATTCCCGTGCCTTTGGAGATGTGTCGAGTAAGAAATTGCTATGGCTGAGGTCAGAGAGGTTGTTGCCTGCTTTCTCCTCTAGGGTGTTGATGGTTTCCTGTCTCACATTTAGGTCTTTCATCCATTTTGAGTTTATTTTTGTGTATGATGTAAAAAAGTGGTCTAGTTTCATTCTTCTGCATGTTGCTGTCCAGTTCTCCCAGCCCCATTTGCTAAAGAGATTGTCTTTTTTCTATTGGACGCACTTTCCTGCTTTGTCAAAGATTAGTTGGCCATACATCTGTGGGTCCAATTCTGGGTTCTCTATTCTATTCTATTGGTCTATGTGTCTGTTTTTGTGCCAGTACTGTACTGTCTTGATGATTACAGATTTGTAGTAGAGGCTAAAGTCTGGGATTGTGATGCCTCCTGCTTTGGTTTTCTTCTTCAATATTACTTTGGCTATTCGGGGTCTTTTGTGGTTCCATACAAATTTTAGGATTGTTTGTTCTAGCTTTGAGAAGAATGCTGGTGCAATTTTGATTGGGATTGCATTGAATGTGTAGATTACTTTGGGTAGTATTGACATTTTAACAATATTTGTTCTGCCAACCCATGAGCATGGAATGTTTTTCCTTTTCTTTGTGTTGTCTTCAATTTCTTTTATATGCTTTCTATAGTTTTCAGCGTAGGTCTTTTGCATCTTTGGTTAGGTTTATTCCTAGGTATTTTATGACTCTTGGTGCAATTGTAAATGGGATCAGTTTCTTTATTTCTTTTTCTGTTTCTTCATTATTGGTGTATAAAAATGCAACCAATTTCTGTACGTTGATTTTGTGCCCTGAGACTTTGCTGAATTCATGTATCAGTTCTAGCAGACTTTTGGGAGTCTATGAGGTTTTCCATGTAGAGTATCACATCATCTGTGAAAAGTGAAAGTTTGACTTCTTCTTTGCCAATTTTGATGCCTTTTATTTCATTTTGTTGTCTGATTGCTGATGCCAGGACTTCCAACAGTACATTAAACAACAGTGGTGAGAATGGACATTCCTGTTGTGTTCCTGATCTCAGGGAGAAAGCTCTCAGTTTTTTCCCATTAGGATGATATTAGCTGTGGGCTTTTCATATATGGCTTTTGTGATGTTTAAGTATGTTCCTTCTATCCTGACATTCTTGAGGGTGTTTATTAAGAAAGGATGTTGTATTTTGTCAAATGCTTTTTCTGCATCGATTGACAGGATCATATGGTCCTTATCCTTTCTTTTATTAATGTGATGTATCACATTGATTGATTTGCAAATGTTGAACCAGCCCTGAAGCCCAGTAATGAATCCCACTTGACCATGGTGAATAATTATTTTTATATGCTGTTGAATTCTATTTGCTAGCATCTTGTTGAGAATTTTTGCATCCATGTTCATCAGGGATATTGGCCTGTAGTTCTCCTTTTTTGTGGGGTCTCTGCCTCGTTTAGGAATTAAGGTAATGCTGACTTTATAGAATGAGTCTGGAAGTTTTCCTTCCATTTCTATTTTTTGAAACAGCTAGAGGATAGGTATTAACTCTGCTTTAAATGTCTGGTAGAATTCCCCTGGGAAGCCATCTGGTCCCTTATTGGGAGATTTTGATAACTGATTCAATTTCTTCACTAGTTACAGGTCTGTTCAAATTTTCTATTTCTTCCCGTTTGAGTTTTGGTAGTGTGTGGGTATTTAAGAATTTGTCCATTTCTTCCAGGTTTTCCTTTTTGTTGGCATATAATTTTTCACAGTATTCTCTGATAACTGCTTGTATTTCTAAGGGATTGGTTGTGATAAATCCATTTTCATTTGTGATTTTATCTATTTAGGTCTTCTCTCTTTTTGAGAAGTCTGTCTAGGAGTTTATCAATTTTGTTTATTTTTTCAAAAAACCAACTCTTAGTTTCATTGATCTGTTCTACTGTTTTTTGGATTCTATATTGTTTAATTCTGATCTTTATTATTTCTCTTCTTCTGCTGGTTATGGGGTTTCTTTGTTGTTCTGCTTCTAGTTCCTTTAGGTGTGCTGTTAGATTTTGTATTTGGGATTTTTCTTGTTTCTTAGATAGACCTAGATTTCAATGTATTTTACTCTTGGGCCTGCCTTAGCTGCATCACAAGGAGTTTGGATCGTTGTGTTTTCATTTTCATTAGTTTCCATGTTTTTTAATTTCTTCTTTAATTGCCTGGTTGACCCATTTGTTCTTTAGTAGGATGTTCTTTAACCTCCATGCATTTGGAGGTTACCCAAACTTTTTCCTATGGCTGATTTCAAGTTTCATAGCATTGTGATCTGAAAGTGTGCATGGTATGATCTCAGTTTTTTTATATTTATTGAGGGCTGTTTTGTGACCCATAGGTGATCTATCTTGGAGAAGGTTCCATGTGCACACAAAAAGAATGTATATTCTGCTGCTTTGGGATGAAAGTTCTAAATATATCTGTCAAGTCCATCTGGTCCAGTGTATCATTCAGGGCCATTGTTTCTTTATTGATTTTTTTATCTAGATGATCTGTCCATTGTTGTAAGTGGAGTACTAAAGTCCCCTGCAATTACCACATTCTTACCAATAAGGTTGCTTCTGTTTGTGATTAATTGTTTTACATACTTGGGTGCTCCCATATTCGGTGATAGACATTTATAATTGTTAGCTTTTCTTGATGGACAGACCCCATAATTACTATATAACGCCCTTGTTCATCTCTTGTTACAATCTTCAGTTTAAAATCTAGTTTGTCTGATATAAGTATGGCTACTCCAGCTTTTTTTTTTTGAATTCCAGTAGCATGGTTCTCTGTCCCCTCACTTTCAATCTGATGGTGTCCTCAGGTCTAAAAATGAGTCTCTTGTAGATATCAAATAGATGGGTCTTGTTTTTTTATCCATTCTGATAGCCTATGTCTTTTGGTTGGAACATTTAGTCCATTTACATTCAGTGTTATTATTGAAGGATATGGGTTTAGAGTCATTGTGATGTCTGTAGATTTCATGCTTGTAGTGATGTCTCTGGTACTTTGTGGTCTTTGCAACACTCACAGAGTCTTCCTTAGGATCTCTTATAGGGCTGGTTTAGTGGCGATGAATTCCTTCAGTTTTTGTTTGGGAAAACCTTGATCTCTCCTCCTATTCTGAATGACAGGCTTGCTGGATAAAGGATTCTTGCTGAGTGTTTTTCCTGTTCATCACATTGAAAATTTCCTTCCACTCCTTTCTGGCCTGCCAAGTTTTACTAGATATGTCTGTACTACTGTTATGTATCTATCCTCTTAGGTTAAGGCCCATTTATCCCCAGCTGCTTTCAGAATTCTCTATCTTTGTATTTTGCCAGTTTCACTATGATATGTCATGCAGAAGATCGATTCAAGTTATGTCTGAAGGCAGTTCTCTGTGTCTCCTGGATTTCGGTGTCTGTTTCCTTCCCCAGATTGGAGAAATTCAAGTTCAAGCACATTTTTGGCCCCTTTCTCTCTCTCTTCTTCTTCAGGAACTACTATGGTACGCATATTATTCCATTTCATTGAATCACTTAGTTCTCTAATTCTTCCTTCATGATCCAGAATTTTTTTATGTCTCTTTTTCGCAGCTTCATATTTTCCCATAATTTTATCTTCTATGTCACCTATTCTCCCCTCTGCCTCCTCAGTTCTCACTGTCACCATCTCTAGTTTATTTTTTGCCTCATTTACAGCATTTTTAATTCATAATGACTATTTTTTAGTTCCTTGATCTCTGCAGTAATAGATTGTCTGCTGTCTTCTATGCTTTTTTTGAGTCCAGCGATTAATCGTGTGACTATTATTCTAAATTCTTGTTCAGTATATTGTTTATATCTGTGGTGAGCAATTCTTTGGCTGTCATTTCTTCCTGGAATTTCTTTTGAGGACAATTCTTCCGTTTCATCATTTTGGCTAGTTTTCTGTCCCTTATATGTTTTAAAACCTTGTTATATGCCCTCCTCTTGGAAGCACTACTGTATTACAAAAGGGGTCATACACTGTCCAGGGCCTGGCCCTTCAGGAGGTGTTTTTTGGAAAGTGTTACTTGTTCTCTGTTGTTGTGACTTTAGTTACTTCATCTACCTACTGGTAGTGATGTTTTGGACCCTCCACCAGGTGTGCTTTGATTTGTTCATTGAAGTAGCCCTGGAAAGGAAAACAAACAAACAAAAAACCAACAGAAAACAAAAAGAGGCAAACACACAAACAAAAAAACCCAAAAACCAGAAACACCAGCTACAAGTAAACAACAGGGTGGAGGTGATGCTGATGGAAGAGGCCTTATCCCATACAAAGAGAGAAATGACAGGGGCAGGGAAAAAGAAAAAATAAAAATTCAACCCTCAGAGAAACTATAGGGCTTAATCCAGAGGGAAAGAAAGGAGAATAAAGAAGGAGGTGTGGAATATGTATCAAGAGAATGGATTAAATATGTCTGCTTAAACAAACCAAAAACCAGAGTAACCAGACTAGAGGAGGGAAGAGATAAGAAGGAGAAAAGGAAGAAAGAATATATCTATATCATATGAATTATCTGAGAATTAAACCAGGCACTCCAACAGCACTGGTCTGGAGGAGGGGCTGTCTGGTTCATCAGCATCAATCCGCTCCTGTAGATGGGCAGTTACCAGGCACGGAGGGGTGTGGTTTGGTGTAGGCAGGTCAGGCCCATTGTCTGATCCCTGAAGTCCCACCTTGATGGTGGTGGGGAGAAAAATGGCAACACTCCAGTCTCTCTTCCACAGACCAGGTGTCCCAAACCGCTCTGTTCAAGCTGTCCTCACTGTGCCTTGGGTGCAAACGAGGCAGTTTGTCCTGCTCTGCAAACTCCCATGCCTTTGCGCTTGGCTGGGATTCAAACTCCTGCTCTGTGGTCCCCAGTACTGGGGGAGTGCCTCTCCGTGCCGCCTGATATATGGTCCCTGGCTCATGGATGCAGGCAGGCTTTGTCTAGTCCAACAACACTCCAGGGAGGGGATCACTTTCACCTACTATGGACTGTGCCCCTGACCTAGCCACCGAGCCTGGGGCTGGCTCCGCACCTCCCCAGGTACACGATCCAGGCAGCCGGCCCCAGTCAGGAGAAAGCCCCTCAGTTACAGATTGGATCTTTCTCCATCCCGCTCTGTGGTTTTTCTCTTGTCTATATACAGTCCTATGCTTCCCAAGTCTCTCTTTCTCTTCCCTTTGTCTCTCTGCAGAAGGGGATCCCTCCCCTCCATTCATTTTATCTCTCCCAGTTTGCAGTTATGCACCTATGGCCGGTCAGCTTGTCCCAGTGGGTCCCTGGAAGCAACTGTCTCTTTGTCTCCCGGACTCTTATAGTTCAGTCTTTTAGCTTCAACAATGCTTTGTTTGAGAGATGAGGGAACTTCAGACCCCCTACTTCTCTACCATGTTGGCCCCTCCTTATTCTATTATGAATTTTTTAAAAACTCTTAAAACTGCTCTTTTAGTTACTTTCCCCAACCCTTTATTTTCTGAGAGCTTAATCTGTCAGATAAAAATTTACTGCTGAGAAGTACAATGTCCATACCAGATAAGAGAAGATATTTCCCTGTATATTCTCAGCCACAAAATTCATTGGATTTTGTTGACAATTACATTTTCACTTCTTTGGAAAGAGCTCAGATCAAAAATTCCTGTAGCTAGAACTACTTCATTAATTTAAAACAGAATGTTGAGTATTTGAATTTATTGTTTTTCTTTTTTATAAAACACAAATCATCAGAAACTACTTCACTGTACAATGATTTCTTTCATTTAGATTTGAGTCAAGTGATGCCCTTTAAGTACACAGTAACATAGTTATTGAAATAACCAGAAATTCTTTGTGATTGAGAGCACTCTTTGTTTTATGACACTGACTGATAATATGTCCAATCGTAGACCAAAATAATCCCTGCTTTTACTGATATTTAATACTCCAGAAAGGGTAATTAACTTTCAAGGATTCTCAAACCTCTTTGGCTTCAAGGCTCTAAAATTGATTCAACTCTTTATTGTGCAAAGAAAAAAGATTCTAAAATAATGAAATGTCAGTGCTCGAGGATAAAATGTTAGAAACAGCTCAGTGAAGCATATTATATAGGTGTCCTATAAATGATCTAGATGGTTATATTATTTGCTCTCGACACGTTTATTGACGATCTGCTATAAGCAAGGAGTTATTTGTAATAGGTACTGTGGAGAATGCAAGAGGACTCAGTCCCACTTGTTACAGTCCAGTGAGAGAAACAGACATGCACAAATAATTAGAACACGCAACACCCGAAGTGTGCATTGCCAATGAAAACGCAGTGGAATTGGACATCGGAGTAGTCCCAGCTGTGGCAGTAACCAGTTGCATACCAGTGAACATAATTCAGAGATTCTCTGTAACATAATTCTCTAACTTGTAAAATTAAGTGTTGTATGGGCTAGTCCAGGGACCTCCAAATATTTTGGATTGCACACATCCACCAATAAAAACTGTCGTATCATACCTTCAATATTTATTTATATTAATGTGCATTTTACACAGTATACACTCTATAAAACAGTGGTCAGCATGGGAAGCTTTTAAAAAATACCAACACCAGGATCCCCCTCAAATTAATTACATCAGGAAATCTGGGAATGGGGCATAAACATGGATATTTTTTTAAGTACTACAAAGGTAGAACAAGAAATGAAAATTAGTGTGTACTGTCAAATTTATCATAATTACTATGAAGAAATTTGACAGAATTAAAGAAAATTAAATGGAGATACTTACTGAGATAAAATGGAGATACTTATTTAAATAAACATGATCAGAGAAGGCTTCTTCACAAAGGCAACATTTGAGGAATGAGAAAGAGCTTCCTATTAGGAGCAGAGCTGTGTGGACTTGTGGGTGTGCAGGCAGGGGGCATAGATAATAAGAATATTTCAAACAGAAAAGCAGGAGACCTACATCTAGAAAAATAAATGAATGGGAGCAAACATAGATTTGTTGAGAGAGAGTGGCATGAGATAAAGCTGGAGAATTGGATACAGGGTAATCCTATAGCCTTTGTAGTGTGGAGCACAATTTATTCACACCATAGAAGAAAGCCAAGTGATGGTTCAACAGGTGAATCATCTGGTCTGAGGTTCATTTACAGAAAATATTCCATCAGTACTTAGCCTGAATACAGGCATACTTTATAACCTATCAGGTATACCCTTCTTGGTATTTACCTAACAGAAATGTACATGTAATCTCCAAAAGGCATGTACTATAATGTTCATAACAGCATTCACAATAGCCACAAACTGGAAACTACCCAAGTGCCCCCAACTGTAGAATGGAAAAGTAAATTATCTATATTCATATAATGGAGCCTTATACAGCAATGCCATTTAACAGCCTACAAACACATCCAGCAACATTGGTGAATCTTATAAACTTTACATAAAGTAAACAAGGCATAAAATGGTCTATATGGCCACTGTCATTTAATGTAAAAAAATAATTCTTCACCTGAAAAAGGGAGTGAGGGGAGAGTATGCCGTGGACAAGTCATTTGAAGCCAAGGTTGAGAATGAGTAATGTAATATAATGGATAGCATAAAGAGACCGAGTATCTCTCAAGCCTGTAATTCTAAGTATAAAGTAAAAATGTATTCCCGTATATAGATATAGATAGATACAGGTATGGATTTATAGATATGTATCTGTTGCAGCTTTCAAATTCTTTTTTTTTTTAATGTTTGTTTATTTTTGAGAGAGAGAGAGAATCAGAGCACAGCCAGAGAAGGGCAGAGAGAGAGGGGACACAGAATCTGAAGCAGGCTCTAGGCTCTGAGCTGTCAGCACAGATCCCGATACAGGGCCCAAACCCACTAACTGCGAGATCATGACCTGAGCTGAAGTTGGATGCTTAACCAACTGAGTCACCCAAGCGCCTCCAAATTCCTTTTTACAGAAAGAATGCTTTAAGAAGATTAATAACTAAGAATAGAATAATTCTACTCAGAGATTTTAAAATTCTCCTTAAAAAAAAAGTTAAAAAAATACTACCTGAAAAAATAAGGAAAAAAAGACAAATGAATATTATAAGCCTATTCACAAGGTTATCCCTATTGTGGAGAAGAACTTTTCAAGCTACCTGGAAACTAACCAAGCTGTCTGATTAAAATGAGGCTTCTGACTAAGAGTCCATCTTTAGGAGGGAATTGTTTGATCATACAGATAAGAACATTCTTTTATTCCTTTGTGTCGGTTATGTTTGTTTAGTGGACAGTCTAAATGTATACTTCAATATTTGTAAACCAAGTAAATATTAGGTTTTCCTTAGAAAATGTGCATCTGTGTGCTGGCAAATTAGGATTCTTAGTTCACTAGGTTGGGGGTAAACCCTAGACTTGGGTGAATTTGCCCGTGATGAACACATTGTTTCCTCACATCTAAATACCATTTGCTGCAAGATTCACACCTTTACCATTGTAATTGTTTTGTTTCTTGGGGGTGGGATATGCAGGGGAGAGAAGAAACACTGCCACTTAAATACACGTAGCAATTGTAAGATGCACCTTAACATCTGCAATATTGAAATATTAAAAAGTATATACATCTTAGAATCAGGACCGCAGGTTCCTTCCAAGCCTCTTCCTGTCTCATTGTCTGGTAACCTTGCATTGTTTTGGTTTCCTTTCCACCTGGTGTTGCACACCCATCTCTCTAGCAAGGTCTCTCAACCTTTTAAAAAGATTAAAAGAGGCTACTTCCCTCAGCAGTGACCTTTTCCACTTGAAATGTTTACTCTGATGCCCACTCCCTCAGAGTCCCTACCACTGCCACTGATCAGTGCTGCCGCCATCCACTCTATCTGATACT
Organism: Lynx canadensis; assembly: GCF_007474595.2. Classification (NCBI taxonomy): domain Eukaryota; kingdom Metazoa; phylum Chordata; class Mammalia; order Carnivora; family Felidae; genus Lynx; species Lynx canadensis. The sequence continues at coordinate 68,656,483 of NC_044306.2, forward strand.
ATTTAGGAACACAGCATGCAGCCCTGGAGAGGAAGTGGGATGTGGGTCATCTGTAGTTGGAGGGGAGAAGAAATAATACAAAGACTTGCTAACAAAACCTTAATGTGGATGTGGCCTCCTGGGAAGCAAGGGAAGCAGGCAGACTAACCTGGGAGGAGTCACAAGAAAATGGAACAGCTATTTTTAGCACAAGTGCCTGGCATTTAAAGGAGCTGCAAACAAAGCCTTAAGGGAGAAAGAAAAAGGACTGTGGCTACAATTGTAAGCCATATTAGACAAGTATGCAGTGAGAAAATAACTGCTTCCCACGTATAATACACATACTTAGCAGGATAGTCAACTATTGCCCTATTAAATCAACTATTTCAAACCACTGCATTGAAATCATAATCCAGTTGTTTAGTGGTTAGCCAAGAATGAAACCGAAAAAAAAAAAAAAAAAAGTTCAATTCCATACCATCCATTTGTAAGCCCTTGTTGCTAGAGCCAATTTTAAGTTACCTCTACAAAGCAGATTGAGCAGAGTCTCAGGGGACTAGATGCTTAAGTTGCCTTTCTGAGAGTGTAAGATGTTTCTGTTCCTTTTCTTACTCTACCATAAAGTAAAAGAAAAAGCAACACATACCAAATAATCACTGGAAATTTCATTCATTCTCATGATCTATACCACTCTAACCTTGAAGACTTCAAAAATACTACCTTTAACATTTAAAAAATATGAAATCTCTTTGATTCTCTGACTATGTAAGAGTTCACACAAATGCAAGCAAAATACAAATCTCTTTTACAGTTTTAGTAACTTGAATATACACATCCCATCTACACAGACTGTTTATTGTTGTTACTGTTTGAGATCATCAAGCTCCAGATGGCTACTTAGAAAAACAAGAGCAGTTATCAGGTGGCACCTGGTAGAAATCCAAGAGAAAAAGAAAAGCACCTTGGAAGTCTCTGGATATCAATAACTCCAAGAGAAGATAGAGACAAACTCTTAAAAAATGTATTGAACATCTCCCATGTGGCAAGCACTATGCCAAACACTAGAGAGGATATGAAATAAAACATGGTCTCTGACTCTGAGGACTTGAGAATCTAATGGGTCTAAAGACATAAATACAAATGCCAGTCAATTGATCAAGAATTAAATAATTGATGGTCACTGTATGCCTGAGATATGTTTCAGTAGGTTTGCTGTGTGCCCCTGAAATGTGCATTTTTTAAATGACCTAGAGCTAATTATATTGCGTAAACAAATTTGGGAACAGTTGGTCCCGGTAGCTGAACACACAAACCAAGTGCGTTGGGACCAACAAAGAATAAAATCAGTTAAGGTTGATAGAGGTGATTTAAAACCTTTTTAAAAGGCATGGATGGAAATAAGGCAATTCTACAATGAAGGGAAATTATATGTTGTATATTTGTTTGTATCTCTGTCCCTTATAACAAATTGGCAGTACCCTACAACAAAAAAAATAAAATGACAAACAGAAATAAAAAGAGAGGAATGGAATTTAAAAAAGAAAAGCAAATATGCCAGCCTTAAGTATTCAGTATGACTTCTGTGAATGAGCATGTAAGTCTGACATTGTGATACTTGTCACCAGAAAAACAATCAACAAAAGCAGCTACCTGGAAGAGCAAGGAACAGCAAGGGGTTCAATGAGTTTGGAAAATAGGGAAAGGGGATGAACAATAAGGCTATTCAGACTCCTTCTGCACTTCTGCCTTGTACACCATCTTCTACTCTCCAAAAATGCCTATTCCAAACTTTACTATTTCCATTTTTTTAATGGCCCCCAAATTCTTTGATACTTCTCCCAATGAGAGATGAAGTCTTTATTTCCTCTCTTTGAATATGGACTCCTTGACCAAAAGAATATAATAGGAGTGATGCCATGCCAGTTTCCAGGGCCAGGCCTTAGAAACCAGTAGGTTCCATGTCCTGTCCTTTTGGATACTCACTCTTAGATCCAGCCACCATGTTGTAAAACCTGGCCCATGAAATTGGCCCACATAGATGTTCAGTTTACATATTCAGCTGAGGTCCCAGAAAAAGCCAGTATCAACTGCCAAATATATAAATAAAGAATCCTCCAGATGGTAACAGGTGCTAGACTTTGGGTTTCCTGCAGCCTTCATGCCTTTCTGGTTGAAGCCCCAGACATCATGGAGTCAAGACAATCCATCCCCACTGTGCTCTGTCCATGGAGTTTATAAGCGTAAAAAAATTATTAAACCACTAAATTTTGAGGTGCTTTGTTATACAGTGGTAGATAACTGGAATACATTTCTGTGTTTCCCTAGTCTCTTGAATCCTCCTACTGACTCCCCTTTCCTCAGCCGCGAGCACGCGCGCGCACACACACACACACACACACACATTCATAAAATTTTTTTCTCAGGAATAGATTTATTTCCTACTTTACATAAAAATAAAACCATCATATTAGAACCCTCTCAGTCTGCTTCTACAAGCATATCACATTACCTACAATTGTGGCCATACTTCTGTTATAACAGGAAAGCTCCTTTCTAAGGTAATATGAGAGGCCAATGGAAGATAGAGGGCAGGGACTCAAAGCATAGCCCTCTCATAAAACTTACTTTATTGGAAATTTAACCTTTCTCTCCTAATTGAATCCTTTCCATTTTTATTTAAATATGTCCAACTAATTCTCATGAAAACAAACATCTTCCTTTTATTCTCTTTCACCCGCTTTTCAGGCATCTAATCTGGCTCCCACCCCATTATTCCATTTAAACAACTCTTACTAATGTCACAAGAGACCTCCACTTCACTAAATCCAGTGAATATTTTGGACCTTGTGCAAGATAACTTCAGCTGCATGCAACAGTGTTGAGCTGTTTCAGACTGTTACAACAGAATACCATAGATTGGGTGGCTTAAGCAACAGACATTTCTCACGGTACTGGAGGCTGGGAAATCCAAGCCAGTCAAGGTCCTGGCAGACTTGGTTCCTGGTAGAGAGCTCTCTTCCTGTTTTTGCAAATGCTCCTCTTTTCACTGTGTCCTCACATAGCAAACAGGGTGAGAGAGCGCTCTGGGGTCTTTTTTATAAGGACACTTATCCCATTCATGAGGACTCCACCTTCATGTCCTGATTACCTACCAAAGGTGCCACATCCTAATACTATCACATTGGGGGTTAAGATATCAACCTATGAATTTTGAGGTGACACAAACATTTAGTTCATAACACATTCTTTCTTTTTTTAATTTTTTTTTTAATTTTTAATGTTTATTTTCGAGAGAGAGAGAGAGAGGCAGAATCCAAAGTAGGCTCCAGGCTCTGAGTTGTCTGCACGGAGCCTGACGCGGGGTTCAAATTCATGGACCACGAGATCATGACCTGAGCCAAAGTTGGACACTCAACCTACTGACCCACCCTTTAACACACTCTTTGTTAAAACACTGTCTTCTCCTCCTTGTTTACCTCCTACTATTCTGGCCACTCCTTCTAAGTCATATCTGCTGGTTTAGTCTTTTCTAATTAACCATTAAATTTTGGAGTTCTTCTCTTGGCCTCTCTCCTCCTCTCTTATATACTTTTATGCTAGGAAATCTTATTCACATCCTTAGTTTAACTATAATATAAAATTACAAATTCTCATCTCTAGCCTAGACCTCTACTGTAAGGTATAAACCTGCATGTCTAACTGCCTGTTTAACACCTATCTTCCCTCTTAAACCTACTCCCTTTCCAACACTCCCTGTCTCAGTGAATAATACCACCATCTATACAATTATCCAAGCACAGAAATCTAGTAATTATCCTTAATACCTCTCTTCCTCCTCCCCATAGTCAATTTCTCACCAAATCCTGTCTGATTTAACTATGTTTCTTTTTAACTTACCACTGCTTCTCTCTAAATACCTGATCCATTCCTCAGAGCCAATGTAAATATGATCAAGTCTGTATAAAACATCTCAAATGGCTTTCATTACTTTTTCAATATAAAGAGAAAATCTTTTTTTTTTATTTTAAATTTTTTAAATTTTTTTTTTCAACGTTTATTTATTTTTGGGACAGAGAGAGACAGAGCATGAACGGGGGAGGGGCAGAGAGAGAAGGAGACACAGAATCGGAAACAGGCTCCAGGCTCCGAGCCATCAGCCCAGAGCCTGACGCGGGGCTCGAACTCACAGACCGCGAGATCGTGACCTGGCTGAAGTCGGACGCTTAACCGACTGCGCCACCCAGGCGCCCCTAAAGAGAAAATCTTAACATAGCTTGCAAGCCCTGCGTGGTCTGTCCCGTATCAGCTGCTTAAACCTTATGTTACCTTGCACTCTTAGTGGAAATGGAAACTGGTGCAGCCACTGATGGAAAAGAGTATGGAGATTCCTCAGTAATTCCACTACTGAGTATTTACAAAAGAAAACAAAACACTAATTTGAAAAGACATATGGGCCCATATTTATAGAAGATATATTCATAATAGCCAAGATATGGAAGCAACCTTAGTGTTTCTCAATAGATAAGTGGATAAAGAAGATGTGGTATATATATAGAGATATATAGATATATATATCTATCTATCTATCTATAGATAGATAGATAGATATATCTATATATATATATATATATATATAGATATATATATATTTCTCAGCCATAACAAAGAAGGAAATTTTACCATTTGCAATAATATGGATGGATCTAGAGGGTATAATGCTAAGAGAAATAAGTCAGTCAAAGAAAGACAAATATTGCATGATATCACTCATAGGTGGGATTTAAGAAATAAATAAATAAATTTAAGAAATAAATGAACAAACTAAAGAAGAGACAAAAAACAAAAACAAACCCCTAGACTCTTAAATACAGAGAAATGGTGGTTGCCAAAGGGGAGGTGAATGGGGAATGGGTGAAATAGGTGAAGGGGATTAAGAGTACACTTTGAATTTCTAGGGTGGCAAATTATGGAAAGGCAATTATATGAAGGAAACTGATGGAAGATAAGGGCTAGCTTTAGCCAAATTTTTTATATAGATTCTTCTGGTGCCATCTCTGGACTGATAAGGATATAGAATTGTCTCTGGTGATTAACTTCTGTCCTTCTTGGTAGGAGAGGTGGTGTGGGAGGGAGAGGGGCATCTTTACAAACTTGTTCTGGTTTTAGCCAAATAGAAGAAGGACAGAGTTTTTCTTGTCTCTGCTTTTCATTTGCCTTCAACTATAAAGAATCATTATGTTAAAGTGTTATGTTTTAGGGTGGCATATTCTGCTACCCTTCAGGAGCAATGAAATAAGGGGGCTGCATTTGTTAAGGTGCAGACTAAACTGCTACAACAAAGAATCCAATCAATGGCTTACAAGAGCAACTAAGTTCACTTTGTTCTCACACACTAGCCCCAGTGTGAGCAGTCTGGTTTAGGGGGGATCATTTAGCAACTTGGTTTTCTTCAGTCTTCTTTCTCCATCATTCCTTAGGCCATTGTCATCATTTTCACGGTCAAAGCTGAATCAACCTTCAGATAGATTCCAGCAAATGGGAAGGAGAAACAACATAGAAGGGACCCTAACCCAAAAAGACTCATGTTGCCTTGGCTAGAACAGTTACATGGTCATTGTTAACCATGAGGAAGGACAATAAATGTGATCTAACAAGCCAGCAATGAGCTCAATCATACCTGTATTATTATGGAGAAATGGATATAGATACTAGCAGATGGTTAGCTGGTAGTCTCTGTGAGAGTCCACCTCTCTTTACATCTTCAAATCTATGTGCATCTTACTTCCCACAAGTACAGCAGACCCTTTCCTCGGAGGAGAAAATCAATGGCCCACCCAGTTACTGAATCCATCTCAAATTTCAGAAACTATAGATAATGTTCTTTGTGGGACCTTTGTAGTTCAGGTACCTTTAGATTAAATGATTTTTTAAATCTGCCTAATCTCCCTGCCCCATCATCATTCTCACACTTACCATGCAATGATGGTGAAGAAACAAGACAACCATGATAAAACTCGCACTCGGAAAAGGCAAGAATAGGAAGGAAACACATAGAGATCACTACTACATAAGTAGTATCAAATCCTGAGTAGAAAATCATGGAACATTATCCTGGAAGTGAAGTAAGTTGTCTAATTAGCCCAATTTTCTCTCTGGATATAATTCCTATGTCCTCTATAGACCCAACTTTGCATTATAGGAGGCTCTTTCTTCTTCATTTATACCAGAGCCAGATCTAAAGTAGATGTTAGAAAGTATGCCCTGCTTAGGAACTAGTTTGAGGTTGAACAACAAGCTTTTACAAGCAAAGCTTGTCATTTCTTTGGCAATTTCCCTCAAAATTTTAGTAGGCTTCTGGTATATTTTTTATAGTGTGTTCCATGTGCTAATATCCATACCACCATTCTTTTCCAGCCATATTTCTTTAACCTGACTTATTTTTTATCCTCTGAGCTTAACTCTGACCTCTCCATTTAAATGAAAGTTACCTTGAGACTATGTGAAACACTAGGTTTGGGTAGGAAAGCCATACCCAGAGACCTGGCTCCTTTTGTTTTACAGAAAGACTTTAATCAGTCTTTGAGGAAAAAATTTCAAGGGGTTCAAAAGTAGTTGGTCTTCGACTTATGAGATTCCAGGTATATGGACCCTTTCCATTTCCTTATATCTCTGATTTAAAATTAGCTAATTCTTGCCTGAACTAGACTTTTTATTGAATTCCTTGCTAAAAGTTTCCAAGAGAACCCATATTCATATTCTATTCTTTCCAACTACTTCCCTTAGAGCAGCTAGTGTGTCAGGTCAAAGTTTTAGCAAAATTTTGCCATGATATAAATAAATACCATGTTTCCAGCCTGCACCGTCTGGTTTCTCACTGTTTCACTGTTGTCAAACAACGTATAATTGATTGGCATGAAGGCTAAGTTGCTTTAATAGAGAGTCAAAATACAGTGGGTTGAAGAATGATAAAGGTTATTTCCCTGTCGAGTAATAGTCCCCTCCTCTAGATGACTATTCATAAATCCAGTTTCCTTTAATCTTGTTGCTTCACCTAAGGCTTTGTTATCACCTGTTTGACCAAAGCTGTGTCACAACCATAACCGGTTCCATAACCTGTCGGGAAGGGGAATGAACAAGCCCAGTGTCCTTAGACCCATACCAGCAAGTGTCAAATATCACTTCCCTCCTATTCCATTGACCAAACCTTAGTCATATTACAAGCGTTTTTTAATCATATGTGGATGGTTCAAGGGGGTAATGAAAAATGGAAAATTCTCACTCACTGTGTATTGCTTCTCCCTAAATTATAGACCAAACCTCTTCTACTTGTAAGAATTTTCCAAATTGATTCCTGCAGCTAGCCTCTCAGAGACTGAGTTGGCCTTCTCCAAAGCTCCATGGAGTCTAGCTACAGCTGTGTTGAAGGCAGCCAGCTCTCATCAATCATACACCTGGACCCCAACCCCTCAACAACACCGGCAGAGAGCAGATATCTCTCTAACCATAAAAGCCAATGTGGCAAATGCTGCTATCTTGTCACATTTTACAACTGTAATATCAAGTCTTGAACACCAGGCCCCTGACCTGACCAGGCTAGTGCCTTCCCAGTCATAAACACTGAACTCTCAGTATAAGGCTGAACCCAAGATTCTGCCTCATTATATTGCTATTGTATGAGTGCCCTGATCACAGCAGGGGAGGGACTGGTGCTTCCCTAATCATGCGGCTTAGCAAACTTGAGTCCAAAGATTGAGGTCTCTTTCCCATCCTGTCTTATTAAATCTCTTTGCACTGCCCTAGAATACAATGTGCAGTGATGGACATGCACACGGGCTATTGCTCCTGTCTCCTTGAGTCTTTACCCAATGTATACTGCTCCACCAGCTGAAGTAGATATGCTTCTTGGCTATTTGTCCCCTGTGGAGCTCAGATATGGACTTGGTCTCTAAAGCAAGAAAGGAAGGCCCAAGACCTTTTTATTTGAGCACTAGAGAAAAAGGTAATCTACAGAAGCTTGAGGGACAGAAGACACATGGGAGACTGATATTTGGGTTATAGCAAGTATCAAGTACAACTAGATGATTTTTTTAAGCCTAGTGGTAAAGGAACTTAAGCCCTTTAAAATAACAAGACACTACATGCATACAGTATTTAGAGAAAGTTTAACACAGTGATATATCACTACAGTTTTGCTATTTTTTAAAAAAGCTATAATCTCTTTCAAATAAGCATTATCAGTACTCCTTACAAACAGGCTTTTTGAAATCTAACTTGGTTTTACAAGGTTCACTTTCTCCTGATGTGCTGAGTATCACAAGGCTTCTCCTCTTCAGCCTATGAACTATGAGGCCTTTTCTCTCCTGTTGGTGAAAACACAATTCTCAGAATGGGTGTTAGATTGTCTCTGTACCTAAAGGAAAGCCTGTCATTTTGATGCATGAAGAACTGGGATGCAATGTTCATCCAGTTACTGGCTAGTGCTTTCTTTCCCCCCTTCTGTGCAGCTCTTAGTAAATAACAAGTTTTCTTATAAATTCTGAGTCCATTTTCTTAATTTCTGCCCAACTAGTGATTACTAATTATGTCCCTTTGCAAATGAAATTTGCAAATTTTTGTAAATGGAAATTTTGTAAATGAAATTTTTGTAAATGAAAGAAGACTAACGTTAGCTTAGAAGATAGGATACAAATATGTAATTGGCAAAGCAGTCACAAAAAATTTTGTCGTAGAGAATGGAGGAGACAAATCACATTAGAAGTGTGGAGAATCAGACTAAAATTAGGAGAAATGAAACAGAAGGGGAAGATATATTCATGTTATTCTTGTCTATTAATTTTTACCCTATGCCATTTAAAAATTTTTTTGAACCAAAAGTGAATTTTCTGTAAAGAAATTAAACCTATTATAAGCTTTAGTTTAACTGAGGATAATTAATGAATTATATTAATAACTATAAACCCCGTAACAGTGGTTCACTACAGTGCTTTTTATTTTGTTTTCATCAATAGCTGTAGATTTCTACCACATTAGAAATTCTAGGAAATTAGTGAATTGGTTGGCATATGCTTTCAAATTAACATTTTATATCTAAGTTCTAATAGGCAATTAGATGTTATTAAGATTTTAAATTAGAGGCACCTGGGTGGCTCAGTCAGGTTAAGCGTCCAACTCTTGATTTCGGTTCAGGTCATGGTCTCACAGTTTGTGAGTTCAAGCCCTGCATTGGCCTCTGTGCCGTCAGTGCAGAGCCTGCTGGGATTCTCTCTCTCTCACTCTTTCACTCTGCCCCTCCCCCAATCATACACATTCAAGCACTCTCTCTCAAAATAAATAAATAAACTTTTAAAAAAATGTTGAGTAATATAACTAAGAAGCAGCCCATTATTATTATCTCTAAATTTGCATTATGTTTAAAAGACTAATAATAGTAAGGAAGCAAAAATATCACCTTTGATATCTCTGATTTGCAGTAATACATTGTAAGCTTTATGAGAACAGGAAGCTTCCTGTCCCCCGAGTCTAGTGCCCTGGCACAATACAGACGCTCTGAGAGTACTTGTGGATTTGATGAATAAAGAATGTCTTAAAATATCAGGTCTTATATATTCAGAACTTTTGCCATCACTTCAGTCTAAGCCCAGATCTTTCTAATCAAGCAGCAGAAAGACCAAGTTATCTCCTTTGTGGTTTAGAAATAAAAAATATCTGTTTGCATATTACTCAGTTTTCATCTGTCATGATCACAAGGACCAGATGGCTACCTCCTCTATAGCACTTGCGTCCCAAGGAGGACAGCATGACAGAATGTGAAACTGGCAACATTCAATGTGAGTTCTTCATAATTCTGCAGTAAAGTCTTCCGTTTGTTTTATATTCTGTGGAGCATGCATGCTCTAAATATGGCCCATAAGATGAACATTTATATAATCGAGAGACTTTTAAGGCAGAGAACACTCACCAAGGTTCTCAGTGCTGTTTTAAGATACTCCCAGAGGGCCATCACTGCTGACACACAAATATCTATTTCTCTATCCTAGAGCACCCCCAGGCCTGCCAAGAAAGGAGGCTTTAGATCCTCCTTTAGTTAAAGACTAGAATACAGAGGTAGGCTGTATTTTTCCCACTTGACAACAACCAGTGTGCATATACCCAGTTGCAAAGGGAAGTGAGTGAAATGAAGCCAGGGGTTTCCAGTCATCCACCCTAGCTCATTCAGTTACAGTATATCTCATCCATGAATAATGGTAAAGCTGTTTTGGAAGAAGCAGTTCAATCCCTATTTCAGGTTAGTTCAGAATCCCTACCTTCTTGCAAAGGATTGCATCGTATTTTAGGTCAGTTTCAAGACTGGAGACAGAATATGACCAGTATTTTACTATGTCTGTCTACAAAATTGTGATGAAAGCCATGGACAGGCCCTGTTTAGTTTCTTAATGTTTGTGTGTAGGCTTTGAAGAGCCCTCGGGTCTTCAGATAGTTTGTGTCTCTCTATCATGTGGCTGTCTACCTTCAACTCCTTGTTTTTTGTTTGTTGTTGTTGTTTTGTTTTCAGTGATGTTGGAAACCACTGTGACTTGCAGGTAAAATTTCAAAGTGGGTTTATATTTGCTCAGAGTAAGGCACAAAGGACTATGACTTAGTGATTTGGGTTATTAGCTACTTTGAACCAAATATATATTTAAGGTTCCTTTGGAGAGTAAGTATGTTTGTATTTAAGGAAGTTCAGGGGGGAAAGCATTTATGTTTGTCAAAATAACTTGTATAGATTTTTAACAAATAGCTCTTATTCTCTGTCAAAGTGATAGACAACAGCAAGCTTATAAAACAACAGCAAATGAAAGAAAAGAGCTATAAAATAAACAATGAAGGGTACAGAAAATGCAGGATGGAGCATGGGGCATTTATTGACAGTAAAAGCAAATTGAATGCAACAATATAGCCTATTTCTTTAGCCCCTGTAGTGTAATTGAAATTCTAGCACAAGCACATTAAGAACTGTCTATTTTAGTCAGCTTAACTTTTTGTTCTTTTTCTATTTTGTTTTCCAGTCATTGTGTCTGTTAAACTATCCATGGGTTTAAGATGGATAACTAGATAGATTTAATGTACAATGTATACATATTTTATATCAGTGAAAATTAAGATGAAAATTGAGTAATATGCAAACATGTATGTGTATATAAATATATACATGTGTGTATATATGTGTGTGTGTATCATTTTGTCCTTTCGTTGTCACCTAGATAATTTATAGGTCATCTGCATAATAAATATCTCTCCTCCCCTCAGATTTAGCTCTGGATAGTTCAAAATGGCACTGTACAATTGAACAGTGGTGAAAATAGACAAAGGATAAAGGTCCTTCAATAAAATAGCCCAATATCTATTCTTGGTTAATCCACCTTAAATTAGTACAGCCATCCCCAACATGTCCTCAAAGGGAACAAAACCAATATAACTTCATTTATTCATTATTAAGAAAATGCATTGAACTCCTGTGTCCCAGACACATATCAGTAACATTTCTAAATTGCTTTAAACTTTCTGAAACAATTTTCCCTACATGTGATGCTAGAAAATCATCATAAAATCCTTGTGATGTAGATATTACTGTTATTCTTAATCTGTTTTTAGAGATGAGGAAATTGGGTCTCAGAGGTGTTTAGGAACTGGCCCAGATCACATGGTATTTGAATGGCGGATCCAAGGCTCAGGTCCATGTTCATTAATGGAAGAGCCCAGGGTACTTCCACCATACGAAATGGACGATCCAAGATTCAAACTAAAAATAAATAAATAAATTATGAGGAAAACTGGATGTCTTCTTTGAGCATAGTTATGTTCTAGGGATGGTAACTTTTTTGCATGCTTCTCTTGCAGTTAGCCTGGTAATTAGAAAGAATTTGCTTTGGGGTGATCAAAGTGGTATATTAGGGAAATTGCTCAAAAATTTAATATAATCAGTTTAGTAAATTAAAAGGGAGTAGGGTGGGGTAGTAAGCCCCCGGAAATTATATAATATCTACCAATATTTAATTAGCTTTTTAAATATCTGTTGCTGTAAAACAACGATTGTCTATAAAATGCTTGAATTGGGATGGGGCGCCTCAGTCAGTTAAGTGTCCGATTTCGGCTCAGGTCATGATCTCTTGATTTGTGAGTTTGAGCCCCGTGTGGGGCTCTGTGCTGACAGCTCAGAGCCCAGAGCCTGCTTCAGACTCTGTGTCTCCTTCTCTCTCTGCCCCTCCCCCTCTTGTGCTCTGTCTCTATCAAAAATAAATAAATGTAAAAAAAAAAAAAATTTTTAAATGCTTGAATTGGGTTTACCATAAAAGTTACTCAAAATAAGAAAAATTGATCTTTTTCTTCTGCAACTTTCATGAGCAACGTCTGTTGCCAAGAAATAAGGAGTGGGTAAATAGCTTAAAGCTTGTCTGAAAGGGATCACTTTGGTGAAGGAAAATGCAGAGACAAAGTTTTTCTTCTGTGGGAATTACATACTAGTAGAAAATAAATAAACGTTAAAAAAATAATGTCATGTAAGGGAGTGATAAGTGCTAAGAAGAACAAACAAACAAACAGGGGGATAGAATGATACTGGGTGCTATTTTGGATACAGTGGTTAGGAAATGCCTCTGAGGAAGGGAATGTTCAATAAAGACCACAAGAAAATAAAAAAACAAAGCACTAAAAATATATGGGGGAAGTGCATTCTAAGCTGAAGGAAGAGCAAGTACAAAGGCCTTGGAGTGGGAAAGTCTTTAGCCTGTTCCAAAAAATAAGAAGGCCAGCGTGGTGGGAGCACAGTGAGGAAGGGGAAGAAGATAGAAGTTGAAGAAATATGTGGTAGCCTGATCATGGAGAGCTTTTTAACCCATGGAATGGAATTTCATTTTATTATAAGTATATGAGTCAAGGTGTTCCAGAGAAGCAAAACCAATAGGAGATAAATATAGATATAGGTACAGGTATATAGATATATATATTTAATAGTATCTCCTTTTCCATGGTTTTGCTTTCTGAGGTTTCAGTTACCCATGGTCAGCTAGTCTACAAGCAGATGATCCTTCTTCTGACATATTGTCAGGTCAGTAGTAGCTTAATGTCATTCACTTCACTTCACTTCATATCACCACATAGGCATTTTATCATCCCACTTCATAGCAAGAATATGGGTGAGTAGTATAATAAGATATTTTGGGAGAAAGAAACCACATTCACATAATTTTTATAACAGTAAATTTTTCTGTTTTATTATTAGTTGTTAGTCTCTTGCTGCGCATAATTTATAAACTAAAGTTTATTATAGGTATGTATGTTTAGGAAAAAACAGTATATATAGGTAGAGAGAGTAGAGTATTTCAGTGATATTTACTCTTCTCCCGTAATTTAAATACTATGATGTAAAGTTAACACTACTTAAATACTATGATACAAAGTTAATACTTCTTCTGTTACATGATAAAAGAATAAGAGAGGGAAGAAAACAAAGATATTTGCTTAATGTATATATCTATATCTACGAACGCACTAACAATTATAACAAAATAAGGAGGGGAATATTCATGAAAATTACAGTCCTCATTTCTATAGCTGGTCACATGGTTGTAGCTGGGATTTATAACTATTTTCTTTTACTACCCATTCTATATTCCCTTTGCCTTCAAGTGCCTCAACTGATCATGGTTCTTTACCTGGTGGCATAACCCAGACCTTCATTCCTAAAGAGTTGGGACCATCAATGGTTCTGCCTGCATTAGGTTGTTGTAGTTTTCCATTGATGTTAATCACAGGGCCTGTGATGGTAATAGACGCCCTAAGGGATCTCCTGTTTTCTAGACATACTTTTCCCTGCATAGTCTGTTGTGGGGTAGTAATCCAATTTCCCTTTGGTTGTCGGAATCAATTACCCCAGCCAGTCCAGTAATTCTCTCCTTTGCCTATTGATTCATAGGCATGAGGAACCCAAAGTGTCCAGGCTGCAGTCTTAATTTCCAGTTCAATGGAATTATTGTTGTGTTTCTTGGCCTTTGGAACTAAGACTTCTAGGCCATAGGTCTAGAAGAACATAAGTCATGGGAGCAAGAAGCAAAAATTCTGCTATTGAGTCACTAGGGGTAATAGGAATGCCACTCTCATTTTTTGCTCTTTGATTCCTGGACCCATGAATTCTAGCTATGGAAGAAACAACCCCATATATTGGATGACCATTCAGAGTATATACAGCCTTCTAGAGAACCCTTCCCTAGGCTTGTAAGGTACTGCCACCTGCCTGGCATTGCAACTAAGTCTTCAAAAGGCCATTGTACCTTTCTGTCAAGCCAGCTGTTTCAGGATAATGGGAACATGACAATGTTAGTGAGTTCCATAAGCATGGGCCCATTGTCATACTTCATTTTCTGTGAAATGAGTTTCTAGATCAAAGCAATGCTGTGTGGAATGTTGTTTGACCAAATATCTGGGCATCCCATGACCCAGTCAAGTTGACACATAAAATGAACCATCACAATAAGCTAGGTTATAAAACATTATAGGTTTCTAAGTAGATCATTAAATAATCTGGTTGTATTATCAGTAAGATCAAACTGGCAGTTGCATAGAGAATGTTGGAGGGAAGTAAGAATAAAACCAAGGATAGGGCACCTGGGTGGCTCAGTTGTTAAGCATCCAACTTCGGCTCAAGTCATGATCTCACGGCTCATGATTTTGAGCCCCACGTTGGGCTCTCTGCTGTCAGCACAGACCCTGCGTTGGATTTTCTGTCCCCTTCTCTCTCTGCCCCTCTCCCACTTGTGCTCTCTCTCTTTCAAAAATAAGCATTAAAAAGAAGAAGAAGAGGGGCGCCTGGGTGGCGCAGTCGGTTAAGCGTCCGACTTCAGCCAGGTCACGATCTCGCGGTCTGTGAGTTCGAGCCCCGCGTCAGGCTCTGGGCTGATGGCTCGGAGCCTGGAGCCTGTTTCCGATTCTGTGTCTCCCTCTCTCTCTGCCCCTCACCCGTTCATGCTCTGTCTCTCTCTGTCCCAAAAATAAATAAAAAACGTTGAAAAAAAAATTTTTTTTTAAAAAAATAAAAAAAAAAGAAGAAGAAGAAAACCAAGGAGATTATTGCAGTAAAGAGTTGATGGCTTAGACTAGATGGTGATGGAGAGATGGAGAGGATGTATTGTGAAGCTAGAGTCTGCCAGGTGTGATGATGAGTTGTATGTAAGTCATGAGAGCATGAGAGAAAAAAGGGAGTTCATTCCAGTTTGGGGGAATTGTGGAACTAACTGGTGAATGATGATGGCATTTACTAACATATGGACCACTATGGGGGAGAGAGATTTAGGAAGGAAAATAAAGAGTTTGGTGTTAGATGTGTAATAATCAAGATTCTCATTGGAAATCAAATAGAGATATAGAATGGGCAGTTGGCTTTCTGAATTTAGAGATCCAAAGAGATTCCCAGGCTAGGAAGGTAAATTTGGAAGTTTGCAGCATATATATGTTTTTTAAACCATAAAACTGTGTGAAATTTTCTAGGAGCAAATGAGTGTGGAAAAGAAAACAAGAATCTACAGACTGCACCTGTGGACACTCCGGTATTTAAACATGAGAGGGTCGGTCACCTGGGTGGCTCAGTCGGTTAAGCATCTGACTTTGTCTCAGTTCACGATCTCATAGTTTGTGGGTTCAAGCCCCATGTCGGGCTCTGTGCTGACAGCTCAGAGCCTGGAGCCTACTTCAAATTCTGTGTCTCTCTCTCTTTCTGCCCTTGTTCTGCTCATGCTCTGTCTTCCTGTCTCTCAAAAATAAATAAACCTTAGAAAAATTAAAAAAAAAAAAAGATGAGAAAGAGGAGGGGAGGGATCAGCAATGGAGGGTGAGAAAGAGCAACCAGGTAGGGGAAAGAAAAGCAGCCCTGGAAGCCATGTAAACACTTTTGCAAGAGGAAACAAGCAACCAGATCAAATGCTGCTAAAAGTTTAAGATGACTGTGAGTAAACATTAGAAGAGGCTCTGTGACATTGATGCTGACACTGACAGTAGCTGTGGACTTGTGGGCTTAAATATCTTATAGAAATGGTTCAAGAGAGACTGATGCTGATGCCAGTGATCCAGTAGAGAGGAGAAAAAAAGACAGAGGAAGGTGAATTGCAGGCAGGAATTTAGTCCTTCAGTAGGTGGGAAGACAGGATATGGTGTCACAGTAAAGAAATTGGCTTTAGATAAGAGCAAGGGAAATTTGCCGATCATACGTGAAAAAAAAAAACAGAGAATATATATATATATATATATATATATATATATATATATATATAGTTGCAAAGATGTTGGATTGATTTGGTGATGGGAAGAGGTTGAGATTTTCTTCTGATTGCTTCTATGTTCTCAGTTGCAATAGAAAGCAAGATCTCAGCTGAAATATCATGTCAGTGAAGGTGTTTGAGGAAAGTGAGAGAATAAAATGACAAGGGATATATTACAAGACTGACAGGCATTGCTGGGGACAACTTGAGGTTTGGCATCACAAATTTAGTAAGACTAGTTTAGTTGTCTTGGCTGTGCATATTAGGGACAAGCTGTTTTAAAACAGGTTGAGAGTTTTCCCAGAAACTGCAAGACTGATGTAGAGATATAAGGGACCTAAAGGTATATTCAAGGAGGTAATCACAATGATGAACCATAGATTCTAAGCTGGGTAAGTAAAAAGGTGATAGAGTTTTGGAAGTAGGGTCAAAGAGTTGATTGGAAGTAGAGTCAAATAATTATTAAAATGGGGAGCCTAAAGGAAATAAGCTATAAATATAAGAGATAGTACTCAAAGAATGGGATGTTTGAAGTTAAGATTTTGGAGATTGTGAAATTATGGGTAGTGACAAAGATAAGATCATTGAGGTGGGGGGGGGCATGGTGAGGTGGGATGGAGGTGGATGGATTACCTATGAGGATACTAGTGATCAGAATGATGACCAGAGCCATGCTGGGGAGAATGGCAGTGAATCAGATGGTAAGATCTTCAATAAGGGGGAAAAGGGGTAACCAAGAGAATGGTAGATAATTGCAGTATGAATGGGGTAGATATAGATCTAATTCAATGTCATGTGCTTCAAAAGATCTGGAATGTGTTAGGAAATAGGATGAACAGTGGTTTTGAAAGAGCAATGTGGAGCCAGGAACTACCTGTTCCACCTTTACACCTAGTCTGAGCATCAGAAAAGGATGAGGCACCATTTGAAGAAGCTGGGTCTTCTTGTATTGCTGCTTGTATTGCTGTCCTAGAGCAATACAATGCAAGCTACATATGTCATTTAAGTTTTCTACTAGCCATCATTTTGTAAAAGTAAAAAGAATTTGGGGCACTTAGGTGATTCAGTTGGTTAAGCGTCCTGCTCTTGAATTCATCTCAGGTCAGGATCTCATAGTTTGTGGGTTTGAGCCCCTTGTTCGGCTCTGCATTGACAGCATAGAGCCTGCTTGGGATTCTCTCTCCCTCTTTCTCTGCCCCTCTGTCCACAAAGTAAATAAATAAACTTTAAAAAACAAAGTAAAAAGAATTTGGTACACATAATTTAAATAATCTATTTTATTTAACCCAATATAGTGAAAATATTATCATGAAAAACCATGGAAGCCAGACGGAAGTGCTACATTTTTGAAGTGCTAAAAGAACTATCAACACAAAATCCTATTCTCACCTAAATAGCCTTCAAGATACTTTAAATTCTTTTTTTTTTCCATGAAAGTCTTTAAAATCCACTAGGTATTTCATATTGACAGCGCTTCTCAGTTTGGATTAGCCACATTCAGGTACTCAGTAGCAACATGTGGGTAACAGCTACTGTATCAGACAGCTGAAAGTTAGAGCAGGAAGGTGAAAGGAATATGTTCACAGGTGAGATTGAAAACAGCATATCTTATGATGACAGACTCTGAGTTCCAGAGGGCCCATGGCATGGCTAGGGGTCAGGAAGGAGTGGGAACATGAGTCCATGAGAGAATGTTCTGAACGATTATGGGAATAAGAGTCAGAATATACAGGATGACCTTGAGGACTTGGACTTTTGGAGGTGACTGAGGCAAGCAGAGACATAAGTACTAGAGGGATTTTCCTGGTCTCCCCTGGGGATGTGGATAATCGGTTCTCATTATAATCTCTTTCAGGGGGCTTGTCTCTTAGATAATTTATAATGAAGAAAAGGGAGCGTAAAGGGTGGGGTGTCATGGAATATCAGATCCCTTGGATCACTGTGGCTCTCCCTTCAGTCCTGCTGTGGGTGGGGTTCAGGCTTAGAGAGGCATCAGAGCCCCCTCTGCCATTCCTGACCTAGCTTTGTTGCCAGCTATGAGAAGTAAAAAATGGGAGGTAACATGGGAGGTGATGGGGAACTGAGCAGGATTTGTTACTTTGAACAAAGCAGTATTTTTCTTGAGAAAGACACAGAATAGGGGAATCAATGCCTCTTAAGGAAAGGATACTGACAGCATAGAAAAAAAAAGGAAACTAAATCAAGAGAGCAGACAAAAGGAGTGGGGAGAAGGCAGGAAAAGTGAAGAGGGTAGGGCAGGAAGAAGAGAGGGTGGAGTAGGAAAGGAAGAGGAAAGTCAGAGGGGATGGATGAAGGACTCACTGTCCCCATCTTGTTTTCACAGACGCTAAAAAGGCAGGCTGTCTGTGGACTGATGGCCCTTGGCCCACAGCCCCATTCACAGTGACTGTCAGTGCCCAAGTGCTGAACTGTCCGCAAGCACTCTGCCTTCCCCTGCTCGGTGCTCAACTCTGTGCACACCCCCCTAAACTGAATGACCTTTTCTCATGCTGATACACCAGGCCCGTGGTCTCCCACTTAGGTCTCCCTTGCTTACCTGCCAGAATCATGTATATAAATGACTTCAGTATGTTTGAAATAAGTCCCTCCTCAGCATCTGTTTTCCTTCAAAGGAGTGGGATTGCATCACAGTCTCCAGCCAGCACTTAGCTAAGTGCTAAACTAAGTTGTCTTCTAGGTGATGACTTTCCTGCCTTATAAATTCACATCCACAACTAATAACAATAATGGTGACATCTCCATCTCCAAACCATTTCTCAAAAGGTTAGAAGGGTGGAAGTACCCAGTGGCTTATTCTCAAAGAGAAGGTGAAAGCAGCATCTAGCACTAGTTCTCAAGGTATATGACTGAGAGAATTAGTAGGTCAGCCACTCCTAGTAAAAACAACGACAACAACAACAACAACAACAACAACAACACTCCTCCAAGGCACACATCCCACTAGCAGGTCCCCATGCTGTGAGAGAGGCATCAAAATCCTCAGGGGAAATTTGTCTGTGATTAAAAAGGGCTGCCTCATTCCATTGCATCTTTCTGTGAAATATTATCTCAATCTTGTAAAAAAAAAAAAAAGTCTGCGAAAGGATTTCACTAGTTAGTCTCATTTTAGAATAGCATTTGACACAGTTCAGAGGGAAACAACTGACACTTGCTAAATTAATTCCAATTGGTTTGATGGCAAACAGAAGCACATTCCCCCAGGAAGTCGGACAACCCCATTTCAGGCACAAAGGGATGTTACTCTGCCCTGAACTTCAGCCTCAGGCATGTGTCCCATGGACACCATCTCCCAACTCAGCATTCCCTCCCCAGCACATCTGTACCCCACACCAGCAAGATGGACCCCATCCAGAGAGTGGGCTGCCCAGGCAGGGGCTGAGTCACCCTGGCCTGCCTCCGCCTTCCATTCAAGGAAGCACTTGCCCAGAGAAATGAAAATGTTGCAGCATGCAGGCTCTTGTTTCCTTGGAGGCATCATTATCCAGTTTTGAGTGGCTGCTTTCATTCCTCTTCCATTTTTCTCCTTGTGGCTCTAGATGAAGACGGCCTGAGTGCAATCCTAGTTCCCCCACTTACTGGCTGGGTGCTTTGGACTCCCTGCGCCTCCAGTTTTCCAGTTATTAAATGGAAATAACATTCGCACTCTCATCATAGCGCTGTTGTATAGGTTAAATATGTAAAGCATATAAAAGACTGTCTCTCATTTAAAGTATGTATCCAAGGAGGTGCCTGGGTGACTCAGTCGGTTAAGTGCCCGACTCTTGGTTTCGGCTCAGGTCATGATCTCACAGTTCTCAAGATCAAGCCCTACATCAAGCCCCACATTGGGCTCTGCACTGACAGCACCGAATCTGCTTGAGTTTCTCACTCTCTGCCTCTTCCTCCACCCTCTCTCTCAAAAATAATTAAATATACTTTAAAAAAATAAAGTATACCCCACGAAATATCAGCTGTCTTTATGGAGAAATATTTATTTGCCAACTAGGAGCCTCAGTCTACTGGTCCATTCCTTGCAGCTGCTAGTTTTAAATCTAAGTTCATCTTTCAGTGTAATGTCCTCTTTTAACCACCACACTCCACCACACACACACACACACACACACACACACACACACACACACATTTCTCACTCCTATGCTCACCACTATTGCCAACCCTTGGAGAATCTAAGTCAGAAAAAAAAAAAAAAAAAAAAAAAAAAAAAAAAACTCTCCACTGACACCAGAAAGTTAAATACCTAAAACCATTATCACTCCCTTCCAGTATTGAATCCATGCACAAGGTTGGTTCCCTTGGACTTCTTACCTCAGGGTAAGTATCGCCACTGGTGGTCTATAGGTTGGTAATGTAGGGAGAGAATCATGTCCCTATATTTGCCCAAGAGTTATTGTGCTTAGGCTAACTTGGCCAGTCCTTGTTTCTCCAGGAGAGTTTAAAGCAAAGAGAGACCTGCATAAAGGTTTCTGACAAGCCTACATTCTAATGATGGGCTTCTTCTGGGTCTTTAGCTGTACACATTCAGGATATGTTCCTTTAAACAAAATGGCACTTCACGAAGATGGGACATGGTGTCTAAGTTAAAGTGGAGGAGAAACCATACTTTGCCCTCTTTTGGGTTTCAGGTGAATTCACTCACTGCACAAAGGTGCAACAGAAACACAGCCTGCCGTTGTGGGAATATAGGCCTGAGGTGGTCATCAGTCTTCTTTCTTGCTCCATTTTGGAGCTTCTCTCAAATGCAGCAATAAACAATGCTAGTTTCCTGCAGAGTCAACTTGGTATATCTTTAATTGTCCTTAGGTCTGTTTTCTCCAGTCAAACATCTGCTCAAATCCAAGAACATTTCAAAAAGCCAAAGTAAATAAACAGAAGAAACCTTTTTCCATGGCTCACAAGTTGATTTCCCAAGGTTTTCCCAGCTATAAAAAGATACTTCAACTGACAGGAAATACTTTCCTGACTGACACACTGTCTCTGGAGGGGAAGTTTAACTTCTTGTCTCTCCCTACCTCAAGTCAGCTCGAGAATCATCCCACCTTCCTTTGAAGGCCTCTTAACAATGCTCTCTCTTGGATAATAAGGTGTTCAAGTCATGAACACCATGATATAATCTGACCCTGATGATCCTCTTAAGTAATCCAATTTGTTGGATTTTAACCCTAACTAGAAATGTTCTTTTAATTACCTCAGAGAATAAGGCCCAGGTATGTTTGGAGATCTTTTTTTCTCTCTTAAAGCTGCTTGTGGTTCAAGAGAAAAAATATTTTTCAATATGAGGTTGTCTGTTTCAAAAAAAAAAAATCCATGTGGGGTGCCTGGGTAGCTCAGTCAGTTAAGTGTCCCACTCTTGATTTCAGCTCAGGTCATGACCTCACAGTTCGTGGGATCAAACCCCATGTCAGCCTCCACACTTGGGATTCCCTCTCTCTGCCCTCTCTGCCCCTCTCCCACTTGTGCACACACGCATGCATGCATGTGTGCTCTCTCTCTCAAAGTAAATAAACTTAAAAAAAAAAAAAAGGATCCAGTTAACATGTGTATTAGTTTCCTTTTGCTACTGTAACAACTTACTACAGATTTAGTGGCATAACCAACACAAATTTATTCTATTACCATTCAGGATATTAGAAGTCTAAAATCCATCTCACATTGACAGGGTTGGTTCCTTCAGGAGGGTCCAAGGGAGAATTTGTTCCTCGATTCTTCCAGCCTCCAGGACTGCCTTGACACCCTTGGTTCATAGTGACATCACTCCAAACTCCGCTTCTGTCTTCACATCATCCATTTCCTCTTTTGACCTTCTTACAACTCTCTTATATTTATATATCTTCATGATTACAATTAGAGCCGATCCAGATAATCCAGTATAATTGCCCCACCTCAAGATCTGTAATTACCTCAGTAAAGTCCTTTTTGCCATATAATGTAACCTTCACATGTTCAGGGAAATAGATATCTCTGGGGGACTGTTTTTCAGCCTAACATATATATATAGCTTTTATTCATTTTGAACAACGTGTACCAGTCTGCAGGGTTTTGTTTTTTTTTTTAAACAATGTCTTGTACATTATAATATGGGTCATTTGATAAAACCAAGTTTTCTCTGTCTGGCAGCCTGTACCATTTTAATAGCTAATTTGAAATTCTGTCCCATAACTATGATTTTCCTAGTCACTCTCCTCTAGGACTACAAGACCTCTTAACAATATTTCATTCCTTGTCATGGCCAATAGTACCAATTCACAGAAAACTAATTGTGTTCATCAAACTCTTTCAGTTGCCAGTGTAACTCAGCTTATATTGGCTTAAAATATTAATAATAATTATTAATAGGGACGCTTGAAGTGGCTCAGTTGGTTAAGTGTCAGACTCTTGATTTTGGCTCAGGTCATGATCTCACAGTTTTGTGAATTTGAGCCCCACATCATGTTCTGCACACTGACCACCTGCTTAGGTTTCTCTCTCTGTGTCTCTCTCTCTCTCTCTTTCTCCCTCTGCCCCTCCCCCACTCGTACTTTCTCTGTCTCTCTCAGAATAAATAAACTTAAAACAAACCATAAAATAATTATATAATTATTAAGATTACTTATAATTTATTCTTAATGACACACAAGACTGACAAGCGCAAGAGTATGGATGGGCTCAGGCACAGAGAGACGTACTCAGTTACATCTTCAGGAATTTCTTATTGGCTCCATCTCTTTGATTTGGTTTTTTCTGGGTTGGCTTTTTCTCAGGCAAAGGCTAATGCTTTCAAGTATTTGGGGGGGGGGCGGGGGGGAGGAGGCTACCAGAAGTGCCAGTTTTCCATTGTCAATTTAGCAACCTAGCAGAAGGCTCTGTATCTTTCCCAAAAGTTCCAGCAAAAGTCCCAGTGAGGAACTTGACCCAGCCAAGGTCATGAGCACATCCCTTACCCAGTTCCTGTCACTGATGGGTCATGGTGCTCTGATTGGCCAAGCCAGAGCCATATACTCTTCTTGAAGCCTAGGCTATGCATATGAATCAGGCCACATAATAGAAAGGGATGGACTCCATTACTCAAATAAACATGCAATTAACAGAGGAAGGGGAAATGGATAATGGCCAAACAAAATTAACAAGCCCACTACACCCATGTTGGACCCAAGTGGCACCTTTCACATGGAAACATCTAATAGTATGTTCAGACAGTCTCTGAAGGCAAAATTACCATTGCTTTCTTAAGGCCAGATCCTTACTTTTGTCCTTAAGCTACAGTGTTAATTGGTTGTTTGTGGAGTCTCAGATAATACTGGAGTCAGAGGAGAAGTTATCTTTTCTCATGCCTAGGGCTGAATCATGAAAGGACTATTTTCTTTCTAAAACGACCACATACTCTAGGATTACAAAACCACATTACTAAAATCTGAACCTATAGTCAGATCTGTTAACCCTGGGGAAATTTAAAAGAAAATAAGTAATTCAATTGTCCAAAGGATTAAATGACAGCAATGAAAACATGATGTTTAAAGCACAACACTCTCATTTCCAGTAAGACACAGAATAAGAGTAACTGAACCAAAAGTTCTTAATTTTGAAAATTCTCCTAACTAAATAGAAGTAAAAAGGACCAATACAGCTCTCAATTTCATGGCTTTGATAGGCTTTTTAAGTTCACTTTCACAAACTAGTCCTTGGATTCTTAAAGTCAGAATTTTTTTCTAGATAGGGTATTCTCTCTCCATTCTAGAGTAGATCTATATTGTCAGTCTGATTTTAATTTTTTCTTATTAGGAAAAAATGAGCTAGAGAAATAGGAAACAAAGATTATGGAATCTACAAAATCAAAGTTTACACATTTTTCATATTGATATCAGTTATTTCTGTTACAAAACTATTACCTTCATGTTTCTCACAATTTCTTTGTTAAATTATTATGACAGGTGATATAATCAGGCAAGAATATGCTGGATCAAGAAACCAACCTGCAGGGGGTGCTGCTTATCTGATTTTCCTATTTTGAGTAACAAAATGTTATTGCAATTTTTAGCAAGGATCCACATTCACAGTGAAACTGAGAATAACCAAAGGGTCATTTAGATCAAGACGTTGTGTAAACAACTAAAAAGTTAACAAGAATAACTAAATCCACTTTTCAAAATGAAAATGATATACATTATTGTAATTAACCACATAGGATGAACAATAAATAATAAACTCTGAGATTTTGATACTCCAATTCCTCCTAGGAGCTGGTCAGCTCATAACACAGTTAAAAGTATTTTACTCTTTTCTTATTAAATATCTTCTCTTTCTTGTTTTTGAGTTTTTCTGGTTCTTTCTAATGTTAAAAGTCTCCAATTTTTAGTTTACAGTTATATGAAGTCAGATTTATAAATGCAAGCTCTTTATTCTTTATCATCTCAATTATTTTTAAAAGTTTTTTCCTTCAAAACATTCTGTACAATTCCTTTAACTACCTGTCAGCCTCTGGGAGTGGTCCTTCTCTGTCAAACGTGTGGAATCCTAATAAAACAAGGGCCCCATTATAGCCAGTTTTCTGCTCAGAGTTGCATTTATAGACAACCCAAGAAGCAAGGTGAGCTTTGACAGAGATTGTAATCTTTTCTTGCATATATTGAATAGTATTGAAATACGTCCCATTTTAAATTCACAGAAGCACTTCTCAAATGTCTCTCTTTCTACTCTTAATCTCTCTCTCTCCTTATAACTACTCAGGATCTCTTATATGCTCAACCTAAAGCTCAATTGTGCCCCTGCCTATTTATATTCTGACCCTCTCTAGTTACTTCCCTCTCTGCAGCTTCTGTATTGTATGTGGAGATTTAGCCTGAGTAAGTCATTACCCTTTTCCCCTATTGCTCAGCCATCTAATGCTACTGACTACAACACTAAAGAGTAGGAAACTCAGCTAGCCAAGTTGAAGCAATCTAAACATGGCAAGGGATAGTAGATTTTTTGCAAAGGAAAAGCAAAATTTTCTGAAGCCAGAGAGAGGTAAATAGGGGAAGGAGACAAGAAATATTACACAGTACTGAAGCCTGTCCCTTGTGTTTCTACAACTTGCAGGACTTGTGGTTCATCACTCTTTGGCTGCTAACATCTTGTTCAAGCCTGTGTAACTCACATCAGATAAGACAGGGTTGGAAGGAGTTTTACAGTTGTCTACTTTTTATAAAGAAAAAGTAACCTCCAACTCAGTCTGAACAGAAAAGCCTTCCCTCCCACTCAGAAATCATGGATGCCAAGGCAGTTTCAAGGAAAACCATTTATGTGACCTTTCTGGGTATAGAAATTCAAATGTTTAATCATTTACAGAGTAATGATTAAGACCACAGACTTTGGAGGTAGTCTGGCTGTGTTCAAATAGCCTAGCTCTCCAACTTTCTAACTACAACTGCAGCAAGTTGCTTACCTCCTATGCCTATTTCTTCACCTAAACAATGGCAAGGATATCTACCTTATAGTGTTGTGACAGATCAACATGTCACTAAAGGTGACATGCCTAGAACACTGCCTAGCACAAATAAAAGGCTCAATATATATCAGTCATTGCCATCTGTGTCCACTCTCATGTAGGCTACGTAGACACATGGCCTTGGGATACTAGGGTAATGTCTAGGTAAAGTAATTTTGGTATATTCATGGTGTAGAAAGATTTTTTTCTTTTTCTTTTTTTTCTGTTTTCTTTTTTTGTTTTTGTTTTTATTTTTGACAGAGAGAGAGAGTTCACGTGGGAAAGAGGGACAGAGGGAAGGAGAGAGAGAGAGAGAGAGAGAGAATATATCTTAAGCAGACTCCATGCTCAGCACAGAGCTGAATATGGGGCTCAATCCCACAACCCTGGGATCATGACCTGAGCCAAAATAAAGAGTCAGACACTCAACCCACTGAGCCACACAGGCACCCCAGTGTAAAAAGATATCTATAGGCTGTGATACACATAACACTGTGCAGTTCTAGGTTCACAAAAAGTGTTGTTAAGTTAGACTAGAAAATGACAGTAACTCTCAAGAGTCTCCTTTGAGTAAGTAAAAGACTGCTCCTCCTGAAAGAAAAGCTAATGGACATAGATATTATGTCCAGGGTGAACATTTTAATTGAAGTTACCATTTGACAGACATATAGTTGGCCAATGGTCTGGTATTCCCAAATCTGAAACTGTCACAAGCTTAGTAATAGGTCTCACATCTATTACTAATTATGGGTAGATCAGTCCACTCTTTGAAATTATAGTTTTCTTATTTAAGGTTATCCAGCTCTGAAAGCACATGTGTTTCCTATTATTTTTCAAGGACTTACATGTCTATTCCTATTATTCTGAGAGTTTTTATCATAAATAGGTATTAAATTTTGCCAAATGCTTTTTCTGCATTTATAAATATGATCATACAATTTTGTTATTGTTGTTTTCTGTTAATATGGTAAAGTTTGCTTTATGATTATGGATATGATCTATATTGATATATATTCCATAGGTATTTTAAAGAATGTGTATTCTGTTGCTGTTGGGTGGACTGCTCTACAAATGTTGATTACCTCCTGTTGGTTGGGGTTGTTTGGTGCTTTTATACTGTTGCTGAATTTCAGCCTAATTGTTTCTATCAGTTGTTAAGAAAGGAGTGTTGAAATCTCCAACTATAATTCTGGATTTGTCTATTTTTTCTTTCAGTTCTATTAGTTTTTGCTTCATGTATTTTCAAGGTCTGTTGTGTGGTAGATACCCATTCAGGATTGCTATGCCTTCTTGATGGATTGATCCTTTTATCATTATGTAATATCTTTCTCTATCTCTGGCAATTTTCTTTGCTCTTAAGTCTACTTACCTGATACTAATATAGCTACTCCAGCTTTTTTTTAAGTTAATGTTTACATAATATTACTTATTCCATCTTTTTCCTTTCAACTTGCCTCTATTGTTATATTTGGTGAGTTTCTTGTAGACAGCATATAGGTGGGTCAGATTTTTTTTTTTTTTTGGTGATTCTTTTTTTTATGTTTGTTGTCTATTTTTGAGAGAGAGAGAGAGAGAATGTGAGCAGGGGAGGGGCATGAAGAGAGAGGGAGACACAGAATCCAAAGCATGTTCCAGGCTCTGAACTGTCAGCACAGAGCTGGATGTTGGGCTTGAACCCACAAACCACAAGCTCATTACCTGAGCTGAAGTCAGACACTTAACCAACTAAGCCACCCAAGTGCCCCTAGGTTGGTCAGATTTTTAATGCACTTTACCAATCTTTGTCTTTGTAATTGGTGTATTTAGGCCATTTACATTTAATTTAATTACTGGTGTGTCAGACTTTAAGTCTCCCATTTTGTTTTCTGTTCTCTGTTTTTCACTTCTCTGTTTTCTTTTTCCTGCCTGCCTGTGAGTTACTTGAACATATTTTAGTATTCTATTTTGATTTGTCTTTAGTTGTTTTGAATGTATTTTTGATAGCTTTTTACTGATTTAAGTGGTACATAATACATACATGACTTGTCACTATCTGGTATCAATATTTTAACCATTTTACCAGTTTAAGAGAAGTATAAAAATCTTATCTTTCTTTAGACCTTTACTCTCTCCCATTTGTAATAATTGGCTTAAATATTTCCCTTACATATGTTAAGAACTATATCTAGCTATGGTATAATTTTTGCTTCACCTCTTAAACATAATTTAGAAGAAGAGAAAGAAAGTACTCTATTTACAATATACTTACTCTCTCCATCAATCCCTCTTCCTTTCAGATGTTGCAAATTTTTTTCTTCCATTATTTGCTTTCTGTTTTAGGAACTCTTTTAGCCATCTTTTAGGGTAAATCTACTGGCAAGAGATCTGTTTAGTTTTTCTTCATCTAAGAATGCTTTGATTTCCTCTTCATTTGTGAAGGATATTTAGCTGAGTGTAGTTTTTTGTATCAACAGGTCTTTTCTTTCAGCACTTCAGAAATGTTTCTCTTACTTCTAGCTTCCATGGTTTCTCAAGACAAATCTATTGTTACTCAAATTGTTTTTCCTTATAAAGTTAAGATGTCATTTCTGTCTCACTTTTAAGCCATTATTTGTTCAAGTGGTTTTTTTTTTCTTTTCAGTTTTGTCCTCTTTCTCTGCTCCTTATGGAACTCTAATGGCAAGAATGTTGAATATTTTGTAATAGACTACACAGTTTCTTGAAGGTCTTTTCACTTTTTTTTCAATGTTTCTCTTTATTGTTCACATGGGTAATTCCTTTTTTCTTTTAAGTTTGTGTTTTAATTCCAATTAGTTAACGTACAGTATTATATAAATTTTAGGTGTACAATATATTGATTAAACAATTTCATACATCATCTGTGTTCATCATGATAAGTGCACTTCTTAATCCCTAACACCTATTTTACCCATTCCCCCACCCATATCCCCTCTGGTAACCATCAGTTCTCTATAATTAAGACTCTGTTTTTTGGTTTGCTTATTTGTTTTCTTTCTTAAATTCCACATATGAATAAAATCACATGGTATTTGTCTTTCTCTGAATGACTTATTTTGCTTAGCATTATACTCTCTGGCTCCATCCATATTGTTGCAAATGGCAAGATTTTGTTCTTTTTTTATGGAATAATAATATTTTATTATATATGTAATAAATATGTGTTTGCAAATATCTTCTCCCATTCGTTCACTGTGCAGAAGCTTTTTATTTTGATGTAGTCCCAATAGTTTATTATTTAAATATAATAGTTATTTTTGCTTTTGGTTCCCTTCCCTTTGCTTTTTTTTTTTTTTTTAATTTTTTTTCCAACGTTTATTTATTTTTGGGACAGAGAGAGACAGAGCATGAACAGGGGAGGGGCAGAGAGAGAGGGAGACACAGAATCAGAAACAGGCTCCAGGCTCTGAGCCATCAGCCCAGAGCCTGACGCGGGGCTCGAACTCACGGACCGCAAGATCGTGACCTGGCTGAAGTCGGACGCTTAACCGACTGCGCCACCCAGGCACCCCCTCCCTTTGCTTTTGATTGGCCTCAGGGACCTATTTACAAAAGAGTTGCTATGGCCAAAGTCAGAGAATTTACTGCCTGGGCTCTCTTCTAGGATTTTAAATGGTTTCAGGTCTCAGATTTAGATCTTTCATCCATTTTTTAATTTATTTTTGTGTATGGTGTAAGAAAGTGGTCCAGTTTCTTTCTTTTGCATGATGCTGTCCAGTTTTTCCAACACCATTTGTTGAACAGACTGTCTTTTCCCATGGGATATTCCTTTCTGCTTTGTCAAAGATTATGTGACCATATAACTGTGGGTCCATTTATGGGTTTTCTATTCTGTTCCATTGATCCATGTGTCTATTTTTGTACCAGTACCACACTGTTTTGAGTACCACAGTATTGTGATATAATTCAAGTCCAGAATTATGATGCCACCAGCTTTGTTTTCCTTTTTCAAGATTGCTTTGTCTAGTCAAAGTCTTTTATGGTTCCATACAAATTTCAGGATTGTTTGTTCTAGTTCTGTGAAAAATTTTGTTTTTTCTAGTTCTGTTGGTATTTTGATAGGGATTGCATTAAATGTGTAGATTGCTTTGGGTAGTATAGACATTTCAACAATAATTGTTTTTCCAATCCATGAGCATGGAATATCTTTACATTTCTTTGTGTCATCTTGAGTTTCTTTCATCAGTGTTTTATAGTTTTCAGAATACAGGTCTTTCACTTCTTTGGTTAGGTTAATCCTCAGTATCTTACTATTTTCGGTGCAGTTGTACATGGGATTGTTTTCTTAATTTCTCTTTCTGCCGCTTCATTATTGGTGTATTAGAAATGCAACAGATTTCTTCTTCTTCTCCTTTTTTTTTTTTGAAATTCAACAGATTTCTGTGGGTTGATTTTGTATCCTGCAACTTTACTGAATTTATCAGCTCTAGCAGGTTTTTGGTGCAGTCTTTTGGTTTTCTATATACAGCTTCATGTCTCTGCAAATCATGAAAGTTTTACTTTTTCCATACTTATTTGGATGCCTTTTGTCTCTTTTTGTTGTCAGAATCCTGTGGCTGGAACTTCCAGTACAATGTTCAATAAAAATGGTGATAGTGGACATCCTTGTCTTGTTTCTGATCTTAGGGGAAAATTTCTCAGTTTTTCCCCACTAAGGATGATGTTAACTGAAATTTTCCTATATGGTCTTTATTATGTTGAGTTATATTCCCTCTAAATCTACTTTGTTGAGGGTTTTTATCATGAAGGGATGTTGTGCTTTGTCATGTTTTTTTCTGCATCTATTGAAATGATCCTACAGGTCTTATCCTTTCTCTTATTGATGATGCTCATGTTGATTAATTTGCAAATATTGAACCACTTGCAACCCAGGAATAAATTGTGCTTGATGATGACGAATGATTTTTTTAAATGTATTACTGGATTCAATTTGCTAGTATTTTGTTGAGGATTTTTGCATCTATGTTCATCAGAGATAGTGTCCTCTAGTTCTCCTTTTTTGTGGTGTCTTTGATATCAGAGTAATTCTGGCCTCATAGAATGAATTTGGAAGTTTTCCTTCCTCCACTATTTTTGGAATAGTTTGAGAAGAATAGATATTAACTCTTCTTTAAATGTTTGGTAGAATGCCTGTGATGTCATCTGGTCCTGAACTTTTGTTTGTTGGAAGTTTTTTTATTACTGAATCAATTTATTTGCTGGTATTTGGTATATTCAGATTTTGTTTTTCTTCCTGATTCAGTTTCAGTAGGTTATATGTTTCTAGGAATTTATCTATTTCTTCTAGGTTATCCACTTAGTTGGCATATAGTTCTTTCATAATATTCTTTTATAATTGTTTGTATTTCTGTGATGTTGGTTGTTGCTTCTCTTCTCTCTTTTGTGATTTTAATTGAAACATTTCTCTTTTTTTCTTCATAAGTCTGGCTAGAGGTTTACCAATTTTATTGATTTTTCAAAGAACAAGCTCCAGGTTTCATTGATCTGTTCTATTGGTTATTTTTAGTTTCTATATCATTTATTTCAGCTCTAATCTTTATTATTCCTTTCCTTCTTCTGGTTTTAGGTTTTGTTTGTTGTTCAGTTTCTAGCTTCTTTAGGTGTAAGGTTAGGTTGTTTATTTAAGATTTTTCTTGCCTTTTGAGGTAGTCCTGTATTGCTATAAACTTCTCTCTTAGAACTGCTTTTGCTGCATCCAAAAGGTTTTGACACAATTATTTTTTCATTTTCATTTGTTTCCATGTAGGTTTTATTTCTTGGTTTTCCATTGTTCGGTAGCATGTTTCTAACCTCCATGTATTTGTGGTCTTTCAAGATTGGTTTCTTGTGGCTGAGTTCTAGTTTCATAGCATTGTGGTCAGAAAAGGTACATGGTATGACTTAGATCTTTTTTATTTTGTTGAGGCTTGTCTTGTGGCCTAATATGTAATCCTCTCTAGAGAATGTTCCATGTGCACTTGATAAGAATGTGTGTTCTGCTGTTTTTAGGACCAGAATCCATCTGGTCCAGTGTGTCGTTCAAAGCCATTATTTCCTTGTTGATTTTCTGTTTAGATGATCTGTCCATTAATGTAAGTGAGTGTTAATAATTCTCTCCTATTGTACTATTTCTGATTAGTTTCTTTATGTTTGTTATTAACTGTTTTATGTACTTGGGTGCTCCCATGTTGGTTACATAAATATTTATAATTGTTATATCTTCTTCTTGGATTGTTCCTTTTATTATTATATAATATCCTTCTTTGTCTCTTGCTACAGTCTTTGTTTTAAAGTCTATTTTGTCCAATATAAGTATTGCTAGTTTGGCTTTCTTTTGACATCCATTTGCATGATACATATTTCTCCATCCTCTCACATTAAATTTGCAGGTGTCTTTAAGTCTAAAATGAGTCTTTTTAAAATTTTTTAAAAAATATTTACTTGGGGAGCCTGGGTGGCGCAGTCGGTTAAGCGTCCGACTTCAGCCAGGTCACGATCTCGCGGTCCGTGAGTTCGAGCCCCGCGTCAGGCTCTGGGCTGATGGCTCGGAGCCTGGAGCCTGTTTCCGATTCTGTGTCTCCCTCTCTCTCTGCCCCTCCCCCGTCCATGCTCTGTCTCTCTCTGTCCCAAAAATAAATAAAAAACGTTGAAAAAAAAAAATTAAAAAAAAAAATATTTACTTATTTTAGGGAGACAGAGTGCAAACAGGGAAGGAGCAGAGAGAGAGGGAGATACAGAATCTGAAGCAGACTCCAGGCTCTGAGCTGTCTGAACAGAGCCCAACGCAGGGCTCGAACCCACAAAGTGCAGGATCATGACCTGGGCCGAAGTTGGATGCTTAACCAACTGAGCCACCCAGGCGCCCCTAAAATGAGTATTTTTAAGCAGCATATGGATAAATCTTTTTATCCATTCTGTCACCGTATGTCTTTCTATTGGAGCATTTAGTCCATTTGCATTCAAAGTAACTATTGATATGTGTTCATTGTATTCTATTACCTGGTTTTGGTTGTTTCTGAAGATTTTCTCTGATCTTTTCTTGTCTTTCTGTCTTTCATAGCTTCCTGGATTTTTATGCTTTGCCTATTTATCAGGGGTTCTTGATTTGTGGTTACCATTAGGTTTGCATATAACATCTGCATATAGCAGTCTATATTAATTTGATAATCATTTAAGTTTGAATCCATACTTTATTGCTCTCCTCCCCACATTTTAGGTATGTTATATTTTACATCCTTTTATTTTGTAAGTATCTTGACTGAAATTTTACAAAAATGTTCATTTTCACTGCCTCTGTGTTTCCTACCTTCATACTGTCTCCTCTGGTCTTTCCTTTCCACTAAAAGAGTTCCCTTTAAGATTTCTTTCAGGGCTGGCTTAATGGTCCTGAGTTCCTTTAGTTTTTGTTTGTCTGGGACACTCTATCTTTCCTTCTATTCTGAATGATAACCTTACTGGGCTAGAATATTCTTGACTGCAGATGCAGATTTTTCCCAGTCAGCAATTTGGATATATCATACCACTCCCTTCTGGCTTGGAAAGTTTCTGCTGAAAAAATCCCCTGATAGCCTTACAGAGTTTCCCTTGTATGTAACTGCGTTCTTTTGTCTTGCTGCTTTAAATTTTTTTTCTTTATCTCTATATTTTGCCATTTCATTGATAATATGTATTTATGTAGATCTGCTTTTGTTAACTTTGTTAGGGATTTTCTGTGCCTCCTGAATCTGGATATCTGTTTCATTCCCCAGATTAGGGAAGTTTTTAACTATTATCTCTTCAAACAAATTTTCTACCTCCCTTTCTTCTTCTTCTGGGGCTCCTATAATACAAATATTATTACTTTTTTAAAATTTATATTATTTATTTATTTTGAGAGAGAGAGAGAGAGAGAGCAAGCACAAATGGGGGAGGGGCAGATAGAGAGGGAGAGAGAATCCCAAGCAGTCTCCATGTTGACAGCGCAGAGCCCCATGCAAGGCTCAGTCTCATGAACCATGAGATCATGACCTGATCTAAATCAAGAATCAGACACTTAACCAAGTGAGCCACCCAGGCACCTGCAAATATTATTATGCTTGATGAAATCCAGAGTTCTTAAATCTATTCTGGTTTTGCATAATTCCTTTTTCTCTATTTTATTATTTTCTAGTACTCTCTTTTCTAGGTCTTATTTCATTCCTCTGCTTCTTCCAGCCTGCTGTTCATTGCATCAGAGTGTTTCCAATCTCATTCATTGCACTCTTCATCTCTGATTGGTTCTTTTTTATCACTGTGTTAAGGGTCTCACTGATGTCTTCCACTCTTAAGTTCAGTGAGTGGCCTTATGATCCTTGCTTTATATACTCCATAAGGCATATTGCTTATATCTGTTTTGCTTAAATCTCTGGCCATGGCTTTATCCTGTTCTTTCATTTAGTACAAATTTCTTTGTCTTCTCATTTTATCTAAGTCTC
The DNA here is from genome assembly GCF_007474595.2 of Lynx canadensis. Classification (NCBI taxonomy): domain Eukaryota; kingdom Metazoa; phylum Chordata; class Mammalia; order Carnivora; family Felidae; genus Lynx; species Lynx canadensis. The sequence goes on from NC_044306.2 coordinate 68,690,640, forward strand.
TGTGCCTATTTATCTGTGTTAGGAAAGTAAGCTACATCTCTTGTTTTTCAGAGTAATGGCCTTATGAAAGAGTGGTCCTGTAGTGCCCTGATGCATAGTATTCCCTGTTCCCAAGGGCCTGGGTCTTCTAGGAGTGCCTCCAATGTGTGCTACATGTGCTCTACTGTTTTGTCCAGCCAGTCTATTCTTTTTTTTTTTTTTAACATTTATTCATTTTTGAGAGACAGAAACAGAGCATGAGTAGGGATGGGCAGAGAGAGAGGGAGACAGAATCTGAAGCAGGCTCCAGGCTCTGAGCTGTCAGCACAGAGCCTGACACGGGGCTCAAACCCACAAACCACGAGATCACGACCTGAGCCAAAGTTGGATGTTTAACCGATCGAGCCACCCAGGTGCCCCAGCCGCTCTATTCTTCAAGCAAGTCATCTGCAGAGCCCCTTTTTTCCTGTTGTGGGCAGTGTTTGGTCCCTGGTCTGAATGTGGCATGTTTTAAGTAGGTTCTCTGATCTGCTTTGAAATGAGAGCCACCACCATCACTGGAACCTAGGTTTTGCAAAACTCCCAGATCAGGAGACACAATGTTAGCAGGGGTTTGAGCTGGTCTTCTGAGGGAGGGGGCCCACTACACTGAGACCAAGGCAGGTGGGACTTAGAAGTGTGGTTCCCCTGGAGCACAGGGGTTCGTTGTTAGGTAGTGTCAGTACTCTGCTGGTTCCTGCAGGTGGCACTGTGCTTATCATGAGGAGCAGAGGAGGGAAATGGCACCTGCCAGTTTTCTTGTTTATGGAGGGGTCTGTCCGTGAATGCTGCCTCTCTGGGATATACTCTGAGATGAGCAATAAACCTCTGTACTGTATACCCTAGGCACTCTTTAGATCACTGTTCACACTATATGTCCTTGGGCTGTTTGCCCTGCCTTCTCTCCAGGAGCAGCCCTAATACTTCTGGGTTCTCCCTGAGCCAAACCTGCTGACCTTTAGAACGCTAGGCTTTAAGCCTACTGGTTGCAAAAACTCAGGAAATTCAACTCCTCCTGCTTTGCAAGCTATGGGGATTCATTTTCCCTGTGCACTCCCTTGTATTCTAATCTGTCTCTCACCCTTCTCCAAGACTGCAGCTGACTTTGCATTACAGTAGCCACAATCCATTTCTCTCCCAAACCACATCTCTGCCCTTCCTACCTTCTTTGATATGGTCTCTTTACCCTTTGTTGTGGAATCTGCCAATCTTCAGGTCAATTTCTAGGGTATTTAGGATGATTTGATTGTTATCTAGTTGTATTCATGGGATGAGGTGAGCCTAGGGTCCTCCTACTCTGCCACCATCTTCCCCTCTTCCCAGATTGGGTAATTTCTATTGTCCTATCTTCAAGTTCACTGTTTCTTTCCTCTATCCCCTCTATTCTGCTGTTGAGCTTATCTACTGTTTTTTTGCTGTTATTATTGTGTTTTTCAGTTCTGAACTTTCCATTTCTCTCTTTTTATATCTTCTATTTCTTCCTTAATACTTTGTACTTCTTATTTGTTTCAAGCACATTTGTAATGTTAGTTGGATCATTTTAATGATGAATTCTTTAAGACCTTTATTGGATAATTCTAACATTTTTGTCATCTTCATATTGGCTGTTCACTGTTTTTGTTTGTTTAGTTTGAGATCTTCTTGCTTCTTGGTATGAGTGATTTTCTGTTGAAACTTAGATATTATGTAATGAGAGCTTGGGTTGTATTAAACTCTTCTGTTTTAGGGGCACCTGGGTGGCTTAGTCAGTTGAGTGTCCATCTTTGCCTCAGGGCATAATCTGAGGTTTGTGAGTTGAAGCATGGAACCCACTTTGGATCCTGTATCTGCCTCTTCTCTCTATCTGCCCCTCCCCCACTCATGCACTCTCCCTCTCTCTCTCTCTCTCTCAAAAATAAACGTTAAAAAAAATCTTCTGTTTTAGCTAGTTTCTTCTAGGAAGGGAAAGCAGAAGTGGGAGGTGTACTGCCTCATTACTGCTGGATAGTAGAATTTTAGGATCCCACTTAACCTTCATTGACATCTGAGGGGAGGAGCCAGTCATTACCATTAGATGGGAGTAGGAATTCTTGCTCCACACTCAGCTACCTTCTGGGCTTTGTTACTCCTTTTCCTCATGGCATTGACTGATATTATAGGGGAAGATTGGCCTCATTACTGCTGGGTGGAGATAAAAGTCCTGACTTGTCCCGGGGCGCCTGGGTGGCTCAGTCAGTGAAGCATCCACCTTCAGCTTAAGTCATGATCTCACTGTTTGTGAGTTCAAGCCCCACGTTGGGCTCTGTGCTGACAGCTCAGAGCCTGGAGTCTGCTTTGGATTCTGTCTCTCACTCTCTCTGCTCCTCCCCCACTTGTGCTCTGTCTGTCTCTCAAAAATAAATAAACATTAAAAAAAAAAAAAAGTCCTGACTCATCCATAAGCCTCTTCTGAGACCCAGCAGGGAGGGGCAAAGGCATTACATTATTGCTAATTACTTCTTAGTAGGTATGAAAATCTACATGGTCCTGAGTGATACTGCCTGGAAGGGATGAAAGTCCTAGCTCCCTGATCAGCTTTCTTCGACACTAGCCCAATAGAAGTTTTAAGGAGAGGTTGGTTCCGCTGCTATTACAGTCTGGGCATTGTGGAACTCTAGGCTTCCCATTTCAGCTTTTGCTGGCATGGGTGGTAGGGCTACAGCTTTAGCTATGGTTTCACTGGAGCAGAGCAGTTATCGTCTAACAGTTTTTTGTATTGCTAGCTGCCCATTTCTTAGGTCTTTTTCTAGAGAGCCGGATTGCTCTGTTTGCTTTCCATTCACTGGCATTTCTGGGTTGCCAGCTTTAGCTACAAGTCTGAGATCTACGAGGCAAAAAGAAAACCCCAGGGAACACCTGGTCCTGAGGTCTCTAGCCAGCCTGTCTTCTCGTCACCTTTCAGAGTCATCTTATGCAGGTTTTTATATATAATGCAGAGGTTTTCATTGTACTTTGTTAAGAAGTAGGGAAAAATACATTTATTCTATCTTCCCAGTGTAGATTTTTTAAAATGAAACTGCAGTAAGCTGCTATAAACACTAGAGGTCTTTTCTAATATACTTTGTTTCTTTTTTTGAATCTAAAGAAAGGCTAATTTACAGCATTCTCAAACATAGTTGAGGGATTAAATTGTTGTAATTAATTTTCAATTCTTAAATACCCAAGTTTTCTTAAATTTCATCTTGGAAAAAAGTCAGCTTTATTTAATTATTTTCTTAAGGTTACATTATTCAATAGGAGGTACTACAGACTTGAGTAAACTGTGGTATTATTATTACTTGTCCATATTAATCAGTTTATTTTTGACATGTTACATTCAGTAAAGTCTTTGAAGGAAACACATCACTGCCATCAAAGACATTATAGTTTGAAACTAAAAAGTAAAACTTAACATGTCAGAGTTTTTAAATTAGTTTTATTATTCATATGTATTCAATTTTAAAAAAAAAGCATTTATTGAAAATCTAAAGCTGTTCCCACAACCTGAAGAATAGCAATTTACAATAAAAAAAAAATCTTTTCCATTTTAACCGATTTGGTAGCTGGAGTGGGACAGCAGGTGTAATAGCACGTGAATTTCTAAATGTTTGTTTACCAAATGTCAACAAAAATGTGAGTTGAATATTACATCTGGAAAAATTGGAAATTCTGGAGGCTGTTTTCTAGTTGATTGTCAGTGGCATGGGCAGTGTTGCCTGCTCATAACCTCTCACCTATATTCTTTCATCTTCGTTCAGAACACAATGATCAGTCTTTCCACAGAAATTCAAATTGAAATTCTTAATGTCTTTGGAAATGTAGATTACCATTTCAGTTCAAGTGTAGGTAAAGGTCATAAACTGCTTCTCTAAATTTGCTAAATAAGCCTTTGGCCAACTAGTAGTTTAAAACCAATTCTTTATATTCACATAGAGGCATTCCCATGACCTCCAACTGGACCAGCAGGATTTTACTATTAAATCACTTCTGTATTTAGAAATCAAAAATTACCATAAGAAAACCATGGATACCATTTCAAACCAAGCTTCCCTAAACTTTTGACCTGGGTGCATTTGTAAGTAAAGAAGGTAAGGAAAAAACTAACTTTCTTCCAACGGAAAGCTTTTTAGTTGCCTATTATTTAGAATTACTGGTCATGACAGCTTAAAAAAAAGAAAGAAAGAAAACAGGTCAAAAATCTGCATAATGAACGGCATCCCCTGCTGTGAACTCTGAAAGTGATCTATATGAAACAAAGGCAGATTTGCTTGCTGCAGTATTGGGGGTGGGAATCATCTCTATAGGACACAACATGAATGGTGCCTGCTGGAGTTTTCCAACGTCTTCTCCTACCTCTACCCCTACTAACTGCTGCCCCTACCCAGTTTAGTCATCCATAGGAAACTACCTGCCTTATATACTCGATGGAGGTTTTTGAGGAACAAATGAGATAAAAAATGCAGGCAAGATATTGAAAGTCCAAGATACTATTTAAGTTTTCTTTGTGAACAAAATGTGGTCATTTTAGTGTATGAAGCTATTTTTTTCAAAGCTGAAAGAAACATTGTTGGAATTTGAAAGTAAGAATTTGCTGACAGTATGGGGGAAGTGTTTGGGGGAAAAAATAGAACATATTCTTCTTTTAAAAAATTTTTTTAATGTTTATTTTTTATTTTTTTTTTTATTTTTTTTTTTTTCCAACGTTTATTTATTTTTGGGACAGAGAGAGACAGAGCATGAACAGGGGAGGGGCAGAGAGAGAGGGAGACACAGAATCGGAAACAGGCTCCAGGCTCCGAGCCATCAGCCCAGAGCCCGACGCGGGGCTCGAACTCACGGACCGCGAGATCGTGACCTGGCTGAAGTCGGGCGCTTAACCGACTGCGCCACCCAGGCGCCCCTTAATGTTTATTTTTGACAGAGACAGAAACAGAGACAGCGTGAGCAGGAGAGAAGCAGAGAGAGAGGGAGACACAGAATCCAAAGCAAGCTCCAGGCTCTGAGCTGTCAGCACAAAGCCCTATGTGGGGTTAAAGCTCATGAACTGTGAGAGCATGACCTGAGCCACAGTTGGACACTTAACCTACTGAGCCTTCCAGGTGCCCTGAACAACATACTCTTGCATGCAGTTTTTGTATAGACAAAGTTAAGAAGAGACATTGGGGAAATAAATCCTGAGCAGCCTAGTTTATTTCAAAAGGAGTGTTTTCAAGTGATGGGGGGACACTAAGTGCTTCTAAACAGAAGAGCCAAATGAATCAATTTACATTTTAAGGTCTTGATAATGGTTCTTGGAGGAGCAACTGAAGTGGGTGAGACTAGCGGTCAAGAGGTGATTTAGAAACCTGTTGCCATAATCCAGGAAGGAAAGAAAGGAGCCCTGAACCAAGACAGTGGCAGTGAGAATGGAAATATTGAAGATGTTGCATGCACAGAACTTGGGTTGCTGGTTCTGTTGGGGGAAGGCAAAGAGGAATTGAGGATGACTCTTAGATTTTCTGACATAGAACACTGGATCGATGGTTTTAAGTATTGTTGTATTTAGTATTGTTTTTTCACAAATCTCTAAGAATAGACCTCTTGCTAATTTTGATTTCTGTGACCCATCCATAGACACAATTTTCCTAAGATATGTGAAGCCAAGCCTCCATTTTGCACTTGTAACTTATGTGAAGTTGTAAATTATCTCAGCCTGTTATTTATATCATATATTAAAGTTAGCATTCAAAAATAATTGAAACACGAAAATATTTCATGCTGAAATGACATGATGTCTTGAATTTTCTTCATAATAATCCATTGAGGGAGCAGGAATAAATAGGGTTAAATATGAAATAAGGTTGGCTATATGTTAATAAGTGTTGAAAATGCTTGTGATGAAGTTTTGGGGTGCTAGTGGAGTGGTTTGGAGCCAGCAGCCAAGAAAGATTCTTTAAGATGTCTTTGGTACAAAAAAGGTGCTTTTATTAGAGCATGGGACAGGACCTGTGGGCACGAAGAGCTGCACTGGGGTCGTGATGGGTAACTGATTGTATACCCTCAGGTTGGGAAGGAGTTAGGGATACAGTAAGTCTGTAAGGAATTTTGGAAGCAAGGTTTCCAGAACCTCAAGGGGCTAGCTATTGCTAGGGAAACACCATTTATTACCATTTGATAAAACCTCAGTCGTAGACCCTTCAGATGTATATCAGGGGGCCATAAGCTTGGAATATGATTGCCAGGATATATCTTAGGACAGTTGAGATAAAGGAAATAGACTTACAGGATCCTTGAGGTTGGATAATGTTAAGCTAAGATTCTCTTTTGTCCTTAGCAAAGTGTCATCAAGGCATGGGGGCAGGGTGTGTGTACCAGACTGTATTTTGCCCTCAGCTTGCCCCACGCTCCCTCATCAGTTGCACAGATGGGTGGTAGTATACTATCCTCTCTACTCTCTACCTTTAAAATTTACATAATACACTTAGCTTTTTAAGCTAACTAGAAAAAAGATGCACAAGTTTGTAAAAAAAAAAAATTTTTTTTTCTAAGGAAATTTTGTTCAGAAGAAAAGCAAGAGTATACCATTCTAGGAATTAGGTAGTAATGGCAATACAGTTTTTGAATCTCTTTAAACTTCCCTGTTAAAACAATCAGAGCAACTAAGAGAACAAAACCAACAACAAAGATCTACTAAATTACTATCAGTGACTCCCTGGAAATCACAGTGGATTATCCTGGGAATAGCTGCAGAACCTGGGAAGGCATTTTGCAGACTGTTTTGTGCAGAAATTTCAGTGGGGTTTCAGAAAATTGAGGATATGAGTTCTTTCCAGGGATTTGTGCCTATGAATTCTTGAAAGTAACAAACCAAACTAACTTTCTATGACAAAGCCCTGCACCAAGGAGAAAGTGCTGAGAGTAGAATCCCATATGAGCAGGACAGAAACAACAGAGGCAAAGGAAAGAGGAAGTTTAAATAGAATTAAGGGAGAAGACCAGACAAGGAAAATCTCAGGAAGTTTACTGACATATTTTTTAGCACTTTGTAAAAAAGAATAAAAGAGATCTAGAGTCATGAAGTTAGAAAAGCTATCCTGGCTCATTTATTCCTCTTAAAAAGACAGGAGTACTCATTTCACTTAAAAACAAACTGCAGAAAAGGATATATCAAATCTCAAGCCAAGAGATTGTTATCAGAAAACAAGAGAAATGGAAGTATATTAAAATAAATCCTTTGCATACTATGAAATAATGCCAGAAATCCAAACTCACAAAATGAATGAAAACTGTAACCTAATATTTCAAAATATGATAAAATAACATAAGGAAAACTATTATTATAAGCTTTCGTAAATCATCAAAAATCAGAATTTTTAAAATTTTTCATAAATAAAATGAGTAGAGAAATTTTAAATAAGTGAATGAACTCAGAGAATATTTAGGAAAAAAAGTCATTTGAGAAACAAAGATAAACCCAATGAAACAATAACAAAGCCAACACAAAATGCTTTAAAGGAAGTAGAAGATGGCAAAGAAGGAAACTTAAAGATCAAAAGGAAATGAAGAAAGAGATTTAAAAAATTTGATAGAAAGTGGTAGCTGTAGAAGTCAGTAAAAGAGGATCTAACATATGTATTATGGCAGGGGGAGGGCTTTGAAAAGGGAAATTAAAATAATTAAAACAGTACTGAAATCTAAATTGTAGTAAAGCTTTCTTTAGGGAAGATGTGAAACTATTTATTGAATATGCCCCCTGCTTGCATGAAATAGTAGCTGACAATGCAGAGTACAAGATTTCTAATTCTAACACAACCATAGCTTTTTCAGAGGGAAAAAGATATCCTTTAGGCATCAATACAAAAAGATCACTGTACTTAAATGTATTGCTGGCTAATAAATTACTCCCCCACCCAAAAGAAAAGTAACTTAAAACAACAAACAGTTTCTGTGATCAGGAGTTTTGGAACCACCAGTTGGTTCTAGCTTAGAGTCTCTTATGATGTTGCAGACAAGTTGTCAGCGAGGGTACCAGGCATCTCAAGTCTTAACTGGGGCTGAAACATGTTTCCAAGCTCACTCACGTGGTTGTTGGTACCTCAGTTCTTTACCACATGGCCTTTCCACAGACTGCCTCAGTGGCCTCATGGTACAGACTGCTTTCTTCCAGAGCTGTGATCTAAAGAGAAGCAAGAACTCAAGATGGAAGGTGCAGTCTTTTATAACCTTATCTTGAAAGTTACATATCATTACTTCTGCCATATTCTATTGGCCAGAGAGCTATCATGGCAGGGGGCACAAGGGTATAAAGACCAGGAAACAGAGATCACTGAGGACTATTTTGGAGGCTCAGAGATGTACATTTCTCCAGTCACATAAGTGGAAAGAGGAAGATCTGGATTTCAAACCAAGAAATCCTATGTGACTCCGGAAAGTATTCTTTTTGTAGTATAGTCAAACCAAGAAGGAATGTAGGTTAAAAATGTTCTAGATATTTCTCTTATAATTAAACTATAAGAAAAATATACTAACTTTCTAAGAGTTTTATGTCTATACTTTTTACAGATAAGTATGTCTTATTTTATTTTCAGTGATCCTGGACATCCACAAACACCTTTCAAAGTTCAGCCTAAGAGCTTAGCTGCTTACCATTTTCAAGTAGAGAAACTCTATAATTTATAATTTTCATGTGTGTGATTTACATCCATTTGTTTTTAGTAAGGAGGAATCAAAATGGTCTAGATAACAGGAGCCCAACCTAAATTTCAAGGTAGTAATTCTCAACCTCTTTTATTGACACATTTCATTGTATAAAATAAAAAAAAAAAAAAATCCCATTCTTTAAGATAATATCACTACTGGAGCACCTGGGTGGCTCAGTCAGTTGAGTGTCCAACTTCGACTCAGGTCATGATCTCGTGGTTTGTGAGTTCAAGGCCCTCATCGGGTTTGCTACTGTCAGCTTGGAGCCTGCTTCAAGCAGGCTGTCCCTCTTTCCCTGCCTCTACCCCACTCACATTCTCTCTGTCTCTCTCTCTCTCTTTCAAAAATAAACATTTTTTTAAAAAGATAATATCACTACTAATCTCATCAGAAAACTCTTTAACTATTGGAAAGCTTTCAAGTGTACAATGGCAGATACAGATTTTCCAAAACTTTAATTTTCACTTGAAAGCTTGGATTTTATCATTGGCAACAAGTCTCGTCAGTTATTTTTCCATGAAATAGTGAGCTTACTTTTTTTGTTTTTGAAGAAAAAGTTTACCGAATGTCATAGTCAGTTTTGGCTGCTATAACAAATTACCATAGACTGGTGCTTATAAACAACAGAGACTTACTTCCCACAGCGGGGGAAATAGTCTGAGGCCAAAAGTCTGAGGGGCCCTTCCACAGGGGGCCAAAAGTCTGAGATTAGGGTGCCAACAGAGTTAGGTTCCGGGAAAGAGCCCTCTTCTGGGCTGCAGACTGCTGCCTTCTCATATCCTCTCATGGCAGAGAACAGAAAAAGGAATTAAACTTGCCTGTGACTCTTATAAGGGCACTAATACCATTCATGAGGGCTCTACCTTCTCGACCTCACTAAATCCTAATCATTTCTCAAAGCCCCACCTCCTAACACCATCACACGGGAAAGTAGGGGGTTTCAACATATGAATTGGGATGCAGCACAACATTCAGTCCATAACACCAAATATCCAAATAACCATAGTCATTCTTCTGGAAAAAAATTGTGTTCCTGATATTCCATGATAAAAAGCAGCTAGTTAAGTTTTTGCTCAATCAAAATGCATTTTCTTTTTTTTTTTTAAACCACTTTATTGAGATATGATTGACATCAAACAAAAAAAGTGCTTTCTTGAGACAGTCATTGGACTTTGGTATGCAGCAAAAGTGCTTTATTTGTATTTACATTTCTTCATCAAGAATGCTAAAGAGATGAGTACTCAAGGGACAAGATTTAGTAAAATCTTGAAGTTTTATTGCCTCATTAAGCACTGGTGTGTTTGTTTTACTGGAAGTACATGACAACGAAAAACACAACGACGGCTAGTTCAGGTTGATGCCATGGCTTCATGTTAAGGTACCAACTGTTTACCCACCATTGCTTTTGTACCATCAGTGGAGATGCCAACAGAGAAACAAGCAAATGATGTGTCAGTTCATGCATTCATTATTTCCATGGTAATGAAGCTTATGAAAGTTTTGACCACATACACCTTCTTGAAAGTGTTTTGAGAACAACTGCTTTTAAGTTGTCAGTCATCAGACTCTGACTGATAATTTGAAAACTTTCACTTGAGTATTTTTAGGGTTTCTTGAGACACTTTCTTCAATCGTGTTGTCTGAGCCCTTGGCCTGGGCTCAGACCCCCACCCCCTGCCCTGACAGTACCCCAACCACATCCCATGCCTGGCAGACATGCCTGTTCACTACATGCCCGATCTAACTAAGAGGCAAAGAATTGGCCAAAACATCCACTGATCCAATCCTCTCTGGACCTTCACAAGAGGTCTGCTCTGCGTCATCAGCATCTTCCACAGGATAGGCTGTACATTTCAGTGGTGGCTTGGATGTAGCTGTCATGCCTCTAGTTTGGGGTCATGAGATGAGCTACTCTCTGATTATTACAACCCATCCTACTTCGCCATCACTTGCGGATTTACATTGTTAAAATGTGTACATTGTGCACATGTATGCCTTTTAGGAAGAAATTTCTCAAAATTATGCGAAAAGTTTGCTACTTAGGAAAAGTTATCTGATACTAAAAACCAACTATAAAGCTGAGACCTTGGACTCAGAAGAGCATTTCCTAGGAGGAAACATGTATGAGGGTCATTATGAGAGACCTAAAGAACCACAGCTCACCTTTAAACAATCTCACTTATCACATGGGTAGGGAAAGAGTACCTCAAGGATCCTCATTGGTGAAGAGTCTTTTATAGATGTCCCTCTGAGCTGCACGAGGACTGTTGCTTTTGTGAACCTGCCATCTTGCTCTTAGCTACCTGCTGGCTCAGTGACCACCTGTTGTGGATTGAATTGTGTTCCCTTAAAATTTATATTTTGAAGCCCTAATATCCAATGTAACTCTATGTGGAGGGCCTCCAAAGGGGTAATTAAGAGTGAAGCTCCACAATAGGACTACTGTACTTAGACAAGATGAGACAGCAGGGAAATATTCTCAGGGTGAAAAGGCCATGTGAGAATACAAGAAATCAGCCATCTTTGAGCCAAAGAGAGAGGCCTCAGGAGAAACCACACCTGCCAGCACCTTGATCTTGAACTTCCAGCTGCCAGAACTATGAGAAATTACCTTCCTGTGGTATTTTGTTGGCAACCATAGCAAACTAATTCAAGGAGCATAATGGAAAGAGAGCAATCCAGGATAAATCCAAGAGACCTTTGCTTTCTAATCCCAACACTGCCTGTCCTCCCTGATGCCAACCCCTAAGCCACTTGAAGTCCGGCATGCCTACCAGTAAACCTATGAGACTTCCTGTCCACATGTCATCCTTCTCCTTCACAGAACAGGATGGACACAAATCTCTCCCTTGTGGCAGATGACCATACAGTGTGTGCTCTGTGTTCCTGGTGATGCTTTGGTTTGTCATAATAATGCTTTTTAAGAATAAAATGAGGAATGGAAGTTTGCTACTTCATTTGTATTTGGATTTGTCTCTTGGGGCTCACACATTCGAAGAGGTGATTTGGACCTTGCTTCAGGGATAGAAGGAAGCCAGCCTGGCCAGGACTAGGGTGCACTAATTGAACATCTTGGGAGATTTATTGGGTCTATGGGACATAACAGGAGATTCCAGAAGGTCGTGCTGGGGTGGAAAGGGGCTTGGATCAAAGCACTCTCCTGGCAGCTGAGCATAAGCTTTGCCTTCACCAGGGGAAAAAGCCCAAGATATAAGCAGACTTCTTGTCACATTAATGCACACACACACACACACACAGTGCAGAGGCTGATGAGAGGAGGTCGTAAGAAAGGACACCTGTGAGCTTGGTAGAAGTTGTAATGGGTGCTTGAAAAGATCCTAAAAATTTTGCAGTAGAGGATTCATAATAAGCCTGAAGATGTGGATTAATGTATTTAAATTTTCTCTAATGAGAACCACTCTTCAATAAGGTGTGGGTCATGATGGAAGAACACTAAAAGAAAGGAATTTTTTTCTTAGGGCCGGGTGGGTGGTTGTGAAGGAGGTTGAGGAGGACAGGGAAAGGAGGAAAGAGACTGTAGGGAAAGAAAGAGGGAAGGGATGGTGGGGAAAGAGGGAACTTTTATGGTAGAAATAATAAAATATTCAGAGAAGAAAAAAGTACCACAGTAGCTAATAGATATTCTTTATTTCTATCCCACTGTGTTCCAGAAACATCGTCCAAGTGCTGGTTTGAAAATCACTTAAAGCTCCCTGACACCATTAGGTTTAAGCTCCCTGAAGTCCTCAGTGTGGCTGTCACCATGGGGCGGAGTCTTCCTGTCTGGGTGGACAAAGCATGATTTAGAGACACAGTGTAGCCTCCCCAGCATTTAGAGGCCAGAGGGACAGTGGCATTCCATTGTCATGAGAATTGGTTCCTCGAAGTATCTGCTGCCCTAACATGACCTCAAGCTGGGAATCTTTGATTGATGTAGAGTACAAAGGGTCAATTTCTGGGAGAGTCACAAGGAAGGAAGGAAAAGTCTCAGAGTCATTGCTCAAAGAGTAACTCACAAGTTCAAGGTTTATGATGTGTGAAGCTGATAAATTCTGGGTTCCTTTCTGGGTCTGCAGAAGGAAGAAAAAATCGAAAGCACTTATTAATATTTTGTCTCTTTTAAAAAATTTTTTAATGTTTTTATTTATTTTTGAGACAGAATGTAAGCAGGGGAGGGGCAGAGAGAGAAGGAGACACAAAATCTGAAGCAGACTCCAGGCTCTCAGCTGTCAGCACAGAGCCTGACACGGAACTCGAACCCATGAACCACAAGATCATGACCTGAGCAGAAGTCAGACGCTCAATCAACTTTGCCTCTTAATATTTTGTCTCTTTATAGTGATATTTATATAAATCCATGGACAATTTGCTTCCTCCTGAGCTGACCCGGTCAACTGAAATTTCAAACGAAGGGAACACACATTCTACCCTCCCAACAGATTGTTTCATTTGGGGAAACTCTGAGGATCTCATAACTCTATAAGAGTGAAAGGAAACGGCTATTTAAATTTCAATCATACTTGACTGACCTTAAAAGACACTTGAAATCAAAGCAGAAAACCACTGTAAGCATAAACCAAGTAAACTCTGGATTCAGCTATCATGTGCAAAATTATGTACTTAGTTTTAAACTAATAAACTTATCTGGTAGCTATCAAAATGTGACAATTAAAAGATATAATCCTTTGCTGTTATCAGAAGTATGCGGTTCATGAGCCACATTAACTATTATTGGTGGGAAAATTTCAATGCCATTATTATAATTTAAAAGGAGTGGGATTTTTGTTTGTTTCACAAGAGTTCTGCTCTCTGCCATGTATGCCCACGTTTTAATTTTGAAAACAATCTTTGCCATATACCCAAATATGAATAACCATAGTTATTGTTTCAGCAAAGAAAAGTGAATATAAACATCCCTTTCATTCTTTCTATTGGATGCCAGGAAATAAAACCAAAAGAAAAATCTGTTTCTTTTATTCATTGTTTTCTTTTTGATGATAATCATATTATCAATAAAGTGGTAATATTTTTTGCATATTATGGTTACTATATGACTATATATTGAATTAATTGAATGAATATGAACCACTGTGGTGATTTTCCTCTCTTGAAAGTGTTAGTTATTTCTACCATATGATTGTTGTTTCTTACCCTTCTCTATCTCTCTCTTTTCCTGTACTTACACCTCCTTTACCACTAATTATGATTTTCCTGGGCTTTTCCATACCTAGTAATATTTAGTTATACTCTTGACATCATATAATCAATGATAACATTTGTGGAGAATCTGGATTTATGTTGCTTTCCTCTGAAGAGTGTTGAATTGTGTTCTCTTGTAATTAAATTATGAACAGGTCACATTGATCCTATGGGGCTTAGCTACAGGCTTTGTCAGGGTGACTCTCTTTTAGTTTTGCCTTAGAGGACATAGCCCTCAGTTCGGGGACATGACCTTTACTCCGAGTAATGACCCTTTAGGGTTTTCAGTGGAAAGCCCAAGGTGTTTATTCTAACTCCAGTCTTCCCAGAAAGCGACAGTGGCTGAAATCTCTGCTTAGCTCTTAAGCCTCCCAGCAGCTGCCTTCTGCTGGGTTCTTTGGACCATCATTTGGCAGATGCACAGCTCTGGAGCCCTCCAATGACTTGAAGGGAATTCTTATGCAGATTTGGTACCATCCTCCCTATTTGCTCTCAACCTTTCAGAACTCTGATTTTCCTGAGCCCAAAACAACTGACTTTGACCTCTATCGCTGATGGGCCATGTGACTGGAACGTACCCTCAAGGGAAAAGTCAGTTCTCTACGAAGAGCTCACCTAGTGTGCTTTCCTTCCTTCAAGGATTGTGCCCCTACCGATATTGCCTTTGGTTGCTCTCCAATGCATTCAAACTATTGCTTGTTTTTATATTTTGTCTAGCATTTATAATTGTTATCAGCAGAAGAGCTAGTCTAATACAAGCTATTTTTCCATTACCAGAATTGGAACCCTCATTTCTAATGTTAAAGAGTGGAGAAGTCATACTTAATCCTACTTGATGTTATACCCCCAACCTGATTAGTTAGAAAATAGATTTTATGCTTAATGTCCTGCATCACAAATATATAGTACAATTCTGTTTTCTTAAAGCATCAATACAATGTATTGGACACAGGATGTAAGCAAGGTTATTTTAGGTTCAAATGTTTCAAGTCCTAGTGTCCTTTTATTTAAAACCGATTTGCCTTTTAAAGGGGAACTTATTCCTGATTTCGTATTTTTATTTTCAAGCAGAGAATTATACAATTTTGTTTCCACCTCTGGAAGATAGGTATAAGGAACAAGAAGTATAAAAGCACATATGTATGCCAGACTACTGTGGGCTAATGATAAAGGTAAAAAAATGTTTTTATAGTGGCAAAAAAAAACACATAAAATTTGCCATCTTAACCATTTTTTTAAATGTTTATTTAGAGAGAGAACAAGCAGGCAAGAGGTAGAGAGAGAATGAGAGAG
This sequence comes from Lynx canadensis, assembly GCF_007474595.2. Taxonomy (NCBI): domain Eukaryota; kingdom Metazoa; phylum Chordata; class Mammalia; order Carnivora; family Felidae; genus Lynx; species Lynx canadensis. Next base: position 68,705,826 of record NC_044306.2, read on the forward strand.
AATCCCAAGCAGGCTCCACGCTCAGTGCAGAGCCTGACTTGGGGCTCAATCTCACCACTGTGAGATCATGACCTGAGCCAAAATCAAGAGTCAGACGCTTAACTGACTGAGCCACCAGGCACCCCATCTTAACCAGTTTTTACATGTGCCTTTCAGTGGTACTAAGTACCTTCAGTTTGTTGTGCAACCACACCGTCAGTATCCATCCACGGAAGTCTTCTCATCTTACAAAACTGAAACTCAGTCCTTATTAAACAATAACTCCCCATTCCTCCAGCCCCTGGCAACCACCATTCTACTTTCTATGTCTGTGAATTTAACTATTTATACATACTTTGCATAAGTGGAACCATACAGTATATGTCCTTCTGTGACTGGCTTATCTCACTTAGCATGTCTTCAGTGTTCATCCATTTTGCAACATGTCAGAATTACCTTCCTTTTGAAGGCTGAGTAATATTCCATTGTAGGCGTATACCTCATTTTGTCCATTCATTGGTCAGTAGACACTAAGGTTGCTTTCATCTTTTGGTTATTGTGAAAGCTGAGAATGTAGGTGTCCAAGGAACCTTTCCAATTCTTTTCAATTCTTGTGAGTATATATCCAGAAGTTAAATCACTGGATCATGTGGCAATTCTATTTTTTTTTCATTTTTTAATGTTTATTTTTGAGAGAGAAAGAGAGAGAGTGCACGCTTGGGGAAGGGAGAGAGAGAGAGAGAGAGAGAGAGATGCACAGAATTTGAAGCAGGCTCCAGGCTCTGAGCTGTCATCACAGAGCGCAACGCAGGGCTAGAACCCACAAACCGTGAGATCATGACCTGAACCACAGACATTTAATGGACTGAGCCACCCAGGCGCCCCAGCAATTCTGTTTTTTGAGGAACCATTTATATTGCTTCCCACAGTGGCTGTACCATTTGCATTACCACCAACAGCGCACAAGAGTTCTAGTTTCTCCACAAGTTCACCAGCATTTGTTATTTCCTGTTTTTTTGATAGTCACCATCCTAATGGGTATGGAGTGGTATCCCAGTGTTGTGGTTTATACCCCCCTGAAATGATAAATATTTGCTTAATTGCATTAAGTTGTATGCTTAAGTTGTATGTTATTAATGTGTACATGCTATTTGGGAAAATATTTTGTAATTTAGAAAATCTTATAGCTAACATTGTTTGAGTGCCTACTATGTACCACATACTGTGTAAAATGTTTAATATGTGATATTTTACTTTACCTTTGCTGTTACCATTGAGATAGATACTATTGTTTTATCCATTTTACACATGGGAAGACTGAGATATAGAATTCAGTTTTTTTCCCAGAGTCCCACAGTTAAGAAATCAAAACCATGCAGTTCAACTCCAAGATTCAAATGTTTGGACCAAAAAAGAATGTTAGCAAGATTGTAAAAGAAACCTTGGTCTCTATTCATTTCACTTTTTTGAAAACAAGGTGTTTTGTTTTGTTTTTCAGAGATCTGCATCCTGCAGACTTAGTCATGCACCAGGACTCTTGATGGAGTAAGAATGTTAGCAAAGGACTTCTGCTCCTGTCTCTTCGGTAGTGAAGGACCTGATACCGGGCACAGTGGAATGCTAGCTCACTCGTCTCTTCCCTTGTCAGGAAAGTTGGTGGAAGAAGAGACACTTGGAGAATCAAGACTCTCCCATGAGTAGGTTGGGTAAGTTTTCATTTCTACTCGTCCTCTGGGAGTGACTTTTTTTTTTTTGAGGTGGAGAGGGGCAGAAGTAAAGAGAGAATCTTAAGCAGGTTCCACTCTCAGCACAAAGCCTGACACGGGGCCCAGTCTCACGACTATGAGATCATGACTGTGAGATCATGACCTGAGCTGAGATCAAGAGTCAGACGCTTAACCAACTGAGCCACCTAGATGCCCCTGGGGAGTGCCTTTTTTGAGGCAAGTCTTCAAAATGCCATGCTGTAAACGTCCTTCTCTGGGTCTAGCTTTTCATGTGAATCAGTAAGTATAATTTTGTGAGGCTGTGGCCTAACCCCTTACCCACTCAAATTCTCTGGCTCTTTTCATTCTATTTATTCACATTCTGCTTGTGTGTTTTGTTTCTTCTATACTTTTGGTCTTTTGGAGTGCTATAAAAAAACTAACCAGCTGATCCAAGATCACACAAATACTATCATTTAAGCATAACCACAGGGTGCATAGTGCTAGAAATAGTTTGGTTAGGTGTAATAGCCTGCCCTCAAAGATTTAAAACCTAGACAGTGATATAAAAGAATGAATCAAACACATTTTGGAAAATGTAGTGAATAAGCCATGAGGACTCACCAATAATGGTACCTAAGTAGGGTAGAATACCGCCTTCTTCAACCTGGGTGCAGGAGGTATGATGGGCATTAAAGTAGAACATAAAGTAGAATCCCCTGGACAAAAATCTTTTTTTGACATCGTTTAAAAAATCAATATTTTCTGCAGTTTCCTTATCTTTGTCACCGTTACTTCCTTTATCTTTCTTATTTTTGAGAGAGAGGGAGAGGAAGAGCATGAGTGGGGGAGTGGCAGGGGCAGGGAGGGAGGGAGACACAGAATCTGAAGCAGGCTCCAGGTTTTGAGCTGTCTGTCCACACAGAGCCCGATGGAGGGCTCGAGCTCATGAACTGTGAGATCATGACCTGAGCCAAAGTCAGATGCTTAACTAACACACCCAGACGCCCCACTTCCTTTATCTTAAGTACTCAAAGAATTTTAAGACTTTGTTTTGGTGGGGAGAGGGGCTTAATATTCCTTTAATTTAGCCTATCCTAATGGATACCAAGTACTATTATTTTCCCCCCCTTTGAATTGCTTCTGCTCCCCTGACACGCTTTCCAGGACTTGACTAGCCCAGGCCTAGATTATTGTGGATTTTTTTCCCGTGAACTACATTCTCCCTGGTTCACCCTTACATCCTATAGTCCTGCCAAATCAGATCTTTCTTGAATAATACTGTCTCATCAAAGATCCTTTTGCTCTTGCCTTTTTATAAGCTCTGATCCCCTAAAATAAATACAACCTCTGTAACTATTTTGTTACATGTAATCTCACATCCCCCTAATTATTCCACTAATTTCTCCTAATCCTGATGTCCATGCAATTAAGTGTGTCTCCTCAGTGTCCCATAGGCAATGCCTTTGTTCGTCAAATCTTCCTGATACTTCAAGGGAGAACTGAACACTCCTTTTATGGATGCTTCAGTCTTTATTGATCTTTTGCCTATCGGAACTGAAGCCACACAAAACTCTTAAATAGTATTTTATTCTTTGTCTTTTTTTTTTTTAAGTTTTATTTATTTATTTTGAGAGAGAGAGAGAGAGTGTGTGAGTAGGGGAGGGGCAGAGACGATCCCAAGAAGACTCCGCCCTGACAGTGCAGAGCCCAATGCAGGGCTCGAACTCACAAATCATGAGATCATGACCTGTGTGGAAACCAAGGGTTGGATGCTTAACAGACTAAGCCACCCGGGTGCCCCCATTTTAATCTTAATCCTTGCTAGTCCTGTTAAGAGTCATGTATTTGTCAATTATACCTCAATAAAGAAAAAATAATTTTTTTTTAACAAAGTACTTTATGTTACTTCTGAATATTTACCAGTACTGGGCAGTTATAGATGCCCCTCAATAAATGCACATTGGCTGATTTTGATTGTCAAATCTATTAGTGTAAATTGGGCCCTTTAGGGTGCTTGGTAAGATATTCATGTATTAAAAACCTTTATAATATCCCAGGCATTTTTCTAGGTGCTGAGAACAGTTATCAGAGAAGGAAACACAAAGAATGGGAATGGCTTTTCATCCTGGTTGCGGGAAGAATAAACACATTTCATAGAGCCAAGCTGCAAGGGGATTGTTCCGAGACTGGAAATCTATTCAGGTACAATGAAGACATATTGTTGGTTTCTTCCTAAGAAACAGGTGTCTGTTACACTAAGCTTTTACCCCCACTCCTGTCTTTGATTAATCCCTTGCTGGACTTCACAGACCCCTACTTATTTGTGATTTCTGCATACTCATCACTTCTCTCGTCTCATAGCTTCTGTATACTGATTTGAGTATAGCTTTTGCTCTTTTTTGCCTTCTCACAGAAATACCCCAAAGAGAACGTGATGAGTTCAAGTTGGTTGTTACTTTCCCTACTGGTCACAGTGCTTAGTCAAGGACCCTCTTACACATTGCTGGCAAACCTACATGGGCAACTCTTGGGACTGGTATCGCCTTTGATCCAGCAGTGATCAAGACTACTTGATAAGATATTAAGATCACTAAGTTCTCCCCTCTAAGGCCCGAGAAACGGGAGACACTTTGCAAAAACCAAAACAAAAAACTGTAATTAAAAGACACCTCATTTCACATTAATGAAATCTATATCCACCATCTAGAAGAAAGTGCGTAGAGCATAGTAAGTGTACAATATGGTTGAAATCAACTCATTTACATCTGGAAGCACTGCACACATTTTCATCTCAATGCTACACGTGACACTGACTTAATCCTACATCAGTTTTATAATCTTATCTGAAAAAATGTTTTGCATAAATTATATATCTGTATAAATTAAGGAAGGCCTCAAATATTCTGCCATACGTTAATTCATTGGTTCACATCAGACCATACTGCATGGCAACTACTCAGTGTTAGGTCAAATAGTTAATGTTATTAACAAAGCTCCTTAAATTTTATGGAACTATTTACAAAAAAAAACAGAACTTGCTTTTATTTTGGAGTTGTGGAGTACCCTGAACTGAATTTATTTCATTATTTCCCCTCCTCTATAAAATTGGTCATTTGACGTTGTTTACTTTGATATTATATCTATACCCTATTTTTCCCCACAATGAAAATTGTTATGACCTCATTGATTGCCCATGAAATAAAGCCTTTTCTACGATTCTTTAACCTTGCATGCAATGTTTTGATCACCTCTATAAAATTTTCCTGTTATATAATCATGGCATTGTAAAAACTGGGCAATGAGTGTAATTTCAATCATAGGCAGGAATTTTATCCTGCTTGCAAAAAAACGTGAACGTTGAAAAAGTGCAATTCACAAATTATTTTTCAGTTCCAGTGTGTGTCTCCCTTTCAGTTGGGTAAATTGTCATTCGCTTTAAAGTCTTTCTTGAAAGTCATGTCAGCTTGGCTACAGTCTGTCCTATTCATTAAAGCTACATTACTGCCCCTTTCAACATTCTTCTTGACATTATGAATATTAATGAAATCATTTCCCTCTCCATCAACAACTTGCTTCACTTTCTTATTCTTTGAGTAAGCTATTGTTAAAGGAGAATTAGATCACAGAATCAAGGACTCAGAGAGCTTCCTATTTTTGACAAAAACATGAGTACAATAATGCATTAATACATTAGTACACAGACCTACCAGGCATTGTTGATACACACATTCTCAGAAGCTTGCATCACTCAGGAACATTTGGGGAGATAGTATCAGTGAACTGGAGCTAAAATATATTAAAGCATAGATGAACATAAGCTCTATTACTTCCCAATATAGGACGACAGGTTTAAGCGGAGAATATTTGGAGGGCTTTAACTTGTGTGCATGGAAACAGACTTGGGTCTGTGTTGCCTTTTTGATTAGGGGATAGAGCATCAGATATTTGCCAACAAAGTATCTTCTACAACATTCCTAAAACTTGACCAAATTCTGTTACTAACAGGACACGGATTAAACTCTGTCACTGCTGTTGATTACATCTGATGAACATGGATTTCTTGAATCCCTGAAGCAGAGACAAGTCTTTGCCTACTTAAAGGTAACCTAAAATATAAAAGGGTTTTTAATGGGCATCGTGGTTTAGTCATTTTCCTGTTTTAAGAATACAAAAAGTTAGGATGAAGAGCTTGTTAGCATCAGATTCTTAATTTTTTCCAGCCAGATTGGAGAAAATTAAGCTTTTTGAATGACAAATTTAAATCGAGCATTGCATTAAAGCATAGGTGGTTGTTTTGATAAGAGTGTCCCTGAGTAATGAATGGCTTTTATAACGAATAGAGACAAACACATAACAACATATCTATACACAATACCTTCATTTTTTAAAAGGTATGGTTGAAGCTACTCGTTTTAATTCTCCAATTGTTTCGATGGCCAGATTTTCAACATGTTCTCACCAAGACAGCTAGCACAAATGCTGATTCAGAAAGCTTTTTAAGTTTGGCCAGTGGCCACTTGAGTAGTAGGGCTAAACTTCTGACTCCTTTTTAGACTCTCTCACATTTTGTGCACGTGCTCCCATATGCTTCCACTCCAGCTTCTGAGGCTTCCCAGTGAGTGGTACCATTTTTATGTCTGCTTGAGGCTAAGAAATGAGTCCTTGATTTCAAAAGTGCTTAAATATGTTGCTGCTGAACTGATTTTTACCTTTTAAGTATAAGTGCCCTTCTGATAGACTGAAGCATTACTCAGACTTACCAAATAACACAACTCCTAGACATAACAATATTTTATGTACTCAGAAGTCTCAAATCATTAGCTACATTGTACCTTGAACGTAGTGGTCATGATCGTGAATAACAGTTTATGTTCTCTGAGGTCCTGTTTCTCATTATGCACACTGGGAATTAAAATATGTCCCACAGAAATTTTTATTGGAAAAGAAAGAGTTGAGAAGAGACCAATGCTCTGTAAATATATATGGATCATCATTATTTTTCACTGAATCTCAAGAAACACTGAATTCTGAATGTGGTTTGGTTTGTGATATTAGTATCTTTGAATCAACAGAAAGCTACCTAAAAGAATAGTTTTAGGTAGTTTTTATACTAACTAGGCTAAATCTCCTTGACCTTCTGAGGGCTTGCTCCTGCAGTAAGACCCAAAGGCCTTATTACACTTCAGTAATAAAAAGCATGCACGATTCATTAAGGATAGACACCAGGCTTTATGTTATATTTATTTATTTTCCAGCTTGTACAAACTGGATGTAGAAGCATAAACATAGTACATTTCTACCATCTTCAACAAAAATATAACCAATATGTACAATTATTGTATTAAAAATACAAAAGGGATACAGACTCCACCAATGTCTTTCTAAAAGACATACAGGTACAAGTAGTATCAAAAGTATGAGGAAATCACCAGTTAATTGTACATTCTGCACTTGACATCACAGAGCGAACTGAGATTAGCAGTCCTATGTTCTACAATTACTTAATGCTTAGATAACGTTTGTGCGACTTGTGGTAGAGCTAGGTTTCTGTCTATCTGCACATGAGGTCCACAGCCTATATAAGAAAACTGGCAAATAATGCCTATTACATGGAAAATTACAAATGCATAATTGACAATGTAATATATAAGCAAGTAGACAAATGCCATGATACAGAAGAGATTTATTAAATAAAGCACTGACATCGTTTTGATGCAGTGAAAAAACACTGCAATTTGACTTTTAAAATTTGAAGCTATTTACGTTTATCTACTGATCAATATGATCAGCTGAATTTAATGGAAAAAAAATCCAAGACCAGCAGTTCCTCACATTTGAGTACTACTCGGATTGGCAGCCTTCACTTTTCCGGAGTCTGTGCAAAAACAACACAAAAATAGAGTGGAGGGGTCATTTCAGTCACTATAGGGTTAATAGCAGCTGTGAGCAGGTGGTTGCTACACGTAGGCCTTCTCTATCTGCAGCGTCCATAAAGCCACTTCCAGGTTAGTCTTTGGTGACTAACCCACCTCGCAAAGGCTGGCATGTCTAATCAGGTTTTTGATCTTTTGTTCCTCTATCACGTTAAAGGCTTGTTTATTCCCTAATGCCAGTTCGGTACAGGGAGGCTGTCTCGAAAGAGCAGTATTAACAGCTGGCGTTAGCTCCAATATCCCAAGCTGCTTTCACTGCAATGCTATCCAGTTACAAACGTTTCTCTTTAAAAATGAAAAAAAAAAAAAATCCCTAAAACTAATTTAACAAAAATCAAAGAAACATAACTTAAAAAAACGGGGTTTGCCATCCGTCTCGATGGAGCAGGACACGCCCTCAAATGACACTGTCCTGCACTCCATAAGGCTCAGACACAGGACACAAGAGTCCTTTTTCCCTCCCCTGGCCATGTGCAAACAGTTTTACAGAAGAACCCCACCCACTGGGGAAGGAGTGGATGAGGTGTCTTGGTATCTAAGTAATTGGCTAACATCTTCTACTTCCAGGATAGGGCACTTCACGGGTGAGGCCAGAAGGACACAGGAAGACAGGGTCGCAAGCCAGGTCTTCCCTCTTCTTGGTGTGACCACACCCTGTCCGGCATATTTGGTTTTTTAGAAACCCAGGCTGGCAACCCTACTTAAAGGTTCAAAATAATACTGTGATCATCAAATGGATAGAACATTTACTCTCTGAACACAATCTTTAAATTCATTAAAAAAAAAAAAAAAAAAAAAAGACATTGTAAACAAGTGGACAAAGCACTGTACTCAAGAGGATTTCATTGTTTTTCTTTGTCTTCTTTGATGGGTTAAAGGCCCCAAGTAGTTCAATGGCTAGCTTTTCTCATTATCCCAATGAGACCAAGTGCTAGGACCGGATTGAAATCTAAAAGGAAGATTTAAAAAAATCCTTCCAGGCATTGAGAAGTGCAGCCAGAGTGAATCATCTTGTTGTGATGATCTTGGAATTGGGAATGATACTGTGTGATGTGGCAGGCAGCAACAGTGGGAGCTCGAAGATTGCTGCACTGTGCATTTCAAGCAACAAAGTCTGAAAAGTGCCAGGGCAATTTCTTCACAGTATTTCACATGCAAAGGGGAAAGGAAGAAGGGGAGAAGAAGCCCCATGCTGCTTTTAAGGCAGGGAAGGAGGCAAACTGGTCCACCATCCTCAGAATGCGAGTTCCACGGCTCCACTGCTAGGGACGTCTTCTTGTGCTCTCCTTTTAGGTGGCTAACTCTGGATCCAGAAAAGCCTGTGCCTCAAACAGCAGATACTTGTTCATCTTCTGCAAACACAATGAGGAAAAAAAAAGAAAGAAAGGAAAAAAAAAAAAAAAGTGAGCAGTCAAGTCATTTCTTTGCTAGAGAGAATACATTCACTGATAGGTTAAATAAAAATACCATAGCTATGTTTTTAGTATAGCTCACTTAAAATCTTTTCCCTTTTTTTCTAAGTAATGATTAATACTAAAGTTTTAAAAAAAGTACATATGATGCATATCTTTAAATATACACAGTAGAAGATATAAATATCGTATGCTTACTGATTGTAAAGTTAATAAATTAATTGAAAATTATGAAGCAGCATGGGACTTTAAATAATATATACGCACACATAAATCTAGAAGGATATGTAACAAAATGTTAATAATGGCTATCTGCAAGAGGTAGGACTAGAAGTGATTTTCATTTTTTGTCTTTTACTTTTTTTTTTTTTTTTTTTAATTTTTTTTTTCAACGTTTATTTATTTTGGGGACAGAGAGAGACAGAGCATGAACGGGGGAGGGGCAGAGAGAGAGGGAGACACAGAATCGGAAACAGGCTCCAGGCTCCGAGCCATCAGCCCAGAGCCCGATGCGGGGCTCGAACTCACGGACTGCGAGATCGTGACCTGGCTGAAGTCGGACGCTTAACCGACTGCGCCACCCAGGCGCCCCTCTTTTACTTTTTTTCCATTATGATTATTTGCATAATAAAACATGTTAAACAAGGGCAGAGGGTGATCTCCGTCACCCTCATTCCAGCATGGCCAGGTAGATTTATAGAAAGGCGGCAAAGAAGCTATAAGGTATGCTTCTTTTTCAGACTTTCATTCGGATCTCGTTAAAAGTCCAAATACATTTCCACAGAGAAACTTTGAGAATCAGTAAGAAATCTAGTCACTTTATTGCAAGTGTCCCCTCGGCAATCTTTGGTATTTCTAAACACGTTCAGGAACGAACAAACTCTGAACACAAAATGTTCCTTATGTAGGATATGGCTGAAGACGCAGCTGACCAAGGTGTTAAGAAAACAAATGCCCTCGAAAGCTCACAGGCAGAATAAGTGAACACACTAATGCTATGGTTTTAAGAATGCGTATATATACCATCCTCCTCGGTGGAAAACCCTTGAGACTGATAGGGGGCGAGGCGCGGGTCACACTCATTGGGCTTATGCCACTGCGGTTTGTTCACTGGCCTGCCGCTCGCTGGAGGCCCGTGTGGCTGCTGTGCAGGCGAAGGCCCAGCTGTGTCGGTGGGTCGGGCGACCATCCGAGATCTCTGAAGTGCCACGTTGTAGTCCGGAGGTTTCCTGGCCGGATGGGAATGTCCTTCTGGAAAGTCAGTGATGGGGATTCCAATGTAGCCTGGAGGGGTGGGCGGGGGCTCTCGATACCTGCCCTCCTTCCGCACTGTAGTGAAGACAATGTACCGGTTATTGCAAATTTTGTGGACGATTATTTCATGCCACAAATGTTTACGATAAATTATAAAACTGGGGCGCCTGGGTGGCTCAGTCGGTTAAGCAGCCGACTTCGGCTCAGGTCATGATCTCACGGTCCGTGAGTTTGAGCCCCGCGTCGGGCTCTGTGCTGACAGCTCAGAGCCTGGAGCCTGCTTCGGATTCTGTGTCTCCCTCTGTCTCTGACCCTCCCCCGTTCATGCTCTGTCTCTCTCTGTCTCAAAAATAATAAAACATTAAAAATTTTTTTTTTAATTATAAAACTAATTATTGAGACAGCAAACACCGTGCAATGACAAATGTGATTTATGTTGTGTGGGGGATATGGCAGGCGAGGAAATGGATGTTAACTGGGCCAAATATTCTCAATGGTTATCACCATGGTAAAATAACTGGTGAGAGACGTTACTAAACAGACTACTTCAGATCTTGCATTTAACTATAAAATAGTAATAAGGTTAATACTTAACCCTTGGGTTTATTGGAAAGTTTAAGCAAAGAGAAAACATAAAATCCTAGTATTATGCCTGGGAGATATTAGTAGTGCCTGCTAAAAGTTTCCTTCCTCCTTCTCCCCCTGCCCTAAGGACAAGGTAAGCCAGTCCATATTACCTGGGCATTTACCCTTGTCAGGCAGAAAATCAATCGTACATTACTTTCAGGTCTTGGACTTCACTTTGGAAAAGAGAATTAAATTTGGAAAAGTCGTGCAAAAATTGACACAAATTTTAAAACTATAAACTCTAAGGTATGTATTTCTTTTAAAGTCCTTTATTAACGTTCATGACCTAGAACATGAAATCTGTGAAGCCAAGTAGAATGAGAGTTTTATTTTCTGGAACTTCATAGATTCAGTTATTAGGAATGAAACTCATTCCTGTCTTTGCAATAAAAATTCTAAGTATTAGTTTGTTAAAAGAAAGTGCTTTAAAAATTGCAACCCAAGACAAGATATTAACTGTTATCCATCCATGACTATTTATATGGCAAAATAACAATTTCCCTATTAATAAATTCCGTTCTATATTTATAGAGTCTCTGACTCTGTATCCTGTAATTTATTCCTACACTTCAGTTAGGTAGATGTTGACTATGCCATAGAAAATACAACCTGATAGGAATGGGGGAACATGAGAGACTTCATAAGAGAAACAGCAGCAGCAAAGCAAAAACATCTTTCAAAGACTTATAAATTACTATCTAGGCACAGTTCTAAGTGCTTTCCATTGAGTTCCTTTAATCCCCACATCAACCGTATTGATAGAAATTATTAAGCTCGTTTCACAAAGGAAGAAGCAGATATAGGTTAGTACCTTGCCCATATGTCACAAAGTGAGTAAAGTGGCAAACAGGGATTCAACCCCCAATCCGCCAAATTCGTAGCCTATGCTCTTATGCTTTATGCTACTTCTCAGCACCCTCTTCCTTGTTCTACAGTGTGCAGCACATGATTTGTCTGCATAACAAAAGTGAATGGAAGATTTATATATGCAAAGTGTCAAGTTCTAAGTAGAATTCAAGGAACAAAATAGAACTTTTAAAACAGCTCCAAGGGGCGCCTGGGTGGCGCAGTCGGTTAAGCGTCCGACTTCAGCCAGGTCACGATCTCGAGGTCCGGGAGTTCGAGCCCCGCGTCAGGCTCTGGGCTGATGGCTCGGAGCCTGGAGCCTGTTTCCGATTCTGTGTCTCCCTCTCTCTCTGCCCCTCCCCCGTTCATGCTCTGTCTCTCTCTGTCCCAAAAATAAAAATAAAACAGCTCCAATTACGCAAAAAATTCTTCCTTTAGAAAGAATGGGCATCCTTCTGATACTTTTAGCCTAAAAGGTAAGAAAACATCCATAATGATAATCTGCTGATCTTGACTGCTAAAATGTACAGACTGTTTATTATGCTGGAATATATCCGTATGTACCTGACCACAGAACCTGGGCTCTTGACTAGTCTTATTTCAAAATCCTGAACATACCGCTAGTTTGGAAGCCCCCGACAACAACGGGTGGGTCAAGATGAGGAAAAGAACCATGAACACATTATTTTACTTTTGAAAGGTGAGATCTGACAAAGCTCTCTAATAAGCTTACCAATAAGTCCCTTTGTAGTACTCGACGTCACAGCTATGTGGGCCGGCGTAGGAACAGGTTTGGCTTCTTCTGTGGTCACAGAGGTGATGCTACTGCTTTCGGCTTCAATGGAAACATCTTTTCCACCCCTTCGCTTTATTGTGCCTGTGTCACCTTCCGAGTCTTCTCCCCAGTATCCTGTGGAAGATGCCCAGCTTGCCCGGGATTGGGCTTGTTCAAGACTCTCTCTACTTTGATTTTGCCTGCTGTACTTTGTGCTGTGATCAGAAAACATAAGTTGGTCCATATGGCTACTTGAGGCCCATAAACCTGCAGGATCCCCTGAATAATCAAAGTGAGTGTGCCCAAATGGAAGTGTTTCCCAGCTTCTCTGGTGCTGAATGGTCTGTATATTATCATGTGAGCCACTTGAGCACGATGTCCAGCTCCCACGGCCACTGTCGGCAGCATCGAGTGACGCACGATCCCCTTGGTCTTGGGAAAGTTCCTCTGTGCTTGGGGAAGAAATTACTGTAGCTGTAGCATACAAGCCTCGACTCTCAGACATTGGTGCATAGGACCTACGTGGTTGAAAATGAAAAGGGGAAAAAGTGCAAGATTGTTAATAAATCTATGATATAAAACCAAAATACGTTTTCTCCCCCCAGAAAGGTGGCTTTGTTTCATCACAGGAAGAGGATAAAAGCACCCCCGAGTTTCATTCTCCTGGCCGGTTCTGCCACATCCAGTTTGCTCACCTTGTCATCACCAATACAGAGGGAAAAGAACAACAACTTGCTTATATATAATAAAGGAACCCTTTCCTTAGAAGGTTAAAGGACGAGTCAACATAATCTGATTTCAGGGAGGCAGCGCACACACAGGATCTGGTACATCCTGAAACCAGCCTCTTCCTTTAGCACAGAGCAACTGTATTCCAAGAATAAAGCTACCTTGAAAAGCAGTGCATACAACAAAAATTGCACGGAACTTAATCTAGAAATTGTAAAAATTAGAACTGGGATGGGTGAGCATTTCTTGGGCATTAGGTAAAGTAACAGAAATCCACATCCAGAATAAAGGACTAATTTTTAAAGGATGGAAGAAGGAATGTAAAAGAACACTAAAGAAACGCTGCCCACCCTAAGCTGTACTGGTCTGGTTCAATCACAGTCCGCCTTTCCATCCTGCCCACACCGAGGTTTGTCTCCACAATGCTGACAGAATGCCTCTGGCGCCTCTCATCATGCAGCGAGACTGGCACTGAGTCAAAGGAAGAATTGCTGACAATACTGGATCGTGAAGAAATCTCACTGTGACCAGAATCTGAGAAATTATCCACAGTACCACTGGGAGCCAGAGTGTAGCCTGCATGGGAAATAACGACCATATTAATTAGACACCATAGGTTTACAACATAAAACTGAAGTCTACCAAATAGAAGCAAAACCAAAATGCAGGCCAAAGGTACCACCACTGAAGTGAGGGAAAAACCATTTTACTTGTGGAGACTTGGGTGACTGGTAAGGTAAACTTTTACTCAAATGAAATTTAACATGTTTCATGAAAGTTTAAAGAAGAAAAAAAGAAACACTGTTATGTGCACTAGGAAATTTTGCAGAAATCATGGCACTAGTTGATTATTCTTAGCTCCTTTAGGTATAAATACTACTACTATTAGTCTATATAAAAGAAACTAAGAAGAATAAGTATGATCAAGTTTAAAAGTGTTTTTTTAACTGCAAAGTCAGTAATCTTCAATGAAGTTTTTCATTTTTAGAACTTTATGGCAGAGAATATTCAGCTAGAAGTATCTGTCTTACCATTTCAAGTGGACATATAAGAATAATACCTGAAATACCTGAAGAAAATACCTTTGGGTTTTTGCCATTTGTTTTTCAGTATTAATATTATATTGGATGAATCGCAAAGAAGCCAATTGTTTTGAAGGATGTAATGTGCAAAATCTCCAGTTTCTCCCTAGACCATCACTATGTCTAAACAGATGTCCTGAAGGACCCTTAACTCTCCTTTGCTGCTAAAAATAATTTTGAAAGCCACAAAGAAAGAGGTGCTTGTCTTGATAATTTTTAATGAAAAAATTCAAATCTTCTTTCTCAGTACTCATTTTTTAAACAATATTACTATAGATCTCACATTACTTAAAATACTGGTTTTATATGATTATGTGTATGCGATGCAGATTTTTCAATGCCATTTACCTAATAAAAAAATTAAATCTAGACCACCTAAATGTTGCTAATTTACCTTCTATAAGTACTTCCCCATCCTTTCAGTAACTTGTTAATTCCTGATTTATTTTTTAAAGGTTGCACAGGTCTTGATGAGATTTAATGCATTCATCTATGAGAAGTCTTTTTTTAGAGGACACTGAAAGTTCTGAGGGACAAGATTTACAGCGTTCCCTGAAAAGTCCTCTCAAAAAAACACCTCTAGAAAAATAATCACTTGGGTGGAGCACTTGACGTTTAGAGGAATTCTCCCATTTTCCTTAACTAATAATGAGAAAATTCCTCTCTTTCCCACCCCTAGTCTTTGGTTCTGTAAACCCCACCTATCCCATAGGTCCGTGGAGCATTGTTATTCTTGTTACTGTTCTCACTTCCAAGAGAAGAGGAGGAACTGGTTAAGTCCAACTGCCCGGAGCCAAAAGATCTCAGCTGATTGTCACTGCCACCTAACAACAGGATGAGAAAAGAATTTAGATGTATCCATTTAACAAGGACAGGAGAGACTGATACGCACACAAAATGCATCCATGTCTGAAATATCTAAGAAGTAAAGCTGAAAAGGTATTTGTTATGTCAGTGAAATCTAACAATTTATTCATCTTTTTGGCCTTCCTCTAGAGAAAACTGTCTTAGCCATTTATTACTGGTTTATACCCATTCGGTTAAAGGGTAGAAAGAGAAAGGAACTTGGAGGGTTATTCAGCAAAAAATTACTATTATTTTAATATAAGAAAGCATCAACATAAAGAAGTGAGTTTGCCTAAAATTTAATCTCTTTGAAAATAAAATAGCAACAAAAAAAAGATAATCAAGACCCGTGTTAATACAATGAAAAAATAAATCAGGAAGATATTAGTTTTCTTATGTTTTTAAAGCTTTCTACTCTGCAGTTAACGTTATATAATTATATTTAGTTAGAACACCTTTTACTATAAAAATTATTTCCACACTTACAATCAATAAAAACCATATATATATGTTTTAAACGGCATTATGTAGTTTAACACTATTTACTATTAAGAAATACCAAAATT
Source organism: Lynx canadensis (assembly GCF_007474595.2). Classification (NCBI taxonomy): domain Eukaryota; kingdom Metazoa; phylum Chordata; class Mammalia; order Carnivora; family Felidae; genus Lynx; species Lynx canadensis. Next base: position 68,721,584 of record NC_044306.2, read on the forward strand.
CTTCCAAATTTATAAACCAGGGGGGGTGGGGGGGGGAAATCCATTGGGCATTATATAGGACATCATTTTAAATGACCCGAACATCAAAAATGACGTGATATATAAATCTGGAATTTATTGCCGCTGAAATGTATAGATTGCTATAAAGGAAAACAGTAAGTAATTTAGTTCTACCTTTCCTTGGAGAACTCTGTGGAGAAGTGGGAGGAGAAGAAAGCTGGGAAGATGCGTTTGATATAGTGTCTTCTGCTTGTTTTTTATGACGCTCCAGACTTCCTTCTTCAGACAAAGAAAGAATTTTCTTTAAAGCTTGTGGAGAGTATATGCCTATAAAAGAAAGAAAGAAATATGTATTTTCATGAGTAAAAAGGAATCACATGAATAAAATCTTTTTGGATGATTTAATATTACATTTAGTTTCAACCTGCTTGTAATATCATCATGGTATAAACAGTAAGCTTACAGAAGGCACACAGTACCTGTAATGTGGTTTCTGACTGGTATCTGCTGGAGTGCTAGAAATAGACTGCTTTTGATATTTTACTTTAGATTCTAAATCTTAATCAACATTCATTCAACAATATGTTGACATCAGACAACAATGAAGAAAAAAAATGAACAATTTGAAAATATTAGAATTTAGGACAAAAGTGATCAGCTAAGAATATTTATTATTAGAATTCAAGGCTGAGTATTTTGGTGAACTCAAACAGGTATTTTGGTATTACTGGATGTGTTGGCTCAGGAGAAGTGGGAATGATGGGAGAAAACTAACGAGCCAAGAGCTAATCAGAGGTAGTAAGAAAAGTGAATAAAAACGTTCTAGGGAATTCCATGAAGTTAATATTCGATCAAATAAATAGATGCAAGAAAAGCAGAAGTAGACCCATGGAAGTGCCCTGTGTCACAGAAACCACAGGAGATGATTTCAGAAGGGAGTGATCTAGTGCCAAGCATAGGATCAAGAAGGATGAAGGTAGAAGAAAAAGGATTACATATCCCAATATAAGGTGATTTCTCCCCCAAGAAATATTTTTAGAAATGGGGGAGTCACATTAAAATAGTTTACAAAGCCTCTAGTATTCTTATGAGGCACTCTCAATTGCCTTATTTCTGAACGACAAAGAAATACTTGGAAATACCTGGAAATACCTGACACTGCCTCAGTCAATGCTAGTTTTAATGTTCTTAGACTTACCAGGATCCATTAAAAAGGAGGCGGTGAAATTTAACACAGATTTAAGCCTTCATTTCACCTCATGTAAACATCTGATCTTGTTTTAATACAGTTACTTAAAGACCACTTTTAAAGCAATATTTATGTATATACATGCTGATATACACAACATGCATGAAAATGTTAGCTACACTAAAGCTGTACAAATAAATAGTTGTGATTTGGGAAAAAATTCCAAGGCCAGCATTATGCAGAGATTAAAAAAGTGCTTTATATTCAGGCACACCTACACATTTGGCTAAAAAGTTATATTTAAGTAAAAGAAAGACTGATAAACTTCCATATAAGAAGGTCAGTGTAAAAGAGGAAATAGAAGTCAGGTTGCAGGGGCTTTAGGAAGATATGAATATTAATAAGATGACGGACAAAGAAACCTGTAATTCAGTTTGTGATAGGGAGAGTAATACAAATACAAATACAAATACAAATCAAAGGGGAAATGTCAAGGAAAGATATTCTTTTGTCACTCTTCCCCAAATTCAACAAATGGCATATATGCTGACCAGGAAGAAAGAGCCAAAGATAAAGTATACGAAGGACCTACTGGAAGACTCTTGCCCACCTCATAAGGACAGGGTGTCCCTGGGTAGGAATAGCTCAGTGACCAATACCCTATTTTATCTAAGTAAACTGTACCACAAGGGTTTTTTTTCCCCCCTTTTATTAACATTGTTTCCTTTCACATAAATGTACAAAAAAGAACCCATACATTTTATGAAATATAACTTTGTTGTACTATTTACATAAAGGGACAAAACTAATAGATATATACTAACACTCCCATTTCACACGCCCTCCCCTCCCAATAACAAATGAGCATGATTCAAGGAGACACTCTATAGAATAAACCGTAAACAGTTCCTTCCACTGGTAACAGTAAAATTTAACTTTCTGAACATTAATGTTTTACTAAGAGGTAACAATCAAACAGAGACTCAAGTAAATCAGAGGTATTCAAGATAAGGATTTTTTCCTAATCTGAAAAACATGACACCAAATAGTCTCAAAAGAGGGTATGATTTGAATCACCTACCAAAAGGTGGGAGATCCTTTACGGGTACTTTCTTTCGCGAGGGATAAAGGGACACAGCAGGAACCTGCAGTCCTTGGTTGATTTTATGTGGTGGCGGTGGCTGTTGGGGCTGTGGCTGGGCTTGTGCTTTCTGTTGCGACCCTGCCCTTGGAGCCACTGGGGAGGTCTCAGACTTGACCGGCTTTTTGTCACCAGGATTCTTAGGCACTGTTAATTGTTTGGTTTAAAAACAGAACAAGAAATTTCAGAAGTTAGTAGCTATATACAAGTTCAGAACTGCATAAGCATTTTCTACACTTTAGAACACGAAAATGTGTATCATGTCTTTTTCCTGTTATCCACATAAAGGGCAGAAATGGGGGTGGGAGGGAACCCTAGTTACAGAAAATAATATAGGCCTGACAGGACAAAGATATTTACTTTATGAAACTAGCTGTCGCAAATGATGATTATACTATTAAATACCACATTAAAAATAAAAGTAGAAAAATGTGGAGAGTTCAATATGCTGTATGTATATAAAAAGCAGAAATATATGATAAAATCTACAACAGGAAAATTATTAGGATTACTTTTCAAAATGGAGCTCAAAATTCCTTGACATGTATGAGCTTAGTTTTTATTTAATAAATGGTATTAACTGTAATCTTTTCACTCTTAAATTCTCTCCTATGGGTAAAATTATCTATGTTAGCCAATAGCAACCAATACAGCTTGAATATTAGACTGATTATATAATTCCATGGCATATAGAAGGCAATGTGAATAGGACAATTAAAAATGCTGTATGTATAACGTATTAACATTCAAAACAACTCAATGACACAGATGTACTTCCTCCATTTACACGTAAAGAAGCTAAGGATTAGGGAGCTCAAGTTAGTTGCCTAACGGGACGTTGCTATCTGGAGAAACAAACAGGATTTGAACTCAAACCAATCTGACTCCAGAGGACAAGCTCTTTGGTGTCCTGGGAAAAATCTAGTAACTTGAATCTTCTCAACTCATCTAACATTTAAATTCTATCAAGGGTATCTTCAAACCTGTCCATAAAAGACCCGAAAGTGTCCTAAATGGAAAATGCCTCAATCTTACACGAATGCAGATGCAAACAAGCATAAAACTGCCCCCATTTCTAGCCTGGTCAGATTTTTGAAGGCTGGGAAACGACACGTTAGGCTGCGTTTGGTACCGTGCAGCAGAACCACTGCTTCCTGTGCCAGGCCAACTTCCTGCCGGCGCTGTCAGGCTGAGGGTATAAAAGGCAGCAGGTGCACCTAGTCACAGACCCCTCTGACGAGGCAGGCCCTTCACCACTCTCGCCTCTCAGGTTGCCCATCACTTTGGAAGTGTCTTTGCGAGACAACAAAGACACAACGGAAACAGCCGTCCCCCTAAGTCTCTGTGGTCACCCTGCCCAAGCCAAGTGAGTTGGACGGGAGGCCTGGCCTAGGCCAGTACCGCATGGGATCAACGGCAGCATTTAAGGGAGGGGCTAGTATGTTGCCAGGATGCTACTGCCCCCTCGGTGCTAAGCCCCACTTGTCGCCGCCCATACCACTGCTCAGGAAACAAATCTGCATTTCAGATTCTGCAGCCGCTTTAAGGAAAAACTCACATGTGTTGGTTGCTGGCTCACACTGCAGTGATAAGGTCTGCAGACTCTCCTCATCCATTTCTAGCTCCAAATTGGACAGGTACTGCTTGACTTTTCGAGCCATTTGGGCATCTTCGTAAAGCTTTTTGGCATTGAGAAAGGAACTACGACGTACCCGCTTTTTATGACCACCTGTCTGAGCAACGTCTAGCACTGTTGCATTTGTACTACCCTGGCTGAGAGACCTGGAAGATGAAAAGGCAGATATGCAGCTCACTCTACCATGGGGTTCCTTTATCTATTTGAAACATGCCAAGACTTACACAAGTATTCTGCGTTCAAAAGATCACATGCCTCATTCTGGTAAGTAAACTGTTACAAGGAAATATAGACTAATATAGATTAAATTTTCTTAAGTTAAAAAAGAATCATACGTACATACATATATATATGTTTCTAGTCCAACTCGGAAATTCTGCTTTTCTCATCTATAGAGCATTCAAGGCAGTTCTTTCATAGAAGCCAGCAAATACTGATTATATATAGGAGCTCATGCAATACACAGTTAAAAATCATGGAGATTTCCATGAAATTTACTTCTCCTAAAGAGGATATTTTACATAAATTTCAATAAAATTAGCTACACTGTTCACAATCGTTTTCTTATTCCTTGAGTGAAAGAGTTTTTGAAGTAATATGGGTCAATCTGTTAATAAAATGATCATGCAAATGTAAACATATATATATATATAGAAACTAGCACATGAATTGTTAAGAATTATGTTTAAAAAGTATCGGTTTATAGAATGAAAACAGTAGTTAGTTGAGCTGTAAAAACTGTAGTTTTAACACCTTGGGGCACTTTTTACATTATATATATTTACTTAAATATCTGTGCAATAGTATTTAAATTGCACAGTTTTTCCTTTTAATGTTCTTCCTCCCGTAACCCCGCATTAGGCTTTCTCCATTTCCAAGTACACAAATCATATTAAAATAAAATCTTTTTGAAGACTGAGAAGTATGCCTGGCCTACAGTTCCCCAGAACAATCATCAACCACTTCACAGCTCTCATGGATCATGACCTCAAAAACAAAAGCCCCAACAGATTAAACGTGAAGTCAGCAAGAGGGTTAAGAGAAAATGCAAAGCATCAGAAAATACAGCAGGTAAGAAAACAATGCAATGAGCAGAATAAGAATTGTGTGTGGGTTTGCAAGGTCTCCACCACTTACCCCAAACTCCTCCATTTCTTCTTCCTGTAAGTGAGAGCCATGGAGATTGAAGCATGGGTGTAGAAAGAGAGACAGAAAGATCACAAGCTCAGAAAGAAAGGACTAGACTTTTGGATAAGCAGTACTAGAAGCTCACAAACATTAAACTGCATAATCACCTCACACACACAACTTTACCCACAATACTTTTCTGGCTCAAGAGACAGATACGGTTAATTTTTTTGTTCTAAGAACTCCTCTCCTTCACTGGATTAATCATTTTTGACTACACTGCCAACTAAATCCATTGCATGGATACTGAGCCCATATTGTTTGGGTTCTTTACATATTTTAGTTCATACTATCAGTTATGAGTTTTAAGCTCTACAAACCAGTGTTCTGACAAGTAAGGAATAGTTGTGCCTCGTATCAAATGAAAAATTTCTGCAGGACAAACTGTTTTTTACGGACAGTGAAAAGTGCACCTGAGGCCGAATAAGACATTTATTTCAAATTAGAGCTCAGGGGATTCTCGCCACAACCTAATAAAATTTCTGCCAAGCTACAAATGTAAATATTCAAAAATTTCTCATTTATTAGGAGACCTCTAAACCCAAACTTCTCTAAGCCTACACGTGTTACTGAAGAGGACACACTCACCGAGTCCTGAACATGAGGGCAGGGTCCATGTTAACTGAAGCCATTCGGCCAACATGACGAATTTCTTTTGCAATCATCCTTAGCTTCTCAAAATTGACTAGCCCATCAACTTTTGAGTCATTTCCTATAATTGGCAAAGAAGAAAAAGGGAATCCTATCACATTCATTTATCGTGTGCTTCCACAAGTGAAGACAGAAAATCTACTTTATACTTACCTTCATGAAGGAATGTGAGATCCTTCTTGATAACTGGGAATAGAGGGATTATGGGAGGCTGCAGGTTTTGACTGTTGAGGACATTGCGATATTTTGCCATGTTTCTGGAGGGATCAAACAAGTCCTGGAGATCTTGAAACAGCTTTTCGTATTTATTGGGAAGTTTTTCCCAGGTGGTTCGTAGTCTTGCCACTGGTGCCAAATTTAGGCCACTGAAAGGAAAAAAAGGAAATTAAATGACTCATTCTTACGAAACAAAGAAAGTAAAAATAGCATATTGTTTATAAACGTATAATACCTCTGTGTTTATGCTGTATATACATAGCAATTTATGGGATTCATAAGAAACTACTAATAATTCTGGATAATGAGAATTGAAGACAGAAGCAGGGTCAGGGCCAAGGGTTATTACCCTTCAGACCCTTCTAGTCTGTTTATTATGGACAAACAACTGGCATGTGAAGTATCATGAGGGTAGCATCTGTTTTGCAGCTCTGTTTCCATGCACAGAGAAGCGCTTGGCACATAGGAGGCTGGTGATAAAACAGACTGGCCAAGTATCCTACAGGAATAAAATAAAAGTCCTAACAGTAATGACAATATGATCAAACTCCTAGTGAGAGACAATGATTCATAATCACCGTGAATAGCAATATTGCTAATTGTTTCAGTTTGTAGTGTCTTCCGGCCTCAGTATAAGCACTTACACAGGAAGAAAATGAAAATGAACATTTAGTGGGCATCTGCCTTGTGCCGGCTGATAGAAGTCCACATACATAATATCATTGAATCTACTTGATCCTTCTTTGGGGCACTGTTCCTTTACGAGAAATAAACTGATGTCTAGAGAAATGAAAATAATTTGCCCTAAGTCGCAGAACTAAAAAAAGTAGTGAATATAGCTTTTCTGGGCTCTACATGTAGCTCACCAGAGACTTTAAATTAAGAATCTTTGGATTCCGAGAAAAGGACTTGTTCAATATGATTCAATCAAAAGCTACTACACTTATAGAAATTATACGGTGTTCCTGGACTGATGTGTATTTTTGATCTGCAAACTGAATTGAATCTTAGGACCTGTATGCTCGCTTACCTGATGATTGCAAACATTGAGTTAAAATTCTTGCATTCCCTGCAGTGTAGTGCTATCTTGATGAAATGCTTAATGATCTTCATCCTCTTCAGCTGGTTTGTCTCTCTCAGAATTTCAGATGCTACCCAAAATGTTTCTTGGTTAATTACTTCTTCAAATTTCTTCAGGTTGGCACAGCTGGTTTTTGATTTGAGTTTAAATAAATCATCTATGTATTCAGTAGGTTCAATGTTACGGAAAAGTTCAAAATTCCGCATAGAGAGCTGTGTGGCCACTTCAACAGTACTGAGCTGCAGGAGGGAAATTTGACTCTCCCTCAACAGCTCCTGAGCATCTTCATCTGAACAAAGAGTTTCTGTCTCCATGTTGTTTTTCAAGTAATACCTGTGAAAAACACACAATTCTAAGCCTAAGCAGCAGTCTCATGACATTACTTGAAAGAATGATGCTACTTTGTAGACAACATTTGCAAGAACAGACTGTGAGTGATGGAAGAATTCTCTTGTACAAGGACAGAGAATTCAGCTGCTGCCCCAGTCACCAGCTCATAGAATCACCTATCAGGAAGTCACTGATGGGAGCTAATAAATCACATGTCATTTCATTTGTACCAGTTGTCATGTATTTTTCTCCTGCCCTTCCCTGATTTCCAGATCATTTTATGTATTTTTGCTAAAAGTGACAGAAAATAGCTCAATTTAAAATTTCAGTTTAAATAAGAAAACAGGCTCTAAGGAAGGCAGAAGAGATCAGACACAGGTCATCACCCTGTTTTCCTAGAGAGAGTCTGTAACTATTAATAGGTAAACGTGATCCAATTTGAACCAACTTATTCAAATACCAAAGAAACCTATAAGATATTCCCTTCTATCTGATACTATGAGTACAATAATGCCAAAATAGATTTTTTTTATGTTTATTTATTTGGGGGGGGGAGCAAGGGGCAGAGAGAGAGAGGGAGACACAGAACCTGAAGCAGGCTCCAGGCTCTGAGCTGTCAGCAAAGAGTCTAATGCAGGGCTCGAACTAATGAACACGAGATCATGACCTGAGCTGAAGTCGGACGCTTAACCTACTGAGCCACCCAGGCGCCCTGATCTTTAACTTTTAAATATCTGGTTTTCACAAAAACCCTACAAGTAAGTGGGGCAGGTATTATTCTTGTCGGATGAGGAAACAGAGGCTCCCAAATATTAATGAGTAGTTACTATCAGTGACAGAGACGAGAACTCATTATTACTCCTTTCTCTTTGTAAACAACTTGTTGAAAATTGAATCCAGATGTTTGCCCTGTGGGGTTGTTTTTTTGGTTTAGTAGACAGATGTTTTCCTAAGCCAAATTCCATAAAGACAGAAGCAGAATGAGCCCAGTGGGAGTCTTGCCAAACTGGCCTTTTGCATCTTTCACCAAAGCGACCATGACGGAAAACACATACCTTGAGGCCTTCACATCCACAGATTGAACATTCCCAGTTTTGATTACTCATGAAGCCCATGACATGTATTCATATATAATTTTCTTGACTGTGAGCCATGAATCTGCACCTCAATGGAGATTTGTAGAACTCCATCATGGTTACAGATATAGCAATGTGCCTTCAAATGATAATGAGAAAAACTGATCTCCTAAAACAACACTAACTGCTGGTGTCAGGGTTGGAAATAAAGTAAAAGTGAAGAAGAGTAATAAAGTTGTAGTTGATAGCAAGAAAAAGGAAGTTTTGAATGAATTAAATCAGATTTATACTATGGAAAATTCAAGTACAAAAAGAACACTCCATCCAGCAAGAAAAAAAGAAAAAATGTGATTTATGAAACTCCTTAATATTCAGTGAGTGCAGAATCTAGTCTTTAAATTAGAGCCAAAAGGTAACTGCTTTTTCAACTTTCACCAATTTGTGGTTTGAGGACACACATTACATATTATCAAGGGAAATTCAGGAGACTGACAAAATCAGGTACAATGTTACCCTGTGATAGAAGCACTTATGCAGCAGGAGACCAAGCTCTGAAGCAACCAAAAGTTTGTTCTAGAGCGAGGTATTTTTCACAGTGTAGCACACAATAAAAGGCAGCATTAGCCAGCCACATGGTCATTGATATCTCCATCTAAACAATTGCAGCTCCTAGAAAAGTTGAGTAGGCAGGAGCAATTGACAACAGAATATGATTTAAAAACATGTTTGTGAATGTACACATCCAGGAAAGAGAATCAGTGTTAGCTCTGTGACTTCACCAGCCTGGTGTCCTACAGCCAGTGTAAGAAGTGACTGCTTGTGCCCTGACAGCCAATACAATATTCAGGTCACAGTGCCCTCCTTTTCAAAAGGGTCTTAAGAGATCCTTGTGAGGGTCAGCAGTCTACTGGGTACATTTCCTTTGATTCACCAATTCTTGGAGAACGGGGTAAGTCTCTCTCGTTTGCAGGGGTACTTACTCATTTTAAAAACCCTTTGAAAGTGTTCATCTCTTAGACTTTGGTGTGGGTTTGAAGAGGGGTTAAAGAAATCCAATAGGACAGATATATTGTATACCTTCCACTCAGCTGAATTCTATCAGCAAGTTTGGAAAGCTGATCTGGGAGTCTTCTTTGTTTGATTACACCCTCAGGTGTGACAGAGACCTCACACAGCGAATACTGATCCGGGGTGGCAGTCACAGCAAACTCCCTGATGGCCTGAATGACTACTTCCTTCGCTGTGGTGTCCTTACTGATCATGATGTATCGGCTTTGCTGATCAGCTTTAAAAACCCTTAACACTTGATCTGGCAAGTCTGGGGGAAAGAAAAGCCATATGTAAGTGGAAAGGATTTTAGCATATGGTAATACAATTAAGTGAAGTAATCAGGAAAACCTCCCTAGAAAAGATAAATGCTAAACTTGCATCTCTCCCTCGTTACAATCCTTCTTCAAAGATTCTAGAAGTCAACATACTGATCTGCTGCATGAACATATTTTTCCCCACAGACACCTGAATGATCCACAAATACAAACATCAGTACACAGCAGCAGCACATAAAATTCTCAGGTTGGTAGCAAAAAAGGGAAAAATTTAAATCTAAAGTTCATCTTTATTATATTGAAAATCCCATTAAGCTAATCTAATATATTCCTCTTACTCTATTTATTTAACATGACCTAGTAATAACCGGCATGGTATGTGTCATTATTATGAAAGAGAAAACACGTTCAGAGATTAATTTGCCCAGGATCCTATCAAATTAGTCTGAAGAATAAGAAAAAACTGATTCCAGTGGTTTGAAATTTAAGGCTCATTCTGACTTGGAGCATTTGACACAATCCACGCCAAACCAAGAACATACAGCATTACTATATGTTAGAAGAAAACAGATTACTACAAGAAAACAAAAGCAGCACAGGCAATGCTCACCAGGAGTAGTACTGAAGTCTAAAATGCGATGATGTGACTGCAATAAATCGGGATTACTGGAGGACAAGGTTCCACTGACGGGCAATGCCGTTGGGATGTGCTTGGTCTGCCTTAATCCTACTATGCTGTCATCCTGAGACTGACCAATCCCAATATCACTGAACAAAGAGAAAAATTAGAGAATAAATGATCCACAAGTAAAAAGTTATAACTCATCAATATATAATAGACACAGACCATAAATAAAACATATTTGTATAAGACAGCTCATTTAAAGGTACCATTAATAAATTTGGTTGAAAATTCAGTAGCAACTACTGCTTAAGTGTATCTAACTCAACTTATTTTGCTGTTTCTTAAGCATATGTCCCTCTAAAACCTATGCCTCTTTCAGTAGACAAAGAATAATAGTACTCTCTCAGTATTTTCAAGAAAAGATAAGCTCTAGTTACTCCTGGAAATAGATTTAAGAATAAGCACATTAAAAAGAGTGTATTTAGTCTCACTCGACTGGTGATTTATGTATCAGAATGATAAATTATTTTATAATCTGATCTTTAAGAACTGAAGAAACGGAGTAAACCGGAGGAGAAAAATCCAAACTGTCCTAATTTCATTCTCCGGTGTTTCAGAGAAATAAATGAGATCACTATGTAGTCAAATGTAAAGAAACCCTGACACCGGGATTGTTGCTTAATTATACAAAGCATAAAAAAGCAGGGGTCCATGGTAATATTTCTTAGCATCAAAGAAGAGGCAAAGGAAATTAATGACTCATTTTTTATTTTTAGTTCTCTACTCAAAATTTCTAGTTAGACATTTAAATTCCCAGAGAAATACTCCTTATTACTGATAGCTACAAACTCATTTACCTTTATAAAACGTGTTACTGTGGACAATTCTTAAAAACATGATTTAATAACATTTAAAAATTTCTAGACTTGAAGGGCACACTATTTCCAAAAAAGACTTTAAAATTAAAATAATAAACATGGACACATACAAAACAACTAGATCATCAGCAAATGGTTATAGTTCTAATTTCTAGAAATTAGAAATGAAGAGAAAGAAAACTCTTTGGTTGGGTGTCCAAGGTGACATAAATAAAATTAAGACATTTAGCATCAGTTAGGTTCTCAGACATTAGAGCCTGATCATAATACCTACTATCTTTAATGGCTATGATAATTAAAAAAAAATATATAATAGCATTCTTTATTTTGTGGGGGGGATGGAAATTATAAAGTTAAAGAAACAAGGATAAGATATTTCTTTTAAAGTCGCCAAAAACTAAAGACGATTTTAGTGTAAATTCTTCCAAATTCATAGGTAAGTCCGTGACAAAATCCAATTTCCATTTAAACACATATAGGCATGCACATAAAGATGAGAAATATTAATGTTCTGTGAAACATTAAAACTTTCACATTAGTAGAATTTCATTTCTCAACCACATAAAACCATCTTTACTGCCAAAAGTATCAGATTATAATCCATGACATAAGACAACTATTATGGGCTCGGGCCAAAGATACAGAGCCAACTGGGTCACGGTGGCCACAAATGGCTAAAAACACTAGAGCTGCCTTCTTAAGAAATGTTTCTCAGCAACATTTTAACACCTAAAATGAAGATCTAATAACTCTTGCCTATATATCTGTTATCCACAGACATGAGGATACTCTCTTGGATTGGAACTACTTTATAGTTAAGACTTAATTCAGAAAAGTCCCTCTCTGAGCATATCTATTGTTCGACCTCTCCAACTCTTCTCATGGTTACTGAAACTGTTTTTTAGCCTTTGTTGATTTTATAGTCTATTGACTTATTCTCTCTTTTCTCAGTATTCATCACTCTTTCTCTACTTACCTGACAACCAGATCTGACTCCTATAATCCTCTTGCCTCACCCTTTTCTTCTCACCCTATTCACATCCCTCTCCCATACCTATCCTTGCCAGTTTGCCACCATCCAGCATCATAACTTCTGTAATACTGACAGTGTTAGGGGTGGGGAGGGAGGGACACGGCATATCTAGAAAATCTGCCTGATTGGCTAGTTTAATGGCCTTGTTAAAAAAAAAAAAAAAATCTTTGTAAAAATCTTTGATTTCTAGGAGAGCAAAATTTAAGTAGTAACTAGTATTAAGTCTATCATACCATATAATAGATCCTACAGTTTACTGAGCCTACTTTAAAAAAAACAATTTTTTTTAATGTTTATTTTTGAGAAAGAGGGAGAAAGAGACACAGCACAAGTGGGGGAGGGGCAGAGAGAGAGGGAGATGCAGAATCTGAAGCAGGCTCCAGGCTCGGAGCTGTCAGCCCAGAGCCTGACGCAGGGCTTGAACTTGTGAACCACGAGATCATGACCTGAGCCGAAGTCAGACACTTAACCAACTGAGCCACCCAGGTGCCCCAAGCCTGCTTTTTTTTTTTTTTTTTTTTTTTAAATTTTTTTTTTTTTTTCAACATTTATTTATTTTTGGGACAGAGAGAGACAGAGCATGAACAGGGGAGGGGCAGAGAGAGAGGGAGACACAGAATCGGAAACAGGCTCCAGGCTCTGAGCCATCAGCCCAGAGCCCGACGCGGGGCTCGAACTCACGGACCGCGAGATCGTGACCTGGCTGAAGTCGGACGCTTAACCGACTGCGCCACCCAGGCGCCCGCAAGCCTGCTTTTAAATATATTTTTTTCATTTCAGTTGCATTATATACATGAATTATTTCAAATAATTTTTACAATAAAATACTTAAAATGAGACATACATTTCCTTTTAGGTTTACTTATTTCAAGAGAGACAGAGACAGTGCAAGTGGGAGAGGGGCAGAGACAGAGGGAGAGAGAGAGAATCCCAAGCAGGCTTCACTCTAGCTCGACTTGGGGCTTGAATTCACAAAACTGTGAGCTCATGACCTGAGCCAAAACCAAGAGTCAGACACCAGCTTACATTTTCTTAAATACAAATTAAGATGTTTCCTCAGTGTTTAAAAATCAACATATCTTATTATCTTCTTTTCCCTTCTCTAGCTTTTGAATATCTTTTTAAATACATATACAACAAAATTATACATAATATTCTCATACTGTGTTCCTTGCCAATGTCTTGTAGTGTGGATGGCTTATATCCCAGTTCTTCCATGTCACATTTCTATTAATACTTGCCAGGGTCATGCTGACTTTTGACTTTTTTTTAAGGTTCATGGTCCAATATGACTGTCAGATTGTGTTGTTGTTGTTGTTATTGTGCTGCTAATAATTCTACATTTAAGTAATTCTTTTTGCCCATTTTATATTAAAATTTTTATCAAGAATGGTCATTTTAAAATTCAATTTCTATTTTCTGTAATGCTAACAGGCCTAATCCATCATTTATTTAAAAATTACTCAATATAAACATGCTCTCAAGTCTATAAATAAATCATCATACTCATTGCTTATCCTTAGGACTCTATTGTAGAAGTCTTTTTAAACTGATACAAAACCACTAGTTATTATATTCAGTGGGGACAACACAAGTTTGACTCTCCCATCAATACTATATTTGGACCATATCTCTCCAATCTGTAGATAAAAATTTTTATCTGAAATGGAATTTAAGAAATGTTTGATGTAGTTCTGAATATCTACTGTTCCTCTAGAAGAGCCATTCAATTATCAAAGAAAGAAAATACCTACATGTTTTGCAACTTATCTATCATTGTAGCTTGAGGAATATGTAATAAATGCATTTGGTACATCAATGTTATTTAACATTAAAAAAAAAAAACTTTGGCTAATGGTAATTGAATTTTATAAAAGATCTCTAGACTAAGAAGGAGCTAAAATGAAGAAATAACCAAGCAAACAGGCAAACAAGACTAAAAAAGTGTGACACCTATAACTTTGTCTAGTCTGAGCTCCTGGAATAAATAAGCAGCCAAGAAGAGATTCAACAATATACCTGACATTCTGACTGTCCAGGCAACTGGAAGGAAGGAAAGGAGTTCTGTGCTTGGTTCGTGATATCTTGGAAACAGTTAAATAAATGAAAACAGAGAGGAAAAAAGAAAATGGCAAGGGTGAATAGTAGCAACCAAAAGAAGCAATGATTTGGTTGACAAAGGGCAGACAGTGATGGTAGACAAGATATCCAGAAACAAAGAAATGTAGCAAAAACAACTCCAAACCATGGGTGAAACATGAGCAAACACACATGCTTATTTTTTTTTTTAAGTACAAATGATTAAAAAAAAAAAATGAGGAGATGCTAAACTATCTCTAATAAAGCTTGGGTTGGGCAAGTAAGTGGCAAACATATGAGATTAAAATCATTACTAATATTGCTTCTAAGACAGGTCAGCCATAAAACCTGAGAACATGCGTAAACATCAATTATATCACTACCTTTGCATATCATTTTAACACAATAAAATAACACACAGAAAATTCATACACTTACTTATATGGTTTCTGTGGCAAGATACTGATCCGAGTCTTGTCAAGTATCTTTTTTAGCTTGTTTCTTCCTCCAACAGTGTTAGCTTTACTTTTTTTATTTACTTTTTCAAGTCCTATCACCTGTTCTACATCTACAGCGAGATCTGGAATGGAGTAGCGACTGGCCTTTTTGATGTCTCCAATTTTAGGAAGGTGAGGGGCACCATTTCTTTTCTCTTCTGACAATCTTGTTAGCAGTTCTTTGAATACTAAAATGGAAATAAACACCATAAAACACCCATTATAATAAATCCAAACAATTCAAAGGAAATTGTAGGACTCAGGAACAGGTGACAAGTGTATACTTCAACTATCAAAACTGTAATCCCATGGAAAAATACTACTCCAATGAATGACCACAAGAATCTTCTTTGTTGTGTTGCTCTGTCACTTCCATTCACACTAAGTTAAATACACTCTTTAAAGCTTTAGGTATTTAAAAATAATAGGTATTTAAACATTTATCAATAAAAATAATCTTTATGGTCCTCAAGTTAGATTTTTAGATCTACATACATGCTTACATAATTATCTGTATCTATGCATTTTACTGTAAATATTTTGATTCTTATATTTGAAATATTACTTATAAAAATGACTTTTTTCATGATTAAGACATAAATGTGGGGGGGGAAAAAAGACCAAAAGTAGACAGATTAAAGTATGCAAAAATACTTACCAAATAAATTGGTTTTCACAGTGATTGATAAATGTGTGTTATTTCTGAGAATTTCCATGGCTTTTGACAGCTGAATATTTTCAAAGTTTTGCCCATTTACTTCTAATATCTAAAAAA
Organism: Lynx canadensis; assembly: GCF_007474595.2. NCBI lineage: Eukaryota > Metazoa > Chordata > Mammalia > Carnivora > Felidae > Lynx > Lynx canadensis. The sequence continues at coordinate 68,737,304 of NC_044306.2, forward strand.
TAAAATTATGAAATTCATTTCAGTATCCCAACTGATTGAAGAAAAAAAGCACCAATAATCACTCTTCAGTTTGGATTTAGAAATATACCTGATCCCCTCGTTTCAAGCCTGCTTCGGTTGCTTTGCTACCTGAATCTACACTGTCAACAAAGATTCCAAATCCCTTCTCTGAGCCACCAAGTAAGATAAAAGGCAAAGGAGCTTCTCGGGATGGTTTTGTTAATGTCATCAATCTTCTTTTTGCTTTAGCCGCACATGCAATATTTAACAGCCTTAGATGTCCGCCCATTTTCTATAAAAGTTCAGAAAGAGTGGTTTCAAAAATAGGCTGAGTTAAATGAACTTAAAATTGATGACTTTTTTTTCATCAAAAATATTACCTCTCTTTCCAGGTTATTTTCAAATTCTTCTAGAAATCGAGTCATCGCAGGATCTCCTTCAAAGTCATTGAAGTGATTATTCACCCACAATAATACTACCCGTGTAACCTGAAAAATCAATGGTTTTAGCAGGTTTTCTTCTTTTTAGTGCTAAAAATCTGCAATTAAAGTCATTTCAAAAAAGATGCTGAACAATTTACTTAATAACAATGGACAAAATAAATAACAAAAACCCTCACAGCAAGGATTTTATTCATAAGAAAATGACCTTCTGAAATTATGTATATTTATGAGTATAGACTTTTTGTTGTTTTACTAAGAAGGATTTTGAATCTGTGAAAGATAGTAATTAACTTCTTCTATCTTGTTTACTCTCAAAATATATTTGAAACAGGTCATAATAAAAACAAAGCTATAATAAAACCAAAATAAATTAATATAAGACAAAAGAAGACAGAAACTAAAAAATAACAGTAGAGGGCAGAAGAGACAAAAGGAATGAATAATATTAAGCCTAGAAAGATCTATAAGGGAAAAAGTTATAAAAAGGAAGGAGCTAGCTGGAAGTTATTGGGAATTACATCTTACTTGCTAACATTAAGATTCAGGAGGCTTTTAACACTGCCAATTCTTCAGGAAAAATGAGTAGACTTTTCTTAAACTGCACATGTGTTTTCACAGAGCCCTACACCTCCTTTATACAGACCAACACACACACACACAGACACACACACACACACGCATGCACACACAGTTACAAACTATTTGTGATGTACCCAGCAAGAGGATTGTGACATTCATTAGACTATAAGTTCCATATGCACAACTTTATCTGTTATGTTCTCAGGACATCCTTAAGACTTATTACAAGTCTTAGCATAAAGTGAATTCTCAACAAAATCTTACTAAATGGAGTATAACTGAAACTTTATAAAAGTACTTGTTTTATTTATGAGTTTTATTCTAAATTTTAAATAACATACATTTTCCACAGATTTTTTTCTCGAACATCTTAACCTCTAATCAAACCATCTCCCCTTTTAATCAAAGTGAGAAAATTAAGCACATTATTCTAGCAGTAGAGAAACAAAGGTGATGGTATATAGTTAATTTTTAACTACAGTTAAATACTGTTTATAGTTAGTATACACTCAGGAGTCAAGCCTTGATATTTATATTAATTTTTGGTCATTTACGATCACTATTGTCCATTTTTCAAATTTTGGAAACCCTGATCACATCTCCCTTGAAACCATATCTAACACCAAGCTTTTAATAAAATTAAAATTCTGCAGCTGAGAAGCCAAGTTAAAAGTCTTAGTAGCCTATTACAGGTTAGAAAACTAAGATTCAGGGGCATCTGGGTGGCTCAGTTGGTTAAGGATCCGACTTCGGCTCAGGTCATGATCTCACAGTTCGTGAGTTTGAGCCCTACGTTGGGCTCTCTGCTGTCAGTGCAAAGCCCACTTCAAATCCTGTCTCCCTCTCTTTGCCCCTCCCCTGCTTGCTCACTTGCTCTCAAAAATAAATATTAAAAGAAAAGAAAAGAAAACAGATTCATAAATCATAAATTGAATATTACCAACTTCCACCACCAACAAACAATTTTTAAAACGTATGATGTATTTTAATACTTATTAAGTGTACTGAGCCAGGTACTACATAAAGAACTTCACTTCTATTATTCATGTTCACAATAACCCCTAAAAGATGTCGATTATTCATTTTACAAGTCAATAAAAGACTGGCAGGAGGGTCAGATGACACCTAAGGTACATGGCAAAGGCAATACTCAAACCAAGTTTTGATGGCTGGAGAGCCTGGCTGAACAAGCCTAGGCTTGTGACTCTCAGAACATGAAATGAAAAGCATTGCTGTCCAAATGATTTCTCTAAGACCACAGAGCTAGCTAGGGGCAGGACCAGCAGTAGAGCTTGGGGGCTTTTCACTGTTGGTCTACTGTTCTGGATTTTCCTACCTGCCTTCCCATGTCTGCCTTATGTAAATCAGACTGTCACATGGGGAAAGGAGAAATGAGTATAGGCTATGATTAACTCTTACACCTCAAAAGGGTATGTAGTTTATCATCCAATCTGGCCTTGAAAGAGCTCTCAAGAGCCGCTAAAGAAGTCTGTTTAGAATTATATTACTGGGGCCTACAGACCAGAAACACGTACAATAAAATGCTGCTCTGGTGCCAATTTAAAAATTGTAACTTTCATCTGGAATACACTGACCATTTGCCCAACAGAGGATGCGGATTCCAATGGAACTCAGGTGTCTCACTTTTTTTTTTTTTTTTTTTTTTTTGCTTAAAAAGAGCATTCTCTTTTTCCATTAAGAATAACTTGAGGAGGGGCGCCTGGGTGGCGCAGTCAGTTAAGCGTCCGACTTCAGCCAGGTCACGATCTCGCGGTCTGTGAGTTCGAGCCCCGCGTCGGGCTCTGGGCTGATGGCTCAGAGCCTGGAGCCTGTTTCCGATTCTGTGTCTCCCTCTCTCTCTGCCCCTCCCCCGTTCATGCTCTGTCTCTCTCTGTCCCAAGAATAAATAAACATTGAAAAAAAAATTTAAAAAAAAAAAAAAAAAGAATAACTTGAGGAGTGCCTGGGTGGCTCCGTCAGTTAAGTGTCTGACTTTTGATATTGGCTCAGGTTATGATCTCACAGTCGTGAGATGAAGCCCCAGGTCGGGCTCTGCGCTGAGCATGGAGCCTGGTTGGGTCTGTCTCTCTGTCTCTGTCTCTCTCTCTCCCTGCCCCCCTCCCTCACGCATACTCTCTCAATCTCTCTCTCTCAAAATAAACATTAAAAACTAATTTGAACATAACTGGTGTGACAAATATATATATTAAACTATCTTTAAGGTTATATCTGAACATTTCACATTTAGAAGCCAAACTACGATATATTTTCCAACCTTATCCCTGAGGCTCGGGTCATTAAACCACTCCAATAACTTTTTGCCCACTTCCATTGGGCTAGAAAGAAAAGTCCTGTAGGTCAAAAGGAAGTCTTCTATGAATGTTGGATCCACCACTGAATGCTCTTCCACCAAATGCATCGTTAATCTTTCTGAGGTGCCCTGTAACAAAAGGTTTAATCACTATCTCGTACAAATAATATCTATATGGTACCATAATTCCACGTTTTCAACATAAGATGAACTGGGTAGTAATATATATAATAATTTATCAAACTGCTGTTCATCAGGAAGTATAAAGATCTTTTTAACAGCTGGTAACTTTTAAGAGAAATCATACGTAAAAATGGGGGGAGGGATCTTAAGTTCTCATAACTAATGGATAATACAAAAAAAAAAAAAAAAAAATCCTTCCCACAAGATGGAGGCAAGTTTATCTTACCTTAATGACGATGTGTCCCTTTCTTGTTCCGGTCCTATCAAGTTCTCGGTGTTCTTTTACCATAACAATTTCCCCTTCCTCCTCAACTTTTTGCATGTTCTTTTCTACTTGGTTGAGAATACGGCAATAATCTTGCTGGGCTATGCAGACAAACTGGAACAAAATGTAAGTCACATGTTAATGATAAAGTGCTTGCAAGAGATCTAGCAGTACTAATAATTCAGTGTTTTAATTATTTAACACTGACATTTTTCCATGTCTTTCCCATACTCTCTAAATGAATGCAGTAATGAACCTTAATCTGACTTCTCTACTTTTTAATGTATTTCTTCTTTGGTCAAATCAAGTTTCATTTTTATCATATTTATATGTAGTTTATATTAAAAATCCTAACCATTTTAAAAATCAGAAGATAAAATTAAAAGAGTCCTTTTTCATGCCTCTTCTTTGAAGGTGGGATCTTAGGAGGATAAATATAAAAACATAATTACCACTTAGTAGGCTTTACAAGTTAGAAAAGATTTTAAAAGCAACAATTTTAAAATAAAAATGAAAAAAAAAGATCAAAATTCAAAGATACCCATGGAATAGATATTATACATTTGCTAATTATATTGATAAGAAATCAGTTTAGAAAGTTCGTTCAAAAAAGGTCCACAAAACAAGCCACCTACTTGTTAAACTCAAGTCATATTCCTTGTAACTAGTATTAAGGGCAATCCTTGCTCTTAAACAAAAAGTTAAAAATAATATGCATGGCAAGCCATTACTCCTCTGTGACCCCAAATATAAAAAATATTAGGGCTTAGGGCAAACCACTAAATTACATTTCTTAGTAATTTAAAAAGAAAGTGAAAAATGAATTAAAGCACTTATTACACAAATTAACCAGAAGTCAGTGAGGAGGAGACACGAGTTAGAGTATTTACAGTTTTGACTTAATGTTCATGATAGTATATTTATTTTTTTAAAAGATGGAAAACCAAATGTAATAATAATTATCATGAATATGACACCATCATCATCATTTTGTGGTGGCCTTATAGGAACTCTCCATTCACCTTCCTGGTCATCCCATAAAGAAGGTCCTACTATTGTCCCCATTGTACAAACAAAGAAAGAGCTGTACCAACAGCATGCTGATTTGCCCAATGTTTCATAATTACATGCTTGCTAATTAAAAAAAATTTTTTTCATGCACATCAAAATCTGGGAATAAAATAGAGCAGTATGTTAATAATTATTATTTCTGAATAATGCAAATTACAAGTGACTCATTTTATTTAATAAATTTTCTATATTTTCCATACTTTCCATACAATCAGTAAAGTTTTTTAAAAGAATAGCAGTGCTTCATACCTGAGCAATAGGTTACAATATTGTTTCTTCCAGAGCTGGTTGATAAAATCTCATTAATTTTTCTATTGGAATCATAAAGTTAAAATTCAAAAGGCATAGGCTTTTCTTATAATTACATATAGTTAAAAAAATTTTTTTTAATTTAAAAACACAATCCATTTCTATAACACTGACCACAGGTGTATACACGTTTTGAAATCTGTGGTCCTTAGTTCCTTGTCTCAAAAATAGTTTATTTTTTTTCTTTTTACAGGGCACCAAAATTGCTCTGTCTCCAAATAATTTTAGGTGATCTTTCTTACACTTATTTAGAGAACACAATTATATCATTTTCTCATTTATCTCCTAAAAAAGAAATACATTCCATAAGTTAAAAGGAGTAAGTAGATAGAGAAAAGAAAATGCTCTTAGGGGCACCTGGGTGGCTCAGTCAGTTAAGTGTCCAACTTGGGCTCAGGTCATGGTCACACGGTTCATTGGTTCAAGCCCGAAGCCAGGCTGTGTGCTGACAGCTTGGAGCCTGGAGCCTGCTTCAGATTCTGTGTCTCCCTCTCACTCTGCCCCTCCCCGACTTGTGCTCTCTCTCTCAAAAATAAATAATAAACATTAAAAAAGAAAGAAAATGATTTTAGAAGAGAAATGTACTAAAACTAATATTGACTGAAGGTTTAAGGAAATTAGAATAAGTTTGATTTGGAATTCTTAAAGCCTAAACTTTTTTTTAATGTTTTTTTTTTGTTTGTTTGTCTGTTTTTGTGTGTGTGTGTGTGAGAGAGAGAGAGAGAGAGAGAGAGAGTAGTGAGCAGGAGAAGGGCAGCAAGAGAGGGAGACACAGAATCTGAAGCAGGCTCCAGGCTTTGATATGTCAGCACAGAGCCCAACGGGGGGGCTTGAACCCATGAGCCATGATAACATGACCTGAGTCAAAGTCCAACCAATGCTTAACCCCCTGAGCCATCTAGGCACACCCTTGAGAGATATTTTTGTCACTTCTGTACCAAACTGAAGTACCATCCAAAAAGAAAATAAAACCCAACTGAATTTCTAATATGGACATACATATCTAAAAAGAAATAAATAATAGGTAAAAACATTTATCTGTATTTTTATTAGCAGATTTATTTTTGCTTTAAGAAGTCTGAAGATATAATAAGAAATTCATACGCAAGACATAATTTTAATTGGTATGATGAAGCCAGCTGAAAAATTGTGAACTATGTACATAATTATTTTGATGAGGTTTTATACTTTTAAATAGCTGTAAGCATATGAAAGTAATGTAAACCTTGGCATTCTGATATAAAATAAAAATGCAAACAAGATTTGGCTTACAAAAGGCCAAAGGCAGCTTACATTGCAGGATTGTTTTTTGGGCACATGATATCACAACTGATATTTAGTAGAAAAATTATAATAGACGATAAAAGGATGAAGTAAAATTAAATGTCAACCATAATACAGTATTGTCAACTTTCCCATGTAACTGCTTTCTCCAAAACTACTTAAATTCAGTGTCATTAGCTCCCATGGTCTCTGGAAAAAGGGAGTCTAACAGGTTTACCTTAAGAAGTTAGAGCTATTTAAACTGGCATTTTGTGGTCTGTAAGGGAAATTCATGCCTAATTGTTCACACAGGGATCCCAGGGTTAGTTCCCCATTGAGGGTGTAGGGTAAGGCTAAGCAATGCCTGATGTGTTACTGGCAGGCCTAAGACACAGGCGGTAGTGAAGAAAAAGGGGAGAAGGAAAAGAAGAGTGGGAGAGAAGAGCAGGAATGGAAAAGAGGGATAGAAGTGGGAAGGAGAAAAGAAGGAGGCACATATGGGGAAACGGAAAACCATTACCAATTGCCTGGTACCATAGGGTGTCTATATCTAGCCCTGCCTTTGTCTTTCAAAGCGAACAGAGGAACAAGCACAAACAATGAAAGGAGAGAACTGAAAGAGGAACACACAAAGTAGGGATCCAAAGCAAAATAGAACTTTGAGCATATCATGGGATCCAAACAAACAGAAATAAATGTTAAATATAATCCACTCATTGTGGATCAGGTTTACTATGAGCTCAACTAAATATCACATTATTCAATATTTACTTTTGGAACCCACTGGACTATAAGAAAATTAAGGCCAGTCCTAGGCGAAGTTGCCTCTTCTTGGTAAGGAGAACAGCATTTTTGTTCATCTCATTTAATAACTGTTAAATGCCTACAAGGTGCTCAGTAGAATGATATAAACTTATGGAGGCCATCTTATGGATGAATGAAAATATGATTCTCATTGTTTCCTTTACTTCCCCTAACAAGAGGATGATCTAACATTTGTAGATAACTTACTGACAGATATGACATTTTAACAGAAATACACTAAAATACTACACCAACACAAGCGTTACATTAAGTCTAACTTCATTCTCCAGCCTTGTTCTCCTACTGAGGGAACGAATGTCAGGCCTGAGCAGATGAGTCAGTGCAGGTACAAGAGTGATTCTTGAAGCCCCTTATTTAAGATCTTCCTTTTACAGTGGCTTAGACTGGAGTGGAGAGAAGAGACTTTTCTCGGGTTTCTCACCAATTTCTCATCTAGTAAATAGAATAGACTCTCTTCCCTGACATCTTCTTTCTCTTCTTTTCCCAGAATTCCAAAATAAATATTTAACGTTACCTGGTACATCTGATATTACTTAAGTACTCTGTAATATTCAGTCATATAGCATTTTTAGCAATTATTCTGAAATATGTCTATGCCTCTAATATCATTTTAGTTCCATGATTACAAATTTCTAACAAAAGGGGCTGGTCAATTAAGAGGTATTAATGTAATCGATGAATTCTCAGAAATAAAATAACTTTTTAACTTGCCCTTTAAGGGTACAGACTCTGACTATGTACCAGGGAGGAACTGATAACAGATAATAGGATAGGGAAACCTTTAACAAATTCCTAGTTTGTTTTGGACCAAGTATGGCTTTATTATATTTTGTTGGAGTACAGTTCCAAAGCTGAAACATCATCTATAATCTCTTTTACAAACACATTTCTAGGTCAAATAAAGACTCCAAGATTTACCTACCATTTTGTTTTCTTCTATTATGCCAAATAATTGAGACTTGACTATATTTAGAATGTTCTTCTGGCATTACTATTCAAAACAATGAATTCACAACCATTTATTTTTTCTCTACAGTGCTTACTGAAGGAATTATTTGGCAACATTACTTTCGGCAACATTATTCTCTAGGTAAGATAATTGTATTTGTAGGGGCGCCTGGGTGGCTTAGTCGGTTAAGCGTCTGACTTTGGCTCAGGTTATGATCTCCCGGCTCATGAGGTCAAGCGCTGTGTTGGGCTCTGTGCTGACAGCTCAGAGCCTGGAGCCTGCTTCAGATTCTGTGTCTCCCTCCCTCTCTGTCCCTTCCCCCACTTGTGCTCTGTCTCTCTCTCTCTCAAAAATAAATAAATGTTAAAAAAAAATTTATTTATAGCCATGGTCATTTTCTCTTTTAGTAAGTAAAGTGCTTAAAATGAAAATTTAAAAGAGTATTATTTTACATTTATCAGACACTATAAAAATTCAATGATGTTCTTTTAGAACAAAGTATATTCAGATGTATTTCAGACTACAGACCATTAAATACAGTGGGCACTTACCATTAATTGGTCTAAGTCAAATCTTTTGGTTTATTTACATTAAAACATTTTATCTTTCAAAGACTTTTTTTCAGAAGAGAAGACATAAATTTTATACACTTGATAACACAAGTATCTTAAATTTATTTCTCAATAATACAGAGGTTATCAGCTATAATCAATCTAACTAAATTTCACATTTGGTCTCCACATTTTCTCTAGTCTTTTATTAAATGCTTTTATTTATTTATTGTTTAGTGTTTGTTTATTTTTGAGAGAGAAAGAGATACAGTGTGAGCAGAAGAGGGGCAGAGAGAGAGGGAGGCACAGAATCCAAAGCAGGCTCCAGGCTCTGAGCTATCAGCACAGAGCCCAATGCGGGGCTCGAACCCACAAACCGCAAGATCTTGACCTGAGCCAAAGTTGGACGCCCAACCAAATGAGCCACCCAGGCGCACATAAATGCTTTTAAATAATGATTATTAACACAATATCAACACTAACATTTTTCTTTTGCTATCATGTATTTTCTTTTAATCAGTAATTACTTTTTTACCAAGAAGTCCTTCTACTGATTCATACTATGATTTTCAGGACTTTTATTGTTTTTAATTTTTTTAATGTTTATTTATTTTTGAGAGAGAGTGAGAGAGGGTGTGAGCGAGGGAGTGGCAGAGAGAGAGGGAGACACAGAATCCAAAGCAGTCTTCAGGTTCTGAGCTGTCAGCTCAGGGCCCAATGCGGGGCACGAACTCAGGAGCCACAAGATCATGACTTGAGCTGAAGTTGGATGCTTAACCAACTGAGCCACCCAGCCGTTCCTGATTTTCATGACTTTTAAATCAATTCCTTATCTTGCATGTATTTAAATAAAAACACTGTATAACTATATCACATCATCTTTATTAATCTATTTCTTTTCATAATGGGTGTTTTACTTCTATATTTTTTGATGAACAGATTATCAAACTATTATTAATGGAAATTTTAAAATACCATATTTACAGAACACTTTTTTTAAATAAAACATATTTACAGAACACCTAGTTATGTGGAGTCCAAACAACTTTATTATTTTTTTTTTAAGTATGCTTTATACCAAATGTGGGGCCTGAACTCATGACCCTGAGATCAAGAGTTGTATTCTCTACTGACCAAGCCAGCCAGGCACCCCAAGTCCAAACAACTTTAAGAAAGATTTATTTTTAATTTCCTAGGGTGTGATAACATTCTACTTTAAAATCATATTTAAAATTCTAAAAGATGACCTATTTATGTAGGCAGAAAAATCTTACCCCAACTGTATAGACGTGTTAAGCATAAAATATACATATACATTTTTAATGATATTTTATACCTGGCAGTCATCCACCTTTGTTCTCATTACTCCTTTCATGTATTCTTTGTCCATGGTAGGAGAGACACCAAAACTATTTCCCATACATAATATTTCTGCTTTTCCATCTGGATAAGTTACTTCCACAGAACCATTCAGAATCACTGACCAGGAATCCAGCTAATTCAAAAAAATGAAGACAAAGCAGAAAATTATGGTCATGCAGCTGTAAATGCTAGAATGGTCTCTACAAATGATTTAGCAGATTTTTCATTTTGAAGATGGAATAACTCAAGTGAAGTTAACTGTTTACTAAATCGAAAGAACAAGGAATAAAGCAAAGCACAGCCATGGATCTATGTATTTCCTCATGCCCAGCTAGGGGTACATGTCATTCCACTCTTTTAATTTGACTTTGGGCATTCTTCTCTAAAATGACACAAGGAAAAAGAATTCTTCTGTTCCCCCAAACATATGTAAGCAATATAAAATGATCACCACTGCCTCAATAAGAATATCATTGTGTTCTGACAAAAGGCATACAATGAACATTTAAAGTTATAAAAATCTGAGAAGTTAATATATCAAAGTATTTCTATCAGTAGCATATGAAATATTATAAAAAATAAAAATATTAGATTTGAAATATTTTGACATAACAATCAGTGTATCATAATTCTTAAATTATTCAAACTAATTGTTGCTCATTGTTTTTTAAGAGGAAAAAATAAGAATTGGTTTTTTGTTCACTTGCTGTACTAAGAGACCCTCAAACAGAAATTTCATGACAGAAATGTTCACTAACCTCTTCACCATCATTTAGCACTATGGTCCCAGCTCTTTCCACGACTGCAAACACCATAACAGCACAAAGTTCTCGTCTCACTGACATAGTCATATTGGCAAAAGCAGGCAATTGGTGCATAAATTCTAAGAGTTGTTCTAAAAGGCAAAAGATATTGTAAACATTAATCAGCAATTATTTATCTATTTAGTTTATTTATTTGAGAGACAGAGTGAGAGAGAGCAAGGGAGGGGCAATGAGAGAGAGAGAGGGAGACAGAGATTCCCAAGCAGACTCCACACTGTCAGCACAGAGCCTGATGTGGGGCTCAAACTCACGAACCATGAGATCATGACCTGAGTCGAAACCAAGAGTCGGATGCTCACCCAACTGAGCCACCCAGGTTCCCCACTACAACTTTTTTTTTTTTAAACCAAGCATTCAAAAATAATGTTCTAGGGTTCTTTCTTTTTAAATGTCCTACAAAACTGCCCACTGGAAAATATAATTACTTCAAATATTGTTAGTACAAAAGCTGAACTTCTTGCAGGTAAACGAAGAACTGTCACTATGGAAGTGGTGACATTTACTTATTGATTTAGGAATGCTGGTATACATTGTGATTCAAATTCTAATGGGAATGAAGAAATTAATAAACTTCAAATGGAAAATTTCTATTGAAAATCAGCTGTGATCTTATTAAGGCTAATTAAAGGGTGAAATGATAAGCTGAAATGAAATAGAGGTCTGAGAATTCTCCAAAAAAAAATCAATAGGTCTATTCTAGTGCCTTCTGGGCAGGTAGACACCCCAAACAGCAGAAATAACCACTTTCAATGTAAAGATAGCCCATGATTTAGAAACCAAGGGATATTTTCTATGGATTAAGACAAATTTATAAAAATTAATCAATTAAAAACTGTATTATGCCAAGTGAAATGAGTCAGAGAAAGACAAATATATGATTTCATTAAATATGTGGAATTTAAGAAACAAAACATATGAACACAGGGGAAGGGAAAGAAAAATAAAGATAAAAATGGAGAGAGATGTAAACCATAAGAGACTCTTAAATATAGAGAACAAACTGAGGGTTGCTGGGGGGCTGGGGGGGGTTTGGGGTTAAATGGGTAACGGGCATTAAGGAGGGCACTCGTTGGGATGAGCACTGGGTGTTATATGTAAGTAATGAAATCACTGGGTTCTACTGAATCCAACACCACACAGTATGTTAACTAACTTGAATTTAAATAAATAAAATTTAAAATGTTATATCACAAATACAAATGAAAATTGATATGTTATTTTTTTTATCCCACAGACTGGCCAAAACAGAGAAAAGTTTCAGTCTTCCTGTTGGCAATGCTGTGGAGAAACAGCTTAAACTTTGATACAGTTGTAGCTGTTGACAAGATGGATGACTTCACAGTCTTTTCTAGTCCTGTGGTCTCTATTTTTAATTTTTTCTATTATTAGGTAGCTTTACTAATTACTAAGTTCTTTCCTTACTCCTCACTATGGCTCTATGAGGTGCATGTTTTCTTTCTCATTTCACAGGGAGAAAACAGGCTCAAAGTCATATAATTAGGAAGTGACAGTGATGATTCAGGACCGTCTGCCTCCAAACCTCCTGCTGGACATTATAGGTAATGATAAAAGAGCACAAGGTATATGTCAGACATCACTTGAATACTTATTAGTTATATTGCTTTGGGAAAGCTGATTAATTTACTTAAGGCATGTTTCCCTCATTTATGAAAGAACAATATAATACCTACCCTTTGTTGGACAGCTGTGACAAATACAATAGAGATAATAAAGTCCTTAGAGAGTAAATATTCAATAAATAAGAACAGCTATTATTGTCATTGTTATCATACTCATATCATTCAAATTTCTAAGTAAAAATTCTGCTATATTTTTCTTGTCCTCACGTAATGAAACTGTCCCTGTGTACATTCCATCTATCTGTTAGGATTTAGTGACACATTTATGTTATTGGAGATACAGTAGTTTGTTCACTGCAAAAACAACACAGAATAGAATGATCTATTCTGTGAAAACATTACATTTATAGAAGGTCAGATGAAGTGTTTTTCTCGGGTCCAGATGGGTAATGTCTCTTCTGATTAGACCCTACGTCATCGCCCTGTAAAAGACTTTCATAACAGAGTGGCTTCGGAATCAGGAGAATAACACTGATAGGTGGTACCCAGGGACTCTGTCCAAGAAGACAGTGTTCTTCAACCTGACCCAGACTGATGTGCCAGGAAATCAATATACTGTTGCAACCAGCATTTTTTTTTTTTTTACAACCAGCATTTTAAAAACAAGAGAATCAAAGCACATAACTTATAGAATAAGTTCTGTTTAGTGAAACTTTTATTTCTGGAAGGAGTGGGTGTGTTTGGGTCATATAAATAAAATATATTTATTCCTTGGGACAGCAATAAACCAATTTTTAATACCACTGCAATTATCTATTATATATGGGAGGTAACAATCATTGTGTTACAAACACACTGACCTTTTGATCTGAAGCAAAAACACAAATGAAAAAGCTAGTATATCACTGTTAGTTCTGCAGTTATAAGCCTCTCTTTTCTTCAGCTATTACTGCCCTACCCCTCACCATAAGGTAATAAAATATTACCTATAGAACACACATTTTGCTTTCTTCCCCCTCCTTCCCCAATAATACTAAATTTCCTTGGACAAGTGAAGATTCATGGTCTTAAGAAGAATATGAGACCAGAAGTCAGAAATGTTTTAAATTCAACATAATATGACATAATAGACAATAAGTCAAATTACGACCACATATATGATTGAAGAATATGAGTATATGAAGTATAAAATATATTTACTAATACTTGCTATAATGATTTGAAGTGCCTTGCATAGACATTGTTCTTGCTTTTTGGAAGATTCCTGCTCCATTAATGGGTTATGAAATCAAGTTGTGATACAGGAGTAATGACTAAGATTTAAAAAAATATGACAGGATAGAAAATATTTGTGTATCACATATAATATGGATAAATAATAAAGAAGACAGAAAAGATCTGATGATAGTAATGTACATAATGTCTAGGCTCAGCTGAAAAACTAAAAATAAATAAATGCTTAACCAGATGGTATCTAAGAGTTAAGTCTCCCAAAGATTCAACAATAGTGTTGCTGGTTTTGTAGTAACCTGTATTTATTACACTGGATAATTAGTGCAATTAAAACAATAAAGAATTTCTATCACTAATCTTCACAAAATAAATATAAAACAGGAGCATTTGGCTATAGGGGCTCAACATAAACTCTGGTAATGCCAGAGGGATCTTACAGAGTTCAAGCAATTAGGGTTAGTCAAGAGTTCAGGGGCTGGAATGAGTAAAAGACAGTTCCTAGAACATGGCAAGAAGAAGCCATGGACTGAAGAAGCAGGACTACTTTCTTCTATGTTGCTTGGAAGAATCTATTAGAATAATACATTAATTAATAATATTTTATTTTGTTAGGAAAGGAATATTTCCATTTATGAAAAAAGACCTTTTTTCCTTAAAGTTTATTTTGAGGGGCAGAGGGGCAAAGAGAGAATCCCAAGCAGACTCCCTGCTGACAGCACACGGATTGATCCCACAAACTCTGAGATCATGACCTGAGCCGAAATCAAGAGTAAGATGCTCAACTGACCGAGCCACCCAGGCGCCCTGAAAAAAGACATTTTTAAACACTTTTTTTCTAGTCAATGTGACACAAAGAAAGGCCAGATAATCAGCTTACAGACACCGCAAGCGATGTCAATATAAAAATTAGCTTATTTGCTTGGTTTAATTTTGTATAAAAACTGGTTACTATTAAGATGTTTTTGAAAAATCTGTGGAGTTTTGTTTTTGTTTTTGTTTTTTTTGGTGCTATATTGAAGGGGAGAAAAAAGAACTCTTTGGAAGGGATCTTTGAAAAGTATGTCTCTACCTTAATGTGTAAAGGCCTCAAAAAAGAAATTAAATTCACAACCATTCGATAACTGAGTACCTACAGAATTATGAGCTAGAGAGCAAAAAGGAATAAAGTCCTTTCCTTCAAAGTATTGAAACAAAGGTACACACACCCAAGAATCTATGGGAACCCCAAAGCAATTTTTTTAATTCTTGCAGCTTTTAAAATATGTTAGCAATTTCATTTGATTCAACTTTGATTCTGCCCACCCCCCCACCTCCCAACACACCATTCCTTCTCTATTTCATGGGGTTAGAGGAAGGTGGTTAGGAACAGAGGCATCCAGAGAGAGCATCATTTAGAAGTTTGTAGTTTTTATGAAAGGTATCTGTTGTAACTAAATACTGGCAGATCAGTTAGATTTAACAAGAGTAACAGCAAAAAAGCTAAAAGTGCTCACATGTGGTTTTGTCTTGAGGAGACAGAATATAAGCTCTTCCAAGACCTCTTGTAGAGCAAACAACACTCATAAGGCTTTATCTTTAATAATAATGGTTTATTATTTTAAATAAAAGTATATTTGATAGGAGCAAGCATCAGAATCATCTCTGCTTGCAAGTGAATTGGTATTCAAGTAAATGTTATTCACTGGAGGTTATATCAACAAGCACATTTTAAAAAAAAGATAGCTTTGTATTCTTTTGAAGGAATCAGCATAGCATTTGCTTTCCAGAAATTCTGGAAAAGATACCTTCTCAGATATGAAGTGAAAATCTTAAATTTCCAGGAATGACATGCTGTATGATTTTAATAATTATTTTCTTCTATAACTGTACTAAAATGAACATATTCAAAAAAGAAGATACATTAACTTACAAAAGAATAATTTCCACATCTATCTGTTCATAAGCAATGTTCAATCTTATTTAAAAATTAAAAAAAAAAACAACCTATGAGCAAGGATTCTGGAGTAAGATGGCAAATTGAATACACTTCCAATTTCACTTTCTGTTTAAGGACACTTTTAAAAAGAAGTCGACAAGGACAAAGAGAATGGGACAGTGTAATACAACTTTGGACACTGCAAATCAAATGAATGTGTATGTGGTATTAGACATAAGAAAGTGAAACCCAATGTTTTCAGTGGGTAAAACAGAACCACTCTAATTTATGCTGCAGAACCCTCAAGAGACTTGCAAACTGCCAGCACCTTTGCAACGGGAGTGCAGGTGGTAGAGAAGGAAATGGGCTGGAGTCAGGGATGGGTATCTGTGAAGCCTTTAAGTCCTTACTCCAGCAAAAATTATCCAGAAAGGGTTAACACAGAACACATTTCTTCACTGGGGGCCACAGGCATAGGTGGCTCCCCTTTTCACTTCCTTCATGTCTGAGCCCTTTCCTCCTAAAATAGGCTCCATTCTGTTCATTCCTCAACCTCCATCACTCCCTAATCCCCACTTTATTCTTCAGACTGAAAGAGAGCAAGGATCTTACCTGCCTGTTCCCCTCTGAGTTGCCAGGACTTAAAAAAAGGTTCAGTACATAGAAGGTGCTCAATCACATTAGCTGCATGAATGAATGGTTACCAACATGGTATATTCATCTATAAATACTTACCAATCCTATAAATTTTAAATTTGTTTTTAAATATCTAATACAAGTTGTTGGTTTTTTCATCCTTAATTTTCTAGCGTATGTATATAGAGTAGGTGGTAAAAGATTTTCTTCATCATGTTTGTTTCCTTCACAACACATGCAACCAGCCACTTATAACTATGCCCATACTGTCCTATATCTAGTCCCAATAGAGCAAGTTCCTTGAATTTGTCTGCAAATATATATCAGCCAAAAAGAGTTGGGAGAGTGGTAGGACAGATTATCTGGGCTCAGGCAAGGGTGCTTACAGATTCCAGACCTGTGGTAGACACAAGGCGCTCTACAGAAGTTGCCCTGACTCCTAGCATTCGAAGGAAGAAGCCTGAGTGCAGAAGGTGTACCTGAACACTAAACCATTATTACACAGTCATCTCTTATTCTGATGGGAAAGTGGGTAATGGAACCTTCAAGGATGGGGAAAACAGATACAAAGCCACTTGGATTTCTAACCTTAGGATGCACTTAAAGAAAGTCTAAACCCCCTGCAGCTCATATACTACTAAGTTTTCCACTCAGTCCCATCTTCAGATGGAACCAGAGTAAAAGCAAAGTCATCTACATGGCAATTTTACCAGTTGTCATTGACTGGTATTTACATAGGGAAAACGTGAGCATTATAGGAATAGTGCTCACAAGAAAAATAATAGGAATAACACTATATGGAAGACTACTTTTTTCTTTTTTTTGTCATAAAGTAAGCTGAGAAGGGGCTCATGTGGTAGAGTTTTATAAGAAGTTTTATCATTTGTAGACTTCAGAACATAATGATTGAATAAAATTGATTCTTTAAACTTTTTTTCAACAAATGCTACTGCTTATGCAAGGGAAAATTATAAATTAATGACTTTTTAAAGCCTACTATTCTTGGGCTCTATTTTATCAGGCCATTTTACCCTAAATATTTTAAATTGCTCTTAAATTCATTTTCTTTTTTTTTTTTTTTTTTAATTTTTTTTTTTCAACGTTTATTTATTTTTGGGACAGAGAGAGACAGAGCATGAACGGGGGAGGAGCAGAGAGAGGGAGACACAGAATCGGAAACAGGCTCCAGGCTCTGAGCCATCAGCCCAGAGCCCGACACGGGGCTCGAACTCACGGACCGCGAGATCGTGACCTGGCTGAAGTCGGACGCTTAACCGACTGCGCCACCCAGGCGCCCCTTAAATTCATTTTCTTATCCAAACTTACCAATGTCATCATCTGTCCTGTCAATTGGATCCTTCTCTAGGCAGTCTCTCACAATGTCCCTGCTCATCAGAGGATCTGATGCCCTCTCAATGTCTTCTTCATCATCATCGTCCTCAGAATCCACTGCTGTTTCTGGCAACCCACTCAGGTCCATATCACCAGCCTCGCTTTCTGTGGCCTTAAAAGAGACCAAAATAATTTTTTTTATTTTTTATTGTTTTTAACGTTTATTTATTTTTGACACAGAGAGAGACAGAGCATGAACGGGGGAGGGTCAGAGAGAGGGAGACACAGAATTGAAACAGGCTCCAGGCTCTGAGCTGTCAGTACAGAGCCCGACGCAGGGCTCGAACTCACAGACCGCGAGATCATGACCTGAGCCGAAGTCGGCCACTTAACCGACTGAGCCACCCAGGCGCCCCAAGACCAAAAAATAATTTTTAAAAATTATTTTAAGCAAGTCTTTTTGTACCCAAAAGAAATAAGAGCAAGTCTAGTTTGAAATATTAAAATTTTAGTATATTGATTTGTCTGTAACTAAGCATGTATTCAATATCAACAAATATTTATGCACTAGGCACTATGTAAGAAGAATCACTTATAGAAAACAGGAGTGATTTAATCTCCTATTAAACTTTTAGTTGGGATTAATGATCTTATCTCAAAAATTCTGATTTCTTATCTGAGCTGTCATATGCTCCTGAAACAGTAGAATAAAGAAGAAAAAGACAGTGTTTGTTTTCACTCCATTTTTCAAAGAGAATGGCTTAAGCTAAGAGCCTAAGGGTAATGACTGATTCTGAGCAATTCCTTCTCCAAAAGAACAGGTGTGGATTTATTAATGCCAAGAAGACTCAACAACTTCTTTCCTATTAGGTGGTCTTTATGGAAAAGTGAAGCATAAATCAAAGATAACTTTATAAGTATGTGAACAAAACATTAACATTTACTTTGATTATACCAATGTCCACTCTCCAATTATAAATCACCAAAAAATATTAAAAGACCATATGCCTACAGGTAACACATTCTTCATTCCTCAACAAGATGACCTTATCACCAATCAAATTTCAAGTAATCAAGTACTTAAATGTTAGTCATTAGAGTCACGAACTTCAAAATGATCTTTTCTCCTGGGCTATCTCAAGGCTAGGACAGCTATCCTATTCAGGTCATTCTATAGCCTGCTGTGATTATCATCTCCACAATATATATGAATGTTATCATATCAACCTTACTTGACATTATACCCAAAATTTACTAACTGCTTAAGCTATGAAAGTCTTGAACATCACGTTTTGCCAGATAAAATATTAAACTCTTAAAAAGTCTGTTATAAAACCATGAACTTCCTAGAAAACATGTATTATAAAGTTCACTAACTTCAAATAACTTGTAGTTCACGTGGTTTTCAAAGACATTAAAGGCCGTCTTATTTTTAAGAATAGGCAAAAACATTTATTAAAAGTGAAAGATAAAAATATAAACTGCTGAACTTCCTCCTCCTCCTCCTCATCCAACACCCAATATTTACAATGTGCCAGGAACTACTCTGTTTTATATGTATTAACTCATTTAATCTTCAAAACTATCCTATGAAGTGTTATTACTGACTTTTATTATTCTTCAAACATTCTCGTAAACGGAAATTATTGCAGAATCAAGATTAGAACGCTGGGGGGCACCTGGGTGGCTCAGTCAGTTAAGTGTCTGACTTCGGCTCAGGGCGTGATCTCATGGTTCGTGAGCTCGAGCCCTGCATCTGGCTCTGCGCTGACAGGCAGAGCCCACTTTGTATCCTCCATCTCCCTCTCCCTGCCCCTCCCCTGCTTGCACAGCGCGCGCGCTCTCTCTCTCTCTCAAAAATAAACATTAAAAAAAAAAAAAAAAAAGATTAGAACCTAGGAATTCTGTCTCTACAGTCTTAACCACAACCTAATCTATCTCTTTACAACAGATATTACATATGAATGTGGCTTATATAGGGATCTATACTTTTTTTTTAAATTTAACTGGGTATTTAAAGAAAAATTTTATCATTTTCTTATCAAAGTTTTACTTTTCTCAAGTCTTGGTTTATACTGCAAAACATAAGATTTAATCCTACCTTTGAAGCAATACAAACAGGTATTAATATTTTATAAGTTTAACAAAATAATTTTAATGACATTTTTAGTTCTTTAGGTACAATTTCCTAAACTAAAATACATACATTATAAAAAAAAAAAAACTAAGGGGAAAATAATAAAGAATACTTAATGAAGACAGAATAATTAAAAATGGAAAACCTAATGTCTACAAAAGCTCTTTAAATAATGGCCTTAGTAAATACTACTGCTTGGGTTAAGACCATTATCAGCAGAGCAGTGGGAGAGCAGTAAGGCCTTGTAGGCTTGCGGTTTTCAAGTACTCGATAAAACATATGTAGCAGTTATTTTACTTTTAGTTGAATTAACACTTCACTGGAGCCTTTGTGGCATTTGATATTTCCTCAGTTTGTTCATTTTCTTGATATCCTTTAAAAAATGAAAATAATCTCTTAAGAACTGTGTTCAGAATACAATATATGGAATCACTTTTGATTTCAGTAAATCATAGAGCTTTTGGCATTGTTCTGAGACTATTACTAGTTTTTTGGGGTTTTTTTTGAGACTATTACTACTTAGCTATAATATACATCTACATCTATATTAGGCTATCCATGTGGAAGGGAAATTAGTTTAGGACAGGAATTATTTGCCTAACTGAATTAACTGTGGCACACTCAGAAACACATCTCCTAATTTAAATTCAGAATTCACAGAATTGTCTGTAGATTCTAGAATGAAACAGAAGTAGAACTTGACATGATGTATTATGCCAAGCCTGTGATCAGAGAAATTAGGCCAATACTGTTATTATCACAGCCTTATTTCTGAAGTCCAGAAATGTGACAATTTGCTAATGTTTGCTATGTTTACATTTTCACCCCAGTTTCACCTTAACATTGAAGATTATTATTCATCACCTTATATTTTCAAATATACAATCAGCCCTCTGTATGTACATTCTTTAATATTAGCTGAAATTGAAGGGACTACTAGAGACAGAAATAAAAAATAAAAATAAAAAACTTCTAAATAATATAGTTATATAGCTTATAGTGTTTCTTTAAATTTTAAACATCTAAAATACAGTAAGAGATACAAAATATATTCTGTAACATTCCTAAGAAATCATTACTGTCATTTAAATGAATTATATGTAAGTGTTAAATAAAACAAAAAGACTCCTTCTTCTTCTTCTTTTTTTTTTTTTTAAATGAAGTAAGCTCTAAGCCCAACATGGGGCTTGAACTCAAGAACCCCATGCTCTATTGACTAAGCCAGCCAGGTGTCCCAGAACAAAAAGCCTTTTAAATGTGAATTGGATTAATCTCTCCACAACTGAACCTTCCACCCCATTTGTGTTAACGATCGTTAGTTGTTTTCTATCTCTGTTATGTGTATTCCATTCCTAATTCATTCATGAAATAACGCTCACTAAACCAGTAACTTAGATTATTTTTCTAAATAAATATCCATTATATTTTAAAACACTACAGAATTCCTTTATTTAATTTTTTTTTTTTTTTTTTTTTTTTTTTTTTTTAGTGAGCTGTAGGCCCAACATGGGGCTTGAACTCACAACACTGAGATCAAGAGTTGGAGGCTCTACTGACTGAGCCAGGCAGGTGCCCTTCCAGAATTTCTTTTAATAATAAATTTTAAATAGAACTTGATAACAATTTTTTTAGGAGTCTACTAATGCCATAATACTACTGCTTCATGAACAATAAAACTTTTGGAGACTGGAGTGAAATGCTTACTGAACCAACACCAACTGGTCTACAGGAGAAGTGTACTAAACTTAGGAGGAGGGCCTAGAACCCAGTAGTTACTGAATTTACATTTGCTAAATAAACAAACTCAGGGTTTAGTAATTCAGATCTCAGCTCTACCATTTATTACGTGACTTTAGCAAAATTACTTAACCTCTATGACTCCAGTGTTATCAGTAGAGTTATATCCTCCCACTCATACCACTGTTCTTGGATTGAATAAGGGGAAAGAAAAGAACGCCAATTACAGGCCACATCAAAAGACAGTCCCTTCCTCAAGGGAACACATTTTTTATATCAGCATTTGTGTATCTTTACCTCTCCCCATCGCACCAGCGAAGCTTACGCACGATTTGTACTGGCAGAATTTGTCAAAAAACCAAAGCTCTGTTAAATAATGCAACCCCTTACTTATTGTAAAAAAAACTGTCACTCAGACTAATTGCAACCATTTAATTCTGGCTAAATGGCTCATACAACAATTATAAGAATAGTGATCCTATACTGAATGACTACCATACACATAAAAATCTTCACATCAATTCAGCAAATTAGGATTATTACCCCTGCTTTTCAGATGAGAAAACACTAGGAAAATCAAACTGTTCAATGCAAACAAAACCAAACCTAGTAATTGTGTTGGGTCTTAAACTCAGGTCTGACGAATACAAACTACTAAATGATTTGCACTATAATACTTTGCCCAGTTTTCTCAATAGACTATCTTCTTAAAGAAAATCACTAAATCATTAATCATCAGGGAAATGCAAATAAAAACCACAATGAAATATCACCTTATACCTGTCAGAATAGCTAGAATCACAAAGACAACAACAAAACAAAACAAAACAAAACAAAAAACAAAACAAAACAACAAGTGCTGGCAAGGATGTGGAGAAAAAGGAACACTTATGCACTGTTGGTGAGAATGTAAATTGGTACAGCCACTGTGCAAAACAGGATAGAGGTTTCTTAACAAATTAAAAATAGAAATACAATATGATCCAATAATTCTACTGGGTATTTACCCAAAGAAAATGAAAACACTAATCTAAGGGGATATGTACCCCATATTTATTGCAGCACTATTTCCAACAGCCGAGATATGGAAGCAATCCAAGTGTATATCGATAGATGAGTGGATAAAGATGTGGTGTACACACACATGCATGCACACGCACACAAGATTATTATTCAGCCATAAAAAGGAATGAGATCTTGCCATTTGCAACAACGTGGGTGGACCCAGAGGGTAAGTGAAAGGACCCAGACCTAAGTGAAGTAAGTCAGAGAAAGACAAATACCGCATCATTTCACTTATATGTGGATCTAAAAAAACAAACAAAAACATTGAATAAACAAACCAAAAGTAGAAACAGACCTATAGGGGCGCCTGGGTGGCGCAGTCGGTTAAGCGTCCGACTTCAGCCAGGTCACGATCTCGCGGTCCGGGAGTTCGAGCCCCGCGTCAGGCTCTGGGCTGATGGCTCAGAGCCTGGAGCCTGTTTCCGATTCTGTGTCTCCCTCTCTCTCTGCCCCTCCCCCGTTCATGCTCTGTCTCTCTCTGTCCCAAAAATAAATAAACGTTGAAAAAAAAAAATTAAAAAAAAAAAAAAAAAAAAAAAGAAACAGACCTATAAATACAGAGGACAAACTAGCGGCTGCCAGCAGAAAGGGTGGTGGGAGGAATGGGGAAAAATGGGTGAAGGGGAGACTTCCAGTTACGAAATGAACGGGTTATGAGAATAAGCTACATCATAGGGAATAGTCAATAGTACTATAATAACTTTGTAGAGTGAAAGATGGTAGTTATGCTAGTGGTGTGCAGAGCATAACTTATTGATTTGTCCAATCGCTATGTTATCCACCTGAAACCAATGTAACACCGTGTCAACTCTACCAAAAACACAGTTAAAATATAACAAAGCAATGAAATGTTTTCTGCTTTGCTAAGTCACGACACATAAAATTTTAAATAAATATATTTGTATATACACATAAACATTTGCTACTTTATAGCTTCCTCCAAACTGTATTACAAGATTAATGCTAGTCTTTAAACCCTTTTATTCTAGATAAAGATAGGCACACAGGCACTTTATAGTTTAAAAGTATCTGATTATATTTGTCTCAGGAACAAGAAGAAAGGCTTACGTAATTCAGTCAGGCAAATAACTCCTGTCCTAAATTAATTTACTTTCCACATGTATAGCCTAATATAGATTTGGATGTACATTATAGTTAAATAGTAATATTCTCAAAAAAACTAGTAATAGTCTCAGATTAATGCCAAAAGCTCTATGATTTACCGAAATCAAAAGCAATTTCATATATTATATAAAGGATATCAAGAAAATGACAAACTTGAGGAAATATCAAATGCCATGAAGGCTCCAGTGAAGTGTTAATTTAACTAAAATAAAAATAACTTCTACATATGTTTTATCGAGTACTTAAAAACCATTTACGAAAAAAAAGTTTTTGCTTATGAAGTATACAGGCATATCCCCACATTTTTAAAAGGGTTGCTTAGTAATCATTCTTGATGTAAATAAATTTCGTGCAGAATTCAAACGTACATACACACAGCACCTAAGTCAGACCCCGATATAAATTTAGGCTCGTAGAAGGCTATATTGAATGCTAATGCTGACGATAATTTAACCAAGACAAGTAAGTAGGAACTATCTAGAAAACAAGTAAAACCTTGGTTTGCGAACATAATTCATATTCTGGAAACGTGCTTGTAACCCAAAGCACTCATATATATCAAAGCGACTTTCAAGAACCATTGGCCCAGTTGTGATCATGTGACATTCGACATCACGTACTACTCATATTGCAATACATTGCTCATTTATCAAGTTAAAATTTATTAGAAATGTTTGCTTGTCTTGTGGAACACTTGCACAAGTTACTCACAATCCAAGTTTCCACTGTATATGTAGAAAGTATGAAAATATTTGGAAATAAGTATAATGCTTGCACTAAGTCTAGCCTGTGTATTATAATTTATGCTGCTCCTAATTTCACACATCAATTTATTTAATTTCAATATAGAATTTAAAATATATCTATGCCTAAAAGACAGGAACAGTTTTACAGCATTTAGTATAAATTGTTAGGTTTCTTTCCAAAAATTATAATTTAAAAAAAAATTTTTTTAATGTTTATTTTTGAGAGAGACAGAGACAGTATGTGAGTGGGTTAGGGGAAGAGAGAGGGAGACACAGAATTTGAAGCGGGCTCCAGGCTCCAAGCTGTCAGCACAGCGCTGGACACGGGGCTCAAACTCACGAGCTGTGATATCATGACCTGAGCCGAAATCGGACGCTCAACCGACTGAGCCACCTGGTGCCCCTTCAAAAATTATAATTTTAACAGGTGTAAGAATGTCCATCTGTAAACATTTATTATAAGTAAGAAAGCCTGTGCTAATTTGACAGGAAAATAGTATATTTAATCCTCATACACTCAATTACTAATAGGTTTTAAGGATTTTACTTAAGGTACAGGTATCTGCATGTACTCTTTTGCAAATTACCTCCTCTTGCCCTTTGAATATTGTTTTATGGTGAGCCAAGTATTTTTCTTATTAATTTGCTTACATGAGTTATAGTCTGACTTCAAATCTTTGTCTCTCAAATGATCTTTTAACTATTAAATTATTTTGATTGTTATACCATAAGAGTTTGCTAACTCTTTGATCTGGAATTTAGTCTTAATAATGATATAGAGTGAGGCTATAAAGTGACCCAGCCCACCCCAAAGATCATTTATTGAATAATCCATCACATTCTTCACTGATGTGTGAGGATTCCTGTTGCTTATTACATCCTTCCACATGAATTCCATTTTACTTGAACTCTCTGTTCTATTGATCTATTTTTGAACAACTATTTCCAGTCCACCAAACCACTGCTCTGATAATCACACTATGTAGCCAAGATCTTATGGCTAGAATTGCACTGTCTCATATCCCCAACTTAGGCATTCTGTTTTCTACTGCCAAAAAACTCCTACTTTTCAATTGCTTCCATCTGTTTCAAAGATAACCGTTTTTCAACTCAAGCATGATCTTTAGTCTTCAAGACTCTACTACCTTCTATGTCTAGTTTTCCCACCTTCAGCTTATAAAACCTAGTCCAATATTTCAATCACATTCATTTGGCATATCTTTACTGAGTACCCACAGTTTCCTGGTTCTAGAGAGCAAATGGAGACAAGACAGAGAAGTTCCCTATCTTCTTGAAGCTGTCATTTCAGTAAGCAGACAGAACAGAGAAAGCAATAATCATTTGGGGAAAAAAGTCTAAATAAAAGGAATAGCCAGGAAAGGAACCAAAATGCAAGACCTACTTTTCAGACAGTAATAAGCAAAGAACTCTCTGAGAAGATGGTACTTGAAAACGAAGCAGAAAAGGATCAAGCTAGGAGAAAACATTCCAGGCAGAAGGCATGCAAAAACAAAGCTCAGCAGTTAAAAGAGGTTGGCATGTTGCTCCATCCGTCTTTGTGATACACTCATTTAACAAAACTCCAGGCCTGGGTGCAGCCAAATCTCTGCTTTCTTTGTGCTTGCTGTAGAAAAAAAAAATACTTAATAGGGCAGAGGGAAGTCACTCTGTATTTGAGGGCACCCTCTCAACTGAGCTTCCATTACTCTAGTCAATTTGCTCTCCTACTCTCTGAAGCATCTATTTCAAAACTTCTCTCTCCTTAAAACTCTCGACCAGCTAACTCTCCCACTCTCAACAAATGAACTCAACTTCTTCAGAGGGAAAAACTGAAGTCATCAGAGAAATGCCCTCACCTCTCAAACTCCCCAATCCAAACCCACCACAATAATATGTACCTGTAGAAACAGAGGAAGGCTTCTCTTCTTAAAGCTAGTTATTCACTTTGCTTTTGAATTCCTCTCCTCCTATCCTGTTAGAAAAATTATTCTACCTTTTTCTCTCTGGCATACAGCATTCAATTTCAACCTGAGTCCATCCTGTAAGCATTTATACTCACTTCAACATGACAACTTTCTGACTTAGGAGAAACTTCTCCTAAGTCAGAATTATACAGAGATTAAATGGACTGCCATGGGAGATAGTTGTCCATCCTTGGAAATGTTCCAGAATAAACTGTTTGCTTCACTGACAGAAAAGCAGTAGAGGACTCAAATATAAGACTGGTCACTGAACCAAGTGCATCTGTCAGATTTCTTCTCCACCTTAAGAATTTCTGATTTAAAGATAATGGAAATGGTCTATTTGGGGATCTCTATTAAATGTTAAGTTTAATATAGCTAATAACAAAACCTTAGGTACACCTTTGGATTCTTCCTTTTGAAGGATATAAACTTAACAGGCTACATGTCTGCCATCAAATTTGAAGTGGATAGCCTTGACACTCAACTAAAATCAATCAAAGTACACAGAGACCCTCTATTTCATCTATACCCCCAGATAAAGTCAGACTGCAGGCAGACCATGTCAGAGCAATTTGGAGTTCTCGCCCACAGTCTGGATTCTCAGATTCTGTACCGTCAAGAATTTCCTCATGAACTTATCCTAGCCTACTCAAGGTTTAAACACGTAAAGCCAGAATTCCAGTCAGAATATGCCTCAATAAATTCTATGAACCACTTACTTCATTCTTATTATAAATTTGCCTTCTAGGAGTTCCACTTAGGTTTGTATAGAGTTGACAGCAATGGTAACTGCTACCACCTCAAGCTGTGTTTCCACTGCAGATCTTTAACGAGTATAATCACCCCACAGTTTAGAAGACAGGGTCTCCATCATGATATTCCAGTTATTACAAAGCACAGCTTTTAGGAATACCATTCATTGTCTTAGAATAAGGGATACTCGAGTAAACGTTCAAAAAAAAAATCAACTTCTAAAAATTGGTAGTACTGGCAGGTGGAGGAAGGAGAGCAAATTTACCCATATCTAGCACCTTCTCCTCCTCTAACATCTGAAAATGTGATTCCTTCCTAAAAATTTTATTATAAGTTAACACTTAATGCAAAGTATCTATCTTTGCATTTGATATTGTATCAAAATTATCTTAAAGAGCCAGATAATATTTCTTATTGCAAAATAATAAATTCTTATTCAGCCAAGAATCTGCAAATAATTGCATTTGTGGCTATTAGTAAGCTCTCTACAATACCCTTGAATTATAGAAAAGTGTGTACCTATTACTTCCTTGAAATAAAATTAATTTTCTAAGATCTACTAAATTTAGAACTTAAATATGTTTTACCCTGATAGTATTCTAATTGTTTAATTATTGTTAGTATTTTTTTTTAAATAGAAACTTAGCACTGCCTTAATATTTCAATGATCTTGAAACACTATAATGTTTCTGAAGAAAGGTACCTCTATGGTCATCTCATATCACAATTCCTGTGAAGTCAAGAATTATACTTTGTAAACTGAGTACTATGTTGTTGTTTGAAACCATCCAAAAGTCCATATTAGTAGTATGTATTTAAAGATCTCCCCACAGATGGGCGCTTTTTTTTTGCATATTTTAGCCACTTTTCCAAAATTTGCATATTCTAAGCCAATGAACTATTCCTCAACAATTAAAATTATTTTGCTTTTAAAACACCTTTGGAATTCCATGGTTCTGGTTTCTTTTCTATCCATCAGTATCATAAGAATTTATTTTAAACACATAACTAAACCTATACATAATTTAAAAATGCAACAAAACAATCTAATGATCCAATAATAATAATCTCTTCCTCGTCATACTGAAGACTTTAATAAGAAAAACTTACTATGTAGTATAATTCTGCAGTTTTCCCCCAGAGTTTTAACAAGAAAGAGTCCTAAACCTAATATGTCTATAGTCAAATTTATAAAATATTTGAAGTCCAGAGAAACATCTCCAGTGTAACCACTCCATTGGTTAACTGGTAATAGCAGAGGCAAATACAGTTAGACAGTAGTTCTATTTCCCCTGACATACTATATGTCTCTGTGAAGCATGAACATTAACATTAACATATGTACCTAAAAGTACATATAATATAACACACATATATTTACTTTATAGATCCTATCAATTAAGAATCATAGGGGCGCCTGGGTGGCGCAGTCGGTTAAGCGTCCGACTTCGGCCAGGTCACCATCTCGCGGTCCGTGAGTTCGAGCCCCGCGTCAGGCTCTGGGCTGATGGCTCAGAGCCTGGAGCCTGTTTCCGATTCTGTGTCTCCCTCTCTCTCTGCCTCTCCCCCGTTCATGCTCTGTCTCTCTCTGTCCCAAAAATAAAATAAAAACGTTGAGAAAAAAAATTTAAAAAAAAAAGAATCATAAAACTCCTCGAAATACATAAAAATGAAACAAATGACAAGAAAAAGACCTTCTTACCTGATAGATATCAGAAAGACTGCTGCTTCCAGAATCACTAGTGATACTACATCCTGAATGGCTAGAAGAAACGTGCGTCACCTGTGGGTGGAGACTATCAGTAAGGTGTAGTTTTGTGAAATCTGCAGGAAGCTATGGAAGGAGCAGGAGAAACAGGATTACAATTTGAATCAAGAACTCTTAAGAAGACATTGAAACATTTTATTAAACACTACTCCATACCATTTACCCAAAAGTACGAGGGAAGATCCTTCATTTTTCAAGTTCACAAATTATTAAATATTGTCCCTATTTATCAAAAATCACAAAATACGTTTTTAAAGTTTACGGACATTCAATGAACCCTAATACTAAATTCAATGCTTAAAGAGGTAGATTTGGCAGTTAAGATTAACTTGGATGAGCATTTAATTCAATGACAACTTTCAAATTATATACTATTGAGCAAATTAATCTACTACTATTTGGTAGCCACTATAAACACAACTTTGTAGCAAGAAATAGCTTAAACAAGAAAACAGATTTGAGGTTCTTATATGCCTAAATAATACTTACAAGTAAAAAAAAAAACAGCATCTTAGAATTGACAAAATGTTTTCCTATATAAATAACTGTGCTAGGCTCTATGAAAAAACAGAATAGGATGCCTTCAAAGAACTTAGAGTTGAGAAAGCTATGGACAACATTTACCAATCTACACACATACACATAAATATCAATTTTCTATCTGTTCAGTTTAAACCCTAAATGAAATAGCTTCTGTTGAACAGATTCACTAAGCATCCCTCAAGTGCTTCCCTCACTCTCCCATATAACAGAGAAAAGGTATTGAGAAAGAAAACATCCATACATTTGCCAATTCAACAAACATATGCCAAGCTTTTTTCCTCCTACTATATGCTAAGAATGAGACACTAAGAAAACACTGCCCTTAAGAATCTTACACTCTTGTAAGTTATTATCAGTTCTTTTGAATTAAAAAGGGGTACTATTTATAATATCCCACTTATTATACGATTGGCCAGTAATACACATGACATTTCAAAATATATGCTGACATCATGCAATATTCGTAACATTCTTTCCTTTCTACATATTAATCCTATTTAGCTGTTGAATAAAAATGGAGAATGTTAAAATACAACTTAAGAGTTTATCTTAGCAACATTCCTTTCTCTCCTTTGATTCTCATCCCTTCTCCCCTTTCCAAAAACAAGATGCCATTCCATAGATTAGAATAAGTTTCCTAAGGGAGGTGATTCATTTGTATGGCAATAACCAATGAATTGTAATACCTCAAAGTTCCAAACAAAGAGGCAAAATGTACTTATATCCCACTATCATTCAGATCTGACTTAATAAACAGGTTATGATATTTAATAATATTAAATACAGGCTGTGCAGAATATTTTGACTTGGTCAAGATATAAAAAAAAGGCTTAAAAATAAATGTATTAGGAGGCATAAGATTAGATGGCAAATAAATGGACAAAAAACATGTATGTTGGAGGAGCTCAGAGAAGTGAGATGTATTTAAATGGGTGAGATCATTGCAAACATGACATCTCACTAAGTGTTGTTATTTAAAAACCTAATGATTGAAGATGCTCTGAAATATTAGATAAAATTTAGGAGAATAACAATTCCTCTACAAGGAATAGATAGGTGGGTAACTCTAAATTGAGAGTTTATATATATTTATTCACAAGGTAGAACAGTGAAATATTTGCAGGACTTCTACAGGAACAATTGGGAGACAGAAATCTCCTGAGATGTACTAATGACTATGATTTTGCATGTTGCTAAGTGATAGATATCACATATTAAAATAATGTGCCCAAAACCAGGATAAATACTCTTCATCATCCCAGCTACAGTTCCATTTTATCAGTCAATCACTGCAGAAGGCAACTGGGGAAACATTACTCAATGGCTCACTGATTTTAAAAGGCATAATAAATTGATACATATAATTACAGAACAGTAAACTGATTTCTATTGATTATCTTTTACAGATGTGACTCAGGTTGACATGTACCACATAGGGTGATTTTTAAAGTTAACTTAAATATGTCAAATGAAGACATCACTAATGAATTTTTACTCACTAGACACTTATTTATTTAAGCCTCAAAGGCCTCTCTTCTCTTCAGTATCCATGAGCTCATGGTCATCTTTGCTGAGAATTCATTGCATGGAAAGCATTAGGAGCTACAGAGCTCTCCATCTAATAGAACACACATGGATCCAGCCTCTATGTACCACGATCTATTCATCTATGCTAGCTGAAAACAGCAGATACCAGAATTAGATGGCTATGCTAGGCTAAGAACCATAAAGACTGTTTAAAAAGCAAAAAAGAAATATTTTCACTCTGAAGAATTCAATTCTATTCTATATCTAAATACTTATTGAGTATGTGTTATGTCATACTATTAGGCCCAAGGAATATGGAGGTGAATATGGCATTCCCAATTCTAAACGTAACTAACTTCTACTACCCAAAATGTCATTGAAATAGGGGTTACCCATAATAGAAAAATGAATCAAACATATTTTTTTAAACACGGCTTTTATCTCCCTCCCTCAACCTGTATTTTTTGCAGAACAGCATGAAATAATGTTATGTTAAACTCAGAGTAAATGCATACACAATTTACTATTAACTGAACATTTCTTTATATTAGAACAGATGCCATACTTAGGAAGGCTTTAAATTTTTTCCCACAGATTGGGAGAATAGTATCATGATTAAATTTCACTGATGGTACACCTCAGCCAGTTACAGAATGGGAGAAGATGTGGAAGTTGATCCCATAGACAGAGAGTCTGAACTTCACTGACGTGACCCAGCTGGCCACAACACCCTAAAAGAATAGAGACCTGAGCCCACGGCTAGGGGAAATGGGTCTTTAAGAGGCAAATGAACCATATGGGCTGGGAGTCAGGGGACAAACACTGTTACACGGAGCCACGTTTAAACCTGAGGTCAACAAGGGTAGCACAGAATCCCTAGGGAGGCAGTAACTCATAGTCGGAGTAAAATACACCAAAAAAAGGGGTATGACATGCCAAAGACAAGATTCATTTACTCCAAACCTTTCTAGGTTTGACCCGGTGCCTATTTAAATTATTATCAGTGTCATTTTTAATTAAATTTCAGATTAAAATGGGGCTGTGAATTATCTTGTGACTCTAGCCACCATTTATAACAGAAACTGTATAAAATAAGAGAAATTTTTGAAGTTGGGACTATATACAGCAATCACCTGAATAATATTAGATATTAATTAAATTAAAGGGGAAATAAATGCATTTTATGCATTTTGATCTTAATACCAATATATTTCACAATTTATTTAAAATTTAAAGAAGCCTCAAATTATTTTTATATTTGAAATTTTTAATATTTTATATATGAATATATTACTCCTCAAATTTTTCCTGAATCAAAGCAACATATATTCCTAAAAATAGGAATAGTTGTGGGTCACAACTGCAATAAACTACTGTTAGGCAAAATGACTGAATCATAGTTTAATCACAAACACTAT
Organism: Lynx canadensis; assembly: GCF_007474595.2. Lineage (NCBI taxonomy): Eukaryota > Metazoa > Chordata > Mammalia > Carnivora > Felidae > Lynx > Lynx canadensis. The sequence goes on from NC_044306.2 coordinate 68,769,718, forward strand.
TAACTACGTAAGAAACACAGGGTAATATTAAAATCAGATACTTAAAGTGAGCATAAACAAAATTATAGTTTAATAAAATCTGGGTATCAATTACAAAGTAACTCGTTTTCTCTTTTGGGGAGAAACAGGGATGTCACAACAATTAGCTGTAAATAAGTACTATACAAAAGACACAAATCTCATATATGAACAGGCATTTGATGATAGCCTTTGATTTATTAATTAGTCTAATGATTGGCATTGATAAAATTACTTCTAATTTTACCAGTTAATAAATGAACTGTTTTGAACATAAACGCAATGAGTTTGAGTGCCTTGAAGGGTCTGACACGAATAAGTAAATACTTTGTTGAAATGGTAAAAGTGGTTGTAATGTAGGAGAGGCTAAGATGGCTGCCTTCTTCCCTTTCCTCCCTACTAAAGACTTCTTTATGTTCATGTTTTCAAGCTCTACCAGGAAGACCGGGTGTATCACTGGACAAGTAATGGAAATGTAAGAGTTTCCTATTTCATAATGATTATTAGCCTAGGTTTGCTGAGAAATCCAATAGTTAAAAAAGAATGAAAAACTAAAAACAAAAAAATACTGCCACCAACATTTGAAATTTATATAACTTAAAAATTTCCCAACTAACCTTAGAATCACTTTATTTCAAGAAATCGTTACACAACGATTGGGGTGATTGTTGGGATCTGTGCAATCTTCCCTGGCAGTTTACTTTGCGTAACACTTTGAAGGTAAATTAAATATACTCAGTCACTAAAAACTAACTCTACATTGAGATGTATTACTAAGAATTTACCCAAATGAATACTGTTTTCCTCCTATCATCACTGAAGTTTTGTAAGTATTCTTCATGCTCATGTTTTCGAGCTCTGCAAGGAAGAGTTGGTGTGCTAACTGGACACACTGACTATTTTTATCAGAGATGTTAATGAAAATACAGTCTCCTATATTTTCTACTCATTCATCACTTATTGGAAACCTGTGTTGTGAGGAGTAAATGAATGGCTGGGCACAAAGCATTTAGGTTAGGGTCTGGCACACAGAAATCACTATAGAAGTGTGTTAGCTATAATTACCACATGCAGATGCTGTGTAAGAAACAGGTCCTTTCCAGCTCCAGAATTCCTGTAGCTGAAATCTAAGACTAGATACCAGTGGGTTACTGAGCTACTACCTGAGAGGGTTTTAGTGGTCAAAATCATCCAGCCACAAACACTATTCCCTTATCCACTTTAGAATTCAAGTTGTGCTTTAAAAGCAATTCCTATTCTCTGTGTCTGTACACATGTATGTACACACACACACACACACACACACACACACACACACACACACTGTATTTCTTTTACCACTTATCTTTTCATTTACTACTAGTCCTGACACTCTCTGACCTGTTTCTACATACAGCTTGAATAAGCAGGAATATTATTTATAGTTTATTTTAAAGGCCACTGTGTAATATGGTTTTGACTTTTACATCTCTCAATCATAATATTTCTTTAAGAACTCCAGATAAGGGAAACATTTGGACTCCTGAATATTATTCATCAGAAATAATTTTTGCAGGGACACCTGGGTGGCTCAGTCAGTTAAGCGTCCGACTTCAGCTCAGGTCATTATCTCACAGTTCATGGGTTTGAGCCTTACGTCAGGCTCTGTGCTGACAGCTTACAGCCTGGAGCCCACTTTGGATTCTGTGTCCTTCTCTCTCTGCCTCTCCCCACTGCTTATACTCTGTCTCTCTCTAAACTAAATGAACATTAAAATTTTTTTTAATTAAAAAGTAATAAATTTTTGGGCAGTGCCTGGATGGCTCAGCCAGCTAGGCGTCCAACTCTTGGGTTTGGCTCAGGTCATAATCTCACAGTTCATGAGATTGAGCCCTGCATCAGACTCCCTGCTGACAGCACAGAGCCTGCTTGGGATTCTCTCTCTCCTTATCTCTCTCTCTGCCCCTTCCCTGCTCATGCTTGCTCACTCACTTGTGCTAAGTAAATAAATAAACTTTTTTAAAAAAGTAATTTTTACTTCCCTTATACTGCCTTATGATACACTAGATTCAATACTTATTCTTGATTACATCATCCATCAGTATTCCACAAAGAGAAAGATGTTTGCACAATATACAATTTCTTTTGTTCATAAACATAAAGGCAAGAGAGTTTCCCCCAAAGTGTCATAAGATAATTTAATAAACTGATAGATCTAATTATATTTCTCATTAAAACACATGGAGACATGTTTTAATGTTGATATGACTATGTTTTACAGGAATGGGTCTACAAAAATTTGCTTTGTATCTACTGAAGAAACCTGACAAAAATTAATAATTTTTAAGAACATCTCCCAGCCTCCTGTCAGGCTCAAAAGATATAAGCCTCATGTCGGACATATATGGAGTAATCATCTATTCAACCTCCTCCTAAGTCAGGCAACTTTGAACAAATTAATTAACTACTGTATACCTTAGTTTCTTCCATCAAAAGAATGTAACATAGTACAATGACTAAATGAAATAATCATTGTGACCTATAGAATCTACCTTACTGATGCCTCTCTCTTCCTTTTCATTCCCTCTGTCATTTTCCAGTCAAGGTTCTCCATCACCTTAGGTCACATATTTTTCAAATTGAATGAAAACAAACAAACAAAAAAAACTAACTTATTTTTGACAGTGTCATACCTAACACTACCATTATAGTTTACTTATTATATATATATTCTCCCAAGTATGTTCATATGGAAGAACTCACTGGTTAGAATTCTGTACTAAATTTTATAAAGTAAATAACCTCATTACATGATATGCTTATAGTCCAATTACTTTTATAAACAGTCAAATTTTCATAGCTAAGAATTTCTCTCAAAGTGATAACATCTTGAGGAATTTGTGCTTTTGTGGGTGTATGATGTTTGACTGCAAAAGCCTCCATGTATTTGACCCAGACACATGCTGCCAACCTGGTAAGGCTTAACCACAGTAAGTTATCCTTGCCATCCTGAGCACATGGTCTCTACAGGACAGTCTGAACAGAAACACCACTGCATGGGGGGCGGGGGGCGGGGAGGGAGGGGTGGAAACACAAGTTTAGTCATGCTTTATTTCAAAACTTCATTGCTACTATCTGACACTAAAATAATGTTTCAGAGGGAGCTGTAATAAACAGAAGTTGCTACTAAGGTAAGTTTATACACATAAATATTTCACATGGCTTTCTGTCCAAAAATAAACCTTCATGTGTTAGAATTAGCTACTGAAATATGGTAGTGACCTAGCCCTCACCCCAGGGCAGAAAGACCACTCTCATTTTTTTCTAGGGTTGGTAACATAAATGAATCATAAACTTCACTGGCTATAATTGGGAAAATTACAATCTACCTACAATTTAATTCCTACACCTATAAAATAGTGATTATTTGAACACAAATAGGACACTATGGCCCTCCGTTGAAGAAAATAAACAATAAAAACTAGTAAACTGATGTTTTTAAGCAAATGCTTTTAGAAAGCCTTTTCTGCTAGATGTTGAATGAAAGCACTAAGCAGAAGGAAACCACGTGACCTTTACTTCAAAACAGAAAAGTAGAATCCTTTAGTATGATGAGGAAGTGCATGATCTTATTTAGGTACCATATTTTCCAAATTGCAAGGCTATGCCCCATTTTTTTTTTTTTTTAAGAGAAGGCAATAAGAACACACCTGTATACCAGTTCCCATATGCCAGGCCTGGATCTAAGCGCTTGCAGATATATTAGGTCATTAATTGTTACAACTATCTTATAAAGTAGGTTTTATTATGACCATTTTAAATAAGAGGAAACTAAGGCACAGAAAAGGTAAGTGATTTGCAAGATCATTTGGTGAAAAGGTGATAGAGAAGGAGTCCAGCTCCAGATGTCTAGCTGTAGAGCATACACACGCATTCAACTTATGCATTCATTAATTCAGTAGCTGACTTGAAAGCTCTCATGGATACTGATGAAATGGTCAAATGGCTGCTCATATCAATTTATGAATATAGTCTTGTACACATTTTAAAATCACAGAGAAAAATACTAATTTAAAGTAAGTTCTCACTCTCACTTTCATAAAACAAATTTATGAAAATTTTACATCCACAACCTAACAGAATTTCCATTCCTTCTAAATTGTTTAAGATACATTACTTTTTTGGAATCTGTATGTGATGCTGCAGATTAGTGAAGGTGGTTTTTCATTTATCTCATAGGTTCTTTATAATATCATTTACTGTTTACTTTATAAACTAATCTTTAAAATATCACGGTAATAGCCAGTACTTGCAATCTTGAGATCACACATCCAGGAACCATTATTAAATCTGTGTCAAGTGTAAAGCTGCTTTAACTCCTTTATACCAGTTCCATCATGTGACACTTATAAGCCTTCCAAGCTAGCACTGGTTGAGGTCATTTCTGCATTATGTTCCTTATGGAAGAGTACTTTAAAAACAATTTTTTTTTAAAAGTAAAATAAATTATGAGAGAACCTCGTAAAGTATGTGAGGAGAGCAACTCCTTTTCTGGAAGTTATTTTTGGCAGAAACTAAAGTTTGCCTGATATATAATATCCCTAACATGTGATAATCAGAAAAAAATTACACACACATATACATAGTTTTAAGTTAGTCACCTAATTTCATCATCTTAAAGGAAGACACCTGGCAGAGTGAGAGCAGTTCTGTAATTAATATCAGAACTGATGAAAGTTTGTCATCTGAAAGACAGCTGTATTTTTTCAAAATAAAAATGTTTATCTGGGTCCTAAAATAAAACAAACTGCCTATACAATTTTCCACAGAAATACTGAAGTAGTTGATTAATTATCATGCAAATGAAACGTCCCATTGCCTATTAAGAAACACAGTTTTAGGACGGTTTAAGCAACAGCCAGTCCATTCTCACCCCACCCCCGGCCCTACTCCCCTACACACTATATAATCCCTTCTTCTTTTCAATTTATTTGCAATCATCAATAACCACTGATCTGAAAAGCACACATTTCTCCGAGGGATTCCAAAATAATGCCTACATCACTCAGTCCAAGAAATTGTCAGTAAAATACATGGCAGTGGTTGGCACCAAATCAGGTAATTTAAAAATCATCTTCTGAGTAGCATTCCACCTATTTAAATCCCAACACCTTTGTGCATTTTCTCTTCATGTTAGTAACAATTACCGCCATTATTTTGGGGTTATGTACTATGTAATGAGCAAGGAGCCCAGTATTTGGCATCTATTTGTTCTGATACTTATAAAAAGCCCAGATGCTGCTAAAGAAATGGAAGCTCAAATAACTCAAGTGACTTGTCCAAAGACCCCAGGTAATAGGCTCCAAAATCTCTCCCTTTTTCACTTTGTACCCTGACTCTATAGATATTTATTATTTGGGGCCATAGTCTAACTCAATCTTTGCACCTGTCTACTCCATTATTTAAACATTATTAAACATTATTTAAATCCCATTATTTAAACCTTAAAAGAACTTTACACTAATATAAGAATAGCTTGATTTTTCTAATGTGAAAGCCAACTCAATACACTTTTTAGCAAAATTTGTGATTATCCATATGGTAATACCGATAATATCCTGCAGTTGCTAAAACGTGAGTCCTCAGTCTCTTGTTTTCCAGGACCAAGTGGGACTGGTGCTATGGAAGTAGCAGCCTCTGGAGAGGTAGAGAAGTTGCTGGTAATACCAGAAACCAACTTCTGTGACCAATTAGACAACAACTCTGATGAGCTCCAAAGGGACTCTGCTTAGTTATCCCAGCTGTAAAAATGCTCAAGGGAGTATGGAGTTGGGGAAATGAGTGTTTAAAGTCAAGAAAAAAAATTGTAGGGGATCTATAGAGAACCCTAAGCTGCCTTCTTTTTGAATAAAAATAAACAGTTGATTTGGGGAGAAAACCTCACACACAATTCAAAACATTAACCTACAAGTAATTCACGTTGTAAAAGCTGTAAAAGCTACCATATATCCAAATGCAAAGCTATGACGGTCTCTACACCACACAATACCATAAAATGTCTGAGACTGGCTAGCTATTTATCAGTGTCCTCCCTTCCGGGAAACATGCTGGACTGTATTTCCCAACCTCCCTTATAGTTACATATGTGCCCATATAACTGAGTTCAGGCCTTAGAAGTATGGACAAACACAAGTGATGTATGCCATTCCACACCTGACTTCAAAAATATTCTGTAAGACCTGTCATGATCCTTTCCCCTTGCATCAAAAAAGTCTCTGTTGGAAGACAACAGAAGCTTTGTTTTGAAAGTTAGGTAACTGAGCCACAAAACAGAGGGGCCTTGATCCTTGAATCACTGCTTAGAAGGGAACCATCCACTAAGTGATCAAGAGTACTTGCTTCAGATTTTATGCAAACGAGAAATAAACTTCTGTGTTTGAACCATATAAATGCATTATCTTAATACATATAAATACCTTAACTCATATAATCGGTGAGACCTATTTGTGAAAAATCTTCTACAACGAAATTCTAAATTCCTTAAGGAGAAGTTAGGTAGGGCTCTGATAATAACCTCATAGTACTATGTGAATTTGGATACAATAAACATTAGAGTTCCTTTACTTATTCAGTCAAACACATTTACTGAAATGTGTTTTTTCTAGATAAAGGAGCAGCAAGGATAAACTCCTTTCTCTCAGGGATCTTACAACTAGTAGGTGGAGACAAGTAATAAAAGGAAAGTGAAGAACACTGTCAAATAAGTGCTGCATTCAACAAAGATTGAACAAGACTGATGTATTATGCTGAGCTAAATAAGTCAGTCAGAAAAAGACAAATACCATTTGATTTCATGCACATATGGAATTTAAGAAACAAAACCAATGATCATAGGGGAAGAAAAAGAGAGAAGCAAACCAAGAAACAGATGCTTAACTGTAGAGAACACAATGGTTACCAGATGAGAGATGGGGAGGGGTGTGGTTAAACAGGTGACTGGGATTAAGGAATGCACTTGTGATGAGCACCAGGTGTTGTATGGAAGTGTTGAATCACTAAGTTGCACACCTGAAAGTAACATTCCACTATGTGTTAACTAGCTGGAATTTGAATAAAAACTAAAGAGAGAGAGACAGAGAGACAGACAGACCTATGTGATGAAGAGTCACAGGATAGCCAGGGAAGATCTAAGATGTGATATTGAGACGAGAAAATTATTTTTTATACTTTCACCCATTTCCTAAAGGGACAGTTGTAATCATACCATTATACTAGATATATATATATACCATTTTACTAGATATCTATACCTATATCTGTATATATAGATATTTACTAGATATCTATATCTATATATAGATAGATATAGATATAGATATCTAGTAAAATGGTATGATAATATAGATGTATATATGTGTGTATATATGTGTGTATATACATATGTATATATGTGTGTGTTATGTTATCTAATAATACACACATACACATATACACATCTTATATATTATACACATACACATATGTGTATACATACACACATACTTTATATATATAACATATACATTACCTTCCATGTATTTATAAAGAATATGTTATATTTGTTGTGTAAAAGTGAGATAAATCTAGTGCATCACTAAGCCAAAGGATTATAATCACTAAACATTTTATTAAAAATTCTTGGCTATTTATACAACTTAAAAGCAAAATCAACTAAGTACCATAGTCCCTTATAAACTGAAGACAGGGGGCGCCTGGGTGGCGCAGTCGGTTAAGCGTCCGACTTCAGCCAGGTCACGATCTCACGGTCCGTGGGTTCGAGCCCCGCGTCGGGCTCTGGGCTGATGGCTGGGAGCCTGGAGCCTGTTTCCGATTCTGTGTCTCCCTCTCTCTCTGCCCCTCCCCCGTTCATGCTCTGTCTCTCTCTGTCCCAAAAATAAATAAACGTTGAAAAAAAAAAAATTAAAAAAAAAAAAATAAATAAACTGAAGACAGTATAAAATATATTCGGAGTTGTTCAGTGCCCTATGAGTTGGAAAGCACTAATATTTGCTCACATTTCAAGACATAAATAATATATGATGGAAATGTAAGTCTTCCAAATAATTATTTGTTCTTTAAAAATACTGCTGAATAAGTTAAATGGAAATTTAAGTCTAGAACCCACCTACTTGTAATAATACTAAAAAATTCATTGAATAGATTGACTGCTTGAGAAAAAAAATAATGCTATTAAAATTTATGTCATAATCCTTTAAAAATAGGATTTTATTCCTTTATTTCCCTAGGAAGATATACTCAACATCTTTGAATCCATAGATTTACAGCCTAGCAATTGTGTGTGGTAGTAGGAAGTTGGGGTGGGGGGGATGACCATCAAACAAGAACATGCCACACGGAGTTTAAGTAAATTGAAAACTAATAAAGTAAGACAGAGGATATAGAGGGCGGAAGGTCTCACTGCTAAGATAACATTTCAACAAAGACCTTAATGGAGAGAATGCCTGAACCCTGAAGGTACACAAAGGGGAGGGAAACAGGCATTACACATACAGAGACATGAGCAAAAGTCAAAGGCAGAGGTGGCTTTGGCATGCTTTAGGAATAGATAAGAGTAGTAAAAGCTCTGAGAAGACCAGAGGGAATTAAGACAGAGAGAGATTCTATGGTGAAATCATGTAGGAAAGCTGTGGTAATGATTTTGGATTTTATCCTTAGTGAGACGAGAAGCCACTGGAGGGTTTTGGACACTCATGAGGTGTGCAGCATACATGTAAAACATCTTTCTGAAGTTTTTAATGTGACTATTATCTTACATTTTTGATAAATATTTATGAGTAACTCCACATGACTTCAATAGAAAAAGATGTTTATTACAACTTGTATCAAGAGGCCATCAGCAAACGGGGGCATCGTAGCTTGTCTTGATGGACACACCACAGGTAGGCAGTGTGACTCAACTATGAGGCTGTGTCTATTCTCAGTTATCATTTACGGGTACACTAGCTATACAACTTAATTGACTGAAAAATTCCACCCTCTTTACATGACACACACCCATACATATACATCTACTTTGATTTTTTAACTGATATCTAGGATCTTACCTCTAATAGTTCATTTCTAGATTTCATTCAAACACAACTACCACAACTGCTACTTTTCTGGTGATGAGTATTACAACTTAGCTAGACAATATTCTTTAAATAAAAAAATAATTACACGTTATCCCTCTTAAGTTACTAACAAAAATAGGAGGTCTTACTTCCATGCACCTAGTGTTATCACTCTCCTTTTACTTCAAAGATAAAGATATTCATTTCAGCATTTATTTCCAAGGACTTCCATGCTACGACATTTAATTTAATGTCTATTGTCAAGGGCTTTATGTGTCAACCGTGCACACCAGATAATTTCATTGCTTTAGCTCTGTCTGGAGGGCACTACGGGAGAACTGACTGAACATCTGCAGTGCGTTACTCATTGCCCAGGGTCAGTGGAGACACATACTGCATAAATTGCAAGAAGCCTCACAGAGTTTTCTTTTTCCTCCATCTTCCCTTTTTTTTCTCTGTTAAGACTAATAAACCTTAGACACCATATCATCAAATGAATAGTCTGAGTTACTAAGACACAGTCAAACACACGTTACCTCATAAGGAGACTCCTTCCTAATACCCTCACTTCTGTCAATGCTCCAGCATTTTTCATGACCTTCTCAGTCATCTGCAAAGATTTATTTACATAATCAATTGAGCAACCCTCTTAGAAAGCACATTCTTCCTAAATTAACACCAACATTTAGAGGTCTATCACTCTATTAAGCTTTTACTTTCCTCAAACTTCATCTACTTTCTCTGAACTCTGTTAAGTGTGCGTGGGTATGCACACTAATTTATTGTCCCTAGTTTAAATCAGGAAAATAGAACAGCATTAATCAAGATACACTTAGGGAGACTTATGACTGGATTAACATAATCTGTGGTGTCAGTGCATGTGTGTATGCAGGTACACACACACACACATACAAACACTTAATAAACTGAAAATGTCTTTAGATTTAAACAGTTTAACTGACATAACCTGGAAGTTACATAGGCTCAATTCACCGTCAATTCACCACCAGCAAAAACAAGAACTTAGAAAATGAGCGAAGTTCACAGTGGCAATACTGTGACAGGGGATTTACAAATACTACCCTGCCTCACTCTAATGCTCCCCGCACTATCACTGTCCTACCCAGCTTCTTGCAACAGTCTTTTATTTCCCTTTCAATCTCTTCAAGTTGCAGCCAGAGGAAATTTTTACAAGATGACAGAAAAATACACATTGTCATCTTGTCACTCCCGTGCCACAAATCTTTCACTGGACTCTCTTCACCCTCAAGAAAATGTTTATAATTCTAACCACTGCACCTATCTTCTCCTTCTCACCTTTTCACACACCTCCGTACCCCTTAGTCTCTGAACTAAAGGTCTAAAGCTACTTATGGCTCTTTAAAAGTCATACTCTGTATCTCTCTTCTGGGTCTTCGGGATTCCCTCCTCGAAGAACAATCATCCCAAGGCTGGCTAGCTCTCTGAACCCTCCTACTGGAAGTTAAAAGTTCTTATAAGATGTCACAGAATTTAACCACACTTTATAGTAGTTGCTGATTTAACTCTATATGCAGGACCATGTCTGCCTTTTTCATGACTCTTTCCCTTGCTTCAAAGTGCCTAAAATACAGTCAGTACTTAATAAGTGCATGAACCACTGAACTATTAGCCCTAGTTTAAGAGCTGAGGATACTGCATCTGAGTGATACTGAACAAGAACTATCTGTTGCCAATGTTCTCTCCCTATCCAAATCCACAGTCACCCCTTTCTACCAGCCATTATACATAGATCGCCAGAATAAAATAAAAGACAATGGATAGAAAAAGCGAGATAAAATTATACCAAGCCTAGGCTAACAGTAATTGTAGTTAAGCAATATATTTGGTGTGGATTTCCTAGAAGTCAGGACAAAAAAGCTAAGGACAAAAACCTCTGGGCTAAAATATTTTTGACTTGCCATCTGTATAGATTCCAAAGAGGAGACTGGCAGATGAAAAGTGTTTGAACTCCACTCAGAAATGTAAGATTCATTCATCTACTTAATTATTTAACACATATTTACTGGCTTGCTTCGGTGAACCAGGCATTGCTACAGGAGTTAGTTCTATAGCAATGATTTGCATTGGCAAAGTCCCTGCTCCCGAGAATTTAACATGTCTAGAGGCAGGAGGGGCTTGACAGTGAAACAGAAAGAAAAGTAATGATAAACACAACAACTTTAGATATCCATAAGTACTGCAAAGACAATGCTAAAAGAGTGGGGTGATGTAATGGGCAGTGATGGTTGGGAATAAGGAGCTATTGTATGTATTTTTTTCATAATTTTATTTTATTTTTTAATCTCAAGTTAGTTAACATACAGTGTAGTCTTGACTTCAGGAGTAGAACCCAGTGATTCATCTCGTACATATAATACCCAGTGCTCATCCTGAAAAGTGCCCTAAGTCCTTAATGTCCGTCAGCCATTTAACCTACCCCCAACCCCTATCAACCCTCAGTTTGTTCTCTGTATTTAAGAGTCTCTTATGGTTTACCTCCCTCTCTGTTTTGATTTTTCCTTTCCCTCCCCATATGGTCATCTGTTAAGTTTCTCAAATTCCACATATGAGTGAAATCATATCTGTCTTTCGCTGACTTATTTTGCTTAGCAAAATAATACCCTACATTTCCATCCATGTTGTTGCAAATGGTAAGATTCCATTCTTTTTCATCATCAAGTAGTATTCCATTGTAGATATATATCTATATATCTATATCTATATCTACTATATCTATATCTATATCTATCTACCTACCTATCTATCTATCTAGCACACCTTCTTAATCCATTCGTCAGTTGATGGACATTTGGGCTCTTTCCCTAATTTGGGTATCATTGGTAGTGCTGCTATAAACATTGGGGTGCATGTGCCCCTTCGAATCAGCATTTTTGTATCCTCTGGAAAAATTCCTAGTAGTGCAATTGTTGGGTTGTAGGGTATTTAATTTTTTGAGGAACCTCCACACTGTTCTCCAGGATGGCTGCACCAATTTGCATTCTCACCAACAAGGCAATAGGGTTTCCCCTTTCTCCACAACCTTATCAGGATCTGTTGTTTCCTGAGTTGTTAATTTTAGCCATTCTGACCAGTGTGAGGTGGTATCTCAGTGTGGTTTTGATTTATATTTCCCTAATAATGAGTGATGTTGAGAATCTTTCATGTGTCTGTTTGCTATCTGGATGTCTTCTTTGGAAAAGTGTCTATTCATGTTTTCTGTCCATTTCTTCACTGGATTGTTTTTTGGGTGTTGAGTTTAAGAAGTTCTCTATAGATTTTGAGTACTAACCCTTAATCTGATAGGTCATTTGCATTGCAAATATCTTCTCCCATTCCATCAGTTTCCTTTTAGTTTTGTTGTTTCCTTCACTGTGCAGAAGCTTTTTATCTTGATGAGGTCCTAATAGTTCATTTTTGCCTTTGTTTCCCTTGCCTCTGGAGACATGTCAAGTGAGAGGTTGGTGCAGCCGAGGTCATAGAGGTTGCTGCCTGTTTTCTCCTATAGGATTTTGATGGTTTCCTGTCTTATGTTTAGGTCTTTCATCTATTTTGAATTTGTTTTTGTGTATGGAATAAGAAAAGTGGTCCAGGTTCATTCTTCTGCATATTTCTGGCCAGTTCAGGGAGGCTCTTTCAGATTGGGCAACCTGGGAAGGCTGCTCTGAGAAAATGATGTTTGAGATGAGAAATGAATAAAGACAAAGGACCTAGCCAAACAAAGGTGGGGGAGAGCTTTACAGATGGAGGGAATACCAAGAGCAAGGGCCCTAGGGTGGAAAGAATGTAGGAATGTTCAAAAAACAGAAGTCTAAGGTGACTGGATGGGAGACAGTGAGGATGCATGAGGGGGAGAGTAGTATAAAAGAGGGCAGAGGAGTGTAAGATCTATTCCTGATAAAAAGTAGGCTTTTTAAGGGGAAGGGAAGACACTGGGCTTTTTAAAATAAGCAATTAAAAAGATCCAGTTATGTTTCATAAGATCATTCTGTTAGGGGTGGTGGAAAGGGGAATGGATTATAAGAGATTGAAATGGAAGTAGAAAGAAAAATGAGGAAGAAGTGAGGTGTGCTATCAGGTTACAGTGAACAAAAAGGCCTTTCAAAACCTAACCTGATGGTACTTGGAGGGCCCTCTGTAATCAACTGTTTAACTTCTTCAAAAGATACAAATTCTAGGGGTGCCTGGATGGCTCAGTCGGTTGAGCATCTGACTTCGGCTCAGGTCATGATCTCGCAGCTCGTGGGTTCAAGCCCCATGTCGGGTTCTGTGCTGACAGCCCAGAGCCTGGCACCTGCTTCTGATTCTGTCTCCCTCTCTCTGCCCCAACCCCACTTGCGCTGTGTGTCTCTCTCTCTCAAAAAATAAATAAAAAGTAAAATAAAACATTAAAAGATAAAAATTCTATCCAAAATACCATAAAAGTGATTAGTTATATGGCACTAGTTGCTGCAATACTTTAGTAATGCACTCTGGCCTCTTTTAAGTTATCTGGGTGCCTTATCAAATTTCTGAGGAATAAGAGGTTAGATTATAAAAATATTCAAGTTATTTCAGTAATAATTTATTAAATATCCTAATAAAATGAATACTTATTTTGATAAAACACATAGCCAGAGATTAGCATTAGGAGGTCATAGTTTAAAAAATGAAATTATAAAAAGAATACATGGCTAGTTCCAAGCTATCTGTGTGATTCCAGAAAATTATTTAAATTTCTTGCAACTCAGTTTCCTCCCTAGTGTAGAAAAGACCTAAAAAGGTCTGTGCTGCCCACCTCACAAGAGAGCTGTGAAAATGAATGCAGGACGAATGTGAAAGAATTCTAGTAATATAAAGCATTATTCAAATGCAAGTTTGTGTATGAAAGTACAGTGATAGACCTGGAAAGATTTTTAAGGGTTCATTTAGCATAATCTCATTTTATAGTTGTGGGAACTGATGTCAAAGAAGGTGAACAAGCATGGAACTGTTAACACTAGAATCCAGATCTTACTTTTATGTAATAGAAAAAATTTAATTTGAATAGTTTCCAAATTTTCTGGAACATCAACTGTAGCATTAATATTTTTAAACAAGTATTCTGAAGAACATAAAAATACTAAAAGAGAAAAGTAACTTGGAATTCATTAGTAACAATTATGTTTGTATAAACCAGAAACAACAAAGGATTAATTTTAATCTCAATTCCATGATATATGTATCTTAAAACAATGATTGTTCTCAGAAAAGCATAAAACTTTCGTAATGCTAAATGGTCAAGGTCTTAACATGTAAGAACATAAGCAAGAACCTTTACCTGGTTTTTGGCAATAAAGTATATTGAAAGTCTTCAAAGATAGTTTAATCTTTTTTTTTAATGTTCATTTATTTATTTTGAAAGAGCGAGCAGGGGAGGGGCAGAGAGAAAGAGGAGAATCCCAAGCAGGCTCTGCACTGTAAACCAAGCCGAAATTAAGAGTCAGATGTTTAACCGAGCCACCCAGACACCCCAACAGTTTACTCTTTAATAGAATCCATATAAATATTTTTTCTAAATAGTGTGTCTCCAACTTTATATCATCCAAAATTCCTAAGTAGCTTATACCAGAAATTTTTTTTTGCTGCTTAGGAGAATAATATTTATTTCCATATTTCACATAAATGTTAAAGAATTGCATGACTTATTATAACAAAAATCTGGCAGTTAGCAATGTTAATCCTAACTTATCATGAGGATTGCTAATGTAAATATTCAGTAGTTGATGTATGCTGCTCCTTACCGTCTTCAGTCTTTATACCGTATTCAGTTTCATCTAAGTTTATCTAGTCCTAGGGAAAAAAAAAAATCTTCCCAAGATGAAATAATTATCCTTTAATTCTGAACTTAATAACACTTGGCTGTATCTGCATTTTTGTGCTTTTTATTAATTCATCTCTTATACATTCAATAAATACTTATAAAATACTGAGATCTGAGAGTCAAGGAGCTGGCCACATCAAGATCACAGGAAATGGAGTTCATGCAAAAAGAACTACTAATGGAATGGCTCCATGGCTTGGTCTGTTAAAAGAACAGGCCGTGAAGTGGAGTAGATAAGGAAAGTAGTACGAGATGAGGGAAGAAGAGTAAGCCTCAGCTGGTTCATACACAGCTTTACAGGGAGCATAGATTTTATTCCAGTTGTAATCGGGAATTACTAAAGAGTCTTAAAAGAAATGACACGATCTAGTTCACATTTTATAAGATAAATCAGGCTGCTGTGTGAAAATGGCAAGATTAGAAATAAAGAGGACATGAGGAGTCTACTGGAACAGTCCAAATGAGACGATGATGGTAGCTTGGATCAGGATGATAATGGAGATGGAGAGAAAAAGCATGAATTCATAATTAAAAGGGTAGACTAAACAAGACTTGATGAATGAGTTCTGGGCAACGTGAAGAACCAAAGATAACTTGTAGCTTTAGGGCTTTGATAGCTTAATGCCAACGATGAGAAAATGAGGAAAAGTGGAGAACCGCAGGCGTTTGTTGCCTGCTTGATCCATTGGTGGAGCTCATTTTTTGGTGGTGGTTGGGAGAACACTCAGGAGTTCTATTTTGGCCATGTCAAATCTGAGTTGACAGCAACTACATCAATGTATCTAGTGGGCAATTGAATGTATAGTCTTGAATTTTATTATAATCAACCAATGGATGTCTGGTTTGGGGGCAAAATTTTGTAAAACTTTTCACATGTTCATTAAGTGTTTACATGTTAATACATATAAAAATAATAAATGACAATCAAGATGATTATGATAATGAGGAAGAGGTATTCTGATCCATACTGTGATGAGATAAAGATCCTCAAAATCAATAAACAGATGGGCTAACATGAGATACAAGGTCCCATTTTCTCTCCTTTTTTGAGCTAAGCCATTAACATAAATGAGTTAGATACACACTAGCAAAAAATCTAAAAAGCAGCCCTACAAGAATGTAAAATAGGAATTCACTTACATTTTAAAGTAAAGTTAGTTTAAACATCTAGAATTTTCCTCATAGAATCCTTTAAAGAACTTGAAAAATACCTAGTGCCTCCTACAAATATGTAAACCTAATAAAAGTTCAGGTGAGATATGAACTAGATGTTTGTCATTTGACTTAATGTGCCTTTGTAAATAAAATCTGTTCTTTAAATGTATTCAGGATTAAGAAACTGCCTGAGATAGAAATCTCCTTTCTTTTACGTCTTAAGAGAACTCAAAGATCAGAATCAAGAAAAACTAAATAGTAACCAAGACACCAATAACAAAACACATCAAGCAAATCAGACTTAATCTCTGATTTCTTTTGTGTATCCTCTTCCCTTGAAGGCCACAGTCTGACATCTGTTATTCTCTAATGCTTATAAACTAGATGTCTTCACATAAACTTAGACAAATGCATATACTTCCTATGTGACCAAACAAGGCTTATTCCAATGTACTCTACCAACTATGGAAAACTGAGGAATAAGAAATGAAAAGTAAAGGAAGTGGAAAATAATCTGAGGTCAATGCAGAGAGAGTAAATTAAGACATCTTTATTCCAAAGTGAATAACTGACTTACATGGTGAAAGAAGGGGGAAAGTGATAAATACATAACTGCCATGAATTCTATATATTCTATTTAATTATGCTTCAAATCCATGAGGTATTTTGAAGTGAATGGGACAATAAAAAAAGACTTAATCACCTTTAATTCAGGAAAAGGGGGATGGGGTGTCGATTCAAATGAATACCTGACAAGTCAGATACTACATATCCCCATGAAGACACTGCTTTGCTTATCTCAGAGCAAATGACCTGTTCTGTGTGTATGGTGTGGGTGTGTGTGGTGTTGGGAGTGGGGGAACAAAGATTAACAACATCCTTCATATTTCTAGCCTGAATCCACTGAAGGGTGGTTAGAGTCACCAGGTACCTTCAGAAAAATTCTTGAAGTGTTCAATTTCACAATTCCTGAAGGATTTCTCAGCGTTATTTGTGCAAGAAGCTTATTAGATAGGTATCTCTTTTTAAGTCAACGAGTGGTGAGACAAGAAAACATTCGGCTTACCTGAGAGCATGTTTAGTTGATACGGTTTAGTATACTATTGTGTTAGAAGAAGGCAGGTACCTTTCTGGGTTGATTTGGGGAAAACAACTCTGAGAGAACAATGGCTTTTCTGGCAGAGGCGCTAAGGGAATTAGGAGAAGGATCCAAGAAAGCCACATTTAGGAGCTTTTATATCACTTCTCAGTAAAGAAACTTTAACCTAAAGTTGGTCACTTTTCTTAAATTGAAATATGGGTGATTTCACTGAGAAACAGTCCAACATAAAATATATTACACTTAGCATATAAGAATTTCAGTGTTAACACCTTTTTTGGCACAGATTGTCAATTTTTATTGCACACAAACTGGGGGTGGAGGGAGAATGAACTCATGACTTAAAACTCTGGCAACTGCTTGAATTTCACTGTAAAGAAGCATCATTAAGAAGCTGGGAATCTGAGTCACTTAATATCAGGCTTCAGCTAAATTCCTAAGTGGTTATATAACACCACTAATTTTTAAGAACAAGAAAGATTTTATGTTTTGTTTTGTTTTGTTTTGTTAATGTCAGAGCTTTAGGATTTCCTCTGTTTTTCATCCTACAAAAATGTCATTCTGACCCTACCGTATATATTACTTCTTGCTTTTTTCTTGAAGAATGAAACCTCTCCACATCTTCAGATAGATGTCCATTATTAACCTGGCTCTCCAAGAGCTTGTCTTTCTTTAGGTTTAGAAACTCATCTCTCATGTTTACAAAATAAGGTAAAATATGAGGAATTCCACTCCAATAATTAAAATATTACTAAAATCATGGTTGGTTCACACATTATCAAATAACTGAATTAAAAATTTAAACCTAATCCTGGATGCTTCACACCATGCAGATAAAACATTTGAAAGAATTAACAAAAGTTTTCACTCAAGCTTTGACATTTTGACATGAAGTAAACATAAATTTTAAATTTTGGAAAATGAAAAAGGAATATATGTTTGAAAATTAATTTTAAAAATCTTTTGAACTTCTATGTGAATACTTTCCCCCAAATTAGCTGTAGTAAAATTAGAAAACCAAATAGATAAGTTGTATGGTTATTATTAATCAAAGGTACTCTTTTGTGAGAACAAGGGTCACAAAAAAACTAATATTAATTTGCTTAAGCTGTAAGAGCTTCTTTCCCAGAATTTTAAGAGATGAAAATAACCACAGGAAAGATATTATCATAACTTAATATATTTAACACTGTGTATAGAGCAACAAGAAAGCATATAACCATGTCCCTCTTACATGCTGAGCATTAAATTATCTTTCACAAAGCAAAAGGGTTTTTTTTTTTTTTTTTGACCGAAAGCAATATGTACAGTTAAGAGGTATAGAACTCCCACATTCTGGCCTTTAAATTGTTCTTCTTATAAGAAAGCAGCATTTATGAGCCCCATAATGACTATTTTAAATCCCGTGAATCACATCACAATAGAAAAACACTGTGTAGCATAATGTATAATGACATATTTAAATATGACTCAAAATTCCATGCTTCTCTAATCTATATTAAGTTGTGAGCAAAATAAGGCATTTCTACCTTGATCGTTTCTCTAAGCAAAGGTTAACTAGATAGGCCAACCTTAGGAAGAAATAGAATACGTACCATGATATAGTCTCTTTCGTTAGAAAAGGCAAGAAGAACAGATTTAAATTAAGACTTGGTGTATAAAAGCTGAAAGCATAGAATTTGTATCCACATAATGAACTGATGTCTCCTCTAAAGACGTCAGATTGCTGTTCAGCTAAACTATCTAAAAATACCTCCTTGCAAACACACACACACACACACACACACACACACACACACACACACGAAATGACTACAAAGACAGGTCTTACTAAGCAGCTCTACTTGCACAAAATCACTTAATAAGTGGGGAAAATTTTTTAAAGTACTTAGGGAAAATTTAACGGGGATTTTTCATAGCAACTATGATATTTTATGAGCTATTTTGAAAACCAGTACCAATCTGTAAAAAGTAGTTAATGAAGGATCTTAAAGCAAATCATAATTGACCTAAGATGTCCAATGGAGAATCATGTTCTATGAACTCAAAATAAGATAAAGAAAGATAAATCTCTGCATCACTGTCAACATTCTATTTAAAAACCAAGAAAAGGGAAATGTTCTGGCTGGAAAAAAAGTGGGAATCAAACTCATGGATGCCACTGTGTGCCAGACCCTGTATCACATATGTAATCCCCACGAACAACCTATGAAGTAGGCATCATTAATAGCACTTTACAGATGAAGAAAAATGGTTCAGAACATTTAACTAATCTGCCTAATGTGACACAGCTACTAAGAAATGGTAGGGCTCTAACCCACATACAAATGGTTCTAGAGCACTGTAACCTAACATCAATAACTGAATTCACATAGGCTTTCGAGTCTGCAGATTCTGAAAACATTAACTCTTTTTGCATTTTTCTTATTTAAACCTCAAGTTTTTCATCTGCAATACTGGGAGATTCTCACTTTGCTCCTAGTGTTCCTTTGACAATTAAAGAAAATAATACACATAAAGTACTTAGTAAAATAATTGTAACTAACTGTAATCATTAATAACCTTCAAAACAAGGCTGTAAGGGAGACCAGTATTATAGTCATGACCTCTACTTTGAAGTTAGAAAACAGAAACTTCAAGAAGTTGAATGACTTGCCTAACACTTGCATAGCTAGTAAGCACCAGAACGAGAACTTAAAGCAAGGTCCTTGTACACAAAATATTTTATTGTTCTACTACACAAACACCTAGTTGGAAGAGTTCCTGCCTATTACTATGGGAGAAGGTTCACAGCTGAAGTAGGTATTTTGCTTTAAATATCCATGTTAGATACTCAAAGATGATACACAAGAAGCACCGTTAATGAGTGACCTTTGCCACACTATGACATTTCATTTTGCATCCTGTTTGCTCTCAGTTTCAGGGTAACACTTTAAGGTCACTAATTAAGTTTATTATAAACCAACCAATGTTCTTCCACAACATCTTCGGATAGTGCTTAAAGCAGGGAACAAAACAGAGAAACGAAGTAACGTATACTCTGTGGCTAACAAAGTCAGTACCTGATACATACAACACCTTGATGGATGTTCTCTGATCCTGCCAACTACAATACCATGCCCACTATCCTACTTAATAGAATGGAGACTCAACCTAGGGCCATTAGGACTGCCAAGAAAAGACTTCTTAATGCAGAGGAGTCCATAACCATTGGATTCCGGGTTACTTTGTTGTGGCCAGGTTAAAGTACATTTTAATACAGCTTTCTAAAAAGTGTAATTACATTCTACAGTCCCAAGAATATGTGTTATAGGTATGGAGGCTGGAGAAATGTCAAAATTGTGACAAAGATGGACCTATGATCCACTTATGTGTATTTTATTTTTTTTAATGTTTATTTTTGAGCGACAGAGAGAGAGAGGGAGGGAGGGAGGGAGAGAGGGAGGAGGGACAGAGAGACATAGAGAGACAGAGGATCCTAAGTGGGCTCTGTGCTGACAGCAGAGAGCCCAATGTGGGGCTCTAACTCATGAACCCTGTGAGATCATGACCTGAGCTGAAGTGGGACACTTAACTAACTGAGCCACCCAGGGTCCTCACTTATCTGTATTTTAAATGGCTAAGACAATGCTGTTAAATCTGTGTGGCTGAAAGACTATTTCATCCAGCTAAATGCTAAAATTAGCTTCTTATAAATTACTTATTTCACTAGAAACAACTTAAGAGGGCAATCATATCCAAATGACAAGTAAAAAAATGGCCTTTTTTTTTTCCATATTCAAGTATAAAAACAGGGTAATGTGAAAGACCTCTTTCCCATGCAGATGGGAAAATCTCAAATATGTGTGGTGACCCAAAAAAAGTTGAATCCACAAAAGAAACTTTCATGTTGGAGCGCCTAGGTGGCTCAGTTGTTTAAGCCTCCGACTTCAGCTCAGGTCATGGTTTCATGGTTTGTGAGTTTGAGCCTCGCATTGGGCTCTCTCTCTGTCAGCGCAGAGACTGCTTCAGATCCTCTGTCTCCTTCTTCCCCTCCCTCCCTCTCTCTCAAAAATAAAGAAAACTTTCATGTAAAGAGTTAAAGAGTAATTCTTCAATACAAAATTACACTCTTGTAGTTCTAGCCACACTTAAAGGGGAATAAAATATATTTCTTTTATTTCCATCAAGATCAAGGTAAAGTTACTCTATATTTTATGGTGGGGATAGTAATTACTACATCACACATATGACATCCCTTTGAAACTTACACTACAGAAAATAAACTCCTAAAGTAGGGGGAGAAATAAACTGTTCTCAAACTTTCTCATGAGAATTATAATCCACAGGACACACAGAAAACATGGAACTGGACCATCCTTGAAACAATTTAGTTCCCTTATGCAGCTTCCAAAAATAGATCTGCATATACAGGTATGTGTGTGCGTGTAAGTGCACGTATGTACAAGAAAACACTGCCACTGGCTCCACCATGTATTAGCTGTATGACTTTGGGAAAGTTACTTTACCTCTCTATGCCTTGGCTTCTCTGTTTATAAAAGGACAATATACTTATACGGGTGTGAGAATTAAATGAGATAATATATGAACAGAGTTTTGAATATTGCCTAGAACACAGGAAGCCTTCAATTTTAGCTAATGACATTATTACTGTTACTTTTTTACTCTAATACTAAATTAGCAAACAGAGATTGCTTGCTGAGTATGGAAATGCAGAGGGAAAAAAAGTGAATCAACTTAAGGACATGTCCTTATACAAAGGGAAAACCTAACACATAGTCTATGACCCACTTGCATGACAGATTTAATTTTCCTTACCTCTTGGATAATGGAGGATAAACAGCCATCTTTAAAATATAGAAACCAAGCTTGTTACTGTCCATGCATTATTCTAAGCACTTATAGGTTTTACCTTGCTTAATCTTCACACAACCATATCACCTCCATTTTACAAATGGATTCCACGTAATAGGGAAGCTAAATAAATTAGCTAGGCTCACATAGCTTGTGAGTGGTGAAACCAGAAAAGAAGTCCAAGCTCCTGGCTCTGGAGCCCTCCTCTGACCACTAGGCTACATACAGTTCTTACTCATCTCTTCTCTTTGTATACATAACTCTCTTCACAAAGGCTACAACTGTTCACACCACAGTTTTCATTACTTTATGCACAAACTATTTCCTAAATCGGGTTATTTTTATAGACAGAAAGTGAAACTACTCCTAGAAACCTAAATGAGATTCCCCCTCTCCATCCACTGCTAGGTTCTAAGAGCTCCTGTAGATCCTAGGTAGTTATTTTAATATATTTCAGTATTCAGTTTCCTTTGCGTAGAAGAGACAGCATCCTCTAAATTATAAAATTACAGTACTGAAACCAATAGGAGAGCAGGGCATCTTCAACCTCATTTCATCTTGGGCTTCTAGTTCTTCTATCAGATGCCTCTGATCTGCTGCTTAAAACCTCCAAAACCTATCTGCCTGAAATGCCCTTATTCCTTACACCTACTCCTATCCACCTGGTAGGCCCCAGCTGCCCCCCGTACATTCCTCCATGAGGCCCCACACATAACACTAGTGCACATGTCAGCACGTGTCTCTCTGGCCGCTCTTCTGTGGGCAACTGAGACAGAGGCAAGTCCTGTTGACAGTCGAGTAACCAAGACCAAATACAGAACACATTTTCCTCAAACAGTGATTTCGTAGATCTAATTCTGTGACGATATGCACAAATGTTAAACACCATTAGTTGTACACTCATATCATATTTCACCGATTCTAAGATATGCAATTTCTTCTTTGTTTTAACGTCTTTGAAATTGTGATCCATCTTAAAATCAATGAAAAGAAAATACTGGGTTATTTAAAGCAAGGCGAACCAATCAATGTGTCTTAGATTTGATGAAAAATGACATTTTCATTAAAACACATAAAATTTTTAAGGAAAACAATCCCAGGGAATTCTTGATCTATCCTACCTGCTCACATAATACAGTCAGAAGAAATGATTAGTCAACTATGTCCTCCAGATCAATAGAAATGATTTGACTGCTAGCTATTCTAAAGAAAGACCTAAAAGAAAGCCTGTACTTCAGAAAACTTAACTCCTGAACATTACGATCCCAGGTGGTACCCTGGCCACATCCCACTTTTCACTCTATTCTACCATAAATGGCTTTCTAATTCTTACATGAATCCACACAGCAACAGGTCCAAACTCTTTGACCTGACAAAGGGTTCTACAGTCTGACCCCTCTCTCATCAACCTGTGCTCCTACAGTTGCCCCTCCAGTTCAGCCAAGCTGATCTATACTCACTGTTCCTTGACTCTACACGAACACTTTTGATTCAATGTTTTAGCTCATTCTGTTTGCATTACAAAAATTTCTCCCATTTCCTTTTTTCTTCACATCTTGCTTATCCCCTGTCCTTATTTGTGGCGCAGCTCAAGTCTTATTGCTTTCTTTGTAGACTACTCAAATCACACATGACATTCCTGCTTGTGTGCTCCTACGTACTTTTCGTCCATGCCACTCACCCAAGCATTTAAATGTATGCAACCAGATGCAAAATTTTCAAACCATATTTTTAAATCTCTTCTACAGAAATCTGGATAAAACCCACAAGAAAATAGTCAATATTTTCTTTTCTTATTTTGATATTTTATTCAGCTAATACTGAAAACACTTCTATTATTTGAGAACTATAATCTACATTCTCTTCTTCTATCCAAAGATAGAGCTTAAGTAGTCTTTCTCTAAGAAAACACTGAGTGGCATTTAAGTTATCCATATCTATTTTTCTAGAGCAAAATTAAGTTTTCATTTAATATCACTATTGTCAGCTTTTGTGATGTTTGTTCTTCAACAGACGGGCTTTAAATCTCATGTATGTAAAGTTGTTAATTTTTTTTCAGGGGGACAATAAGCAAACAGAATAATGAAGAGTAAAGAAATCTGGGAACATGCCCAACTAAAAGGAACACAAAAAGTTTCGGCAATAAATGACATGATGTATAGTGGAAAGGGAAGTGGACAGGAACGCTGTCACGGGTGTTTATATTTTCTTTAGCTAAGCTATTTGAAAGTTCACTTACTTTTTTCTTTTGACATTTTAATATTGACTTCCGATACCTTAAAATTTTTCATAAACATTAAGAAAAGCACAATTTGGGGCGCCTGGGTGGCGCAGTCGGT
Organism: Lynx canadensis; assembly: GCF_007474595.2. Lineage (NCBI taxonomy): Eukaryota > Metazoa > Chordata > Mammalia > Carnivora > Felidae > Lynx > Lynx canadensis. Next base: position 68,794,135 of record NC_044306.2, read on the forward strand.
TAAGCGTCCGACTTCAGCCAGGTCACGATCTCGCGCTCCGCGAGTTCGAGCCCCGCGTCAGGCTCTGGGCTGATGGCTCAGAGCCTGGAGCCTGCTTCCGATTCTGTGTTCCCCTCTCTCTCTGCCCCTCCCCCGTTCATGCTCTGTCTCTCTCTGTCCCAAAAATAAATAAACGTTGAAAAAAAAAAAAAAGAAAAGCACGATTTGAATATAGTATACTTTATCAAAATACAAATATTTCTCTTCCATATTCAGGATGGAATTCTAACACTAACTAAAGAAGCTCTCTCTCTCTCTTTTTAATGTTTATTTATTTTTGAGAGAGAGAGACAGAAACAGTATAAGCAGGGGAGGGACAGAGAGAGAGGGAGACACAGAATCCGAAACAGGCTCCAGGCTCTGAGCTGTCAGCACAGAGCCCAATGTGGGGCTTGAACCCACCAAGTGTGAGATCATGACCTGAGCCGAAGTTGGACGCTTAAACAACAGAGCCACCCAGGCACCCCTAACTAAAGAAACTCTTAAGTAAATAACTTTTCCCTCAAAATGTAAAATATTATATATAATACATCTTACATATTAATATATGGCAAACTTTAAAACTATAAAGTAGACAAAGCAACTTATGATGAGAGCTTCATAATAGTTACAATGTGTCTCTTAAATCAGTTGTCCTTAAATATATTTTCTACATATATTTTGAAGGGAAGGAAAATCTAGAACAAATGCTATTACCAGATTTTATACTATGGTATAATATGAACATGTCTGTAATAAGAAGATATGTATTGAAGTATTACTAATGGTTTTGGGGTAGCTGGGTGGCTCAGTCGGTTAGGCATCCGACTTTGGCTCAGGTCATGATCTTGCAGTTCATAGGTTTGAGCCCCGCATCAGGCTCTGTGCTGACAGCTCAGAGCCTGGAGCCTATTTCGGATTCTGTCTCCATCTCTCTCTCTGTCCCCTCTCCTGCTTGTGCTCTGTCGCTCTCTCAAAAACAATAAACATTAAAAAAAATAATAATAAAATAATAAAATAATAAAATGTTACTATGGTTTTGATCTGAGTACTGAAGCTGTGATTCTTTTTGTCCTTGTCTTCACGTGTTTTCTATTTTTTTTCTTCAATGACCATATAAGCTATGTAATTTTTAAATTACAAATTATGCATAAAAATAATGCAGACAAACCACAGATTAAACTGCCACCTGAATAACCATAACACAAAGCAAACAAGCACCAAAAATTAGTTTGCCTATTCAATGGGTATCTCTTCTAAAATAATTTTATTTTTATATTTAGGTAAATGTTATCTCTAAAGTAGTGTAATTTTGACATTTGATTATTTCCACAAATGTAATTAATTCAAACAAGAAATAGGAAACTTTATACATGAATATAATACAAATATAAAATGCATATTTTTAATTGCCATTTACAATGAAAAAAAAGGTGTAATTTTAAGAAAACAAGTAAGTATGAGATTAATTAGCCGTAAAGAAAAAGCTAATCTCATCCTTCACATCTCCGTGTCTGGAAACCTAGGTTGTAAATTGTATTCATTCATCACTCAACTTCTGCCAACCTCCCCCCCAACTGCCACCCCGCCCCCTACCACTCAGCCCAGCCACTATGGCCCAGTGACTATAGAATCTTTCTAAATCCTTATTGACATCCAAGCAGTCTTCTTTTTCATTAATAGTAAAAGTGCTATACACTTCTCAGTTCCATAAAACCCAGGAAAACTGCATGTCACAATATTCCCCCTTAACTCCACGTTTTTCCTGATTACTGAGGGGGGAAAAAAAAGAGTGCTTTCATTTACTCAAAATAGTTCAGAGAGTAGAAATATCTACTGAACCCATTCTTTTTCTCTAGGAGGTCAGAGGCAAACAAGATTTCAATTCTATAGCTTTTTTCTTTTTACAGCCATGCTTGTCTTTATTTTGAAAGGCATGAAGTTGTGTACTAGCACTTAAACTTAATGAAGAAGTTGACCTATTGGAAATAATTATAAGGTGCTCCCATAATAACCTGTATTTTTAAGTTCTCTAATTAAAATTAGTTTTCACCAGGGTGCCTGGGTGGCTCAGTTGGTTAAGCATCCAACTCTTGATTTTGACTCAGGTCATGATTCCATGGTTTGTGATATCGAGCCCCGCTTTGGGCTCTGCTCTGACAGTGCAGAGCCTGCTTGGGATTCTCCGTCTCCCTCTCTCTGTACCCCTCCCCCACTCATGCGTACTCTCTCTCAAAATAAATAAATAGATAAATAAATAAATAAAGCTTTTACCCATAAAATAAACCAGGCAGAATGCTAAATTCTAGCTTCATCTATATACCTAAATTAGAAATGAGATTATGGGTTAACATATATATATATATATATATATATATATATATATATACACACATATATATATATATACACATTATATATATATATATATATATATACACACACATACATATATATATATATATATATACATACATACATATATGGAGGAATTTCATTTCATAATCATTCCAAGTCAATTTATAAACCAATAATGTATTTCTCTGGAGTTCACAAAAAAAGAATATGTACTTCAGTCTGAAAGGTGTTAAAAAAATCTTTTTTAATGTTTATTTTTGAGAGAGAAAGAGAGACAGACAGACAGACATACAGAATGTGAGTTGGGGACGGGCAGAGACGGAGACACAGAATCTGAAGCAGGCCCCAGGCTCTGAGCTGTCAGCACAGAGCCCAATGCGGGGCTCAAACCCATGAACCGTGAGGTCATGACCTGAGCCAAAGTTGGATACTTGGCCGACTGAGCTACCCAGGCTCCCCTGAAAGGTGTTTTAAACTATCACTTTATCAATCAACAAATGTAAGGTTAATACATGACTAACCAGATGTCTCTGAGAACAGCCTTTACAATTAACATGTAGTGTGATCTGGTGTACTGATATGGAATGAAGAGATCTGAAGTGCGTGGGGAATATTTATATAGTGACTTAACATACAAAGGAAACACAGATAAGGGGTTGACTGGTAAGTTGTGTGAATAACTTGTACATAGACTGTACAATTAAAATCAATCATTATATATCATATACACACTATATATGAGAGAAAAGAGAATACAACATAAGAGGCTTATGCTACAGGTTCAATTAATAAGAAGAAATGGCAGAGGTTGACAATTGATGAGTTCTTTGTGGCAAGGGTGTTTCTATACCAACAGAAAGGGCAAGGAGAGGGACTGATTGCTTAAAAGGGATCACCTGTATAATGCACAACATAGAGGGATATGTTGTTTTTGTGAGTGTATGCTGTTATATCATTTCTTCATGTGCTTCAGAGTATAAATCTGTATTTACCTTCTCTTACATGCATTTGTACATGCTTCTTATCTATGTTTCCAAAAACTGGGCACAATATTTAACCAGTCATGTGTAACTCCTATGACAGTACTAATAGCACTGGCATTTTAATACTATAAATGGAAATAATCCTAAGTATATGTCAGGTCTTCAAAGATAAACTTCATTTTTAAATGATGAAGAAAAATAAGGAGGTCAGTGAAAGTGGAGATCTAGAACAGGAAATTAAGAGAGCCCTGAAGGACACATTTACAAACTTTCATTTAAAACACACACACACAAACACACACACACACACACACACACACACGCACAGGTGTATCTCTATATACATTCAGATACTCATGTTCTTTTGTTGTTAAAATCTCTTAAAAAAAAACAACTCAGATCCAAACCATAATCCAAATAAAATATATGGATAATGATAAAATGGTTATTTGATCTAAATAGGCAAAGTTTTCCAAAGTTTACAAAACACTGCCACAGACATGACAGTAGTAAGTTATTCGTTTTCTTTTTACTAAGTACATAAACATTGAAACATATTTCATCAGGAATTTAAATTAAATAACAATAGGGGCACCTGGGTAACTCAGTCAGTTAAGTGTCTGATTTTGGCTCAGGTTATGATCTTGTGGTTTGTGGGTCCGAGCCCTGCAGCACAGAGCCTGCTTCGGATCCTCAGTGTCCCTCTCTCTGCCCCTCCCCTGCCTATTCTCTCCCTCTCTCAAAAATAAATAAACATTAAAAAATTAATTTTTACATGATTATTATTAAGGACAGGAAAATGAAGAAAACTGAATGCTTACTCTAGATGGATTCTTAGATTACCTGAGTAATATATTTGAGAGTATTGTCAGGCCTAAAATCAAAGAAATGGACTAAAGAAATCTTAGGTTACATCTCAGGGACATTTATAGCTACATGACCAAATTTATAAAGCATTTATTTTGATGCAAATTAAGTATCAATATTTTAAACACATAAAATATGTTATTTCAAATGGGAAAGAAAAACTATGATTAGTGATCTCACTATGGTTAAATAGTTAAAGGAGAATAACTGAGCTTCTAATGATGCATTTTAAACATTCTCTTTTCACTAATTTTAATTGATTTAATTTTTATACAGTCTCTTTTAAAATGGATCATTAAACAATATTTAAAAGTAAGGAAAATTTAAAAGGCAGGAAGTATGGTTCTTCTTTTGACTGAAAGTAAGGATTTTTCTTTAATATATCTCACAATGAAACAGAGCTTTTTTCAGTCTTACACGTGTAAGTAGTGTATGCAATACACTGCAAGTTTCTAAAATAGATTTCTTCACTTCTAACAGGGTAAAAAGATCTATTATTTGTTGCTAGGGTTTCTTGGCCCAAATCCAAGGCAAGATGACCTTGTCCTTGAATAAAACAATAGGATATTGCTTCCTCTCAGGCCTCTTTGCTAGCTAGCACAGTGAAAAACCTCCCCAAGAAATAAGTTTATTTCATCTCAGGAAATATATCTGTCATAATACACCAAAAAAAAAAAAATCAGATAAAGAAAAGGTGGAGTTTTAACCCAAAAGACACATAATCTAACATCTATAATTAGTCTTAGTGCTATTTTCTATATTGCTAAGGAAAATGCACTGAATTATATTAAAGAGATACTCTACCCAATATTTACAGACAAGGTCAAATTGTCATGGTAGCATAAAAGCAATTTTTTAAAAATTGACTCTTCTTAAATCTTTTCTAGTTATAAAGATGGGGAAGGTGCTTAGAGGGTGGAGATGAACAGGAGGCTACACTCCTTTGCTGTATCTTCAAATTCTATTCATGATTTGTAAGGTATCCTACCATCTTCTTCTCCATCACCTGTATTGACCTACTCCCTAATATGATTCATCCCAACAGCAAAGATCTCACTGATTTTCTTAACCTTTTGATTCCCCATATCCTTCTACATCTTCTTGCCTCAGACCCTCCCATGTTATTCTTTCATCCTATACTTCCTTCCTGTTATTCTTCCTTCTCTATACTGTATTTTTTCCCCTTTAAGAAAGAGCGGCCGAGTGAGAAGGGGAAGGGGAGGGGGAGGGGGAGAGAGAGAATCCCAAGCAGGTTCTATGCCCAGCACAGCCTGATGCAGGACTCAATTTCATGACTGTGAGATCATGACCTGAGCCTAAATCAAGAGTTGGACACACAACTGAGCCACCCAGGTGCTCCTCTATACTGTACTTGTCCCTCTATACTGTACTCTTAACAGTTTAGCAATTCTGAATTCCAATCATATCCTTAATACATGGTATAAGGAAGGGGGAGAATTCAATGAAGATATAGTCTCTCATCTAACTGTAAATACCAACCGAATTTACAAGTACTGGTTAGAAGAACAAATAAAATCAAACATTACATACCAGCAGCCGCTAATTATTATTCAGAGAAACCAGAGATGAATATAAAGAGATAAAGAACAAGTGAAAGTCAAGCAAAGAGCACTGCACACTGAGAAATGGGAAAAGAAAATGAACCTGAAGTGTCTTGTAATCAGATCATCTTGTCCTAAAAAACAAACAAACAAACAAACATACTTGGAGGAAAATATGTTCATAAGGAAGAGAATATAGATTATAGAGGAACTTAGTGACCAATAGGAATTTAGACATATGTTTAAGCTATATTATATCCTTCATGGTTAAGAGACTTATGAAATAATGAGATTTATATTTATGGCTACAAACAAGCCATGACCAGTATGGACTTCAGAGAGGTGATCATGAATTAAGTTGGGTTCCATGACAGATGCAGACTTCATTAAACAGAAACAGGGAAGACGAAACAGCAAGAACTCAGTGCTTCCAAGGGAACACAAGTGGCCAAGGTCAGGCTGTCACAAGTTACAAAGTCAACAGAGGAAGCTGAGGCATCAAGTTTATGTTTAAAGAGTTAAGCAAGGGCGCCTGGGTGGCTCAGTCGGTTGAGCTTCCGACTTCAGCTTAGGTCATGATCTCACAGTCCATGAGTTTGAGCCCCGTGTCAGGCCTGTGCTGACAGCTCAGAGCCTGGAGCCTGCTTCAGATTCTGTGTCTTCCTCTCTCTCTGCCTCTCCCCTGCTCATGCTCTGTCTCAAAAATAAATAAAAACATTTTTAAAAAAAATAAATAAAAAATAAAGAGTTAAGCAGTAAAAATAAAAAGGTACATGTGTGATAAGGCCAAACACAGAAAAGGGAAAAGAAGGAATTGAGCTAAATACCATCTACTCCTGATCATCCCACCTTAAGTCTTAAGATAACATCGAAATTGGGGCGCCTGGGTGGCGCAGTCGGTTAAGCGTCCGACTTCAGCCAGGTCACGATCTCGCGGTCCGTGAGTTCGAGCCCCGCGTCAGGCTCTGGGCTGATGGCTCAGAGCCTGGAGCCTGTTTCCGACTCTGTGTCTCCCTCTCTCTCTGCCCCTCCCCCGTTCATGCTCTGTCTCTCTCTGTCCCAAAAATAAATAAACGTTGAAAAAAAATTAAAAAAAAAAAAGATAACATCGAAATTGCACATAGCAATAAACAGCTTTGTAAATCTGTATAAAAGTTTTATACAATAATTTTGATCATGATATTGTTGCTCTTTTCTATTAACAGTGCTTGGGATGGCACACACAACAGGAAAAAAGAGGAGCAGGAGAAAAGCAAGCATTTTTTTCAAGTTGTGTACTCCACTGATTAATACCAGCTCTGTAACTATACAATCTACACACCTAATGTACTCTAAATTTGGCTACACACAGAGAAGTGCTATATGTTTGTGGCGAAAGCAGGGCTATGATACCAGACAACCCTGGGTTCCAATCATGGCTCCACCACTTACTAGTCCTTGGAAAACATTATTTTTTATCTTGCTAAGCCTCAGTTTTGTTATCTCTAAAAAAAAAAGTGATAATACATCTTTCTTTAGAGAGTTGTTGTAATAATTAAGTCAGATAATATATAGTGCCTGTCATACTGTAAGTACTCAATAAATGACAGCTATTGCGATGTATTCCCTACACTTAAGTAAAGCATTTTCTTATGCACACCACTTTTTAAAATTATTATTTAATCATGACTGAGGTTTCATTTGCTATAAGTACAGTGCACTATATATACTGTAATTTGGGGAGAAAAGCACAACTGGAAAAGGGATTATCAGTTTCACAGTATTGAGCTGATTCATTTTAAGTAACTCATTTAAAACTTTGCAAAGTTTCAAAGACATCTTAATAGTGCAGAAGTGGCCAAAGAACACTTAAGGAGTACTGTTCCCATTAGATAACCTGAGGCAGACAAAAAGCGGACAGGCAGGTTGAAAAACAGTTGGTGAACAGAGTAATGACACCTTTAATGTTATCCTAAGGTTTTCCCCAACTTATTGAGCTTATAAAACTTTTCTTCGTGTAACATCTACTAACCATCCGTGCAACTAATGTTCAACAGTAGTCTTTTGGCAAATGCAGTTTTATCATACATTTTTAAAATGTATTTTATTTTCAAAATTCACAAAACCAGAAGGTTCCTCTAAAGAGTGGATGAAAGCACTAGCTGACTATAAGAATACAGCCCAGTGCTGGATGCATTTTTAGGGACACACAGGTATTCATCCCAGTGTTATCAACTGACCATATAGAACTGGCAAGGGGAGGAGATGTAATAAAATACATGAAATTTACTAGTTTAACAGGTTAAGTGAAACTTCATTAATCCAAAAATTCAATTAAATGAGAAATTCAAGAGTATTTACTGTGCACCTGCTATGTGCCAACAACTGAGATATACACTGAGCTAGACAGAAATAAGGAGTAAAAGCCTGTAAGATCTGAAAAATTCTGACAAAGCACAGTAACTGGGTTTACTACTGGTGCCCAATCACAGTTTGCTTTTTTTTTTAAGTGCCCAACTTAACGCTTTTTGGTTTCTGACTCCCTTCTATTGTCAAAGAAGCAAAGCCACTTACAAAGCCACAACCTTCTGTAGAAGCAAAAATGGAAATATTGTTGAATTTACTAAATTTTACTCATTTAAAATTAGCTCTGACATTCTCCTAAAGCCTCATAGGTCAAAAGAGGGGCATTCTCACTAATTTTTGCTCAAAGGTTTACTGAGTCACCTATTATGTGACAGCCAGAGTAATTGTTCTCCTATTCAACTCCTTGCACATAATTAAAATCTTAAAGGTCTGCTCATTACACAGCAAAGTCTAAGTAACCAACAAACTCATCAACAAGTATACAGCAAGATCTTGACATCACAGGCTGCCAGCTTTGCTGCACATGATGCTCCGAGATGGCCAATTCTAGTATTGCGGCTTGTCAAAGTATCATGGGAAATACCATTCACATGTTTTTTAGAAATTGCTTCATTTGAGGCCATTTTATGGCTAGAGTTACGTCTGTCACAGTATTACCCCAAATTTCGGTGAAATACACACACAAAGCACTTGTGAAGAAACAAATATGCTTATAGAATAGTGTACTAGGTACTCTAGCTTAGGTACTATCTGGTATTTATCTGTCCCAACTGCTCTTGTTGTCAAAAATTTAGTAATACTTTCCCCACCACCTTCAGTAAGTAATTTTAACAGGTTTTTTTTGTCCATTAAAATTATATTATTAATTTAAATACCTCCCCTTCATTTTGAGAAAGGATAATATGATAAAGGTAGACAAGGAATCTGAAGTTTAAACTTTTCTTCTGAGGCTCCTCAAATTGTCTTAAGTAATGTTCTTTTACGTGGGAAAATCATGATTACAGAAGAGCTTAATTTCAAAGGTCCTGCTAATAAAATCAAACTACAGTGGAACTTCTCTATAACCTTTCCTATTAGTGAAATTAAGTATAAGGCTGGTCTTTTTCTGGATCTGACCCAAAGAGTTTTAACTAGTGCGGTACCATTAGGATCGGGCTGGGCTCTAAGCACAGTATCATAACATGCTTCTAACACAGCTACTGCCCTAAGAACATCCTCTGGTTCTGGGCGCCTGGGTGGCTCAGTCAGTTAAGCGTCTGACTCCTGATTTCAGCTCAGGTCATGATCTCATGGTTTGTAAGACTGAACCCTGCATTGGGCTCTGTGCTGACAGTGTGGAGCCTGCTTGGGATTCTTTCTCTTCCTCTCTCTCTGCCCCTCCTCCCCTGCTCATTCTCTCTCTCTCTAAAAATAAATAAATAAACTTAAAAAAAATAATATCCTGTGGTTCTTTGGAAAAGTGAGATACTGCCTTAAGAGTCACTTCATCTAAGAAAACCTCTTGGGTTTAGCTAATAATTTTGTTTATAATAATGAACAAAATTAAACTATACCCATAAACCTAAGTATCTAAATATTCTAAATTCATGGCCTCCTCTCTGTAAATTTATAGAGATTTTAAATTTTCAGCGATTTATCTCTATTTTTGCAGTTTAACATCTTATCTTTCTTAGAGTACACAAAAGATAATTCCTATACCCTAATATAATACCTGCTGCATGCTAAGGTGTAAAAACAGGCAATTCAAAAATACTTAAGATTACTATATAAGCTGCCTAAATTTATGTGTTTTCATTTGGGGAATTGAAAAAATATATATCGATCTAAAACATATGAATTAGTGTGATGGCAGAAAACTTCCAACACGGTGATGTAAAAGTAGCACTGTGAGAACTCACATTCCTCAAACAGGAGGCTCAGACTTGGTGTTAACCATAGAAGAGTGTTTCTCACAAACAGCAGTAGCTGCCTGTGGGATTTCAGCATGACAAATGCATAGCTGACTCATGGGATCAATTATAAAGAAGCAATACTTGTGGCATTAAAAAAAATTATCCTCTGTTTTTATCACCTATTAATGCATGTTAAGAAGTCAGATGAGTCCCACTGACCAAACGTTTTATTACCAAATCAATACCCAAAGCTCTCCCTCCCTTCCTCAAACCTACATGTGAATTCCTTACCACAGATGTCTGTTCCCAATAACCCCTTTCATAATCTCTCATTAAATTCAACTACAAAAACATCTCTCAAAAACTCTTCGAGTATTAGTTAAAGCTGAATTGTCAAGCTCTAATTTCTGACTATAAAAACGGGCGGTCCAATATTTTGCCTTAAATGAATTGTTGGTCTTGTTTAAAAATTAAAAAAAAAAAAAAAATCGCAACAAAATTGGAAGAACAAGCTGGTCGTAACTTACCCTCCCTCCCTCAAGCAGACTATCACACCCTCTAAAAAACCAGTTTTCCCTGAACAGAAGCAGCAAGAATTCCCATTTTTAAAGCAATTCTCTAGGACGTGCTATCGAAGCACAAGCAGCATTTGCGATACTTACTGAATGTTTCTCCTGCTGGCCCATAACTCCATGGTTAGCTGGGACTGCTAGTGGTTTCATAATGAAGAAACATATGCTGAACTGAATTTACACATCATGTACCAATCTCTCATGGATGGCAAGTCACTCTCTACAGCATTAAATTAAAAAAGAAAAAGGAAAAAAAAAAAAAAAAGAGGGAGGAGGAAACGAAGCTGCAGCTTAAAGTGTCACTACTGGTAAAGCTTAAAAAACCCCTCACACTTGTAGACCAGAAAAGGAATCCGAACAACGGTGTTCGTCTCCATTTTTATAACATTGAAACTCTAACCATCTTAGGCTATGACAAGACTGAGGAAACCTTATACAGCTCTCAGTCTTCCAAGAGAACAAGATCATTTCTGAGATTGAAGAACAAGAGGCAAAAGAAGAAAAAAAAAAAAAAAAAGCTAAAATGGCTGACTGCACACAGACTCTCCTCAAAAAGGCTTAATACAGAATTATATTAGTCAGGGTGGTAGAAGAACCAGTCTCTAGCATTCAGCCAAGCATTGTTAATACTCTTGTTTCATTTGCAACCACACATACGAACCCCTCCAACCAAGAAAAAAAGAAAAAAGAGAAAGAAAGAAAGAAAAAAATCAGGGCAGAGCATGTGAATCGGGACCTCCTCCCTAGCTGCTAATGATGCTGACAGAGTGGTGACCAGTGATCTCTGTCCCACTCCACTAACCAAGTTTGCACAATTAATCTTAGCAGCATGACACTGATGGACATTTAATTTAATGATGTCTGTCCCTCACACTCAACACAAGCATGACTGCTAGCAAAAGAGTCACTAACAGAAACACAGCACATGCACACACACAATCTCGAGAATCATGAGTCTGAATGCAATACACCAATATAATTACATTATTGTGCTTACTTTGGAGGACCATGGCTGCAGGCAGTTGGCATAGCAACGCACAAGGAAAGCCATTTCCTGGGTAGAGAGAAAGCTTCCTTTTCTAAATAAAAAATTCCTCTTAGGAAACAAACGGCATTGCTGCTTCCTGCAGAAAGCAAGACACTGTAGTCTGTCTCTTAACCTGCAAGGCTCACACTCAATGCAGTTCTAGTGATGTAAGTGGATTTCTCTCTCACCCTCCCTCTCTCTACATACACTGAAATATTCAGCTCAAATGGTACACACATTCCTTAAGACTCGCCCCCTCCTCTACTTAACCATTTCACTCATTAAGGTAGCGATGGACAATTCAGATAAAGTAGCAAGCTCTTGCCTGTATTATATCAGCAGCTGTAGGTTAAGCAAGTCTCAGAGGGATGGAATCCATTGATTGCTGACTCCAAATAATATCACTGAAGACAGGGTGGGAAAACGGAGCAAGGACTTACTTGAACAGCTTTGAACTAAAATATGATTTTTCACCAATCTGAAGATAAGAGAATGGATGTGACCTCCTTCCCACCCTGAAATATCACTGTGCTACAGGAAACATTTATCAAAAATTTACAAAATGCACATTTCACAAGGTTTGTATAAATTTAGAAGATGTGATTTTCACAAACACCTATACACACACACACGCGCACACGCACATGGCACATTGCAAATAATATCAAAATAAACACACTCACAATTTAAAAAAAAAATAAAAATTCAAACTTTTAGAGGTAGAGAGTTTAAACTTAATGAGGATATGTTATTCTACCATAAACCTTAATTTCACCTGGGTTAGCAATTTATTTAAAAGACAGCATTATAGTTGACAAAGAATAAGGACATTTTAAATCTGAAGCACTGGTCAATTTCCCATAGTTAATCCGTCCATAAGTGGTAAACCTAACAGAAAACAGAGATGGAAAATCTAGCAACTTCAATTAATTGACTTTGGAATTGTCAGTGCTTACTAACTTGTGTTTCTTGTCTCCTTAACATTGCACCTATACTACCCTCTTTTATTTTTCCCCCTCATTATCTAAAGGCAACCATTCCCTCCACATGACTATTTTGGATCCTTCTTCCCGCCCATCCTCAGTATACCCTTTTCATAGACTTCTTATATTATTCATTACCCTTCCCCCCCCACACACACACATATTCAACCTCTCCCCCATAACCAGCCAGTCTCTACACTGGCTTTTAAATATGTTCAGATCTCTCACATCTCTAAAACAACACAGAGAACAGAAAGCTTCTTTAGATCCTACATTTCCCCATGGCTGCAGTCTAACATCTTCATACCCAACACTTCACAACTAAAATCTCTCAAGAGTTAACCTATTTTGGCTTCCATCATTTCTTCATCTCATGCACTTTTTCAATGAAGGACCATCATGGTCCCATTATATAATTTATACATCTACGTGTTCTCCTTAACATCTTTCTCCATGTCCAGTCCATCACAATATTCCATTAATTAAATTCTCCACCCTTTCTCAAATTCAGACTTCTCTTCATTTCTGCCCACTCATTACTTCTGCCTTAAAAATTGCAAAAGTCTCTGTATTAAGGACTGTCTGGATTCAATTTTAATCTCACCCACCCTATCCATTTAACATACTCCTCCTGAGATCTTTTAAAAACTAAAATCCGGTCACTTCAACCTAATCTATTGAATCCTTTTTTCAATTAAAACACATCAATGGCTTCCCATTGCTCTCAGCACACACACACTAAAACTCTTATTACAAGATGTCTATGTTTTTAACAGTTATCTATGCAAGATTTCTATGTTTTTAACAGTTATGCCATGCTCATGCCTTCCAGATCACCTGGGCTGCTCTTGTTTCCTGGAATGAGCAAAGGGGCCTTTCTACACATTATTTCCTCTGCCTAGAACATTCCTTCACCCTCCCTTCCCTGATTGATTCTTACTCCACTCCTAAAAAATACTGCTAAAATTCCTTCAAAGTCATCATGATATTGTGCATCATTTCCCTATGTTTATTACCTTTCTAATTTTACATTTAATCCTGAAATTATTTAAGTAGTTAGTGTCCACTTCCCCTGCTACACTCTCATCTCTATGATGGCTGGCACCATGTTTGTTTGTCTCACTGTACTCGCAGTACCTAGCATGGTACACATCATAGGCTCTCACTTTTTTTGAATGAATAAACTCTTCAGTGACTAGGAATGGACATTAGCAAGATCATAATGATCTTGTAACTAATTCTTATCAAAATTCCTTCTACCATAAACAAATGAATGATTTATAAAAGTAAATGTCACGGGGGCACCTGTGTGGCTCAGTCAGTTGAGTGTCTGATTCTTGTTTTCAGTTCAGGTCATGATCTTGCAGTTCTTGAGATTGAGCCCATTGTCTAGCTCTGCGCTAACAGTGTGGAACCTGCTTGGGATTCTCTCTCTCCCTCACAGTCTGTCTCTCTGTTGCTGGTGCTCTCTCTCTCTCTCTCTTAAAATAGGTAAATAAACATACATTAAAAAGTGGATAAATAAAAATAAATGGCACTGATCTTTGACAAAGGAGCAAGGGCAATAGAATACAGAAAAGACAGTCTCTTCAACAAAGGGTGCTGGGACAATTGGACTTCCACATGCAATAAATAAATCTACACAAAGACTTTATACCCTTTACAAAAATTAATTCAAAATTATCACGGACTTAAATGCAAAAGGCAAAATTATAAAACTCCTACAAAATAACAGGAGAAAATCTAGATAACCTTGGGTATGGTGACATCTTTTTAGATGTAACACCAAAACACAATCCATGAAAGAAATAATTGCTAAGCTGGAATTCATTAAAATGAAGAACCTCTGCTCCATAAAAGACAACGTTAGAAGACAAGCCACGGATAGAGAGTAAATATTTGCTAAAGATGCATCTGATAACTCTTATTCAAAATATACAAAGAACTCTTAAAACTCAAGAATGAGACAAAACTTGATGAGTGGGCCGACGACCCATTAATAGCCACCTCATCAAAGAAGATACACAAATGGAAAATTGAGCACATGAAAAGACGTCCACAGCTTCTGTCATCAGGGAAATGCCAATTAAAACAGTGAGATACCACCACCTGCTTCTCAAAATGGTCAGAATTCACAACACGGACAACAAACACCGGATGCTGGTAAGGATGTGCAGCAATGGGAACTTCACTTGTTGGTAATAGGAAAGCACAATTGTACAGCCACTTTGGAAGATAGTGTGGTGGTTTCTTACAAAATTAAACACACGCATCACGTGATCCAGCAATCATACTCCTTGATATTTACTTATCCCTACACAAAAACCCACACAGATGTTTAAAGCAGCTTTATTCATAATTGCCAAAAACTTGGAAGCAACCAAGATCAATTTCAGTAGGTAAATGGATAAATAAATGGTAGTACTTCAAGACAATGGAGTATTACTAGGCACTAAGAAGAAATGAGCTATCCAACCATGTAAAAACATAGAGGAAACTTAAATGCATATTACTAAGTGAAGGAAGGCCATCTGAAAAGGCCAAATACTGTATGATTCCAACTATGTGGCATTCTGGAAAAGGTAAAACTATGGACGCAATAAAAAGATCGGTGGTTGCCAGGGGTAATGAATAGGTAGAGCACAGTTGATTAGTAGAACAAAGAAAAGTACTCTATAAGATATTATGATGATGGATATATGTCATTATACATTTGTCCAAACCAAATGACTACACAACACCAAGAGTGAACCCTAAAGTAAACTATGGACTTCAGGTAAATGTGATGTGTCAATGGAGGGTCATCCTGGGTTAAAAAAAAAAAGTACCATTCTGGTGAGTGATGTTAATGATGACAGAGGCCAAGTATATATGGAAGCATGAAATATATGAGAAATCTTTGTACCTTTCTCGCAATTTTGTTGTAAATCTAAAGCTGCTATAAAAAAAATAAATAAGTAAAGTCTTAAAAAAAAAAAGTACATGGTATCAAAAGGTGGAAACAATCCAGGTCAAGTGTCCATCTATAAATGAATGTATAAACAAAATGTAGCATATACATACAATGGGATATCACTCGGTCTTCAAAAGAAATAAAATTCTGTTATTATAAGCTGCAAGAATAAACCTAGAAGACACCATGCTAAGAGAAATAATCTAGTCACAAAAACACAAATACCATAGGATTCCACTTATATGAAGTTCCTAGACTAGTAGTTAAATTCATGGAAAGGAGAATAGTGGTTGCCACGTGCTGGGGAAGGGGGTTAATAAGCAGTTATTGTTTAATGAGCATGGAGTTTCAGCTTGGGAGAATGAAAAAACCAGGGAGATGGGTGGTGGCAATGGTTGCATGACATTGTAAATATGACTAATGCCACTGAACTATATATAAAAATGACTAAAATGATCAATTTAAATGTTATGTATATTTTACCACCCCCCCCACACACACACAGTTAATGGCAGCCCAAGAACTAACCATCTATCTAGCCCATGTCCCACATGTCCATGTGACAAAAACTCTCCTCCAAATTTAAGTCAAATTACTCCTGTGCTGGTAATGTCTGACCTTATGTGTGAAGGTTCGCCATTGCTTGCCTCTCTCTGGAGAAATGTGCCACTTCTCTCAAGCAGGAAACTAAATGGGAGAACCTGATAGGTGATATCAGAAAATCACACATCCTCAGGCACTGTTGCTTTTCTGTGCTGAGACTTGGTGTGATTTCTCTCACAATCTGGCTCCATGCCTACAACCTACATATCCTAAAACTCATGACTAGAACGCTGAAATTTTACTATTCCTACTACTTTGTACATTGAAACACAATTATGCCAGGTTATAATATGCCAAACACTGCTTAAGAAATAAGATATAAACTGAAGATTTAAGAGAATCCCATATTTTATACAAACAAGAATAAATCACACTTACCTTGAAGTAGCCTGAATTTGAGTTTTATTTGCTCTATTCTTTAACCATCTAGATTTAGCAAAGAGCATTAAATAGATCCAGCTAGAAAAAGGACCATGTAACAACTTTCTGTCCTGGGCCAAAGGCATCTAATGACTTCTAAATTATTGGAAACGATGATCCCAAAGACAGAGATTATATACATAGTTCAGGAAACTGCTTAATGTAAGGCCTGTCCATGCTATATTTAATACCATAGTATTCATTCCTATTTTTTACATTTAAAGCGTTTGCTTTGTAATTACTTAGAAATTGAGAGAAATGACCTGTTCTTCTCAGTAACTATTCATCGCATTTAGGATTACTATGTTTATTTATTTATAGTATCTATACTGTTTATCCACAGATCTTAATGTACTTTACAAATACTCTAATTGAGCTTGTTCAAAACTTAAGGAAAGCATTACAATAACTTATTCATCTTTCATAGAAAAATAGAGTATATTAAATTATAGATTTGGTGGTTTGGAAAAATACAAAATAGAACTTCAGGATTCTAATACCATTTACTTCATTTATCTACTATATATTGATTTCTTCCCTATTTCCCTCACCTGAGAGGAAAAACTATAGAGGCTTGGAGAGAATCTGTGGGAAGGGGTAGAGGATTCACTCTGTGATATCTAGAAACAAGAAATCTTACAAATTTGATATCTAGTATCTTAACATTCACCAAAGAAATGACATTTTAAAATACTGTTTTCCCTATGGATATACAAACCAATAAAGCACTATGACAAAGTAAAATAAAGTTATTGTAGGAGGTATGGTCAGAGGTTTTTCTTCTCCTAAACCCAATATGCGCCCCCCATTAGTACTCTGATTTCAAAGGAAAAGTTGACTATCTGACAGACTTTTTAAAACATTTATTTATTTTTGGAGAGAGAGACAGAGTGTGAGGGGCGGAGGGGCAGAGAGAGGGAGACACAGAATCAGAAGCAGGCTCCAGGCTCTGAGCTGTCAGCACAGAACCCAACATGGGGCTCAAACCCACGGACCCCAAGATGATGGCCTGAGCCAAAGCCGGGACCTTAACCGACTGAGCCACCCAGGCACCCCTCTGACAGATTCTTTATACCATAACTCAATCCTACATTTCACATAATCGCTTCAATACCTGCGTTTACCTTAGACAAGACTTCCACATGCATCCTCCCTAAAGCTTTAATAGACAATTTTATTTTTTCTACTTTGACCAAATAAAAACGGTACTTCAAGTTCATTATCAAAAGTAATTTAAGGGGCACCTGGGTGGCTCAATCGGTTGAGTGTCCCACTCTTGGTTTTGGCTCAGGTCATGATCTCATGGTTTGTGAGCTCAAGCCCTGTGTCAAGCTCTGCGCTGACAGCATAGAATCTAGTTGGGATTTTCTCTCCCTCTCTTTCTGCCCCTCCGCTGCTCACTTGCTTGCTCTCTCTCTCTCAAATAAACATTTAAAAAAATTAATAAAAAATAAATATAATTTAATTATGAAATAAATTAGAGATACCAACACAATGCCTGACACATAATAACTGTTGAATAAATATGAGTTGAATTTAAATGTAGGCTTTACAAATACTGGGAACCTGTTACTTCAGTTAGCATTTAGTATCAGAAAAAATGGAGAGTCCAAAAATTTCACCCAGATATACCGCAAAGATATGTTCCAAAGACATCTTTAGACTCTTTCTTTTTTCTTCTTAAGTGTTTTTTTTTTTTTTAAGTTTTTATTTTAATCACCTGGTGCACATCATGACAAATGCACTCCTTAATCGTCATCACCTATTTCACCCACGCACCCTCACCCAACTTCTCTCGGGTAACCATCAGTTTGTTCTCTATAGTTAAGACTCTGTTTCTTGGTTAGTCTCTCTCCCCCTTCCTCCCTTTCTCTCTCCCTCTCTCTCTCTCTCTCTTTCCTTCCTTTTGCTCATTTGTTTTGTTTCTTAAATTCCATATATGAGTGAAATCATATGGTATTTGTCTCTGAGTGACTTGTTTTACTTAGCATTATACTCTCTAATTCCATCCATGTCATTGCAAATGGAAAGATTTTATTCTTTTTTATGGCTGAATAACATTCCATTGTGTATATATACTACTTTTTATTTCTCTATTCACCCATCAATGGACACAGGATGCTTCTATATCTTGGCTAATTGTAAATAATGCTGCTACAAACACAGGGATGCATGTGTCCTTCTAAATTGGTGTTTTGTATTCTCTGGGAAAATATCCAGTCATGCAATTGCTAGATCATAGAGTTCTTTTTTAACTTTTTGAGAAGCCTCCATACTGTTTTACAGAGAGGTTGTATCAGTTTGTATTCCCACCAACAGTGCATGAGGGTTCCCTTTCTCCACATTTTCATCAGTACCTGTTGTTTCTTTTGTTGTTGACTTTAGTCATTCTGACTGGTATGAGGTGACATCTCACTGTAATTCTGATTTGCATTTCCCTGATGATAAGTGATGATGAGCATCTTTTCATTTGTTTCTTGGCCATATATATGTCTTCTTTGGAAAAATGTCTGTTTGTGTCTTTTGCCCATTTTTTAGTTGGATTATTTGTTTTTTGGGTGTTGAGTTTTATACATTCTTTAAATATTTTGGATAATAACCCTTTATCAAATATGTCATTTACAAATATCTTCTCCCTTGCCTTTTCATTTTGTTGTGTCCTTCGCTGTGTAGAAGCTTTTAATCTTGATGAGGTCCCAATAGTTTATTTTTGCTTTTTGTTTCCCTTGCCTCAGAGGACTTATTTAGAAAAAGTTGCTATGGCCAATGGTAGAGAAATCACTGCCTGCGCTCTCTTCTAAGATTTTCATGGTTTCAGGTCTCACATTTAGGTCTTTAATCTGTTTTGAATTCATTTTTATGTATGATGTAGGTGTACGAAAATGGTCCAGTTTCTTTCTTTTGCATGTTGCTGTCCAGTTTTTCCAACACCATTTGTTGAAGACACTGTCTTTTTCCCACTGGATATTCTTTACTGCTCTGTCGAAAACTAATTGAACATGTAATTGTGGGTTTATTTCTGTGTTTTCTATTCTGTTCCATTCATCTATGTGTTTATTTTTGTGCCAGGACCACACTGTTTTGAGAACTACAGTTGTGATATAACTTCAGGTTCAGGATTGTGATGCCACCAGCTTTGCTTTTCTTTTTCAAGACTGCTTTGGCTATTTGGGGTCTTCTGTGGTTCCATACAAATTTTAGGATTTTTGTTCTAGTTCTGTGAAAAATGCTGTTGATACTTTGAGAGGAAATGCACTGAATGTGTAGGCTGCTTTGGGTAGTACAGATGTCTTAACAGTATTTGTTCTTCCAATCCATGAGCATGGGATGTCTTTCCATTTCTTTGTGTCATCTTGAATTTCTTTCATCAGTGTTTTAGTTTTCAGAGTACAATCTTTTTCAGAGTATAGTCTTTCACCTCTTTGGTTAGGTTTATTCCTAGATATCCTATTATTTTGGGTGCAATTTTAAATGGGGTTGTTTTCTTAATTTCTCTTTCTGCTGCTTCATTATTGGTGTATAGAAATACAATAGATTTCTGTAGATTGATTTTTTAAATGCAACTTTATTGAATTCATTTATCAGTTCTACCAGTTTTTTGGGTGGAGGCTTTCAGGTTATTTATATAGGATTTTTCTTTCTTTAACAAAAAAAGTTCCAGACTACAAACTGTTTATGTTACCTTTGGTTCATAATTGGAAAAAGTAACATAATAACTTATGCATAATAAACAGGCTCAATATTTACATGGTACATGTTAGAAAAGAAAGATTGAAAGATGACATAATAGGACACATGTAGAAAAACAAAATAAAGAAACCTGTAAGTCAACGAGAAATTTCAACATCAAGAAGGGGGCTTTTCGGGGACCCGGGTGGCTCAGCTGGTTAAGCATCTGATTCTTGATTTTGGCTCAGGTCATGATCCCAAGATTGTGAGATCAAGCTCCATTTTGGGCTCTGTGCTGACAGCCGGAGCTTGCTTGGGATTTCTCTCTCTCTCTCTCAAAATAAATAAACATTAAAAGAAGAAGGAGGAAGAGGAGGAGGAGGAGGGGAAGGGGGAGGAGGAGAAGAAGAATGGGCTTTTTAGGGGTGCCTGGGTGTCTGAGTCAGTTAAGCATCTGACTTTTGATTCTGGCTCAGGTCATGGTCTTGGGGTTCATGAGATTGAGCCCCACATCAGGTTCTACATTGATGGCACAGAGCCTGCTTGGAATTCTGTCTCTCCCCTTCTCTCCCACTCATACATGTTCTTTCTCAAAATAAATAAATAAACATTAAAAAAAAAGAATGGTGCTTTTTTAAAATGCACTTATTTGAAAAATGATCTGACTGTAATTTTTTTTTCATTTTTTAATTTATTTTAGAGAGAGAGAGAGAGCGTGAGCAGGGGATGGGGGGGAGAGAGAGAGAGAGAGAGAGAGAGAGAGAGAGAAAGAAAGAGAGACAGAATTCCAAGTAGGCTCCATGCCCAGCTTGGAGCCCAACACGGGCTCAATCCCATAACAGTGGGATCATGACCTGAGCTGAAATCAAGAGTTGTCCACTCAACCAACAGGGGCTCCCCCAAAATAATCTGACTTTAATAGCTGATTTAACAAAGCTTATTTCATTTCCTAGAATCTATTTTAAGAAATACCAGACTTCATCTTGAAATGCTCAGTTGTGGAGGTGAAGTCCTTACACACTGGTACTCAGTATGGGCTCGCTACTATAGTATTTCACAAAGCAACACTACAAACTAAATAGCAATTATTACCATGATTACAAATTTGGCATGTAAGATATTCCCTTATGATAAATATATTTACACAAGCACGATGAGTTGTTAATTTTCCCTCCATTTTTACTTAATAAAAAGAGTACTACTGAACACAAACTAGAATATAAGTTAGCTGCAGGCAGGGACCATACATTTAGTTTATTTAACATTGTCAATGACAAATGATGCTTTATCTCTGGTACTTAACACACAGTAATTACTCAAAAAGAGAAATGAATGCATAAGTGATTCCACTGAAACTTTTTCAAAACTACCCTGTGAAATATTATTATACCAGCTTTAAGATTACAAAACAGACACAGGATAATTGTATAACCATAAAAGACGTCCAATTTGTTTACTGACAAAAGTAGGTGTTTTAGATAATTTGACAGGTGAAAAGAGTAGGCTAACACAAGAAAAGTTAAATTTAACAGGGATACATATAAATACCTACATGTGTGCTATGAAAATGTCACTTGCACAAGTACAACATGAGGGATATCAGGCTGGAGAAACACTTCATAGGAGTGGGGGGAGGTGGGAAGGATATCTCTAAAATGGAGCTGGCTAAAGGTTCCATATGAGCCAATGCACAATGCCTTAAAACTCTGATAATCTCAGGTGACGTTATCTGGCATACAATGTCCAGAGCAAGGAAGACAGAAAGTTCCACTGTAATCTGCACTGTAAGGTATGTAGGACCTTATGTAGGTGGTAGCAATCAGTTCTAGACATCATAATTTAGGAGACATAATAATAAACTGTGTACTGAAAGAGCAGAAAACCTACTAAGGTGTTTAGGAAAGCTACAAGAAGTTAGGATCGGTTAACACAGAAAAGAGGCTTAATGGAGTAGGATCTCTTTAACTATCTGAAGTACAGTGATATGCAAGTGGAATATGAATATTCATTTGTGTTGCTTTAGAAGTAATCTAGAACCATGAACTAAAATTACAGAGAAGCAGATTTAGGCTAAACTTAAGGAAAAGTTTCATTATTAGCCCTTCCTATAATAAATAACAACTGCTATGACTTACTAAACCCTTGCTTTGTACTAGGCAGAAGGAAATAATTTTGACACATTATGTAAGGACTATCTTGCAAATATAAGGGCTAACTGTAATTAAAATTTGGGGGGGCACCTGGGTGACTCAGTTGATTAAGCGTCCAACTTCAGCTCAGGTCATGATCTCACCGTTCCCGAGTTCGAGCCCCACATCAGGCTGTGTGCTGACAGCTCAGAGCCTGGAGCCTGTTTCAGATTCATTCATTCATTCATTCATTCTCTCTCTCTCTCTCTCTCTCTCTCTCTCAGACGCTCTCTCTCTCCCCACCCCTCCCCCCGCTCATGCTCTCTCTCCCAAAAATAAAATAAATGCTAAAAAATTAAAAAAAAAAAAGTATAGCAAAGGCTAAATTCAGTGATTCTATAGTGAAAAATAAATTGTTAAGGGTTTTGATTGGGAGATCCCTAAAATCCTTTCAAGGTCCTACGGTTATCTTATCTAACATGGCCATTACCAAACATTGGCTTGGTAGCAAAATGGGGATAAAAGTGGTGATATAATAGAACAATAGAAAAAGAGAGAGCCATTGAATGGAAATAAATCTATCTTATAAGAAGATTTCCTGGCAGTGACTATTCCTTTATTCTGAAATTTCTATCTTCCTTATTTTGGCAGTCAGAGGGGAAATATTAAAATGCCCTTACTTTTTAACAATTACAGTGCTAATTAGACAATAGATTAGAGGTTTTCTTAACATCCTTAGTTCATAAATTAAAAGTTGCCAAATTTAGAAGAAGGTTAAAGATAATTTTCTTAATGTTAGCAATAATTTGATTAAAAATTGCATATAACTGGATAATCAGTTTTATATATGTTTTTTAAATCCCTTGAAATTACTTAATATATGTTTTTTAATATTCTTAAATATTACCAAAACACTTCCAATATTCTCTGGTGCAGAAGCAAATAATTTGAGACTTTATTTTTTCATCTCTAAAAACCATGAGTACTTTCAGACAACTGTAAGTTGTTTTGATCCATTAAAGTCATACTGGGTGCCTGGATGGCTCAGTCAGTTAAACATCCAACTCTTGATCTCAGCTTAGGTCTCAATCTCAGGATTGTGAGTTCAAGCCCCACAATGGGCTCCACACTAGGCATGGAGCCTACTTAAAAAAAAAAAGTCGTATTTACAAAAAAATCTCTCAGCAAGATTTGGCTTTTGTTACTCATAACATTAGTGAACCTAACTTTTAAAATACACTAATTAGGGGCGCCTGGTGGCGCAGTCGGTTAAGTGTCCGACTTCAGCCAGGTCACGATCTCGCGGTCCGGGAGTTCGAGCCCCACGTCAGGCTCTGGGCTGATGGCTCAGAGCCTGGAGCCTGTTTCGGATTCTGTGTCTCCCTCTCTCTCTGCTCCTCCCCTGTTCATGCTCTATCTCTCTCTGTCCCAAAAATAAATAAACGTTGAAAAAAAAATTTAAAAAAATAAAATAAAATAAAATACACTAATTAATTACATAGTCATCTTTGTTATGAAATGGTACTACTTAACAGTTAAAACCCATTTCTGTATTGGAATGAAATTAGGAAAGTTAAAGATAGGTAAAAAATGCTGTGCTTTCTTGATATGACATGGTTTGAAAATGAAAAACTTATTTGCAACAAAAATACTGATGAATCAGCCAAAGCCTACCATCTCTGCCAATATAATTTAGTAATTATTTTTCACACTAGACATTCTATGCTCTAGCCATGTCTTTTAAGGGTATTTCAATCAGGCATCTAAAGTGGTTAAATTATTTGATACATATCTCTTTCAGATCAAATTTAAAACTCAAGTAACATAAAAGCAATATATGTTAAATTCATTTTTTAAAGTAAATAAGTTTTTATATCAGGAATGGAAAAGTCCAATGTCTAGGTTTGACTCTGAGTACCGTGAACATTGAACATGTAAGTTAACCTCTTTGCCCTTAGCATGCTTATCTCCTTCCAGTGGAGATACCATCACCTAAGTGTTTAGGACTACAAGGTTTATTGACAAAATATATGAGATGTATTACCGAGCCGACTGGTATACAGCATAAGGATCCAATAAGGGCAAATTTTATTCCCTCCAAGATATTCTAAAAAGTCAGTTGCACTCAAGGTTTGGGCAATTCAACAGTTAATGCTGTATAATATATAGTGTATAATATATAATATTGCATAGATGGCTTGGATTAACATCCTTCTAAAGATATCCTTGTGTAGAACTGTTAATGTAGGTAGATCTACAGTTCTGCTCCTACAAATATTCAGCAATGTCAATTCTGTGAGTTTGATCCAAAGACACCAACATACAACCAAGATGCTGCTGAGCACCACACAGTGTGCCTCAGGAGTAATACGGCATACGAGATACAAGATACAATCTGTTTTAAAGACTTTATTTTCTCTTCAGAAATTTAATTTGTTTATGTTTATTTAGTTATTTGGGGGATGAGGAGCAGAGATAGAGTGGGAGAGAGAGAATCTCAAGTAGGATCCACACTCAGCACAGAGCCTGACACAGAGATCCATCTCAAGACCGTGAGATCACAACCTGAGCTGAAATCAAGAGTCAGACGCTCAACCGAAGGAGCCACCTATGCGCCCAGGAATTTAATTTTTAACAAACATACTATCATTTTCAAAATCTAGTGTCTTCAAATAAATACCAAAATGTGTAAGTTTTCATAATGGTTGAATAATCATTATTCTAAAAGAAAACGACTATGCTTATAAATGAAAGCATTAATCAATGTACTTTACTATCAGGAATAGAATTGTGACTGCCCCTCTGTTGTTATTAAATATATTCCAGACAGGAAATACTTCAAGGTAAATCTGCCTGGAAGATAATTAAATATAGAAGATTGTCTCAATATAGAAAATATTTTAGATGCCACAGAAATTTTTTAAGTGTTCTCTTGAAAAAGAAGGCAGCCTTTGCTATATGACCACATGAACTCTAGATGACAATATTTAATGCTCCTCATAAATAAATGAATAACAAAGCCCAAACCACACATCTAATTGTTCCCTCTTCTTAAAAGCTCTAAAAACACGGACTATTTTACGTATTCATGTTTTAGTTACAATTTGAAATTTTCATTTACTACCATGCTGATATTTTAAAAGAATAATACTAGAACACTTAATTATATACATCAGACTATTACAATTGTTGGAACTGGCAACATGGATCATATCCATTGGAGACTATGTCTCCTCGTTGTGCCATAAAGTAGCAGTTCATAGTATTAACACATAATCATAAATCTATAATTAAATACTAAACAGATAAGGCATTCACTCATTCATTCTACGCTGGACCCGCAACACTAAGTGGGTTAAGACAGGAAACAAGAAATGAGGGATGAACTTTAGAAATCATCCTGGACAGTTCAACAGTGTGGTAGACCTAAGGAAAATGTATTGCTCATCATATGAAATGCTCACTAAAAGACTGTCTTAGAACAAATGTTTAACAAAACCTATTTTTCTTGATGGCTTCTATTTTATAAGAAATAAGTGGGGAAGAAAATAAAACTATTTTCAAAAAATTTTTAATTTTTTTAATGTTAAATTTTTGAGAGAGACAGCACACAAGTGGGGGAAGGGCAGAGAGAGAGGGGGAGACACAGAATCCGAAGCTGGCTTCAGACTCTGAGCTGTCAGCACAGAACCCAACGCGGGGCTCGAACCCATGGACCTCAAGGTCATGACCTGGGCTGAAGTTGGACGCTCAGTCTATTGAGCCACCCAGGCACCTCAAGACAATTATTTAAAAGGAGACATTTCTCTATGTAAGAAAGGATACCTGAGTCTATAGTAACCACTAACCTTACAGAATATTCATGTGGCCATTTCAGCTTTCATCAAGAGAAACCGGCCCACCATTTTAAATTTGTGGAGCAAAGAGGGGCATTTTTCCATCCCTTTCCAAAGGCAGCTCTACCCTTTCAGATAATTTGCTTTAGCAGTTGATTGTTGAATTACATTGAACCTCTGAGCACAATCAGTAGTAAATCACACTTTGTGATGACAAAGGAAACTAGCCACTAATGTCTTAACATAAGCAAAACAAGTGGATGGAAAAGACTGAAAGCAGCATCTTTATTTGGACACAAAACAAAACAAAATGAGCCCATTAAAAAAAGAGAGAGAAAGACAGTAGGGATTCAAAGTAGAGGGTAACAAAAAGAAAAGAATTCAAATCTAGGAAAACAGTAGAAAGAGCTGGAATTTTGAGAAGAAAAACACTTTAAATACATTACTAGGTTATTTGTTTATTTCGTACAATCAAACTGAAATAATTTGCAATAAATTGGATTAGATTATCCTGAACATTAACTATTAATCACCCACAGGATGTTGTTAAAAACTACCCGTGGTGATCTTTTATTTTTTTGAGGGTATGGGGGAGGAAACCTAAAACTAGTCTTATTGGTTGACCTAAGATCAAAACTCCATTTTTAAATGTTATCTAACAGATATCTCACAGTTATAATGACTATATTTTCATTACCATACAAAACGACATAAAAATTTTAAATATTTTGTAATTCCACATAATGGCTTATAATTATCTTAATAGGGAACGGGTGTTAGTAGCTTTTTTCTTGGGGGGGGGGGGGATTTGGGTGGGTGGTTAGATAAAATTCCTAAAGGGAAAAAAGCTCTACATGAGAAATGCTAAATAAATTAAGTAAAAATGTCTATTTTTAAAATCACTATCAAAATGGATTGTTAGTAACCATCCAATACAATTAATACATCTAAAACACAATTATTTAATGTAAAATATTTTAAAATTCTTCTGATTCTACCCAAAGTTAGCTTGGGATCTTACCATTTTCTTTCAGTATCTATAAGAGAACTGAGCAGCAAGGAGGAAAAGGAAGTAGTGATGAAAATCATACAGGAAAGAAACAAGGTTAGGGTCAGCTTCAAAGGTGTGGGACCTATGCAGTCAAAAAGGACTCTGTTCAGAAGGACCCCTGGACTTGGGAAAACTTTTTATTTTGAAGAATAAGCAATGGACAAACTACAGTTATTTAGAATTGCGTATATGGCAGATATTTTCTTGAAAATGAACAAACTGAGCTTGTCACTTCAAGGAAAACAGCTGATAGTACTGTGTTTGCCAATGACAAAATTTTAGCTTTCAAGTAAAATTAAACTTTTGAAAAATTTACATCTAACACCATAAGCTTGACAGCTTCCCCATCAGTAAGGCTTCTTAAATGAGACTGGTAGTGATATTAACAAATGTGATTTTTTTTTGATACTGTGTAACATGCCAAAATTTGGATGACAGCCTAATTTAGTGACCAATGCATAATGTTACAAAATCATACATAAGTAAAAAGATCTATGGGTAAGTAAGACCAATGGGTTTAAATAAAAGAGAATCAGTTCACCAACACAGTTTTATATTCTTTATTGCAACTCAATTTTTAAGAAACTACCATGTGTCAAATTTTGGTGAACTGTATCAATTAGATTATTTGAAAAAGCTGTTAAAATACCCCTGCCTTTTCCAACTACCTGTGTGAGACCAGATTTTCTTCATATACTTTATGTACTTGAACCAGAAGAGCATATCAACAGAAGTAGATATGAGAATCCAGCTGTCTCCTACCAGGCAAAATATTAAACATAGTTGGAAAAGTATAAAACAACACTACTCTTCTTATAAATGCTTTGTTTTGTAAAATATGTTTTTCACTAAAAAAAAGCTTATATAATGTATAATACATTTATTATTTTAAAATTAATTAATAAATACTTCTACATTTCTCAGTTTCAACTTCTAATATGACAAAAAATGACATGAATAACTCATATAAACAAAAGCTTGCTGCAGCTCTCAAAAAGTTTTAAGAGTGTAAAGGAGTCCTGAGATACAAAACTTTGACAACTACAGCTCTAAAAGATGAATTAGAAAATAATCAGCACTTTTGCTCTTTTAAAGATTCCACAGTTACCAACCATCCATAGATTCTTTTAAGACAAAACCCTGTGTTTACATGAAATACCACTTCAGCTGAACCTTCTAAGACCTTAATCCACTTGAAGAATGGTTAGCTGCTCATAATCTTCCAGTCTAATTAAAGTTAGGAAAATGTTCGTACCAAGGAGACAAAAAGACTGAACCTCTCAAGTGCTCATCAATAATGCTCACTGTCGAGGGCATCAATGTTATTGAGATTATCAGTGATGCTGAAGTATTCTCTACATCCTAATTAGTTGGAGATATGCTTATTTTACAAATTAACAAATAGCAAAACGATCTTGTTTTTCTAAAAACTTTCCTGAGTATTCCAAAATTTCTAATGATTCAGTTTGTTAAAGGTTCAGTTTAAAAATTATATAAAGAAATGGATAGAAAGTAGAAGTATGATAATAATTAGTGAAAGGAAAATGTTACAACTTAAGAGTTTTTAAAAATTTTCTTTCATGTTTATTTATTTTTGAGAGAGAGCGAGAGAGACAGAGTGTGAGCAGGGGAGGGGCAGAGAGGAGGGGAGACACAGAATCCAAAGCACACTCCAGGCTCTGAGCTGTCAGCACAGAGCCCGATGTGGGACTCGAACTCGTGAACCGTAAGATCATGACCTGAGCCAAAGTCGGCTGCTCAACCAACTGAGCCACCCAGACGCCCCTTATTTTGAGATTTTAACTTTATTTTCAAACATTTGCAAATGCCGTCTGGATTGTACCAAAACCACAAGCGACCAATTATCATTATTATCCTCAATCTAAGTAAAAATCAAGACAATTTGAATATTTTCTTTTTCATCCTCAAAATTGTTTCTTCTGAATTAGCCTGCCAATCAGTTATCCCAAGAAGTAATTCATATTTCAGGCTGCCTCACTCGACTGTCACATCATTTCTTCACTACGCTAGCAATTCCAAATTCCGTATTACATACAACTACCACCTATGTTTCACTTGAAAGAGAGAAAGGAAGACCAGAAAAAATAAAGGACTGCTTGATCCCACACTAAGTCCATAAGAAATTGCTCTAATACAAAACAATTACTCAATAAAGCTTTTTCCCCCGAATAGATCGTATAATTATTTTTTTTCCAAAGTTTCTTAGTTATTTTTCAGCTTGTGTGTAATTTAAACCACAAAGGATACTAAGTACAATGTGAACTGGGTATGTTCAAGTCAGTCAAAAGTTTACTATTGATATTCTTAACACTACTGAACTATACATTTAAAAATGGATCCTGAGAAACTTAACAGAAAACCATGGGGGAGGGGAAGGAAAAAAACAAACAAATAAACAAACAGGGAGGGAGGGAGCCAAACCATAAAAGACTCTTAAAAACTAAGAACAATCTGAGGGTTGATGGGGGGGGGAGGGGAAAGTGGGTGATGGGCACTGAGGAGGGCACCTATTGGGATGAGCACTGGGTGTTGTATGGAAACCAATTTGACAATAAATTTCATATTAAAAAAAAAAGAATATCAAAAAAATGGTTACGATAATACATGTAATGTTATGTGTTTTTTACTTAAAAAAAGAAAAAACATTGAATTATGCACTTTAAACAGGTAAAATGTATGGTGTATGAATTATAACTCAGTAAAGCTGTTATTTTTTAAAAGTGTAAGTTTGCTCCTAATCAATTTTTTTTCTTTTTTTTAGCAAAGGGAAAAATGGTTTACTATTGAGATCTGGATCATTACTAAATTTTTGAAAGAATAGGGGGAGATGTTACATACATAAATATGTATAACATAGTAGGCATTTTAAATCATTTAATATAATTAGTTTAAATATTTCCTTTCACAAGGGACTTAAACCTTACATCTATACACTGAATACAAACCTCTTCCAGAGGTCAACAATATCTTCTGGCCAATAGAAAGGCATTTCAAGTTAATAATGTTTTAACACTGGATTCAAAATCAAAAGAGAACATTTCTAGTCACCTGATATTTCAAACAGTGAAACAGACAACTTACTGATAAATTAATTGTAAAAAGATCAATTCAGCACAGGTAGGAAATAGGTCTGAATATCAAAGTAGATTTCTCCAAAGAAAAGAGACATTTTTCAAATCAGCATGTAGCACTACAAAATCTCATGAAAAAAAAAAAAAAGCACATAAGAAATGAAACAGTCTAAGATGAATAGGATCTTTGCAGTTGAGACTAAAAGCTAAATTTTAGCCAAGTATATTTAAAACATATACAAGTACAGAAAGCCACCAGTGTTCACAATTAGAGGCAGGACAAAGTAGCAATGATCTGACAAATAAATTGCTTGAAATATTGCATGATTTGCTGCACAACACCCTTATTACTTTCAATTTCCAAGTGCAACCAAAAGATGGGTCCAATTATGACATCAACACAAGCTTTCTTTCAAAATGGAATGAAAGAACAGTAAATCCCAGTGGACACGGGAGTTCTGCAGCAGAGATGATGTAATATATAAAAATAGACATCCTCTAACAGAAGCTGAAACTTGGGTAAACAGCACACTGCACACTATTCTCAACTGCCTTGCATGAATTTGCAATGCATGCTGTTAATAGCACAAGAGAAATCATTTCTTGTTTTAAACTATTTCCTGATTTACATTTCCATTTCTATACACACTCTATAGTATAATTTCCCAATCTATATAAATTAAATGAACATAAATACCTGATTGTAACTGCATGAAAGGGAAACAGTCCCCCCAAAGCAAGGAAACTGAGACCACTGCAGCAGTTTTAACACACTGCATTTTGCTAGAAATTGCAGCACATATGGCACAGAATTGTTACGTCCACCTATTGTTCAAAGACCTTTCCACAGGGAGCTTTCTGCAGGATTTTAAAATGCAACATGATCTAGGTGAAGAGGAATCAGTAACCCTGCTGATAATAGGTTCAAAAAGCAAAGAATATTTTTGACACTTTAAAACTCTGATGCAAATATAAATCATCATACATGCATACGATAACTAAGATCTAGCAATCTGTAGAGGTTTGTGTGTGTGTGTGTGTGTGCGCGCGCGCACACACACACACACACACACACACATCACTACTGTCTAACACTCTCCCTACCCCTCTCTTTTCCATTCTTTACCAATTCAGCTTTCACATTTCTATTGGGCTTTCCTGGATTAAAGAATATTTTCCTTTGAGCCAAGATATTAAGGTTGTTCAAAAAACCATGCCTGATTCTTCAAGGTGCCCTGTCTATGTACCTCCACAATACTAAGAATTCTCTGTATTTTAGTTGCCCATTTATTTGTCTATATTACCTATGAAACTAAAAAGAAGCAAAATATGTCTGTCCTGTAGACCTATGTAGTCCTAGAGACTGGCACAAACCTGAAACAAGGTGGGCACACAATAAATATTCATTAAATAGAAACATGTAAATGAAAATACTGAGCTTTCCTCTCTATGATACAAGAAAGAAAATATACACATTTTCTGAAACTCCATCCTATTATAATGCACAGAAAGGCACTGATGATATTATTGAAGACAAGGCTTTAGCAAAGAAATGCCTAATGAATTTAAAGAATGAAAATGTTGAAATAATTAAGAAATTTCCCCCATATTTGAATATTTTGTATATAAGCGTAGATTTTTTAGATGTCATATGAATAAATTATAGTCAGGTATAATATGATGTGAACTGATTGTTTTAAGTTAAAATCCTAAGACCTTAATATTCTAGGAAATTTAGTAAATCTACAAGTCACTGATATATTAGTGAAGATATATTCTCTTACTATTAAGTAGGAAATGTTGGATTAAACTAAGACGACCTCAGTAAAAAATTAAATAAATAAGTGAAAAAGCAAAATCATTAACATGAGTGAAAATACTATTCTAAATCAAGAACAATAGCCCATGTCAAAAACACTATTGTCACATAAATGTGCACAATCACACAAACACCGTAATTTTTCATTTGTTTCAATATCTAACCATTTTTGAAACTAACCAAACTTACCAAGAAGTCCTTAATTGAAAATGATACTAACTTAAATCTATCTCTTAAAAAAAACCTACTTCAGAGATATATAAGATGTAACCTAGGAATGATTACATAACCATTATAAGAAATAGAAATTGTCTTATATTGTTATAAAGAATAACTTTATAAAAAAAATGGGACTCATTTCCATAAGCCTCATGCATGAATCAATCGTATTACAACTGGTGCCATTTTATAGATATTATATTAACACTGTAACAAAAAAATTATTCCCATTATGTTGTAATGTTACATGGTATTCAACTTATATTAACTTAATAATTTTATGCAGTATTTTTTATTACCTTTATACATCTGTACCAAGAATCTTAAACTAAGCCTAATCTACTGAAAAATTTAATACATAATTACTAAACAGTGCTCTGAAGTGTATATTCATATTGTAGACAAGGACTACTAATAAAATGTATGGGGAGGTATCTTTTTATATGATCAACAGGTTTCCATTGTTTCAAAAATTTTGCATTGATTGAAACTTTATGAATATGTTTTATGTTATCCTCCCATTTCAAATTTGTAGAAAACAGACCCATTCTTTTTGGGGTAAGTAGGAGTGGGAGTGGAAAGTCAATCAGAACTGCAAAGCACAGAGAGCATCTTAGTTCTTTCAGCCATCCGAGGCTGAAATGTCTGTTGCTAGACGTAACCGCCATGGTGTAGAGGACAAGTTTTCTTCAATCTTCAGTCTACTCTCTCTGTATAATTTTTAATCTTTCTAAACTAAGAAGGCGGCATAGCTCTCTTTTCATTAAGATAAAAGAAACAGAGGGCAGAACAGGTATGTACCAGTCTCCCCAACACGCCAGTCAGGTAAGTTAAGTCCTCCCCTTAAATATCTTCTCGAATAAATAAGTAACAAACTCTTAGAATCAATTACCTGTAAATGTAGACAGGCAGGGCCTGTAATTACGGGTAAGATAAACAAAGCTTTTTTCCTCTACTGTGTTCTGAACCGAAAGACAAAACAAACTTGACCAAAGTCTCTAAAGAGGCTGACCCTAAATCTTCTAGCCTCTGCCAAGAACCTTATCTACACCCTGCCTATTATTTTATCCATTCTAAGACTGAAAATTCATACCACATCCTATTTTCTGGCAATCTTAAATACAGCCTCAACCTCAACTCATCGAAATGTAAGAAAATTCTAATGAAAGCCATCTCCAATATTCCCTTCTCACTGAATTTTAAAATGCTTATTCTCTCTGCAAACCTCACACACCTGCCTTGAAAAAATGTCTTGAAAACACCCTATATGGACTACTTGTGTACTCATGTTTCTGAAGGAAATTATTACAATCTGTTTTAAACCACTACAACACATCTAACTTTAAAGAGTATACATCAGTTATAGATCGTAACTCAGTGTACATTTTAAATTCGATTCTTAGTTCTAAATGGGAATTAGACTAAACAGTAATTTTTCATATTAAAAAAGAGAAAGATTAATTATTTACTGATGCATCTTTTGAAATATTAAAGTTCTAGATTTTAAAGTATACTTTTGCCAGACAAAAGCTCAAAACGCTGGCGCAATTTAAAAAATTTATATAATTAGATCAAAATTTTATTAAATTTAAAAACAATGAAAATGTTTAAGATTTACCACATCATTTAAAATTTAGCAGTGCTTCTAAAGTACCATACAGCAGTCATGACACCTGTGGCATTTTAATATGTATTCTCTTGCACAGAACATAAAGTTACTGCCTCATTTTAATTTGAAAACCTATACAAATATTTCATGCTTTCAAGCAAGGTTACTGTAATAGCCAAAGATATTATATTGACAGTAGACTTCTTCTAATGTGAATTAAATTATTCATGATCTTTTTCCTGTGCAGTAAGAAAACACAATTGTAAAATTATACTAGTTCCTTAACCAATTAGTGTCCAGAGGTAAATCAGTTTTTCTTCCTTGACTCCAAATTCTCTGATAACCCCCAATCTGACCCACAATTTCAAAACAGTAACACTAACAATCATAAATTAGTCATGTACCGGCGTGAAAGAAATGAGCAAAGATATTAATATAGGCCTCTTGATTAAAATATAGAATGAAATAAAGCATGAAATCTGGTTAAATATAAAGTGCAAATAAGAAAACACAAGCCATTTTAAATTCTCATTTCCTTTTTGACTAAGCCTTTATTCTGTCTGACTAAAATTTTACCAGTGGTCTCCCACAACACTCTCACATTGGGATTCCTGAAATTTAAAGTTTCCACCTACATCACTTAAAATATAAAGGTAAGTTGCTAATGGAGTTCCCATACCTGTCTTTCTCTCTTCATTTCTTTCCTTGCAAATCATGTTAGTTAAGAACACTGTTTCCACTCGTTCTTAAAAGTAATTAGGTGGCACTAAAGTGGACCTAAGATGGACAAGGTGGACAGTTCATCCCTACATCTGCACAAATAAAGTGGCCTGTACCATCACCTAAACCAGTGACACTTTCGTTTTAAGAGATTTTACTAAATCCGGGCAAAATACAAAAGAACAAGACCAAGCCAAACACATCAATGTTATAAACTCATTAGTTACAATGCAAACTCACAAATAAACTTGGGTTAGTATTAGGAGACCACACACAAATTACAATACCTGAGATTTAGTGCATTCCTTTGAGCCAAAATGAAATGAGTGCCATAAAGGAGGAAAGGAAAAGATGAACATTATCAGACATGCTATAGTACATCTGCCAAAACGAAGATAATGTTAAAATATAGGTTAAGTATGACCATCAGAATCGGCTATACGTATAATGTTCTCCATGTTTTTTAGCCATGCAACTGGAAATGCATTTGAAATCATTTAAAATCACCTGTGAAGTATGATCATGCATCTTCTAAATAAACTTTTCACCCACAGTCCCACAATACTAGGATTCTTTCAAAAAGAAATATTTCTGTTAAGAATAAGTAAATATGACTTATGGCTAATGAAGAATAATAACTTTCATTTCATTCTTTTTATCCTGTAGCACCATATATACAAACAAGATTTTGTTGTTTTCATAGGTTAAAATCAAGTATTGAGATGAAAATATAAATATTATATAAATATAATTAAAACACAACTTGCACACAAAATAAGTATCCAATATTTTCCATTATGACCATGTTGTTGCCAATCTGAACTCATTTAGTAAAATTAATACCAACATATCACATATTAGTAAGCTAGCACATGATCCATTAGTAATCAAGTTAAACTTTCGTCATAGTACTGACTTTGCCCTCATAAAAGTATCTGTTGACCAGGTATGGTATCTTTTTAAAACCATTAAATTAAAAAAAAAAAGTAATCTTGTAATAATAAAAAGCCCCACATATTTTTATACAACAGATCAAAAAAGGGAAGTCGTGCAGGGAAATTGAGTGAAGTATTCCATAAAGGGGGAATACACGGAAATAAAAGAGAATAGCAGTAATAAAATGATCCCCCCAACTCAAGTGTGAAAATAGGACTATAAAATTAAACCAATCAGCATTAACAATAGATTTTAAGTAATTCACACTCCCACTATCTTAGTATGGAATCTCATTTGGAAAAATAATTCCAAAGCAGAAAGAATATTAACAATATTAGTACTAGACTAAAATATTATAATATATGGAACTATTAATATGTACAACTATTTTTAATCCAAATTTCCTTCTTCCATGATCCTGTATCAACACTAAAAATACTACCTTCTTTTACAGACAATGGTAACAAAAAAACCTTTCATGGGTTTTTTTTTTTAACACCAAATCTCTCCAAAGGACAAACAAAGCTCTCTTTATGATGTGCAAAAAGCTACCCTTTCCACATGAGCTCAATGAAATGATTCAACTATAAAATTCATGTTAAATTAAAATAGTGCATGGGTAGTGAGAGGAGTAGGCGGGTAGCTGGTGGTCAAAACTGCTTAAAAATCCACACACAAAGAGCTCTCAGAAATAAAACATATGAAGTGCAGGTATAAAGTATATCCTATCACTAAAAGTTACTAAAAATTAAGTATATAATTTTCAGTCTGTATTTATTTTCCCATGTATTTTGTACTTATACTTATTTGCAAAAAGAAAAAAAGTGCAAGTAAACAAAACAAATGAGAAATGCAAAACAGTTGTCAATTATCTATTTTTATGTTACATTTTTATTTGAAAATTTCACATATAATGACTACCATGTAATGTTATTATATCTACAGACAAACCATTTTTGACTTTATTATGACATATGTAAGAACTCATGTTACTTTCTTTTTGAAAATAGAAATCCTAAAATATCTTCTCAACTATTTTGGATTGGCCATCAGGGGAAAGAAGCATAGAGTAGTTAAGCAGAAAGAAAGGAATAAGAAACATAAAGTTTTAAAACTGAATATACTGGGGTCTTACACAATCACTCATTATCTGTGCCTTGGTTTCCTCAAACATAAAAATAGCTTCTCGAATAATTATGAAATAAATGACGATCAAGTGGGCTGCAGCATTTAAAATGATCTTTGAAACTATCAGAAGTACTTGAGACCATCTTTACATTGGGATTTTTAAAAGCATCCCTTCAAATTATGCTTTCACTTCATCATATTAAAAACAAAAAAATCTCAGGAAATATTCTCACAGTGGTATGCAAAGCTATGAAAATAACATTTAATTTTTATATATCTACCTTTAAAAAAAAGGAAGTCTGATACCAGTTATTGGGGCTGGGAGCGGGGGTAAAATTTTAGATGAAGGTAAGAACTTAAAATATTCCAGTTACAACTGTATAGCTGATCACAAAGCTAACCTCAGAGGACGTTTTAATAAGTAAAAAGGCTAACTAACCAATATCTTTTGATATCTTATTTCAATGCTCTTTAAAACTCTTCATACTCTATGTGTTCCTAGCAAAACCTACACTTTGGATAGGTATATCACAGAAAGGAATTATTCCTCTAAAGTAGAAAATGCAAATGTCTTTTCACAAAATTCCAAACAAAAAAACTAAAGATAAATAAAAATATTATACTTTAATAACTTACCGTATGATAGCCTCGAGGCAAAGGTGGTTTGCCCACAGGATAAGGATCCACAGTGTCAATAATTGTTTGTCTTTCACCTTTCTGGTTGATTTTTCTAAATCTCCTTCGAGATTGTCGATGAGAAGCTTGACGCTGAAAATACTCTTCATTTTCATCCATATAGTCCACCTGAAAAAAAAAAACAAAACAAAAATTTATTTCCTCAAATACAACATTCCATATTAAGATTAGACACAGAATAAAACTTACAGATAAGTCCATATTCATTCATTTTGCAAAGACATTTGTAGACAAACTATCTTTACAGACTAAGCGTTTTTGAACTTCTCTGGAACTAATTGGTTTTGAGTAACTTTTCTTTTATGAAGAAGCATTTTCAGTTCCACTTAGGGCAATATGAGTAACTCTTGAATTTCCTGCAGTTTAAAGGGAAGGATATTTTCAGTAATCTTTGTAGTGATTTATTAGTGAAAGAACTCACAGGATACATTACCTCGCATTATGAAAGCAACAGCCCCATTGTCTTAACTCTGGTGTATATGAGTAAATCTGTAAAAACCCCCAAATCCCAAATGACTCAAGCTGGACTGCTAGCAGAACGGCTTTGGTAGGTTACTAGGGTTTCTCTTCCTACTTTCAATCTGTGAATTCAGTTTCTTTTTTTTATAAATAGTGTTATTTAAAAAAAAAAAAATTCCTCATTTTCAACATTTTAGAAACTGATGAATGGACCAACCAGAATAAAAGTTACTTTAGGTCAATCCTCCCCATACTTATATAATGAAAATGTGATTGCTTACAATCAAGGCATAGTAAGATTCTAAGACTATTCTCCCACTAGCAAACCCAGTAGTTTGTATAATATCGGCAAGTATAGGATTTTAAATATCAAAAGTCCCACAGAGAAACACAAAATAGCACTTACAGAGGCCAAAATCTCTAGGAAATACCTAAAATGCTTTCCAAGACCTGTTGCTGGAAAGTCCTATGTAACTACCCACATTTTCTAATCCTAAATCTTTACTTACCACCATGTCACTTTCTTACTTAAGAGTAAATTTTGTGAAATTTTACCAAAGATTTTCACTCCCTTGGACAAGGAAGTTTTCATTCTGATGAATTCCTCTCCTACATCATAGGGGAAAATCCCAAATCTTCTCTGAAAATAGACTTATGGCCTTCTACCAAATACTTTATTAAATGTGAATAAAAAGCTTCCATCATCTTCTATATTAGGCCAGAAAACTGGGGGACTAGTACGCTGGTTAAACACTCTGTTGAGGTCTTTATTTCTCTTTTTAACTGAATTGCAGGATTTTAAAAATATATTGACCAGGATACCTGTATGGCTCAGTTGGTTAAGTGTCTGACTCTTGATTTTGGCTCAGGTCATGACCGCACCATCGTGAGATCAAGCCCCACATCAGACTCCACACCGGGGTGGAGCCTCCTTAAGATTCTTACTCACTCTCTCTCTCTCTCCACCCCTCTCTTCTGCTCATGCACTCTCTCTCAAAAAATAAAGTTTAAAATATATACATATAGACTGTAAGACGTATAAAAAACAGGAATTGGTTTCCTTATCCTGTTGCCTGAATACATATTACTATGATTCATTTGAAGTATCTTACTCATTCCAATTAATATTTAGACAACTAAAATGCTGTAATTCAAAGACCATTCCCAAATTTAAGTAAAATGGCATTATCACAGATTGATTTAACAAAAGTTGAAGCACAAAACATTTAGGTACTTGCCCCTTTTGAGTCTTCTTTTTCATTTCATTGAATCTTATAAATAATTACAATATTATGACTATGAGCTCAGATTCATAATAATAAAAATTATGGAATAAATATATCTAAAGTTATAAAATCTATAATACATGATCATAAGTACTGTGCAAAAGTGTTTTTATTTTTATAATTTTTTTAGGGAAAAAAAGTCTTCACAGAAGTATTCTTACCACAATCATTTCAGAAGGCTCTAAAACAATGCATTCACAGCCACGCCTAAAGCTTCCTGCAGAACGCTTGCCAAAACTAGGAAGAAAAAAAAAAAGATTTATGAAATATAAACTGAAAATTTAGGCCAACTCTCCAAATAAATAAAAATAAATAAATAAAATAAAATAATAAAAACAAAAACAACCACTGGAGAAAGGGAAACTCTTTCATCATTATTTATACAGAATAACAGGAACCATTCAAATTCTTAAATTTCAGACATATATTTTTCTGAAAAATTCCAATATCATGTTTCCAGATTAATAATGTAACAGAAAACCAGTATGGATGTGTTTTATATTAGCTTGTTTTACTTTTTTTTTTAAAGTTTATTTATTTATTTTGAGAGAGAGAGAGAGGGGGAGAGAGATCATGTGTACGTGAGCCAGAGAGGGGCAGGGAGAGGAGACAGAGAATCCCAAGTAGGCTCCCCACCAACAGTGGCAGTGCAGAGCCCAACATGGGGCTTGAACACACAAACTGTGGGATCCTGACCTGAGCTGAAACCAAGAGTCAGACAATTAACCAACTGAGCCACCCAGATGTCTGTATGTTAGGCTGTTTCAAGTTATTCCCAGCTAGGTGAAAATTTAGAATATTCTAACATTCTAATGGGAACTGAATCAATGGCAAACTATAAAAATATACAAAGTGGGGCGCCTGGGTGGCGCAGTCGGTTAAGCGTCCGACTTCAGCCAGGTCACGATCTCGCGGTCCGTGAGTTCGAGCCCCGCGTCAGGCTCTGGGCTGATGGCTCAGAGCCTGGAGCTTGTTTCCGATTCTGTGTCTCCCTCTCTCTCTGCCCCTCCCCCGTTCATGCTCTGTCTCTCTCTGTCCCAAAAATAAATAAACGTTGAAAAAAAAATTTTTTTAAGTATACAAAGTATAAAATGCATATAAATTTTCTTCTGTAATTTAATTGACTTAGTTAAGCATTTCTTTTACCTAAAAACTATATTAAATTTTTCTACATTTTCAAATCAACTTATTCGAAATAAGTGTAAGGACAAGGTATTCAACTTAAGATTTTTTCCTTAATTCAAGTGGATGTGCATATTACAAGCCCATTTCTCCTGAAAACTTTCCACTAGCGAACTCAGATATAGCACCTTTGCCCTATCTGTGACAACTCCCACCTTAACATTGCAGCAGGTGATTCTGCCATAGCTATATTCACACTAGAACCATGAGGAGAAAATCCTGGTGAAGCTAGGTAGTCCTGACTTGTTCTAACATACCATATACTCCTACCCATTTACTACTACAAAATTCTCCCCTCCCTCCAATCGACATTTTTAATAAACATTTTTAATAGCTTATCTTTGAGAAAAAAAAAATTCTTCCAAAGAACTTTTTTATCAAGCAACTAATCCTGTTTCTTAAAAAATCAAAAACAGAACTATATGTGGCATATATATGAAAAAATTATTTAAATATTCATATGTACATTCATGCACACATACACAAACATTCATATTAGAGTGCTTTTTTTAAAGTGGAAAAACTAGCAAGAAAATATAATAAACCCATCTAGAATATTACTTCTCGTGCAATTAAAATGACCTAAATCTTTAAATATTCTTACCTTAGTTTACAATTAAATACCACTAAAATGACATAAAATCTTCAGTACACACAAAAATTTCTTTCTGGTTTCTGAACTACCTGATTGCAGTTTAGTTTTTTTACAATGAACTTTATAATTTAATGATACACTACAAATGAAAAAATTATCAACATGTTAGTAAAATATGTAGCAGGTTTTATGCCATCTTCACCCATTTAATCCTGTTACATGACTAGGTAAAAATATATATTATATGTTTAAGGTGTATTTCTAAATAAAATAACATTAAAATCTAAAGAAACTCACAACTACGTAACTCTTTTTTTTAGGTTTTTATTTAAATTCCAGCTAGTTAACATACAGTGTCATATTAGTTTCAGATGAACAATATAGTGATTCACTGCTTCCATATATCACCCAGCACTCATCACAAGTGCCCTCCTTGGTCCCTATCATCCATTTCCTCCATCCCCCACCCCCCCCCCCCCCCCGTAACTGTCAGTTTGTTCTCTATTGTAACTCTAATTTTTATTCTATTTTATTAAATTATAGCACTGGACAACATAATAATAATGTTTTAGAAACATAATGATTGAATGATTTTCCTGTTTTAAAATTTCAAATAGTAAAAAAAAAAAAAAAAAAAGTTTAGAATGCATGCAACGTGTATATAATACTCAATAAAAATAAAAACCTGTTAGAATTGCTTACAAATTTCAGCAACAAAAGGGGTAATGTCTACACAAACAATATGGTAGTCACTATTTTATGCCTAATTCTGTACAAACAACTCTCCCTACTTCAGAATTAAAGGTGTAAATCCTTGTACAAAGTAGTCATTAGCTCAATAGAATTTTATGGTAGGACAATAATCACATATTCATTTGCACAAACACTATTACTTTGGAGATGAAAAGTTTGCATCCCCTAAAATGTGCTATTCAAAAATATCTCCATAAGAGTCTTTTGGGAAAAGAGATACACCAGAATCTGATGAAACTCCCTTGGCAGCCACAGAAGACTCAAGTTCTACTGACCATCACAAATATGTGAACTGCAGGAAAAATAACACTCGCCCTCAGGTAATTCCTTGAAT
Organism: Lynx canadensis; assembly: GCF_007474595.2. Classification (NCBI taxonomy): domain Eukaryota; kingdom Metazoa; phylum Chordata; class Mammalia; order Carnivora; family Felidae; genus Lynx; species Lynx canadensis. The sequence continues at coordinate 68,836,232 of NC_044306.2, forward strand.
ACACTCAGCAGAAAAGGCAAATGCACACAGAACACATTCTAGCAAAGGAGAATATATTATTTCATTTATCCAACAATCTATGATTTCAAACCCGGCCAACAACCTAGAAGTACAATAGCCTCAAAAGAGCCAAATAGTAGGTCATGAATGCACATACTAGGCCTAATGACTAGACCTCTTGTCTCTAATGCAAAGATGACTTACTCTTTGCTTACAGACCAGAAGCTATAAGTTAGGATGAACAAAGTACTGAAAAATGCTAGCTAGAAATTAAGTCCACAAAATACATTCACTTTTCTTCTGTGATACTTTGAAACAATAAATATGTAAACAAAAGTAAATAAATATCATTATTTACTAAGTTTTTAAAAAATCTTGGACCATGTTCTACACACTGTTTTAAAAACCCAGTTCTGGGGGTGCCTGGGTGGCTCAGTCAGTTGAACGGCTGACTTCGGCTCAGGACATGATCTCGTGGTTTATGGAATAGAGCCCCACATTGGGCTCTGTGCTGACAGCTCAGAGCCTAGACCCTGCTTCAGATTCTGTGTCTCCATCTCTCTCTCTGCCCTTCCTCTATTCACACACTCTTTCACTCACTCTTTCTCTCAAAAATAAATAAACATTAAAAAAATAAAAATAGAGGCACCCGGGTGGCTCAGTCAGTTAAGCGCACGACTTCAGCTCAGGTCGTGATCTCGCAGTCACGCGGTTCGTGGGTTCAGGCCCCACAACAGGCTCTGTGTTGACAGCTCAGAGCCTGGAACCTGCTTCGGATTCTGTGTCTCCCTCTCTCTCTGCCCCTCCCCCACTCACGCTTATCTCTGTCTCTCAGAAATAAATGTATAAATAAATAAATAAATAAATAAATAAATAAATAAATAAATAAATAGAAACTCAGTTCTGAAACATAAGTATAGAGCTAAAAAAGGACACCAGATAGCAACATATAAGCTCCACCCTAGATGATATTGAGATCAGTTCTTTAAAATATTTTAGTGCTCGCTTCGGCAGCATATATACTAAAATATTTTAGATGATTTAGTGGAAAGAAATGGAGAGAAATCTGCAGGCATGCAAATGACATAGATGTTTACACAGTAAAGCACAAAACAAAGTCAGTAAGAATAAAGTACAAGACATTTCATCTTTTAGTTTTATGTGATTGCAAGAAAGCAGTAACCAGAGGATCCACTCTATACAATGAAATATCCTTTGTGAAAACAGATCAAATGCATACACCATTCAATATGACATTAAACAACAAGGGGTTCTCATGTTTTAGTTAAAAGACATACATGAAATCTAGACATCTTTAAAGCATTAGCACAGTAAGTACTAACATAATAAATAACAAATAGTACACAAAAACCTCAAAATGATGAATACACTAGGAAGTAATTTTTAAAAATGGAAATTACTATACCTACTCTTATAGCAAACCATGTAAAACCTATGATATAGCATTCTCCTAGCAAAGTTTCTAAGGGGAAAAACACAGAACTGAAAAGTTCCCAACAAAAAAAATTAAGGAATTCCAAAGGACTTTTTGTAAGATCAGAAGGCACAAATTTAAACACTTCTTCAGTCTTACTAATAGCAGCTGAAAGTTGGAAACTTAAATGTTTCTAAAATTATGATTTAAGAAAATTTATAAATGATACAAATTAAATAAGAACATGGGCAACTTAAAAAATATACCTATAATCCTTAAGGGTTTCAAGAAAAGTAAGAAATTTAAAAGAAAGAGTGAAGGAGAGGGGAAGGGAAGGGAGGGAAGAAAGAAAGAAAGAAAAGTCATAAATCGGTAAGGATTATTTCAAAGCTATGTGACTGTATTCTGCTCCAAATGCTTCTTGGTACCACTGCAGAAATGGACAATTAGTCCTATCAAATGCATTTTTTTATTATTAATTATGAAGTCTTATAAGAGACTACACAAAGCTATCTATAGATTCAATGCAATCCCTATCAAAATCCCAAAAAGCCAATCTTCAAATTCTTGCAAACAAAATTGCAACGGGCCTACTTAGCCAAAACAGACTTGAAAAAGAACAAAGTTGGAGGACTCACACTTTTGATTTGAAAACTTACACCAAAGCTATAGTTATCAAAATAGTGTGGTACTGGCTGAAGTGCAGATGAATAAACCAATGAAACAAAATTGAGAGTCCAGAAATAAACCCATATATCTATAGCTAACTGATACTGACAAGGGTGCCAAGCTCAGTCAATGAGGGAAGAACAGTCCCTTCAACAAATGTGCTGGGACAACTGTATTTCCACATAGAAAAAAAGAAGTTGAACCCATACCTCTCACCACATATAAAAATTAACTGAAAATGGATCACTGACCTAAATTTAAAAAGCCCACACCACAAAACTCTTAGGAAAAAAAAAAAAAAAAACTGGGATAAATCTTCATGACACTGGATCTGGCAATGGATTTTTTTTTTTTTTTTTTACTTCCAAGTTTTTATTTAAATTCCAGTCAGTTAACATACAGTGTAGTAGTAATTTCAGGTGTAGGATTTAGTGATTCATCACTTAAACATACATACAGTGCTCATCACAACCCTCCTAAATACCCATCACCTATTTAACACATCCCCCTGCCCACCTCTCCTCTAGCAACCGGGAGTTTGTTCTCTATAGTTTAGAGTCTGTTTTATGGTTTGGCAATGGATTCTTAAATATGACACTAAAAGCACAAGCAGCAAAAGGAAAATTAAAAACTTGTGTGCATCAAAGGACATTATCAAGAAGCTGAAAAGACAATCTACAGAATGGGAGGAAGTATTTGCAACAATACATTTGAGAAGTGTTTAATATACAGAATATATAAAGAACCTCTACAACTCAACAACAAAGACAAATTAAAAAATTAAATTTGCCTAATTAAAAAATGAGCAAAGTACCTGACTAGACCTTTTTCCAAGAAGGTATACACATGGCCAATAAACACATGAAAAGCTTATCAACATTCTGAATCATTAAAGAAAAGTAAATCAAAACCACAATGAGATACCAATTCACACCTGATGATAGATGTGAATGAGATACTAATATGGTTATAATTTTTTAAAAAATATCAAGTTTTAAAGAGGATTCAGAGAACTTGGAACTCTTATATTTTTCTGGTAGGAGTATAAAGTGGTACAGTCCCTGTGGAACAGTTTGGTGCTTCCTCAAAAAGCTAAACAGAGAATTACCATATGACCCAGCAATTCCACTCCTAGATAAACACTCAAAAGTACTGAAAACAAGGACTCAAACAGATGTGTGCACATTCAAGTTCACTAAAGCATTATTCACAATAGCCGAAAGGTATAAACAAAACAAATGTTCATCAACATATTAAACATATGTAAACAAAACGTGATAAACACATGCGATGAAATATTATTCAGCCATTAAAAGGACTGAAGTTGTGATACATGCTGCAGCCTGCATAAGCCTTGAAAGTATCATGCTAAGTGCAACATACCAGTCACAAAATGACATATACTGTAAGATTCTACTTATATGAAATATATAAAACAGGAAAATTCATAAGGACAGAAAGTGGACTATAGATTATTGGGGGTTGTAGGAATGCTTAATGGTTACAGAGGTTCTGTTCAGAGCTACGGAACATAAATTTTGGAAACAGGTAGTGGTGACAGTTGCACAAGTATGATTGTAATTAATGCCATTGAGTCATAAACCTTAAATAGTTAAAATACCTGGGGTGCCTCGCTGGCTCAGAGGAGCATCTAACTCTTGATCTTGGGGTTGTGAGTTCAAGCCCCATGTTGGATGTAGAGATTATAAATAAACAAACAAACAAACAAACAAATGGCATATTTTATGTAAGGATAAAAAGGTTGGGTTTCTTGGCAAAAATTTGGGACTTGAATAAGAAAATGTAGAGATACCACTTTGATCACATAATAGCAAATCTTAGAACAAAGAAAGAGTTAACTTTGATGACCGAATTATACCAATGACAGGCCTGGAACTGACCTCTTTTCTACATTAATTAGCAATGAAGTGAGAGAAGTTGTGGGTGAAAGTGGAACTAGGAAGAAATGGGGAGAAGGCAAATAAGTGTCACTGAAATATTTCTGAAGAGTCAGTTGTACTACCTACATTCTTTTTTCATCCAGCATTAACCCTATTTTTATTTTACTGCTAGCCATAAATTTGAAGGTACTGCCACCCCAGCCCCATCTCCACAATTCAGCTTCCTATTCCTCTTCCAAATACTCACTGGACCCATAGAGCAGAATCAAAATAAACTTTGTGATCAATACAGAGCTTATAAAACACTCACTAGATATAAGCCCCCATTCTTATATAGTGTGCATGTAAGAATTTATGTATCTTCTGCAAAAGATGAGTCACAGGGAAGTTGTGAATACAGACAGAAGAGTGAGTACCATGAGTTTAATAAAAAGACTGTCATATTTGCTTCCTACAATGGTACATCAAAACCAAAATAGATTTGTAGAATTTCAGAGATTAAAAAAACAAAAACAAAAAAACAAAACTTAGAAAATCCTATAGTACAGGGTTTCTTGGCATTTTTTTTCTTCAGCCATAATCCAAGGTACTACATTCAAAGGTCGTCAAACATTTGTATTTTATATAGAGCCCTCAGGTGATAATACATGTGACCAATGCATTCCTACTCACCCCGTAAGAACTGCCTCTCTAGTTCCATTTTTATTTCACAATTGAAGAAACTAAGCCAACCTATCTAAGGGAAGGTTAAATGAGATGCCTGAAATCACAATCAGATTCCATAATACAGGATTCTGTCATACTTCACTGACCTTGCCCTTTCTCTTGCTTTCTGCTATAGCCCTCTTCCACATTCAATAACATAAACTCTAGTCTTGGTAAGCTTGCCATTTATGAGGAAAAACTCCCAGACCTCCTAAGGAATATTGCTATACTGTATCATATTTACCCATAAAGCATAAACCCAATGACAAGTGGAGAGCAGAAGTTGATTACAAGATAGATTCTCGGAGATTGGCTAGGCTCACTCACTGCCTAGTTGAGTGAAAAAGACAAATCAGCTTTTATAATTCAGAAGGCAATTCAAATTCAGCAAAATTACAAATGACCATCAAGAGCTTGAGGGTTACCCTGGAATAGGCCAAGATCTGAATGTCAAATCTATAAAAACCAAGCTTCTCCAGGCAGTTGCTGCCAGAACTTCAACTAGTAGAACATCTGCTTCTTTGAAACGGCACTCATAATACCACATGCCATGATAAACAATGATATTTTTGAAGTTTAAACTTCTTAATTTTTAAAGTGACACTGCTTATTTTTAAACCTTGAATTAAAATTATTTTTAAAAAATAATTCCTCTCTTTTAATACTTTCAGTCTTTCTATATAAACACATAAATACAAATACATATGTATAATAATTTTCAAAAGCAAGAAAGATGTAGGTAACAGTTATCAATGAGACTGGGCCTGAATATTTAAAAACTTGTTCGCCCTTTCTATACTAGATACCAACCAGCCTTTCACAAGAGGCTATAAAGTCAGAAAGAAAGAGGGAGATATGAAGAAGTGTGCTGCATGTGGTTTAAGAATGCTGACAGTTTTCTCGTTCTACATCGTAAGAAAAGTTAATTACTAGAGCCTATTTTAAATCCTTCTAAAACTGTTCTGTATAAATACACTGTATAGTTTGGCTTTCAACTATTAACCTCAATGTAATTTCAGAATGTCCTTATAATCTTACATTAAACAACTATAAAAGACAACTAAAAGTAACGCAGGTTTACTTTTGGTTGATATATTGGTTCTCTGAGCTACAAAAAAAAAAAAATGTTAAATTCACACAAATGATTGCTATAAAGACCACTTACAGCATAACAAGGTTATTCCTAAATGCTCATATTCCCTAAGTACAACTAATTTAGGGATGGTTGTTCCAAAAACCATTTAACAATCCAGATTTTCATCCTCATTAAGTTTTTGTACAGAAAAAAATTAAAATGAAGAATTACAAATTGTTGTAAAATTGAAGTAAGCTAACTTCAATATTTCTTACAGGTGCAAAATGCAGTGACTTTACAGTACTAAAAATATTCAGACAAAAATTACTAAAATCAATTAGTCTTCTACATAACGTAAAATAGACACAATTTTAATAGCTTGATAAACTGTCTTTCAAGTTCAAGACCCACAATAAGAAAGCACAAATGTTTGAAAATACAAAGTCTTACCTAGTTTTCATAAATACCTTTGGTAATGATACCCCAGGCAGGGTACTGCAGGATCTTTCTCTGGTACGGCTGTCCTGTCCTAACTTTCTGTGACCACATTTTCCCCACCCAAGTTGAGTCAAGGGTACTTTACACCAGTGTAAGTTTCCACGAAAGGCAGTTGCTGAACACAGAAGCTTCTTCTATCAGTGTCCCCAAACTTGCCCTTTGTATGGGCCTCCACATTCTTGTCGTACGTCAGAACTGCCCAGTGGAATGCAATTCCTCAGTATTGGAATGTAAACTTGTTCATGTCAGGCTATACCCAGTGAGGGAATACACAGCAATCAAACTGAGATTATGCTGGTGGGCATTCCCAATTTATAAAATGATTTAAAATGTAATACTTTAAAAACACCAATTTTTCATACCTTATTTCTGGACAATGATAAGTAGTTACTAAATGTCACTTTTCTCCTTAAGAATCTAAATAAAATGACTGAACTGATGCTCCTAAATCAAAATCAATCTACTTATTTAGGGCTCACCAAATACATACATATATATATATGTGTGTGTGTGTGTGTGTGTATACATATATATACACACATATATGTGTGTGTGTCATATATATGTGTTATATATATATATATGTGTGTGTGTGTGTATTCATATGACACTGCCTTTAAATAGAAGGATAGCAATTAACTTTAGAGGGGAAAAAAATCTAATAAGTAACTGCTGATGCCATCTATCCCATTCTCAATCAGTAGAATAACAAGAGTAAATTTTGATAGAAGTATAAAAGGAACATGATCTGAAAAATTACCATAAAAATGCATTTCAGCTTTTAAAATATTGTCCTCGCTCATTAGTTTAACCAAAAGGGAAAAAAAAGGTTACAAGTATTTAAAACAAAAGCATACACACACCAAGTATACTACATATAAGTTACATGTGTGTGTAAATTACTGTTTCTAAAGCATGGCCTTTAACAAGATCCTATTTCAGAAATAACTATTTGAGAAAACTACACACTTACGAGTCTCTCAATTTCTTTCAAGGCTCATTTAGAAATAAATTTTCTAACAATCATCACCCTGCACAAATTAACAGAGGTGGGTTGCTCCACCACGAATCTCAACATTTAACCTTTGCTTAAAAGAGAGCACAAGAAAAAAATTACAAGCAAAGGCCTCATAAGCTGTGTTTTCTCCTCTCTGTTCATTCCTCAGTAGCCTGTTGTCTATTTAACTATGGGAGAAGTACTAAACATTTGGTATTTACACTCTTAACATTTTAATTCCTTTAAGAACAAAAAATCTAACCTGCACTGTCTTCAAAATCTTTGAAGCACCAATAACAGCAATAGCACTGCCACCTTCTATCTGAGCTCTTTTCTCTGCGGCAATGAGCACTCCCCATTTCCCTGTGTGTTTTCTCTCAGTGAGTCCATGCGGCTGTAGCTCGTGCAGAAAGCCAACATTCCTTCTGAAGGCTAATTTCCTGCTTCAATGACCCACCCACCCCTCCTGGCTGCAGCTATGTGTTACGCATGTTGTATGGGCACTGTTTCCGCATACCAGCCTCATGACCTCAGCGGCTGCCTGACAGATGCTCTTTTATCAATTTCTATTAATTCATTATCTACCCTCTTGTAAGTCAAGGGCAAGTAGGGAAATCTGCAATGTCTGCTCTCCTATGAGTCTCCAAGGTCAAATGTTTAGATGTGCTCAGCAATGCAATTTTGTTATTAGAATTTATCTAAGCTGTACTATACACATTGCTCTCCACCAAAGGGATGCTGAATTGTATACCTGGCTTGAGGGATTATCATGGGAAAAAACTAGCATACGTTTAAACCAAAACAACGTGGGAAAAGTTGAAAGAGGCTGCTTTTGGTCTTGCTTATCCCTTCAAGAGAAAAAAGGTGGATCTTACCTCAGCTGTACTGGGGTGAAGAGAGCAAGCAGTTTTTCTCTCTTGCCACAATATAAACCAGCAAAGGACAGTGCTGTGATGATGACTACACTTTGGTAGTGTCTATGTCCTCGTGACCCAACTGCTACAGAACAGCTCAGCTAAATTGATCTGCTGCTATCAGTCTACACAGAGGCACAAACAGGTCTCTGCTGATCACAGTGCTTTGTACACAGATGGCAGCTGATCAGTTTGTATAAAAGTTATGGTCCATAACAGCTTTCCCCTTCAGCATGTAGACATGCCTTATCCAAAAGGCCTTTGTGAAATGTTCACCATTTCACTGTGCAAAGCTCATCATGTATGAGTTGAAGAGACAAGGAAGCTTAGCCCTAACATCTTATCTAAAAATGACCTAATTTTCATAAAATTCGTTAAAGAGGTAAAATGAACAATTACATTAAGAAATCACCAAATAGATCTATGTAACTTGTTAATGAGAAAAATGGTAGATGAATTCAAATGAATGATTCAAACTGGCCCCTCACCAGCAAGAAACTGAAATGATCTCAAAAATCAAGTAAGATCTCAAATATTGGCAACCAGGCATCTGATATTCTTTAAAGGCTACATAAATGGCACCAAAACCTAGCCACTAACCTCCCCCAAATCTGCCATATACCAGAAATGAAGTTGAAATAGGAGGCATGTCCTTGAAAGACAGGACCTAAAAAAGAATAGTTCAGGGGTCACTCAAATAATATCACATTCATAAAATTCTTAGAAGTTAAAAAAAAACCACATTTACAAGAAAGGAAAAGCATAAGCCCACAAATATATGTAACTTCTTAGAAAGACATCAAGTAATAAAATGTCATATAATCTAATTCATCTGAATAAAATGTGGACATTTCTCAAAAACCATATTTAGTTTTATCTTGTTTTATAACTAATTATTCTAATTCTACCAATAAGTAGACAACTCTGAAAATATTGTTTAACCTGTTTCAGATCCTCCCTTATAGACTGAACTAGTAAAAACTTACTACTTATCATCAAAAATAAAATACTTAGGGGCGCCTGAGTGGCTCAGTTGGTTAAGCGGCTGACTTCGGCTCAGGGCATGATCTCCCAGTTCATGAGTTCAAGCCCCACGTCTGGCTCTGTGCTGACAGCTCAGAGCCTGGAGCCTGCTTCGGAATTTGTGTCTCCCTCTCTGCCCCTCCCCTGCTCGTGCACTCTCTCTCTCTCTCTTTCTCAAAATTAAATAAACATTAAAAAATTTTTTTAAATAAGTAAAATACTTAGGAATAAATTTAATGAAGACATATATGACCTATACACAAAAAATTACAAAAAGAGTATTTAACCATGCAAAGGGAAATAATAGAAGATTTAAATTATGAAATATACCAGGTTGGATGGCTCAATCTTACTGAGAGTAAATCTTTCCAAATTGATCTTTAGATTCAGTGCAAATCCAATCAAATCCTAACAAACTTTGGACACGGACAAGCTGATTTTAAAAAGACTGACAATACCAAGAGTTGGGGAAGAGGTAAAGCAACCAGAATTCTCATAAGCTGTTGGGAATGCAAAATGTTACAGCTATTATACATAACAGCATGGCACTTGTTTATACAATTAAACATACATGTACCATATAACCCAGCAATTTCACCCCTAGGTATTCAAAAAGTAATAAAAACATACGTCCATACAAAAAGATGTTCATGAATGTTGACAGAACATCCAGAAAACTGGAAGGAACCTAAACCATCATTTTCAAATTATGTTTTGCAAAAGACTAAAACTACCTCATTTACAAAGTTCAATAGAATTTATGAAATCCAACAACCATTTAATATGAGAATTGGCAATATGTTGCATAGCTTGCTTAAAACAAGACATGAGATAATTCTGCATGAAAATGGGCAGCAAAGCAGTATCTTAGTTGTCAAATTCTGTCCCTGTAGCCTTCTGACCTTATAAGAATCTCATTTTTGTTTCTGTATTCTCCCTATTTACCTACCTTTACACCTACACTACCCCATCTCCAAAGCGTTTCAGGTGACTCAATGCCCAGGTTCTTCTCACACGTCCTGTGGCTCCCCCTGTCTGTCAAACCATGTACCACAACAGGCCTAATACCAAATATATTTAACTCTGATCTCCACCAGCTTCATTCCCTCCAGATTTGGTTATAGCTGGCAAAGGCATCACACTACCAGACATGCAAGTTCCAAGCATTGGAATAATCTTTTACTCCAACTTGTCCCTTGTCTGTAATTTCAGTCCTTAAATTTCATCAATTAGTCCTTCCAAATTACACTGACATGTGACCCATCATCTTCTATTTCCCTGAAAATACTAGTCAGGCCCTTAGCTTTGACACACCAAGGCTACTGAGATAGGATTCCTGTCTTGGTTCCAACTTTGCCAATCTTCCACTATCTTCCCATTCTACTGATCTTAAAACTTCAGTGGCTACACATCGGGGTGCTTGGGTGGCTCAGTCGGTTGAGCGTCCAACTTCGGCTCAGGTCATGATTCGTGGTCCGTGAGTTCGAGCCCCGCCATCAGGCTCTGCGCTGACAGCTCAGAGCCTGCTTCAGATTCTGTGTCTCCCTCTCTCTGCCCCTCCCCCAACTCATGCTCTGTCTCTCTCTCTCTGTCTAAATAAACTTAAAAAAAAAAAAAAAAAACTTCAGTGGCTATACATCAGTCTCATAGTCATTAGCTCAGCCTCTCAGTTCACATCTGACTGACCACTTGCTTGTTGTAAACTTTGAAAATGAGAGTGGCATGGTCCAATACACATTGTAGTGGAAAATCTCTAGGCCTGGGTCTCAGTATTTTACCCATTTTACCCATTCAGCCAGGTGAATCGACTAACTAGCCCACTTCAGAAACCTCTGTCTTGGTCAGTTACATTTCATAATCTTGTATTTTATCTTCTAACCATCTTTATTGCCAAACATGAGGACTCTAATCCAGTGTCTTTTCTACTTATTGTCCCACAAGCACATTCTTAGAAAAATTAAAATTCATACTTCTCAGGCTGTAGTAGGTATCAGACAGTTCTTCTCTGTTTTTGAAGAACTATAATTACTTTATACTCTAACATAGATAATCAATGAAAAATACCTCTGCTTTAGCCAGAGGGATGTTTCCATACACAAATTTATATATAACAGTTTTTTTAAGGTTCCCTTAATAGATGTCAGTCATACTTCCAAAAAAAAAAAAAATTCACTTAAATGGGATAATGATTATAAAACCTAGAAAACCCTATTCACAATTAACTCTTCATTCTGTATTTCCAAAATTATGTCAGTTAAAAATCAAGATCAGATGACAAAGGGGTAAACTGAAGTGGTCTCAAGATTCTGAATAACAAGGAGTTATTCCTTTAGACTATATAAACTATCATGGCAGCAGACCTCTGCAATATATACATATAGATCTATAAATAAAGAACATATATAGGTATAGACATAGGTATATCATGTATTATATATGATTAAGAATGATGAAAATGAAATACTCGTAGTTTTTCTATTTGTAAAACTAAAGTATAAATACTTTAAGATGGTTTTCTAAATTCATCTTAATAAAGCAAAAAATAACAAAAATAAACCAGAGGAAAATGTTTGACAGATTTTGACCACTGCCTCAATATTTTAAATTATCTGAAGATGTTTATATTAAGAAATAAACATTATCTTAATAAAGCTGATAAACTAAGCAGTTTATAGCTATAAAACATAAAGACATCAATAAAAGACAAAGTAAAAATAATCCTTTAAATATAACTCAAAAAAATCCATATAACCAAATAACTAAGAAAATACACTTACTTAATGTTTATATAGATCTATAACATATGAACATGAAATACTAGAAATTATCTTATATTTCATTGCAAAAAACACATAACCTCTATAAAGCCACAGATATGTGACAAGAAACACGAAAGGAAATAAATTTTTTTTAATATTTTGAACTTACAGCTCAATATTCTTATCAGTAATAAATATGGAAGGTAGTTTTTAAGCACACATTACATTCATTTAAATTCTAATATAAAGATAATACATGAAATAAAATGAAATAATAGCTGAGAGTATATTTCTTAATTCTTGAAGTACTTTTAAACAATTTTCAGTACGTTAAAAAATCAACTAGGATAATAGAATAAATAAATAATAGAATAAAGTCAATTTCTTTAATATATGATTTTGTAATCTTTTATGCATATATATATATATACCTATATATATATATAATTTAACTTATAATTAAATAAAATAAAGGGACCCTGAACTATGATTAACTGGAAGTTTTTATTTTAATATTCCAATTTCACCATGTATGATTTGCTTCATATCACAATCTTTCTCTTACTAATAACACTCTTATTTTCTGTTGGTCTTCCCAATAGCGAAAGTATGCTTCTTATTAAAAAAAAATAGGCCGGGGGCGGGGGGGGGGGGGCGCCTGGGTGGCTCAGTCGGTTGAGGGTCTGACTTCAGCTCAGATCATGATCTTGAGGTTTGTGAGTTCAAGCCCTGAGTTGGGCTCTGTGCTGACAGCTCGGAACCTGGAGCCTACTTCAGATTCTGTGTCTCCCCCTGTCTCTACCCCTCCCCTGCTCTCTCTCTCTCTCTCTCTCTCTCTCTGTCAAAAATAAACATTTAAAAAAAATTTTTTTAGGGGTGCCTGGGTGCCTCAGTCGGTTAAGCAGTCGACTCTTGATTTGGGCTCAGGTCATAATCTCACAGTTCATGATTCGAGCCCCATGTCAAAGCCTGCTTGGGATTCTCTGTCTCCCTCTCTCTCTCTGCCCCCTTCTCGCTCCCATGCACATCCATGATCTCTCTCTCAAAAATAAATAAATAAGGGGCGCCTGGGTGGCGCAGTCGGTTAAGCGTCCGACTTCAGCCAGGTCACGATCTCGCGGTCCGTGAGTTCGAGCCCCGCATCGGGCTCTGGGCTGATGGCTCAGAGTCTGGAGCCTGTTTCCGACTCTGTGACTCCCTCTCTCTCTGCCCCTCCCCCGTTCATGCTCTGTCTCTCTCTGTCCCAAAAATAAATAAACGCTGAAAAAAAAATTAAAAAAAAAAAAAAGCAAATGATTAAAAAATAAATAAATAAATAAATAAATAAATAAATAAGCATTTTATAAAAATAAATATAGTTGATAGATATTTAAAGGCAGTTTGAATTCAAACAGGTGAAATGGTAGTTCACACATCCCTCCACACCAAGCCTCCCCCAAAATGACCGTGGCACAAACATGGTTTGCGCGTTCCATTCCACTTAGCAGCAGATAAGTAAATCCAGTTTTTTACAGAGAAAAATACAGTATTTTATTGACACACACATCAGACTTTAAAACCTTTATGAAATACTGTATTTACTTTTGCAAGAGAAATCCAAACATCACTAAAAAGAAACTCTAGAGTGAACTCACAGTCATTTACACCAAGGATCACAAATGACAAATTCCCTGACTGAAGATTTCAAGCATCAGATGACCTGGATAACCTATCAATTGTACTACTACAGCCAAAAACATCAGAGTCCTTCTCTTTAAGGTTACTTACTTTGTTAAGACACTACCAATGCCAGTTTCCCAAGGACTGTGAAAGCCTGCACTTATACGTGCAGCGTATCTGTGAAGCTGTCGTTATGGCAACCAAATTCCCAACTTGATCCAGCAATTGAACTCCCTCTCTAGAGATCTGTTTTGCTCTGTGCATCAGGTATCCCATCAGAATATGATTTAAACGGGGTAAGGCTGCTCTAAAAGATGCTCAAAGTCATGTTAGCTTTCCAGGATGAAGACATTTCATGCTGAAGCAGAAAATACAACTAATACCTGAAGGGGTAACATTTTAATATATCCCACTGGATCTTTAACACATCTCAATCTATTCCATCAATTTACACCTCCACCCTATTTCAAATTTAACGCAGGATATGTTTAGATAAACTGCAACTAAACTCTCCCTTCAATATTATCAACTGCAGTCAAACCAAGCTCACGTTTGTTTCATAATTTTATTTGCCTTATTTGGAACTCCTTCCCAACATTGTCTTAAAATCTTTAATATATATTTTTACCTTATCTGTGTGTGTCATGGGAATACCTGGACTCAAGTCAACTTTAGATATGACAAGTAGAAATTATAGGTGATGTAAGACCCGAAGCAGTGTGGGTAAGCTGATGAAGAGTATGATCCTAGGGCTGAGGGGTTAGAATGATGTAGAAAAGAAAGATAATGAACAAACTAAGAAGGGAAACTGGAAAGCAAGTGTAATAGAAAGTATTGATTATCCACTCCAACATCCATTCTCCTCCTTCTTCTTAGAAGGATATTTTTAGGAGTGCCTGGGTGGCTTAGTCTTGATTTCAGCTCAGGTCATGGTCTCACAGTTCATGAGTTCGAGCCCCATATCAGGTTCTGTGCTTATTTATTTTTAAATAAAGACATATTATTATTTTTAGCGGGCACATTACATCACAGAATAAAAGACTACTTGTCTTAGGCTCCTGGGCAACCTGAAGTGATCATGTTAAGTACCTCTGGACAATGTAACATAAAAAGAAACATTGTTTCAAGAAATCTGATTCGGATAGAAGTTAAACTTTTTTTGTTCTCCTGCCTTCCCTCCCGCTTCTAGCTCCTGCTGCAGACATGACAGGTGTGATTTAGCAGCCACCTTGTGGTCTGACCTGATGCTGAAAGTGGAAGCTATGTGCACACACAGGTTTTGGAAAGAAGGATGAAAGCCTGTAACCTTTTCACACTGAGGAGCCACCAGACCATCAGGGACCATCTACCTTTAGGGTTCTTTTATGTGACAAAAAAAGTAGGTCCTGCTGTGTTTATGCAATTGTTTTATACAACCAAAACTAACTGTACCTAATGCAGTAAGCAAAATGATGTCCAACAAGATACCATTTTTGCCCCTTCTGCACTCCTGCACAAACTGGCCAGTACCAATTTCTCATGAGCGTCCCCCCAGACTCCTTCCTTCCATTATGGTACAGCCTCATTCTTTTCCTAACCAAAATTTCAATAAATCAGAGGTTATTGAAAAGTTATTTCTAAAAGGGAATATGTTGGGGTGCCTGGGTGGCTTGGTCGGTTAAGCATCTGACTTCAGCTCAGGTCATGACCTCACTGCTTGAGCCCCATGTCGGGCTCTGGGCTGACAGTGCAGAGCCTGGAGCCTGCTTTGGATTCTGTGTCTCCCTCTCTCTCTGCCCCTCCCCCATTCACACTCGTCTCTCTCCCTCTCAAAAATAAACGTTAAAATAAGTTTTTTAAGGTAATATGTTAGTGAAATATCATTAAACTTTTTTAAAGTGATTTTTAAGGGCACGTTAAAAATATAATCCTAGGGGCACCTGGGTGGCTCAGTTTAGTTGAGCATCCGACTTCGGCTCAGGTCATGATCTTGTAGTTCATGAGTTCAAGCCCTGCATCAGGTTTACTGCTGTCAGCCTGTCAGCCCAAAGCCTGCTTTGGATCCTCTATCCCCCTCTCTCTGCCCCTCCCCCACTTGCACTCCCCCCCCCCAAAAATAAATTTAAATATATATATGTATACATACGTATATATACATACACACACACACACACACACACACACACACACACACATAAAATCCTAAACCAATACGATTCAACAAGTATTTATGAAATGGCTGATAAGCGTTAGATGTGCTAGGGGAAGCAAAGATGAAAAATACAGCCACACCCTTCAAAAATCTTAGTTTAGTATGGACAGGGAACAATTAATCCTGACAGGAAAACAAGGGTAGGATTCCCAGAGAATTAAACATGTTGTTTTCACTGGCAGATGAGGAACAATGGGAGTGAAGGTAGCAACAGCAAGGTGGATACCCCAGACAGCAAGAACAACCTGACAAAGATATGCTTGGACCACAACAATCAGCTTGGGTGTCTGGAGAGGGTATACAGGGAATAATTTAGGTTGGAGACATTGTGAGCTGCCCTGTGCGTATCACTAAAAAGTCTGGATTTTATCTGTTTGGCAGCTGCCAGTCATTTAAGCTAATTATTCAAAAGATCAAGAAGAAAAGTCCTATGCTTCAAACAATGATTTGGGGACACTGTGGAAGAAGTATTGATGGCCTTCAGGGAGCTACTTTAATAGAGCAGGTGACATCTGAACACAGGCACTGGAAGCAGTGATAGAGGCAGTTGATTTGATGGATACTGCCATTTCTAACTCTGAAGTGTTTCCTAAAAAGAAAAACCCACAATTGTCAGAGGGAGAAAAGAGATCAAAACTGAGACTCACAGAAATTTCTAGAACAGGTGACAAGCTGTTTATTAAAGCCATTAGAGACAGAAAAAGCAGGAAGTCAAGTAGACTTGTAGGTGTTTGTTGCTTTACATATATGGTTTCTAGAGCTCAAGGGACCTGGAACAAACCCACATAAGGTATGGCTATTCCAGATCCACCCTTAATTCCTGCTCCTATCTCTCCCTTTACTGTATGCACTGGTAAAGCACAAACTCCAGCAACACCTTCTCCATGCCTGCCCCTAAACAGCCAAACGTTGCTCAGAAGCACACACACACACACACACACACACACACACACACACACACTTACCATCTATGTCCACAAATATCAAACGGGCACTCAACACTCCCTTTGTGTACAACTTCTTTCCCTCTTTTGTCAAAACTCCTCAATACCTACCATTGAACTCCCAAATCTACCCAGCGACCTATGCAGCTTTTGTCATAAGCCTGCAAAGAAGGTGAAGCTCTTTCACTCGTTCCAAAGCTAACACCTCCCCACCTTGTGGGTCTCACCCATTTCTGCAATTACCTCTCTCTTTCCAGTACCATCCATTTACCCCTCTCTGCTGGATCATCTGTAGTAACGTACAAACACACACTAGCATCTTCTCGATTTTACAGAAACAAACCACTCTTTAGTTCACAAATGACTCCCAGCCACTGGCCCATTTCCCTGCTCCTCTTCACAATGAAAATTCCCCTTCACCAGTTCTTACCTTCCCAGTTTCCCCTAATCAGCTCCACGACTTCACTGCGAATGGTTAGCTCAGGTCACCTACGACCCCCTAGCTGCCAAATCCCAAGGTCATGTCTCTGGTCTCACCTTACTGAATCTCCTTGCAGCACTGGACAAACGGACCCCACACTTCCTTCTCAAAACACTTTTTACCACTTGGCTTTGGGGACACACAGGTAGAATCTCTGTGTTTCCACACCATATTCTAGGCAGGCACACAGAGGCAACTCAATGATATCGGCAGAATGAATAAGATAGGAGAATACGCACATATAACTGCAGGTGAGCAATTTAGGACAGGGGTCGATCGACTCATTAATACTGATTAAGCATCAAGTGGAGGACTCCCTTAAAGGGGTGTAACTAATAGCCCAGGGTACTATTTGGTGCTGGAAATCAGTTCTAGTCACTACGCTCATCACTTTTGGTAAGGAATTCTCCTCAGATATGAAGTTGCTAAGACACCATCTCTTGTAGTGATTAATTTTAACAGACGAGCATTTTTAAAGAAAAATACACTTATTTACTCTTGATAACAATCTGTTTGACTTAATAATTATTTAATCTATGAAGCAGAATGCTTTTGAAACCTCAGTAAAAGTATGTCAGTTTTTAAGCATTGCTGCTGGATTAGGTGTAGACAAAATAACTGCGGAAGACGGGAAGGAAACAGTCGAGTCCGGTAAGAGTGATTCTCACACACACACTCACATTTATGTATATATATGTGTATTTTAATCCAATTATATGTGCAAATATATATAAAATACACACACACACATATGTATATGTATAGATCAAACTGAACATTTTTAAGTTAAAACAGAAGTATCTTCCCATGATTCTATGCCTAACCAACTACCTTCATTAACTGGCCAACCACAGGCCCCAATCACTTGCTTCTGCAAAATAATGTGGCAATGAGTTGTTGAGACACTGTCTCAACAGTGTCTGAGATAAGTGGTTCTTATAACTTATTAGCCCTTACTAATTCTTCAATCATCCACTGACTTTATATTATTCCAAATACGAATTAAACAAAATCTTGTGGTTTATCTTGGGAGAAAGGAAAGAAAGAAGGGAGGGAAGGAGGATCAATTTCTTCTTTTTAAAGAAATAAACAACTTTTAGTAATGCTGGTTGTAAAAAAAAAACTTCTAAAAAAACTTATGTATCATGTCATTATTCCTATTATAAGTTACCAATATCTCCCCATGATGGAAAGGAAGGTATGTTAGACCAATACATTACCTTAAAAACCCAATGAGAGCAGTTTTGAGATGACTTATACCTTTTTCCCCCCTTCCTTCTTCACTAACCACAATTTCTCTTCCATGCTTAATCTATACCACCATTGTTGTGATTTGGCTAATAACTGAAGGTAAATCTTACCTGTAATGTACAATCTCCAGAGCTCTGATCCTCACCTTACTTTCATGCCATCTGGATACACTTAATGTCTAATAAAGTTACCCTTTCATAACATTTATCAGTGAGTTTTTTTTCTTTTTTTTTTTTTTTTTTTTTTTTTTTTTTTTTTTAGAGAGAGAGAAAGAGGGAGAGAGAGAAAGGACTGCCAGGGAGGGATAGAGGGGAAGGGAGAGAGAGAATCTTAAGCAAGCTCCATGTAGGGCTTGATCTCATGACCCTGAGGATCATGACCTGAGCTAAAATCAAGAGTCAGGCGCTTAACCAATTGAGCCATCCAGGCACCCCATCAGTGAGTTATTTTTTTAAAGCCATATTCCATCTCCAATAAGGCATCATATGACTTATAACACATTTGTACTCTTTCAAGAATACAATTTTCTAATCCTATATGACTCTTCACATGAAATAAGGAATAGTTAGTTGTGTTTTCAGTCCCTACCACATAAATACAGAATCACTCTTCCACTGTTTCACCTTCTTCCATTACTGGGGGAAAAAAAAAAAAAAAAACTAGCAAGTTTCAGAGCAATCAATTAACTTATCATCTAGCACTGGCAAGCAGAAAGTAGGTCTGTGATTTTTAAACTCAAGTAGCTCATTGTTTGTCATGTGAATCATAATGAGAATAGTATTTCAGCCTCTCAGAACTGATTAGTTAAATGTCTTGTTTCCCCACTTATCCTCATTATAGCTGCCAGCTCTAATTTAAAATGTGAGTTTGAGAGTACCATACCACAATTTTAATTTTTAAATTGTGGATATATTTGGTATCAATGAAAGAGAAGTACTGCTTGTAAATGGACACAGCCAATATGATACAAATAAATGATGTGTGCATTTCTCCCAACCTCTTGCCAACGTTCCTTGACACCTAACTTACCAACAACCCTAGCCTTTCCAGCCAACTTCCACAGCTTTGTAAACTAGACTTCTCATTAATGCCACCATCACCAATGCTTTTGCAACTAGTTCACTCCCTAAAGTGCATGTCTGTTCTAGATAAATGATCCTATTCTTGTGACTCCACTCAAGCTATTGCTAATGTATGAACTGCCCCACCTTCAATCTTATTTCGTGCCATCACTCATGCTCTTTAGTATGTCCAGACTTCCTTTCCAACCACTATCCAACAATCTAAATCATAAACCTAACTCAGAATTCACTTAAGAGCTACTCCTCATTACCACATACATTAAGACACCACTAATCTTGGAAGGTCTTTTGTATTTTGTGTGGTCTTTGCTACATCAATTTACACTGTATTATTTAACGACACCTATGCGATTTTTTCATGCTTCATATATGACTGTCTCATCTCCCCAACCAGATACTAAATTATGTGACAGCAGGGAGTAGACCATTTTGTTTCCTCTGCATACTCCAGAACTTACTACAGAGACCACACAGCAGGACTTAATGCAAGTTTCAACTACTATTTGAAATGACATGGAAATATGCCTCAAAATTTAAACTCTACCAAACTTACTTTAGAATGAGACAGAATGACCCATAAATATGAAAAAAGGCCTATGAACTAATCCTAAATTTTTATGGCATTTCAGTGTTCAGCAGTTTCCACGGACAGGGCTTTGCCAGTTGCAGACATAACTTCTCACGACACTTACAGTGTACAGATTACTTGCCCCACTAAGTCCGCTGCCTGACCACCTGGTAGCTGGACCCTAGCATCCGGGCACTAGAAGCCTCCAGCCCTCTGTATAGACAGGTTTTTCTCCCCAGGTCCTCTGGCTCCCATCTTTGATTGCAACCCATTTCTTGGCATCTTTGAAGTGTTTAGGGTATGGCCACCCCGGGCTTATTTTTTCCTTCAAACTCACAGCCCCTGCCACACTAATATGAAGAGATTTGTTTACTAATTGCACGGCATATAAAAAATATAGAAAGTTTTTAGCTACCAGAGCAATAAAAATATTATTTATGTTTGAATGTGGTGGGATACATGGTCATTTCTACTAAAAGGCCCTTCCTTGGGGCTTCTATGATAAAATTGATTCTATTGAGAAAATCAGGTTCAACATTTTAAATAAAGTGATCTCCCCCCCCCCCCCGCCCCGGATTATGACCAACATAAACTCAAAGAAAGAGTCTGTATGACAGTAATGTTTAAACATCTAGCATTCTGTTTTTTGCAAATAAATGTAAAATGACTGATAAATTACTAGGAAAAGATTCCACTCTATGAGTTAATATACAATATAGGTACTGTCTTCTTCTCTAACAAACAATCCAAATAGCAAGGGAAAGTTTAGACGCACAGTCTAAGCCTATCTTCTATATCTAAAATTCTCAGCCTTCCAAAGAAGCCAGAAGCCTGGCTTAACCCAGCAGCCTGGATTAACATATTAAAATAACATGTTAATCCAAGTTACTAAATTGTGAATTTACTACAAAATAGGTTCAGCATTCGTAGGATGGGACAATTTTAAAAGTGGGAAAATTTTAAGTATATAACAATTTCTATTAAAGTTCCATAAATAACACTGATTTAGAACACATTAGGACAATGAACATTATTATCTTCCTGCCCATTATGTAGAATAAACAAAAGTACATTAAGAAAAACACTTCTAAACCTGCAACTTTAGATGAAACAGTTTTCATCTCTTGCTTTCCAGCTCCACTGTTGTTGCAAATGATGCCTTTGAAAAAGTTAGGGGGCAAAAACTCCTTTCTCAAAATATTTCACCACTCTCTGCTTTTCACAGTCTATTACTGTGGTTAAAACAGCACATCGCTGAGTTGTGCGGTACACAACATGCACAACTCAGTGACTACCACTACTCTGCTGAAAGGACTGGAAAACACATCCAATTTACACTGTTTCTATCTTCATCTATGACAAATGTCTCCTCTGACATCTTCGTAAGTGAGAATGACAATAACCTTTGTTGCACTGCTAAATTACCTTTGTTCACCACCTTTCTGATCAAAGAAACTGAATTTATTTTTAAATAAGACTGAGAAAACCATTACTATAAATTGCACATTGCTTCAGGACTACAAATTTTTACTCCACATAAGAGTTTCGCCCTGTATTGGGGCAACATTTTATGTAATAACATTATAAATGACATTACTGCCATTTGTACAAATACCAGCATTTCAAACCTTGATATATTTCTAATAGATTTACAATAAAACTCACAAAAACATTCATTTCACTTAAATTACTTAGAACAGAAAAGAGTAAGCTGTCACTGATAGTCTCAAAGGAATTAATAGACTCCGTGAATGTCATAACTCTTAACAGGGAAAATGATTCATGTTTCAACAACATAAAGGTATGCAACCCAAAGAACATTTATCTAAAAAGAAAACAAAAAAAAAATTTTTTTTTAAAACCATAAAGTGCTGACCTCAATGTCAATCAAGGAATTCAATACAGCAAATGAAACCTAGAAGCCAAATGGCAGATTTTTTGCAATGTATATCATCCTTCTCACTTGATGATAATCAGGTGTCAAAGCAATTTCATGAGAATTAGGTAAAAACATAAAAATATTCTTCAAAGTATTTTGATTCAAAACTAACTGTTCAGGGTGAATTAGCTGTCAAAATGAGTGATCAGGTTACTTATTATATATACCAATAAACAATTTCCAGACTAACATGATAAAAATATGATAAATGTGGAGAATCATCTGTGAACTAGTTTTATAAAACCAGATTGTTACTAACACCTCAACCATACTATTCTTTAATCAAACCTCAATATTTTGTGGAGAAATAAATATATATGCATCACTAGTGTCAACCTTTAGCACAGCACCAGTATAAACTCCTTCCTATTAAAACAGTATGAACACTATTCCTAAGGCAACATCACCAAAAGAAACAAACAACTTAGAGCAAATGTCACAGGTGCAACGTGAAGACATAGCCTATATATAGTACTAGCTTGTCATTCAGACTGAAACACCATTCCTTCCTTCATCCCATTAAAGTACTGGCTTGCAAGCATTTGACATCCAGCCAGAGAAAGAGTAACTTATGTCATCTTTTAAAATAATTAGGCAGAGTCCAATGTGTTCATAAAATAGGTCTGAACTACAAGTCCTCTTTCTTCCAGAACAGCAGTTTTCTGAACATTAGGTTCCCTTTCCAGAAGTTAGAACAAGCTGTTACTTGACTAGTTAATGATGGCTGGTACTGAAAAAAGACCATCACAGGCTCCTTCACTGTTCTAGAGTCTCAGTCTATAGATTTGTTTTGTATAACAGACCTTGCATCAATAGAATAATGAAGTCACTAACCTCTGTCCTCCTTTAAGATACATAAATTTCAAATCACAGTCATTAAAGCAATATTTATAATGAAAAGCCATCAAAAATGTACCCTTACAATTATTAACTAAACTGTGGAAAGTTCAAATAACTGAACAATTAAATAGGCATCAAGATACATCAAGAGCAAGCCTTTTAAAGAGCTTTTAATATTGCAAGGCAACACTTATATGTACACATATTCTTTAATTGAAATAAATAAGATATTACATTGTTTATTAAGTATGCTCTTCAGTACGTGAAACACATACATGTAAGACTAGATAGGAAAACACTATAGAGTATTACAGAATTATTACTTTGAGTGAGAGATTATAAGTGATTTTTTCCATCTCTTTACCTTTGCTAATTTACACACTATTTATTATTACTTTTTATATTAAAATTATACATAATTTAAAAATATACCAATGCTTAAATATTGTTTGACTATACCTTCATCCAAGTTCAGAAACAGAGTTAGAGCCCCCAAAAAGAGACCAAAAAGTAAGTAGGTCCTGTATTTGAAGGACAAGAACGTTAATCAATTCTCCATTCCTCTGGGAAACAGAATTCCTAGAACTATAGGAGCTGGTTCATCGGCTCACTCCCAGCATCCCAGGCAGAATTCCAGGAGGCAAAACCATCCACCATACTGTACTGCCAGTTTCCTCAGTCTCGAAATGCAGATGAAAATTATACTTACCTCAAAGGGTAGTTGCAATACTAAACGATCACACACACACACACACACACACACACACACACACACTATTCAAAATGGTGAGCTGGTAAATAGAAAGCACTGTCAAAGCCTTAGCTATTTTTCCATCATCACTTTATTACTGCTACTACCACTACCAGTGCTATTTCCATTACTATAACTATCGCTACTATAAGAACAACCACAAATAGGCAGGCAATAGAGCCAGCCTCTCTCCCTCATGGGGCTATTTTCCAAAGAGAATAATGCCTGCCAGTCTGATCTCGGAGAAGCAGAGGGCAAAGAGGCATGGGAATTGCACCAGAGATTGTTTTTCACTAGATGCAATGCGCCTCTGGCACTCTCTTACTGCCCAAGTCCCTACCTCCAAAAGCCATCCCAGTGCCTTCTATTACCACACCCAGGCATGCATAAATTGCCTCTCCCTATCTCACTGACTCTGACATTTTATAAATGTTTGCTCATGTTTTTAAAATAGATTCTTAATTTGTCCCTGACCCATTCAGAATTACTCATCAAGAATACAGTTAAATATTTTCATGAGAGAGTGAAGTTATAGAAGGGGGGGGGGGGGAGCAGTCACTATGCTTTAATAAATTTTGCCCATTTAAATATTTATTTAGTAAATTTAAATAAAGATATTTAATCTGTTAAAACGTTTTAAACTTTAGTCAAAATAAAAATATACAACCGTGAAAAATAAACAATTGGGGTAAAAAATAACTAGTAAAACTTAGTGGCTGACACCTTCAGTCAGGGAACTGAACATATATGTGTAACGGATGAGCCCTAACCCTCCTTGGCCATAGCTGATTGGAACGAGGTGCATATCTGCCCCAAGCCTGGCCAATCAGACTGTAGCCTGAAGAATCCAAAGAAAAGACACAGGCACTACAGTCAAATGACGGAAACATTAGGGACATAAGCTCACAAGTCAATAGTCAGCACCTGTAAGCCAAAATCACAGGGAGAAAAACATTAATAGCCTTAGAGAGCGGGGAGCCAGTCCACAGACAAATGCAAGAATGAGAGACCATATGGTCCTGAGAAGCAGAAAAGTCAACGATAGTCCCTGGCTTTCTATTTCTAGTTCCATGAGGTCTCAATGAACTTTCTTTGCTTCTCATTAGATGTTTATGAGAGTGCCTTTTAATGGAGACAGATTTTATTCCCAATAAACAAATGTGCCCTAAACTAGCCTGATGTGCTCCTATAACAAATGGACATGTGATCAACATGTCTTTTGTTCTTTCCCTTGGTTAAAGAGATTGTAACAGTGTTTAAACATAAAGTAATCCTTTCTTAAAGATCAATGCCCCAAGGTAGTCTCTTGCTTTCTGTCAGAAGAGGAAACAACAGAATTCTGCAAAGGAACTCAATTCTACAAAGACATTTAAAGCTTCATGGAAAATCCATTACAGAATGTCTATACAATACCTGCTTCTTGGAAGAAACATGGATTCCTTAATGAACACGGAACCAGAGAGAAGTATATACCAGCAGGTCCCAATATCATCAGGACTGAAAAGAAAAGGTAACAAAATCAGATGATTATCTATGACAACAACAACAAAATTAAAACATATATAGCACAAAGTATAGTACCCATGTTTCTTTTAGAACCATGAAGAACAATGAAATAGCATAAAACACATACATAAAAATACCATTATTTGACTATTGGAATCATTTTTTAAGTTACTTTTTATAAAACTCCGGGGTGCCTGGGTGGCTGGCTCAGTCGGTTGAGCATCCAACTCGACTTCAGCTCAGGTCATGATCACATAGTTTGTGAGTTCGAGCCCCACATCGGGTCCTGTGCTCACAGCCTGCTTAGGATTCTCTCTCTTCCTCTCTCTCTGCCCCTTCCTCACTCTCTCTCTCTCTTTCTCTCTCAAAATAAATAAACAAACTTGAAACAAAAAGCTTCTAAAAATTATTTTTGTCTCCCAAATAAGCTAAAGATATTTATCAGTATATTTAAACGTTGTAATGTTCCTTAGACCTACTGCACCTACCATCCTAAGTTTTATCTTCGGATGTTTTGAACTGAAAATATTTTCCCTGCTTGATAAAACAAAATAGAAAGAAGTAATCAGTGAAACTCAGGTTTTCCCTACCTTTTTCCGTCTACCATGCTCGCACATTTTTCTGCCACACTTGTTAGATATTCTTTCAGAATTTCTTTATGTGTACGCACAGAAGAATAGACATATATTCTCATTCTCTCCGTGGTCTGTTTTTCTTCTTATGGAAAGATAGCATACTCTATAGTGTTCTTTCCTTTGTGGTAACTCTTAGAGATCTCTTCATGAGAAGCCGGCTTTCTTACAGATGTGCCATATTTGCCTTAGCCAACCCCTAGTGACAGTCATTTCTGTTGTTTTTAATCATTTGCAATTATTTAAAAATATGTTAATAAAAAGTGCTTTAGGTAACCTTGTGCATACAGTATTGACTGGACCTAGTAACCAGAAATACAACTGCTGGGTCAAAGGGTACGATAAATGTCAAATTGTCTTCCACAGGTGCTCAGCAACTTATTTGCCTACTTACTTCCACACAGCCTTACTACTACAGTTTGTTATATTTGTTTAACAAACAAATGTTTCACAATTTTAGGATAAGGGCTTATTCTAGGTGCTCAGGATACTTCAGAGAACCTCAACAACAACAAGGAAAAGGCCCTTTCACTCATGGAGTTTATATTCTGGTGGGACAACAAAGATAATAAACAATAAAAATAATAAATTGGTAAATTATAAATCAGTGCTCTGGGGAGAGAAATTAGTACAGGTTAAGGAAAATGGGGGGTGATACCACTGGAAATGGGTGGGCAAGGTACGTGTCAATGAGAAGAGCACATCTGGGTAAAGGAAGGGGCTGACAGCCAGCTGACTTCCTAAGGGACCAGCCTTCCCTTCCCAGCAAAGGGCAGGGAGGATCCAGAATGTTAGTGCAGAGGCTGACATGGCCTAGCAAGGACGACACGATGGTGCAGCTGAGGCAGAGCGGGTGAGGGGTAAGCCATAGGGGAGCACGAGGAATTCTACCACTGAGGCTTTTTATCAATCTTTTAGGCTTTTGCCAATCTGCTTAATGACAAGGGTACCTTAGTATAATTTTTTTCATTTCTTTTTCTTATTATTATTACAAGAGCATCTTTTTTTCTTATTTTTTTTTTATTTCTTTATAAAAATTGACCTTTTGGGACACCTGGGTGGCTCAGTTGGTTGAGTGTCCGATTCTTGATTTCAGTTCATGTCATGATCCCAGGGTGGTGGGATAGAGTCCCCGCATGGAACATGCTTAAGATTCTCTCTCTCTCTCTCTCTCTCTCTCCCTCCCTCCCTCCCTCCCTCCATCCCCTGCTCACATGCATGTGCTTGCTCTCTCTCAAAAGAAAAAAAGTCATTTTTTTTAATCTTTTACTTTTTTATTTAGAGAGAAGTGCACGTGCACAGGAGCAGGGGGAAAGGGACAGAAGGAGAGGGAGAGAGAATCCCAAGCAGGCTCCACGTTCAATGCAGAGCCTGATGTGGGGGCTCCATCCCAGGACCCTAGGATCATGACCTCAGCCAAAATCAAGAGTTGGATGCCCAACTGAGCCACCCAGGCACTCCAAAACTAACCTTTTTGAAATATGTGCTGTGAATAACTTTTTCCTCTGTTGCTTTATCCTTTGTGCTTTTTGCTATGTGTAAGTTATTTTATTTTACACAGCCAAGTTTGCCAAATTTATTAGTTAGGATACAAGCTCAGCTACTATTAAAACAAAACAAAAAACCAAATACTATAGCAACGGCTTAACCAGGAGGGAGTTCATTTCTCTCTCACACATATTATAACAGCCTTAGCACCAAGGACCCAAGGCTGATATAGAAGTTCCATGGTATGAAGAACTTAGGCTCTTTCTATTGAGGGGCTTAGTCACCCCAACCCATAGCATCCATGTCATATTCTAAGGTGGCAACTCCAAACCTCACCACCGTATTCACACTCTAGCCAGGGGAAGGGGTGGAAAGGAAGTACACGGAGCATACCCCATTGTTGTGAAGAGTACAACATGGAGATGTATGCTGCACTTGTCTTGTATCACAATGAATCACATGTGTGTGCAAGGGCGTCCTCAGCAATCTCCCCCAAGTCTGTCCTTTGGGGGGCATGTAAATAAATTCCAAAAGTTTTTAAAGGACAAAAAATTCTATTTACAATTCTGAATAGTTATTTAAAAGACCAATGACTATCAAGTAATCATTTTCATTTTGTTATCTGCTTACAAACAAAGCAGCAGTTGACCACCATTTCCCCCAAGTCCAGTCTTAACCAATTTCACAACTACTTAGTCCTTGATGGCAATGCCTTGTGAAAATGTACAGAGACATATTATTGAATAGAGTTCAGTTCCAATGAAACCATAAAAGTTAAATGATTTCTCAAATGAGAATACAAAGCACAATACTTCAGAAATAATTCATACCCTTTTCCCTCCAGATTTTAATCACTGGCTTTTGCAATCTACAATCATTTACTAAGTTTGGGGGAAAAAACTTACTCATCTTTCTTAACATAAAGTGACAACAATATTACTAAATTCTAATTTAGGTGAAGTAAAAAGTGTTCCTACAATATTCCCTTTATCACCAAAGAGAACCGAAATCTAGAAAAATAGGAAATTAAGGTAGGTCACTGCTTACCAGTTATGTGGCCTTGGCAGCTTACTAAAGTGACTGCAAGGATTAAATGAACAATGCTCATGAAATGCAAATAATAATTATTCTAGAGCTGGGGCACCTGGGTGGCTCAGTTGGTTGGACATCCGACTTTGGCTCAGTCATGATCTCACGGTTCAGGGGTTCAAGCCCCATATCGAGCTCTGTGCTGACAGCTCAGAGCCTGGAGCCTGCTTCAGATTCTGTGTCTCTCCTACTCTCTCTCTCTCTCTCTCAAAAATAAATAAAAATTTGAAAAAAATTTTAACTGAAAAACATAATTATTCTAGAGCTTTTTATCATGTACCATGGTGTAGATTAACTTTGACATGGAGAATATAACCAACATTCATTGGCTTTCTAGTTATTCTGTATCTGTCCATTTTGAAGACAAATTACTATGGATGAAATAAGTGCAAGGTTTGTAAACTCAGCTTTCCATGGAGCCAGCTAACAGAAGATGGACTATAACAATAATAATTATCTGGAACTAATACTGGGATTTCACTTTGCCTAATGGTTCTCAAGCTTTGGTATGCTTATGAATCACTTGGGTTAAGAATGCATGCTCCCAGGCTCTACCTATTCCACCCAATCCAACAATCTGTGATCACTAGGTGGGAGATCCATCACAGCGCCTTTTAAACAAAGATCCCGGGTGATTCTTAGGCATGAGGCTTGTCAACTTTGAAAAATCTTTAGAAAAACTACAAGAAAAAAAAAAAAGTACAACTCTATCAATATCTATGCAAGTAAGTTGCAGGTGTTGTATTCAGCAGTGTTGTTTTAATTTTTTCCCCAAATAATTGTTTTATGTTTTAAAAATATGAGCTAAGTGTGGGGGGGGGGGGCACCTGGTGGCTCAGTCAGTTAAGCATCCCACTCTTGATTTTGGTCCAGGTCATGATCCCAGGGTCATGGGATGGAGCTCTGCATTGGGCTCCGCACTGAGCATGGAGTCTGCTCAGGATTCTCTCTCTCTCTCCCTCTGTCCCTCTCCCTTGCTCACAATGCTCTCGCGTGCTCTTCCTCTAAAATTAATTAATTAATTAATTTTGGAGTGCCTGGGTGGCTCAGTTGGTTAAGCATCTGACTCTTGATTTCAGCTCAGGTCATGATCTCATGGTCATAAGACTGAGCCCCACATCAGGTTCCATGCTGGGCATGGAGTCTGCTTAAGATTCTCTTTCTCTCACACCCTCTGCCTCTCCCCTGCATGCACATACTCGCTCTCATGCTCTTTCTCTCTCTCTCTCTCTCTGTACACACACACACACACACACACACACACACACGCACGCATGCATATGCCAAGGGTTGAAATTATGAGCTAATGGAAAAAGCTGAATCTTGGAATAAACCTGATGGCATTTCTAAGTAACCTAAGACTTAACATCACCAGTAATGGATAGAAAAGAGTGGCCTAAAGATTAAAAAGGAACATACAGCAAAGTAGTACTTCACAAGTCTCTCTGAGCAGCCAAGATGGACACTTAGAAAAGACCTATAATTTTTTAGACTAAACTAAGAACTATATTGGACAACCGATTTGATGCCAATACAGCCCATTCTGCAATTGACAAAATGAAAGCCACAAAGCCTAGCTGTGTGACAAGGTACTCTAAAAGCCTCCTGTTTTTTATTTCATCAACGAGGAAAAAAATGAATAAACCCAAACAAAACAAAAATTTAAATGGACCATGATTGATTCACTCCCAGTATAATTAAAAGGACTCTGAAGTAATCAAAAATGAATGATGTCCTTTAAGACAAAACTAAACCAAAATGGCAAGTGTAGACTTGGAATAACAGGGAAGAGGCAAGTGTGTAATCTGCTGTCCTTCTCTCCCCACCTTATTTCCTTCTGCTCCTCAACACAAACCCAGTACTTCCAGGAGGCTCCTTTCCTGCCTGTCCCTTCCCACCTCTTCCAGTCTGTCCAAGATACTTGCCCTTCTCCATCTTCTCAATCACATTGTACCTTAAAGCAATGGCTCAAACCCTATTTCTGTAGTAACATCTTCTCAGTCACTGTTTTCCAAATTCCAAAATATTTATCCCATCTAATTTCATCCTATTTTATATTTTTCTCTTTGAATTCTTAGTCCTGAGGTATTTAGGTGTCTTCCTCCAACTACACTGAATCTTTTAGACGGAACTATGTGCTGTACCAGGTAGAAACTGGGCACCATTTTAGTTATCATTTGCTCAGGCAAATCAGATCATGTTTCTGCTTATAACCCATGGTTCCCTAACAGGAGAAAGTCCAAACCCCTTGACAAAGCACGTGAAGGAAGCAGTATGTGGCTATGCAAAGGACAAAGGTTTGGGAACATATATTCTTTCCTACCAGCCATGTGATCCTGGTGAACTTAAATTCTAAGATTCTAGTTCCTCAACTGTAAAATGGGGCTACCAATACCTTTTTCACAATGTTACTTGGATTTAACAAAACAGTATATATGCAGGTTCTTGCATAATAGGTACATAAAAAATACTAGCTCTCTTCATCTCTTTTCCTCTCTTATGACCATTTCTAAAAAGGCCAATGTACAACTTTATCCTCTGCTCATAACCCCAAATATCCTATACTGCAAACTTCACCTGTTCAGCCATGCTGACTTTTTCCCCACCAAAGCCTCAGGGCCTTTGGACAAACCTGCTGTTCCAGCTTCTAAACAGTACCTTTTATCTAGTAAACTTATTACTCATCCTTTGAATTCCAGGCTAACTACCACTTCCTCTGAGAAGTGTTTTAGTGGCTTCCAAATAAATTGAGTCACTCTCCT
The DNA here is from genome assembly GCF_007474595.2 of Lynx canadensis. Lineage (NCBI taxonomy): Eukaryota > Metazoa > Chordata > Mammalia > Carnivora > Felidae > Lynx > Lynx canadensis. The sequence continues at coordinate 68,867,391 of NC_044306.2, forward strand.
CCTGAGTTCCCAGAGCATTTTGTACATGCTCACATTAAGCAGTTGCCAGTCATAATATTTATTTTAGGAGTCATCCCCCATTAGCTTTTAAACTCCTCTAACTCACCAGCACCCCCAATATATATATACTACACAATGCTTAATTGGCACTCAGCTATTTTCTTAATGAATTAATTTAATACACACCAACTCAGATATAGTATTTAAAGTGAAAGTCAAAGATGTGAATGTCAATTTACCAGTAATCAGAAAAATGAAACTAGGCTAAAAGAACTTCCTTAGCAATATCCTGTCAGTCCACACGGTGGCGATGTCTCCACATGAAAGAGCTGCGTGTGGTGTTCACATTCCTTATTTACAAAGCAGGAAGCTAATACAAGTGATCAAGTTGAAGTTGACAAGGGAGTTGAAAGAATCATTGATCACCACCCAAAGAAAACTATTTAGCTCAGCAAAGATGGCTATTAGCAAAAAAGTAACATGAAAAGGCTACTTTATTCAGTTATTAATACAATATGAAAACTTAATTGAGTTTTGTGGAGCCCAATCAACCCAAAAGGGCTGCTTATGGCAGCTTATGGTAATATAGGAAATAAAGGCAAAGTGAGGAGAGAGAAAGATTTGTAACAAAAGAAGAGTGGCAAGAGTGGGGGAGGCAGGTGTGGGCAAAGGATACTTAGAGTAATATTTAACTCAAAATAAGTATCTAAGGTGGCGAGGGGTGGTGGCCACAAACAGAAACTGAAAAAATGGTAAGAACGGTACCTTTGCAAAATCCAAACAATTTTGAACCAGAAATTAGCTCTTTGCAAGATGACCCTGACAAAATATGGCATGAGGAGGGCACTGGAGCTCCAAGAAGGAATCCCTCCCACTTTAGCAGATCAAGTGCAACGTGCCATTGGCACAAGTCAGAAGTGACCCAGGGATGCGAAGAGGCACCTCTACAGTGTTTTCTCTGGGGCAACGCTAACAAGGGCATTAGAACACAGAGAAGCAAGAACACGGAAGTCATGGTGAATAAGAAAGGGTGATGCCAGCACCAGTGAAATGTGTGCAAACAGTGGTTAGGAAGACCAGTCGGGGAAGAGGTGGGTACACAGCAATCCTAGAGAAGTTATGGACCACCAAGACCCCACACATCAAATACCCATTTTGTGGATATTTTAGAGAGGATGTTATGCCATATTCAAACATCAAAGCTGCTGGCATCTGAGAGAAATGGAGACAGGATTCTTATCACTTGTATGTGGGTTACCGGCTCCACATCTGGGGTAAAACACCAGAAAGGGAAATAAAATGAAGACTAACAAAAACTCCAATAACTAACCGGAGACAGCTAGCCAGGAATCCCACAGGGCCAGCCACAGTGACCAAAACTAGGAAAACGCCTGTTTCTTTTTCTGCATCCACTATGTGGGCACTAGCATCCAACAAGAGGATAAAACCAGAAAACAGAGGGGCGCCTGGGTGGCGCAGTCGGTTGGGCGTCCGACTTCAGCCAGGTCATGATCTCGCGGTCCGTGAGTTCGAGCCCCGCGTCAGGCTCTGGGCTGATGGCTCAGAGCCTGGAGCCTGTTTCTGATTCTGTGTCTCCCTCTCTCTCTGCCCCTCCCCCGTTCATGCTCTGTCTCTCTCTGTCCCAAAAAAAAAAAAAAAAAAAAAAAAAAAAGTTGAAAAAAAAAATTAAAAAAAAAAACCCAGAAAACAGAAAATCTTCCTATTCTCCGTCTCCACAGCCTATCATCAGGTTCTTTCAGTGCCTCCCAACCCCCCAAGCCCCAGGCCTCTTAATCAAAGCCCTCTGCTTAAGTGCAGGTCCTTATTTCTGCTCACCTATACTTTTCATTATACTCTTCTGATGGGCTCAGATTTGACTCTCAAATATGCAATTGTGCCAAAAACCAACAAGAAAATAACTTTACTTATTTACAGCAAATTATCCTCTATCCTTTTACAGGATCCAGCAGTTCGCTCACATCAGAGGTTTTGAATATGCACTTTGTGAGCCCCTTGGGACTACACACTGTTCAACCTTCTTCTAACCATAATAGCTACTGCTATTGAGCTAAATAGGATTTCCTATGAACAAAGTGTTCCATGGCTTAAAAAAGAAGTTCTAACAATGGCGGCCTTCCAACATGCAGATGGCTTTTCTGATACACAATAATTTTAATCTTTTTCACAAATGCATTACCTCACTTTTGTTACTGGGTTTATCAAAAAGTTTAATCATTACTTGTTTTGTTTTTGTTTTCATTTTTTCTCCTCTGATGGGGCGGTAAGCTAGCTATAAGTTCAAAGACCAAATATGTATTGTTTGTGTTATTTATTTTTGTATGGCCAATGGCACAAAGTACACTCACAAGATTAATTAAGGCAACACAGCATTGTAAGTGACCCTAAGAACATCAGGTCAAAAGAAAGGTAAGCCCACACCATTTTTACTCAGGCATAAAATATAAAACCTATTTTAAAAAGAGCTCTACCAAGAGTTAAAGGTTTTAGCATTTATATTTTTAACCCACAGAGAAGAAATATTTTATAATAAAATTATATACTTAATAATATTTAATTATATATAAATTACCATACCTATGAAAAGAACACATTTAAAAAGTAGAGGGGAACTTTTTGTTTTATTTCCTAAAAGTTCTAAATTATAAGGACATTACTTCACTTTTATAAATAAAAACTCTAGGGGAAAAAAAGCACCATTCTCACATGAAGTTCTTCAGAAAATCTTTATTCTCCATTCATTAGCAACTCAATTACAGGGGCTTGGAACCATGAAAAAGGAAAGCATCATCAGTAAGAACTCTGAAAACTGATGAAAATACTAAGGCTATTTCAGCTTCATTTGGGGGGAAAATTAGTATTTTGAAAATATTGGGAATATAGTAGACCTGTATTTTCTAAAAATCATGTTTCACTTAACCAGCAGAATGAACAACATAAAACTACTGAAGAACTAGTAAAGCTGAAAATTCTGTAGCTTCATTAATGGAGTCATTCTTAAACTTATAAAACTCATTTAAAAAATGAAATGAAGGAGTGATGTCTTGGGAGCCATTAAGTTATTCAAAACACTTCTTTTTTTGACTGAAAGAAAAAATGTCAGTGCAGATTACATATTTATTACAATACATCAATCAGTCACTCAGCTATACTGAGGGTGGAGGGATATATTCAAGGGCTCAAGAAACAATTTATCAAATTTAGAAGAGCAGCCAAATCTGAAAAAAAAATGACTCTGGAAAACTACCACTAACTCGTACTTAACAGAATGCATATGAAATAATTAAGCCTTATTTATTGACTATGTATTTCTTTAAATCGCTAAATTTGAGAGTTCAGAGGGTTTTATTCACTAAGTAGTTTTGCAAAAAAATTGATACAAAGAATCTAACACCTAGTGCTGTCAGCTCTTCTATTACAAAATTAGACCACAATGAAGGTCTTTATTGGCTCATCTTCCTTTGAAAACGGAGTATCTTCCTTTAAAACGAATTCAAAAAATAAGAGCGAACAGACTAGTGAAAACTTCTGTACTAGGCATAGCAAATGTAAACCTGAAACACACACACAGGGCCTGCCCTGACAGAGTTTTACAAATTAAATAATTTCTAAAATGCTCTTATTTACTCTTCCATTCACCACAAATATAAAACATTTTAATTTAAAGACCGATAGTAAATATGAAAATATTATTGCTATGAAGCCTTACAGTATTACCAATCTTCTCAAGTGCATCTACGCGTGGGTAGATGTGTACGTGCAAGGGTGTATTCGAATTTTCATATTTACCTACAGCACATGTATACCTCATAACATGCCAAGCTTGGTGGCTAAACATCCTTGTTCTACTGTCCTATGCAAAGACTAATTCTTTAAAAATATAATTTCTTCATGTAAATGAAAATCTTAGGTTTCAAAATTTTCTCCATACACACATACAAGTAAGAGAAATTAGGGACACATGGACAAGGAGGATACTTAAAAATTATGATTATATCTTGCTGGGAAAGAAAGGCGATTTTAAGTATTTTGTTTCTTTCTTTTTTTCTTTTTTAAGGAGCTAAAGCAACGTAGGTAGCAGATGAGTAAGGTAAATAAAAATAATAATATAATAAAATAAAAGCCTGGCCACATCTGGAAGGAAAAAGCAGTACAAGAATTGGATATGGGTCAAAGAGTCAAAGGAGAACTTTTTTTTAAACAATGTATTTTTGCTTACCAGTTTTTTTTTTTAATGTTTATTTTGAGAGAAAGAGAGAGAGCATGGGGGGGGGGGGGGCAAGAGAGGGAAAGAGAGAATCCCAAGCAGGCTCTACACTGTCAGCACAGAGTCCAATGCGGAGCTGAATCCCACAGACCATGGCATCGTGACCTGAGCTGAAATCAAGAGTTGGATACTTAACCAACTGAGCACCACCCACCCCGCCCCGGCACCTCCAAAGGAGAACTTTCTTAAAGATGGAAGACACACTTAGAGTCTGCAGGAAAGGGGGCAGGAGGAGAGGCCGCAAGCACAGGAGGGAACAGGAAGAACCACACTGTTCAGGAAACCAGACACCTCTCCCTGCAGCCCTGGAGGGATGGGTGAGTCAGGAGGCACATGTGGCCACACATAAACGGGGTATTTGAGAACAGAAAGTAAAGCCTGAAGCAAAGTCTCTAGAGGAGGAGTGGGAAGGCACGAAGGGGACAGCAGTGGGCTGGCGGCCTTGCAGAGAAGTGACAATTCAGGATAGCTGCTGTGAAAACAGGAAACCAAGTCAATAAATGAAAAAAGGCTGCTACAAGCAATGAGGGCTGCAGCTGAGGCTTGAAGTTTTAAATTGCACATTTACAGATTTCAATAAAAAATGCTTTAAAAAGACTGGATAAGCCTCAATGCAGCTTTTTGTTTTGTTTTGTTTTCAATGGAGGAACAATTTCCTCTCCTGCAATAAAGAAAGGTAAACCCCCTAACAAAATGCTACACAAACTCTTTTGGAAACCAAAGCATTCAGACAGATATATATGTGGAAAGTTAGCACAGAAATACCGTTACACATATCTGTCACATGGGTGTGGGGGTGCACGTGCCCACTTCTAAAAAACTATAATGGTTGAGTTTCTGATCCAAAGGTTTTTAGCACTTCAAATGTAACTATAAATTAAACTGAAATCGTGAGGATGGCTGGCCCCTAAAGAAAAACTGAAGCTGAAAGGACATATTGCTTATCTCATTTCTTAAATTCTTCAGGCAGAAATATCCCTAAAGTTCCTCAGGTTAGGAATTTACATCGTGCAACTTGGTACTCCTAAGCAAGCAAAATAGCTAGCACATAGTAGGTAACATGTGAAAGGAAGGCAGAAATTACTTGATAGTCTCATCCACTGTACTAAGTTCAACTACTTTTATCTCTCTTTCTAGTACCAATATTGAATTCTAAGTGGTCAAATTCTAAATTTTTACAAATTCAAATTTATCAGAACCACAAATCTCCCCCTAACCTTGATACATCTTAAAGTGGCATTTTTGTCATCCTGTTGGTTTATGCTAAAACAGGAACACCATGGGCGTTAGACATCACTACCATAATTCCTTCAAACAAAAGTTTAAAGCAGCTAAAAAATTGGGAGACCAAAATGTAAATTATCAAAACACTGATGACAATGATAGCATTTTTATACACTTATTATGTATGCAATGCTCTACATATTTTACACATAGTACTGATATTATCCTAACACCAACACTAAAGGGTAGGTACTAATATTATTGTTTCCATTTCATAGATAAGAAAAATGAGGTACAGAGTTGGATCAAAAGACTATTCCATTTACCTGGTGAACGCATTAAAGCCATAGACTTAGAAGTTACCAGTACACAAACATAATAAGGAAAAAAAAAATACTCATCTCTTGATCATAAAACCATACTCTAGAAGTCTTTGATAGTCTGACTAGACTATTCTTGAAGCCCAAGAGAGACCAAGAACAGACAAGTCATGTCCCTCATGAGTTAATAATAACAGGTCCCAAAAAGAGGGACAGTATTATTAAATTATCACAGATTTATATACACCACAAATACAAGTGTTCTTTAATTTTCAAAGCTGCATTTACACAAATTGGTAAGAGCAGGAACATGTCTCTTCAAGGGTTACAGAAGAAAATGCTGCAATTACCCTTCATCACAAGATTGGCCAATTACTAGGAATCTGATTAAGTGATCTACAATAAGTCTCTGTGAATTTCTGGTCTTACAAAATCATGATCTCCTGAGTATCTACAGACTTTCACTGCTCACTAACACTGTCACCTAATTCTAACTAGTCAAAAATAAGCAATTGCTACAATCAACTTTATATACAAACTCTAGCCTAATGCAATCAATTAGGATTATCTAACACATGGCTTTGCATTATCAGCAAGCATAGCTCACATTTACTGTCTAAACTGACTTAAAAAAAAAAAAACTCAGATATATTTAAAGACACTGTAAACTTCAGTTTAAATGAACTGTATGTAAGAATTATTAGGGACTCAGAATAATGTAGGTAGAACTGAAGGTGGGTTTCATCCCCCCTGGGGGAGCCAGCAGCAGGGAGAGATGATGTGCTTGTACTAACTTGCACACAAGAAATATCCTTGTTTTATGGTGCCATTTCTTATGATGGCATGAAAAAGGCCGGGAAAAAGTTAGCAGTACACAAACATAATAAGGAAACATAACATAGCATAACAGCTAACATGGCAGAATCACAATGTCCAGGCTCAAATCCATATCACACTTTCAGCAATGAGATCTTAGCAAGTTCCTTAGCCTCTGAAAGCCTCAATCCCTTCATGTGTAAAACTAGGTTGATGATAACAGCTACCCCACAAGTCAGCTATAAGGAATAAGTATAATAATGCATATGAAGCATTTATTAGAGCATGTGGGACACAGGAAGTACTTGTTTAAATGTTTGCTATTACCTCATCATCATTACTACCAAAACCATGTTTTAAAGGAGGACAAATTAATAGAAAGTTTGTCACTTACTGCCACTAGAACTTCTTCAATGAATGTTAATACTATTCATCAGAGGTTTCCAACCCTGATATCTGTACACCCATTCCACTGACAGCTTCTAATTGCTCCTAAAAGAAACAAATATTCTAAGATATTTATATCTTGAATTCTTCAAGAAGAAATACGGTAAGGGCTTTGCCTCTTGGTAAGTGTTCTCATTAGCAAATATATCCTGGTTACTATTCTTCCACATTTGATGTACATTCTTTTAAGCTCTAGACTGGATATTTACAATTGCCTGTTAAACAGCCCCTAGATGTCAGAGTTTCGGAAGTTCTAACTTTACATCCTAGGTCAGCTCCACCTGCATCTTCTTTCTAAACTCCATCTCTGACTGCCCCATTCTTTCAGTTGGCCTCAGTTCAAGCATCACCCCCTCATATTACTTCAACTGTCTTCTCACTAATCTCCCTGCCCAGCCACTCAATCAAATCCACCTTTGTATTTTCAAGTATCATCTTTGAGAGGAAGAATGGGGAGGCATTTGGTCACATCATTTTGCTGCTTAAAAACTGGCAACCTAGCTACAGATTAAAAGAGACTACAGAGTGGGGTGCCTGGGTGGCTCAGTTGGTTAAGCATCTGACTTGAGGCCAGGTCATGCATGATCTTGTGGTTCGTGAGTTCGAGCCCCACGTTGGACTCTGTGCTGACAGCTCAGAGACTGGAGCCTGCCTCGGATTCTGTGTCTCTCTCTCTCTCTCTCTGCCCCTCTCCCGCTCGCTCACTCACTCTCTCTCTCTCAAAAATAAATAAAAACATTAAAAAAGAGAGAGAGACTTAAGAAAAGTATCAACCAATAAACAAACTGTAAAAAAAGATTTTTTGAGACAAAGAGACTTTGAATATTTTCAAGATATTAAAGAACTATTTCTTAAGGTTTGGTGATAATATTGTTGGTTAAGATTTTTTTTTTAAGTCTTTATATTTTATTTTTTTTTTTTAATTTTTTTTTTCAACGTTTTTTATTTATTTTTGGGACAGAGAGAGACAGAGCATGAACCGGGGAGGGGCAGAGAGAGAGGGAGACACAGACTTGGAAACAGGCTCCAGGCTCCGAGCCATCAGCCCAGAGCCCGACGCGGGGCTCAAACTCACGGACCGCGAGATCTGACCTGGCCGATGTCGGACGCTTAACCGACTGCGCCACCCAGGCGCCCCAAGTCTTTATATTTTAAAGATAAAGATACATAACAAAATTAAAAAATATGGATGAATTGAAATGTCTGGATTTACTTAAAATAATCCAGTAGAAGGTGGAAGCAGGAATAAGAGATGGAACATAACTGGCCAGCAGTAACAATGTTGGATGATGCGTACATAGGGTCCATCATACTACTGTCTCCAATATTGTGAGCATTTATAAATCTCCATCACACAATGTGATTTAGGAGGAGGAAAAACTCATTTCCAATGGTCTAAAGAATCACGACCGGTATTTTTAACAACACATTCACAGGCAAACATGGTTGCAGCCTGACTCTTGATTTGTCATCTTGACGCACACCGCATGTCAATTGCCCTAAACTTGCCATAATATTCAAAACATCAGACCAGGCCCCTTCCCTCTCTGTATCCCCACACTTACGCTGCTCCTTCTGCCAGGAAAATCTCTCTAGACCACCAGATACACTTTTGAGACCTAGTTCAGAGGGCCACATCTCTGTGACTCTCCCCGTTTACCTCAAGGCTTCCCCTGTACTTCTCCATCCCTCAGTACCTATCTGTATTCTCAGTTATTTTGGTTGGTTACTTTTTGTTGTTGTTGTTTTCCTTTTATTCTATTTCTGCCCCCTTCAAAATACTATAATTTTACCCTCCTTAAGGGGAGAAGCTGGATTTTATTTATTTCAATAAATATTCCCTACAATACGTATGGAAAGCAGTAATTATGTATTTAATAAGTGTTTTGAAAAACAAAGTCAACAGAACAACAGTGAGTCATGGCAAACATAAAATAATATGCCCAGTAATCCAGTTTATATATCCTTAATACAATAATATTTATCTACTATATGCTTGTTACATTCTTTAAAAAAATTGTCATTTTTTCAAGGTAATGTTATACATCTTGAAAGAAATATCAGTATTATTTCTAGGACAAACTATGCCCAAAGGGATGTGGGCAGGCTATTTTCCTATTTCTGAAAGAATTATAAACTAAAATATGACATTTATGCTATCGCTACATCTCATTTGGTGTGGTTGTAGGAATATGTATTTTGTTCTGTTTGAAATACTATACTGTTTCTTATTTCATAAAGATAAAAATGTCAAAATATTCCATAATATGAAATAACATCTCTGAAACACAAGTGGGTATATATGTGGTATAGATGTGAACTTAGCAAAGGACTGTAAGCTTTTCCTTTATGACAGGTAGTAGTTGCAATGTTTTACGTTTCTAAACTACAAAAAAATGAGTTAATGCAAAATTAAGGTAACGATGACTTAGCCGTTACTAATACTTCTATGATACTTTAAGGAAATTATTTAGTTGCTGCAGTATCCACTATACAAAGAGAAAGGAAACACCTACTAGTATAAAACTTCATTCGCTTCGTGTCTTTCATATCTCACAGTTTCGCACATTAACCTGTAAAAAAAAAAAAAAAAATAGACATGAGTTCGACATACCTCATGAAAAAACATACTAATAGTTTAAAAACATAAAAGAGACATGTAGTCTAAAAAGTTAAGATTACTGTATATGAACTGTCACAATCATTTATTAGCCTCAAGACACATATTTTTGGTACCTAGGTGAACAAAATAAAATAAAATCTGGTAAAGAGATGCTAGAAAAAAGTTTGTTATATGTCAATTTTGTCATGTTTATTGTATAGGGAACAAAACTGTACGTGTTTTACACTTTGTAAATGACATGTGGACAAATTAATGTTCTCTGAAGTAAGCAGAAAATGAGAAATAACCTAAAAATCAGAAAGGAGAGCCTCTTAATTTAAAAAATGATAATGTCATTCATGCTGATGTTACTTAACAGCATGTAATTTCAGACAAAAGTAGGTTTTTATTAACTCCGTATTTTCATGACTAACGACTAACGGAAGGCTTTTTAACTTTAAGATTTATTTTGGCTGATTCATTCTTAAGGAAAAAATTAAAGAAATTATGGAAAATATGAATAAATGTTTAAACATTCAAAATTACCATAAGAACAGCATCTTCAGGAAACATCCTATTATATTAACTCAAGTAAAATTTCCAAAAAATACAGAAATGCAAAAGAGAAAATGACTATTCCTACTTACAAAGAAACTAGCAAATAAAAAATTGGCCATAAAACTGATTAGTTCAACAGCACTTCCATTTTGGTCAATGGGCTAGTGGTCCACAGTTTGTGCAACACTGGTATTAGCCTACAGCCATCTTTCCTGTTGCTAAATCCAATAAACACCACATACTCTTGATTTTTCACTTGAAAACAACTCTCTTGGATATTCTTTTCCTTGTTCTTCTTACTCCACCACCTTAACTTTACAGGTCCTCTCAAACCCTTACTTGAAACATTCCAACAGAGTATCACTTAACTCCAGGAGACATCAAACCTTGAATACACATCATTAATATATATAGGTTTTTTTAATAGACTGAATCACACCAATTCTTCATAAGAAAGGATAAGAATCACAAGTGATAGGCCTAAAAATACCTGGTCTTCTATTACATAACAGCTCTGCCTTATTTCCTGTAAAAAACGAAAGAATCCTTGCCCCAACCTCTTCCCTGGATCTTTCCTTCTCCTACAGTAGACCCTGCATTCCTTCAGGCTTACCTCCATCTCCAACATCACCATCCATTTCTACCTCTCTCCTGAACCACTTCCTTTAATATATAAACACATCTGTGGCGCCTGGGTGGCTCAGTCAGTTAAGCATCTGACTTTGGCTCTGGTCACGATCTTGCAGCTCATGGATTTGAGCCCCGCATCGCGCTCTGTGTTGACAGCTCAGAGCCTGGAGCCTGCTTCAGATTCTGTGTCTCCCTTTCTCTCTGCTCGTCCCCCACTTATGCTCTGTCTCTCTCTCTCTCAAAAATAAACATAAAAACATTTATATATATAAATATAAACACATCAGCTTCACCTATTGTGTGGGGGAGGGGGACACCTCTCTTGACCATATATCCTCCCCTCCAGCTATTATCCACATTTTGCTTTACCCATGACAGAAATTCCCCACTTAGACTGTCTATATATTCTACCTCTATTTTCTCACCTTCTTATCACTCCTCCACCATTTGCTCCCTGAAAATGCATAGGCTCTAAAAGTTATTAGCATTCTCTGTGTTATCTTAATTCCACTTCTCAGGAACATTCGATGACTCCTTTCTTCCTTACACTGTCATCTTCTCAGAGGCTTCCTGTCTTCGGTCTCCTGATTTTCCTCTTAACTTCTTGGTCATTTTTTCTGTCTGCTTTGGATTCTCCTCCCATTCCATTCCTGTACCTGACTTTTGAGTGTTATCAGCTCTCTTCTTCTCTGCACCGTGTAATTTCATACGTTCTGTGATTTTAAATTTAATTTATAAACTGATGACTTCCAAAACAATGCCCCACACCTAATCTCTCACCATGATATCCACTCATCTAAATGCCCACTCAACTAGCCACTGGCTGTGTACTTGCCATTTCATGTTCAAAATGTCCAAAGAGATCTTAAATGTCTTCTCCAAAATTTGCCTTTCCACCATCGGTATCCAGTTGTTTAGGCCAAAAACCTTGGAATCATTATCCTTGACTCCTCCCTTTTCTTCATATCCCATCTTTCTGCCAGCATCTGTTTCCAAAATATATCCTCTCAAACTGACCGAGTCTACAAATGTAGATTTCTGCTTCTACTTTTCCACATCTCTTGTCTATTCTCCACATGGCTTCCAGAGAAATCTTTCTAACTCAGATCATCTCACACCTCTGTTCTTAATCTCTGCTACCTTTGGAAGAAATCCAAACTCCTTATCCTTGGTGCCTTCATGCACCAAGACTGTTCCCATGGCCAGGCATCTGGGGCATCAATACACTGCAGAGATTTCTGCACAGCTGCAACGACTCAAATGTTACTTCCTTTGACTACAAAGTCAAAGCAGCCCAGCACCCATTCTTGCCATATGTATGGTAAGTGATGGAAGACTTGTTTGTACAAGCACACTCTGAATGCCCCTGTTAATCACTATCTTGTGAATGTGGAAATCTCATCCTCCCTCTGTGTTCCCATCAAGCAGAATATGCAGAAGAACATGTTATTCAGGGTTCAAGGTCAGGGTCTCAGGGAGTGGCTGACCAGGAACATCTCCTTTGTAACAAAGAATGTCTGGATGACAGGCCTTGAGTTCCTTGGAACACTGGTCATGCAGGGAGGGGAAGGGCTACAGATAGTTGCTAGGCTAGTTGCTACAGTATAAAAGCTTGCTGCATGTATATCCCTGCAACAAGATGCTTTGTGTCCAGTCTGTCACTTCTGGACTCCCTATCGTATATTTCCCCAATAAACCTATGTCTCACTGGCTATCTCTAGGTCATTTCTTCTGCCTCACAGAACAATCACCCACCCCTGACTTAGAGTGTGCTGGGGTATGATCACACAACTGGTGAGCCAGCCAGGAAGCCAGGAAAAAAAAAAACCCATGAGTACCAAGATGTGGGAAAAGGGAATAGGGAAATTTGCAGGGGAAAACCCAGGTTGGCCATCCACACCTACGTGGGGCCCTATAGCCTTATCTTTGATGGACAAGCCCACCACATGAGTATAGGGATGCCCCTGAAAATACCTAAGGGTCCAGAGGAAATATTGACCAAGATTAATTTGACTAAGAAAAGGATGAATGGTCAAGTGGCTGCTGCCACAGTTGGGTGACCCCCTCCTAATGGCTGCCCACGTAGCTGTCGTGAAGAAAGTTATGCCAACAACAGAAGAAACTGCATTTAAAGAGGAAAGCTAGATTAACACAAATGAAACCACAGAGACCTTGATAATCTGCTTGAGGGAACAAGATGTTAAATTAATAACTGTTGGCACACCCAACTGAAGGGTGGTAAATTGCCCGGCAAACGAGTCCGGCAGTTATCTCTTAGCCGGCCTGGGATCCCAAGTTGTAGGACGCAACTAGAGTTCTACTGAGGAACAGACGAATTAGAACAAGCCCATAAAAATCCCCATTCTCTTGGCTCAGCCTATTATTAACAACCAAGATGAAAGCAGAGCAGTCATGCCCATGGAGTGTGGAACCCAGAACCTGCCGGCGCATGAGCACTGGCGGATACTGAAGTAGCAGAATTGGGGGATAAATTCAGATATGAAGGAAGGGAACCCATGGTGGCATCGTTGCTCCGTACGTGGGACGTGGGCACTGAAGGCCGTTTGCTTTCAGCCGGAAACATCCAAGACGGTGTTCATTACCACACACCTTGTTTTACAGCAGCATCCCCACCAGCGCCATCAGTAAAGGTCACGTTACCCTCTTACTCTCCTCGGTGGTACAGGGCTGTAAATTAGCTTGGCCTAGCAAGGCGGGGGGGGGGGGGGGGGGTTGTGTACTGACCTCCCCTTTACAATGGCAAAATATGGAAGAGCTCCAGCATATCCTACAAGAGCTGGGGATGAAACACGCTGTCTATGCTGAACACCACAGAGATCCTGATAATTAACCGTTTGCCATGGATATTAAAGATATGTGTTACAGTCTGCCCCCAGTCACTGGTAGAGGGCACTTGTGTCCATCTTGAACCCCTCATGGGACAGCCTGTATCGTGGGTTGGGCAAGCTGCCACAGGTCAAGGGGAAACAGAAAAGATCAGAAAAGAGGTATCCGAAAGGCAGGAATGAAGGCAAAGGACTCACAGGAGAAGAAACAAAGAAGGGGCCTATGCATGTTACCTGTTGCCAGATGTAGTGAGACCTCAGGGCAGTGGGGACCCCCTTTAAGAAAGCAGACAAATTCAATGAAGTCCGTGTCGGGCTCTGGCAGAAATTTAATCCTAAACAGCAAAGGAGGTGCAGATACAGCCAAGGGCACCCTCAGAGGGAGGATGGCAGGCCCCTTCTCTATGAACTAGGAAAGAGGCAAAGGACGTGGATTGCGGTTCGACTGCTGCCATCAGGGTGTACGGGGACCAGAGGCCACAGGTAAAACTCACCATATATTGGTCTAAAAGAAACAAACAGACCGTTTTAGCTCTGGTTGATACTGGTGCCAAATTTACTCTCCTTTATGGAAACAACCACTTTCAAGGGCCCATCTCTGCCATCGATGGGTAGAGGGCTGGTGTCGTCCAAATGAAGTAGGTTGTACTAACTGCAGACAGGATAACGCCCACCAAAACCCTATTCGGTGTATACAGCCCCAATACCCAAATACATTCTAGGAATGGATGTCCTCTCAGGACTAACATTACAAACTACTGCAGGGGAATTCAAATTGAGGGTGTGATTGGTCAAACAAACAAGAGGAGATGCAAAATGGATGCTTGTAATACTACCTGTCTCACAGAGGGTAATGGCAATTAAACAATATTCCCTCCCAGGAGGCCACGAAGAAACCACAGGCACAATTAAGGAATTAGCTAAGGTGGGCATTACATGACCAACTCACAGTCAACATAAAAGTCTTATCTGTCTGTAAAGAAACCAGATGGAACACAGAGAATGACTGTGGATCATAGAGAACAAGGTGGTACCCCCTCTTCATGCAACTGTGCCCAACGTGTCTCTTGTTGACTCCAAAAGGGGAAGTTCTGGGTACATACCATGATGTGTTAGACCTGGCTAATGCCTTTTTCAATATTCTCAGAGTTCCAGAAAGCCAAGAACAATTCTCTTTCATCTGGGAAGGAGAACAACAGGCATTCATCACCCTACCACAGGGGTATTGATAGAGCCCCTCGATCCGGCACAGCATGGTGGCCAGCGACCTAAGTTGTCAGGCAATTCCAGAGGCAGTCTTTGTTTCATTACATTAATGATATAATGTTAACGTCTGAGTCTTTTTACAGTTTGAAGACCACTACACCAGCCTTGCTTTCCCACCTAACAAGTCAAGGATGAATAGTCAAGAAAAACAAAATACAGGGCCCTGGCTTATTGGTAAGTACTTTGGTGTTACCTGGTCAGAGAAGACAAAAGTTGTTTCTGCAGCAGGTACTGATTAAATACAGGCACATCCCACACCCCATCACCCCAAAGCATTTGCAAACTTTCATAGGTCTCTTAGAATATGGGCATCAGTTTATCTTTTGCCTGGCTCAATTGCTCCTGCACATTTATAGACTGATTTAAAAAGGAGCCCAATGGGATTAGTCCTCAAAGACAAGGCAAGCATTTCAACAAGCCTAGATGGCTAGTAAACAGATCCAAGCCTTAAGTGTTCTTACACAGGGACAGCCATATGAACTGGATGGAGCCAGTTAGCCAGAAGAGTTTGCATGGAGCTTGTGTCAACAGCAAGGTCACAAATGAGTACTGCTAGGTTTCTGATCACAATTATGGAAAGGAGTCAAGATGTGACTTGGTGTTTTAGAACAAGAGCTGTGTGCTAATTACCAGGCTTTACAGCAAGTAGAAGACATAACTAAAGGCATCCGAGTAACTCTTCACACTCAGTATCCCACAGCAGGATGGCTAAAGGATACATTCCAAAAGCCCAAGTCAGGCAGTGCCCAGCCCCACACTGGCCGAATGCCATGCCTACTTGCATCAACGCAGTACCTTGACAAATAGCCCCCTTAGTGAGAAGCTGCACTCCATTCTCAGCCCCATAACTTATATCACCTCTGAAAAGCAGCCATTAACTGAGGCAGCAAAGCCATCACAGCTGCCATCCTATGTGCAGGAAGGAGACAGACCAATCCCTGAGCACGCCTGGTATACTGATGGCAGCAAGGGGCCTACCTGTGCCTGGATGGTCACTGCCATCCAGTTCTCAACGGGAAATATCTGGATAGACTCCAGAACTTGACACAGAAGTCAATGGGCCAAGCCTTGAGCAGCCTGAATGGTGATGCTCCCTGAGCCTGACCCCATGTTATATGCACAGAGAGCTGGACAGTCTACAAAGAACTGATTATGCGGCTTCTCCAATGGGAGGCACAGGACTGAGTGGTGGCAGGGCACCCACTCTGGGGCAACGGTATGTGGAAGGACATTCTCCAGCACATACGAGGTATGAACATCACTGCTTACCATGTAGATGTGCACACAACACACATCCCACCTGGTAATCAACAGGCTCATGAATTGACCCACATCTGCCTCCTTGAAGATATGTCAACTGAAGATGTAACCACCTGGCTACATGAAAAGACATTTAGGACAACGGACCTTGTGGGCCATTGCTAAGAACTGGAGCTAACCTTGGCATACAAAGACGTTGTAACCATCTACTAACAATGCTCAACCTGTGTCCAGCAATGACCATGACCTTTGCCAAGAGACACTGGACAGATAGCAAGGGGGCAGCACCCTCTTCAGAGATGTCAGAGATGGCATCGGTCCCCTGCCCTTCCCTGACGGCTGCTGTTATTCTTTGATATATACTGACACTTATTCAGGACTCCTGCAAGCCCACCCCAGTAAGCGTGCTAACCAGAAAGCTACAGTCCTAGGTCCAGAACAGTTGTGTGCTGCCTACGGGGTGTTCACTGACATCAACATCGACCAAGGCTCCCACTTTACAGGACATGAAGCGTTAAGAGTGGGCCAGCACACAAGACGCCCGTTGGCATTTGCATCTACCATGCAATCCCACTGCAGCTGGACTGACAGGACGTGTGAGTGGACCGTCAAAACAACTGCCACAAGAAACCATTCACTGGCCCTCTGGACAAGCCACCTGTCAACAGCTGTAGGACACTAAATGAACAGGTACATTCCAATCGGTCCAGTGCCTGTACTGTACTCACTCAAGGACCTGATGTCACCCTTAGAATGCAAGTAGACAGCAGGCAGGAAAGATGTTCTCTGCCGTAGGTTGGAACACGAGGTAACCTTTTATTGTCCTTGCCACAAGATCTACCTACAGGGGAACATATAATTAAATGGCCCTGGAAATGGCAAACAAGTCCACGGTGGTTTGGATTTTTGGTCCAATGGGGAATAGGAATAGGAAAGGACCTAACCATCACCCCATTTCTTCACCCCACTCCACCAAAGACAATGAAGGCACACAACCCCAGCCTCTCATTAAGAAAGGACACTATCATAACCACCTTATAGAGCACTGTTAGACCCCCACTATCCTTTTCAGGTTTGCCCCATCATGTAACAGAGGGGTGGCCAACGACTGGGTACTATAAACCTGGAGCCAAACCAGTCAGGGGTAGTGCGATCCAAGAACACCACCACCTCCCGCATTCTGTTAGACAATCATGACTTGCCTCTTCCAGCGCCTACTGAACAGCTTGACTTTTCACCCTTAAATTCTGCATAGGGAACCTATTTGCCAACTGGGCCCAGACCATAGCTGCCATACAGAGTAAGACCAACTATTGAGTATATGGTGAACTCTCCCTGTTGGTGACTACAGGCTTCCCCCGGCAAAATGTTTTCTATAGTTGCTTAGCCATTTGTGTTTTCCTATTATTTGGAAGCTATGGCCTACGCTGTTGCTGTGGGATTTGGTTGCAATGCACCTCGGCATACGTGGCCCCAGGGACATTGAGAAACAAGGGCGTATAAAGAACGTATTGGCCATCCAGGGTATGCCTGGGTGGAGTATATGGTACATGCTAGAAGATTTGTTTGTACAAGCACATCCTGAATGCCCGTTAGTCACTATCTTGAGAATGCAAAGATCCAGTCCTCCCTCTATATTGCTATCAAGCAGAATATGTAGAAGAATGTGTTGTTCAAAGTTCAAGGTCAGGGGCTCCAGAGGGGGCCAACCAAAAGCCTCTCCTTTGTAACAAAGAGTGTCTGAATGGCAGGGCTTTGAGCTCCTCGGAATGCTGGCCACGCAAGGAGGGGAAGGGCTACAGACAGTTGTTAGCATAAGTTGCTACACTATACAACCTTGCTGCATGTGGATCCCAGCAGCGGGTGCTTTGTCCAGTCTGCCATTCCTGATTCCCTCTATATAAGTTCCCTCAATAAACTTATGTCTCCATCAATATCTCTGGGTCTTTTCTTCAGCCTCACCAGACTATCACCCACACTTGGTTTGGAGTCTGCTGGGGTACAGCTACACGCCATGCTGAACACACTAACACCTGAATAAAACATTGATTCATTTACCTAAATCTTGTCTGCCCAACCAGGAATATAAGCTCCATGATGGCAAGAGTATCAATGCTATATCTCCATGGCTTACATCAAAGTCCAGCACATAGCAGGCACACAATCAATAATTGTTGACTGAATATATAAATTTAACCAGTGCTCTCAGAAAACCATGATACAATCTTCTATAAGACAATGTTGTAAATAAATGAAAAAAAGTACAAAAAAATGGTTTTGTCTTTAAACATTGCTGGAGAATGTTTTATAAAAAGCACACTGATATTCCCTGAATTCCTCAAGAATACAGTAAGCATAATTTAGTTGTTTCTTAATGATCTAAAACTGTTTATTTGGGGTGCCTGGGTGGCTCAGTCGGCTAAGCATCAACTCTTGATTGGGCTCAGGTCATGATCTCATGGTTCTTGGGACAGAACCCCACATGCTGACAGCATGGAACCTGCTTGTGATTCTCTCTCTCTGCCCTTCCCCTACTCATGCGTGTGCACTCTCTCTCTCTCAAAATAATCATTTAAAAATAAGTAACACTGCTTAGATAACAATAATTACCCTTATCCACAATGCTAAAGAATGTGAATTTATTTGTTTGTTTGTTTATTTTAGCAGACTCTTATTTCTAACACTGAATAGGCCCAGATAATTATTCTGCTTTTTCAGATTTTTGGCCTCCACCCCTAACTATAGCATCCTCTGCCCCTTTGGCAAATATACTGCTTCTAACCCATGTGGATTAAGGGAGTAAACATTAGAAAAATAAAATTGTATTGAAAAAATATATAGTTCTTAAGATTTGAAAACCTGCACATTGCATAGAATACATGATCTTACAGCAACACAATTAACTGCATGCCAATTAACCCTCAGAATCACTTTATTGCCTACAAACGGATAGGCCACAAAATGCATAAAGCTGAAGCTTTCAGATAAATGAGAGCCCCTCCCATCCCTCATAGAAGACTAATGTTCTATTAGCCAATACTGAATATACAAACTTTCAAAATCTTGACGAAGAGCTGTTTTTCTTCCTAAAATTGGACAACTCTGTATTATGTGGAAGTCTTAACTGTTCTCTGTTAATCCCAGGAATAAAACTTTTATTTATAAAATTCAAAGAAATTAAAATATCTAAATAAGATCTATTTTTCCTAGAAATGGTAGCTATTATAAAACAGTTTATCTAAGTCAGTGGGTTTATCTGTACCTCTTTTTTTGTTGTTGTTATTAACCATGCTGGTATCCTGATCTTGTTCTAAAAAAGGACTTAAGTTAAATTCAGTTGATGTTTCCCATAAATATCAGAAACAAATGGCTTTTCAACATAAGCAGACTAAGACAAACATCTTAAAGTTCCTTCCCTGTAAGTTCGTGCCAACAAACAAAACTGTACAGTCTCCAAAACAGACCTTCTAAGGTGCCAATAAGGCTAAATTATACCACTGAACTAATCAGTTCTTTCTAACCAAAATTTTCCTTTGAAACAGTGGAAAATTGATAGTTCTAAAGCTGGGTGTTGGGTTTATGGGACTTCAATGTACTATTTACTTTTCTAATTTTGAAAATTTCCATAAGAAGTATTAAAATTTTCCTTATTCTATTACACAGAGTTCCTGTTACCTACATAATTTATGACCACATACTATAGACATATAATCAATATGTGTAAATATTATCCATGTGTGTACACATGGGAATGTGCCACTCATATTTGCTTATTAATTGCATTTAATTAAATAGCACTATGACTTTTTCTTAGGATAGTTGTCATCAAAAAAACACAAAATGAAAGTTAGACACTTTAGAAATTATTCTTGCTCTAATTTGAGCCATCTTCTAAATTCCCAATGGTTTTGCCCTTTCCAATAAAACTTGAATTTTTAAACACAACCTGCAATCTACTTTAATTTAAATGATTTTCATTAAAAATTAAATTTTAGAAGTATTCAATCCTCTTGACACTTTTTTCAATTAACAACTAAATATGAAATTGACATGCTTGCAAATTAATTAGTGTTTAAACAGTAAGAGGAAAATACATAGAAATATCCCCTTAATAACTAAAAACTGCTGGTACCAAAACCAGCTATAGTTGGAGCAAACAAAACCTTTTCACATGTCCTAGCCAGTGTTTATGTACAATCCAGCTTCCCAAGGTCCTTGATTTTCTGTTCCAGTTGAGGTAAAATCACTGGATTATATGTTTTTGATCTTTTAATATAGCCCAGGTAACCATAAATGAGGTTACTGTAGCACTGCACAATAGTACCAATAAAATGTTTATGTGTCTCCAAAAAAGGGCAGTCAACTTAATGCAATAAATATATTACATACAAAGACCTAAACATAATAATAACATAACAAACCTAATCATTCTGTGAATGGTTAAAAAAATTCTGGTTTCTTATGTACCTGAACGCTAACAAGATCATTTGCCAGGACAGCAAATAACATTCCTTTTGGGGGATTCACCAAGTGGGGTTTATTCCTTTGGATAAGAGGAGCAGGGAGTGGGATACAGAGGAAGAAAGGATATCACTATGGTGGAAATGAAAGAAAATTATTATGTGGATATAAACTTATAAGGCCAAGTATAAATGTTAGATCAAGCAGAGTTTTCTTAAGTTATCTTTTTCTAAAAAAAAATTTTTTTAATGTTTATATTTATTTTTGAGACAGAGAGAGAGCATGAGCAGGGGAGGGTCAGAGAGAGAGGGAGACACAGAATCCAAAGCAGGCTCCAGGTTCTGAGCTGTCAGCGCGGAGCCCGATGCGGGGCTCAAACTTGTCAACTGCAAGATCATGATCTGAGATGAAGCCAGATGTTTAACCAACTGAGCCACCCAGGTGTCCCTCATAAGTTACCTTTAATCCTGCTTCCTAACCATAATAAATGATCATTTAAAATTCCCATATCCCAGTATGAGTAATTGTAAAATGACTTACCTAAGTTGGTGTTCTCTCAAGTTTGATAAGGCTTCCATACCATGTAAATAGGAATATACTATTTCCAGATCCTGTATGAAAAGAAGGACAGAAATTATTAAACTTGTCAGGAAAAAGAGGCTTCTAAATTAAATCACTATATTTACAGTCCAAGTTAAAAAGAACTTTTTTTTTAATACAAGTTTTCTTAGACATTAAAAATAATATTATCAAGAGAAAAGCTGAATCACACAAATGTCATCCATTCATCAACCACCTTTGGGATATATACAAGGGTATTAAAATATAAAATAAATTGGCTTAAACTTATGAAAACAAATTCCCAAAAATTATCCTTCATCATTTATTTTCTGCCTTTTACATCAAAATATCAAATAAATAGTCTTAATTTTAAAGCACAGATATTTACGAATATTGTGATTAATCATTCTTAGTCAATACAAAAACCAATGCATGTTATTTCACGACTACACTTTAAAATGAGCATAAATTTGGGGTGCCTGGGTGCTCAATCAGGTAAGCACCTGACTTTGGCTCAGGTCATGATCTCATAGTTTATGAGTTTGAGCCCCATGTTGGGCTCTGTGCTGAGAGCTCACAGCCTGGAAACTGGGTCAGATTTTGTGCCTCCCTCTCTCTCTGCCCCTCCCCTGTTCTCCCTCTGTCTGTCTGTCTCTCTCTCTCGCAAAAATAAACATTAAAAAAATGTTTAAGTGAGCATGAATTCAATTTATTTTCAATTCTTATCACAATGACATTTCTTTTATATATAGTTATATTTAAGTTTAAATATTTTCTTTAAAAAGGAGAGAGATGTCTTATTTTTCTCAATCATACTATAATACTTAGGAAAAAGATTCAAAGTTATTCATGAAAGTTCAGAACAGGTAAATTAAAAATCCCATTTATATTCATTTGGATGATAAGGTAGCAAGTTATTAGTATTTCAAGACTCTAATATCTATAACATCTAGGATCACACAGTTTGTGATATAAAGGGTATGAAGAGGTATTCATTCCTCTCTTATTTAAAATCTAAAACAAAAGTATTTTAAGAAACTTATAAAATTATCCTTTTTTGTCTTAAAATAAGAGCTCTATTGAGATAGAATTCACATACTTTTTTTTTCCTCCCCAGGAGGCAACAGCTGTGCTGGGTCACTGCACACAACGCAGCGGAGGCCATGTGTACGATCCTCCCCTGCCCTCTGGGCTCATACCCACTGTCCCCTCCTCACTCCAGAGGGAAGGAGTGACAGGAAGTGGCTATGGGTGGGCAGGTTCAGAACCCAAGAGAGCAGGGTTGGTGGGCAGGGAGTGGGGGTCTGCTGCCCTCCTCTGACAGGGCAGCTGGGCAAACTAAAACTCAAAATTTGGCATTTTTTAAAGTTTTATTTAAGTAACCTCTACACCCAATGTGGGTCTCAAACTCAAAACCCCGAGATCAAGAGTCACATGCTCTTCCAGGTAAGCCAGCCAGGTGACCCTCAAAATGCATCATTTTAAAGCGAGTAATTTGGTGGTTTGTGTATAATCATCATCACTAATTTCAGAACACTTCAACACCCCCCAAAAGCAACTCTATACCCATGAACAGTCATTCACCATTTCCCCTACCCCAACTCCTGACAACCACTAATCTACTTTGTTTCTATGGATTTGACTATTATGAACATTTCACATAAATAGAATCTAACAATGGAATGTTAGATTGTGTCTGGCTTCTTTCACTTAGCACAGTATTTACAAGGTTCACTTATGTTGTAAACATGTATCACTGCTCTCCTTTGTATTGCCAAATAATATTCCATTGTGGAGATGTACCGTATTATTTATCCATTCATCAGTTGGTGAGTATTTGGATTTTTTCTGCTTCATGGATGCAATTAACAATGCTGTTATGAGCTTTCATGTGTAAGTTTTTGTTTAAACACCTGTTTTCAGTTCTCATGGGTATACATACGCTTACGAGTGGAACCGTTGGCTCATATAGTAACTCTAAGTTTAGCTTTGTAAGAAAGTGTCAAATTGTTTTTCTTAAATGGCTGCATCATTTATAATTCCATCAGCAATGTATAAGGGCTCCAATTTCTCCACATACATCATTGTCAACACTTGTTATTGTGTGTCTTTTTAACTTTAGCCCTCCTATTTGGAGTGTTATCTAATTGTGGTGTTGATTTGCATTTCCCTAATGACTAAGGATGCTGAGCATTTTTCACGTGTTTTTTGCTCATTTATATAACTTATTTGGATAAATATTCAATTTCTCTGTTCAATTTTTAGTTGGGTTGTCTTTTTATTATTGAATTTTAAGAATTCTTTGTATCCTAGATAGAAGGCCTTTATCACAGATATAATTTGCAAATATTTTCTCCCATTCTACAGGCTTTGTATTTTTTCATTTTCTTAGATGGTGCTTTTATCTTTATTTATTTTGAGAGAGAGAGAGAGACAGAGAGAGACAGAGAGAGAGAGAGAGAGAGAGAGAGAGAGAGAGAGAGAGAGAGAGAAAGAAAGAAAGAAAGAGAGAGAGAGAGAGAAGGAGTGC
This sequence comes from Lynx canadensis, assembly GCF_007474595.2. Taxonomy (NCBI): domain Eukaryota; kingdom Metazoa; phylum Chordata; class Mammalia; order Carnivora; family Felidae; genus Lynx; species Lynx canadensis. The sequence goes on from NC_044306.2 coordinate 68,891,197, forward strand.
ACAGTATATGAGCAGGGGAGGAACAGAGAGAGAGGATCCCACGCAGGCTCTGCGCTGTCAGCATGGGGCTCAAACCCACAAACCAGAGCTGAAACCAAGAGTCAGACGCTTAACTAACTGAGCCACCCAGGTGCCCCTAGATGGTGCCTTTAGAAGCACAAAGTTAATTAATTTTAATGAAGTCCAATTTATCTATTTTTTCTTTTGTTGCGTATGCTTTTAGAGTCATATGTAATAGGGCACCTGGGTGGCTCAGTCAGTTAGCGTCCCACTTCAGCTCAGGTCACGCTCCCACAGCTCATGAGTTCGAGCCCCGTGTCAGGTTCTGTGCTGACAGCTCAGAGCCTGGAGCCTGCTTCAGGTCCTGTGACTCACTCACTCTCTCTCTCTCTCTCTCTCTCTCTCTCTCTCTCTGCCCCTCCCCTGCTCATGCTCCATCTCTCTCTCTCTCCCAAAAATAAACATTAAAAACTTTTTTGAAAAAGAGTTCCATGTAAGAAACCATTACTTAATCCAAGGTCACAAAGACTTACTAATACATTTTCTTCTAAGAGTTCTTACATCCACGATTCATTTCTGAGTTATTTTTTGCATTTGAGTTAAGTATCCAACTTTGTTCTTTGGCATGTGGATATCCATCTGTCCCACTACCCTGTGTGGAAAAGACTATTCGCTCCCCCATCAAATTGTATTAGTACCTTTGTTAAAGATGAATTGACCACAAATACAAGTGCTTGTGGACTCTCAGTTTTATTCCATCGGTCCATATGTCTATCTTTATGCCAGAACCACACTGTCTTGTTTATGTAGCTCTGTAGTAAGTTTTGTAGCAACTTTTAAAATCAGAAATTATCAGGGTTCCAACCTTTTTCTCCTTTTTTCAAGATTGTTTGGCCTTGTTTGGGTGTCTTGCATTTCCATATGAATTTTAGAATCATTTGTCAATCCACAAAAAAAAAAACCTTTTTTTTTTAATCTGCTGAAATTGTAAGAAGGATTGTGTCGAGTCTGTAGGTCAGTTGAGGTAGTACTGCCACCTTAACAGTATTGAGTTCCCCAATCCATGACAGGGATGTTTCGCCATATAGGTAGGTCTTCCTTAATTTCTTTCCACAATGTTTTTTACTTTTCAGTATTCAAGTCTTGTGCTACTTTGGTTTGATTCAATCCTCTCTTTTAATTAAGAAAAAATTTCTGTAGCCTTAGGAATACCTTTCAGAACAATTCAAACTATATGTGCAGTTAAATTTCATATATTAAAAGCACAGATAAGGGACAGTGATAACAACTAGAGAAGAAACTCAGAAACTTGAAGAAGATACTAAGGAAGTTTTCGGCCTAAAATATCTTATTGTAATCCTTAAAACAATACTGTGATATGGGGGGGGGGGGGGGGAGGGCGGGGGAAGGGGAGAAATAATCTTACTGATAACTTTAAATTGTCACCATTTAAACTGTCACATCATCTAGTTAACAAAGTTTGCATTCCTTGAGAGCTTGTTTGGAGGTTCTAGCAGGGGAGCGCAGCTACTCGTATACCCTTGACGAAAGAACGCTCCTCCTCTATCGCTCCTCCTCTATCGGGGGAAGGTCGTCCTCTTCCAGAGCACGCAGCTTCAGGAGGGATGCACTTGGAGCGGTGAGGGAGGAAGGGGACACCCGCCTAGGCTGCCAGACCAGTGGAATCAAGCCTGGCGATCAATGGGGTGACAGATGTCGAAGCCAGATCACCCTCACATCCCAAAGTTTGCATTCCTAAAGCTAATAAATTCCTTCTTCAGATGCAATCAGGCTCCAATCATAATATTCTATTTGCATATAGGGAAAAATCAATAAAAAATGCCCTGATGAGTTTCTTTAATATCTATAGTAAAAGGTCTTTCTGAGCAATCCTAAAAAGTTCATTCTATTTTAGATATTATAAATATATGTGCTACTTGCAGTCATTGAATAGTACAGAAAGACTCCCCCTGCCCCCTCCCCATTTCCAAAGACCTTATATTCTGAATCTAATAGTAAAGTCTTACATATTTTTCACTGAAGTACCTATCAACCTTGGGTTAGGACCTGTCCAAGCCATAAAACACTCTTGTCTAAAAAGCAAACAGACAAGACTATTCACATTCATTTAACAATCATCAAGCAAATAAATTTACAATGACAAAAAAAAAGTATATTGGGAAAGCAGCAGAAAGAAATACTTTTTTTTTTTTTTAAGCTGGAGAAGGAAGAAGTCTAGAAGAAACATGATAGAAGCAAGAATTTGGAAGCTTAGAAATAGAATGGAGGGGAAAAACAGCCTTAAGCCTTAAAAGATAATAGGTCTTGAATAACTGAGTCTCTTCTTCAAACCAAGCAAAATCAAAGTAGAAGAACATATCCCTTAATGAAAGGGCACTTTATTAATCTGTTGCTTTTCAACATTGTAGTTTCATAGTTGTGCAGGGGTCACATTCCTGAGTAAGTTATGTCACACCCATTACATGTGTCAGTAATGCAACAACTTTTGAGTATGAATGTATAACCTCTATGACTATACAAAATATATTTAAGAACAATAACTACCACATTATTTAAGGCAATGTGTATAATTATAACCTGCAAATGAAATAAGATTGCTTATTAGTTAATAAAATTGTAGAGAACGGTGATGTATATGCTCACCTATAAGTCACTGACATAAGTAAATGTATCAGAAAGTTGTTACTTAGCCTGAATAGAAAACTCTGAGTGTGAAGAAAAGGACTGCATTATATATCACCACCTCATGACCAAATAAAAAAGTATTTCTCTTTCTGTATGTATGTCACTGCATAAATAAAACATTTGCAGCTCACATAATCATGATGCTTTCTGGGGAGTAAGTTGAAACGTGTCACTCAAGCAATACACAATCAGGGAATCCAAGCAACTGTTTCATGTGAGGATTTCAGATATGTAACGAGCCTATAAACTTCTTGAATTGAATTCAATTCTTGAAATGAATACAACGATTATGTCCAGAGTTTCTTCTATTATTCTTAAAATAAACCATCTCAAAAGAAACTTGTTTTAAATGGTTTATGCCACACGGAGCTGATAAACTCAAGGAGCAGACATCACTATTATACATGAAGCTGTTAAATGGAAGGCAGTATTATCTAGCTTGAATTAGAGGACTTTACAGATACATTCTATCTAAACTTGAGATCTCTTCATTGTAACTAACAGGAGGAATGGTAAGAAATGCTGTCTAGACGGCAGGCAACAATCAAGTCAATGTGATGTTTCACTGTGCAATATGGACACAACCATCACAGATTTGGGTAGGTAGGAAAAGCAGAAAAGATTTGGAAAAGGCATCAGGAATACTCTGCTCTTGGACTCTGAGGAATGAAACACTGACTAGAGATGAACAAAAGAAATACAAATGGAAGGAAGGACTATGGCTAAATTTTTCTTCAATACAGGGTCCAGCAGCCAAACATTAGGCTTACCGATGATCAGGGATTGCAAGTAAGGTAAATAACACTGAAAGATAAAAACAAAGACAAGCTCTCTTATTTTCTCCTAGGAGCAAAATGGACTGAGCAATATTTTGAAATAGGCAAATATGGCCTTCTGAATCTTCCCAGGCAGTTTTTTCTACCATCTCTCCAGGTGTCCAATGATCTCACATTACCCCAAACCCCATTCTGAAGCATCAATACTCTGGTCTAAAAATTAAAGGCCTAAAATTAAAATTAAATCTGAACACAAATGCAATGGGAGTGATTGGTGGGGGCGCTTGAATCTTCTGTGAGGAACTGTCTGCCTCCAATTGCAACTTCATAGTCCAAACAAATCTGTAAATGGTACGAGATTTCAGGCAGCACAACCAAGAGAAATTAAAAATATCAGCAAAGTAGGGGAAAAAGATATGGAGGGTCATGAGAGGCCAAGTGAAGCAACCCAGCTCTGCCCAGAATCTACCTCCACCCCTTCCTTGCCCCTAGAGGTCACCCCTAAGGGCTCTGCCTTCACGTTTCACCTGTAAATTTTAACCCTCATTTCCCCTTTAATAGTTGGCCTTTACTAAAATAATCTATGAATTGGCATGGGATTGCCTTTAGCCAGCAAAGAAACAAAAACACAAAAGGGCGAGGTGCTGAGGAAGATTAGCTCAACCTGAAATCTGCAACGTCAGTGAAAACCAGACGTGCTTGCTGCATCACAGAGTAAGGGCTTTCTCCTAAGATCAACAAGGAAATGTATGGCCTTCAGGGAATTATATTCTTGGATTATACATTTCTTTCTCTATGCAAACAGACATTCACAGAATGAAGTTATGTTTCAACAAACTCGACTACAGAAAAACAAATGCTGGAGCATTAAATCACCGAAAGTATTCCAAGTGACATTTCTGTAAGCAAACCACAATATGCAAACTGAGAACTCCCCAACTGCACCTCCTGAGACCAATAAAATCCACGTGACTATTACTATTTTAAAGGACCCTTAAAACATGTAAGCTATTTTTTCCCCAAAATTTTTCTAGTCTTGAATACAAACAGGATGATATTGCTCTAACCAGGAAGCAGCATTTTTTGGAACAATAAGCTGTTCCTTCTACCCTAGGAAGGACATCCTTTTTTCAAAAATAGATGCTATTTGAAAGCAGATTCAGCAAGTGTAAAACCACAGTAGCCCATAGACAAGAACTGACAGATCGACTGAAATGCAGTTTTCCATGAAAAGAAACAAACTTTTGCCCCAAACATAAACCATGTATCAAAACCCAAAAGCATTCTCTAATTGTTCACAACCTAACCTACCCTCTTGTTCAGAGTCTATAAACACAACGCAGGCCTAGTAGGAAAGAAGTCCGAGGGAAAGTTTTCTGCATCTTGGGCTCCTTCTCTAATTTCTCCTTAGAGACGCATTCGGAATATAATCAGCCTCACAGCAAATGTATAATCCATTTAAAACTAGCTTTTAATTTCACTTGTTCACCGGCATCAGGGATTCGCCAACAACTTAAAATATATTTTAATACAGTCTTTGGAGATCTGAGAGAACTATTCTACCTCCTTTCCCACAATCCTCCTCCTCTCCTCTAGAGATTCTTTGCAAACAATGAAGGGAAGGGGGTTGGTGGTATTTTGCACAGCACTATGAAAAAACGTATGCAACTTTTTCCTTTAAAATGAGTTGTATATATGTTTTATATATGAAGCTATGTATTTAATTGTTTAAGTACTCTCTCCACCCAACAAGAGGCTCGAACTCACAACTCCGATATCAAGAGTTGAAAGCTCCACTGACTGAGCCAGCCAGGCATCCAGACTTCCCAGGAAGCTGTGTGTTTAAACGATAATCAGCAAGGTAGTCAAAGGGTATAACCTTCCAGTTACAAGATAAATTAAAAAACAACAACAACAGTAAGGTTGATTCCTTTAAAAAGGCTGTATCTCAATCATCAAAGAAACTAAGGCATTAAATGCCTCCAGATTTAAACACAGACAGAAAGAGAAAGGAGTACCTTGCTAAGTGACATCAGTCTGAGGACCAGAAAATATACAGATACCGATTATCCTCCCTTGCAAAGGCAAAAAGGTCATTTATCCTCATAGGCCAAAGTTCACCAGTGAGGAATTTGAGAGCTATGTCTTGAACATTATTTGTAATAAGGTTAAAAGCTAGACTATTCAAGGCTCCAACTCATGTGCACAGCCAATGGGAGAGAGGGCAGGAAGGCGGGAAGCCTGCAAGTCTCACTGTGTCTGCTGACATGGCAGTGAAGCTAAAAAGCTTCATTTGGCAGTTTCTCAATCTTTGCACACTAAAACATATAAGACTGTCTAAGAAGAGGGGCACCTGGATGGCTCAGGTCATGATCTCACCATCTGTGGGTTCAAGCCCTGCATCGGGCTCTCTACTGTCAGCACAGAGCCTGCTTTGGATCCTCTGTCTCCCGCTATCTCTGTCCCTTCCCCACTGACACTCTTTCTCTCCCTCTGTCAAAAATAAATAAACAAACAAAAAAAAAAAACCTGGGGCACCTGGGTGGCTCAGTTGGTTAAGCGTCTGACTTCGGCTCTGGTCATGATCTCACAGTTCGTGAATTTGAGCCCCACATCGGGCTCTATGCTGTCAGCTCAGAGCCTGCTTCAGATCCTCTGTCTCCCTCTCTCTCTGCCCCTCCCCCACTTGCTCTCTCCCTCTCTCAAAAATAAACATTAAAGAAAAAAACTATCTAAAAAGGACAACAGAAAGAACATAGGTTTTAGTGTCAAATGGAGCATAGTTCACATCCTCATGCCCATCACTCTCAAGACATGTGACCCTGGGTATGTTACAGAGGCTATATTTGCGAAACAAAGTACATAATATCTACTTGGTGAGGCTGTATGGCTAAAACGATATCTAATTTCAAAACAACACTTGGCACATAGAGACCCTTGGAAAATGGTAGCTGATTTTATTAACTATGATTTTATTAACTATGACCTGAAAAAAGCACACAGTAACTAACAAGAATATGAACTAAAAATATTCCTGAAATGTATATATATCAGAATTTTTACAAATTAATGCATCCTTTTCATATGTGAGTATCTCTATCCAAAAAAATCAAAATAAATAAAATGGACTATTTATAAAACATATAAAGCGTCCCTTAAATTGTCTGCTTTATAAATCCTGATTTTTATATCAGGTTTGGTGGGCAGAAGATGCCTATTATCTCTAGAGAATCCACCTGTGCACTAATCCTACCATGTCACATTCAAACCTCCTCCTTCCAAAGCTCCCCAGGACGGCTTCTGAATAAAGCTCAAACCCCAACGTCTCTTGCACCCTTTCCAAAAAAAAATGACCAACAATCTTTGGGTCCCTCAAAAAGCCCCTCAAAACACACACTCCTTTTCCTCTCACCCTAGTGAAAAACATGTCTCCGAGACCCCATTTTGCACAGGCAGTGTGAGCTTCCTTTCTGAGCCACTGAAGTTCTTACTGCCTGTGTCACTCACGTGTGGCCCTTCACCCGTGCTCTGTGCAGCCACTTTACTTTCAAGGGTTTACATTTTATCTCAATTAGAGAATAAACACCTTGAACAAGGTCACTGTTCTCTTTTATTAAATCTTTTTCTCATCTGTATCAAGCAACAGACTGTGGCTGCACTAGATGCAAAGAAAGGAAAGGGCAACCTTCCTGTGGGGGTGGTGCTATTAGAGACCCTAAAGTGAATATTCCTGAGAATAATGGTGAAAGAAGGAAAGGGAGAAAATGTGTTTTCAATCTTGATGTTCAGAGCTATGGGAAACTCCTATCTGTATAGTCTGAAACAATTCTGTAAATGGCCACAAGGTGGCAGACCACACCAACAGTCCTTTCCCACAACTGGAAATCTCAGTCCTCGGTCTCAAGTGCATTGCCATTAACATATACTTAAGAGAAAGGAGTGTTTAAAGCATTCCTTAAGATCATCTGAGAAAATATGCCAAGTCCTTTCTCCTCATGCCTCTAATGAAAAGGGGAGGGGAGGGAAGGGAAGTCTATCAGCATGCCTATTAAAATCATTTAAGTCCTGGGTGGCTGAGTTGGTTAAGCATTGACTTCGGCTGAGGTCAAGATCTCACAGTCTGTGATTTCAAAACCCACGTCAGGCTCTGTTCTGACAGCTCAGATTCTGTGTCTCCCTCTCTCTCTGCCCCTGTCTGTCTGTCTCTCTGTTTCTGTCAAAAATAAATAAACATTAAAAAAAATCATTTAATTCCAATCATCCCTAGCATCTTATTTAAAGCAGCTTCCCAGTCCCACACATCATAGTAAAGCAACAGAGGGACACCTGGGTGGATCAGTGGGTTAAGCATCTGACTCCTGATTTCAGCTCAGGTAGGATCCAGCCCTGCGACAGGCTCCACGCAGACAGCCTAGACCCTACTTGGGATTCTCTCTCTCTGCCCCTCCCCTAAATTCTCTCTCTCAAAATACATAACCTAAAAAAAAGTGGGGGGGGGGAGAGCATTTAAAACAAAAATGTCAAATCACAACACTGCTGAGATGTTTTGTGCTATTCAAGTCCTTCATATCCCAGAGTTACACCATCACATACTTTAGGAACATGTAGGAAAAAAAATCCATGGTGGAGTATACGATTTTCAGTAAAATTCTTAAATATGTTATTAAATAGCAATTTCAACATCAAATCATATGACGGCTGTTTCTGAGCCTACTAATTTATACCTGAAAGGAAACAATCTCCCAGAATTGTAGTTGTATTCAAATTCACATGTTAAAACCCAGGGAAATTATATTCCTGTCATCTTTGACATGGCCTGGATATACTTCTCCAGCTTCAGGTTCCTCAGCACTGTATCTTTACCAGATGCGTGCATAAGGAATTCTGGAAGTAAAAGGTACAGATTCAAGCTCTTCTGTTTGTCTAGAACTTCCTCGGGTGTTTTCCCCTGCAGAAAGATCACTTACACCTTGAAAAAAAGAGAGAGTTTTTGAACAGTTGCTAAATTTGAGACAAAAGTAGGTATAAAGTCACAGTCTCCTGAAGTAACCATGACAATTGACAAGACAGACATCTGGGTTCAACGAAACACACCCTTGTCACCCCATGGCTCCTCTACTTCAAGCTGGTGCAGGAGCCTCAAGAGCAGGTGCTTCAGGGGAGAAGGTAGAAAAGTTGAAGAAGGTAGAAAATACTTTGTAAATAGAGACAGATGAAGGAGGGTCGCATCTTATCCTCATTCTCCAAGTCTCTTACTGAAGAAAATGCACGTGGAGTTAAAAGATAAGCAACAACAGACATCACAAGGCGGCTTTTCCAATTACTACAAGAGCAGCATGATGTAGAACAACTGAGAATGCATACTGCACCCTGTGTTCACCGTCATATCCTACGGTGAAAAACACCCATCGCGACAATTAAGTTTCATTTGTGAAGATTAAGATTTCTCATTAGAAAAATCAACAATTTAGTTGTAACCAAAAACTCATCTTGTGCACAAGTAAGAAAAATATCAAGTGTCTAAACCAGTCCACAATTCCTGTTTTCAAGAGTCTGTATAAATATTTCCCCTTCAGAACAATGCATTACCACCAAGTCCATAGCTGCCCAGAATTCACATCTCCTAGGCAGCAGAAACAAAATATATCTTCATTTTCAAGTAACTATCTTACTTTAATTTCTCAGAGTGCAAAATTTTGTAGTCAAATTTGAATCTCACATGTACAGATTAACACACTAGGAAATGATTTGCAGTAAATTTACTGCTAGCCTGATTTTTGCTCTCCATGATCAAGCTAGCAGGCAGTGAATGACTACCTTTTAAGTTACCATTTAAACATTTGGTTAGGTGTAACAACAAAGGTCAGTCAGCTGTACACAGCAAGGGTGTGCACGCGGGTGTGCGTGCGCACACACACACACACACACACACACACACACACACACACCGCTCTAATAAAATGGTTCCTGGACTATCTTTCATTTCCATTTAAAAAAAAATTAACTAGGGGTGGCCGGGTGGCACAGTCAGTTAAGTGACCAACTCTTGATCTCTGCTCAGGTCAGGATCTCATGGTTCATGAGTTCCAGCCCCATTATCGGGCTCTGCGCTGACGGTGCAGGAACCAGCTTGGGATTCAGTCTCTCCTATCTGCCCCTCCCCTGCTTGTGCTCTCTTTCTCGCTCTCTCAAAACAAATAAATAAACTTAAAAAAAAAAAATCAACCAAATATACTCCCTCCTCCCCAACTCTCCTCTCACAATACACTTAAAAGCTACAGCGTGGTGTTCAACTCATCTCCCACAGACAGTCTGGCTCTGGTAAACCCTGTAGAAACCTTCGGAGAGTCAGGGTGGGCAGAGGGAAGTTGACATACACCACTCCACTGAACATAAACTCTGCAATAAGGAGCCCCAGAGTCTACAAAATTCACCCTCAGGACACCTCAAGTTTCAAATACCAACTTAATTCCAGAGGCTCAACTAACAGTACTTAGTTTGAATCATTCACTATACAAATGTCAATATTCCTACAGCAGTAGAGTTTGACAGTCCTAACATAATAAAAGCAAAGCAGAACAGGTCACTGAGGACACAGGCTCTTTATTGCCTCTTAGCAGAAAGGAAGAGCTTCTGAATGGAAGCAAGTTTAAATATAGAAAACTTCACTGCTGCCATTTTTCTAGGACAAAAGACAAAAATAATTTGACATCTGTTTTTCCCATCTTGAATGTTTTACTGAGGAGGCAACCACCAATATTATGCTGTTTCTCAAACTTTTCTATTTCTCAAGAGGACAGGAGAAACAAATGAGAATTCTACATATGTAATTAGAGTCTTCCAACTTTGTTAGTCAGAAATTAACTAAATACTAAAAAAATTTTAGGTACCGCTCAAAGTTCAGATCTGTCCATAAAAGGTAAGGTGGCAGGAAGCGGGGGGGGGGGGAGTTTTAGGGGTGGCAGTGGCAGTTACAGAAAAAGAAATATATTATTCAGATACAGAAAAGAATTAGAAACATATAAATATGTATATTATACATTGTACACACATTTATATAAAACTTGAATCAAGGGCTCCACTAAAAAAGATAGCATGTCATGCTTTCTGAAGCATCCCACCTTTCAATCATGTTTTGAACTGTGATGCTAAAATCTAACATCTTTACTTATCCTACTACAATTGTTTTACCTTCCCCAATCGTACAGGATGTACATGCATGCATGCACGACAGGTTAAATTTGTGCATGTGTACATCTGATTTATATGGTGGACTCCATGATATTCATAAACAAATAAATTTGGCCTCCACAACAGCAATACTCTGACATCAACACACACACACACACACACACACACCTGAAGCCACGGGGGCATCGTTACCCAGATTCTCCAGAAATCAGAAGGATGCAAAGATCTCTTCTGTGGCAACAGTGACCGTCCCGTGTAGTCAATTATTGCAGACAAGCCATCACAACCAGAAAGGAAGATGACAAGGAAAGGTGGGAAGGTGGCTCCCAGCTCCATATTTCCTAAAATACATGTTCACAATTTAAACGGTGTGCCACTTGAGCCAGTGTTATGAAGGGTTTCTCCACCAGCCACTGTATCCTAGAACTAGAGGATCCATGTAGGAAGAAGGAAAAGGAAGCTGTACAATTTCCCTTTCCTGGTAAAGGACAAATTTCAAAGAACAGTGAGAGGGTTCCAAATGTAGGTCCACAGGAAATTTTTGCCAAGTGAGTGGCAAGATGAGAAAATAAGGACAATGTAGTGGGACTCTTAATGAGTTAAATACATTCAATTTAAAAAGTTCTCCTTTATGTTAGGGACTCTTTTTATGTTAGGATCATAACTATATACATATAGTTATGTGTGTGTGTGTATATATATATATATATATATATACACACATGTGTGTATATATATGTGTATATATGTGTGTGTGTGTATATTTTTTTTTTCTTCTTTCTTTGAAATTAAATAATCTAAGGCCAGGGTGCTGCAATGGAAGAGACATTAGTAATTTTCCAAAATTTGTCAGGCTACAAAGACCACCTGGCAACATACTTAAAATAGCATTTTAGGTGTTGTTTTTGTCTTCTTACTTAGACAATTTCTGGATTTAAAGTAAAAATATAATGTTGTAACACTCTAATAGTAGACAGTCAAAGAGGAACAGCTGGATGTGAAAAGTAACAGATATTAAATACACCTCATATTCTTTGTAATACGAATGAAGACTTGTACTTCACCCAAACTTCAACACGGGTTTAGGGTAGGGAGGATCCCAAATCTGTTTAGACGGCACCCCTTCCCTTCATTCACAGTTCCCACGTATTGTCGGTATTGAATGTCCTCTTGGAGAACAGAGACTAGAACAGCACAACTCTGGTCCTCAAAGACACTGGGTCTGTTAACACCGATAAAAACATCCTCACAAACAGCTACAAAGCATAACAGAAATTCAGTTGTAAGTCATAGGTGTCAGAAGACGCGTTTTCTTACTCCCAAATTCAACAAATGCTTTCTGTCACTCTACCATTGCTGCCAGGCAGTATCAGAACTTCTGAACCGCATCACATATTTTCTTCTCCCGTAGGCTCTTGATCCTCAAACTACGTACTGAGAATTAATTAGGTGGTTCAGTCAGTTAGGCATCTGACTTTTGATTTCGGCTCAGGTCATGATCTCATGGTTCATGGGATCGGGCCCAGTGGGATCTTATTTAAGAAAAACATTTTTTTTTTTCTTTAAAATAAGAGAATGAATTACATCAGAAATCTTAAATATCCAGAACCTCACTCCTTCATTTGACAAATTGTTATTGAGTACCTGTTATGAATAAGGAAAGGTGACTGGATCCCATTTTTAAGTTTATTTATTTTGAGTGAGAGAGTGCACAAGGAGGGGAGAGGGAGAGAGAGAATCCCAAGTAGGCCCCGTGCTGTCAGCACAGAGCCTGATGTAAGGCTCAAACCCACCAACCCTGTGATCATGACCTGAGCCAAAATCAAGAGTCAGATACTAACATTTACCATCAAGTCCTTTTACCATTACAGAAAGAGTATCATTTCCAAAGGGTATGCTTATTGAGTTACTTAAATTTATTACAGCTCAATAATAAAATATTCAGTAATGCCTTAAAAGTACAAATAAATTTAACATGACTCTGGGGATAAAACCCAACTCACCAGCTATGCTAAACATGTGTGGGGCCCCGCCTTCCACTGCCCTGCACCTAGTCTGCTGTCTGTTGAAGCCAAGTGCCATCTGTAATGAACTGAGAAGAAAAAAAACAAGGGAAAACCAAGGACATAATCACTTCCTCTCCAGTCACTGGCCACTCACCGTTATTCATAGGCATGGTCTAGTTATTGAATGTATTCATAAGGTCTGTGTGCTTTAAGAATATCTGTATGCACATTCTTTTGAATATTATCATTAGTAGTACTTTAGGGAGATCTGGCTTTTGAAAACATCCAACATTTACCCAGAACTAAGCCTAGTGAACAAGTTGATTATTTGAGCCCAAGCAGGCTCAAAAATAACATGCAATTTATGAAGTAAAGAGGTAGTAACTTCCTTGTAGGATTCACTAAGCAACTCCGATAATAACACCGAGTTACAGTCTAAAAATGTTTTGAACGACAGCAAAAAGGTTTTTATAAAAACTGTATTACTTGGAAAAGTAACAAATTTTAAAAATAATACTCTTTTAGATAAGCCCCTGCCTTATTTTAAATTTGACTTCATTATAGCTGACCCTTTTTTGGTAGAAAAAAGTTAATACATCAAAATCAAATAACATAATTATGGAACTAAATCTACTATATTACCATCACTTGTACTTATGTGTCATTTAACCCTCCTTAACTCTAAAATATATGGCAGGTAACACTAACTGTTCTATTTCTTATTCTTCTGGAATCAACACATTGTTTCATTCATGAAAGTAAATATTAGATGCCATTGAAACAATCCACATGTAACCTGTCCAAACTGTTACTTCATCATGGCAGTGAGGATTCTACCAAACACACAGGAATTGCCCAGGAGGCCAGCTACCTTAAGAATAAAAGATTCTGTGCAAGAAATGTGAAATTCACAAAAAAGTGTGGTAGACCAGTAAACCCCTCCTCATAGCCCTACTACCACCATCACCCAAACACTCATGTTCATCCTGCCCTTAGTATTAGTATCCTGAGCAAAAATTAAATTTTTACAAATCAAAAAAGAACAGAAAACACACACACACACACACACACACACACAGTAGGAGTACTTTTTTCTTCATCACCTTTTTTGTCTTTTCTAAAATTGGTAAGTCATTCAAGCATAAAAAAAAAAAAAAACCCAGCACACTCCCAGATTTTCAAACTATCAACATTGTCTTCTCTGTACCATTTTCCATTCTTTCCTTAGAAATGAACAAGTTTCCCACCTTGGAAAATCTTCACCTAACCCTTCCTAAGTCCTCTACAGCAACAGCTCTGTTTCTTAGCCAAGACTGTGGAATGAGAGGTACCCTCCTTTTGTCCATTTTCTCAACTATCCAGTTATTGTATAACCTTTTGGAATCTGATCTTTGCCCTTAAGTTGACTGAAAGTCATTTCTCCAAGATCACCAATAATCTGTCTAGACCAAATTAATTTTCTCTTTTCCCCTGTGGGGAGCACTGTTGTAGATGCTAACGATGCACTAGTATACAAAGCAGACAAAACCCCCAGTCCTTGTAGATATTACAGTCTAGTGGGACAGAAGAAATTGCATAAGCAAAGTGTAAAAACTGTTGGTGGTGATAAGCAAGAAGAAGAAAACATAACAAAGGGAAGGAGAGGATGAAGTGTCATGAAAGGTGGCCCGTGCTGATCACTCCCTCCCCCTTGGATCTTCCCTGGCCCCCCTCCAGGGGCTCTGCAAACTGCACCAAGTCTCTTCAAGGTGACTACTCAGAGGCTGGTCTCTGAACCTCATCCTTCTTAAAAGGTCCTTTCACGTAGAAATCACATCTGCTCCCAGCCTACCTTTACAAATGACCACAATCACCAGCTGATTAGTTACCATTCCAAGCTGCTGGAGCACTGCTCAAAACAGTAACTAAAATCCACACTAAATTTCCCCTACCTAAACCTTTCAATTCCTCTTCTTCTGCCACTGGTACACGTGCCCCAGCTGCTCCAGGGAAAACCCTGGGAAGTTCTCCCCAATCTAGAGCCGCTACCCGTAGCACCTCTTTTCTCCTTTGTCACACATTTAGTTTTTTCCAATCCAGGTAAGTCCCTTGTCATACTTTGTTTTTTGTTGTTGTTGTTGTTGTTGTTGTTGTTGTTGTTGTTTTTTCATTCTATTTTCAATGGCATGGACAGTTTCAGGCCATCCCCCTTTCATCATGCTTATCATAAGGCACTCCAAACAGTTGTTTAGGCTGTCCTGCTCCCCTGGTGAAAAGCTTCCATCGATCACCAAATTTCAGGCATATCACATCTGCATTCAGTGCTGCTACACTCTGTACCCGAGGTCCTGTCCCAGCCTTCTCCCACTCTTCCTCTGCTCCAACCTCTACTCGGATGGCTCTTCTGCTCAGCAGCATGCCGTGCAAGACGCATGCCTCCTTCTGCCTGCACATGTCCAATGCCCAATCCATCCTGACGGGCATCGCAGCTCACGTCCTCTGGGAAGCCTTTTCAGACCACTCTTACCGCTCTACCTTTCCCTAATATCCTATATATTTAGTAATCCATCATTCGTAAGTAACTTACCATATGTTCGTTTGTATTGTTGGTATTTTTTAACATATATGTGAAATAACTGTGGGAACAAGTCAATACAGGCAATACTCAATAAAGACCGTATACTCCCAGAGAGGTACCATGTCTTATACTTCTTTATCCCTATAATCCTTAGGAAATGTCTAGAATTACTGAAATCCAGAATCTGAGTGGCAGAGGGCTCTACACCTAGTAGTTACACTAAATTTTGTAGTTTAACTATTCCTGAGACAGAGAGAGATCAACAGTGATCACACTAAGATCCCAATGCAGAAGGTAAGTAAGAAAGTGTGTCTGGTCGCTATTATCTGAAAATAAATATGTCTGTCCTCTAGAAGCACTCACCCCTCTCACCCAGCAGCCCTCCACCTCCACCACACCTCACTGCCTGAGCGTCTAAAGGGGTTGTTTGGTTTTAATTTATGTCTCTGCTCTCTTCCTTACCTCTTTAGAGCACTAATCCACGTTTGGCCAGTTCCCACTTCCTGATTATTTTTTTCAATTCTTTTGGTTTTTCTCTTTAATCCCATGATTTTTTTTTTTTTCAAATCTAACACAATATCCATGGTTTACACAGTTTAAGTGTCTGATATGCTGAAATAGAAATACCTGTGCTTCTACTCACTCTGACATGAATTCTTCACTAATGATAACTTGAGTTTGAAAACCCTTAGGCAAAGCGAGGATACACTAAATTCTATTCATGTATACACACATAATATATAGAAAATCATCACCAAACCCAGATTTGAACTGTATGTTTTCCTCTAAGTTAAAAACATACTGATTTTAAAATAGCAGTGGTACCAGGAAGAATTAGAACTTTGTACCAGGTGGCCTGTTCTAAATGTTCTCATCGAGGCAACACTACTTTAAACAAGACTCCTTTATAAGTCATCATTTAATTAATATCCAAGTACCTTGAGAACCAATAATAGTTCAACAAACCAGCTGGAAATCCAATATCAGATATAATTACTCACAGCTGGCTTTATTCAACTGATGTCATATTAAATAAACTTATCCCACAGACCTTTTCCCCTCCCCCCGCCAGGAAAAAAAAATTCCTTCAAGAAACATAGAAGGCTCTTTGTGTTGTCTTATTTTTTTTAAGTTTGCAGAATATATTCCAATATTAAAGATTTTCAGCAAGAGCACATAGTAGTAACGATTTTCAGTAGAGCACATTGTTATTTTTTGTACTATTCTCTGGGCTTGCAATACTTCAGATCCTGGGAGCTTTGTTTTCCTTAAGACTAATATAAAAATACAATGAACATCTGTATTTTTATCTGGCATTCAGTTTACTGTTTCGATATCAAGCTTTATCTGTAATTTTTGTAGAGATGTCATGTCTCAACAGCTTAGTAATATGAATTATCAAACAAAAATATTGGTTTCAAACCTACTATTTTTAAGACAATATTTAAAACGTTTTACTATATTGTACTACCCATGGTGTACAAAGAGTAACTTCTTTATAAACAATAACTACTACCCATTATATTCCAGGCATTGGGCTGGATGTTCTATACCTATTGTCTCTAATTTCCATAACTCCCATCTTCCAGTAGGGATGAATACCTACTAATCAGCTATCTGTTCTGGAATAATATGGCACAAATTTGAAAACAAAACAAAAATTAAGCACTTTACACAGCTCAGCAAAGTGGTGCCCAAGTCACCAGAAATGCTTCCTATCTGAAGAGGTGTTAGCAAGTAAGAGGGAAGCAAGTAATAAAAGATTATACTTTCATCTTACAGTTATACCTGTAGTTATATATATAGGCAGTGCCTACACTATGGCATTAAACCTATTTACTTCTTCCCTCCCCGAGTACTCTGTCTGGAAATAATATTACAAGGAATGACAGAAGAGACTACTGAAATGCATTTTGTAATATGCCTCGCAGGGTAGCACAGTGGGTAGGAGACTGAGCTCTGGTACCAGGCTGAGTTAAAACCCACAGTTAAACCCCAGGTTTTAACAGCTGAGTTAAAACCCATGTGCATGTCCATGAACTATGGACAGAGTAACTTACTCTGAGAGTCCGTTTCATTTGAAAAATGGTGGTGAATGCTCAACCCATACGGCTGTTGTGAGGATTAAATGAGATAATGCCAGCAAAACCCTCAGGGGCTATTTTGATAGTTGGGAGGTATAATGTACAGATATAGACAGAATATATGTGGGTTCTCTCCTCCAGGTTCATTAATATTTACAACAACCCAAATTTGAAGTGTAAAGATTTAAAAGTATGCTTCCCAGGAGGTTGAAAACTATTTTCTAATAACAATTACGACAGTTATCAAAGATGAATTTTTTCAATATAAAGACTCCCAGATTTTCAACAAACATTTTGAAATGTGTCAGAGATACATATAATGAGCAGAATGGAAACCTTAAGTTTGTTGCATGCAGCCTTCTGAGGTTTCTCTCCAGAATTTTAAAATGTGTGCTTTAAAAACTTACGAAAGTTCAGAATATATTGGGGAGATAATCTAAATTACTATCTCTCTCAAAAAACAAGTCTTAATTGCCTCAATTAAGCAACCATTGTATTTCTGAAAGGTATTGCCTTCTTGATTTATTCATCAAACCTGACCACATACCAGGGATCAAATTTAACATGTATGAAGATAAGCAATTATCTATGGCTAAGATTAACAAATTATCACAATTGACATCACAATCAAAATCATTTCTTTAATTCAAAAGAACACTTTCATGAAACAAAAACTACAAGGGAACTACAAATTATATATGATGCAAACTTCTGAAAACATAATTTAACTATTTTAAAAGAAAACTACCTCCAAATAGTTAAGATTTAACCACCTGCTTTCTAAACCCAGCATCACAAAAGAAATTCATTATAATATTCAATTTTACTAATAATTTTTTACAAAATTCAACTTCACTAACAATTTTTAATTCATATTGAGCAATCTATTTTTTTTTAATTTTTAAGTGCATTTATCTGGAGAGAGACAGAGACTGCATGAGTGGGGGAGGGTAAAGGAGGCGGGGGGGGGGGGGGGGGGGGCGGGCATCCCAAGCAGGATCCACGCTGTCAGCACAGAGCTTGATACGGGGCTCAAATCAATGAACCAAGAGTTAGATGCTCAACCAGCTGAGCCACCCAGGCACCCCTGAGCAATCAATTTCTAAGAAGTTAACACATGTATCTTATAATGTTTAGAATGCAGGGGGTCACCTGGGGGGCTGTCTGTCAAGTGTCCAACTCTTGATTTGGGCTCAGGGCAAGATCCCAAGGTTGTGGGATCAAGTCCCAAGTCAGGCTCCACACTGAGCCTGGAGCCTGCTTAGGATTCTCTCTCTCTTTCCCTTTGTCCCTCTCCCCTGCTCACTCGCTCAATCTCTCCCACATAAAAAGTGTTTAGAATGCTACACAACAATCCAATTTTATGATTATATCCAAGATTTTTTTAACCATATACATGAAACAAGGTCCTCAATCAAATTGTTACCCTTTTTTTTTTCCCTCTCCTCATGATTTTCTCCAGGGTAATAACATTACCTATTCAAAAACACTTATGTATTCAAAACTTATAAAGAAATTTAATTTCTAATTAGTTCCAAATACGTAATCACAAGGAATTAGCAGAAAACAAAAAGTATGCCATAGGAGACATTATTGAAGAAATTGCTGCAATTTTTTAAATAATTTTTTAATGTTTATTTATTTTAAAGAGAGAGAGAGAGAGAGAGAGAGACAGTGAGCAGGGGAGGGGCAGAGAGAGGGGGAGACACAGAATCTGAAGCAGGTTCCAGGCTCTGAGCTGTCAGCACAAAGCCCAATGCTGGGCTGGAACTCCTGAACCGTAAGATCATGACCTGAGCCAAAGCTCGAGGCTTAACCGACTGAGCCACCCAAGTGCCCCAGAAATTGCTGCAATATTTTCAACTTTTAACTCTCAATATGGATAAGTAGACTCCACTTGCATATTAATTCCTGCCTTGTACCTGAAAAGTTTTATTGTGAAAAAAGAAAAAGGAGATGATTTACCAGACTGCATGGATAGAGCCTGCATTACAAATTCACTTAAATCAAGTCTACTTCTTTTTGGACCCAGTACTTTAAAGCACAGACTAGCAAGGATGCCTGGGTGTCTCAGTTAGCTAAGCATCTGACTTTGGCTCAGGTGAGTTGAGTTCGAGCCCCACATTGGGCTCTACGCTGACAGTGAGGAGCCTGCTTCTCTCCCTTATCTCCCTCCCTCTCTCTTCCCCTCCCTCACGATTGCATGTGCACAGGCTCTCTTTCTCAAAAATAAGTAAACAAAAAATAAACAAATAAAGCACAGACTGGCATGTTGTTAGCATGTTTTCATCCATGTTGTTTGTTGCACATAGAAAAAGGTAAACTGCATACTGCATTAACTTAAGGATGTAACCAACTCTAGTCTAAGCTCTCTGGGCTTCAATGCAGTTGATTTGAAGTAGACTTTCTTCACATGTGTGCTACTGAAATACATTAAATGAACACCCTGTAGCCATAGTCCCAACACCATCAAGGATATTCCTGTCTTAAGAGGGGGACTTTAAAATCAAAGAGGATGTTTGAGGCTTTGTTCCACCATTTACCTTGAGCAAGTTCCTCAATTTTCCTCATCCATAAAATGAGGATAAAAATAGAAGTATGTTCTTCATTGGGTTTGAGATGATTAAACTTGGTTAAATATTAGCTATCATTAAGATCTCATATAGAAGTGGGATTATCAGTGATTGACAGGAAGTAGCAGGGAAGAATCAATTGGTAAAAGGTACATTTCATAGGATAAATAACAAGTTAGACGTGTCCATCTATGGTATACCGGACATAACAAAAGACTTTTTTATAGTCTTTTACACAACTAGAATGCTAACGTAAAGCTGAACAAAGACAGTTTCTTGATGACAACCTATTAAACTAAAAAATAATGTGAGTGTCCAATTAATATGACTCCAATGCCACATTTCATACTTAGATAATAGAGTTAAAATGGACGCTCTTCTTTACAGATTAATAAAAGCTGGGTTGGAGGGACAGCGATAATGCCTGTGTTGTAACTGTCTTGCATTTTTCCACAGGAGCATTCACCTGATGATCTGAGGACAAGACTCTCCGTGCCTCCTAAGAAAAAGGATACAGCTGTTTCCATCTGTAAGTGGGGCACTGCTCTACAAGTTGACAACACTACTGTTCACACAGCCAATTAAAATTCTTTCCACACTGCTAATGAAGAGTTCCAGTTGCAGAGTTTTTAAATTCGCTAATTAAAACAAAAAAAAAAACAAAAAACAAAAAAAAAAGGAGCAAAACTATTTAAGCCACAAGGAAGTACCTGACAAAAGAGCAAAAAAAAAAAAAAAAAACCCACAGAAAGTAATGAATGGGTTGATAAACAAATGGGTGGTTCCACTATGGCCTAGCCAATGTACATATCCTTTCTAAATAACAGACGTCTGAAATTTTGAAGTCTGGAAAATATAATGCTTCAAATTTAACTTGCCATAATATATACAAAAATAATTTTACAGTGGTCAAACTTGATTCTGAACTATGTTTTTATCGACCTCTTGGACAACAATAACACTATGCTTAGTTTTCTTGGAAATACCGTAGACTGACCCCATTACAAGTCCCACAATCAAAAAAAAATTCTCTGCACAGATTCAGGCAACACATTTTTCTCAAGAGACTAATAATGACGCCTTGCCACTTTTGCCATATGGTGGAATCTGAACTTAGGAATTCTTACTCGTAGAGTGAAAGGAGGAGGATGCAAAATATAAACAGCTGCATGATCCAGAAGGACAAAGGCTGAAGGAGACTCTGCAAATAGACACTGCCAATGACAGAGGTGGCAGAGGACAACAATTAAGAGAACACATTTTGGCATCAGAACCCAGCCGCAATCCTGACTTTGCTATTTAGTGCTGGGAGATACGGGAGAGTTACTTCACACTACTGAACTTAAAATTCACCATCCATAAACTGAGAATAATATCTACACTCTATAGAGCTGTTGTGAAAATCAAGATAATGTATATTAAGCACTTACTCACTGGTTATTATACAAGCTATTGCTATTATTTCAAATTTAAGGGGGAAAAGGATTGGCCAGACTCCATGATGCCAACCAAGACTGAAACTTGAGGGATTCCAGCAAGGTGGCCAGTGACAGTTTTGGCTTCCTTCAAGTTTTCAGATCCTATTTAGCAAGCACTATTAGTAAAAATTGAATAAAATTGTACAAAATGAGCAAACTGAGAAGACTTAGTTTTGTGTGCTTTTCCTTCCTTTTTTTTTTTTTTTTTGAGGGGGGTGGGCAGAGAGAATCTTAGACAGGCTCCACGCACAGTGTGCCCGGAGCCCCACTCCAGGCTCCATCTCATGAACTGAACCATGAGATCATGACCTGAGCTGAAATCAAGAGTCAGATGATTCACCGACTGAGCCACCGAGACACCCATCGTCTGATAATCTTTTAAGTGTTGTCAAGAAAGATGGTTTAGGTATTGCTCCCGTGGAAGACTGGCGATTAACCAGATAATCCTAAAGTCCTTCCAGACCCGGGACACAAGAAAGAGAACCAAAGGACAGTCTCACATGCCTTCCTTTGTTTTTTGTTCAAATATAATCTACATCTGTATCTATATTTATACCTAAGTAATACTATTTTCCAAATAAGGAGGACAATGAAAAATAAAAGAACACTGAGCTGAAGTTCCTATAATTTATTATTGGATGGGGAGTGAAGAGGGGGAGGTGCAGGGAATAAGCAGGAACTTTCCTTCTTCTCACTTGTGGCAAAAATGCAATGCAGACACTCTTAATAAAAATTATAAAAACCTGCTAGTTTATTTTTTTTCTGCTTTAAGAATAAAATACTACCAACTTTCAATAAACTCTGAAATTCTGAATAAACAAATTGGGAGAATAACCAATTTGCAAAATTTTTAAGTGATACAACCACAGGTCCCCTCTGCTAGTACTACTACAGACACTTCATTATGCTTTGCTATCACTGCCACCTGCCTCATTCCATACTCCAACTCCTCCAAAACCCAGGTTCCCTACCCCAACCACCTTGCCACTGCCATTAACTCAAGAGGAAAGGAAAAAGGTGGTGGAATGGCTTCAACTGCTTAAGGGATTGTCACAGGAGAAAGGTGATTCCTTTCGTAGAGAAAGAAGCTCTAGTAGCAAATATATGTTGGGGGTCTTTTTTAAATTCCTAAAGGGAAAGTTGGTATTTTAAAGGACAAGGGAAGTCATGGCCTTAATACAAAGATTAAAGTTGTTATCTCTTGGGGGCGCCTGGATGGCTCAGTTGGTTGAGCATCTGACTTCAGCTCAGGTCACGATCTCACGTTCGTGGGTTCCAGCCCCACATCGGGCTTTGCGCTGACAGCTCAGAGCCTGGAGCCTGCTTTGAATTCTGTGTCTCCCTCTCTCTGCCCCTCCCCTGCTTGCACTCTTTCTCTCTCAAAAAATAAAACGTTAAAGAAAACAAAAAATAAAGTTGTTATCTCTAAAGTTTACCCTCCATCCTAAAGAGTGGATTTGGTGAAGAATTCCTTTTCACAAATAGATTATAAATACCAAGGTCAACAAACCTTGTATTGTTGTAAAACCTGTTCGTCTAAGAAGCCGTTCATTCATGTTGGCCAGCAGGTATAGTCAAGTTAAGTCAAAGGCATGGCTTTGAAACCCTAGAAACCATTTTGAAAGGTCATAGGCTTATGATTCCCAAACTGGAAAGTAAAAAATACAATAAACACAAAATAATTCAGCAATAAAGTTTAGTATATATCAGCCATAGTAGATGAATACAATAAACACATAACTTAGGAATATCACCAATAATAGATGGAACATAATGGCCCTACCTCTCCCAGGTGTTTAGTAACAACCCTGCTGGCTTTTTTTTTTTTTTTTTTTTTTTTTAAGACTGACACTGAATTGGTATACCCTGTAGGCCAGCATTTATATTGCTATTACATAGCAGTTTCATTCAGGCTCACTCAACTACATCTGAGAGCCCTACAATAAAGGGCAAAGCTGCAGTCCTAACCTCATGGTTAATGGAGTCTGCGTATGTTTACTGATATTTATAGATCATGAAGTTCCTTGTGAAGAAGGTACAATTGAGCATTATCTTTTCCTCACCTTGCATGGACAATTCGAGAATCTTGACTAGCCAAATAAAGTGAACAGCCAATGAACCAAGCTACAGGCCAACTAGGGAAACAGTTCCTAAATTAACTGAGCATCAGAGTCACGGGGTGAGCTTCTTAAATAATACATATTCCTGAGCCTCTCTCTCTAGCTGTACTAATTCTTTAACTCTGGAGACCTATGAATCTATATTTTTCATAAGCAGAATGCGTGCCTCCCCAACCCAAAGTAATTCTTATACTCAGAGGAGTTGGGAAATATAGAAGGGAACACCTGAAGCAATCATTGGCTTCATATGGAGTGCAATTGGTTCCTTGTCAAAAGCACCTAATTACCATTGTACTTGCTAATCTTATGGTGTTAGATGACATTATGATACCAGAATTATGATTTTTCACATGGGGTATAAAAATCATGGTATTTGTTTACAGTAAGTCAGCTTTACAGCTATCATACAGTAACCTACCTAACCAAAGATGCCATAGACCAATTAAACTGAAACTGCTAACATAAGAAACCTTAATGATTACAGGAAGCTCTGACTTAAATTTTTGGAATAAATGTATATAAGTATTTGTTAGTACTTTAAAGAAAACAGAAACACAGCATATTGGGACATGGTAGGCGTAGCCTGACTTGGGGATCAGGATTTCAATTTCAGCTTTCCTACAAAGAAGCAAATGACCAAACTTCCCTGAGTCCCATTTACAAAAAGAGGTAATAATGATTTCATAGTTTTACCACAATTACATAAGGAATAGGTGTACCATCAATAAAAATCACAAACATATTTGAGCATCTGCCTTGTCCTAGAGACTACTCTAGGCTATCCTAACTACTTTTTATCAAAAATTTATCTCAAGTTGAATTATTTGTTTATAATTTCTCTTTCCCAGCTCTACCTAACTCTTCTCAGAATTCTAACCTAAAATGCAGCCATCATCCAAATTCAATTATTTGAGTTAGCAGTGTCAAATTCATTAAAACGACCTGTTTGAAAAAGGATCATTTTCAATCCTCAGAAGAGTCACATGAGGTAGATTAATCATTATCCCCTATTTTACAGATGAGAAAGTTCAGACAGGTATGTAACTTGCCCAAGTTCACACAGTTTGTAAAGGAAAGAAATAACCTAGCATTCTTAACCACTATTGATAAATTCAATCTCTGCAGAATAAAACCACCACAAAAATAAATTTTGGTGCTTTCCTCCTAATCTCTGCTAATTCAGGATCCTGGGTGATAAAAACAGATCTCATGCTTCCAATTAGGTTTAATACTCCTTCCCCAGCACAGTAAATGAAATTGTCTCTTTAAACCATGTATCTACTCCATCTGGTTGGTCAAGGATATCCTGGTGTCTCTTGCCAATGTACATTTTTTTTTTTAATTCTCCATAAACCGAAATTTCGAACTCAGAATGCTTTCTGCCTACTCTTTATTAATAATTATAATTTATATTAACAATAAATACAATCACCATTTTAGCTGGACTTAGAACTCCACTAACTTTATCCAAAGAGAGCAGTGAAAACCTGACAGCAAGCACAATTATCCTGCCTACTTTTGCATTTCTTGGTGGTTTAGAAGACAGCAATTCACATCAGGTAGTTCTCATAAGTTGGATGTTACTGAATCTAATAATTAAATTTGGACAATGGCTACATTTTAAGTTAGAAGAGTTTGGTAGACCTGGAAAGGAGAAATTACACTCAACAACAACAAAAAATCAACTTGGTGATATAAAATTTTGACCGCCTGAAAACTCTGATTCTTTATATTTTAATTGAGGATATTTTTTTCAAAGGCTTCAGAGCAAGGAAATTAGAAAGTGACCATTTTCAAAGTAATCATTTAGCTTGTCTATACTTTATAACAACATATACAAGTAAAATACATTTTTTTCAAGATCAAAATGCCCTTACTGTTAAAAATGAGTTCACCTTGAAGCATGAGGATGCATTTACTAATTAAATGCCACAGGTTTGCCAAAAGAGTACTGTTTTATTCCTTAAGAAGCAAAAAGGCATATATGAAAACTGTCACATCTTCTGCAATATCATTCAAACTAATTCCAGGAGTTTCTCCTGTCCTAAAGAGTCAACTCAGGTAGGGAACAATAATGCCCAGTAAAGGCTCTACTAGAGAAACAGATAACATCACATCTGTTCCACTACCTGGAAACTTTTCCCACAAAGAAGCCCATTATCTCCTTTCCCTTAAATACATTTCTTCTCAAGACAGAATTGTATTACTGAACATTCCCACCTTTGTTCAAAGTCAAAAGGAAGAAGAAATGCCTAAACATTCCATTTTCTAATCCTCTTGAATCATGTCAAAACAAGGAAGAGGAAATAAAAAGAAATGTTCAAAAGAAATTGTCAATCAAAATGGAAAATCAAAACGGCTAAGTTGGAATTTCATGCTGACTTTAAATGCTAGGTTTTTCAACTTTTTCCCACCTATGTAAACTTTTGTAAATCTTAAAAATCTGTCTCCCCTTTTAGTTTAAGGTTGTCTGTCTGTCCTCTATTTCCAATTTGAGAATCACTGTAGCCACAACAGCTAAATGTTTCC
This sequence comes from Lynx canadensis, assembly GCF_007474595.2. Lineage (NCBI taxonomy): Eukaryota > Metazoa > Chordata > Mammalia > Carnivora > Felidae > Lynx > Lynx canadensis. The sequence continues at coordinate 68,917,217 of NC_044306.2, forward strand.
CCATGTTAATTTCAATGGCTTATGTTACAGAAGTTACGGGATTTTCTGGATTTCAAATATCAAATATAATATATATTTATATTATTAATATATTATAATATTAAGTGTTTCACTCCTAAAAATTATGCTTTAAATAAATATGTAATCTATTAAAAAGTGGCATGTAGTGTATATTTATAAATAGATTATACAAATGACTGACTTCCTAGGCAAACAGAATTGTACCCATGGCACATGGTCTATCCTCATACCAATTACCATCAAAACAGAACATGTTTCACCCACTTAATCTAATGTAGAATCTTCCATAACAGTATAGTAACATGGAAAGAAATCTGACTACAATCTGGAATCAAAAACTAGCTGAGATTCTGAGCAAGTTACTCATTTCCTCTGGGTCTTTGATCCCAAATGTGTGTTCTAAAAATTGTTAAATTGGGGTGCCTGGGTGGCTCAGCTGGTTAAGCATCTAACTCTTAATTTCAGCTCAAGTCATGATCCCAGGGTTGTGGGATCTAGACCCAGGTCAGGCTCTGCGCTGAGCATGGAGCTTACTAAAGATTCTCTTTCTCTCCCTCTCTTGCATTCTCTCTCTCTCTAAAATAAAAAATAAATATTTATTTATTTAGAAAGTAAAATTAAAATATAAAAATTAAATTAAAATTAAAAAATAAAATGGTTCAATCAAGGATCTCTAAACTCTAAAATCCCCTAGTCAATCACTAACTCACCCTCTTACCAAACTCCAGAAAGTTTACTGTACAAAAGTTCAAATATATCAAAAAGAAAACCAAAAAAACCCAAATCTTCAAATATATCAACATAGCCAAATATCAATCACTAACCACTTCATCTTTTCTAAACACTAAAAGCAGTCACCTGTTTCTAGGGCAATCTGAATTTAAAACAAAGCTAAAACAAGAAACAAAGGTGACGTGAAACAAGAGATTACAAAAGAACGTGATTATAATCTGAGTTCAATGACACTAGACATACGTATTCTCCAAAGTACAAAGACAACTTTATGAGTGAAAGAATTTCAAAAGATGGAAACACACACAGACACACGCACACACACACACACACACACACACACACACACACAAGACAATGATGGTGAGGCAATATCATGTGACTCCTTTACTTCTTAGGAGTACTGAACAAGAATTGTGCTGGAAGAGAATTAACCTCTATTATTGTCCTTTCCAAATTCTACCTACCTAGTAAATTTTCTCACATTTTGCCAATACACTGAATCTCACTTTCTTCTCTAATTCTAACATAAAACAGGATTATATACTGATCAATTGACGAAAAGGTTGTGACCAGAGGCTTGCAGGAACTAACCTTGTATTTCCCCTAGAAGCAATGGCTCACTATTTGCTAATTCAGGCTTCTCAGTAACTTCATAGAATATAAATACCACAATTAATGAGATAAATCAATACTAATAACAGTAACAATATAACTAATAACAAGATAATACTACTTGATGAATCTTCTCTTAGAATTTGCAAATTCCAGGGCAAAACCCAAAATATTTTAAGTAAAAACTCTAAGATTACAGAGGCAATTTTCTAGACCAAAATTCTCCCTGTGCCCAACTGTTTTTAGGATAAAATTAATGTTCTAAGTTATATCTGTTTGTGATAACAATGTCTCCTATGAACTCTGATTATTATTGCTCTAAAGCTTACAAGGGAGAAACTATCCAATCATAAATAATTCTATTTTATGAAATGTTTACACAAAATAGGACAGTCTAAAAGCAATTTTTGAGCACTGTTATTACCAATGTACATAGAAATAATCTATTTAGGAAAATAAACATTCCGAGTCATTCTCTAGTTATTTTTCATCACTTGTGTAAAATATTCTTTTAAAGGGCACCTGGGTGGCTCAGCGGTTAAGCATCCAACTTTGGCTCAGGTCATGATCTCATCTCTCATGAGTTCAAGCCCCGCCTTGGGCTCTGTGCTGACAGCTCAGAGCCTGGAGGCTGCTTTAAATTCTGTCTCTCTCCCTCTCTGCTCCTCACCCGCTTATTCTTATTCTCATTCTCTCTCTCTCTCTCTCAAAAATAAACACTTTTTTTAATTTAAATATTCTTAAATAAAAAGAAGGGATAGATGGATGGGGACAGAAGGAGGAAGAAAACTAAAACTAATATTTTAACTAAATATGCTATCTTTTAAAGTGTCCAAAATACAGTTTTAAGAGCCAGTTTAACTTATTCAATGAGTAGATATTTTAGCTCTTTTTCTTTTCTTGCTCTCTATATTTTTATTTAAAACAGTATTTCCCAGAGTGTGTTTCATGATGATTCTGCAAAAGCACTGCCTAGTCAAATAAATTTGGAAAGTGCATACTCTACTCTCTCCTGCCTTACAGAGGCATGATGCTGAGCTGAAATTCAAGAGCTCCAAAAATGCTGCAGTAAATAAATATGTTTAATACAAAATTAATTTGGAGCCAAAAAATAATCTGACCATAACACCCTCTTTTCAAAAAACATAGCAACAGACATTTTATAAAATGTCAACATTTGACAAATAGGTTATAGAGAGAACTTGCATGAAATAAAACAATGTGTTCACAAGAATTAGGTTTACTTTGGTTTCTTCTGGACTTATTCTTGACAGTCCCACCGGAATGCAACCAATAAAACAGAAAAATGTTCATTCTACTACTGAGGTGATGTAATATGAAATCCTGATTCACTCCTGTACCTAATGCCTAAGTACAAAGCTAAGAATGGTTTACAACAAAGAAAACCATGAAAATCACAATGAAATTCCACTTTAAATGGAAAGAGTAGGTATTTAATAGGTAGTTATTAAACAAGGACCACGATATGTGTTACAGATATTTCAAAGTAGACAGAGGCAAAATGGAAATAAAATCAGGAAAAATAATCAGAAACTGCATCATATAGAACCTCCAAAATAAGCAAATCACTCGATAGTTTCTACTTCTCTTTATTAAGGGTCGCCAACACTTCCTGATTCAAAATATAAGAAATGATTAAAAGTAAAAACTTTCTGAAAATAAATATAAGGAACTAGCATTTGCAACTTTCAACATCTATTCTTTCTTTATTGAACTTCACCTAACCATCTAATTTAACAGTAAAAATTAAGCCCTACGATTCAATGACGTCTACTATCTTCATAAATACTATTAAATGTAAATATACTTGAAGGGCTATTTTTAACATCAAGTGAGTGGTTCTCTAAATTTTCCAATTGAGAAAGCAATATAACAATTTCTGGTATATGTCTCATCTAACATCTAATCAATCTTTTTTCTCTTTAAGCTAAAAGTAAGTTAAGCATTTTCTAACTTTTTTTTAATTCACAAAACATACCTATTGTAGAAAAAAGTGGAAATACAGAAAATAAGAAATTTAAATTATTATAATCCCCTCGCTCAGAAACAAGGTTTTTAAAGACTTTTGAAAGCCATTTATTAAACATATGTACCAAACACTACAGAAAACTGTTTAATTTAATCCTTCCAACTACTTGTAAATTGGTAATAGAATCTCTGTGAAGAAAATTAAGGCAATAAGAGGTTAGATATCTTGACTAAAGTCACACACCTAGTAAGGAACAAAGCAAAAATTTGAACCTGACTCTGTTGAAGTGATTTCTAATCACATATGTATGTGAGCATATGGGTATATTTTTAAAAACTCAATTACAGTACGCAGTCTGTTTTGTAGTCAGCTTTCATCACTGGCCTCTATTATAAATATCCTCAGGAAGTAAAAGACTACAAGACAGGATTTCACTGTAAACTCTATTCATTCCATCAAGCCATTCATTTGAGATGTTCAAGTCCTTGCTTTCCCTCCCCCCCCCCCCCCCCCCCCCCCCCCCCCGCCGATTTCAAGCATGCTGCAATATACACCTGCCACCTGATAATGTGTGACCCTGGGCAAGTCATCTGACCTCTTTGAGCTTCTTGGGGTGCTGTGAAAATTGTGTAAGTCAAAAGGCAGAAGACAGCCTATACATTAAGCCAAATTAAGTTCAAATTAAGTTCAAATATCCTTAATTGCTTTCTTATGATAAATTCTAGACCAAAAAAACTGTTGAGTCAAAGGCCATGTACAGGCTTTTAGTGCATATTACCAAGGACTTTCCAAAAATGTTATAAAATATTACGCTTACCATCCCTGTATGACAGTACCTGTTCCTTAAACGCCTAGGAAAACTGGGTGTTATCCATCGTATCAATTTGATGACAAAACAAAAGTATTTCATGCAAACTGTATCTTTAATTTGTAGTGAAAAATCACTTTTTCATATATTTTAGGCCATCTGTATTTCTTCTTTCTGTATTTCTCCATTTTTTTTTCTGTTCACTATTGATGTTTGCCTTTCTTATTGAGTTTTTTTAAGGTAGTATCTTTGGTGCTGCAAGAAATTTTCCCCAATGATGTTTAGTCATTAATGTTTAGTTTCAGATTAAAAGAAAAGGCTGGTTACGGGAACAATAATGTGAAAAATAAAAAAGAACAATTTTTAAATGTTTATTTTTGAAAAGTGGGGGAGGGAGAGAGAGAGGGAGAGAGTGAATCTGAAGCAGGCTCCACACTGTCAGCATAGAGCCTGATGCGGTGCTCAAAATCACAAACTGTAAGAGTCTGACCTGAGCAGAAATCTAGAGTCAGATGCTTAACCAAATAAGCCACACAGACACCCCCCAAAAAAACAATTTTTAGATTAATGTTGCAAATGTTGTCTTTAAAGGGGAAAAAAAAAAACAAAACTTTGTTTTAAAATAGTTTTAGCAGGTTTTAGAAAGTTCCTATATATAAACATCCATGCTCAGGTTTTTGTGTGGACATAAGTTTTCAACTTCTTTAGATAAATACCAAGGAGCATGATTGCTGGATCATATGATAGGCTATATTTAGTCTGTAAGAAACCGCCAAAACAGGGAGCCTAGGTGGCTCAGTCAGCTAACCATCTGACTTCAGCTCAAGTCATTATCTCACAGTTCATGGGTTCAAGCCCTGCATCGGGCTCTGTGCTGACAGCTCACAGACTGGAGCCTGCTTCAAATTCTGTGTCTCCCTCTTTCTCTCTGCCACTCTTCTGCTCGTGCTCTGTCTCTGTCTTTCAAAAATAAATAAATGTTAAGAAGGAAAGAAAGGAAAAAAAAAAAAAAAAGAAAGAAAGTGCCAAATCATCTTCCAAATAGGCTGTGCCATTTTGCATTACCACCAGCAATGAGAGTTCATACTGTTCCAAATCCTTGCCAGCATTTTGTACTGTCAGTTATAGACATGGGCCATTCTAACAGGTGAGTAGTGGTGTCTTGTTTTAATTTGCTTTACTCTGGGGGCGCCTGGGTGGCTCAGTCAGTTAAGCATCCGACTTCAACTCAGGTCACGATCTCGCGGTCTGTGAGTTCGAGCCCCGCGTCGGGCTCTGGGCTGACGGCTCAGAGCCTGGAGCTGCTTCGGATTCTGTGTCTCCCTCTCTCTCTGACCCTCCCCCGTTCATGCTCTGTCTCTCTCTGTCTCAAAAATAAATAAACGTTACAAAAATTTTTAAAAAAAAAAAGTCTTTAATTTGCTTTACTCTGATGACATTTGATGTGGAGCATATTTTCATATGTTTATTTGCCATCTGTATATCTTCCTCGGTAACTGGTACTTCTAAAAATTGTCTGTTCTGTACCTGCACTATCCAATATGGTAGCCACTAGCCACATGTGGCTATGAAATGCTTGCAAGTTTGCTGGTCCTAGTGGAGATGCTGTGTAAGTGTAAAATACACACTAGATTTTGAAGACCTGGTATGAAAAGAAGAAAGTAAAATATCTCAATATTTACTATTTACATAGCTTACATGTTGAAATGACAATATTTTGGAATATACTGGTTAAATAAACTGTATTGCAATGTTCAGTTTTACATTTTTTGATGTGGCTACTAGAAAATTTTAAATTATATGTGTGGTGTGCATTATATTTCTACTGGGTAGCAGTGATCTATACATATAGCCTATATTTTGATAACTGTATTGAGCAACCACTGAGTCCTAAACGGTACCTTCTGAATACTATCATGGTAATAAGGAAATTAAAAATAAGAATTAAAAGAATCCAAGTTGTTTAGCAAGCAAAATCATCAACAGAATTTGATCAAAAGTATTTTTGCCTTCTCTAAATATCCTAGGCCCAAAAATGTTACAAACAGTTTCTTAGAATAGGAATGCTGTTATTTACTCTTCTGAAAAATGCATAACTTGAGGAGATAATCAAAGACATCCTGGAACTTGGCCAGGCTACAAGTACCTGGGTAATACATATCACAGCTCAATTTTGCCAGGTTGAATATGTGAAGAGAAGGAATGACTGGAGGATACCTAAAACAATTTTTTTAAATAATAAAATAAACAGAGCTTAGTGGGGGGAAAAACGGCAGAACAGATTAAGGATAGCTTATGATCTAGCCTTAGCCAAATCAAAATTAAATGGAATCCTCTACTCCACAACATGGAAAGGATAGGGAAAAACAGAACTGAGGAGTTACAAAGAAGTACAATGGGAAAACACTCTAAACATCCAAAATGAAAGGACAAGGTTAACTGTGATACAATACACCAGCTAAAATAAATTAATCAGACATATATCAACACGAAGAGAACTCAAGAAATATGGGCGAGAAAAAAGCAAGTTGCATAATGATACATGAAGCATGGTAGTAGTAAGATAACTTCAGAAACACAAAACGCATATGAGTAAAAAATGACACATATGCAGTAAAAGAATAAAAACATCGCAAGGATACTCACCAAATTCCTGACAACAGTTGGTCTTCTCCTGAAAGGTAAGAGTATGAGACTAGAGAAGGAAAAAAGGGTTTTTCCTCTATACTGTTCCATCATTTCTATGTCAGACACACACACACACACACACACACACACACACACACACACACACATACATAGGAAAAAAGAACAAGCAAAAGGGAGATTGCAAAAAGACCAATGGGCTTCTGGCTACTGCAAAATGACTTCTGTGAACAAACAGACTCTACACATCTGGACTGCACTCCACTCTCACGGCACCCACACTCAACCCAATGTCATCTTCCTGTCTGTTATTAGAGGCTGCATTTATAGAATCTAAAGGTCTCCATGGCAACAACATGGTCTGTGAAAAAGGGAGGTATTTGTTCAGTCAGAGAAAACTCTGCCCCCTAAAAGCACCCTGCCCGTCCAAATAAACTCCAAAAAACAAAACATAAACAAAAAAGCCAGCAGGGTGCCTGGGTGGCTCTGGTGGTTAAGCATCCACTCTTGATCTCCACTCAGGTCAGGATCTCATGGCTCCTGAGTTTGAGCCACATCAGGACTCTGAGCTGACAGCGCAGAGCCTGCTTGGGATTCTGTCTCTCCCTCTCTCTGCCCTTCCCCCGCTCACACTCTCTAGCTCGCTCTCTCTGTCTCTCTCTCAAAATAAATAAATAAACTTAAAAAAAAAAAGCGGGGAATACTTACTCCAAACAACTCACCCTTCATCAAATATCAATATTTGCTTCATCAAATAAGCAACTATGTAACATTTGATGAAGATGTTACCCAGAGTATTGTATGTAATATATCCTTGAGCTGTACAAAATTTACAAAATTTGATCCAAGCCCTCAGTCAATGTAAAATATCACATGGTTTTTACAAATCCTCCTTTTACTAATCAACTAGTTCTGGGCCCAGTGGAATAGTTTGTACCAAAAAATACATTCCCCATGAGTATACCATAAGATGGAGAAAATAAAACATTTCAAATGTATAATTTTTATGTGTCTCACTTTTATGGGTTTCCATTAAGTTTTCACATAATTCCTGGGACCCAAACAAGGGAGAATTAAGATCTGAGTCAAGAGTAGCACAAACACCAACATTTTTCATCAACAAAATTAAAGGAAATTGGTATTTATTATACAAAAAAAATATTCCTAATCCTTGAAAAGTGCTCAAGGAGAATTTTTTAGTACTTTAAAATCAGCAGGTATTTATTTTAATAATATAGGCCCAATCTTACAAATGGCATTTGTTCTTCTTAACGACTTAAACCCAATCTTACACAGTGCTTAACAGCCCAAGTTCCAGAACAGGGTCCCTGGATCCCAACATCAGCTCTACCATTTAACACCTATATGAGCCCTGACAAGTCACAGCACTTCCAAAGCCTCTTCTGAAAAATGGGATATGTTCTTTACATAACACAGTAAAATGTTTCACACAGAAACTATTTAGTAAATGTTTGCTATTAGTTATTACTTTTTTAATTAGCCATTGCTTTCCGTTACTTGAAAAACTGGAAACCAAAAAATAAGGGCTTTTTTTAGAACTATATGTTTTCAGCAATCTTATTTATTAGCAATAACTTACTCAGTTTACCCTTTCATGCCCAAATGCACTTTGTATTATTTTTGCATGGGTTTGGGTTGGTGGGATTTTGGGTTTTTTCTTTTTTTTCTTTTCTTTTTAATAAACCATGAAGTATTCCGGCAAATCCACCCTTCCTCCATAGCAGCTGTTGTGTGAAACTGACTCATGAAATGTAGATGTAGAAATGAAATATCTGATCATCTGGTCCCATCCACTTGCCAACGTGCCAGTAGGATTTTTCCATCCTATAATTTACTTTCAAATATTGCAAATAAATTGCTTATTGGTTTTGTCAGAAATCAATCTGGATTCATTATACATTAGAAAAAAATGTTCCTCATTTGCCAAAGCTATAAATCCATTACCTTTTAATTGTAACAAAAAGGAAAAAAGAATAAAACAAGCTATTACCATGATTTTTAACATTCTGAGTGGCATTAAGGAACTCTTCTTGCTTTCAAAATCAAAAAAGAAAAATAAATATCCAAATTAAGTCTTTTTTTTCAACTGCTCTTTATAATGTTCTTTGCTAAAAAGAATAAAACTGTTAAACCTATCATCTTAGATGTATACAACATGGAAAAGATGTTCGGTCATACGTACTCAGAAGGTACAGGGAATTCTTTATGTCTTCCATGCCCCCAACCAACAGTAATACAATGAGATGAGCATTTCTCCTGTGTTATAGAGGAGCTAGGCTTTCAGGATTCCATGGTTTGTTGGGCGGTCTCCACTTAAAATGAAGCATTTCTTATTGATATATAGGTAAACTGGTTAAAACTGCCTTCAACATTACCCAGTAAACATATGAAAATATATTTAACCTCACTTAGAATCAAAAAATCTTATCTGAACACTGTGATATAATTCTTCACTTCTCAGATTGGCAAAATTAGAAAAGTTTAATGAAAATCCATTGTTGGCATAGGTTTTACACACTGTTGGTGGAAATACAAACTGATACAGTTTTTTCAATGAGCCATTTGGCAATATACTTAGACTTGGTAACTCTACTACCAGATATCTAATCTATGTATCTGTTCCACAAACACATATACACACATGTACAAAGATATTCACCACAACATTATTTGTCAGGGGGGACATGGAATCTAAAAAAATCCTAAATGTCCACCCTTGGGGGCTGCTGAGATAAATCACGATGCTGCCAGGAGAACACTGTACAACCTCTGTACAGAACATGGCTGACCTCGGGACCATCTCACAGGAATTCTGTGTAAAAGAAAAGGCAAGAATTATATGTATAGAATGATTACACTTGCGTGCGTGCGAGTGTGGGTGTGTGTGCCGTAGGATCACAAAACATTTTTCTCAGTATATAAAAACTTATTAGAGACTTTAGGATGGTGGTATACAAGAGAGGCTTACTTTTATTTATGTTGTTTTAGATGATGTTTTAGACTGTTTGCATTTTTTTAATTAAAAAACGTATTTCTAGGGGCACCTGGGTGACTCGGTTGAGTATCCAACTCTTGATTTCATCTTAGGTCATGGTCCCAGGGTCGTGGGATAGAGGCTGACATCAGGCTCTGTGCTGAATATGGAGCCTGCTTGAGATTCTCTCTCACTCTCCCTCTGCCCCTCTCCCACTCAAGCTCTGTCTAAAATTTAAAAAATAAAAAAATTTCTAGAAAAAAATTTGACACACAAAACATATTCATCATCATGGCCTTTAAGATCTTCCATTAGACATTAAATTGGCATTATGAATGTTAAATACTCTCCCTCTCAGCCTCCGTCTGCTTAAATAACGTGCCACTCTTGATTTTGTTTCCTACTTTGCCTACTAGGGAATTATCACTGCGACCCTTTTCCCATACTGATCCCCCATAATTAGAAGAGCCTTCCACAACACTACATTGCTTATCCAGGTCTCCATTTTCCCAGCCCACAGCAAATCCTGAATTCTCTGATATTTTTAACGCTTACAGCTGTCACCGCCCAAACCTAATATTTGGCAATTACAGAAGAAACATCCCAAAAATATTTTTAAGAAATTGTAGTATCACCGGAATTAATATATGCCTTCCAAAAATAACTGCTTTGGAAGAGAAAAGTAAGTTCAGGTTGGTTTCCTCTTTATCTGCTGGGAGTTCCAGGAGGGGAGAGTGCTTTTTAAATATAATAACTAGCATTTTCCCAACTTTCTTGAATACATATAAATATGTAAATATAAAAACATGTGGCTATACTAAAGAATATGAAATTCTACTAACCATTCTAAATTATACCTACCACCCAAATGAAAAAGTACCTTTCAGCATAAAGTATTGAAAACACAGAGGTTAAACACAAGGCATTAGCCTGTGAAAATACAACTGAATTAAATTGCAGAACTTTAATCTGCAACCTGCAATCCCAGTAGAGATCATTTGTCATCCATAGTATTAAAGCAATGAGAAAAAAGACAATGTGGCACTCCATAACACTGCACATTCTTAAAAAGGTACTCATAATGGTGGAATATTCCACTAAAATTCTCAGAGCATGGGCTTCTATTTCCCTTTCAAACTCTGTCTCTTAGGGTGCCTGGATGGCTCAGTTAGTTAAGCTTCTGAATCTTGATTTCCACTTAGGTCATGATCTCCCAGTTTGTGAGTTCGAGCCCCGTGTCAGGCTCCGCACTGACAGTGCAGAGCCTGCTTGGGATTCTCTCTCCCTCTCTCTCTGCCCCTCCACCACTTATGTTCGCTCGCTCTCTCTTTCAAGAATTTAAAAAAAAATTTTTTAATCTGTCTCTTAGCACGCATTTCCTGTTTACTGGACTTCAGTCTTCCTGCTTAAAGACTCCACCCCACAGTGTGACAAAACTAAAAACTTGAAGGAATCCATTTTTAGCACATTTACTTAGGTATTTTCTATTTAATCAACAGGATATAACGTTGTTTATGACTGGCAAAAACCTGTCCACTTTGTTCATGGTCCATTAACACTAAACAAAGGAAAATCTCTTTAACAAAACTTACATGAGAAAAGATAACTTTAGAATAATTTGGAGCTTAAGATCCCTCCAATATTCATATTATTGGATTTTAAATTACCATAATAGCCTTTAAAGAAAAAATTAAAAGTACTCTGTATATTTTGGGGATTTGGATATATAACGACAGGAAATGTTGCTCAAAATGCCTTAGAATTTTTTCTTGTTCTATGCTCCAAATATGTGTTTTACACTGTGTAAGATGCTCTTTTCAAAGCCCTAAGTATTATAGAATTATACTTTCGAATGACATTGAGGAAAGTGTATAGAAGAGGCTACAGAGGAACCAACAATCCTTTCAATAGAAACAGTTATGGTGTCTGTCATTTGACACCTGAGCATTAAATTTCCTTTCGTTCTTTTTCATACCACCTCATCACTTCTACAATTGTATGAATTCTTCTCCAATGAGTATTGCCTCCCTGAACTGTGAGTTGCCTGCACTCTTACTCATCTGAATATCTCAATGCACCTACTAGCAGAGTGCCACACACACACATAAATGTGTTAAAAAAAAAAAATAGTTGGCAAGTGACAAAGTACCTCAAGGGGGCAAGTATGCAGCTCCTAGAAGTTTACACTGTTATAATTTATGTTACATTCACCCATTCACTGAAAATGTACCAAATTGCTTGAGGCTCTATTTCATGGAAATTTTACAGTATTCTTCTATCCTACCAATTTCAACTCATTATTGTCTGGAAACTCCCTTCGAGCAGTAGTTATGCTGGGTATCCATTCAATGTGTGTGGACTAACTCTAAATTAGAACTACATGATTCATATCCTGGTCCTGTTACTTTTGGTTCAAGTGGTCTCAGACAACAGTTTTTAATGCTCCAGTGAAGTAGCAAATAAAGATGATAAAGATACGGGATAAGATTATTACAGTGCATTTCCTAATCCTTTCAATCTACCAAACTCAAAATATAAAGTCAAAATCCCTTTGTCTTTATCATTAAAAAAATAAGAAAAAATAAAAATAGGAGGAAAATATTTTCTCTGAAGACATATTTTATTCCTTTATATGAATCCTTCTGCTTCCCAAATATGAAGTTAACTGACTGACCACAAGGGCAGTGAACCACCTACCTTTATGGGTGTATTAGAGTCTGTTTATTAAACTCAATGAGATTTTAACAGCATGGAATTCTGACAAGGTTTGGCCTGCATCCTAAGGTATGAATTTATTCTTATTTCCTCCCCATACTGCCTAAATTTCAAAAGCTGAAAAGAGATAAAATTTTATTCAATGCGGCAGTGAAAACTCTAACAAAACTATTGGTATCACAGGCTTTGTAGCTTTAGCCGGATAAAATGGACATGAAAATATGAGCTCTATCCTTTCATACTTTTTACCAAAAAGAACAGAATATCCTATAGTAGTTAGATATTTTGTGTATGTAGACCCATTTGTATATGGATGTGTGTGTTTATCTCCATCTATCTCAGATTACTGGTCCTTTCAGCAGGGTCAGGGTAGGATGAAACAGATATCAATGTAAAATGTCTATGGGGATACCTCTTATCGCAATACCTCCCTAGAGAAAGCTTGTGTTGATGTAGCAGGCCACATTATGTGGTAAAATTAAGCCATATTCATTAAGGATCCACTAATTAGCAATTCAGTCTGTGCAAAAGTCAATTACACCACGAAAATGCTAAGCAAATTAATAATGCAATTAAATCTGTATGTGGGCACATCTTCCCTACTTACGAAAAGAATTTAAGAACCCTAGTACATTAGTTGAATGTTAATTACAACTGAATAATTTAATTCACTAAAATCAATTCCATCAGGATAAAAAAACATTTTTAAAGTATCACTATTATTCTTTGTGCTTATAGCTAATGAGTTGCATGAATTTAATATTCTACAATGTAAGCATCCCAGAAATTTAAACTGCCCTTCCCAGTAAACTTAAATCTTTGCATTATTTTTGCATTTATTTTTCACAAAGTCACTCTCATTCCTAGAAAGATGCCTCAGGTATCAACACCTAAAACAAAATATGTTTTTCCAAACAAAAGGAAAATTGCAAAATAACCCCATATTTAAACAGGCTACCATGGTAACTGTGTTCCCTCCCTCACTCCCACCAAATTCAAATGGTGAGGTTCTAACCCCCATTGTGACAACTGAAGATGGGGCCCTTAGGAGGTGATTACAGTTAGATGAGACCTTTAGGGTAGGGCCTTAGTCCAAAGGGACTGGTGTCCTTTTGAATGAAGGAGACAGGAGGGCCCTCTTTCTCTGAAGAGAGGAAAAGTCTATGTGAGAACACAGCAAGAGGGCGACCATCACCAGAAACCAAAGCAGTCAGAAACTGGATCTTGAACATCTAGCCTCCAGAACTGTGAGAAAATAAATTCCTATTGTTTAAGCCACTCAGTCTATCTTTCCTTTGATCTAGGAACAAAGATGGCACTTTTGATGACAATGAGGGGCAAAGGTATGAGGGAACTGCCGCTCAGATGCATGTTCTCCTTTTTAACATCTACATATTACTTCTTAACATCCACATACTTCCAGAAACTATTGCTTAAGAAGGGCAACTTATCATGACTTAATAAAGTTACATTTTATCAAAGTTCATTTGAAAGAAAGTACAATGTATTTCAAATACCAGAAACTATTAGAATAAAATATATCATTAGACAAAACAGTATTGAGACTTGAATTTCAAGTCCATTCATCAAATATTTATTAAATCTCCTAGCAAGCACTATGCTAGGCACTCACATCACTAAGAGCAGATTAAGGCTTCCAACGATAGAGAGATTTCAGGTGTGAGTTAAAAACCACTGTAGCCTTGGATTCCTATAGTCATCTCCCCTGTGTGCTCTAAATTAAACAAAAACAAACAAACAAGCCATTGTAGCCTGAAATCTCCAGCCCAGCAGACTCCAAACTACTTGCCTGAAAACAATTCCTTGGATCATAACTAAGTATCCCAGGCTCCACTTGTTCTAAAACTGAACTCCTGATTACTATCACCACCAGCCTAGCCCATCCCTCTTCAGTCAAACCTAATCTTCCCAAGTCCTCTTCCCCAATAAATATCATCCCCATCCTTTCAGAAACCATAAAGTCATCCTTGAGTCCTCTTGCTTTCACACCCAATTCTAATATATCTTATGTGCTCTACTTTCATAATGTACCCAACATGTGACCATTTCTCCCTTCCACCACCTGCTATCAGTTAGCTGACTACACTGGCTTCATTGACTGGTGTCCCTGTTTCTACCCTCTTCCCCTCTGCTGACTAGTCTCAACCCAGAATTGACCTTACCATACTGTTACGCAAATCCCTCCACTGGTTCCTATTCCCCAACGTGCTCAGAATAAATGCCAAAATCCCTACACAATCAGGCCTCCCCTGCTAATCTTCTGATGTCAGTACCTTTCATTTGCCACTAACTGCTTCAACCCTGAAGCTTCCATTCCTCACCATGACAAAACAAGATCCCACCTGAAGGCTTCGATGTTTTCTGTTTACCACTAAGCTGGTTCTATAGCTTCATTCAGTCCTTCTTCCAATATCACTTCAAATGTGACCTTATTTTTCTATAATACTTATCAACATGTGATGCTATACATTTCCTTCTTTGTGTGCCTCCCCTCACTGAATGTAAGCTCCACCTAGCAAGCAAGGGCTTTGTTGTTGTTCACAGCTGTATCCTCAATGGCTAAAACTGAGTGGCACACCATAGAACCCTGATAAACACTTGTTGAATTATTTAATTTCTATTACAAGGATACACAGGAGTAGTGAATGTTTACTGATATCTAAGGTACAAATATTTCTGTAGTGAGATTCACTATAAAAGGAAAAAATAGGGGCACCTGGGTGGCTCAGTTGGTTAAGCATCCAACTTCGGCTCAGGTCATGATGATCTCACAGTTCCTGAGTTCGAGCCCCATATCAGGCTCTGTGTTGACAGCTCACAGCCTGGAGCCCGCTTCAGACTCTGTGTCTCCCTCTCTCTCTGCCCCTCCCTTGCTCACTCTCTCTCTCTCTCTCTCAAAAATAAATAAACATTAAAAAAAGTGTTTTTTAAAAACAAAAAGGAAAAAAATAAAGGGGCACCTGGGTGGCACAGTCGACTAAGCATCCAGTTATTTGTTTGGGCTCAGGTCATGATCTCACAGTTCGTGAGTTCGAGCCCCACAACAGGCTCTGTGGTGACAGTGTGAAACCTGCTTGGGATTCTCTCTCTCCGTCTCTCTGCACCTCCCCAACTCACACTGTTTCAGTCTCTCTCAAAATAAATAAATAAAGCTTTAAGAAAATAAATAAATAAAAAGGAAAGGAAAACATAAAAAAATCATCTGCCTCATGCAAAAGGTTCCTAAGGCCCCCTGACCCTTAGAGGCTTTCTGTGCAACCACATCTTCATGTTTGCAAAGGGTCTTTCCCTATGTGTATGTTTGTCAGAAAAATTAATCATATCACACAGGGAATATTTCAGCAAGAAGAAAATATTCTGTTGAGAACATACCCACAAAACTATGGTGAAATCTAGAGAAAATATAATTTTTCACAATTTTTAGAACATACTCATTTGTTATATAAGTGGAGAAACTACAGACCTCGTGTTATATAAATGTAATCTGCATTTAAAAATATACGTATTTGCATTTAGCTAAAACACAGAATGAGTAACGATTCTGCTACAAATAAAAATTATTTTATTGAATACAATTTTGCAAAGTTACAAGTGGCATTCATCTGACAAAGGACTTGTATCCAGAATATATAAGGAGCTCTCACAACTCAAGGAAAAAGATATAATATTTCAAAATGCTAAGTGCAATGTGGTATCCTCAATTGGATCCTAAACAGAAAAAAGACATTTGTGGAAAAACTGGTAAAATGCAAATAAAGTCTATAGTTCAATAAATAGTATTGTTCTCATAGTAATTTCTTAGTTTTGACAAATATATCATGGTTCTGTAAAGTACTAACAGCAAAACAACCTGACAGGTGTACTTGGGAACTCTCTACTATTTTGCAAACTTTTATATAAATCTAAAATTATTTCAAAATAAAATGTTAAAGGTGGGAGCAAAATATTCACAAAGACCTTCGCCAAACATATATGGATGGCAAATAAATATAAGAAAAGATTCTCATCATTAATCATCAAGGAAATACAAACTTGCACATGAATGTTTACAGTGGCACTATTCAAGGTAGAAACAACCCAAACAAATGTCCATCAACTAATGAATGGATTAACAAAATGTGTCATATCCACATAATGAAATATTATTTGGCCACAGAAAAGAATGAAAGAAATACTGATACATACTACAACATAAACCTTGAAAACGTCATGCCAAATAAAAGAAACCAGCCATTAAAACACACATATTATTACATTCACATGAAATATCTGGAATGGGAAAATCTAGAGAGACAGAAAGATTCAAGGTTGCTTAGGATGAGGGTTGGGAAAGGAGAGGACAGGGGGTGACAGCTAAAAAGTGCAGGGAGTTTCTTTCTGAAGTGATGACTGTGTTCTAAACAGACTGTGATGGGGGCACCTGGGTGGCTCAGTCAGTTAAGCAACTGACTCGATTTCCACTCAGGTCATGATCTCATGGTTCGTGAGTTTGAGCCCCACATTTGGCTCTACACTGACAGCACAGGGCCTGCCTTGGGACTCTCTCTTTCCCTTTCTCTCTGTCTCTCTCTCTCAAAATAAATAAACATTTTAAAAAATAAAAATAAATAAAAAATAAAACTGACTGTGATGAGAGCTACACCTATCTGAAAATATACTACCACTGCCTGCATAGTTTAAATGGGTGAGTTCTATGCGAATTCTATGTGAATTTTATCTCCATAAAGCTATTAAAAAAAAAAAAAAGTAGCTAGACACCATTGCAATCCTATTAGATGGCTTAATAAATAAACCCAACAAATCCAAGTGCTGACTAGGATGCAGACACTGAAACTTTCATACATTGTTGATAGAAATGCAACATGAGACAGCTGCTTGGGAAAATAGTTTGTCAATTTCTCATAAAGTTAAACCTTCACTTACCATATATCCCAACAATCCCACACTTAGGTATTTGTCAAGAAAAACCTAAATATGTGTCCACATAAATAGTTATACACAAATGTTTATAGTAGCTTTATTCATAATTGACAAAAACAGGAAGCAACTCAAATACCCATCAGTTGGGGGATGGACAAATATTAGTACATCCATACAATAAAATACTTCTCAGCAATGAAAAGAAAAAAACCATGATATGTGGCATACAATATATACCACAGCATGGCTGAATCTCAAAAAGCATTATACTTACTGGAAAAAAAAAGCCATACAAAAAGATTATATACTGTATGATTCCATGCATACGGCATTCTGAAAAAAGAAAAACTATATAGGAATAGAAACTAGATGAATAATTGCTGGACACAGGGCTAGTCAGAGGAGATTGACTACAAAAAGGGACAATGAAACTTTTCAGGAAGATGAGGATGTATTTTTATAGCAGTGGTGGTGGTGATATGACTGTACACATGTCAAAACTCATGGAATTTTACACTTAAAAAGGTTAAATCTTACTATGGATTAATTATATCTGACTTTTGAAAAAGTTGCATCCAACTTAGTTGCCACTTGTTTTTTTTTTTTTTAATTCTTAACACAGGGGTGCCTGGATGGCTCAGTTGGTTAAGCGTCTGTCTTTGGCTCAGGTCATGATCTTGCAGTTGGTGAGTTCGAGCCCCACATCGGGCTCTGTGCTGAGGCCTGGAGCCTGCTTCAGATTCTGTGTCTCCCTCTGTCTCTGCCTGCCTCCCCCCCCTACCTTGTGCTCTTTCTCTCTCTCTCTCTCTCTCAAAAATAAATTAAAACATTTTTTTTTAATTTTAATTCCGGGATGACTAGGTGGCTCAGTTGGTTGGGTGTCCAACTTTGGCTGGCATCATGATCTCATGGTTTGTGGGTGCAAGGTGCACATCAGGCTCTGTGCTGACAGCTCAGAGACTGGAGCCTGCTTCGAGTTCTGTGTCTCCCTTTCTCTCTGCCCCTGCCCTGCTCACGCTCTGTCTCTCTTTCTCTCTCTCTCTCAAAAATGAATAAACATTAAAAAAAATTAATTCCTAATACAATGCTGGTAGGTACTGTAAACTGCTACTAGAAAAACTATCAAAATTAGAAATGCAACCACCCTTTGGCCCAGCAGAAATACACCAGATCACATATGTAAGGGATATTCTTTGTAGCACGGTGAATAGCCTGAAATAGTTAAACACACATACATAGGCATGCACACACAAGAGAGCTCTTCATGTACTGTTCTAGAAAGATCCCCAAGTTATATTTTTATTTAAATAAGCAAGGTGCAGATGTATAGATATAATTTAGGAGCAGGGGAATACATTTTACATGGGTCTGAATATGGTTTAAGAAAAATCTTTGGAAGAATAAATAACCAACTAAAATCACCCACTATCATTAAATCATTGGGAATTAGGAAGAGGAAGTAAGACTCTCCACTGTATACCATCTTATACTTTTTGATGTATGAGCCATGCAAAAAAAAAAAAAAAAGAAAAGAAAAAAAAACCTAAATAATATTGAAAACACTGATTTTAAAAATATATAGTTTAAGTACAAATTATAAACACTTTTGGAACACTAAAAACATTCCAGAGACAGAAAACATTATCATGTGCAATTAAAATGCAAGTTAACTTTCAATTACCAGAAGATAATGAGCAATCCACATAGGAGACTATGTACTTAACCTTTCTTTTTGACTCCAGTGTCCCACAAAAATAGAAGAAAATAAGGAGTATAAGAAAGAACAGAAAATGTTTTGGAAGGGAAAAGTATATTTTTTTTAAAAAGAGGAGTAAATGAGAAAACTCAGATTTAAAAAAAAAGTCAAGAACTTGTTACACCTTTGAAAACCCTCTACCTTTCTGTCCTGGAGTGTTGCACTCTTCTATCCCTAAAGTAGGGATATTTTCCATGTCTTATGAGAGCCAATGAGAAACAAATAGGACTTCCTGCCACAGACACAGTGACACGTGTCCTGGGAAAACGAATGACTCAAAAACATCATTTAAACACAGATACACACTCAACACAACTAGAGCATCTGGAGGAATTATTTTAGGATTTCAGAAGCACTTAAGAATCCTGGAAATTTCACATTCCCAATCCAGCAGTCTGTCCTTCCTTTTGTAGTTGAAATTGTGAAGTATAGTCCTAGATAACTTCAGATAACTTAAAGTATACCTGTGCAAGATAGAGTCTTATGAATGAATTTTCAGCATATTTGAATAACTGTTTCTCACTTTTGGTCAAATTATAGTCCAATTACCCTTTCTCTGATCAGTGTGGCCACACAGCAAGTTCACTTACAACCTAAGACCCTCCTCACGGCCACAGTTAGGAAAGCAGAAGTGCCAGGGATGTTTTACCCCACAAACTGTTAAGCGTCAAAGACTAAAACCCATTCAAATCTGGTCCCTGGTAGCAATCTCCCAAACATTTCCCCTGGCTTTTTTTTTACAGCACTGACAATGGAGCCTCCCAGCTATGTTCCTACACAAAAAGGCTAAATATTAAAGTAATTCCATGTTGAAACTTCATAAGCAATGGAAATAGAGAGGCATGCCAATTCTGTGATTCTGACAAACCAGCAGATGTCTGGTTGTGTTTCTGCTGATTAGACCTTGGTTACTTTCCCCAATACAGAACAAACTTGAAAGGCCTCCAGCTAGCCTATTCCAAAAACCAAAGAACTCTTAACTAGACTTATCACTAACATTTCTCTTTAACTGGCAAAAATCTCCAACACTTGACTATTTAAAAAATGACAACAACAACAAAACAAGCTAAGAACCAAAAAACCAATTGCAAACAGAAGAAGGACATCAAGTCAGAGGACAGTCAGAGGACATCAAGATAATAATTTACTTACATCCTTAACACAGTGTCTGCTAACAAAATTAACAACCAATAAATATTAGATGTTATAAGATACCTCTAGTATCTTCAATTGTTTTAAAAAATAAAATTTTAATAGCTGAAGCCCATCTCTAAAGTGTAAGTAATCTACTGAAGCACTGTGAATAAAAAAAATAAATCCTAAGCAAATCAGAACTGCATCTTGGAAAAGTCCTTATTACAATAATACAGAGAGTTACATCCAGTATTACCATACTTTACTTACAGTAAAGTGAAAAACCAATATGGACTTTGAAATCAGACAGTTCTGTGTCCTTAAGCAAATTACTTAACCTGTTTGAATCTCAAGTTTCCTCACTGGTAAACTGAAGCCAGCACCTCCGGCTTAATTGGGTTGATGTTTTTTAAAAAACTAAAAAAATTTAGAGAACACCTAGTTGACTTTCTAGCACATCACTGACACTTAATAAATATCAATTACTTTTCTATATCTTTTCTCAGCAGTTCTGAGTTATGTTCTCCCCACGTATAAAATGAAGAGCAAACAACACAACTCAAGGTATTTATATATTATTACATTGACAGGCAACTGAAACAGCTAATAGGGCACTTTCAAAAGGGCTACATTTGAAAAGCAACTGCTACTTAAAGATACAGGAATATATCCATTTACTGTTGTATCTTTGAATTTGAATGTTTATATTTTGAAAGTAATTCAAATTCCTCTTCAAATGCCTCAAAGACCGTCATGAGATCTCTATTCCACATTCTTCTCCCTATTATGCAAGTTTCTGGCTATATGACTAAGTTCAAACAGCATTCAAATTTAAATACAAAATGATGACAGATTTCACCAATCAAAAAAGAAAATTGTATCCATTCATAACATGTAATTACAAAAATTTACTCCAAAAATTATATTCTGATAAACACCCTTAGAATAGAACATATGCACATGTTACACACATGGAAAGACTTTGCCACTTTCGAGCACTCTTGAAAGTGAAGAATTTTGTGTTCATCTTGTTTATTCAAAATGATCAAAACTATGTGAGGTACATTGGTGTAGATGAGTTTTTACGTAATAGTTCTTTGAAGCCCGAAAATACTTTAACGAAGAAAAGCTCCTTACAAAACTCTAAAATGATCTGGAGAAGCATTAACCTGGACAACCAAATAAAGAAATAATTTGAAAACATGGTTTTATTACCTTACACACACCAAAAAGAGTTATATTTCTATAAATGCTGCTAGCCAAATATTAAAAGGATCTTAGTCTATTATCTTTATAAATGGCTCACAATTTCTACTGGCACTAATACTTTTGCTCTGTCAGCGATAGTAATGCCTTACATAGCATAGACTTTTCCACTTATGAAGTACTTTCTCATATATTATACTCATTTAAGCTTTACAACCACCCTGAATAATAGGCTAGGCAGACAGTGTATCCTATTTTACATCCCAGGAAACTAAGGTCAAGTGAAAGTTACCAAGGTCACACACAGAATCAGAGATTAGTGTAACACCCATCCTTCTTTCCCAGCTACTCTTCCTCATTAGAATTACAGACCCCAAAATGAGGGGCATCATTAGAGTGACATCAATGCCAAGTAATAATAATACTCTCATTATTATTTTTATATTCTCTTTTTTTTTTTTCTTCTTGGGTCTTAAAGAGACTGAATAAGTAATGTAAAATAGTGTTGCTCTAACTTAAGGAAGGTTAAAAGGCAAATGTATAAAACAAAGTTCGGAATCCAGTGAAAGTAAATGGATACATACCCAAATATAATCCAAGGCAACAAACTGAAGTCCAGGACTTAGGAATTCATAATGTCATGCCTAGAATTCAGGTTTTACATTTGACTTGCTTCTGTGCCTGACACGTCATGGTGACTAAGTAAAATTTGAAGCACTATCACCTAACCAGGCAATTCTAAGAATCATTTGGGCACAGTCTTAAGATAATCAAAAACCTGAATTATGTTACAACGAAATAAAAATCATTTTCTAAGAGCTGAATTTTAAAAACTGTACCAGATTGGGTTGTGCCCCATCAGTACTACTCACTGAATTGTTACAAGAATGTCTGACACACACTTCATATATTAAAGTATTTATGAAATGCTAAGGTCTTACAAAACACCATGGAAACACAAACGTCAATAAGATTTCACCTTTAAGGAATTTTGCAGTTTAAAAAAGGAGATAAGGGGTGCCTGGGTGGCTCAGTCGGTGGAATGCTAGACTTCGGCTCAGGTCATGATCTCACCTCACGGTTCGTGGGTTTGAGCCCTGCATCAGGCTCTGGCTGACAACTCGGAGCCTAGAGCCTGCTTCAGATTCTGGGTCTCCCTCTCTCTCTGCCCCTTATTGGCGTGTGCTCTCTCTCTCTTTCTCAAAAATAAATAAATGTTAAAAAAAATTTTTTGGGGGGGTGCCTGGGTGGCTTGGTCGGTTAAGCGTCCAACTTCGGCTCAGGTCATGATCTCATGGTCCGTGAGTTCGAGCCCCACGTCGGGCTCTGTGCTGACAGCTCAGAGCCTGGAGCCTGTTTCAGATTCCGTGTCTCCCTCTCTCTCTGCTCCTCCCCTGTTCACGCTCTGTCTCTGTCTCAAAAATAAATGATTTTTTTTTTTTTTTTTTTTAAAGAGGCGATAAGGTGTGTACAGCTAGGGCTGGGTGGTTCAGTCAGTTAAGGGTTAGACTTCAGCTCCGGTCATGATCCTGTGGTTCTCAGAGACTGCATGCACTGGGCTCTCTGCTGTCAGGACAGTCTGCTTCAGATCTTTGGTCTCCCTCTCTCTCTGCCCCTCCCCTGCTCTCTCTCAAAATAAACAAACATTAAAAAAAAAAATGTGTACAGCTAATAATTATGAATTACCAGAAGATAAATGCCTTAAAGAAATTCACAAGCTAAAAACATTAAAAATCCCATAAAGAAAAATTCAGCCTCTTGCCCAAGTGACCAGAAAAAGCTTCATGAAGGAGGAAAAACTTTGAATTAGTCCTTAAGTGGCCAGAATAGATACGTGTGTAGGAGAGTAGCATTAAGTGAAGAGCTATTAACATGGGTAAAAAGGGAGGAAATCAAAAGCTTTACTTGTACACCACTGATAAGGCCTGAGAAGGATGGCAGTTGGAATGGAAAGAAGAACTGTAAAGGAAAACAAACTAATGTTTTCTTTCCCAAACTCCACGGTTTGCTTTTTACAGAATTACTTCAAACATATGAGCAGTTTACCCAGAAGATAATGCAAGATTATTGTTCTTTGTGGTTACAAGTATCATTCTTGACAATTACCATCCACATGAATGGGTTCTACTTGACGATGAGAAATGAGGCCTTAGGGTTTTTTTTCCTCTAAAACACCATCCTAAGTAAATAGTCCAAAACAGCATTTCTCTTCTCGTACCTTTAATCTTATAACCAACTGAGAAAAATAAAAATGAAGAGAAATGGAAATTAGGACCTAGCCTAAAAGTAGAAAGGAAGAAGAAGAAGCATGGCATGTAAGTGTGTAAATATTTTTAGGGATTAGGCACTTTTTTTTTAAGCCATGGGCAAAAATAGGGTAAATGACATTTTGCAGCAAGTCAGTTAGCCTACTCATACATAAAGAAAACTGTAAGTTATACAAAAGGCCGCCTTTTAAGGCCCAGATTTTATGGGTAAGATCTTTCTTATTTTTCCTAAAAAATTTCATCTAACTTGACGAGAATTATGGACTGCTTTCCATCAAACTTTCAAAGAGTTATTGGAGATGCTACTTTTTTTTCTCTTTTCTCCATGCTATTTTGTATTTTATTGTAACCAATTTGAGAGTAGGTGTTGTTTTCTTGAAAAGTGATTCAATAGGTTTGACATCTACTCCCTTTAAAAAAAAAAAATCACAAGTAGAAATGCACAAAATACCATATAATATGCTTGAAGTTTTAAATTACTTTTTGACCATTTCAGAAGACTGCATTAATTGTTTTCAAAAATAACTGAGGTAATATCTGAAGGGATAATAATTGATTATCCTCTAAGGAAAAGTAGCTGAAGGAGAGTAAACACTGGAAACATTTTTATTTGGAGTGAGGCATTCTAAGACTCTATACTTTGTAACAATGTTTCATTAGCATTTTCGACAAAGTTTCACTAAACACTGCAAGACACTGTTACAAATTTGGAGAGGTATCTTCCTCCTAAACCAGATTAGAGCAAAAACTCTCAACTAAGTAATTTCACTTATAACCCCCCATATCCCACAGGAATAGCCTCTTTTCTTTATACACACTGATGTAATTTATTACCATAAATGTACAAGCTATATTAACTAATTATTTAAAAATTATTTGTGTAGTTGCCAAGAAGTTAACAGCTACTAAAGACAATGCCATAGCACACTACAAAGAGGAAAGATCATAAACCCATGCTAGTTTCTGTTTGGATGCAGAGACAGAGAAAGGTAAACAACTTAATAAAAAGTAAACAGTTGTATCTCTAAACCAATTTCAAGGTTTAGATAATATGCCTACAGCCATTTAAAATAAGAAAAAATAAAAATAAATAAAAATAAAATAAGATAAAACAGCCATAAAACAATTCTTGGCTGCAAATTAAATGTAAATTAGGGTATCTTTGAGTAGGACACAAAGTTTCTTAATGGAGCACACAGCATGCGCCAGGTACAGGGCCTGACATATGTGACAGGCTTAAAGAATTCAATCATTTCACTTTGTTTTGTCTTTTTAACAACAAATTCAGGAAGAAAATTTTATTAGAACTACCACCAGATTTCTTGAAAACCTAGAAAAAGACCACAGACATAGTTTCCAAAAAGTTAGGCTGGAAAACTGAAAACAACCTAGACAAAACCCCCTAGACAAAACTGAGACAAAAATATATCCTTCCCAGGAGTGAAACTGTAGGGCTCATAAAAACCATATTGGGTGAACACTAACAGATAAACAAAATAATACATATTATACCCAGTGTCTCTAAGACATTTTATAAACAGTTATGCTAATAATACTATTATGGAATATAAATTCTTTTCTCCTTTCAGAGTCCATTTGTAAAGATCACCAAGAGATACTTTATTAGAATGATTAAAAGTCCTAGTCCTTGTGTGGCTATACGTAGGAAGAAAAAAATATGAGACTGACAAAGTAAGCTTCGTTTTTGCTGTTTTAAATAATAGTGAAACTAGGGTGGGGGGGGAGTTCCTCCTCTTCACTCCTCTGCATAAAGATACCTCTTCAACAAAATGATTACAGGCTTGCAGGTATAGAAGACATACGGAATCCTTGAGCGAGCCCTAAAACCAGTTGCAAGTTCTCACTGAGGGCCCAAGAGACAATCCAGGAAAGAAAAACTTAATGTGTTTAATGCTACACACACACACACACACACACCCAAAAAAGATAAAATAAATAAGAACCCATATTCCATGTCCCTACCGCTCTTCAAACTCCTCTTTGGCTTTCCTGACAAATCAAACTTTCTCATTTACTTTATCCCCACAGTCTACAGTCAATGGACTGTAAGATGTTATTCCTTTTTTGTAGTTGTTCTGTCTTGTTTTGATTTTCAGTATAGTTAACACACAGTGCTAAATTAGTAAGACATTACTCTTAACATACTCCTAATATAAATACAAAAACAGTCATGTATCTTGCTCTTACACCATAATTGATCATTCAGAACAGTCACAAAAAATAAAATAATACAGTCACTGATTTCGAGCATAGTCCTGAGCCACTGTTGGTCCCTCATCCTCTCCCAAGTTGGTCGTTTCACTCCAAACTGATGGAGATCCATCCCCACATAATGTCTGATCAAGTGCAACCAGTCTAGTTGAAGGGTATGCCTTTCCTGTCCTCCATGACTTTCTCATTCATCCTAACACTACAGAATTGTTTGTCTTCAAGCACTATCCTGACTCACTGCCTGGATTCAAAAGCCTCCAGTGATTCCCCACCGCATATGGAACACACTAGAAATTCTTAACCTAGCATGATTCAATCCTTCAAGCCTGTAAGCCAACCAGAAGGCAGCGAAACACACATTTTTGTAACCACTGAGGCAGTCAGCAAGATACTTCTTATACAGTATATGCAAAATATAAAGGAATTAACACTTTCAGTATAACAAAAGTGAAACATGTAATTAAATGTTCCATCACACTGGGGCGCCTGGGTGGCACAGTCGGTTAAGCGTCCGACTTCAGCCAGGTCACGATCTCGCGGTCCGTGAGTTCGAGCCCCGCATCGGGCTCTGGGCTGATGGCTCAGAGCCTGGAGCCTGGTTCCGATTCTGTGTCTCCCTCTCTCTCTGCCCCTCCCCCGTTCATGCTCTGTCTCTCTCTGTCCCAAAAATAAATAAACGTTGAAAAAAAATTTTTTAAAAATAAAATAAAATAAATGTTCCATCACAAACAGAAAATAACCTCGCTAAGAATCAGTGAGTAAATTTACCTCTCAAGCAGTTAACTTTCTAAGTACTCAACTGGAATGGTTCGTAAGTTTTTACAGGTATAGTCGGCAAAATAAAGGTCTAACATAATTTATTTATTTACAAAGGTGTTTAAGAAATAGAACACAAAGCTCATGGATTAACAGAACTGAAAATCAATGTTTCATTTCATTTCCTTCATTTCCATCAACTTCATTCATTAATAGTACAGCATTTATTTCTATGGTAAAAAATTTGTTTTCTGTTAAACAAAAAACAAAACTTCCATAAAGTCATCTTACCTTGAAATAAACAAGAATTAAAAATATATGACATGTGCCAAGAAAAATAATTTACAATATGGGGGGTGACTCTTCAAAAAGTTCCTGAAGTTTTTCATTTTACAAATTGACTAATAATAGGGGCATCTGGGTGGTTCAGTCAGTTAAGCATCTGACTACAGCTCAGGTCATGATCTCACAGTCTGTGGGTTCAAGCCCCAAATCGGGGTGTGCTGACAGCTCAGAGCCTGGATCCTGCCTCGGATTCTGTGTCTCCCTTTCTCTCTGCCTTCCTCCCACTTGTTCTCTCTCTCCCTCTCTCTCTCTTGATCTCTCTCTCAAAAATAAATAAAAACATTAAAAAAATTTTTAAACAAAAATTTAAAAAAAATAAATTGACTAATAATAGACTATGGAATAGTAACTGTAACATTCATAACTGTAATCACTAAAGAGTTCAAGCAATTTACTGACATTTCCTAAAAATCACTGTACAGATAAACAAATGCTGAGTTAAAATAATACTAAATGAGAAAGAAAAATCACAGTCAGGTGACTTAATGTTCTGACCAAATCAATATATATTTCTAGCCCATCTTCATTCTGAAGTTCTCTAAGCTGTAGAGCAGACCATACAGGAAACCTAATCATTTAATTGAATCTGCTCAGAACTACATTATAAACAACTCCTAAAGAACTCTGTGGTTATCTAATACTCGTCAGACAAAACACACACACTTAAATCTAAGGCATCTAATTAGAAATAAAGACAAAATTTTGCTGATGATATTGCTATATTAATAGAAAGAGCCCCTCAAAATTATAAAATACACTCTCATAGCAAAGTTTGGTCCACTCCTCACCCTATCAAATATTAAAAAGGAACTTTCCACTTCTCAGAGGTTTAACTGATAGCAGTACTGAATAATCACCCCACACTCACACTTCCAAAAGTATCTGCATTTTCACATAGATGAAAGTCTAAGGGAAAGGGCAAACTTTTTCTGTAAAGAGCCAGACAGTAAAATGCTTCAGGCTTTGCAGGCCACATAGTCTCTGTCAGCTACTCGACTCAGCCTCTATAACACGAAAACAGCCACAGACAATATGTAAAGAATGAGAATGGCTGTGTTCCAATAAAACTTTACACAGAAAAACAGGCTATGGGTTGAATTTGGTCCAAGGGCAATAGTTTGCTCACCCTGATGCAGAGGATTAAATTTTTGAGCTTGCTGGCTCTCTCTCTGTTGACATGGAGAAATTCACTGAACTACTCTTGTTTATTTCCTCTATTCAGGAGTCCAAACTAGATCAGAGATTTTCAACATTTTTTTTTAGTAGTGAATCTCCTTTTTCTAATAAAAACTTAAGTGTGCAAGCTAGGCTAGATCTCCAGGCCTCTGCAAAGGCCCCTCAGAAGCTTCCCAGGGCCCATCTACAGGTCTGTGGGACAATGATCTAAGGTTCCACTCAATACCAAGAACCAATACTGATATGTTTTCCTAACACCTCTCTCTCTCTCTCTCTCTCTCTCTCTCTCTCTCTCTCTCTGTCACTTTAGGCATCATCAGAAGGTAAGGGAATCATTCTAAGGATTAGAGGCCTTCCAGATACTCCAGAAATCATATCATCTTCCATGAAGAAGTTACATGTCAAAATTAAAAATAAAGTACTGGTGAAAAGCTGAAGACAGTGAAGTGAAAGTTAAACACTCCTCTATGTATTTAAGTAATGTCTCTTGCTAAAAATCTACAACAAGTTTACTTAGGATAAATTTTCTAACAGCTTACTTTTTCTTAGAGTTTTATATGTAATCAGTAAGTTGAGTAAGATTTCAATAGAGTATATTTAATCTATTCCTAACACCACCTCTTAAGTTAATATATTAGCATATAAGTCATTCTACAATTAAAAAATGGTCTTATCTATTAAAATGGGTCAAGGCTAGAATCTCTACTTAGTAACAGTCAGAAAATTAGCCCTAGATACTAGAATTGAATTTAATTTTGTAACTTGGGTCTGTCATTAATTTAAATTACTGTTCCTGACAATAATCAAAAATCTCAAAGTAATAAATTTGCATAATAGGACAAAGTGTCCCAGGAACCCAGAGAAAAAATTTATACTCTCTGCTAAATGCCAATGAAAACACCATGCAAATGACAGTTTAAAATATTAACACCAAAGTGATGTCTCACAGGGAGGCAACTGCCTGATACTCAATAAAAATAACTTTGTCCCACAAAGGACATGTTGCTATAAAAAAGGAGGACTTACGTGTTACAGAAACTGAACCAAAAATTATTTCTCCTTTTCAAGCTCTTATTCAACTTGTTATTAATATGGAAGAATTTAATTACTTTCCCCCCTGTATCTCAAACTCTCAGGAAAGAAAGATCAAGTCATTAAATATTTATTAGCTCCAATTCTGCACCAAGGAGTATGCCAAGTCCTGAGCTTGAAAGATGGATAGTTAAGTCCCTGACCAGTAAGCTCTCTAGTGAGGTTGATAGATACAGTGCAAGCTAATCCAGTTTAAATGAAATCAGGGTCCTAACTCAGACTCCAATTTCAGACATTACACTCCACCTCACCCACCTCAAACAAGTAACTTATGAAAACACACACTATTTTTAAATGACAAATAACCACGACTCTTTCCAATAACATTTCTAGTCATTAGCTCCTGATAGCAAATTGTTTAACTGACCTCACTACACATAAGCACCATTTATCTATATAAATCTTGAATGCTACCATAAAAAGCCCATAACTAAACACAATTGCACTAAGGCAGGACACCTTGCATACTTGAAGTTTTAGTGTCAAAACTAGTCTTGTATAACATTCAATGTCAAACCATTTTTCTTAAAGACATGTTTATGACAGACGTATGGACTCAACAAAGTACAGAAAACTAAACAGCTATCTTTTACAAATGTTTTGTATACAAATGTATATGTATGTATAAAGTGATGACTCAACTTCTGGGAGGAATGACAATTGTAGCCTTAAAGTCACAGAAAAACAACAAAGTATTACTACACGTAGTAATATAAGACACACAAATGGAGCACATTAAAAAATGAAAATTTCTGAAATTTTAAAAATGGAGTAAATTTGAAACAAGAGTAACTAATTTAGAAATATAAGCCTAGGGGCGCCTGGGTGGCGCAGTCGGTTAAGCGTCCGACTTCAGCCAGGTCACTGTCAAAGAACTTTAATATACATGAACACATTTAATCTTCACAATATGAGGTAATATTACCATACACACCCATCAATCCTTGATGAAGGTAAAACTTTCATCAATCCTTGACAAAACCGTAACATAATAAAACAAAGCTTAAATTAATTTATTCTGTGATTTTCTATTTTTATATCAAAATGTCCTTTCTTTTATGAAATAGGAATAGTGGAGAACAAGTTTACATTCATTTTAACATGCTTAGCTGGCAAAATAAGTGACAAATCAATGTCAGTGCCCCAGTGTTTTATGAAATTTTAATAGTCCATTAAATCCAAAGGTCTGAAACCCATTAAAGTTAGGTAACCAGCCCCGGACCACAAAGGAGTTTGACATCAAAATCCAAGATCATACATAAGGACTAGGTCACATGAAGGAAATAACACTAACTGAACTCAGAACAACTATTCTGTGAATACAGTTAAAGATATAAATGTATAAGTACAAAGGAAAATAGCCAGCCCAGAATACATAAAGTGGGAACAAGGACTTCTAAAGAAAAATGACTTTACCATGTTACCTCCCACACAGAGTTTTCTCTGTGTGACATAGATTTAAACCATACCAAAGAAAATGGAATCAAGATAGGAATTCCCATTCATCCCAATCATTGGATTTGGAGATTCATGCTGGAATGAACTTTTGGGTCCTACATTGTCTGCCTCTAAAAGAAGTTTGTGGTCTCCTAAATAGAAAGACAAGGGACAGGTATGCAGATGAAATTTGCCCCCTCAAGTTTGCTCCTCAATTTCTTCCAGCTCTACATGAATGGAGATTAGGAACAAAACTGAAAGGCAGTCAAATTCTCCTTACCTCAATTCTTGGCTTTTTATGCTACTGCATTTCATTATTTTAAACTCTTAACTTTTTAAAACTCCTCTCTGGTTGTTTGGAAATGTACACATTTGATGAAGCAGTTTCTTAATACAATAAGTAATGTAACTGAGATGGCCAAATATTTCTAACTTCACCACGTATTTTCTAATAAATTTGAATGAGCTTAAAAGAAACAAGAGTTTGCAAGACTGCATAACATATCATAGCTTGAATAATACAGTTATATATACAGAACTCAATGAATGTTAAAATAAATAGGTTTAGCCTACACCTACATATTTTCACATTTTTTATTTTGAAGACTTTAGTTACTTTAAAGCCCGGTCAACTCTTTTCTTTTTCACTTGTGCCCTCAAATGTAATTTATTACTGAAAACATCAAACATAAAAACTCTTAAAATACAGAAACTAAGTGGTTTATATCTTTATAATTAAAAATAGTAAATAATTTCAGACTTATAATTTATTTGTAGTTATCTCAAATATTAGGTGCCATATTTTTAATCCAATCTTCCAGTGCCAGTTTTTTTCAGAAGAAAAAAAAAAGTACTTAATATACAAATACAGCATGCATTCTCCAGTATTTACCACAATAAATAGGAAAAGTAAGTGGCTAATTGAAGGAGAAGAGGGCTGGGAAAGGGGATGGATGGCAGAAGTTGGCTTTATAACTGAAATACAAAGGTGTACATATGAATAAATTTTTTTGTAAAGATATTTCTACTTTGAACTGATTTAAAAGAAATTCCTTTTTTTTATTCTAATACAAAAAGTCCTAAAAAGTACTGAAAGTACAGACCACATTCAGCTTAGATAGTATTATCACCTCCATACTAGTAATAGTGCCTCTGACCATCTTAAACACACCCTTGCCTCTTCCTTCGCTCCACCCCCTCATGCCCACCAAAAGTAATAATTTAGATAATTTTTACATTCACAGGAAAGGAAAAGAGAAAGGAGAGAATCTACAACCTTAATTTCACCTAGACTCATTTCCTTAAGCTACTACCACAATTTCTTTTCTATTGTACTTAATGTACATGGAATATTTTATTTCCTACGTTTTTTCTTATACCAAATGTACAAAGTCACTAAAATTCAGGATTATGAAACATTCAAAACTGGTAAAATATATGGCATTTTGTGAATATCTACAAGATTCAGATAGGAATAAAGGTGAACAGTTAAAAACTTATTTCAGCTCTTCTTGTCCACTTATCCGTTAGTGTGTATGTGCACTTTAAATTTCTTCCAACTAATATATTGCTTCACCCACATCATTAATGGTCCAAAGCACACAAAATATTTAGCTAGAAAGGACCAGGCTCTTCAATAAGATTAAGTCATTAATCAGGAAAAAGATGATTTTCCAAAGTATCTTAATTTGAGGCCCCTTATCAGAGTCACAATAAAACTCCAAAAGCTATGCCTTTTTTTAACTTAATTTTGAAATAACTTTAGAATAAAAGAGTCAGACAAAAACAGTTCAGAGATCCTATGTATTCATCTAGCTTCCCATAATTTAACAAATAAAATAACCATAGTAAAATTATCTAACTGATAAAATTTCACCAACTTTCCTAGTACCATTTTTTTTTTTTTCCTGGTCCAGAATCTAATCCAGAATCTCACAACTCATTTAGTTACCACATTTCCTTAGACTCAATCCGTAACAATTCTTCAGCATTTCTGGACGCTTTTGAGCACTGTACAGTTACTTTGTAGAATGTCCTAAAATTTGAGTTTGCCTGATATTTTCTGACATTTAGGTTGAAGCATTTTTAGTAAGAATACTATCACAAATGTACCCTTCTCAATGTAGCATAAGGTTGGATGATATGTCTTATTACTGGGGTTAAAAAGAAACAACAGGCCCAAAGTGGAGTCACTTGCACTAAACCCACGTAACCAAACCAAGACTTAATAATTAGTCTTAACTGGTCAACACCAATGAGGTAGCTTGCCACATAGATCCTTTCCATCCTCCAGAGAAAGATGAAGTAATCTGCTTTCATTATCCCTTCTCCCTTCTGCCTTCTATTTTCTACATCTTCTGGGAGCTCCTTCCTGTTTGCTAGATGGGATGCTGCCTGGTTCAAGAACCATTCAATAAAGCCAATTAGATCCTTAAATTTACTCAGTTGAGTTTTGTTACTTCGCACTGGTGACATAACTTTGATTAACCTGGTTCACTTAGTGTCTACCAGTTTTCCTCACTATAAAAGCACTGATTTCTCCTTTTGCTTTTTGGTTTTTTAAAATTTTTTTAATGTTTACTTATTTTTGAGAGACAGTGAGAGACACAGAGCGTGAGGGGGACAGAAGCAGAGAGAGAGGGAGACACAGAATCCGAAGGAGGCTCCAGGCTCTGAGCTGTCAGCAGAGAGCCTGATGCAGGGCTTGAACCCACAAACCATGAGATTATGACTTGAGCTGAAGTCGAACGCTTAACTGACTGAGCCACCCAGGAGCCTCTGATTTCCTCTTTTAATTAATTAATCTTGGGGAGATAATTTGAGACTATGCAAATATTCTGACGACATCCGATATATATCTCTCATCATATTTTCACCCACTAATTTTGACATCAACTGAGGATTCTTGCTTACAACAATTATTATGATGTTTGTCTACTTGTGATTTTCTATTTCCATCATTCTTTCTGAATACTTTTTTTAATTGGAATTCTACAGTAACAAAGAGCAATCTCTTCTCCCCCACTTATCTATTTATTCAATTATTTACTTATATTGGTATGAGCTCATGGATATTTTTCCCTCAGAAGTTATAACTCTGTTTTGTTGTTCAAACTGACCACTGGGACTCCTTTGTAAATACATTCATTAGACTTTCTTCTGAATTGTAAAAATGTCACTTCAGTTAGGGATGATCAAGGGTTTGTTGTTTTGTTTTGTTTAATGAGGGATCATTGATAGCTATGGTTAGATTTACCACTTCCATTATGAGCCCCCCCCCAAAAAAAATTTTATGGAAAGAAATTATATGTATTGAAACATCCCAATGGGTTATACCATCACAACTCTTGCTCATTCAAGACCTTATAATCTTTGGTTATTATTTTATACATATTAACATGGAATTTTCTCATCATTGTCACTATTTAAATCCACTTTAACTCCCACTCCCTTGGTATTTCAGGAACACAACTCAAACCACTCAATGACAATAGTAGAAATTCATTTTAGCCAAAAGGTAATAAGCTTTCATTATGCTGAGTGAAAAAAAGCCAATCCCAAAGGTCAAATATTGTATGATTCCATGTATTTAACACTTTTTAAATGACAAAATTTTACCAATGGAGAACAGATTAGTCCTTGACAGAGGCAGGGTCAGGGAATGATTGTGTCTACACAAGGGCAACAGGAGGAATTCTTATGGTGATGGATTGTTCTGTATCTAGACTGTGCAAATGCCAATATCTTGGTTGTGATATTCTAGTTGCACAAAAGGCTGTTAATGGAGAAAATTGGGTAAAGGGTTCACATGATCTCTGCATTATTTCTTACAACTACATGTGAATCAATTATCTGAAACTACCAAGTTTAAAAAAAAAGATAATGAGTTTTTACTTGAGTGAATACTC
Source organism: Lynx canadensis (assembly GCF_007474595.2). NCBI lineage: Eukaryota > Metazoa > Chordata > Mammalia > Carnivora > Felidae > Lynx > Lynx canadensis. The sequence continues at coordinate 68,951,989 of NC_044306.2, forward strand.
AGGAGAAATCAGATAATCATCAGTGTGCCTCAACCCTTCAGATCCACTGGTTGCTAGGTAGCTTCTCAGAAAGTTACTACCAGGTCTCTTCAGAATAACCAGCTAATGGCTAATTCTTCTTTAGGGTTTCATCTCTTCTTAGTAGCTTTTATGTTGGGTGGCAGCAAATACCATGAGCTAGAGAAGAACAGGAAAGTGCTAAGGGCCAATTATTATGGTGAGTGTTGGTTTGTCAACTAAACTACCAACTGTTAATAGGATCAAAATATACATTTTTGGGGCGCCTGGGTGGCGCAGTCGGTTAAGCGTCCGACTTCAGCCAGGTCACGATCTCGCGGTCCGGGAGTTCGAGCCCCGCGTCAGGCTCTGGGCTGATGGCTCAGAGCCTGGAGCCTGTTTCTGATTCTGTGTCTCCCTCTCTCTCTGCTCCTCCCCCGTTCATGCTCTGTCTCTCTCTGTCCCAAAAATACATAAACTTTGAAAAAAAAAATACATTTTTATTTCAATTCATTTAGCTCATATTAAGGTATTTGAGAAATCCTAAACACCCACAATTTATGATTTTCAACTTGCAAGAAGACAAGCAATGAGAAACTACAGCAAGAAAAAAGAGGGTTTAGTTCCAATGACGAAACAAAGTTCCCCTTCAAGTCACAAATGCCAACTCCTCCAAAACACTTTTTATGATTAAGGATGTGAAAGCACAGAAATTGTGGAGCCAAGACAATTTAAAATGCAAGAACTAAACTTCCCACCCCACAAAAACTAAGCCCACCAGGACCACAAAGGTAACCCTTTCACAAACTGAAGGAGAAAAGGAAACACCTGAGTACAACAAGAAACACATAAGGTAATCAGTTTGGTAAAGTAGTGGTTAATTAGCACGTGAGACCAGAGGGTTTTTTTTTTTTTTTCCTGAAAAGATAAAATCCTAACAGCCTAAATAAAGTAGCAATCAGCTTGTTTTTCTCCACATAAAGGCTGACATTATAACTACTATACATATTTTGACTAACTCAATCTCTGACAATGCTACAAAAGAGCAATAATATGTACTTATAACTGGCTTCTCCTACCTAACTTCTCAACATCAACCTATTGAAACAAAAATGGTATGGGGAGTAAGGAACTGTTCTCAAACACTTACTACAATCATTACCTTGTGCCATCATAAGTCAATGGTTCATTTTTATATAAATAAATCCATTTTTCCTTCTTAAATTGAGATATTAATCTCTTCCAAAGGACAGAATGCTTAAAAACCACATCATTACAAATTAAGAAATACTAACCTATTCAGCATATGATAAATCAGATATTTTACATTAGATTCCAGAAGGTAGAGGGGCACCTGGGTGGCTCAGTTGGTTAAGCGTCTGATTCTTGACTTTGGCTCAGGTCATCTCACACTTCGTGGGTTCGAGCACCATGTCAGCTCTGCCCTGACAGCACAGAGCCTGCTTGGGATTCTGTCTCCCCCTCACTCTGTGCCCCTCCCCACTTGCTCTCTTTCTCTCTCTCAAAATAAATAAAATAAACAAAAAAAAATTTTCTTAGATTCCAAAATGTAGAAGATATCAAAGTTTAAGGTGGAAAAAAAGTATAAGTTAAAAAAAATTTTTATTAATAAAAAAAATTTAGCAACTTAGAAATTTTTCCTATGAATTAGGAAATGTTGATCATTACCATTTGCCGTGATTAGGCTGTAACTAGCATCATGTGCACATCGTTTGATACAATTAGTAGCTGATATAAATGTGCACACATTCATTCAGCCAGTCTGTCCAACAAATCCTACTACTGCAATAATTCTACTCTATCTCCACCATGTAAATCAAGCTCCCAACCACCTCAAGCCTGAAGAACAGACATCAGCCTTTAACAAAATTCTTGGTCTCCTCTCCTCCCCTTCCAACCACAACCATCTACACTCCAGTGAAATAACTCCCCACCTCCTATTCATTCCCATGGCTCCAAGCACAGGGAACAAAGGCCTACACGTATTTTCTTACAACCACGTGTGCTACTTGTATGACAGCAGGTCAGTCTGGAATAGCCTGCATGCCCCCTAGTCCACTGACTGGTAAATTCCTACTACCCTAAGACTCACTACATGGTTGTCTAAAAAGTTCACAGCCTCTTCAGTGTTAGCACAGGACATCTCATCCAGAGAGCCCACAGCCTCTTCAGTTTTGGCATAGGACATCTGCTACAGTCTGGCACTAATGAATCACATCCTACTTAAAAGATACAATACACTGGTGAGTTACCTGAGGGACAGATGTCTCATTTCATCTTCGAATTCCCAAGGTCTGGTAAAAAGTATTTCATTAACATGTTCTACGATGAGGGGCGCCTGAGTGGCTCAGTTGGTTAAGCTTCTGACTTCAGCTCAGGTCATGATCTCATGGTTTGTGAGTTTGAGCCCCACATCAGTCTCTGTGCTGACAGCTCAGAGCCTGGAGCCTGCTTTGGACTCTGTGTCTCCCTCCCTCTCTGTCCCTCCCCACTCATGCTCTGTCTCTACCTCTGTCTCAAAAATAAACATTAAAAAAAATTTTTTGTAATGTGCTATAATGATAACTACTATTAGATATTGCACTAAATAGTAAGTGTATTTTCTTTCACTTAATCCACAAAACAACCTCAGGAAGCTATTATCCTCATTTACAGATGAGAGAATTGTCTGGTGCCAAAAACAGGGTGAGGAGAGGGAATGGCTCATAAAATTCAGATATCAAAGAACTATCACCACATTTCCTTATCTTTCTAGTCTAGATCAAAGTTACTTCAGGTAATTACAATTCTTCCTTACCTATAAAACTTATTTTACAAAATAAGTAACTAAAAAACAAGTTTTCAAATAAGAAGCACAGTCTGCGTTTTTAAAAGGTTTTTATATCCTTACTTCAGATAGTCAATTTATATCCCACTGTTACTATATGTGACTTGAATTTCAAATATCACCAAAGGTAGACCTCATGTTATCATTTAACTCCCCACAAAATCCACCTAAAGTTGTTTTCACACCCACAGAAATATTAAAAACCATAAAACCACAAATAGGTAGTTTTCTTATGAATCAAAGAATTTTTGATTTCAAGAACTAAGCTTTGGAATGATAGTGTATCCTCCCTTTCTTATTAAAGGGCAAGACTTTAATAAAATGATAATAGAAGGTTATGGCTTATTTTGTTGTTTTACATCCTTTCTTGAAGGGAAAAAATGAAACAAGTTAGCAACTGAGTAGTCCTCTTGCTTTTCTTAGTTTTATTTTATTATTTTTTGTAACTGTTCTGTTAAAGCCCAGGGTCTGAGAAGAACTACATTAAACCAGTCCACATACAGCAATGCAGTTGGAGACATTCATTTTGAACCTCAGCCAAGATATGCAAAGCTAATTATGGAACTGTTAATTACTAAATGTTTAAAAGCTTATGTGAAGGCAACTAAGTTTCTACTAATATTACAAAAGAATGTTAATTTTTACCAGAAATTTAAGTACTCACCCATTCAAAGTCACATGCTAATACAGTCTGAAATTAGTATTTCAGTTAAAAATGTGTGTATTTTTTAACCTACAAATTCAAATATCATTGTTAGAAAAGGTAAATGCCTATGGCCAAACACGAATTACTTAGTGAAACATGCTTTTCAAAATTGCACAAAAGTCGGGGCACCTGAGTGGCTCGGTCGGTTAAGCGTCTAACTTCAGCTCAGGTCATGATCTCCGTGAGCTGGAGTCCCGCGTGGGGCTCTGTGCTGACAGCTCAGACCTGGAGCCTGCTTCAGATTCTGTATCTCCCTCTCTCTCTGCCCCTTCCCCACTCGTGCTCTGTCTCTATCTCTCAAAAATAAGTAAACGTTAAAAAAAAATTTTTTTAATTGCACAAAAATCATTTAGTTGTGTTTTTTGAACAAAAACTACATAAGAACCAAATATTTATTACTAGAGCCCCGAAATGAGCTAAAATATAATCAAAGTGTAAGTTATCAAATGAAAATATGAAACTGCTCATAAACAATGATAAAAAGAACCTCAAATGGAAAATGTAACTGTAATAAACACAATTCTTCCCACTAGATTTAAAAGTTAAATATTTACCAGAGATATTCTTTTGTGCAGATTCTCATAATTTAAAGTTCTCTGGGCAAAAGGTATTTTTTCAGCCCTCTCATAATGACTAAGTGACTTTGCAAAGAATTAAGTCTTAACACTGTTATGAACTCTCAGCTGAAAAATTCATGAGTTAACATCTAAATTGAAAGGTGCAAGAGCCCAAAAAATTTCAATAGTGAGGACAAAATAATATTAACTAGGAAGAAATGAGATGTGGCTGTTTTACATATACCATTTTAAAAAATTACTTTTATAACTACCTAAAAACACATTAAATTAGATCTTGAAAGAAAACAATAAGGCAATAGATGTCTCACCTGAAAAAACTAAAAACATGCATATAAACACTACAGAAGCAACTACAAAGGGTCTGAACTCAACAAGTTAATAAAATGGTTTAGAAAAAGCATTTTATTGTTTAAAGCCTTGGGGGATAAAGCTGCTTGCAATTTATTTACATCTTTAACTTTACTAAATTGCTTTGGTGACCAAGCTTCTCATTTAAATGATTAAAGCATAAACCCAAATAGTTTAATAAAGCAATTACTTAAGAGTCCTGTTTTTCAACAGAGGTGCCCTGAAAAATATCAATAGAACATTTAGTGTACATTATTTTCAAGGGGTTATTTAGAATACAGTGCCCCACTGATTAAAATTTATCCAGGTTTCCAGACACATAATGTGGGACACACACTGGATCAAAGATTTTTTCATCCTCTCAGAATATCAGATGAAAGAGTGACAGACTCTTAAATCTATGCATGATTTGGCTAAAAATTCAGGTGGCTTTTTTTTTTTTTTTCACCTTACCATTCTGCCTCTCTAATGATGTGGCTAAATAGGTTCCTATTTTTCAGGTGTGCAGGAAAAGCTCCCTAATTTGCAGTCTCTATGTTTATACTGGGACTCTCCCCACCCTCAAATTCTCTTCTAGTTAACATCTTAGGTTACGTTAGTAACATCACTATTAACTTGTAGGCAACTGATTGACCCAAATACAAAGCTATGCCTTCAAGAGTTTGAGAGAGAAACTGGGATAGTGGGGTTTAAAACAAAACAAAACCTGAATTTAACAACAAAAAAATTATGTATTTCCTCTATTCTTTTATAGCATCTTCCTTTTGCCTGTAACGAGAATCATATGAACTCCTTTATCAAGTCTATGCCGAGAAACAGAAGGAAGCATGACAGCAAAACTTTCCTAATTCACATCCTTCTTTTCATGATACCAAGTTTATTTAATACATTTGTTTTCTTCATATTACAAAAGTCTAACTCTCAAGCATGAATGAGAAAATAGTACCAAATAACTTCCGGTCCTTAACAAAGCACTCAATATAAAAAGCACCTTCTATCAAAACATGTTTTTTACTTTTGGGCACATATCAAACTTTTACAAGATTATTTTTGACAAGCCAGGTAAGGATGGGAAAACATTCACATTTCAAGATACTTTCTCTTTAACACAATAATAAGCAAACATGACGTTTGTGTTAGTAATAACCAAATGAACATCAAAGTTAATACGGCTGATACTTAATGTTCAAAATGTTTGATAGCTTTCTCTGTGTTTACTTTTCCTATGAAGGTTTGGTGGAGGGAAATGTGCTTTCAGATTATCAATGAAGCTTTCATCTTGCAGTGTTAGTAGTAACTGGCCCATTTCTGAATCAGGCCAAGTTCTATGCTAGGTCAGTTTTTACTCTATTCTACACAACTGGCACAAGAAGAGGAAAGTTTAACAGTTCATTTATTTGGCACAATCCACATGCTTTCACAGTGGAGGTTTTGTCTCTTCCAGTCTTCTTTGGTGCCCCCCCTCCCCGCCCCAACTGATAGGTTTTAAGTCATTGCTATTCTAATTAATCAACTAAAAGGCACAACTCTCCCCACCCCCCACCCTCTAATTTCCACTAAAGGCCTATGACATCATTTTCTGACCCGCCTTTCTAGGTTCTAATATTCTCAACTTGCCTTGCTGGGTTGTAATATTCTCAACTTGTATGATTTCATTTGGCACTTCAAACACTGAAAGGAATTGACATATCTCACTGAAATTTGCTTTTCCATCACACAACATGCATTTTCACATGCAGAAGACTGGTTCAATTGACAATTTTAAAACAAACAGTAGAGGAGGAAGGCACATGGGAGGCAGTGCAACACCCAGGGAGGGACAAGATCAAAGCAGGACACTGCTTGGTTTTGATAAAATAATCCTTTAGAATTGGAACTTTCCGGAGACACAGTGAAATGAATATTCTCGTAAAATTATCACACATCTTCCACTCTTTTAGTAAATATGTGTGATCTGTGATCCCCCAGATGTGATGGCTCCATCAGGAAAAATGAAAAATCAGAAACGGTACCAGGTGCCATTCTTGGGCCTTGTCCAATGGCAGCCAGTGAAAGATTCTATTTTATTCTGTTCTCCCCACATTAAATAATAATAATCAACATCAGAGAAGGAGAGCATTTGGGTATGAACAGATGGCGTCCAACACCTAACCAGCGAAGCAACTCTTTCAGGCATCAGATCCTAAATGTCTGATGGTCCCAAGGATCAGAAGGGCTTATTTGACAAGAGGGTTGGCAGCAAGATCCCCTGTAGTTACCATCCCAATGCTTAGGAATATGCGTCATTAGCCAGTCAGCAACTAAAAGCAAAAAAAAAAAAAAAAAAAAAATCTAACCACCACATTTTTATACAATTTCCCCCTCTCTAGTCCAACTTGAAGCGACCAAATCCGACACCATCAGCAACAACTCCACTTAAAGAAAAAGGAAAAATAAGCCCGATGGTAAACGAACGTATAAAGGTTAACAAACTTATCTAATTCTGACAAGGTTGTGCAACACCAAAAGAATCCGCAGGGTGCCCTTTCCGGGGGTGTATCTGAATATGCCTGCTCTGCAGTTATGCCCGCAATTTAAACCAAAGGCACTAAGCTAGCTAATCAACTTTTCTTCCCCTGCACTGGAAAGCAGCATCCCTTTTTCAAAGAAGCAAAATACTAAATACACAAACATCCCAATGTTTTACTTCAGAAGGTCAACACGGATTAGTCTTTCGCAGAGCCATACAAGTTTCCTTCCTATACCTTTCCGAACACCACAGAACTCTAAAGGTAAAGGGGGCCACAAGCCTGGGAAAGAAAGGGGCCTGCAGCCAGGGCGGCGGGAGTAGCTGGCCACGGGGAGGTGAGTCCCCCCTCCCCCCGAGACTCAGAAGCCCTAGTGTACCACTGGGAAGAGGAGAAGCTAATTGGAGAATTCCCTCCTCCGCCTAGCAAACGTAGGGGGAAGGTCAGTAATGGGGAGGGCAGAGAAAAGGAGAATATCGAGGAGAGGGAAAAATAAACCCAGGACGACCAGGGGAAAAGATACAGAGATGAAATGCCATGGGAAGTTAGGGGTCCTAATGCGAGAAGTGGGGTGCGCGGGGCCAACCGTGTCAGGAAGGGGAGACTGGAACGGGAAAGGGCGCAGCCTGCGAGGCACAAATCCAGCCAAGTCCCGGCGAGTCTCACCTGGGGGGTCCTCTCGGCGGGGTTCTTCATCACCGCTTGGCGGAAGCTGTTATCCACGTAGGACGCCATCTCCCCCCGTGGGCCCGGCCGGGGCCGCTCCGCACCCTCGTCGGCCTCCTCCCGGCCCAGAGCAGCCGCTGCCTCCGCCCTGCGCGCTCCGCCCGCCTGCCCGCCCGCCGGCGGCTAATAAGCCAAACCGCGGCGGCGGCGGGGCCTACGGGGGGGCGGCTCCGCTGGGCCCGGCGGCCCGGAGCGCGGGACAGGCGCTCAGGAGACCCGGCGGGAGAGCGAGGCCGCGCGAAGGGGGCGGGCAGCGCGCAGCTCCCGAGCCCCGCGGCCCGGAGGGTCCCTGCGGGCGCTCCGCGACCGGGAACTCCCCTTCCTCCTCCTCTTCTTCCTCGCCGCTCAGCCGGGAAAGGCTTCCTGGCGCGCCCGGCTCCCTCCGGGCCTGGCTCGACACGCCTCCCCCGGCTCCACTCCGGGGACAGTGGCGGCTCCTCCTGGCCCCGGCGGGCCTGAGTTATTTTTAGGGAGGTACAAGCGACAGTAAAGAAGGGGAAGGCTGCAGGCAGACGGGGCCTCCTCTCCCCTCCGGCGCGGAGGGTCGCCCCCTCCTCTCAGGGGCTCACGCCGCCGCCCGGGAGTCTCCGCGAAGCACTCGGATCTCCCGCGTCCCCAGTCCTCCGGCACTTGGGCGCCGCAGCCGCCGTCGGGACGACTGGCTCAGGTCCGGGCGCTGCGAAGCCCGATCGCCGCCGCCACCGCTCCTAGTCTCCGTCTATTGGGCTCGGCCGTCCCTCCCGACTGCTGCTGCATCCCCTCGGGCCGCCCCGCCGCCGCCGCCGCCGCCGCCTCTGCTGCTCGGGCCGCCGCCGTGGGCTCCGCCGCCACCGCCTCCCCCCATCAGCGCGCCCGGAGCGGAGCTGCCCCGGCGCCGGCGCCGCCGCGGCCAGAGCACCCGGCCGGGGCTGCAGACCTCCGGCCCAGTCGCTCTCGGCAACTTTGTTCCCGGTCTGCGCGGGGCGGGGGAGGGGGAAGAGGGGGCCGCGGGCAGCCCAGGTCCGGACTCCCGGCGGCGGGCGTCCGAGGGCGGAGGGCCAGGAGCCGAGAGCCGCGCACAGCCCCCTCGGAGAGAGTATTTGGGAAGCGGCGACTCCCCCTCCGCTTCCTCCGCCTCTTCCTCCTCCTGCGCCTTCTCCGGCCGCCGGAGCCGCTCCTCAGGGAGGAAGCGGCCTCCGGGGCTTGTTGCTTTGTGCTGCAACCATGGTGAGGAGTGAGTGACAAGGCGGAGGCGAGTCGGCTGGCGCCGCATCATCGGGGGGCGGGGCGTCCCCGTCGCGCTCGGTCCCGCCTCCTCGCGCTCCCTGCGCCCGCCCGTCGGCCGCGCCCTCCCGCCGGAGCAGCACCTTCGGTCGCCGCCAGGTGAGGCCGGCTCTCGGGCTGCCGGAGGGTCGCAGCGCCCTCGGCTGAGCTGGCTGGAGTCCCGCACCACCTGGCCCCGAGGGGGCGACGCGAGTCCCGGTGCCCGGGTGCTAGCGTAGGGCTCTCCTCTCCCCACCCCTTCCCTGTCTCACGCCGTGCCGCGTACCCACATCCCACCCGGTTCCTGGGAGACACTGCATAGTCCAGTCGCCCCTCTCAGACTCATGGCGCCACGCCGAGGCCGAGGGGGCTGAAAGTTGACCCGGAGCAGAAGTCTGGCCCGCAGGCATGGGCTGTAGTGGGCATTCATTTTGAACCCAGGGTTTGGCTCCAGAGGCGATAAATCCTCTAAGGTTTTTATTTTGCTTATTTGTAGCTTGCTGCAGGGAAAGCTTTCCTCTCCTGCCTTCCGTGCTTACTGCCACCTTCAGAGACTTTAATGACCAGGAGATTAAGGACATGGAAAACTGCCAGTTTCACACTGGATCCAGTACCATCCCCAGACGCACAAACATGCCAAATTTAAAGGTGATCAGTCATTAGCAAGAGACCCGGACGGCAAGGTCTGTGACATAATCAGAAACATTGGCAGATCTGGCTTTGCATCGAGGCGGAGCAAATCTCATTCTCCAGACCCCAGATTTCCAAATAGGACTCACGTGGTGCAGAGGACACCATAACATAGCCTTTTAAGATGTCACCTCTCCTGCCTTTTCATTTACCTCTCCCTCTCCCTTTCTGAGCCAGGTCAAGGTGGGTAAGGTCAGCCGAGCACCAGGGACAGGTCTGCTGTTCCGGTCCTACGGTTTTATTTTTATCTGCCTCCTCTCCCTTCTCCCCCCTCCTTCCCAATAAGTTCATGTTTTGATGTCTGTGTGGAGGCTACACTTAGAGGACGGTTGTTACTTTTATGATCTACTATATTGAACTTTTTTCAAATGTCCAAACATACTTTTTAACATCTAGTTTATTTTAAACACATAGAATGGGTCGGTTGTGGGCAAACATTTTGGGGTCCCCAAGTCACCTTTTTGTCATTAAACAGATTGTGTGGCTTCCTAGAGAAGGGACTACCCAACCTTGTGAAACCAGATCTGAGTTATAAATTGTATCTCTAGACCCTTTTATATTACTTTTGCTGAAACTGCTTCCCCACATCTTTTCACCCCTTTGTGGAGCCCCAGCATCAAATTCTCAATGACATAGACCACCACACTGAAAGCAAAGGAACATGAATAAATACTATTACAGCTCTGTAAAAAGAGAAGAGGGGTCCCTGGGTGGCTCAGTCAGTTAGGCGTCCAACTTTGGCTCAGGTCATGATCCATAGTTGGTGGGTTCGAGCCCTGTGTCAGGCTCTGTGCTGACAGCTCAGAGCCCGGAGCCTGCTTCAGAGTCTGTGTCTCCCTCTCTCTCTGCCCTCCCTGGCTCACACTCTGTCTCTTTCTCTCTCTCAAAAATAAATAAACATTAAAAAAAAAATTTAAAGAGAGAAGAAAAAAATAAAATCTAGTGAGGTGAAAAAATATACCTGACATCTCCATCTGGTGTCTAATAGACATCTAAGAATTAATGTGTGCAAACCAGGGTCTAAATATCCTGCCCCAGTAGTGCCCCACCCACAGTTTTCCTCATTCCAGTTAATGCCATGTACATCGTTCCCATTGCTCAAGTGAAAACCTTTGGAGACTTTCTTGACTCCTTCCTTTCTGTTACACCCCACAAGTGTCAGTAACTTGTCGGCTCAACCTTCAAAGTACCATATCTGGAATCTAACCTCTACCTACCACCTCTACCTTGTCCAAGCCAGCATCGCCCTTTGCCTGCACTTTGTGATTACCAACAACCTCATCTCCCTTTTTTCTATCCTTGCCTCCAGAAGTCTACTTTGAACACAGCAGCCAGAGTGAGTCTTTTCACTCTAGCTCAAGTCACTTCTCTGCAAAGGAAAGGAAAGGAAAGGAGAGGAAAGGAAAGGAGAGGAGAGGGGAGGGGAGGGGAGGAGAGGGGAGGGGAATGGAGAGAAAGAAAGAAAGGAAGAAAAAAGAAAGAAAAAAAGAAAAAAGAAAAAAAAGAAGGAAAGAAAAGGAAGGAAGAAAGGAAGGAGGAAGGAAGGAAGGAAGGAAGGAAGGAAGGAAGGAAGGAAGGAGAAAGAAAGAAAAGATTGCTCCTCATCTCATGTGAAGTTAAAAATCAAAGTCCTTACAATGGCCTGGATGACCCATGGACCTTGTTCCTTCCACGCCTTATCTCTCTGACATCATCTCCTACCAGTCTATCCCGAATTCATTTTTTCCTAGCCACACTGGAAATGGAGATGCTGTTTCTGAATACATGAAGATGCTGTATAGTGAACAAGCTCCAGTCTCGTGGCCTTTCATTTGCTCTTCCCTCTGCCACCTGAATTATCTCCCTGCTTCCCCAACAAAACAAAACAAAACAAAACAAACCTACAATGTTGTTCCCTCTCCCTTCATATCTTTATTCAAACATCATTTTCCCTGTAACTTCACATGCATTAGTTCTCTTCCTTGTTTTCTTTACCACCATCTAACACATATTTTACTTATTTTATTGTCTCCCTCCACTGTAATGTAAGCTTCAGAAGTCAGTGGGTTTTGTTCCTTTTGTTTGCTGCTATATCCCCCAAAGTGATGTAAATGAATTAATAACTATGGCGTTACCTTGTATGCATATAAGATTGTCACATACATTATCTCTGTTGTGTCCCTGATGGGGGGAGGGAAGTCGGGGAGAGAAAACCTCTCTGAGCCTATTTTCCTGTTCTATAAAAAGAGGATAAAACTTGCATGCCCTGAAGATTTGTAAGGATTCAACATAATGCATGTAAAGTGCCTTGTATAGTCCTTGAAACATAATATGCATTCAACAAATTATCGTTATTTTTAATATCATTCTCATCATCCCAACCCTTTGAGGTTAGTGGAACAATTATTATCCTGTTTACAGATGAGGAAACTGAGACTAAAATAGGCTACCTTACTTGCCCTAGTTCCAGGCCTGCCTTTAACTCTGGAAGGGTCTGGGGTAAGCTAACAAACAGAGATCCAAGTACCCTTTTAAAAATACTGAAAACTGGGGTGCCTGGGTGGCTCAGTCGGTTAAGTAACCAACCTTGGCTCAGGTCATGATCTCATGGTTCGTGAGTTCGAGCCCCGCATCGGGCTCTGTGCTGACAGCTCAGAGCGTGGAACCTGTGTCTGATTCTGTGTCTCCCTCTCTCTCTGCCCCTCTCCCACTCATGCTCTGTCTCTCTCTGTCTCAGAAATAAACATAAAAAATTTTTTAAAAAATTAAAAAAATAAAAATACTGAAAACTATAAATTAACTGGAACATGGTGCTTCAGGAAATAGTGGCTCCCAGCCTGGAACTCACACTCCATTTTCTTCCCATCTGAGCTCCATCTCATACCATAAAAAGACTCATACACATGAGGACACCCCAGCCTGCACATCCAAACTACATCATACACCTCGCAAGAGGACACCCCTCAGTGATTCCTCCAGCCCTGGGCCAGCCTTGGAGGATCCAGCCTGGAGAGGCAGGGCAGTAAGTTCCAGGGTCCTGGGTGCTCAGAGGGTATGGAAATCCTAGTCTCATAAAGAGGTGTGAAGCTAGAGCAGGGCCCTTCAAAGTATGGTCAGTAGGCAGGAACGCCCCTCACCTGGATTTCACATCCATAAAGTTGTGAATTCCATATATAAACCCAGCTCTTTTTTTTTTCTGACTGCTGTACTGTGATACTGAAGTGTACCAATGACCTCAGGTAAGGCATAATAGTATGTCTTCTCCATCACCAAAATGACTAACTCACTATCAACTTCTACACTATCATTTAACCTCAATTAAAGTTAATGTTCCCACTATTTATAATCTACTTATCTACATATGTCAATAGTGCTTATCACCATTCAGCATCTAGGGCATCTGATACTTGGCATGCATTGCTGTCTTAGTATCATTTGAGCACCAACAGCATGTTTAGGTATAACATGGATGACAGAACTGCACACAAATCTGCCTGTTTGCTAAACAGTCTAATCCAAACTGTGTCAACCGACCATAATCAAAGTAAGCCATCTATTATGCTGCCTCATAAAGGGAAGTATAAAAAGGAGACTTCCTTTGTTCCATCTCCACAACCATCATATTATCTAGAAAGTTACTAGAGGATAGACAGAGACAGAGCGCTAGGTTTTGAGTCAGAAATGCATTTCAAGTTCTGGCTTTAATACCATTCTACTTGTAACCTAAAAATCTTTTATCTTTCCAATGGTAAAATCTAATACATGCCTAAATATATCAGTATGTCATATGGATTAGGTGTTTAAGAGTTATTTTTTTAAGATGAGTTAAATATATTTTTTTTAATTTTTTATAATGTTTATTTGTTTTTGAGAGAGAGAGAGAGAGAGCAAGCAGGGGAGAAGCAGAGAGAGAGGGAAGCACAGAATCAGAAGCAGGCTCCAGGCTCCGAGCTGTCGGCACAGAGCCCAACGCGAGGCTCAAACTCACAAGCGATTAGATCATGACCTGAACCTAAGTCAGATGCTTAACTGACTGAGCCACCTGGGCACCCTAAAGTGAGTTAAACAATTTTTTAAAATTCTTGTGAATCCAGCTATGGCACAAGACTAGGGATTTGTATAACTATATACTCTATCTCTTGACCAATTGATAGACAAAGAGAAGTCATTTTGTTAAAAAACACACACATATGTACACACACACACACACACACATACACACACATGTTGAGCGTCATTATTCAGTACATATTTATTGGGTGCTATGTGCCAGGGGCTGATTTCCATGCTTGGAATACCAATAGTGAATAAGACAAGCATAATCCCTTCCCTGGCCTTGTGGAAGCTTGTTCTATATACCAGGCACTTGGTTAATTTACTCACCTTACCCGGGAGAATGGGGAGGGTGATCAAAAAGATCCAGGATGTTTCCCTGCTCTGCTAAGACAAGAGCTTCCTCCGGTTACCATTTTCTCTGGTTGTTAAAACCCTTTGAAGGGAAGATTTAGAGCAGAGAGAAGTTGAATTTACTAATGACATTCCTCACATACTTCCCCCTCCCCCTCAAAACATTTTTTTATATTGTTTTACAGTTACTTCTACCCCTGACATCAGGTCAGTAAGAATCTTAGGAGAGTGGAAGGCTGTAGCTTAGACACCGTATCATTCTCAGTGAGCATACTCCACTAATACTGTATACATCTGCAAATAGCATTCCAGAGAATCTCTGGTGGTGAGCACAATGGCAGACATCCAGGGAAAGATGCGATGTGTTCATAGGATAGAGCTCATGAAACATGTTAGACGAGGCATATTAAAGCACAATTAGAATCAGACTCTTAGGTGTGATTTTACAGGAATCGTAAAAAATTCAGATTTGAGGATGCTGCCATATGAATAGGGATGACACTAATGTAAATGTCACACAGATGTTTAGATATTTTGGAGCTGATTCTAAGAAAAGAAACTCATTTTTTCCTAATTTAACAATATTATCACCTTGGTTCTGCCTTGCACATACAATTAAATAAATATACAAATCAAAACATATTCAGGCTGACAAAACTGTTCTATCCGGTTACACTATTGTATCCTCCATACTGACATAACTACTTTCTTCCATTGATTTGTTTGCATTTAAAATGTTGGGCTAGTGGGAGAAAACAACCCTCTTTATTTCCTTATTGTGAGAAAGCTGATGCTGACGTTTCTAAAAGGAAATGCATTGTTAAACTTTTGATCCACCTTCAATTCCTTCTATTGTTGCCTGGTGTTTGGCATTTATTTTTATGAATTGCCCTGTGGTACTGTAGTCCACAATCAGCCTGCCAATTTAAAGGCGCTTGGGTAAGATACACAGATTTTTTTTTTTTTAAGATTGAAAATAGGTGAAATTTAAGACTCCACTTTAAAATCTGACAATGTAAATGCCACTACACAATTAAGGAGTACTTGATGCATAGATTTTAAAAGCCCCTACTGGATATCAGAAATTCTCAAGTTAATAATTCAAAGAGAAAAAAACTTTCAATTTCCAACAGGCAAAGTTAACCCAGTGAGATAATTCTGTCATAATGGCATAAGGCAGCATTATATAAAATTGTATCTGGGTTTCCCTAGTTATGGTAAGATGATTACACACAACTGAAATTGCATCCACAAGCAAACTGGTATGCAGTGCAGAATTAGTAAATGTGTTCCACAGAAGGAGAGCAGCTACAATTATTGCCAGCTCTGGTCTCTAAGCAGTATTCAAGGGCAAATGCAACTGTGCTATAATACGGATGTCTACTACAAGAGTGTCAAAATCAAACAAGGTCATTTGAGAAAAAAAAAAAAAAGCAGGATCCTTGATCAGCTGTGATTTTTGTAAATGCCAATACTCATAATTATTCTGAAGTCATTATTATTTAATATTTATTAAATCCAAGACTAGTGTTAGGCACCATGTGTACATACATAAACAAAGACAGAGTGCCTATGCGTTGAGCCTACAAATCTCAATTAGGCAAAGGAAATGAAGGGCAAACTAGGGCGTGGGAAACACACACTCAGGGCCTGTTTAGAAAACGAGGCTATTTTGTTATGTTGTTATTTTAGTTTTAACTATCAGAAGGTCCATTATGTTGCAACACAAAAATTTAAAGGCGGGAAGTCAAAGGAAAAAGCACATTGCCTCCATGGGAGTTGAAGGAGGAAACCTTAAATATAAAATGGCAAAATGTATCGAGTTAGAGACCTAATGGAAGAAAGCACAAGTTAATAGCAAAAAGAGAAACTGAATATTGGATGGGCTGTGATACGAGGACCAGGTAAAAATAATACGTGAGATACGGCGCAGAAGAAAATAGAACCATCCAAGCCCTGAGAAGCAAATCACAATCGGTCCTGGCCATCTATAGTGTTTTTCTTACACTAACATTTTACTTATCACATAACATAAATGTGACCAGTGATAAGTGCTGGTAAGACATTTAAAACAGAGTTCGATTCCACCTTCTGCTTATCTCACCTACAAGGAATGAGCCTGTGGCATCATAGCTGTCTGTAACAATCCAGAGGTAATTAAATCAAGTTAAAGACCAACATAAACCCACAGTACTCCACCCCAACCTGGTCAGGTGCCTCATACACAGGTCTATTAACACAGAAGAAATAGCATAGAAGCGATTGAATTTACAGAACTTTATCACATTGCTGCAGGGAAAAAAAAAAACAAAAAACTGTATTTTCAGTGAAGTCAATAAATGCAGCTTTATAAAGGCACAGTGGAATACAAAAAGTAAGTACTATAGTGGGAAAATCTTGGAATCTAATAGCAGACAGCCCTGAATTTGAAAGCCTCTTCCGATATGCATGAGCTTTGTGACCCTGAAGAAAGAATTTAACCTCTCTGAGCCTGAGTTTCTACCTTTGTAAAATGTAGTAATACTTTCCTTGCTAGATTATAGATTAATAGGACAATGGCTCCAAACAGGATTTATAAAAGTAAATGCACTTTCCCATTTCTCCCGTCTCCCTAAAAGGAATAGCATTAGTCAAAGAATCTTTATATGGCCCTTCAAGTCTCTAGGAAAGAAAGATTTTAGAGGCACCTGGGTGGCTCAGTCGGTTAAGCATCCGACTTCAGCTCAGGTCATGATCTCACCATTCGTGAGTTGGAGCCCTGCGTCAGGATCTGTGCTGACACCTTGGAAGCCCGGAAACTGCTTTGGATTCTGTGTCTCCCTCTCTCTCTGCCCCTCCCCGACTCGTGCTCCATCTCTCAAAAAATAAATACACATTTAAAAAAAAAAAAAGAAAAGATTTTAGGTTAAAAATATGTTGACCTGTCTAACTTTATATACAGAATTTTGAACTTAGAGAACTAAAATAAGCTTTTGTTACTTTACTATAAATAGCCCAAGCCTCAAAGGTAAATTATTGTCCACCTGGGCCAGTGAGTCCCAGCTGTGGATGGTCAGTGCGGTCCCAAAGCTGACAGCATGGGCAGCGGAACAGAGCTTTCAGCCTCCTGATGGCCTCTAGTGTTCCACAGGGCGGAATGGGAGCTGCTTATCAGATGCGCCAAACCTTGGTCTGACAGTAACTCCTTTACCAAATAAATGAAAACCTAGAACGTACTCACACAAATATTAAATCTATTGCTAGGTTTACATCCATTTCGAAAAGCAAGGGATAGTTGCAAGCTACTAATTTGTGTGTTATTCCATTCTTTTAAGTGTCAGTTATTGCTCCCAAATATTAATAGGTGTACACCTACCCATAGCACTCAAAAGACTAAATCTAAAAAAAAAAAAAAATGTATAATAAAATCAAACAAACCAGAGAGATCCAATTTAATTACATACAAAGATAATATTCATGGTGGTATGTTTGTAATATTTGTAACTCCCAGATGTTTAACAGATTTTAAAACCAAATCAATCTGTGCCTTACCCTGGCCCACCAGGGGCCACAGAATAATGCTCCAGGAGCCTCTCAATGCCCTCCACCCCAGGTTGGCTACAGTGTTACAATCTGAATAACCAAGTAGATCTGTGCAAAATCACCTGAAGCATTCTCCCTCCTCCCCATTTATCTTTATGGTGATCAAAACAAACAAACAAACAAACATTTTTTTTAAGATAAGTCATCTGCAATCTAACACAACTTCCATCAGGAACTATGAAAACTTGTGAACACAAAAGCACTGCACAATTTCCAGAATGAATAGTAGCAGCAGCATGGGTACTAGGTCCCCAAACGACTGGTTTTCTCCCAATACACTACAAGAGATCTCCCAGGAGCACCTGTGTGCCTGATTTGCCTGATTTGAGCACCTGCAGTTTATGTGACTATGTCAGCACAAAGTTAGCTGTGGGTCTCTTTCCTGGTACATGCCAATATTAGGGAAGACTTCTCTTTTGGCCAAGACATTCTTTGACTCTTCTTTTAAACATGATACGATGGAGATTGGAGAAAATAAACACTTTCTGAAAGGGGCTTCAATTCTCCCTTTCTCTCCATCAAACAAAGTGCCACGCAGCACTCAGACCATTCAGTTGTTCCTGCATGATTTCTGTCCTTGCCCTGCAGTGGTATTCTTATGAAGGGCCGTGGCCCCATGGTTGGGCCAGCTCACACAAAGCTGGAGACAGACTAATCCAAGGTGGTAATCTCTATAAACGAGGCCAGGCAACCACTGGTGGTAAGGGAAGGATGGGGAGGAAGGATATGAGTTCTGATCACTTTTCTTGCTTCCCTTCAGAAAGAAATTGTGAGTCAACGGTGATATCCAGCCACAACTCCCACACTTCATTTGGGAGACATTTGAAACAGACACCAAAAAGTGTAGCAGGCATGGTTTCTAAACAAAGAGCTTTTAGCAGGGAATTTCAGATGTTATATATTCTTTCTTATGTGTAGCATATCTTTGGAAGGGGAGCATTGAGACCTGGGCATATCTTGTGCAAGGAAAATTATCACAGTAAGTGAATCCCATCTTTTCTTGTGAAAATCAGTAGTAATGACCAAGCAATGCTAAGACTCTTAAGAACCACAAAGCTTTTTCCAAAGCATTTCCACTATAGGCTCCTGGCAATTCATTTGTGTAACTAATAATAGCTGACAGGTGTTGAGTGCTCATTATATGCTAAGCACTGTTCTATGTCCTCCAGATGTACTGTCTTTTGTTTTTAAGTTTATTTATTTTGAGAGAGACAGTGTGAGTGGGGGAGGGGCAGAGGGAGCGGGGAAGAGAGAGAATCCCAAGCAGGCTCAGCACTGCCACCACGGAGCCCCATGTGCAGTTTGAATTAATCTTTCAACAACCCTATGAGGTGGAGGGGGCACCTGGCTGGCTCAATCAGTAGAACATGCAATTCTTTTTTTTTTTTTTTTTTTTTAACATTTATTCGTTTTTGAGAGACAGAGACAGAACATGAGCAGCCAAGGGGCAGAGAGAGAGGGAGACACAGAATCTGATGCAGGCTCCAGGCTCTAAGCTGTCAGTACAGAGCCTGACACGGGGCTCAGGGCTCAAACCCACCAACTGTGAGATCATGACCTGAGCCACAATCAGACATTTAACCCACTGAGCCGCCCAGGCACCCTAGAGCATGCAACTCTTGATCTCAGGGTTGTGAGTTCGAGACCCACATTGGGTGTAGAGATTACATAAAAATAAAAGATCTTTAAAAAAAAAAAAAAACCCTATGAGGTAGGTACTATTACCATACATATTTTACAGTTAAGGGAAACAGGTTTACTGAGGTCCCAGAGCCAAGATCTATGCAAATACTCTCTGGTACAAAAATCTATGTATTAAATGTTCATCATGGGGGTTCTCAGGTCTTCTTTGACTTATTTCTTAAACTTAGAACTTCTGTCAAGTGCCAGAAATAACTATTTGTTGATAATTGAGATGACTTTTCATCTTCCGCCTATTTTCTTCTCCATCTTCTGTTCTGGAGAAATGTGTGATTATACTAAACCTGAATGCCAACCTAGACAACACCCCAGACCTCCAGGTGTGCTCACAGAACATCTGCACATAGGTGTACACAGACCTCAAAATCAACATGTCCAGCCAAAACAGATGAAGTACTTAGGGATAAATCTAATGAGAAACACACAAGAACGGTAGCAGAAAACCATCAAACGCTGATACAAGAAATCAAAAATGTCTAATCAAAATGGAACGGCATACCATGTTCACAAATTGAAAGACTCAATATTAAGATGCTGCTTTTCCCCAGTTTGATTTACTGAATCAATGCAAGCCCAATCAAAATCCCATCAAGCTTTTTTATAGATATTGCCAATCCAATTCTGAATTTGTATGAAAAGGTAAAACCCTTCTGATAAAAAAAAAAAAAAAGAACAAAGTTGAAGGACTCACACTACCCAATTTCAAGGCTGACTATAAAACCACATACAAGACAGTTTGGTATTGGCAAAAGGATAGATACCTTAGACCAATGGAACACAATAGGAAGGCCAGAAATAGACCCACAAAAATATAGTGAACTGATTTTTGACAAAGAGACAAAGATCATTCAAAGGAGCAAGGACTGTTTTCAGCAAATGTGACAGCCAGCAAAATCAGCATGTTCAAATCTGAACTCAACATCTGTCTTCCGAAATCTCTGAATGCTCTCATACCTTGGAGAGTGATGCCACCATCCACCCAGTTGCTCAGGCAAAAACAAAAACAAAAACAGGAGTTCTCTTTGACCCACTGTCTCACTTTCAGCCCCTGAGTTCAATCACTTATTAAATTATGGTGAATCACACATCTAATCCTCCCCATCCTTCTACTGCCACTGACCTAGTGCAGGCACTCTTTCTCCAGAATCTTGCCTCCCACCTTCAATCTCCCAAAATGCCTCCTAAAGAGGAGCATGGCTGGAAGTAGCAGAGGGAACCATTGCTTCCCTGAGCACCATTTGCAAAAGTAGTACGTTTTCAACATTCTTTAAAAGAACATCTTGACTTGATAGTTTTTATGATTATGATGACAAGATGTTACATCTGGTCTTGTTAAAAGAAGGGCCATAAGCGCTGGAGAAAAAAGAGGCAAAAATAAGCCCCTTTTTATCCTGACAGGTGCCTTCTGGCCAGTACCTTGCCAGTGCTTAGCTCTTACCCCTGGTTGGCTCCCCTCCTGTTAGAAATTGCCTGGGACTTTGCACAGAGTGATCTTTTGAAAAATCCAATCTATCATGTAATTCCAAAGCTTCAGTGACTTTCCAGCCTACTCCATAAAGTCTAAGCTGCTTTATACAATACCCAAGAGCTCTAAGTGTTCTGGCCCAGGTACACCTATCTAGTTGTCTCCCCCACCACTTCCTACTCACATAACTTTGACTCCGATCATTCCTAACAATTGATCCTATAAGGACTTGCTAAACTTTCTTACTTCCTTAATGCCTTGCATAAGCACGTCTTGCTTAGAATTCTCTTCTCTCCAAGGTTCACCTGTAAAATTCCTACCTCTCCTTTCAGACCTTCTTAAGCAAAGGTCTATGGGCAGGTGGTGTTACATACCAGATGGAGCAAGAGACGGAGACACCTGAGTTCTAACCTAGATTCTCTTCTTGCCACATGCCAGCTGCTTGTACAGAGGCAACTCACATACCTCCTCCTGAGAGCCTCAGGACTTATTTAAAATGGAGGCAATATTAACTGGATAACATACGGGAAACACCTGGGAATGGGGTCTGGGGCAATGGCAAAAATATTCTAGCCAGGTAGACTTGTTAAAATTTTTGCTCAAGGTTTGTATTGATATGTCCAGGCACCTTTCCTGCCAGTAATTTGTGTTGGCTTCTGCCAACCATCCACCCTCCCTTACGCCTTCATAAGTATAGTTATTATATTTAGGACTTGCAAGACATAAACATTATTATTATTGTTGTTGTCATTACAATTATTACTTATTATTGTAACTTTATTCCCTGATTCTTCATCTCCTCCCTCCTCTACCAGCTAAATTACACTTCTTATTCCATGCTCCCATAGCAGCTTATCTGTACATTATTATAATACTTCCTATGTTATACTTTAACATGTGTCAAATGTCTGCCTCTCCAATTGATTCAGAACTCCTTGAGGACAGGGCCCATGTATTTTTATTTGTGTACGTCCCAAGCTAACACTGGCCCTGGCACAGAGTAGACAGTCATTAAATTTTTAGTAACTGGATGAATAAAAGAAGAAAATATCTCATTGACTAGGAAAGTATAAGAAGTATTGCTTTATTGATTCCTAACAGATTCTGAACTGCTGGAAAGCTGATGTTGTAGTAGAAATTCATCAAAAGAAACCAGTTAGTTGACTTTCAAAGGGCTGGACTCCCTCAGAAAGCAATTGGGATTTGGCCAATAACTTCCAGGGTTCATTGAACTCAGGTCTTTGCATGCTTATATGTATGTGTACCTAAATTCCTTTATCTAAAATATGAGGTCACAATGATCTTTAAAAATGTAGATTTGGGCGGGGCGGGGGGGGGGTGCCTGGGTGGCTTAGTCAGTTAAGTGTCCAACTTTGGCTCTGTGCTGATAGCTCAAAGCCTGGAGCCTACTTCCGATTCTGTCTCCCTTAGTCTGTACCCCTCCCCCACTCATGCTTTTTTTTTTTCTCTCTCTCTCTCTCTCAAAAATAAACAAAACAAATTTTAATGTAGGGTTTTTTCTGATGGAACTAATAAATCAAAGCTGTAGTTTCTGAAGTATCTTACAGACTATAAAAAAAACAAAATATTTAGCTTCATATTTTGTTTCTGTTTCTTTTGATACTTGGCATTCTAGTTTTAGTGATTATGTGGTTTTTGCCCTCTGTAGAAAAGTTGAAAATATAGTGCATATTATACCACGTTTTTTTCATATTTGTATTCTCTCTGTTTCTATCTCTCCCTGTCTCTATATATGTATACATATAACACCACTTCTATAATTTTTTTCTGAACCATTTGCAGGTTATAAACATCATGATACTAAACCTCTAAATATCTTAGCATGTACTTCCTACTGATGAGAACTCCATGTCCTATAATCACAACATGAGTATAATTTCCTCAGAAATTCAATTCAATAATATTTAAAATTCAATCTACATTGAAACTCACTCAATTGTCCCTAAAATACCTCTTATTCTTGTCTATGACCGCAATTGGGGTTATGCACTTTATTTGGTTTCTCTTCACTCTCGAAGAAAGAAAGCAGCAGTGGCCTCATCTTCATGAACTGAGTGAGCAGAAAAATTAGACACGTTACCATGTTGGGATTCCTACTACAGACGGTTTGTAGGGACTCCAGCACTTAGACATTTAGAGGTATGTTCATTAGTAGGGAGTGCTGAGTTCATATAGTAGGGAGTATACAAATAAATACATGTATTTAGGGCAAAAGCATAGCAGGGGCATTTTTTTTCTAAGATTTTTTAAGATTCAAAATAAAGGAAGGAAAAAAAGAAAAAAAGGGAGGAAGGGAGGGAGAAAGAAGAGAAGAGAAAAAATGGGAAAAACATCAAAATGCTCATTAAAAAGAAAATCAGAATTTGTTGGACTCTATCTTACAAATTAGTATTGTTTTAATTTAGAATTGCATGTGGGGTGGAGCACCATCTTATTTTATTGTATTGTATTGTATTGTATTGTATTGTATTGTGTTGTATTTTGTGTGTGTGTGCATTGAGCATTTTAAGGGTCTGCATATAGGCCTGGCTGGCTGTGACAGGTGGCTGTAGAAAGGCAGACCAGCATGATTTGGGGGCACCTGACCTAACCAGGAAAAACTGTGCTGTAACTGTGATGTGAGTCATCTTTTCTTCTTCAAGGACCACAACGTGAGGGTGATACCAGCCAAAAAAGTTAAAATGTAGCTTTTTTTTAAACTAAATATAATGTCTTACATAACAGGATGGTGGTGGATTGTCTCCTACACTATGCAGGGTGATCTCAACCCTGTTTAACACTCAGGTGTCCAACATTGTTCTGGTTTCTATGAGAAAGCTTTGTAACACAAAACACATTTGATAGCTTTGCCCTACATAGTATATCCAAACTAAATGATGCCCTGCACTCCATAGAGATAGTCCACTAACTTTTGTAATTGTACCTCTCCTCTGAGCATGGCACCTTATTTCACACAAAGGGGTAATTCATACTCATTTGCATGCTCAAACTTGTAGACAGTCAACTAATTCAAAAATCTCTACATGTACACAGAACCCAGTCCTTGTTTTTCAACCAAGCAGCTTTGAGTAACTGCAACCATTTTTCTTAAATCAAAATACCATACTAACATTTACTGCACTTACTTGTAACTATGTAGTTAAACTGGGGAATGTAGTCCCCTGTGGTTCCAGAAGCACTTTAAAAGTAATGGAAACTATAATGCACTCTAGAGAGATTTATGAGAATATTAATTAAAATCAACTTGTCCTAGTTTTCATAGTTTTTCCAGAATTGAGAAGGATGACGAGTATGGCAAAACTGACATGTTTTCAAAATATGTCTGCATATCAAAGCTACAGTTTTAAACAAAGTCTAATGAATCTTCAGAAAAGATGATTTCTTCTGGAATATAGCATTTTTACTTCAAAAATTACACAATAATTTATACTTGGGACACAGGAGGGACTCGACTGAATTAATGAAATATAAAAGAAATTAGGCAATTTCTGACAGTATCTGAGAAATCTGAAGCATTTTTTCTCCCAAGGCATAGCCCATTCATAGTTTTACCTTGATGTACACACTTAATATGTATTAATACTGACAAGAGTTAAGCACACATTTTAAAGGAGAAAACTGCACCATTTTGAATCTATCTCCCAGATGATTTAATAAACCCCCCGAAACTACATTTTAATAGAAATATAAATCTAACTGAAAATACCAGGAGCTGAGAAATTCAGCTCTGATTACGCTGTCAGGTATTAAGACAGATGAAGGGGGTGGTGGGGCAGGAGGATCCACAAATTTAATCTCAGAGATAGCAAGTGCTTAAGCTTGAAATTGATATTCAACTGCCAATTTACAGCCAGAATTGTTCCTGGAACTTTGTTTTCTGATTATGAGCAGATTAATTACATTTATGAAAATGCTATTGGAAAATGTTTGACTAAAGTTGCACAGTGTTTATCTGAAGATAATGTTTCAGCACTCCCAGCTTGTCACCAAATACCATTCTTAACTTTCCCTGCCTCCTCTTGAGTTCCTTCATCTTTGCCAAGCTCATATTTGGTCAACCCTCCTGCCTCTCAGGTACCAAAACAAAACACAACATAAACACAGACACACACATGCATGCAGAAGGTGAATTGTAAGACTTAGGTTATCCTTCTTTCCAGTTGGCTTTCCAACTTCTCTTTTTCCTTCTTCAGTTAGAGTAGAAGCACTTTTCAAGAACACTCATGTAAACCTGGTGATTTAAATGACTTAGTGTGGGGTCCCAATAGGGACTGGACTGGACAAGATGGGAAAATCAAGATTCCAAGATTCTATACACCTTGAATTTCAGGCCTTCCTTGACTCATCATTTCATTTCTGGAAGTTGATTATAAGTAAAGAATAAAGAGTTATTTGCATCACTCTTTATAATAATAAAAATGTAGTGGGGCACTTGGCTGGCTCAGTCAGTGGAGCACACGACTCTTGATCTTGGAGTTGTGAGTTCAAGCCCCATGCTGGGTGTAGAGATTACTTAAAAATAAAATCTTTAAACAAAAAGTAGTAACAATCTAAATATTCAATAATAAAACATTTATTAAATAAATTATGCTAAAGCAATAGAATAGAATACTATGAGGTTATTAAGTTCACATTTTCAAGATTTACTAATATGAATATATGTTCATATTATATTTAGGAAAAAAGTAGACTCCAAATCTGAATTTATAATGATACCCCAATGTTTTTAAGGTATACATAGATAAATGTAGCTATAGAAGTATAAATAGGGGCAACTTTTATGCATTTACTTATATACAACATCAAATTAAAGTAAAACCTAAAATGAAATTCTGTATCCCAAAAATTCTGCTTTGAATACATGGTTGAGCTCTGGCTGGTAAAACCAACCAATTTACCAACCAAATAGTAACCACAAAAATCCAACGTCTTCTTGAATAGAAATCAATACGTTTTAATGTGTCCGGTTGGTTTTTAGATGACAAATTGGTTTCTCAGTTGGAAATATTGATCTGGTAACTAGGCAATGTTTGAGTTGTGTTATGACCAGCCCTATGCCCGCAGGAAAGTGAGAAGTGTGTCTTTTGACTTCCAGCCTTTCCTTTGGTGTTCTACCCATCCAGTCCTCAAGCTTTCTTCACCTCCTCGCCCTCTCCCATGTCCATTCCCTGCTAAATAATACGAGGTTTAGGAAAGGTTTTCAAAAATTCATTCAGCCCAAGATAAAAAGTGCTGGCCAGTTTACGTAAGTACTCCTACCACAGGCATTTGCTTTTAGTAGGGAATAAGCTGTGAAGCCCCTAGTGTTCCTCAACTAGGGCACTTTTTGCATCTGGGGTAGGGGAAATCTGATACCAGTAGGAACTCCACACCCCCCCTCACCCTGAAAATCAAAAGTTGATGTAGAACCAGCAGCATCATGTTCTATTCTGGACTCCCACTGGTTGCTTGGGAATTCTTTTATTTATGGCTGTTTATTGGGGGTACCTACTACAGGCCAGGCACTGTTCTGGGATTTCAGAGCAAACTTTGGTACTCATGACTGCATAGGATTCGTGATATAAAACATACAATACACTGAAAACTTCATTTGACAGAAATCATTTGTATGTTGTTCATTGTAGGTTTTCTCCCCACTCTACTTCCTGTTTAATTTTTGAAGCCAAAACAAAAAACAAAATTGAAAAAGGCTAGATTTAACTTGGAAATACCTATCACACCAGGCCTCTGCTTTCTTTCACATTTCAAATACTATTTTTAGACAGACCTTGACTTTTTTTCTTTATGACTTTGTTTCTTTTATGTCAGTTGTGTGCGGACTTGAGCCTTCTGATTACATCCCCTTTTTAGTAAACGAACAAGAAAATGAAAGTGCCACCTGCTTGCTAGACAATAGGTCTGTTTGCATAGCTAGGTTTCAGTAGTTTATTTGAGAAGATGATGCATTGTTCTATTAAATTGGAGTCTCTGTGTGTTTTTTTTCACAGATGTTAATCACCATCACTCTTACTTAAGAGGCTTTGTCTAGGTAATTAAAGATCTCTTCATATCATGCTTGAATATAAAGTCTTAAATGAGTATGCAGTGAACTTTGGTCTTCTGAGTATAATGGGTCTTTTTTAATGAACGAAATTATTTTTTGATACATTTTAAAAATGTAAAAGAAAAATCCAATTATATATTCCTGATATAGCTAGACTTAAATAGCACTGAAGCTTATTAGGTAATAAGAATAATTTACAAAAACAATTACAAAACTCAAACTTTGGGTTAAAAAATAAGGAAGCATTCCCCCCCCCAAAAAAAATTCTCCTAAGAGAAAAATTCATTAAAAGAAAAACTGTGTATTTCTTGCTGTTTATATAATATCTTCTTTTTTTAATGGACATCTGGATTTCACCCCTACTTTTCTTATGTTTTAAAGAATGTATTCAATTTGTGGATAAAAAATGTTTATTTTTTAAAATTTTTTTTAACATTTATTTATTTTTGAGACAGAGAGAGACAGAGCATGAACGGGGGAGGGTCAGAGAGAGAGAAGGAGACACAGAATCTGAAACAGGCTACGGGCTCTGAGCTGTCAGCACAGAGCCCGACGCGGGGCTCGAACTCACAGACTGTGAGATCATGACCCAAGCTGAAGTCGGATGCTCAACTGACTGAGCCACCCAAGCGCCCCAAAAAATGTTTATTTTAAAAGGAACTTTTTTCTCAATATAATAGTTGTTGCATTAATGTTCTAGTAATGAGACATTAGATGTATTTCAACTAAGAGAAATAAAGACAATTACAAAAATAATCAGAAATAACTGTGAAATTAATTATATCTGGCTGTATGCTATATAATAACAGAAGGTAAACATATTGACCCAGAATTAAAACAATAGATCAGAAAAGCAATCTATTGGAAGTCAACATACTATATAGCCATCAGGAAAAGGATTGGCACCAGACAGACCAGAATCTGAAAACGGGTTTTAAATTTTGTGGAAGAGTGACCTTGTGTTTATTACCCTCTCTAAGCTGCAGATTATTCACCTGTAAAATGTGGATAATAGTACCTGAGTCATAATGGTTGGGAGAATTAATATGTGTGAAGCACACGGTCCATAGTATCCCATAAATGTTAGCTGCAGCAGCATCACCATCATCATCATCATCATCGCCGTTAAAGAAACTAGCAGCCAGCTAGGTCTAAAGATCGAGTTGGAGGCAAAAATTTATTGACTACATAAAAAAAAAGTTTGTCCACTAACCAGGTATTTCTCTGCTATGAATAGTTAAGTGGAATTTTTAGCATTATCCATTGCTCAGAGATGTTCGTAACTGCAAAATCAAAGCACTCACTTCAAAGTACCAAAGAGCTTTTGGAACTTAAAAAAAAGAAAGAAGTCAAATTACAGTCTGTTTGGTAGTCATAATAGCACTATTTTAATTGGAACTAATCACTTGAGTATTTGTGATTTATATATAATGGAAGTTGCAGAATACTGGTCTGTGATACATCCAGTCTGCAGATATAATTGCTCTGGCCTAACTAGTGTTGGCATATACAAAATGGAAGTGACCAAGGTTAGAGAACAGGATTCAAATCTAAGTTAGCCTGCTTCCAAAAGCTTCTGTTATGCCATGCTGTCCCTTTGAATCTCTTCTAGGCAATATATATATATATATATATATATATATGGTTAACAATGATGAAAATTACTATATATGTACATGTATATATATACATGTGTATATACACATGTATATATACACATGTATGTATACATATGTACATATACATACGTATATACACGTGTGTATATACACATATACACACGTGTACATATATATTTATATATATATAAAATACATAATAATCTATATTATAATCATAATTATTATCATATATAGTATTTATTGGATATCCAATAGCATCATTGTTTCTATCATATAAAATGTGTCTGTCTGCCTGTCTATCAGTCTGTAGATCTGTCTGTAGGTATACAAGACCATCCTGGAAATATTCTGTTTTCCCTCCAGATCTCCACCCTTTTCACATTGGTCTCTGCACTGGTAGGCTGATTTGTAAGGACTATATCAATGGACTTCCCCATCCACTGGCTTCTAGATAGGGTATATCAGTAGGAGATGAGAGAGAGGGGACAGTAAGACTTTGGAGCATTTATTTCCCATATTCCTCCCTAAAGTGGTCACTGTGAGAGGAAGTGGGCTGTAGCCCTTGACCAGAATTAAGAAGGGTAAGGCCCTTGTTCCTATTAGTTCCAGGGAATGGCATCACTGTGATTTCCTGGCATCCTCTCCACCCCTTTGTAAATAGTCTCTTTATTAAGATCTCTTCAAATTTCCCAGTATGAGTGTCTCATGTTGCCTGTCCTGACCTTGTGACTGATAACAGTTCTGAATAGAAATAATGTGATGGACTGTGTAATTAATAAACTCATTTGCCTCCCAGCTTTAATATCCGCCTTCTTCCAGTCAGCTTCCTTCTTCTGTTGAGATTGTAAAATATATGCCCATTCCATACTGCCTCACTGCAACCACTGTCCCAGGACTATGGTGGGCCTACTATATCAATACCACTGCCACCACTGTCACCCCCGAACAATGATTAGTTCATGTGGCGAAGTTGTAATTTAAGCCAGATGATAGAGATTCCTCACCCAGAATTTCCCACATTAGAAGTAGAGGTGGCCCTCTTCTTCTTGAATTGAGGACTGTTGAATGTAACACTGGGGTTCTCTGAGGCCATCCTCTCTATTCCCAGCAGAATATTCTGCAGAATGGAGCTCAACAGAGGCAACTAGGAATGAATGAGAGGAAGACGACACTAAGAACAGTCTCTGGAGTCACCGTGCCCAGTTTCAAACTCTGAGCTGCCAGTCCCCACAGCTCTCTTCTACAATTGCCTTCACCATTATGTCAACAAATGTAGTGTATTTTTTTCCCTTGAACCTATTGGAGTTTCTGTTACACACAACTAAAAAAAGGAAAAAAAAGTACTGATTAAAACAATGGCAAAAACTTTACAAACTGATATGTTTCTAATATTTGAATCCAATTGTTTCAAAGAATCCAGAATTCAGCAATGCTGGCAAGACATGCACTAGAAAAGTCCTGATCTGTATATACATCAAAATCAATAGGACTTTTTATTACCAGGAGCTTCTAGTAAGCCTCTACTGAAATTCAATTTGCTTCAGGGCATATTTTGGACATATTCCTGGTTCAGATTATTTCCCAGAGAGGAAAACAACTACACTGGGAGAGGGGGGATTGTAATGGGTGCGCAAAGGAAGAACTTTCATTTCTTCTCATTTTTAAAGTTTATTTGTTTTGAGAGAGAGAGAGAGAGAGAGAGAGAGAGAGAGAGAGAGAGAGACGGCTTGTGTGTGTGTGTGTGTGTGTGTGTGTGTGCACGTGCTCGCGCTCTCGCACCAATGGGGGAGGGACAGAGAGAGAGGGAGAGAGAGAATCCCAAGCAGGCTCCGCGCTGTCAGCGTGAGATCATGAACTGAACCAAAATCAAGAGCTGGTCACTCAACCGACTGAACCACCTAGATGCCTCTCTCCTCATTTTTAAATTAGCTAGTACGCTTAGGTAATAATGATTAATAGTGGTGTTTTGGTTTTACTACCCACTGTGGGATTTTACTTTTTTTTTTTTTTTGGTTGAAGAGAGCCTCAATTAATATTAGGTAGAATAATAGAAGAACATTTATTTTTCCTCCGTAACCTCCTTCCACAGGTGTGACATTGTGTGGATTTAAGAAAAGAACAAAGGCAGCACAAAAGATACATGGGGTGTACCCTCCATTACAAGTATTTGCTATGTATGAACAATCCTAGTCACCCACTTCCCTGGCAGAGCCATTGTGAGGCTAACAAAGACTTTGAAAAGATAGGAAATGACTTATAAATATTAATAATAGTTTACCTTCCTACGTTTACAAGTAGTAAGCCAACACTACTCACCACTTTTTGTTGTGCATATCAAAGCACAGCTTTTCACTAAAATTCTAAGGTTAGTTTTAGAGCATTTATATTATTACTGGTAAAGTGGTTCTCTTGGCAAGAACTTGGAACTCTGAAATAAGAATTTATAAAATTAACAATGAACCGGAGTGCTTGGGTGGCTCAGTTGGTTAGGCATCCCAGTCATGGGATTTGGCCCTGCGTCTGGCTCTGCACTCAGCAATAGAGCCTGCTTGGGATTCTCTCTCTCTGCCCCTCCCCGCTTATGTGTGCATGTGCTCACTCTCTCTCTCTCTCAAAATAAATAAACATTAAAAAAAAAAAAGATTAACAACAAATATCATTAAAACACCATAACAGAAAAGGAAAGACCAAGAAATAACCTCAAAGGAGGGTCAGAGAACATTGCAAACCTATTCCCCAAGGAGAGGATGGGCAAGGAAGACATCTAAATCCAAGTTGTCCTCAGTTTACCAGCTGCCGTTCTTACTCTCAAAATGGATATTGGTGAGTTCATTTAGAACTTAGAAGAAAATATTTCTAGGGAAAGAATGTTAAAGATGGTGGTTAGGTTTGTAGTAGGCCTTGTAAGCCTACTAACCCCCTTGTTGCTGCACCAGAAAAATTCTACTTCCAGAGCGCCTGGGTGGCTCAATCCCTTAAGTGTCCAACTTCGACTCAGGTCTGATCTTGAGGTTCGTGATTTCAAGCCCTGCGTCTGATGCTCTGCTGTCAGCATAGAGCCTGCTTCAGATCCTCTGTCTCCCTCTCTCTTCTCTTTCTCTCTTTCTCAAAAATAAACATCTGAAATGATTCTAGTTCCCTGTTTTCCCTGAGGGAAACAGCAACATTCCAACCTGCAACCCAGGGTGCTGGAATATCTCCCTATTTCCCAAACTGCCATCCACCATGACTCCCCAGTTGGGAAAGTAGGAATGGAATGCTCCAGTTTCCTCTCCTCCTGGGCCAACAGAAAAATTCCTCTTGGTGACAAAAGAAAAAAGAATTCTCAGGTAACCAATGTTAACAGGAAGGGGGCAGTGACTCACATATTAAGGATGTTCCTAAGTTAGTCTTCAGGGCTCGGGAAGGGCCTGCATCCAGCTACTTGCTTCATCTTCTTTCATCATGAGTTTGTCATTGTTACCCTTTATGTTTGGGTTTGGTTTAGTAGAAATAGATATGTTGCTTTTCAATCACGAGAGGCGGCAGGTGTTTTGACTCTTCTTTCTTGTGGGCAGATCACAAAACCTGTAAACCCCAGGCTACTCCCCTCCACTAGTCCTTTGTTCTCACTAGAGCCTCAAGGGAAAGGTCACTCTGGACAACTTGAACCGAAGTGCCACAAACCGTGCACAGTTTCCACGAGCCACCTCACAGGATTCTCAAGCACAATCTCTTTTACAAAAACTTCTGGTGACAACTAAAACCAGAAGTAACTCTGATATACACACACACAACATTTAAACAGCAAAAGCCTTTCCTTTTCCCTCCCAAAATATTAGCATGTAAATGAGTTAGCTAGCAGCCACTGCTAACATTTTTTTTTTTTTGCTGCAAAATTATTGGCTAATTATACCAATTATTGTATTCTTAGCCTATCAGACCATGCTTTGATCATCCAGAAACAAAACTGTTTCTTGGAAGCAATCCATGGGACAACAAATGGGGTCTGTTTTGATTGTTCTTTCTGAAAACCATGTAGCCTGTAGTGCTCATCATCATTATTGACCACTGAGGGTTGGCATTGATCCAAAAAGAATGGTTATAACACATCATCAAGAGTTCTTAGGAGAGGAGTTTCCACTTGGCAACTCTCCCCTCTAAAATATTTATAAAAACAATCGCCACACGAACATATACTCTCCTGCCTACAGACTTATCACTCTACCTTTCAGAATACTGGACATTCTGATTATATGGGTAGATGCACATTTAAGTGATAAAAGTCTGTCTCTGTTTTACAGCACCCTTCCCTTCTGTCTTATATTACATATTGTCATATTGAAGACAATCTAATAAAAAGAAGCAAAGAAATATCTACAGAGTTGGCAAAATATTCACATATCTATCATTTGGTTGATACTAATAATTTAAGGTCCTTTGGAACCATATGTGTATCTTTACATTTGAAAATGTCCAGAGATGATCTGGCATTAAAACTTAACCACCTTTCAGAAAAGTTTTTCCCGTGTAAGTCAAAGCTTAGTAAACTATTAACGCAACATATACTTAGTATGGGATTGTCAAGGTCATACCAGGCAATGTGATGGTAGTATCCAAATGTACCTCAAAAAATAACTTAAAACGTATTTACATTCTATCTTTCATCAGTACCTATATTGCCTTTGAATCAAATACTTGCTGCCTGTTGATGTTTATTATGCCGAAGGTTTTTCTGCTCCACTGTATTCACAGTGTTAAAGTGTACTCATCATTACATTATGGTTTTAAACACTTTGATAGTACAAACTGTTGCAGATTTTCATCTCTAATGATTCTTTCTTTCTCACAGTTTTGATGCGAACATTCTATTTATGGTAGGGCATGGTAATTCAGGTTAGGGGCAGATTGTAACAAGAACCATCTGTCCTTTTCCCCCATCTGAGTCCTTCTGTCATGATTAATTGTTGTTACAAAAACAAAAAAAGCGTACCACCTCTTTGCTGGTGTCTTGCAAGAGGTTAGCAGTCATTGTCTTCTTTTAGAGTAATGGTGCTTAAAATGTTACAGCCTTTGTTCTCTGTGGCCCTATACACATGATCTGCTATTGTGGTTCCAAAGCCTTCCCCTAGACTGTGAAAAACAGGTGGAATCCACTCTTGTGAATGTCAGAGTCTCATAAAACGGAGACAAAATTTAAAATGTTAGTCAAGAATGTTCCTCTTTGTTTTAAGTATCTCAGCTGTCTGCCTCATGGGGACAAAAAAACAACTGAGGAAAAAAAATATACATATCATTTTTATACTGATAAAAATGAGCTTCTAAAAAGTAAAAGAAAATTACTGGCACTGCATCAAGGTGTATTAATGTTTGACGGAAAATAAGTTAAAAACATAAATCCACATTTCCTAAAGATCTCTGCCATTGCTTAAGTTCAAAAGTATCCCAAGAGAAAGTGTAAGGAGCCAGAGCTAGGATGTAATTTTTTTTATTTAATTTTTTTATTAGAAGGAAATGCATTCTAGGAGGGACCAACATGGGGACTAATCTAGGAGATGAAAGGTCTGTTCAGAGGTGTTGTGTTATGAGCTGTGGAGGGGCTCCCAAAGGATCTACATCAGTTCAAGTAGAAAAGTTGCAAAGTTGTGTTACAATCCCCAAAATGCTGCCCCGGTATTTATTCAACCAGTATTTATTAAACACCTTCTATGTATCCAAAATTGGATATATAGAGAAGGGGGAATAAGATGCAAAACTTATAGAAGAAAAGATATTCTTGCTGTTGTTTTTAATTGTTAAGGAACTTTAATCTACTGGGAAACTGAGACATTTAAACCCAGGACAACCAAGAAATGGAGACATCCTCCAGTGATGTGATTTGGGGAAACACAAAGGCTCTGTCTTTCCCAGAATATCCTTTCCCTTAGCCTGCCAATTTTTCTGAAGTCATCCCTAGTAGAACTTTTCAAGTTCAGGCTTTTCATTTAGGCGAAGATGAGGAACACACACAGGCACAGAGTCCCTATAATGCCCCTGTGACAATATAACTATGTTACTTAAGAGAGCTCATACAGTTTTCAAATAACATTTCAGTCTTGGCAGAGTGCAAAACAAGGTCCTGAGGTAGTGAGATCTAAGACAAGAAACAAAAATATAGGTAAGGAAGGAAAAATAGAATGGTCCAGAAAAAGCTGTGGGAAGTAGCTAATTACGAAATTGATGAAGTGAGTTCAAACTAGACATCCAGAATATATAGGGGCATTTCAATGCCAGTGTGCTAAAGCTAGAATTTTACTCATGAAGAATGAAAAACTAAGAGAGGTAACTATCTAGAAGAAAATGTGTTAATCTTCAGACTGGATCAGAAGAGATGGAGACTGAAAATCAGGGAGATCAATGAAAAGACTATTGATTTTTTCAGGAATGTAGAGACAAAATACCGGAATTGTGAAGGTATAATAAGAATAAATTATTATTCTCAATAAATATAATGAGCTGTAGTAACAGATTACATATGAGAATTGAGGGACAGAGGGGCAAAAACTCCCAAGTATTATTTTTTTTAATGTTTATTTACTTTGAAAGAGAGAGACAAAGAGACAGAGAGAGAGAGAACATGAGTGGAGGAGAAACAGAAAAAGAGAGAGAGAATCCCAAGTAGGCTCCATGCTGTCAGCATAGAGCCCAATGCGGGGCTCGAACCCACAAACCGTGAGATCATGACCTGAGCCAAAGTTGGATGCTTAACCAACTAAGCCACTCAGGAGCCCTAACTCCCAAGTTTTAATGGTAGGTAACTGGAAGCTGATGATGGCAGTCACATAATCAACTGGACATTTCCTGTTGCTTTATGACCGAGGACTGGAATCTTAGTGAGATATGGGCCAAAGACACAGAATCTGCAAGTCACAGAAAATCAAAGCCTTGAGGGTAAATGACAAAGAAGAGTGGGGAGAGCCAGGGATAAGATTTCTTGGAAGGTTCACAGTTTGTTGGGAAGGAACAGAGCCATCATAACTAAAAGGAAAGGGATAATGAGGAAGTGGAGGGAAAGAGGAAGAGGGAGCCTTAAGAAGAATAAGATGATCAGTACTATGAAATGGTGGTCTAAAATATTCATTTTGGGGGGAGGTTGGGTGGCTCAGTCGGTTAAGGGTCCAATTCTTGATCTTGGCTCAGGTCATGATCTCGCCTTTCATAAGTTCAAGCCCCACGTGGCTCTGCGATGAAGGATGGCACAGAGCCTGCTTGGGATTCTGTCTCTCCTCTCTGCCCCTCCCCAGCTTGTGCTGTCTCTCTCTCTCAAAATAAATAAATAAACTTTAAAAAGTTAAAATATTCCCTTTTGTCTCACCTTCAGATGATTGTCTAGCTGGATATAGAACTCTGACAGACTTTCTCTTAGTACTTTGAAATTAGTCCATTGCCTTTGGCTTATGCTGTTACTCTAAGAAGTCTGGTGTCATTCCAATTATCATTCCTTTGTTGGTAGTTTCTTTTTCACTAATTAGTTTTGTATTTGTTTTGGAGAGACAGAGAGATAGAGTGCAAGCAGGGAAGGGGTAGAGAGAGACACACACACACACAGAATCTGAAGCAGGCTGCAGGCTCGGAGTGCAGAGCTGTCCATAGCCCTACGTGGGGCTCAAACCCACGAAGCACGGGATCCTGACCTGGGCCAAAGTCAGACTCCTGACCAATGAGCCACCCAGGCACCCCTTCACTAATTACTTTTAAACTATTCTCTTTGCCTTTGTTCTGAAATCTTGCTAAAATGTATTTTTATTTACACTTCTTGGGACTCATTGTGAATCATGTATCTAAGGAGTATGTCTTTTAGGAATTTTAAAAAGTTCTTTAGATGCTCTCTTTAAATATTACAGTCTCCCATTTTCTTGATTCTTTCTTTTAACACACCCAAAAGTTTTATAAGGGCGGTTGAAAGTTAGACCTTTTAATTTTCTTCTCCATCCCAATCTACTCTTTCTCTCTCTTTTTTAAAGAGAACAGATGTTTAATTATTTTATTTTTTTAAGTGAACTCTACACACAACATTGGGCTTGAACTCCTGACCCCGAGAGTCACATGCTTTACTGACTGAGCCAGCTAGGTGCCCCCAATTTACCTCTCTTTTATATTTTCCATCTCTTCCTCCCTCCAAGTTATATACCACTAATTCCCTCAGGCCTACTTTGCAGTTTATCGAGTCTTATCTTCTGCTCTTTAATTCTTCTGTTAATGTTTCATTTTCAATTACTTCGGTTTTTCATTTATAGAAATTATATTTATTTCTTTCAAATCTGTATGTTGGTTTTTCATAGACTCTTATTATTTTCTCATACTTTAGATTCCTTCTTTTCTGCTGTTAATCACATATTTATTTTATAGTCCCTACTTAATAGTTCTGCTATCTGAAAGTCTTGGGAAACCTAATCCTCCTAATTGTTGTGTGTCTCTGCTGACTGTCAGACATGGTGAACTGTTTTCTTGTGCGCTTTGTATTTAGGGATATGTGTTCATTTTCAGCATGGGCAACCCTCACAGCCTGAGCTAACAAGGTGTTCCTTCACATCAGTTTTTACGTTTGCCTCTGCTAGGAGTCTTAGGCCTATCATCAGACAGAACCAATTTTTATACCAATTTGTTGACAGAGATACTTGGTCCAGGCAGATTGCATAAATCAGCATTCAGCAAACCACCATCTATTTTTGTAAATAAAGTTTTATTGAAACACAAACATGCTAGGTTATTTACATATTGTCTGCAGCAGCTTTCATTCTACAATGGTAGAGTTGAGCGGCTGCATTAGAGACTGGAAGGCCCATAAACTTGATAATATTTACCATCTGGCTCTTCAAAGAAAATGTTTGTCACACCCCCGTGTAAATTCAAATCCTAAACCAGAGTAAGAGTAGGCATAAGGGTACAGATTCTCAGGGAGGAGACCATTTCCTTCCACCCAGAGTCGAAGCTGACAAGTTTCTTTGTTGACGCAATCTGCTACTCGGGTGGTTGCTTTTGTTTTTGTCTTTTAATAGTCTATACTTTCACTAAGGGCTTAGCTTTTTGAGGGTCCTGAAGGGTCATGTAGATTTACTGATCCTAACTCTCTATCTTGCATGAGTCCAGAGCCTAAGGACATTTAAATCCAAACCCCTACATCTAGAAAAGCACATTTTCCTGCCACACCAGCACCCCCTCTAGGGATTGCAGTACCCACACTCCTATACTATTTTTGTCTCCTACAGGTGTCACTTAATAAATCAGCTACATATTAGCAATTTCTTTTCAGCAGTTATAGGTGTTTTATAGCAAAGCATTTCTTTTTTTTTTTTTTAATGTTTTTAATGTTTATTTATTTTTGAGACAGAGACAGAGACAGAGTGCAAGTGGGGGCAGGGCAGAGAGAGAGAGGGAGACACAGAATCCGAAGCAGGTTCCAGGCTCTAAGCTGTCCGCACAGAGCCCGACACGGCACATAAATCCACCAACTGGGAGATCATGATCTGAACCGAAGTCGGACGCTTAATCAACTGAGCCACCCAGGTGCCCCTATAGCAAAGCATTTCTTAAGTTTTGTAATAGGTTATATTTCTGGGAATTAAAAGTTGTGTGAAATGTAACTAGAATCTTGGAAGACTGAAAACCAAAATTTTGCAAAAACAATTTTAGGATTCTGAATAAGACTGTGTAAGTGGAGTCAAACAGGTAGCAGATATTTAGGAACATTGAGAAAGAACTAGGTAATGATGGACATAAAGATACATACCATAGGCAGTAATGATTGAAGGCCACATAACAGAGAGGACTCTGACATCAGACTTGGCCCAATTTGAATCCTCCCTGTGACACCCTTAGAAAGTAATTTCTCATAACCTCAATTTCTTTATCTGTGAAATGGGAATAATAAGGTCCAACATGTAGCAAAATCCCAAGACATGACCCTCTAATTAACATGAATGTGTTACAATGTCTTTAGAATGCTACTTACTCTTCAGATTACTTCTTTCCTGCTTGGAAGGAAGGAAAGAACCATATTTAACATGTGGCATAGATAACAGCAAATATTTCTAGCTGAATTTAGCCACTGTCATTGTTTCCATGGCAACTACCTTACCCTGAGAAGAGGGGCAAAACACATAAAGATGCTATAAAAGATTGATAGTCCCTTGTTTGAAATGATCTTCATAACTCTCAGGGTTATGAGGGCAGGAGTTATCCCAAACATGTGGCAATAAAACTTAAAGTAGTTATCAACTGTTTCCCTTGAGAAACTAAATATTTAGTAATTTTTAACTGTTTAATAACCTCGCCTCCTTTTTTTAAATTTTTTTGTTTATTTTTGAGAGAGAAACACATAGTGTGAGCAGGGGAGGGGCAGAGAGAGAGAGAGACAGAATCTGAAGCAGTCTCCAGGCTCCGAGTTGTCAGCACAGAGCCTGACACGGCTCAAACCCTCAAACCATGAGATCATGACCTGAGCCAAAGTCAGACGCTTAACCGACTGAGCTACCCTGGCGCCCCCCCACCCCCTTTTTAATGTTTATTTATTTTTGAGAGAGAGAGAGAGAGACAGAGCGTGAGCAGGAAACTGGCCTCATTTTTAACTATGTCTACTCAACTGTTCTAGAAGGCAATCCGATTGATACAAGTAATTTGTCAGAGTATACACATTAGGTAGACATTAAGAAGGGAAAAATAAGGCAGAAAACATGGTGTGAGGAAAAAGGAGAGTTTAGATTGGAGAAAGGAAGGCAGGATGTTGGTTCTGATTGTGAGGCTGGGAGATGTAGTGCAGCCTAGAAGCAGCAACATAATGGGGGAGGGGAAAAGGGGAAACTGTCACACGAATAATATAGTTCAATGTTATTTCTTCTCATTATATAGTGGTAACACAACCACGTGAAGGCCTTGCTTGAATCTTATTTATTCAGATCTAGCATTTTTTCCCACTAAAGAAAGCCGTGACTCATTTCTCCAATAAATTCTTTAGATTACCCTTCTTTTCAAACCCTATGTTTTCAAGCAATCTTTTCTGATACAATTTTTCAGTGGAACTCACAGAAGACGACATAAATCAAGTTTTCTATACCTTAGAGTGTTTTAATCAGTCAAATTTCATACCTTAAAATCTTACACTTATTTTCAATGAGAACTTATTCAAGTGTAACGAATATAGGGATACAAATCCCCTTTGGTTATCTATTAATATTGTATCTAAACACATAATTAACATGACATAATTTTACTTCCAACCATGGCTTTAAAAAAAGGAAAGCAATACTGTGCTTGAACACTTTCAGTCTCTAAAATGCAAATACCCTCAATTATTAGGGAGCTTATGTTCTAAAGAAAATAGCTTTTAAAGAAACTTACTAAATGAATAAATACATCAAAAAATCTCAATTTTATTTACTATGAAAAGCTGATGAAAAGGCATTCTTCCTCATGGTAGGAAACTTAGGTTCTGATGAACTTGTCTAGACATATCCAGGACATTTACTTAGAAGATGGAGAGTAGAGTCTACCCCACCACCCCTCCCTTTCCGAAACAGGTACTGCGACGGGGTCTCCATTCATTGTCAAATACTCAAAATCAGCTATCAGTTGGTATAGACTGAAAGTTTGTGTGCTCCCGACCCTCATACAGTACCTTGAAACCCAATTCCCAATGTAAGAATATTTAGGAATGGGATGAAGACTTTGGAAAGTGATTAGATCAAGAGGGTGGAGCCCTCATTAATGGGCTCGGTGCCCTTTAAAAGAGGCCCCAGAGAGATCCCTGGCACTTCTACCGTGTGAAGACAGAGAAGAGACAATGGTCATCTATAAACCAGGAAGGAGGCTCTTACCAGATACTGAATCTGTCAATGCCTTGATCCTGGACCACCCAGTCTCCAGAGGAATAAATGTCTGTTGTTTTTAAACCACACAATTTATGGTATTTTGTTATAGTGGCCAGAAAGGACTAAGACAGAATGTTAAAGTCTGCTTAGAGAGGAACTAGCAAGACACCATTTGCTCAGAGGCCTTCCAAAATGAAAGTGCAAATTGCTCAGTACAGGAATAGCCTTAAAGTTTGTGAGAGTAGGTATAATTTGAAACATCCTAAAAGGTCCCCTGACCACATACATCTTCCTAGGAATGTGAAATTCTGTTCACAAATAATTGCATGCATTATTAATGCAAAGGTAAAGAATCAAATAGAAAACCCAATGTTGTATTAGATTAATGTAACTTGAGAGCTAATTAATGCTTCCTTTAATCCCCTCAGTACACAAGTGTGTCCCTTCCATATGTGGAACTTAGTATGAAAAATCTTGGGGCGCCTGGGTGGCTCAGTTGGTTAAGTGTCTGATTCTTGATTTTGGCTCAGGTAATGATCTCACAGTTTGTGAGACCAAGCCCTGAGTCGGCCTCTGCACTCTGCACTGAATGTGGAGCCTGCCTAAGATTCCCTCTCTCTCTCTCTCTCTCTGCCCATCTCCTCTGCTTGCATGCTCTCCCTAAAAGGAAAAAATGAAAAGAAAAGAAAAATATATAAAACCTCATAGGTTAAAGACAATAGTCTCAGTAGAATTAGACTATGACATTTTAATGAAAAGGGTTTTAAAAACATTATTCTGTGGGGAGTGAGGGGGTAGAAATGAGTGATGGGCACTAAGGACACTTGTTGGGATGAGCACTGGGTGTTGCATATAAGAGATGAATCACTGGGTTCTACTCCTAAAGCCAAGACTACACTGTATGTTAGCTAACTTGACAATAAATGAATGAATGAATGAATGAATGAATAAAAACATTATTCTGTTTAATATTCTCTCTATATATTCTGAATACATATATACACTACTTACTATTTAGTTAATTTAATTTATATTTAATATTTTTTCAATATGATTAAAATAACAACTCTTGAGAAAGGACACTCTAAACTCTATAAATGTTGGAGAAAAAGTTAACATGAAAAGTCAGTGATGCTTTTTTAAAACAATCTTCCTAGCACATTTTTGAGTAGTATAGGAGAAAAATATTATTCATCCATATGTCTTTCAAATAAGAAACAATGAAGAATTCCAAGATCACTGACATCAGAAATGTGATTTTTCCTTAGTTCTTACTTCCTTAATTCTTTTCTAGCCTACTTGACTTGGTCATTTTGTAAACTAAAATAGAAGGCATAATGAAGGAAATGCTTTTATTTTTATTTTATTTTTTTACTATTTTATTTATTTTTTAAATTTACATTCAAGTTAGCATATAGTGCAACAATGATTTCAGGGGTAGATTCCTTAATGCCCCTTACCCATTTAGCCCATCCCCCCTCCCACAACCCCTCCGGCAACCCTCAGTTTGTTCTCCATATTTTTGAGTCTCTTCTCTTTTGTCCCCCTCTCTGTTTTCATATTATTTTTGCTTCCCTTCCCTTGTGTTCATCTGCTTTGTATCTTAAAGTCCTCATATGACTGAAGTCATATGATATTTGTCTTTCTCTGACTAATTTCACTTAGCATAATACCCTCTAGTTCCATCCACATAGTTGCAAATGGTAAAATTTCATTCTATTTGATTGCTGAGTAATACTCCATTGTATATATATGCCACATCTTCTTTATCCATTCACCCATCGGTGGACATTTGGACTCTTTCCATACTTTGGCTATTGTCGATAGTGCTGCTATGAACATTGGGGTGAATGTGCTCCTTCGAAACAGCATACCTGTATCCCTTGGACAAATACCTAGTAGTGCAATTGCTGGGTCGTAGGGTAGTTCTATTTTTAATTTTTTGAGAAACCTCCATATTGTTTTCCAGAGTGGCTGCACCAGTTTGCATTCCCATCAGCAATGCAAAAGAGATACTCTTTCTCTGCACCCTTGCCAACATCTGTTGTTGCCTGAATTGTTAATGTTAGCCATTCTGACAGGTGTCAGGTGGTATCTCATTGTGGTTTTGGTTTGTATTTCCCTGATGATGAGTGATGTTGAGCATTTTTTCATGTGTCAGTTGGCCATCTGGATGTTTTCTTTGGAGACGTGTCTATTCATGTCTTCTGCCCATTTCCTCACTGGATTATTTGTTTTTGGGTGCTGAGTTTGATAAGTTCTTCATAGATTTTGGATACTAACCCTTTATCTGATATGTCATTTGCAAATATCTTCTCCCATTCAGTTGGTTGCCTTTTAGTTTTGCTGATTGTTTCCTTTGCTGTGCAGAAGCTTTTTATTTTGATGAGGCCCCAATAGTTCATTTTTGCTTTTGTTTCCCTTGCCTCCAGAGACGTGTTGAGTAAAGAGTTGTGGCAGCCAAGATGAAAGAGGTTTTTGCCTGCTTTCTCCTCGAGGATTTTGATGGCTTCTTGTCTTACATTGAGGTCTTTCATCCATTTTGAGTTTATTTTTGTGTGTGGTGTAAGAAAGTGGTCCAGGTTCATTGTTCTGCATGTCACTGTCCAGTTTTCCCAGCACCACTTACTGAAGAGACTGTCTTTATTCCATTGGATATTCTTTCCTGCTTTGTCAAAGATTAGTTGGCCATATGTTTGTGTGTCCATTTCTGGGTTCTCTATTCTATTCCACTGATCTGAGTGTCTGTTTTTGTGCCAGTACCATACTGTCTTGATGATTACAGCTTTGTAGTATAGCTTGAAGTCCGGGATTGTGATATCTCCTGCTTTGGTTTTCCTTTTCAAGATTGCCTTGGCTATTTGGGGTCTTTTCTGGTTCCATACAAATTTTAAGCTTGTTTGTTCTAGCTCTTTGAAGAATGCTGGTGTTATTTTGATCGGCATTGCAGGAAATGCTTTAAAATACTAAAATGATCTTTGAGAGAGAAGAGCAGTGAAGCTACTAAGAGGTCACTTTTATTTCCCTACAAGTTTCTTTTTTAGAAAAATTTTAGCAATGATTCATTTGAAATGTTTTAAAATTTCCTAGTACACTTTTCTTGTTCCATGTCATCCTTTTGGCTTGGTAAACTTGAAGAATGCAACCCACAACACACCAAGCCTCAATCGCTCTCTTCTAACCATCACCCAAACCAATTTCGTTGACTTGAAAATATTCATTGTTCATCGTGCTATTCATTATTTATTCATCAGCTCTTATTAATAATAGATAGTCATAAATTACAAATATCAAAGTTAATACTCTTAGGGCTGTCTTTTGACATTATCCCTGCAAGTACCTAAATAAACAAATAAAAACTAAAGCTTAAGGAATAAAGTTCAGTGACAAAAGACAAGGAAAATACCACCCTCTTAAATATAAGTTTATTTATTTTTAGAACACAATGAGGCTAAATGGCCTACTGAGTCAG
Source organism: Lynx canadensis (assembly GCF_007474595.2). Lineage (NCBI taxonomy): Eukaryota > Metazoa > Chordata > Mammalia > Carnivora > Felidae > Lynx > Lynx canadensis. The sequence continues at coordinate 68,995,748 of NC_044306.2, forward strand.
TCCAGCCCTCAGTGCATGTTGTAAGAAGCCTTCTATTTTTGCTCAGTATCTTTCTCTCTTGTTGATCTTTAAACCAAAAGCATTGGGACTTTGCTTTGCAAAGCCGCACTAACATTTCATTCTGCAATTATCTTCGTGGGGTTGAGTCATAAACAGATAAACCAAAAGGTAATGCCTTCCTATATTTTTATCAACTCTTTTTTGTGCAGAGTATTTAAAAATGCAATCAGCCAGGGGTGCTTGGCCAGCTCAGTCAGTAGGGCATTGATTCTTGATCTCAGGATCATGAGTTCAAGCCCCATGTTGGGCCTAGAGAGATTACTTAAAAAACAAAAAAAACAAAATGCAATCAGCCAGAATGAACCAAAGATAATGGATCAGCAAAATAGACAGTGAATCACAAGCAGTTATCAAGACTAGCCAAGATAATCAGGTGAGGTGATTACGAGTTGGGACACCACACTTTACACAGTAAAAGGAAAAGGAAGGGGTAGGGGAACTATGGGGAAAACCTGGGTCTGGGAACTAGACACCAGACTGGGTTTGAGTCTCAGTCTATCTTTCTGAATGTCAGTTTCCTTACCTAAAAAAGGGGGTAGTTAAATCTCTCATGAATGTATAAATAGACTATCCTAATAGACTATGATAATGACTAGCATGTAACAGGTGTTTTAAAATAGTGGCTCATATTATTACTATGGAAAAATATTAAACAACTTAAATTACTTTAACATTGCAACTAAAGCCAATGCTCTTGGTTTCAAGTCCTTGTAAGCCTTGCTTTCTAGGCCATAGCAGACTGGCAGAGGACAATGAAGAGATAACTACCTATTTCAAAGATAACAAAAGAATGCCTGGGTGGCTCAGTCGGTTAAGCGTCCGACTTTGGCTCAGGTCATGATCTCATGGTTCCTGGGTTTGAGCCCCGAATTGGGCTCTGTGCTGACAGCTCAGAGCCTGGGACCTGTTTGAATTCTGTGCCTCCCTCTCTCTCTCTGTCCCTCCCCTGCTCGTGCTCTCTCAAAAATAAAAAAATTGTTTAAAAATGTTAAAAAAAAAAAAAAAAGATAGCAAAAACAGCCTCGGATTTGTAGCTGCTCAAAGTGGAATCACCAAGCCTCTTTCTCTCCTCTGGCAAGGTTCATGGGTGGCCCTATGTCCTGGCAGCCAGTGAAGTCCTGCTGAGATCTAGCTCTGTCCACACACACGCGGCTTGTGAGCTGACACTTGCTGCTCCTGCCGGTGTGGGCTGTGACTTCACCACTGCTGCTGGCTTCTCTGGTCATTGCCAGCCCCTGTGCCACCATGATTTCCCGCTGTTGATGTCGGCTCTCTCTCACTCTCTCTCCGTCTCTCTCTCTCTCTCTGTCTCTCTCTCTCTCGGTACTGCCAGGTTCCTGCCATCAGCGATAAGACATTTGCAAGTTTCCTAGAGATATGCCCTCAGTTTCCACACTGCTCCTGCTGCTCCAGCTCTATTCTTTAAGTGTTCAGTTCTTTCACAAGCCTGTCATTTTGTTTCAAAGGATTAATGAGGGACTCTGTGCCAAGGTCTCTCCCTGCCCACCGTGAGCATTGCAGAATACCATCAAGGGCCAGCATATCCCTAGTCTCAGGCTGAGGCAAGTGTCTGTGTTTCAGGAGTAAGGCAGAGGCCTCTGGGCATCGGGCCTGAGGGTTATGAGGGGACAGGGGAGAGAGACACAGGCCGAGGGCCAGCTCTCTCGGCTGAGGACTGTGCAGCAGAGGGATTCTCCCAGCAGGAGCCAGACTTCTGAGCATCAGGTCTTTTTCTGTTGTTTAGTGGCTGCACTCCTTTTCTCTCAACTTGTCCCCTGAGTAGTCAGCATACTTGGGTATGTTACATTACTTAATATTACTCTAGAGTTTGCGTACGGTTAATTTCACGGGTAGGTTTGCTTTGCACGGGATTAAATCCCAGGATGATACTACAGTCCTCACCTCTCTGGCTACCCCAAAGTTTCTCAGATTTGTAATCTGAGGGATGGTGGCTTACACTTGCCATAAGGCTGGTTCAGCTCAGCTCCACTTTAGTTCCTGATTTGGGCAGCAAGTACCAAGATCCTCAATGGGCCCTGAGTTTGAATCTCCTTATTGGCCCGACTGGGAAGCAGCACCCCCACTGTCTCCACTAGGTTTCTAAACTGGTGCCCCGTTGTCCCATCACAGTAAATGAATTCCTCTCTAAAATTTCACCTCCTGAGTCCATTCTCTTAGCTGAGCTGGCTGGCTGGTAGAATTGGAAATCTGTCTTGGACCCCATTAGGGCAACCTCAGAGCATATTAGATTCCTACTGAAACACAACTTGGTCCACCCAGTGCTGTGTCCTGTGCTCGACAGTCAGGCCTGGCAGGAGTCTTGGGTACCCCACCTATGGCAGGATTCACCACGCTGTGCCCTGGGCTTGGTGGGAACCCTGATGCCTCACCGTAGATCTAAACTGGGACTTAGCACGACTGGAAAGTACTCTGTGGTTGGCCTGTCTGCTTTCTCTCAGCCCAAAGAATCTCTGAGGTCAGCCTCCACAGCCGAGTACCCAGCATTTGTACGCCTCTTGTGCGGAGGGACATTGCCATTCCCGGCCCCTCCCTACCTTCTGGAAGCCAGTCAGCTGTCTCATCAGTTAGCCCTGGGATGGTCTCCCTTCCCTGCTCAGAAATTGTCTCCTCCCCAAGGCCCCATGCATGCTTTCACAAAACTCAACTGCATTTTAAAATCAACTCGTCAACTTTTACCGTATGTTGAAAATATTTGAGCCCATATTTTATCACTACTAGATTCACATTCATATTTTAGAACATGCAACCTCAGGAAAACTTGCTCTCTGGGGTCTGTAACAAAGAACAGACATCAATCCCAGGCTCTTACAGAATTCCAATGTACAGGGAAGAGTTGCTCTGTATTATATTTGCAACTCACACGTGTCCACTAGCAGCACCCTTCAACCCATGCTATTATCTCTTCTCTTTGTTATTCATTTTACTGAGCTGTCCAATGATATTTATCCACATTCATGCTCTCCATTTTATTTTATTATTTTTTAATGTTTATGTAAAATTTTTGTTTACATTTATTTATTTTTGAGAGACAGAGCACGAGTGGGGGAGGGGCAGAGAGAGAGGGAGACACAGAATCCAAAGCAGGCTCCAGGCTCCAAGCCGTCAGCACAGAGCCTGATGGGGGGCTCGAACTCACAAACCATGAGATCATGACCTGAGCCGAAATCAGAGGCTTAACCGACTGAGCCACCCATGCGCCTCTAATGTTTATTTATTTTTGAGAGAGAGAGAGCACAAGCTGGGGATGGACAGAGACAGAGGGAGACACAGAATCCGAAGCAGGCTCCAGGCTCTGGGCTGTGAGCACAAAGCCGGATGCAGGGCTCAAACACTCAATCTGCCAGACGCTTAACTGACTGAGCCACCCAGATGCCCCTTGTGCTATCCATTTTAGAACATAAACTCTCACAGATCAGGCCTATGTTCAAGACATATTATTCTGTAAAGTATCAATCACAATGATATTTGCAGTTAGATGTTTTTTTCAACTACTATATTTTTGTTACAATGATTATCCTAAAATTAAAGTGGGAACGCAGATTAAAGGTTTTATTAGCCATTTGTGGATCAGTATTTTACTTTACTTTATGTAAAACTGTAAAGATAATGGGTATGTGCTTTGTAAAATACTATCCAAGTTATTATTTCAGTTATTTCTGTTTTTAAAATTTTTTTCAATTTATTTATTTTTGGAGAGACACAGAGAGAGATACAGTGTGAACAGGGTAGGGGCAAAGAGAGAGGGAGTCACAGATTCCGAAGCAGGGTCCAGGCTCTGAGTTGTCAGCACAGAGCCCACATGGGGCTCAAACTCACAAAACGTGAGATTGTGACCTGAGCCAAAGTCAGACGCTTAACAGACTGAGCCACCCAGGCGGCCCTGTTTCAGATATTTCTATATTATTATGTCTCCATAAATGGACTAGTTAAATAAAAAAGGCATATTGTTCTCTGTGTTATAATTATGTTTTTACCTGGAAATAAGTCACTCTTATCCAAGCTTCTGTTATTTCCCTTATACTTATTTATTTTCTTTATCCTGCAGTAGCTACACATTTCTATAATGATAGTCACAGAATCATACACCTAAAAGAGACTTTACAGTGCTTATCCATTTCTCTCTCTTTAGGTGGAGCTGTCCTTAAACACAATCAGACAGATGAAAACATATACAACTGACAAATTATAAAGTGAATATTTTCCTAATTATAAATACAAGCCATATATTAAAAAAAAAAAAAGTTCTGTATCTTCCTGTCACTCGATATGAAATCCTTCTGGTTTAACAATATAAATACTCAACGACAAAGGTCAAAATAAGACAAACAAAAACTCTTTTTCTTTTGTTAGTACATAGCATAAAAAGTGTTGGTTGTGATTTGATATTACTGTTCTTGGGGACAGGTTTTCTGTGCCCTTCCATCCTATCTGCCTTTGCCTACATCCATGACAATTAGAATATAATACCACTAGGAAATGTTCAGAACAGCAACACAAGAATTTTAAAGGGAAAAAAAAGCCCAAGCCAATACAATGACCATTTTCCATATTTCTCTTCTATAGTTACTAATACATAAGCTGATTTTTTAAAAATTAGAATCATATACTTAATTTTCAAATGTAGCATTACATCATAAATATTTCCATATTCTGACATGGTGCTGATTTCTTTCATTTTAATAAATTCATAATATTTCAATAAGTGAACGTACTATTGTTGTTTATTTTCTATTATGGAATCATAGACAATAAGTATGTTTGGTTACACAGTTTTCTCCAACTGAAGTATTGCCATTTTTAAAAAATGTTTATTTATTTATTTTGAGACAGAGAGAGAGAGAGAGCAAGGGAGGGGAAGAGATAAAGGGAGAGAGAGAGAATCCCAAGCAGGCTCCATGGTGCCAGTGCAGAGCCTGACATGAAGCTCAAACTCATGAACCGTGAGATCATGACTTAAGCCAAAAACAAGAGTTGGACACTTAACTGACTGAGCCACCCATGTGCCCCTGAAGTATTGTCTTAATCTAAATTTCCAAAAATTAGCATTTTCAGGACTTGATCTTGAATTTCAAATTACTTTTTTCAAATGATCCTTCTAATCTCTCTATCATCAGCCACGCAGAGTGCTGTAGCACTGAATGTTTCAGTGATTTGAATTTGCACTAAATTTGAAATAGGTGTCTTTTTTGCTTAACTTTATTTATTTTGAAAGAGAGAGAGAAAGTGCGAGTGGGGGAGGGGCGGAGAGAGAGGAAAGAGCAAGAATCTGAAGCAGGCTCCCCACTGGAGGTTTAGAACCTGACATGGGGCTCGAACTCATGGACTGTGAAATCATGACCTGAGCCAAAGTCAGACACTTAACTGACCGAGCCACCCAGGCCCCTGGAATACATGTATTTGATGTAATTAATCTTTTGGGAACCAAATAAGAAGAAAAAAAAAGTCACTTCAGTTGCAGCACACATCAGATTACTTAAAAAACTAAGATTAATTTTGGATTATTAGAGAATGATCTATAAAATCTTATATCAGATTATCAATTATCAGATATCATAAAAGGGCAGTCAGGAAATGAGAGCTACTCCTCCTTAACTACTAAGAGCCCCACCTCGAACCCCTGCTCTAGAGACCTTTTGTTAAGTGTAAGACCTGAACATAGGAACTATGATTCTGTTTTCTGATCTGATTGCATTTATTCTTTGCTGAAAAAGTTTGCAATGGCTCCAGTTTCTCTACAGACAAATTCCAAATCCTAAATTGTGGCTGTAAGATAACAGAAAGAATCTATGGATAGCAGTACCCTGGAAGGAGCACAGCTGTAGACTCAGAACACACAGGTTCCAGTCCCATCCCTGTGCTAATACTTAATCTTCCAGTTTGCTTATCTGCACAGTGAAAGTAATAGTACCTATCTTACAAGGCTGTTTAGAAGATTAGATGAGAATTTATTTGAAAGGGCCCAGAACGAAGGGCTTCCTTAATGTGAATTCCTTTCTCTCTTTCCTCTTCAATCTATAGGCTCAGCCTCCTTTACCCCGTCCGCCACAGATCCCCATGCCCACCTGTTGCTTTTCTGTTCCTATACTTATTCTATTTTCTCCATCAGATGCTTGTTTCTCACATCTCCAAGATCCTATCAAGACCAAAATAAAAAAACTTTTCCAAACTGATCTCCCCGGCTGAAATCAGCTTCTTTTCCTGTGTCACCCTCTCCCTTCTAGCCATTGTCACAGTTGGTGTATGTGATGGCTGTAAACGGGGCATCATATGCCTTTTGGAAATGGAGCCCATGTCTCAATGCTCTTGGTAACCTACATCACCCTAGCACAATGCCTGGCACAAAATAAGCCTGTGTTTATTGTTGGTTTATTTAATTCTATCCTCCTGTATGCCATGCTTTTTTCTCTTGTTCTCTCTTCTCTGCCCTTAGTCTTTCTATTTCACATGCAGTGACATTCCACATTGAACACATCCACCATAAACAATAGAGATGGAAGGCTATGAACTTCCCCTAACCTCCAAACAGACGTACAAAAATCCCAATAAGTAAATGAAATGACAGTTTTAAGAAAGGGAGGGAAAAAACCCCAAACATCTAGCCTGTCAGAGAAGCAGCTTTTGCATGTCTAAATCTGTCCATTTTGGGATATAAGCCAAAGTCAGGGGTCCAAGACTATTTCAATTCTATTGCATTCCATTTATTATTTATATAGTGCATATTGCTGTAGTCTCTAAGCACTTTAAAATGAAATACAACATACCTCTGGGAGTGAGAAAGGAAATGAAGAATGGGGAGGAGGGGGAGGTGTTGGAACATTGGTGAGCATGGTGAGGTCTAAGCTGAGACAAGGGGCTCCTCCCCTGTCTGACACAGGTGTGAATAGCATATTGTTCAATGTCAGTGGCATAAATTTACAATGGGAGCTGGAAGCCAACCTCTGCAGGAAAAGCTTTCTTCATCCTTTGCTCGAAAAATGCACAGTCCTTAGAGGGAAGGACATCCTTCTTCTCTGCTCTCCATCCTGAATTTAGAATCTGATCAGAACATAATTAATACCCATGCTCACCATATAAACTTCACCCTTTGGGACGCCTGGGTGGCTCAGGCGGTTAAGCATCTGATTTCTGCTCAGGCCATGATCTCTCAATTCATGGGTTCTGGCCCCGCATCGCTCTCTGTGCTGACCGCTCCAGAGCCTGGAGCCTGCTTCGGATTCTGTGTCTCCCTCTCTCTCTGCCGCTCCCCTGCTCACGCTCTGTCTCTATCTCAAAAATAAACATTAAAAAAAAAAAAAAAAAAAAAACAAACAAAAAACCCTCTCCCTTCAAGACTTTTTTATAATTCTCTGTGACAACAAGAGACCACATATGCTAATGCTTCTGGATGCTGTGTTTTTCTCGTATGCTTCAGTATCCTCTGGCATTTGGAAATTGTCAAAAGGGAGAAGAAAAGCGAAGAGTCGGGTAGTGTCACGAGCGCACTATGGAGCAGCGCGCAGGGCCCATCTGTCCTGCAAGCGGCACCACAGATACATGCGCAGTAGCAGGCCACTACTTGCTTTCTTCTGACGAATTCTTCGGGTATTTCCTGATAACATGCCCTTCATTAAGGAGATCTAAGGAAGCCTCGGGATCTCTCCTGAAATAGGACAGTATCCAAATGCTTTGACCCCAGATCTCAACGCTTCTGCTGGCTTTAAATACGGTCTTTAGGCAAATTCAAATCTTATGTGGGGAGGGGGGGCAGGTGGGGGGCTTTGATAAGCCCTTTTAGACATGTAGATTTTCTTGTGGAAGCCTTGGACCAAGAGAACACGCAAAATAGAGATGCCTGAGCCTGGGGTGTTCAATATTCTCTTTAATGATTGAAAATGCTGTCTCCAGTGGGAGTGGAGCGCTTGCTGTAGAGATTATTATGGTCTGAAGCATTTTCTGTATGAATGGTGAGGGCAGGGGCTGGGGTGCAGGGGCTGGGAGGTAATAAGACCCTGAAAGATGTCAGCTCCTACAATTCAGTGATAAGAAGGTTTCAGGGACCCAGCAGCCCAGCTGGATGACAGAGGCAGGCAGGAAGGCTGCTCAGAAGGGGATGGCTACTGTCCTCCACAAACAAGATTTGTAAAACTTATGTCTCAAGTTGTTTTTCCTTTCAATGTATAATGTCCCTCTGTGACTGCCTACCCTTCGGTAAAGAATGCTAAATAGGAGAGTTTTCTGCTAGCAGTGCATTGAGGAGTGTGCGGGAAACAGGTGTCTGTGTTTGGAGAGGGAAGTGGATTGGAGAGAGGTGTCAGCATAAGAGGCAACTGAGGTGTGGAGTGAGAAGGGATGGTGGCAGCCAGAATGGGCTTGCAGAACAGGGAAACATGACCCCTGGCTTATCTGAATTGTTAGGAGTTAGGGCTGTATTTCCTGCAAACCTGTAAAATGGGAAAGGGATAGGAGTGGGAAGGAAGATCATTATTATATGAATTTTAAAGAAAGAGTTGAGCTGGAATGATGATAAGTTGGAATAAAAACTGCTACAGTATGAATTTGTTTCTAATGAGGAAAAGGAAAGAAAGGAAAGAAGGAAGGAAGGAAGGAAGGAAGGAAGGAAGGAAGGAAGGAGAGAAGGAAGAAAATCTCTGCTGTCCTATCCTGTGCCATTCATGGCTTCAATCTTCTGTGAACAAATCCTGTGAAAGGGAATAGTGTGGCCCATATCTTCCAGAAATAGCTTTAAATGGAGAGGAGCTCAGGAACACAACATACTTCAAGCTCTCGAGAACCATGCTGGATCCCTGGCTGGGACCTGAAACAAGTGGATGTGGGCCAGGGGAACCAGGAATACGAGGGGCTGGGTCCTGTGCCTAAGGGCCCCTTAACTGGCCCACAGCCGTCGTTGTGTCCTGCCAGGGGTGTTATTATGCAGCTGTAAATCAATATACTACCCACCAATGTCTACTTGTATTTTAAAAGACTTCACATAGAGTAGATAACACAACCCCAAAAGTCAACCAACAAAATCTAGCTGCCCGGAAATATTGTGCGTACTCAGCACTTTCACTCAAATCACTTTTTTCGTTTTAATTTGATCCTCATGATAACCTGGTGAAGACACATAGCAGCATCACCACCGCATCTAAAGAAGAGAGTGAGGCTCATGTCTAGAAGGTTATGCACTTACTAAGTGGAGGAGCTGAGTTCTAAGCCCAAAGCCTCTCTCCATTTTCAGCTGTACCTGCACAACTGAGTAGTTGCAGTTTGTGGCCCCTGGGTAGATAAATCTTTTACTGGGTGCACGAGTTCTGTGGTTTTGTTTTTGTTTTTTTTCAGAGTCTCCTTAAATCACGGGGCATGGGAAGCATTGCTCAGCTGTAGCTGATGATTGATTGCCATGCAGAAATGTGGGCCCAGGTCTTCCAATTTTTCAAGAGAACCTGGACATTTATACTTGTAGACAAAGTCTGATATTTTAATATTGGTGCATTTGCAAAAGAAATGAAATCAACACATTGTGCAAACCCAGCATGCCAGCCACCAGCGTGAGACCTCTGCCTTAAATCTGTGTACTTGGCTCCTTCCCAGCCTTATTCCCAGAGAGAGTGGAAAGGTGATGTCACTGGCGTCTGCTCCTTTTTCTCCAACAGACTCTCACCTGATCTGAATATCTGCCCCTGGATCCCTCATCTTTTTTCATCTGTTTCCCTCCATCTGAGGCATTTTCACTTTTGGGGGTGGGGGGGGTTGGGTACCATTGGAAATCAAGTGATGTCAAAGGAAACTTTGTGTTTGGCTTTTCAGCATCCTGAACTGGAGTAAGCTAGATGGTAGACAGCTAGAAGGCATGGGGGCAGGGAAGGAGGAGCAAGGAAGGATGAGGACAAGCCATGTACCCGCGCTGCCTGCGAAGGAAAGGAAATGAAAGGATGGAACTCATGGCACTCTTGTAAATATTAAATAGTAATGCAATAGAGAGTAACGGGCCACAAAGAAACTGTGATAAGCATGCCAGTACTTTACTGTATTTCAGCACACAGCTGGGTACTAGGGCTTAACACATCTCTTTTGACATCGCAGACAGTTTTACTGTGCTGGGAGAAAACCTGAGTAATGAATACGAGGCAAATGCTTTTGCTATTATGGAAACAAATAAATGGCAGAATAAGAATGACAGTAAAAGAAAGAGATTCTATTTCCGTCATTCTAAATAGATGTTACATCTCGTGGCAGATATGATCGCATTAATTAGCTGCAAGAGATTTTATAAATAACCATCGTGTAAGTGGGCTTGCTCTGCCTTTGCTAATGAAAGTGCTTTTTGAATGTGACCCTTTCCTAATCTGAGGCAACAATATTTCTTAGTTCCTGATGTGTACAAAGTAGCAGGCACTGGGGGGGGGGGGAGGCACAGGAAATGGTGGATGTAATCTTTTCTTCTGAGCAGCTTCTAGTCAAGTGGTATTAGATTTGCAAGAAGGACAAAGCTCCTCCCAAAACCCATATCAAATCTTAAAAAGTTTCAAAGAATACAGAGGCGCCTGGGTGGCTCAGTTGGCTAAGCATCTGACTTCAGCTCAGGTCATGATCTCATTGTGAATTTGAGCCCCTCATCGGGCTCTGTGCTGGCAGCTCAGAGCCTGGAGCCTGCTTCGGATTCTGTGTCTCCCTCTCTGTCTGCCCCTCCCCCATTTTCACTCTTTCTCTCTCTCTCTCTCAAAAATAAACATTAAAAAAAGATTTAAAAATATTTTAATGTTTATTTATTTCTGAGACAGAGACAGAGGATGAGTGGGGGAGGGGCAGAGTGGGAGCGGCGGAGTGGGGGGGGGGGGACACAGAATCCAAAGCAGGCTCCAGGCTCCCAGCTGTCAGCTGACACGGGGCTTGAACTCATGGACCCTGAGGTCATGACCTGAGGGTCACGACCTGAGCCGAAGTCGGACTCTTAACTAACTGAGCCACCCAGGCCCCCCTAAAAAAAGATTTTAAAAAACAGTTTCAAGGAATACAAAAATCTACTTACTAGACACCTTTCCCAGAAAACATATCACTTTGCATTTGTCTGAACATAATTCAAACCACATTTACTAAAACTCTGTTACCCTGTTATACAACCATTTTGTTTTTATGTTTCTGTAAGAAAATGCAAAGAACAGCATTTTCTTGGAAGCCTCTTTAAGATTTTAAACAATAAAACAGTATTTATATTTATCTAATCTTTTTAAAAATTTTTTATTATTTTTGAGAGGAAGAGTATGAGTGGGGGAGGGGCAGAGAGAGACAGGGGCAAGGGATCCAAAGCGGGCTCTGCATTTACAGCAGAGAACCCCATGTGGGGCTCAAACTCATGAACTGTAAGATCATGACCTGAACTGAGATGCTCAACTGACTGAGCCACCCAGGTGCCCCTGTATTTATCTAATCTTAATGCTATCTGAATCGGTAAAATCTACTTCACACTGCTTTTTTTCCCCCTTCCCCTTCTTTCTTATTATTATTATACTCATACTACCATGAATTTCATACATAGTTGTTAAAAATGCAGTCACTTCTTCCTCCCATTCAGTTCAGCAGACCAACACTAAAGTTAAGTAGTCAACCTGTCTTTCTAGTTCTCAGCCTTGATGGGGTTATCAGTAAGCCCAGTCAAAAAATAAAACAGATCAGTGGTAGTGCCACCTAGTAAGAAGAATGAAATCCAGATGCTGTCAAAATTAAGAGAGGTTTGATTAATGCCAGTGTTAATTTTATTTTCACTGCTTCCCTAGCTGGGTTAAAAAAAAAAAAAAAAAGGCAGCACAGGGCCAGAGCAATGTGTTAACACTGCTGGGCATCTTTTTTAGCAAGGCACAATTTTAAAAATAATGTCTGAGTTACGTGATGTGTTATCAAAAGATTGCTTTATATCTATCAAGAAGCTTTAATTCTATGAGTCAAAAGTAGCCTTTACCTCAATGCCCATTTCCTACCAATACCTCCTCAATATCAAATGTACTTCCGTCTCTGCTGTGACAGGGAAAATATCAATGATGTAATGCAGCGTATATATTTGAGATTTCTATGACATCTGTGGAAGTCAAACCCTATTTTCCAGACAGACACAAAATTCATGTGGCTTTTAACTCAGTTTTAAGTAGATCCTGACCCAATATAAAAAATTGAGAACAGGTGACCAATATTCCCAAAGAATCATAAAAATTCAAAACATTTCTAAAGAACAAATACCTTCAAGAAAAGACTGAAAATCCTAAGTTGGGAGCTAACAAGTGAGTGTGTTTAAAATCACTTGGTCTGCATTCCATTCTTTAATCGATCTCTGTGAATCTTGATATCATCCACGTATTCAAGCTTCTTTCTTACAATTTCCCAACAATTTTCAGTTATTTATTGTGGTGCTTTCAGGAAATCAATAAAAATGTTTTTAGACTTTTGTGTGTAGTGAAAGAAAGAAAAAAGCTTAATTGGTCCAGCTGTGTCTTGTTGTTTTCTTGTTTTTCTAAATATAAAAGAATAAGTCAAATCTGTGTTGAATGTAGAATCCATTGAAATATGACCAACTGATGTTACTTTATCCTTCCTGCCAGTAATTTTTCAGAAATCCCTATCGTTTTTGTGAATTCACATTAATCAGAAAACTTCTTTCTGTGGAAATCAGTCATTGGTCGTTTGTTGCTTTTTTTTTTTTTTTTTTAAGTAGAATGAATACGTATGACATAACCTTAAACATTTGACATCGATATTTTAAGTAATTCAAATCACATATTTCAACCTAAAAGCTCATGTTTTATATTCTGATGTTAAATGATTCTTGGAAGTCTTTATTATTGGGGAAATTATCTCAATTCTTAAAAATAATTAGGAGTTATCATTGTAAGCACATTTCCCTGACAATGTTTTCATAAGCCAAGGGAGAGGTATTTTCAAGTTGGCATCCTTCTGTGCGTTGAATGTGGGGGAAAGCTTGTGATGCGACACCCCGCCTTCTCTCCTCTGTAGCCCAGTGGCTGTAGCTCACGTCTCTGTGGCTCGGTGCCAACAGAAATGCCTATGGAAAGGAAAGCCTGCTCTGAACAGAGAGCTGACTGCTTTGTGAAAGATGAGAAGACAAAGCCTAATACAGTGAAACTTCTTTAGAACATTTTCCAGGGAACTGAACATTTTGAATGTTCTACGTGGGAAAACATGCGCTGGGAGAGCAGCACAATGACGCATTTCACTGCACTTCCACTTGCCAAACATTCCAGGGCACCCTGCACACGAGGCTAATAAACTGGCTTAAACAGGAGATGGTCATGAGCTCAGGAAAGCTTTCCTCCAGCCCCGTCTGTGGTTACACAAAACGGTCAAAACAGAGGCCAGGTCTGTTCTCAAATACCACGCTCTGGAGGAGGGATAAGAATGTCCTATGGTTCCTGGGCCAGTTCAGGTGGCTTAGAGAAGGGCAAAACAGTACCTTTATAGACACTACAAAAATCACTTGAAGAAGGAACAAACATCTCTGAGTGGAGGGAACTACACCAGTGTGGTAAGTATCCTCTTCTGTAAATGTTGGGAGATGGGGCCCTTTCACTTTTACTCTTTGTGCTCTTCTCTATTAAATGCTATTCCATTACGTGCTATCATATCATGGTTCTCATGTTTGAAAATCCCTCTTCTTGTACGTTGTAACTTATTTCAGATCATCACAGAAACTGGAAGACTGAGGACAAAATCACAGAATACCAGGGAGCAGGGCAGACCACACTATGGTTTGAGCAGCCTTATGGAAACGTCTGGCTCCAGGCTCACTTTGGTTTTCTTCAGAGTTTCTTCAGTGGGTGCAGGAAATTCTACTTACTGGGTTTGTCAGTAATCTAGAAGTATCTTGGTATTTTTCAGATTACCAAGTATCTGTTGTAATGTGACTTTGTGACACAACAGATAAAGAGATCAAGATAGATCACTGCTGGAGACTGTGTTTCCTAAGAATGGATGATAAGCATTAGCAGATAAAAAAAATGTAATCAATCAAGTAATGGAACAAGGCAGGAATGAGAGGAATGTTTTTCAATTTAAAATCTAGTGTAAGTTTTGCCCTTAACAAAATCAGAGAAAATGTAAAGAATCAGAGGGAATTTTTTTAAATCCACAATGAAGGAAGAAAAGTGCTCCTTAAATAGATGAGTAAATGGTTTCAGGCATAAATGTATTTATGTGTAGATGTGTAGAGATTTTCGTCTCCCGTTAGGATTAAGTAATTTTTTTAGAGTAAATTTATTCAGGAGTTGATTAGTTTGTCAGTAATAACAACCTACTTTTTGTAGCTCTTTAAAAAATGACCTTAAAAATGCACAAGAATGGTATTTGTTTTAGAAAAACATGAATAATATATATTTTTTAAACTTTTCTGAATACTTGTGGTCGAACAGAACTGATAGAGTCACGGTCACTAAAGGGGAATTCTCCGAAAGGCCTCAGAAAAAACAGTAATGAAAGAAGGAGACAACCAAATACCCAAGTCTTAAAAAGTTCCAGCTCTCTGTCCACCCACCCCACCCTTACCACGCCCACCCCACCTCCCCAGGGATATGAAAATCTCCCGGCAGGTGATGGACTGTGCCAGAGTCAGTGTTGATGCTTAAAGGTTGAAGCTGATTTGTAAACAACAAAAATTCAATAGATATCATCCCTGCTCTTAAAATACCTCTGCCACACTGCCACTGAGGGTTTCTCATTGGCCACTTGTGACAGAAAGCTCCTAAATGGTCTCCAGTGATCCCTACCTCCTGGTACACATGCTCTTGTATAATGCCCTTCAATACGGGCTGGATTTAGTGGCTTGTTTCTAGCAAACAGAATGTGGCAAAGGTGATGAGAGGTCATGTGCTAGATTAGGTTACAGGATAGCTGTTGCTTCTGTCTTGGGTGCGCTCTCTCACTTGCTCTCTCTGAAGAAAGGCAGCTGCCATGTTGTGGGCTGTACTAGGGAGACAGCACAATAGCCCTCAAGGAATCAACAACCTTGTGTGTGAGTTTGGAATCAGATCCTCTCCCGCTGAGCCTTCACAGAAGACCTCGGCCTCGGCTGACACCTGGACAGCTGACACCTGGACCGCAATCTCATGAGAGACCTTGAGCCAGTGGCACCAACCTGAGCAGCACCCAGGGGCCTGACCCACAGAAAGTGTGAGGAAACAAATATCCGTTGTTTCTTTTGATTTTTGTTTTCAGTCCACCTCCTCATTTCCTGCACTGTGCCCCCATCTCTCTCATTGTCAATTCCCACCTTCACATTTCTTTTACTTTTTTTTTTTAATGTTTACTTATTTTTGAGAGGGGAGAGGAAGGGCAGAGAGAGAGAGAGAGAGAGAGGGAGGATCTGAAGCAGGCTCCGCACTGACAGCAGAGAACCCAATGTGGGAGTTGACCTCACAAACCAGGAAATCATGACCCTAGATGAAGTCTGCTGCTTAACTGACTGAGCCGCCAAGGCGCCCCTCCTTTTACTTCTTCTGTGGACAATTTAAAAGGATCTGTTTCACAGGCTCTTTTATTCTATAGCCTCAGGGCTTCTCCTTTCCACCTTAAGAGGCCTAAAAATAATAAAGTAAGCTTTTAATCCGAGAGAAACTCTAGTGCTAGCTGCTGTAACAACAGTTCTCAGCTTATGTCGAGAAATTGTTCGTCACTCAAAATAAGTAATGTACCTATGATTTCATCAACTTGAAATATTCTAGCTTTGAAGAAAACATAGTCTAGCTTTGGCATATTTTATAAAGTAGAGAATAAAACCTTTGATGATGAAACACTCTATTTCCTATTATTTACACTTTAGATAGTAATAAAACACATTATTTTCAAATATTTTCGTTATTTTGGGGCTACCGTTTGATGTGAATTATTGCTAGATGTTGGAGAGAGTTGTCCACTCCTGAAATCTCTGTTTTTTAGCCTTTTGGGCTCAGCTATTCCCTCAATACCCCAAATAAACTGCTTTGTGCCACTCCTTTTCCTCACAGTGCAGAAATTCCTCTCTCTTCCAGGATTTTGGAGGATACCCTGAAGGTTTCTGTTCCCATTTGTCACCATTCTGTCTGGAATTTCTCCCCCCACCCTGTTCCTGCCAGAGTTTTGTTCTATGATGGGCCCTGCCCTGCTTTCTTCAACTTCCCTGAAAAGCCACCAACAACAGGCCGCTGAATGGAAGCACAGCAAAACACAGATACCAAACAACTTAAAATTAGATGTTTCCTGAAATTAGACTTCTCCAGTTTCTTGGATAACCTCAGCATGGGGAAGTCCTGACTATCCTCCTCAGGGACCTCTGTGCCCCTTCCTAACTGACCCCCCCAGTGTGCCAAACCTTCTCTTACATCTTGCTATTTTTCCCCCAGTCTAAGAGCCCCCAGATCGACTTCCCACCAGACCTTAATTTTCCTTAATACAAAGCATTTCAACTTGGTTTTGTTTAAACTTCCCCCATCTAGGTAGAGTGACAGTGAGGAGTGGGGAGGGGTCTCAACTTCTACCACCAAAGAGGCTCCAGACCCATTCATGTGCTCCTTCTTAGATGTTGTTATCCTCTCCTCAGTTCAAACTGTTTCCTGCCATTTAAAATAACAGTTTTAGGGGCGCCTGGGTGGCTCAGTCGGTTGAGCGTCCGACTTCGGCTCAGGTCATGATCTCACGGTTCGTGAGTTTGAGCCCCGCATCGGGCTCCGTGCTGACAGCTCAAAGCCTGGAGCCTGCCTCGGATTCTGTGTCTCGCTCTCTCTCTGCCCCTCCCTGCTCATGGTCTGTCTCTCTCTGTCTCAAAAATAAATAAAACATTAAAAAAAAATTTCTTAAATAACGATTTTGAATGTTACATTAAAGTTTAATAAAAAGATTACATTAAAAATTCTAATAAAACATATAAGAAAAGTTGTTCTCCCATTGAAATCCTGCTGAATGTGCTAAGAAATTTTTCAAAGAAATGGAGTTTTTTTCTTAACCCTAGATCAAATACCAGTACTGTAAACTAGTGTATAAACTATTTCAAGTAATTATGAGCCCTCTTTGAGGATCATATCAGGATGTTCATTCTATGGTTTGGCAAATGATTGGTAAATATTAAGAAGCTATATCTCATATCAATAGCAAATGTCTGACATTGACATGAAACATTACAATGTAGAGCTGCTGTAAATTATGCTTGGCCTCAGGAAGCTGGATGAAGATACACTGAGCTTCAGACCTTGGTTCTAAGGAGGAGCTTTAGAAAAACATATATCATTTTAGATGACATTTAATTGCTTATTCTCCCCAATAGGTGTAAATTCCATTATAAAAATACATTTCCTTGGATCAGTGAGAGGGTTCGTTCCTGGCTATGCAGAGGGAAACCTTCCCTCACTGCTTCCCTCCTGGTTGCTAATTGCATCCATTTCCTTAAAATTTTCTTTTTTAATGTTTATTTATTCTTGAGAGAGAGAGAGAGAGAGAGAGAGAGAGCAGGAGACGAGCAGAGGAGGGCAGAGAGAGAGAGAGGGAGACACAGATCTGAAGCAGGCTCCAGGCTGTAAGCTGTCAGCACACAGCCTGACTTGGCCTTGAATCCACAAACCCGAACCACGAGATCCTGACCTGAGCCGAAGTCAGACACACGCTTAACTTACTGAGCCACCCAGGTACCCTGGATCTAGTATTTTCAAAGGGAGCTGGGAGTTTGTAGAGAAAATAACTTGAAGCATGTCTGGTGATCTGGTTGTGTGACAGGAAGAAAGTGAGTTGACAGGAAGAAAGTGAGTTGGGTAGAGGGAGGGTGCTGATGGAGGAAATTTTTCACAGGTAGATTTTTCCAGGCAGGACAAAGACTTACTCCAAGCAACAATGAAGTATGGCATAGTGCACTGAATTCAACTAAAGACCTGAGGGGTGGAGTTGAGGAGCTTCCAAATCAAAAGTACCTACCCTGACCCAATGCAGCCAGCAGTATACTCATTAAATAATAATAATAATAATAATAATAATAATAATAATAAAGCTGTCATCTAAAACTGAGTTGCCCTTTGGAACCCAAGAAAATCTGTTGGTGACACTCTAAGAGAGCAACTCATAGAGGAAGGGACTTGTTTCCCTTCCTGTCTTGTCAAGGAGTCTGAGTCAGAATGGCGGTACATTGAATGGAATGGTAGCCAGGAGCCCACTGGTAACTGTGTGAACTGAAGAACAGAGATTAGTAGAATTTCACTTTGGCCAGTGGAGAGACTTAAGCAAAATGTGTTTGAACGACAATTAAGTTAAAACTTAAAGCAGAGAATAGAGAAGATTGTACAGGCATTGGGGACTTCCAGAGATCCGTACTGGTTAAGGGAGAAGAGGAGAAATTTCCTAGGGGCTTGATTTTCTGTGATTATAAAGCTAAGAGGGGCATTAAGCTAGGAAAATCTGGGATTGAAGGTTACTGTCACCTCATTTGTATTCACAGGCTGGAAAGCCATAATAACCCAGAGAGAATAGTTTCTACTTACAATCACTTTTTCCTATGGGAGAATTTCAGTCATACTAAAAGTACCATTTTAACTGATATGATTATAGAAGATCAAATTTAGATTCCAGTTATAATAACACAGAAAAAATTAGCTGGATTTGAGAATTCACATTCTGTGTCATGAATGTACAATAAGCCAAAACTTTGACACTAAAGTCTCTGAAACTCACTGACCTCATTAATAAATCACGAGTAATAATTCTGTGTCATAACATTATTGTGCAGATAATGAGAAAACTCTTGGGGGAGTATTTAGCACAGTGCCAGGCACATAGTAAATGTCCAATTATATTTGTTCATTGCTCGTTAAAGAAGGTTTTGCCAGAAAATTAAACTGGTCGCCAAAGAAAGACCACATAAAATGTTAGAGCAAACTCTAAGGGCTTTTGAAAGCCAAGGCACCATGCATGAGAAAGAGAGATGACAGTTTCTTTTATCACGTAGAGTAGGGAGAAAAGCACCCTGAACTGAGAATCAGGAAGGTGGTTTTTTGTCCTGGCTCAGCTTCCAGCTCCCCTGTAGGCTTGGTTAGCTCATTAGCTAACCTCTCCCAGCATCAGATTGCCCGAGGGAAAAATGAGGGGCTCAGTCTCCATAATAGCTAAGGTCATTTTTAACAAGAACAATTCACATATTTGTAAGATTTGACCATTACTGTTGCTAAAACACTTGCTTTAATTATTTATCATTTTTTGATGCATAGTATAGCAATTAGGGGATAGCAATTATAATGTTTATGGTTTTAATTTTTTAAAAAAAGCGGTGCTTTTATAGAAAAAGCTTAAGTGTGTCATGATCCCCAATTAAATTAACTACAACTGTGGGAAGTTGGATTGATTAGACAGACAGGGAATAATAACACCACTATATTCCTGGTGCTAATATCTGAATGATAGCTAAATGAGTAGTAGGAAGAATACAAATACTTTCCAGAGTTGGTCTTGCAAACCCAAATATAAAAAGTAAGGTTATTATGGTCACCGTTTAAATGTGTATTAGTCATGTGTATTTTCTAAAGGGAGAGCTGGGAAGTGGCAAAGGTGAAGGGTGGGGTGATGAGACTAATATTACGAGTATTTACTGAGTACATACTATGTGACAAGTACTGTGACAAACATTTTACTTTTTTTTTTTGCCCTTCAAGGTAGGCACAATAATTCTCATTTTATAGAAAATCAACCTGCCAATATTACACAGAACAGTTGTTAGGACTAGAAGCCAAGTGTCTGACTTCATTCTGTGAGTTTTCTAAATTATTGCCTGAAAACAGGAATATAGGGAAAGGACATAAAAATATTTGGTGCTTATGGGAATGCAAGCTAATGCAGCCCCTCTGGAAAACAGTATGGAGGTTCCTCAAAAAACTAAAAATAGAACTACCCTATGACCCAGCAATTGCACTACTAGGCATTTATCCACAGGATACAGGTGTGCTGTTTCAAAGGGACACATGCACCCCCATGTTCATAGCAGCCCTGTCAACAATAGTCGAAGTATGGAAAGAGCCCAAATGTCCGTCGATGGATGAATGGATAATGAAGAGGTGGTGTATATATGCACAATGGAGTATTACTCTGCAATCAAAAAGAATGAAATTTTGCCATTTGCAACTACGTGGATGGAACTGGAGGGTATTATACTAAGTGAAATTAGTCAGTCAGAGAAAGACAAAAATCATATGACTTCACTCATATGAGGACTTTAAGAGACAAAACAGATGAACATAAGGGAAGGGAAACAAAAATAATATAAAAACAGGGAAGGGGACAAAACAGAAGAGATTCATAAATATAGAGAACACACTGAGGGTTACTGGAGGGGTTGTGAGAGGGGGGATGGGCTAAATGGGTCAGGGGCACTAAGGAATCTACTCCTGAAATCATTGTTGCACTATATTCTAACTAATTTGGATGTAATTAAAAAAAATAAAAAATAAAATTAAAAAAACAAAAAACAAAACAAAACAAAAAGAAATGTATTTTATAGAAATAAAAGCACTACTATATAACAATCTAAAAAAAATTTTTGGTGCTTAAAGTGTAAGGAAAGATTCGCTGGCACAGGGATGGCAAAGCTCCCCAATTCCCAAAGTTTCCCATATTCCCAATTTGAGTATTATTATGTGACTTTAGCAAATTCTGACCTATATGCACCTGGAAATTCATACCACTCCTGTATTATAAGAGTTTCTGGTCAGTATCACATATATGTCATTAAAATGCAAAGCTCAATGCTTCCCCAAATGCTAGAACAAGGTATTTTTGCAGGGCCACAGCACAGGCCTCTGCAGTTGTACTGTTGATGTGGCTAAATTGGCGAAGCCAGACAATAGCCAGAATTTCACTTGTGCCGAGCAGCAAAGCCTGTTTGTTTCATTAGAGGAAGCTGCTACTGATTCATAAACAATAGGGATTTTCTCTAATAGAAGTGCATCTGGTGGCCACAGGAGATCATCTTTCATCCCCTATAATGAGTTCAAAAGCTGTCATAACATTTTATGATGATTTGGGCTTAATTGTAACTGTTGTATTAGCCTGTTGTGTATATAGAAATCCACACCTAGTTAATACTTTTATTTATTGGCCTTGGTTTCCTTTTTCTTTTATTTATCCTGTCTTCTTTTGTGGTATTACTACTACTCACTACTCACCCAAGCTGGAAAACTGGGGTCATCCTGACTCCTTACAATGTCTACTCGACACATTCCCAAATGTGTCTCTTCTCCGTTCCTATCACCTCTGCCTTGGCTCAGGCTCTCATCTTTTCTTTCCTGAACCAATTCAACAGCCACCAGCTGGGGAC
Organism: Lynx canadensis; assembly: GCF_007474595.2. Classification (NCBI taxonomy): domain Eukaryota; kingdom Metazoa; phylum Chordata; class Mammalia; order Carnivora; family Felidae; genus Lynx; species Lynx canadensis. Next base: position 69,017,127 of record NC_044306.2, read on the forward strand.
TCCTGTCCACAGGCTTTTCTGCTCAAGCTCATTCTCCACACAATCGAGCATCTTCTATTTATACCCAAGACCAGGCTCTACCATTAAAAACCTTTCAGGGGTCTTCCTTGTGCACGGTCCCCTTTGTCCCCATCTCAGTCAGGACCTCCAGCAGCAGTGAACTTGAATTTTGGCTGTTTCTCCCACCTCAGCCTTCTGCTCAAGCTATCCCCTTTGTCCTAATGTCCTCTCTGCCCACCCTGTCCTCCATTCCCCCATTCCTTACCTAGATGCTCACCATTCTTTGAAATGCAGTTCAGATGTCACTTCCTCCAGGAAGCCCTGTCTCACCACATGTGAGCCCTCACCTTCTGTCCCAGGCTTTGGTAGGTGATCTTCCTTTCTTGTGCATTAGTACACTAGCAGCTTTCTTCAGAAAAGCAAAAATACTCTCAGGATTTCTTTCAGTTAGCAAAAACAGGTACTATTGTAGGTCTTTTGTAAAAGCAAATGTGAACTAACATGAACTTTCAGAAACCGGGGAGACTCTTCCCTTTATGCCATTTCAGATTACAAAAGGTTCCTTCCATAGAGGGGCATCTGGGTGGCTCGGTCAATTAAGTGACCAACTCTAGATTTCTGCTCAGGTCGTGATCTCATGGTTCATGGGATTGAGCCCCATGTCAGGCTCTGCACTAACAGTGCAGAGCCTGGTAGAAATTCTCTCTCCCCCCCCCCCCCCCCCCCCGCCTCTCCTCTGCTTGTGCTCTCACTCACTCTCAATAAATAAATGAATAAATAAATAAATAAATAAATTAAATAAATAAATACTAATAAAAGGTTTCTATAGGACTGCTCTGCCTTTGGATATTAAGGAAACCTGTGTTTACTAAACATATTACTGTAATAATCATTGACCTTACTACATTTTATCATAACTCTCTGTTGATGTGTCCGTTGCCCTCCTATAGAATGTTAACTCATGCTGTTAGAAGTAGGATAGAAAAAGGTCAACAGGCAGATAGTAAAATACACAAGAGACATGACCAGAAGGGTCATAGAAAATAATGCAAATGACTCTCAAACATATGAAAAGGTGTTCAATCTTGATAATAATGAGAGAAATATAAATTACTATGTTACCGTTACTTATCTGTCATAAATCCAAAAGTCTGACAACGTACCCTGTGTGTGAGGCTATATGGAATAGGCATTCTCACACATTGCTGTTGGAATACAAATGGGTACAATCATTACAGGGGGACATTTGGCAATATCAAACAAATTTATATATGCTTTTATCCCTTGGTCACACTTCTAAGAATATATCCCAAAGGTGTTCTGCAAAATATATGAGAAGATGTATGTAGAGAGCTATACTCTGTAGCACTTTTTATAACAACAAAATATTGGAAACAGCCCATATAACAATAGAAGACTGGTTGGATAAATTATGGTAAATATATACAATAGAGTATTTTGAGGGTGTCCAAAAATGAGAAATATCTATATAATTCCATAAAGTAATTGCCAGATGTGTTCAGTGACAAAAGCAAGGTGGAAAACGTGTTCAGTCGACTACCGTTTTTCTGAGAAAGGGGAGGACAGTATATATTTACTTATAGTTTTTAAAATTTTTCCTAGGGCACCTGGGAGGCTCAGTTGGTTAAGTGCCCAACTCAATTTCGGCTCAGGTCATGATCTCATGATTCATGAGATTGAGCCACATGTAGGGCTCCGTGCTGACAGCAAGAAGCCTGCTTAGGATTCTCTCTCTCCCTCTCTCCCTGCCCTTCCCCACCTCTTGCTAGCATGCACAAGTTCTCTCTCTCAAAACAAACAAACAAACAAACAAACTGTTTTTCTGTAAGGAAAAGGAAATAACGGGATGGAGATGACAAGAATAAAAGCTAGACATTTGTAAATATTTCTTATTTTAAGGATTTCACTTTGGAACCAGGAAAATATTTTACTTAATTGTAAAATACTTTTTAAAAAAACCCTAACATGAAACAAAGCAAATGAACCTAAGTATGTACTGAGTTGGTGAAATAATTTCACAGAAAACCAATTTTCCTCCTCTATTTTGCCTTGCCTCCAGCCCTTTGCCATCAGAATTGGGAACCCTGAGCCCAGGACAGATGTGAAGTTTGTAATAGCTTCTTTTGTTTTTGTTTTTTTTTAATGTGTATTTCCTTATTTTGAGAGAAAGTGAGCCTGGGAGGGGCAGGGTGGGGGGGGGGGAGAGAATCCCAAGCAGGCTTCATGCTGTCAGCACAGAGCCTGGCTCGGGCCTTGATGTCATGAACTGTGAAATCATGACCTAAGCAGAAATCAAGGGTCAGACACTTAACCGACTGAGCCACCCAGGTGCCCCCATTTGTAACAGTTTCTAAGATGAAGGGGAAAACTGTATTTCCCTTCATGGGTTAATGGGAGGTCATCAGCCCAAAGCCAAGATCTCCTTTATTTTCTGCTTATTTTACTAAGGAATTACTTTTCCTCATCTAGCTTCTTCCTTCCTTTCTCTTCCCAGCACCACAAAACCCACGAGCCCAAGGAGCAGGTTCCTATCTTCCACTAGTAGGTTTCCAATACAGACAGCTTGGAAAATGATAGGTCTAAAGACACAGATAGGGAATTTTCTGAGAGAAGCTTTCAGCTAGGGATAGAGAGCCCTGGCTGTAATAACCAGAACTAGGCAACTTAAGAAAAAGTAGAAAACTTCTGAAACTGCAGAGGGCCACTATAGAGGGCACAAAGATGCAGCGCAAGTCAGGATCAAAGAAAATGACACCAAAGAAGATCAGTAGCAAAACCAACACCAACTCTTGTTGCCTACACAAGGGAAACAGGATCATTTTCTGTTTAGAAGGGTTGAGCGGTTACAATGAGGGGCATTCCTGTATAACATATACATACACCTATGCTGTCTGGTCCTCACACATCAGGTTCTCTGGAAGTTGGTGGGGCGGGGGGGGGGGGGGCAAGATGGTTCTTTGGGACCTACACCTGTGAACAGAAGGAGATAGAAACATGATTGGGCAGAGGGAGAAGTTGAACTGTGATGAGGGCTCAACAAATTTTAGTCCATCACGTAAAAAAATTGTTTTGGGGCAGACAGCAGTGATTGGCTATTATACTCCCACCTCACTTAGTCACCTGACACAGGCTGTCCAGGAAAGGGCTCAACTCCCAACAGAAGGGGCAGTTGTCTGAAGCTAAAGCAAACCCTGAAGGAGCTGTCAGCTGGAGACTGTCTGCTGACAGCATTTCCTGCAACTAGAAAACAAGCCCTTCCTTGAAGGGGAATCTGGGTGGCACATCTCTCTGCCTACCATGCTACCAAACCTCTTCATAGTTCATAAAGACTCTTTGTACTTTTAAAAAAATTTTTTAAGTTTATTTATTCATTTGGAGAGAGAAAGAGCACAAGCAGGTAAGGGGAAGAGAGAAGGAGAGACAGAATCCCAAGCAGGCTCTATGCCATCAGTGCAGAACCCGACGTGGGGCTTGAACTCACAAACTGTGAGATCATGACCTAAGCCAAGATCAAGAGTCAGACACTTAACCAACCGCACCACCCAAGTGCTCCAAGACTCTTTATATTTTAATTTTTTTCGAAGACAAACAAAAGGTACTACATTTAGTAAAGAACCTCATATATTCAGTGTTGAATTTGAAATTATCATTAGAATTTCTATTCCACGGATTATCAGGTTGATGGTCAACATTATATTTCTGGGCAGGCTGAAATTAGCTGTTCATTCACTTATTCACCCCACAAACGTTTATTAAGTATCACTTGCATCGAAGTGTCTGGAAATTGAAAGATGAATAAAGATGCTTTTCCCATGAACTCTTGGGAATTAGATTCTAGTGGGGTGGCAGATAATTAAATAGACAGGACAAATGGTAAGAGTTTAAAAGACAGGTATAAGCAATACGCTATAGAAGTTTAAGGGTCATGAAGCAGAAAATACTCAGCTATGTCTGCAGGCATCCTCCTGGGAGAGGACAGGTGGCTTCTGGCTCTCAGATGACAAGAAATATTTGCATAGGAACATTATAGGAAGAATGAATTGTATGTGTAAAGACTCACAAGAATGAAAGAGCATCACATGTTATGGGAACCATAAATAAACTGATATGACCAAGGCACATAATTGTAAGTATCAGAATTGGGGCTGGGAAGATACATAGACATAGATACAGATATAATTGTTCATTCATTAATATAATTTTATATTGTAATTTATCTAGCCAGTGTTTCTGAAATACACTTAATCATGATTTGTGGTTTTTGCCTATTGTTTTGTTTGCAATAACACCCCTCTGCAGGACATTCTTTGGGAAATATTGAATGAGGTCTTGATTGAGCCTGCCAGGTTATCTGTGACATAAGTCTATTCTAGATCTAGTACCTGAACAGGTCTGTTCTGACTTGATACTGACAGATTTAAAAAATGTATTATTAGCTACAGTTTCTAGGAATGTTACGACGGTATCCATCTCTCCTTGGATACTGGAATACAGAACTTTGTTAGAAGGAACACCATATCTCCCTGTTGTAAAGAGTCCTTAACAACCACCCAGTTCGTGGCAGAGACAGGGAGAACAGAGACTGCAGTCTTTGACTCTTTCTGGGGCTAAAACCTGAGCCATGGCATCTGTATCATTTCGAGAGCCAGTATCTTCCACAGTGGGAAAACGGATGATTGTTACAGGTAGAGTTTTTGTGTATGCTTTCACAAGGAAATTCACAAGAGATTTCACAAGAAATTTCACAAGGGATAAATTCTTTATCCCTCACCTCTATGATGTTCAGATATGATACTCACGTAATGGATGGAAGAATGAAATAATCACATTCGTTTATTTTATACAATGCTGCTACTCTTGCACACAGTGTGGGCATCAACACCATGCAACCATCAACAGATTGGCGACATCCCAGTTTTCACTATACCTAAGCTAACTTTCACAAAGGAACATTTTTATATCACAAAGTTTATGTTTCTTTAATGGGAACTACTTTGATGTTAACAAAAAGTATACGTTTGATCAAATTTTAATTATTACTGATTTAACCTTTTTGTGTTTTTAGAAGTTTGACGTATCTGGTTAATAAGCATTTTGGCAAAATGCACATTAAACCCCAGAACAATTGTTGGCTTGCATTTTCCTTCAACTTGCTTTAAATGATTTGAATGGTGTTTCTGTGTGGAATTACAATAACATGTAATTAAATAGAATACTGTATGACTAATGGTGATAAGTCTGCAAGAAATAAACTAAATTTCGTCTTATTTCCTTCATAATTTGAAGTCATGAGCATATTTTATAAGCTTCTCCCCCTTGCCTATCTATGAAGTTCCACTTGAATCATGGGAAAGCTGGCCCCACCTATTTGCTATCCATGTACGATTCCAGTATACATGTATACAAGTATCAGCACTGGAAACCTGTACCCCACGAGAACAAACTTTATCAACTAGAGTACAATGCCTCCTTGCAGTACCTCTTGCCTTTAGACTTAAAGACTCTAGTCATTTCCAAAGTTACTTAGGTGAACGTCTTTTCCCCCCATCCCCTTCAGTTAGACTCTCTTGTCACAGTCTGAATTCCTTCCTGGAACCCCCCTACTTCTTAAATTATTTTTAAAAAAATTTGTATGCATCAAAATTTGCTCTTTGTGCTGTAAAGTCTATTGACAAATTCATAAGGCCATGTACCCACCATCAGAGTACCATACAGAATAGTTTGACCCCTCTAACAATCACTTGAACTTCACCTATTCATTTCTTCATTTGCTCTCCCCGAGCTCCTAGCAACCATTGATCTTTTCACTGTGTCTATAGTTTTGCCTTTTCCTGAATGTCACAGAGCTGGAATCATACAGCATCTAGCCTTGTCAGATTGGCTTCTTTCACTTGCCAATATGCGTTAAGCTTCCTTCATGACTTTTCATGGCTTGATGGTTCATTTCTTTTTAGAAATATTCCATCATATGGGTATCTCATCATTTATCTATTCATCTATTGAAGGACACCTCAGTTGCTTTCAGTTTTTAGCAACTCTGAAAAAAAGTCTCTACAAACATTTGTGTGCTGGCCCGAGTGTGGATATGTTTTCAAATCAGTCTGGTAAATACCTAGGAATATGATTGCTGAGTCGTATAAGTCTGTGGGTAGCTTTGTAAGAAACTGCCAAACTGTCTTCCCAGGCAGCTGTGTCGTTTGCATTTCCACCAGCAACGGGTGAGCATGCCTGTTGCTGTGGCATCCTTGCTAGCATTTGGTTTTGTTTATTTGTTTTGTTTTGTTTTTTACTTTAAGCCATTCTAATAGGTATGTAGTTACATCTCACTGCTGTTTTCATTCAAAATTCCTTAATGACTAATGTTTATGGACTTGTTTGCCATCTGTATATCTTCCTTGGTGAGATGTCTGTTCATGTTGGCCTATTTTGTAATTGGGTGTTTCGTTTTCTTATCGTTGAGTTTTAAAGTTCTGTATATATTTTGGATACAAGTCCTCTATCAGGTAAGTGTTTTGCAAATGTGCAAATGTCTTCTTCCCAATTTGTGACTTGTCTTTTCATTTTCTTAGCACAGTCTTTTTCATTTAGAGGAATTTTTGGGGTTTTTTAAATGTTTATTTTTGAGAGAGAAAGAGAGACAGAGTGTGAATGGGGAAGGTGCAGAGAGAAAGGGAGACACAGAATTCGAAGCAGGCTCCAGGCTCTGAGCTGTCAGCACAGAGCTCGACGCGGGGCTTGAACTCACGAACCACAAGATCATGACCTGAGCTGAAGTCAGACACTAAACTGACTAAGCCACCCAGGCGCCCCCTCATGGATTACACTTCTGATGTTGTATCTAAAAACTCTTCACCAAACCCAAGATCACCTAGATTTTTCTTCTTTTTTTTTTTTCTAAAAATGTTATCCTTACGTGTTTTCAGTTAGATCAATGATTTGTTTTGAGGTGATTTTTCTGTTTCTTAAACTTTTCATTGAACATCAGCCAATAAATTTCCTCTTTTCCTTAAGCCAGTTTAGGTTAGGTTTTCTGTCACTTGCAACTGTTTTTCTTCACTGATAACTTAAAATTTCTTCTAATTTATGTCAGTGTATACTTAGTGTCATGTATTTACATAGTTCCAAGTTGTCATCTTCAAGAGATTTCAGTTTATTGATATAGAATAATTAACTTCACATTTTCCTGTATTTTATATTTAATTTCCAGATTTTCACTGTTATAATAAAGCTGCATGAATACTTTTGCATAGATTATTTTTCTCTTTCTGTTATTTTCTTGTGGTATATTTACAAAGAATGGAATTAGCAGGTGAGAGATAAAGGAAGACTCCATTATTCTACAAGATGATTCAGTGTGTATTTACTTAGTGTACTTTGACTGGTTACCTAATTTGACCACTCCATCAACTTTTATATTTCTATCAAATTTTAATATTTGCCTTTCAAAATATATTTTTGAAACTAATTTTTTTAAGTTTACATATTTAGAGGGAGAGAGACCACATGCACAAGCAAGGGAGGGGCAGAGAGAGAGGGAGAGAGAGCATCCCAAGCAGGCTTCAGTGTGCTGACAGCACAGAGCCAGACATGGGGTTCCATCTCACAATCCATGAGATCATGACCTGAGCCGAAACTGAGAGTCAGGCACTGAACTGACTGAGCCATCCAGGTGCCCCAAAACTAAATTTTTAGCATAATGCTCTGAAATTAAATTTAACAAATGTAAACTGAATCCCTATTCAATCTTAAAAACTTGTCCAGGAGGGGTGCCTGGCTGGCTTAGTCAGAAAAAGAAGCATTTGGAACTCTTGATCTAAGGGTCATGAGTTTGAGCCCCATGTTGGGCCCAGAGATTACTAAAAAAAATTAACAAATAAAATAAATAATTTGGGGCTCCTGGCTGGTTTGGTTTGTGGAGGTTGTGACTCTTGATCTTGGGGTTGTGAGTTCTAGCCCCATGTGGGGTGTGGAGATTGCTTAAAAATAAAATCTTAAAAAAAAATAAGTAAATAAAAATAAAAACTTGCCCAGAAACTTTGGAGTTTACAAAAATGAACATGAATAAGATGTTCTTTTTCTTCTAGAAGCTTATAATCTGTTACTATGTTTAAAATATTACAGGTTATGCTGTTATCCTATTTGTATAATGTAAATACCCATCATAGCATAGTGTGGTATTAAAAGGAAACACAAATCTAATTCCAAAGCCTTAAGAAATAATGTAAAAGATGTAGAAAAGGAGGAAAATTATATTACACTGCACCCCACAAACTAAACCATACATTTTGTTTTGTTTTTCTTGTTCATTTCTTTTCTTTTTAAATATCATAATTAGCATAAATTACCTCCTACATTATAGGTGGATTTAGAATGTATTTAGTTTGCATTTAATAAAGGGATAGAGAATCTCTTTGAAAAAAGTGTCAGTGAGTTCAACTTTTAAACTTTAAAAAAAGGTTGACATGTAACTGTTAAAAACAAAACAGGCTCAAAATGGAGTTACTCATGCTAAGCCTCACCTTACCAAACTGAGACTTGGCTCAAACAGCATAGGCTCTCTCAGAAATGGGTCTTACTTACACCAGGCTATGAGGCTAGCCTCATCAGCACTAGTTAGATAATCTGCCTGATAGATGCCTGCAATCCCCTAAGGGAAAGTAACCCTGTAATAACCAATCCGCTTTTTGCCTAGTATAATTTCCTTGTTCTTGCTTCATGCCTATAAAAGTCTTCTTGTTTTGCACAGCTCCTGGAGCTCCTTTCCATCTGCTAGACTGGTTCCAGACAATTCATGAATCACTGAGCAAAGCCAATAAGATCTTTAACATTTGCTCCATTGAATTTTGTTTTGTAGTAACACATACTCCAGAAAGTACACTAATCCAGTATTCAGCTTGATAACATTTTATGAAGTGAACACTGTGCCTATGTATTTACTTCTTACATCAAGATAGCCAACATTTTCATCACCCTAAAAAGTTGCTTAATGATCTTTCCCAGTCAATCCCCCCAAAGTCAAACAATGTTCTGCCTTCAATAATCCATATGTTTTTGATAACTGTGAGTTTAATCTGATAGGGCAAATTAATTACTTATACTTTTAAGACATTTTGTTTGTGGGCTTATTCTACCATAAAGGATTCACTAGCAGGGGTGCCTGGGTGGCTCAGTCAGTTGAATGTCCGATTCAGCTCGGGTCATGATTCACGGTTCGTGAGTTCGAGCCCTGCATCGGGCTCTGTGCTGACAGCTCAGAGCCTGGAGCCTGCTTCCGATTCTGTGTCTCCCTCTTTCTCTGTCCCTCTCCCCCCATGCTCTGTCTCTTTCTCTCAAAAATAAATAAACATTTAAAAAAATGTTTAAAAAAAGGATTCATTAGCAATTTGTTAAGTTCTAAGACATAGTGAGGAGATTTGTAAAGGTGTGATTTTTGCATTACAGAGATCTTATATGAAAACTAATATCACAAACAAAATTATGAAGAGATTTTAAAAATATTTTAGAGCATGGTTATATATCTTTAAAACATCTGTTTACAAAATAACAGGTTGCCCGGTTCTAGGTCCTATGAGGTTTTAAAATTTAATTACATTTATTTAAAAATACGTTCTTTAAATTGAAGACAACACAAACAAATGGAAAGATAATCCATGCTTGTGGACTGGAAGAACAAATATTGCTAAACTGTCCATATCCAAAGAAAGCTATAGATTTGATACAATCTCTTTTTTTTATAAATTTTTTTTTCAACGTTTATTTATTTTTGGGACAGAGAGAGACAGAGCATGAACGGGGGAGGAGCAGAGAGAGAGGGAGACACAGAATCGGAAACAGGCTCCAGGCTCTGAGCCATCAGCCCAGAGCCTGACGCGGGGCTCGAACTCCCGGACCGCAAGATCGTGACCTGGCTGAAGTCGGACGCTTAACCGACTGCGCCACCCAGACGCCCCAGATTTGATACAATCTCTACCAAAATACCAACAGCATTTTTTCATAGAACTAGAACAAATAATCTTAAAATGTGTATGGACACAAAAGACACTGAATAGCCAAAGCAATCTTGAAAATGAAGAACAAAACTGGATGTATCAAAATCCTAGATTTCAAGGTATACTACAAAGCTGTAGCAATCAAAACAATATGGTACTGGCACAAAAATAGACACATAGATGAATGGAACAGAATAGAGAGCCCAGAACTAAACCCGTGATTATATAGTCAAATCATCTTTGATAAAGGAGGCAATAATGGGCAATGGTAAAAGGACAGTCTCTTCAACAAATGGTGTTGGGAAAATTGGATAGGTCCATGCAAAATAAGAAAACTGGGCCACTTTCTTATACCATACACAAAATGTATTAAGGACATGAAGCCATAAAAATCATAGAAGAGACACAGGCAATAATCTTTCTGACATCAGACATAGCAACATTTTTCTAGCTATGTTTCCTGAGGCGAAAGAAACAAAAGCAAAAATAAACTGTTGGAACTATATCAAAGTAAAAAACTTCTGCACAGTCAAAGGAAACAATCAACAAAACTAAAAGAAAACCTACTGAGGGTGCCTGGGTGGCTCAGTCATTAAGCATCTGACTTCAAGTCAGGTCATGATCTCATGGTTCATGGGTTCATGAGTTTGAGTCCCACATCGGATGAACATGAGCCCCACTTCAGGTAAAACACAAGCCCTGCTTCAGGTGAGCCCTGCTTCTCTCTCTTTCTCTTTCTCACTCCCCCTCATAGGAATCTCTCTCTTTGCCCCTTGCTCACTTGCACCCTCAGTCCTTCTCTCAAAAGAAGAAGAAGAAGAAGAAGAAGAAGAAGAAGAAGAAGAAGAAAAGAAAAGTGTACTGAATCAGAGAAGATATTTGCAAATGACATATCCAAAAAAAGGTTAATATCCAAAATACATAAAGAACATATACAACTCAACACCAAAATCATGATCATGATCATCATGATCATCATCATCTTCATCATTATTTATTTAAAAGTGGGCAGAAGACATGAACAGACATTTCTCCAAAGAAGACATACAGATGGCCAACAGACACATGAAAAGATGCTCAACATCACTCATGTTGAAATGCAAATCAAAAGTACAATGAGCTATCATGTCATATCTTTCAGAATGGCTAAAATCACAAGAAACATAAGAAACAAGAAGTGTTGGTGAGGATGTGGAGAAAAAGGAACCCTTGTGCACTGTTGGTGGGAATGCAAACCAGTGCAGCCATTGTGGAAAATAGTATGGGGGTTCCTCAAAAATTTTAAATGGAACTACCCTATGATCCAGTCATCACAATACAATTTGCTCAAAGAATATGAAAACACTAGTTTAAAATGACATATGCGCCCCTATGTTTATTGCAGTATTATTTACAATAGCCAAATTATGGAAGCAGCCCAATGTCCATCAATAAATGAATGGATAAAGAAGATGTGGTACACACACACACACACACACACACACACACACACACTCACACAGAGCAATATTACTCAGCCATAAAAAAGAATGAAATCGTGCCATTTGCAACATCATAGATGGATCGAGAGAGTATATAATGCTAAGTAAAATAAGTCAGTCAGAGGGGCGCCTGGGTGGCTCAGATCATGATCTCGCGGTCCATGAGTTCAAGCCCCGTGTCGGGCTCTGTGCTGACAGCTCAGAGCCTGGAGCCTGTTTCAGATTCTGTGTCTCCCTCTCTCTGACCCTCCCCTGTTCATGCTCTGTCTCTCCCTGTCTCAAAAATAAATAAAACGTTAAAAAAAATAAGTCAGTCAGAGAAAAATAAATATCATATGATTTCACTCATATGTGGAATTTAAGAAATAAAACAAACAGGAGACAAAGCAAGAATTTCCCTCTTTCTTTCTTTCTTTCTTTCTTTCTTTCTTTCTTTCTTTCTTTCATTCTTTTTAATTTTATTCTTTAAATTTATATCCAAATCAGTTAGCATATAGTGCAACAGTGATTTCAGGAGTAGATTCCTTAATGCTCCTTACCCATTTAGCCCATCCCCCCCTCCCATATCCCCTACAGTATCCAAGAAACAGATACTTAACTATGGAGAACAAACAGATGGTTACCAGAGGGGAGGTGGGTGGGGGATGGGTGAAATAGGTGATGGGGATTACGAGTTCATTTATCACAATGAGCACTGAGTAATGTATAGAATTGTTGAATCACTATATCGTGCACCTGAAATAATATAACACTGTGTGTTAACTATACCAGAATTAAAATTCAAAAAAAGAAAAGAAAAGAAATACATTCTTTCATTCAAACTTTTTCATGAATTCCCACTTGGTCCAAATTAAAGAGATAGATGGAATAATTAATATGGGTTATTAAATTAAAAAGGCAGCATAAAAAATGATCTAATTTAACCTATCATTTTTCAGATGGAAATACTGAGGTTCAGAGAGCTAAGTGAGTTGCTTAAGGTCACACAGCCTTGATCAGAAGAATAGAAGTGTTCACTTGCCCCCTATTTATATGGCATATTTATGTGCATTATATCCAGATTACTGACTGAATAAAAAATTGATGTATTTAGTCAGATATCATATACCTACTAGAAAATCTGCTCCTGTAAATCAGGAATATTGTAGAATCCTACCATCTAAAGGAATGATCACAGCATGGGAGTTCTGTTAGAAATATATTAGAATTGGAAATACTCTCAAGGAAATGGCCAAAACCCAATATGATGAATGAAACTATAAGTGGTAGAAGTACATAAATGTGTATGTAATTTTGAAAAGCACTGCTCCATTAGCCTGGGTTTCAGACCCATTTATTCATCTCATTTTTTGCCCTGGGAAACTGTCACACTAATAGTTATGTCTCAAATTCAATTACTTTAAAAATAGAAAATGACTCTTCACACTGAACTGCCACCGGTTTCCTACTTGAAGAGAGAATAAAATTGTCCTACAGCAAATTCACCTGATGCCTTATCACTATAATTCATGAAGCAAATATTTTACATTTTTGAAAACTAATTCATGACAAAAGCTTATACATTTTAATGGTACTGACACATTCGGTTGGCTAATCTGCGTTTTATTCTGTAGACACAATATATGATTTGCCTGAATCAAAATTTATCTCTAAGGGACAGCAGTTCCAAATCAATCCTAACTTGCTGGTCATCTAAATCATCACTGATGTAATTTGTGAGAAAACAAAAACAAAAATAAAAACAAAGAAATCCAAAACATCAGTTACTGCTTTCACTTTGAAAAGCAGGACAAGCTTTGTCTCATATTCTGTTTTTTGTTTGTTTGTTTGTTTGTTATTTTGGGTTGTTTTGAAGAACAATAAACACTTTTATTATATGAACCCAAATGGGAAGGAGTAGGATTTATTTGCCTTTCTAGGCTTTCATTTAATTTTCCAAAGTTGATCCTTTGTAGGTTACATTAATATCATTAAAAAAAATTTTTTTAAATGTTTATTTATTTTTGAGAGACAGAGACAGAGACAGAGTGTGAGGAGGGGAGGGGCAGAGAGAGAGGGAGACACAGAATCTGAAGCAGGCTCCAGGCTCGTAGTTGTCAGCACAGAGCCTGATGTGGGGCTTGAAATCATGGGCCGTGAGATCATGACCTGAGCCAAAGTCGGACACTTAACTGACTGAGCCACCCAGGCGCCCCATAATATCATTTCTTTAAATCAGGGACGAATGCTCAGGATGAAGCAAGAAAAGTTTTTTGTTGTTGGGTCAGGGTTTGAAAAAATGGATGTTTTTGTTAAAGCTTAGCTGATTGTTCACTGTAAGCTGGGCACCATGCTACCTACTAGGAAATGGATACACATGAACCTCTTGCTTCAAGAGGCAAAGACTAGCAAACTGAGGCATCATCATGGCTTTTTTTCTTAACCTAACTTTAAGGATAATTGTACCTATTTCCAAAGGCTTGTTAGGATGATTTAGTGGAATGAAAGTGGCCTTTATATAACATGAATTCAATTAACTTTTTAAACTTTTTTTTCTTAAGAAGCTATTAAAAAAAAAGCTATCTTTTTCTTGAGAAGATGAGTAGAGGAGGGAGGGACTGGGGAGGGGACACAAGAATCCCTCTAAAATCTCATTTTGTCTTAAGAAGCCAGCCAAGTACACTCTACTTCCCAAAGTCTGAAGCCATAAGCAGGTGTGTAATGGGTATAAAGAGAAATAATTTAAGATTATCTAAGTTGGTGGTTTTAAAATGTTACATATGAATCACCTGGAGAGTCTTGTGAAAATGCAAAGTTCTGGGCTGGGCATTTCTACCCAGCTCTCAGGTGAGGCCCATGCTGCTGGGCCAGGGACCACACTTTGAGTAACACGGATCTAAACTTTTCTGGCTCTACCACTTACTTACTGTTGTACTCTGGACCATGTATTTACCACTCTGTGCCTCAGTGATACCATCTGTAAGAGGGCAATAATAATATCTACTTTGTGGGGTTGCTGAGAGTTTTAAGTGAATTAATGCACATCGAGAACTTAGAACAGTGCCTAGCATGTGGTAAGCTCCTATATGTGTTACGACTGTCCACAGATACAGATCACTAGCAATGTAACAAACCTGCTTGCTACTGTGCCCAGAAGATGAAGTTATTTATGACACTAATAATTAGAGCTCTCACAAAATATATTTTTTAACCTGCTGACTGTTTGCCTTTTGGATTTTCTTATAGATCTGGTCTAAATCATACTAAAGGAGACAAGTGCCATTAAAAAGATGTTATGGTGGGGGCGCCTGGGTGCCTCAGTCGGTTAAGCGTCCAACTTCAGCTCAGGTCATGATCTCATGGTTTGTGAGGTCGGGCTCTGTGCTGACAGCTCAGAGCCTGGAGCCTGTTTCAGATTCTGTCTCCCTCTCCCTCTGCCCCTCCCCCGTTCACGCTCTGTCTGTCAATAACAAATGTTAAAAAAAATTATATATATAAAAAAAAAGATGTGGTGGTGGAATGGCAAATTTTGGAATACTACATAGAAACCTCATTATTTTATGTAATCTTGGTTGGTGAAAACTATATGTCATTCTATACAGTCAGAAAGGGTAGAAAGATCTCCTTAGGGTGCACTGGGTGGATCGTCTTTTCCTACAGGCAACCCGCTTTGACTGTGTAGCTGGAGTCCACTTCTCTTTCCTTCCTCCCTCTCCTGCAAGAGGAGGAGTAATGCATGCTGAAATCCGGCAAGGAAGCACTTTACCCTGACACCTGCTGTGTACAATCCTAGTCCATTTCATTCACAGCAAGTGATAAAGGATAAAGTGCCTCACTGTCTTGCTAACCCCAGTTGCCAGCAATTATCTCCGAAAAGGTAGGACCTTTCCAAGCGCCAATTAAAAGGCGCCTTTGACCACAGACATCATCTTTTAGAAAAATACACTCTAGGGGAAACTCTGAGGCAGATAGAAGATGATCCATGCCTTTAAGAATAACAGTACTGAAAGAGACCTTAAATCATTTATTTGGCCAAATCATTTATTTGGGGCAGCCACTTTCTAAAATAAAAGAAATAATTTCTGAAAAACTACACAATTGCAGGAGGGGTAGAATTGAAGGAGAGGGTCCAAGGTCAGGGATGGAGACTCAATTCCCTGGCACTTGAATTTCTCACATCTCAACTGGACACAATTGAGTACATAAAATTTTGAGCAAGTGACTCCAACATAAGGAAGTTTCAAGGACAACTTCTGCCAAAATGGGTTTTCCTGTAGTCTGTTCATCAAAAGGGATCACAAGCGATCATTTAAGGGGAAGAAATGAGCAGACTGATTGCTCCTGTTCTGTATTAAGTGTTGAACTAGTCAGACATTATGAGGAGTCCTACTACTTCATTTCCAAGCAGAGTGTGATCAGGACTGAGTGTCTCTGTCTGTAGAGGACCTGGGACAGCCTCAGAAAATCTTCTGGTGCAGGAAAGGGAGACCCAATTTACTTCTAAGCCTCATTCTTGACAGTCAAATGAATTACCTTGGGAGTGGAGGTTGGGGGACCTGAGGGCAGAGCTAGGAACCCCAAGTGGCCGGAACATCTAGTGTAGTCCCTCCCAAGTGTACTAAACAATGATCAAAACTTACACATGCAAAATTAGGGAGGGAGGTGGCTACTAAAGGAAAAAGAGACACAGTGTGCCATGAAAAGTGAGTCAAATCCAGTTTTTGGGTTCTTTGTCGTATTCTACCACCAGTAATACTAAGGTATCCCTGAGGGGACTCTGAGCTAACCACAATCCCAAATCTAGGGCACTGATTCTCAAAATGTAATATGCCTAAGAACCACTTATGGAGACTTTTAAGAATGCAGAATACCCAAACTTCTGAGATTTTCCGGGGCTCTGCATGTTAAACAAACACACCAAGAGTCCATGATACAGGTGGTCCATGTGACTGGGAAACGCAGTAGACTCTAGGGTGATAGGCCTGTTACGTGTTCTGCTCCTGGAAGCTCGCATATGCTCCAATTCTATTCCTCCGTAAGGTCTAACTTGCCCTTAGTCAGAAGATCAGAAGCTGGCTGATCTTGGCTCACTACCATTGATTTTTACAAGTAATTTAAAAGCCCACAATTAACAAAATAAAAGGATGGGAACATTTGTATAATTTGAATCAGTGTGCCTCATATCATTCTGCAAATGATTATATAAGAACAAAATATGCTTTCCAGCCCAATGAATTATGGCACGGATGACAGGGTAATCAAGAATCTAAGTATTCAAAACTTGCGTAAACAAAGCTATCTAAAGTTAAGGGAAGATTAGTGAATAAAGGCTGATAGCAACTGGGTTACATAAATTCTTTGTTCATAGCAAGGAAATAATACCTCCCACATCTCCTTATTTTAGAGATTTCCAGACTCTTTCAAACTTCAGTCTGCAAGCTAACCAGCTATCGCCACCCTCTTGGCACACAATGGAAACAGAACAAAGTAGACATGCTAGTCGTGTGGGCTAAATAAAGAAGATTTAAAACAACAACAACAACAACAACAACATATGATTCTACAGTCCTAGGAACGGATGTGGTAAATCTCATTCATTTCCTTTTCTGAGGACTGTGCAGCCACTTAGAATATAGGATCCAGTGCTAACCCACACTCCCCTCCTCCATCACTGCCCCTCACAGTGTGTGCGTGTGCCCATGTGCACACAGTGGCTCACACGTGCACCCTTGGACATGTGAAAGTGCCCTGCAGAATGTTGGCTCCTCTTGTCTGCAGGGATTAAACAAAACAAAACAAAACAACAACAACAAAAACCTATCAATTCTAGGTCTCAGGAATACTTTTTTTCCTCAAACCAGGTGTCTTAGACTCCCTTGAAATGGGCCCCCCAAATAAATGATTGCTTATCATTGACCTTGGCATATAATCACCCAGAAAATAAAGATTGAAATGAGCTTGCAATAAATCTCCAATACTGTGATAATTCTACCTCTGCTTCTGAGGGAGGGGAGGTGCTATGGAAATATTGCCTGTATGTATGGATTGTTGTAAGGACTATAAAGTAGGAAGTTATTTACATTAGTCCCTATATTGGTCAACAACCTCATTAATCATTGCTTCGTAAATAATTTCCCATTGCTACTCACCCAGAACACTCTGAGGCACAAATAGCAGCATGGAGAAGCAGCTCATTCACAAATTGAAAGCCTCAGCCTTCATGAATTTGGGTTTGAGGATCACAGTCTTTCGGGTCGACAGCATCTTGAAATGGCTTTCTCCAATTGGCAGTCACAATTTTAATGGCTTGAAAGATTATTTTGGAAAATTGTGATACTTATTTGCAACATCCAGATTTGATTTGATTTGATTTGATTTCTTTAACGTTTATTTATTTTTGAGACAGAGAGAGACAGAGCATGAACAGGGGAGGGGCAGAGAGAGAGGAAGACACAGAATCTGAAATGGGCTCCAGGCTCTGAGCTGTCAGCACAGAGCCCGACGCGGGGCTCGAACTCAGGGACCACGAGATCATGACCTGAGCCGAAGTCGGACGCTTAACCGACTGAGCCACCCAGGCGCCCCCAGATTTTATTTTAAATAAGACTGTCTCTTGGGGTACCTGGGTGGCTCAGTCGGTTAAGCGTCTGAGGCTCAGACCATGATCTCATGATAGTGAGATGGAGCCTGCCTGAGATTCTCTCTCCCTCTCCCTCTGCCCCTCCCCCACTTGCACGAACGCACGCATACACTCGCTCTCTCTTTCTCTCTCTCAAAAAGAAATCAGACTGTCTTAAAAATTATCTCCAAATTTGGATGGGAATTTGTGCAGTCATTTTTGTGTGATGATGTAACAGACAAAAACTGTACAGTAAATGTTTACTTCACCACTGTGAATCACCTAAAATAATGACAGAGTGCCTCAGTTTTGAAGTTGAAAACATACATTTGGAGCTGAGGTCGTGCCCAGAGGAAAATTATGTATTGCACAAAAAGTCGGGACCATTTATTAAAGTAGAGAGTCACAGAAAGTGGGAGAGTGTCATCCCACAGATGAATGGAAAGGAAATGACATCCCACCCTACCTGGCCCAAAGACAGAGCTTCCACGATCAGGGATACTTCAATCTCCTGTCGCCTGCCTTTTCACATCTCAACTAGTCACAATGGAGTAGATAAAATTTTGAGCTGGTGCTCTAATATAAGGCAGCTTCAAAGATAACTTCTGCCATAATGGTGATTCCTGTGGTCTGTTCATCAAAAAGGATCACAAGGATTTGGATCCTCTACTGTCTCCTACCTTCACCAAATTACTGATATGCCTTTCACCTCTGTGTCTACTCCCTCCCCCAATCTCTCCTTATTTTTTTCTCTTCTACAATTACAGAGACAAAGAAGAATGAGGAGCAAAAAAAACTGCGCATAGATAATCACAAACCATAGTTGGTCTTTGTTTACATTTTTTTAAACAGCTACCAAAGGATATTTAGGGAATCTTGATTAGGGCTTTGAAATTCAGCTCCGGTACAGAGTTGGTTTACTGTCTGCCTACCTCCAGCCAGCAAATCCAGCAGGCCAGACGGCTGGTGCCACCTCCTTGTACATTCCCTTTACCTTTTCTCTGGCTTTAGTTGCTCCTGTTGTCCGGATGGAGACCATCTTTTTCCGGCCACATCAACATTCTATCCTAGGATGACCAATTGTCCTAATTTACCCCCAAGGGAGGGTTTTCCCAGAACACTGAATTTTCAGTGCTAAAACTCTGGCCAACTTCCCCGACTGCGACACATCTACTTCAACTTCAGATAGAACTCATTATTTGAACTCTGCACAATGCAAGTAAGGGAAGTGTTCGACGTCAGGGTACTAAGCAAGAGTTCCCTCATATACAGGCCATTACTAACTTCCTCCCTTGCAATCAGAATAAGATGAGAAGGTTCAGGCTGTTTCACAGATACCACTATGTAGATGTCCAGTGGTGACCACACTACCACTAAATAGTCTAGACAGTCTGTCTGAATTACTCTCCTCAGCTGGTGGTAGTGGATGGAGTATCCATGATGGGTATATCACGGTCTTTCTTGTGACACTGCCATTTTGGGCAGCTCCAGGTGGGGAACCAGGACTTCTGGGACTCACCTTTTTTTCTGGTTCCAGCTTCAAAGGATAGGGAGACGACAAAGTCTTCGCATCAGGGGCAGCCCGGAAGAGCACCTTCTCAAAAAATCTGTAGAAGGAAGGGGTGCATGAGCTGATTCACAAATCCTTGAGAAGTATGCAGTCTAGGTTTCTTTTCTTTTCTTTTCTTTTCTTTTTTTTTTATCACACTATTCATAGCCACTAACTTACAGGTTTGACCAACTGTTCTACCCAGAGAGTCATTTTAGATACTGGTTTATCCCTAGACTGGGTCATTAATTATCTCAGCATAAGCAGACAATGCAGAGCAAACACATTGTTGTTCACTCTTTGAGTTCTTTGCCTAGAGTAGATGTGGGTGGAAAGGAGAGGAGTCCTCCACAGTACCTTCTTTCTCTCATCCAAAATTTTTCTAACACTACTTTCTCAATGACTTACATGATTTGTTCACTAATAGAGCACTGCTGAGAGCAACATCCAGGAACAGATTTCAGACCAAGCTTCCACCTGCTCCCTCTGATCTATACTCTATTGGCCCAGCCCCCTCCTCCCTTTAACTCCCTACAGAGCTCTCTAGTGTGGTGGTTAGTTATGTTCATGCTCTTTTGGAGGAGACAGAGATTTGCTTTTTAGCAGAAATGGAAACATAAAGATATTGCAGGTGCATTGTGGGAAGCAATGGCAGGGAACCACACAAGTTCAAAGGGAATGTATTTAAACTCCTCCTTCTTCTAGGGACCCAGCTGCTGCTCACCCAGTGTCTCCTTGTGGGGGTCAGGCTGTTGTAAAAAAAATGAGAAATTGAGAGCACAATAGGACTTTCCACTTTAGCCTTTTTAACTGACAAATGGGCATGGCATAGCCAGGCTACAACCACAAGGGGTTACTAAAGACAAGATAGGAAGATACAACTGAGATGACAATCGGGAAAGCCCCCCTAAGAGAGAAGGAAAAGAAATTAAAAGAAAAAAAAAGAATTAATTCCCTCCTCTTTTTTGTTAACTAGAAGATTGGAAACTGGCGGCGGGGGGGGGGGGGGTGGGGGGGTGGAATATAATTTTTAAATTGTTGCATTTTACACAATAATAACATGAAAAAGTACCACCTGATGGAGTAAAGGTAATGTTATTCTCTGATTTGTGAACACTGCAATCAGAACTGGGCTAAAGAGAGTCCTGCTAATTGGCCCATATTTATTGCTTTAATTGTTTCATCTGCTGTAAGAAGTAGCCAGTGTTTGAAGAAAACTATGAGGCTTTTTATACGAACCTATTCATGTCATAATGATCTGATTAATGGAGATCGGCAATGATGTTGGAAATCTGCTTTACATTCCATTTCTTTGACATAGCAGAAAACCTTAACAGATTCCCATCCTCAGATTTCATACGTATTTGACTGTATGCTTACATTTTTTTAAATTACAAATTGTTTCAAATTTGTGTGTTGACTTCATTAATCTATCCACGTCTTGCTCAAAAGCCACATTTTCCATGACTGCCTCTCAATGATCATACCTTCTCCGAATTTCTTTTTCAACAAAAGGCAGCATCACCCAACTTTGGCCTAATTGTTCAGTGTGTAAGACTATATTCTTGGCCAGATTATAAGACCATGGAGAGCCAGACCAACCCTTATCATTTTGCCTCCTCCTCATTTATCAACATAACATTGCACATTTAGTAAACACTTAACTTTTTAATGGCTGTAATCATTAATCAGTATAATTGCACACAGTTCCAGGTGTTTATCTTTGGTCAGCATTTTAATATATGTTATTTGCATATATATAGAAATTACAATGCGCAAAGCATTACAAAGACCTGAATTTCTTTGTTCCAGCTCTCTTCTAATAGGATAGACTGTTTCTCTTTCCTTTGGGTCTAGCAAAACTTGAAAATTTTGAATCACAATATTTGCAAAGGCATTAAGATAGATACCCAGAAGCCACACTGGAGTTTCTGGCTTTCACTTTACAAAAGCAACTAAGTGATACTGAAAATTTTCATTTCTAAATGCTTTGCCATACTTGAAAAAAAAATTCTTAAAATTGTTTTTTTTTAATTTTTTTTTTCAACGTTTTTATTTATTTTTGGGACAGAGAGAGACAGAGCATGAATGGGGGAGGGGCAGAGAGAGAGGGAGACACAGAATCGGAAACAGGCTCCAGGCTCCGAGCCATCAGCCCAGAGCCTGACGCGGGGCTCGAACTCACGGACCGCAAGATCGTGACCTGGCTGAAGTCGGCCGCTTAACCGACTGCGCCACCCAGGCGCCCCAAAAAATTCTTAAAATTTTTAAAAAATTTTATTTATTTATTTTTGAGAGAGAGAACGTGGGCAGGGAAGGAGCAGAGCGACAGAGAGAGAGAGAGAGAGAGAGAGAGAGAGAATCCCAAGCAGGCTCCACATTGTCATCGCAGAACCCGACATTTGTGCTCAAACTCACAAACTGTGAGATCATGACCTGAGCAGAAATTAAGATTCAGGACACTTAGCCAACTATGCCACACAGGTGCCCTTGGAAAAAAAATTCTTAATAAATGAAAAACTATTAGCTGTATTTTAAAAGCGGATTTATTCCTGCAACATTGTAATACTATTTCAAAATAGTATTCACACTCAACTTAGACATTCACACCCAGCTGTTTTACATGAGACATTGGATTTTTCCCTTTCTTCAACAAGGGAATCTTTGTATAACACGCATATCTCATAT
Organism: Lynx canadensis; assembly: GCF_007474595.2. NCBI lineage: Eukaryota > Metazoa > Chordata > Mammalia > Carnivora > Felidae > Lynx > Lynx canadensis. The sequence goes on from NC_044306.2 coordinate 69,039,453, forward strand.
TTATTCATTTCTTCCACAGATATTTATTGCGTGCCAGGACACAGGCATTCCCTGCATTTAGATATTGGTTGAGGAAGGGAAAAAGAGACCAAAGGCAAAACAAATCTGGGACTTCCCAATTCTGCTAGTTTATACTCAACTAACATCTAACAATATTGTTAAATTATTTACATTCTTGTAGGGCTGGAAGTCCCCAAACTGATTTTCCCGTAATTCAGTAAATATACAAGTTTATTACCATCACTATGAGGACAATACATGAAAAAAAAAATAAGTTGTAATTCATACAAAAATTTATGAGATTCTATGGAAAGGTAGATGTAGATGATGAAATACCCATCTTATACATTTGAAAAGATAATATAGTAAAAAACATAAAACAAAGAATTGAGACTATTTGCTGATAGGCTGATGGCACATCATGGCACCGTAGTGTGTGTGTGTGTGTGTGTATGTGTGTGTGTGTGTGTGTGTTTAAATGTGTTTCAGGACAGGTCCACCGAGAGTGAGGGCCACTTGGGGTCACATACTAAATATGAATGGTTTAATCCAAGAGTGCTTTTCTCGTTTCTTAAAAAATTATGGTAAAACAAACATATATAAATGGTAGATTTAAAACTTTAAAACATAAAATGGAAAATACTGAAAAACGTACAATTCTGTAGTATTAAGTACATTTACACTGTTGTGCAGCCATCACCATTATCCATCTTTGCAAGTTTTTCATCTTGCAAAATTGAAATTCTGTGCCCATTAAACACTTAACTCTCCATTTCCCCCTCTCCAGTCCCTCGCAGCCACCACTTTACTTTCTGTCTCAATGAATTAGGCTATTTTAATAATCTCATAAGTGGAATCATACAACACTTGTCTTTTTGTGACCGGTTTATTCCACTTGGTATAACGTCCTCAAGGTTATTCCATGTTGTAGCTTGTGTCACAATATCCTTCCTTTTTAAGCCTGAATACTATTACATTGTATGTTATTATGGATTGAATTGTCCCCCCACTCCCACCCCACTCCAAACCTATATGTTGAAGCTCCAGTCCCTGGTGTGACCTCATTTGGAGTCAATTTCTTTATGGAGATAAATAAGGTCATAGGGTGGGGCTCTAATCCCCTAGAACTGCCATTCTAGGGGACATCAGAGTGCCTTTTCTGTGATTGTTGAGTTCATAGGAGAACACAGAGAGAAGGGAGCCATCTACAAACCAACGGGAGAGGTCTCACCAGAAATTAACCCTAAAGGCACCTTGGTTTTGGTCTTCCACCCTCCAGAACTGTGAGAAAATAAATTTTGTTTAAGCCATTGGTATGTTAGGTCCGTAGTGTTTTGTTATGACAGCCCCGCAGACTAACATATATGTATATACCACACTTTTTATCCATCCTTCCATCCATCCATCCATGGATGCTTGGGTTGATTTACCTTTTGGCTACTGTGAATAATGTGGCTATGAACATGGGTGTATAAATACCTGTTCCAGTCCCTGCTTTCACTTCTTTCGGGTACATAGCCAGAGGTGGAATTGTTCCGTCATATTGTAATTCTATGTTTAGTTTTTTGAGTAATCATCACATAATTTTCTCCAGCAGCTACACCATTTTACATTCCCCCCCACCTGCGTGCAAGGGTTCCAATTGCCTTATATCTCTCATTTTAAAAACATGTAAATAGGATATTTTAGTTACTGTGAGGACGCTGTGATTACTCAGTAACTGTAGCCTTGGCACCATTGACCATCCATTTAAATGTGCAAAGTAATTTGCTTTCCTGTAAGCAGTGATGCAACAGTACACAAGGCCGCTTTTGAGGGGGAGATTCAAAATGAACAAAAATATTTAGTGCCGTGGTGTATCAGCATTACTTCAAAAATTATTTCAAAATTCTGTGATGTTAGGTTAGCCAGGGTTTTTCATGTTAAAAAAGAAAAAGTCGCCACCCCCTCCTCCTGACTGGTGTCAATGGAACCATATTTTCTAATCGTTCCTCTCTGGGTAGTCTAAAGGTGCCAGATCAGATATCATCTCAGAGACCACCCCTTGAATGGCATTTTGGCGTTTGTGATTTGACGTTATTCGCTTTCACCTCCACATCTTACATAATCGCATAGCTTATAAATAGAGTTTAGGAATATGTTTCTTCACATAGCCTGTAAACTCTAAGTGTTGATACTCTGCGCTAAATAGATTTAAAAAATCTTTCTTTATCATTATTTTTTATTTTTATAGATTTAAGGAGCCACCGGAGGAATAGTTTTCCATAAACATAAAAGCAATTCAAAGAAAATTACAAAAAAATAAATTCGTAGTAATGTTTTCAGTATAGTATCAATGCTCTCTAAGTACTTCAACTAACACAGGATTATGATTAGAGCTTTTAATTATTCTATATTGTTCTTAAACTGTCACCTTCTGCACACATCGAAGAATGAGGATATATATCAAATTTTTAAAGCATCCTAAGTGTTCCCTGGGAATTATTCACAACGATGGTGGTATTTTCGTTTTTTAAGTTACTTTGGCAGAAAGGCAGACTGAAATACAATTGGCAAATGAGAGTCAATATTGAACTGGTACTTCCCCTGGACAGTGTATTCCAGTTCCAAGTTTTGATGTTTAATAATTGATTGAGGGAGGAGAGTGGGAGTTAGCTCTGTTTTGCTCAACAGTTTTCTCAGGGATTTGAATGGAAAGAGGCATGTTCTTAGGTTCGCAGAAGGCATAAACCTGGGAGACGGAGAAAAAGGAAGAGAGAGAGTAAAACTGGATGCCAATTTGGGTTGTAAAAGATAGTATTTTAGAATTAGGAGCTGACACCAACAGGATTATAATTTAACAGGAATAAATATGAACCTTGCACTTAAGGTTAAAAATCAACAATACAAGTCAAGAATAGGTAACACATTGCGTAATTGCTTGGTGTGGAGGTTGTGGCTGACAGTGAATTCAAGATGAGCCCAACTCAAGTTAACTAACTCAAGTGAGCATGGTGGCTGATAAAGCTGACACAATCACAGAGTTCTGTGTTCAACAAGCAAGCAGACTCTGCCCTGATTGGACCACATGGTAGCATTATCTCTGGTTATGAGTGCCACATTTTAAGGAAGATATTAATATACTGAAGAGCATCATGAGGCAGGATGGTGAAGAGTTTAAAAATCATATCACACAAAGAACACCCAAAAGAAGTAGGGAAGCCTGATTTGTAAAAGAAGCTAGTTGTGAGCCTTTCTTATATCTGACAGGCTGCCCAGTGAGAGAGAGATTATTAAATAAGATTCAGAATTTAGATGACTATTACAGGAAGGCAGATTTCAGTTCAATATATGGAAGAATAATTAGAGCTGTCCAAAAATAGAACATGTTCTGTGGCTGGAAATATTTTGGCTGTTGGATGAACACCAGCCTCAGGAGGTAACCTTACCTAGGGTACAAGGTTGTACCTGCTGACCTCTAGAGGCCGCGCCAATCCAAAGCCCCCCAGAACATGCTGGAAACATGTACCTCTCTGCCAAAACTGTGAATGCAATAACTAGGTTTAGGGCTGTATTAATGTGATTTCCAAAACCAACTGGCAACCCAAGTTGATTAATATATCCACTAATGCAACACGACATCTATTTATTTTAGCACAGGAATTTTGCTCATGGTCTCTACCCCCGAAGCCAACAGAAATCACAACCAGTAGCACTTAATGACCCATTCTCAGAGCCTTTGAATAGCAGCTGAAACATGGAAATATTTGAAGATGAAATTACCTTTCTACCTTCCCATAAGAGTAGCAGCTTGGTATAAGGATTCCAGGAATATATGAGTTACCATTTCAGAGGCCATAATTAGATGCTTTTAAGAATCAAAACATCAACATTGTTAGTCATTAGTTAGCACATTAATTAATATATGTTAGAAGCTACTTAGCACTGTTGCTCCTTCAGAAACAACAGCAGTGGGATAAGGTAGTGAGTGGTTCTCAAACTTCAATATGCATGAAAATCACTTGGAAGAATTGTTCAGACACAGGTTGTTAGGCCCCACCTTCAGGGTTTCTGTTTCAGGAGATATGAGGTAGGGCCCGAGATTTTGCAGTTTTAATAAGTTCTCAGGCAATGCTATGCTCTTTCCAACACTGTATCCAATGACATCACATTGGTAGCTTTAAATTGGCCATGGTGGGAATATTTACACGAGAGAAATTGGTAAATGTAAATGCTAAAATCATAACTTTTTCCTCTGAGAGTCAGTTGTTGAAACATTTACCGGTAAACCACTGCTACAGACTCAGAGCAGAAAGAAAATACTGAATGACCAAATGTCTAGTGCAACATTGCCCACATTAACTTCATTCATGGATTTAATGAATGTTTCTTGAGTCCTAGCTATGTAACCACAGCAATATTTTTTCAATTATAATGTGTTGAAAGAATTTAATAATGGAGTTAATGGAGTTAAGAAAATAAAGTGTACTATTGAGTTAAAGCGGATAATTAAGTATGCTTTCTTACTATATTATTGTCTGTAAAAAGTCAACATTTGACCCATTTCATAATTATGTGTTAAAATTATAACATGAAAATGAACATAGACCAGTGATCATTAAATAAAGGTACATATCACTTCTTCTTCATCATTGTCGTCATCATCATCTAACATTTATTGACTGATTAGGATATGCTAGGCACTGTTCTAAATTCTTTACATGATTTATCTTATCGCAAAAATTTGTCACATAGATATTGTTATCCCCATTTTACAGATAAAAAAATTGAGTCACAGCAGGCATGTTTGTGTATGGACTATCAGTTAGCTGTGCATTAGGTAATCTCACATGTACTGTCCTGAAAACCTCAAGTAACAGCATTTTTAAAAATTTACTGACAACGACATTATTAAATAATCTGTATATTCTTTAGTATTTTTTAATAGATATTAGGAGAAAATACTGCCAGCATCAACACTTTCACAAAAATATACTAAAAGAACACTGACATGCTAGGGAAAACAATGTGAAACATTGCCTCGATGGCATTAAATTGTAATTGCCTGACCCTCCTTGTTCTCCTTTCTATGCTTCAGTGAAGTTGACCTATTTATGCTTGACGTATTTTTTTAAATTTATTCATTTATTTTGAGGGTGGGGAGGTGCATATTGAGAGAGAGAGAGAATCCCAAGCAGGCTCCACACTGTCAGCACAAAGTCTGACACAGGGCTCGATCTCATGAACCGTGAGATCATGACCTGAGCTGAAACCAAGAGTTGGACACTTAACTGACTGAGCCACCCAAGCACCCCAACATAATTTTTATTTGTACCTCATCCTTAGGTTATTAGTCTGTGATTTCTCTGACTTAAAAATCTGTCCTTAAAGTTCTCTTGAATCTATTTGATTAGAACTAGTATAGATCCAGGGAATTTCTGTTTGTCACCATTTAGTATTGCCTGCAATCATCTTTCATACGCAGTGTTTTATTCAAAGCCATAACATGACCTAAAGTGAGTGCTATGTGGAGTGAAAACTTAGAAACTCTCAAGATGTCAGCCTGTGCAACATATCCTGTAGGGAGTGTAATCTCACCTTAAAAGGGATCCAACTGTGAGCAATTAGCTATAGAAACCTGGGAGGCAGGTTTCAGGGATGAGTAACAAGTTGAACATTGCATTGCATTGACAGGGTGTGGTCACTTATCCACACATTAAAGCCACTAACTTTTCCCCTGCATAAACATGGTTGCTCAAATTGGTTTCATTTTGGTCTTCTGAATAGACCCTTCTAGACTGCTTCTGTCTGACTCTTCAGTGAGTTATGTGCACAAGGACTTCGCCCTCTCTAACAAACATTGCAACAAGTATTCCTGATCTTAATAACCACATTCATGATTATCCCCCAGCTTCAGTATCATAGAATTTCACAAGTTTACAAACTCGAGACAAGTGCTGTTCGATAGGAGTATAATGTACACCATGTAACGCAAAGTTTCCTGGTAGCCACGTTTTATTTTTTTTTAACTTTTTTAAAAATGTTTATCTATTTTTAAGAGGCAGACAGACAGACAGAGAATGAGCTGGGGAGGGACAGAGAGAGAAGGAGACACAGAATCCAAAGCAGGCTTCAGGCTCTGAGCTGTCAGCACAGAGCCCAACATGGGGCTCGGACTCACTAACTGTGAGATCATGACCTGAGCTGAAGTTGGACGTTTAACCGACTAAGTCACCCAGGCGCCCCCCTAGTAACCACATTTTGAAAATGTAAATAGGTGAGATAGTTTTAGTAATATGTTTTATTTAATCCAATAGATCCAAATTCTTCTCATTTCAATATGAAATCCATATTAAAAGGTAATAATGAAATGTTTCACCTTCTTTCTTTTGTACTAAGTCTTGGAAATCTGATATGTGCTTTCAACTTACAGCACATTTCAATTTGAACTAGGAACTTAAGTACTTCCTAGACATTTATGGCCATGGCTACCATACTTGAAAGTTCTAGACCTGTTGAAGGTCAGATTAAAATTTTTGTAGAACATCCACATATCCAAACACCACGCCTGTTGATGGGTTTTTAACTACATTTCTGGAACGAGGTGTCAATGAAACGCTCTTGACCTGCAGCCTCTATACCAGGTCACTGTTATCATTAGGATGAATAACAAATTAGTTATGGTGAAGAATAGCTAGAAGCTTACCATGTGTCAGTGAAAATGAGTAAATTTATGAAAACTGTGATACAGTGCAAAATTAGATGCGGCAATCTAGCTGCCAGAATTTCAGTTATTTATAATCAGGCTAGGCTAGGAATATAGGAATTCATAGAGTGGCTCCTTGCTTATTTTTAATTTTTAATGAAGAAAACACAAATATAAGTCTCCCATTCCTCTTTGCAATGCACTTAACAGATAATAACTCTTAAGTAGACAGTGGTTCAGTCTGAATACCTTTTCAGTGCCGGACGGTTTCTTCTCTGGTATAAGTTAGAATAGTCTTGCCCCGTTGGCAATCACAGAGCATTCTAATTTTTGGCTTTTAGGTTCTGGGGAATCTACAGCCTTGGTGCTTTTAGCTGAATGGTTTGCATTTCAAGCAGCTGTGTTCTGTTCAGAGAGGGGTATTTTTCTGTTTGCCTTGACAATGGAAGGGAGATTTTTAAGGTCTCTTTTGGGGTAGAAGAATTTTTCTTTTTTAGATTAAAATTAAATCTGATCTCCATCTGTTTGGCACCATGATACTTCCTGTGTAATATCATTAAACATTTCTCACTACAGTAGCTGAGGGTGTTGCATTTAATCATCTCAGGCCTAATCTTGTGTAGGCTACAATAGAATTAGCACAGAAGAAGGAACGGGCCTGGCAGAAGGTGAGGGGAATACCAGAAATGGTCAGAAGGTACATAATAAGATAATAGCTATCTATCATCTGGCATCTGTTATGTGACAGTTATACATCCAGGCATGGTATACGTATGATACGTACCATATCTCTCGATTCTTACAACAACCGTATGAGGTTGTTAGATGTGGTATCATTTTTCAGATAAAGAAACTCATCCAGAGAAACAGTAAATATTTTGAAGAAGGCCACAAGCCTATTATGAAATAGAATTCAGAAAAAGTATGGTCCCTTCTCTTTTCTCCACATCATGATGCCTCCCAATGAGGCAAAACAAATGACAAAGGAAATGTCTTGCTGTAAACCACCAGCAAATTGCAAGAAATATTGAATGAAAGTGCAGGGTGCAAATTACACAGGGAGAGTGATATAAAGTCAGAGGGGAGAAATAAAGTAGGATAGAGAAAAAAGTAATTCAAGGGAGCATCATATCAGTGGCTTTCAAACTTAGATTCTAACTGCAGACTGCAGTCAGAAATGCATTTTATACAAGGACCCAAGAAAATACCACTGTGTGTGTATATGTTTGTGTGTGTGTGTGTGTGTGTGTGTGTGTGTGTATACAATTATTTGGTGATGTATATAGTTATATATATATATATAACTAAAATAAGTTAGTGAAATATATATTACTAAAAAATGAGTAAATGCAATTCAGTGGCGAAAGGACAGTCTTATAAACATGGCGCTAGAACAATTAAATATACATACACACAAAAAAATTTGAACTTTCCAAACCATATCTCTCATCATATACAAAAATTGACTTGAAATGGATCATAGACCTGAATGAAAAACCTAAAACTATACAACATCTAAAAGAAAATGGAGGAGACAATCTTTGTGACCTTGGGTTGGACAAATTTTTTAGATTCAACACCTAAAATATGATCCTTAAAAGAACATTTATATGGATGCCTGGGTGGCTCAGTCAGTTGTGTTGAGTCTTGGTTGCAGCTCGGGTCATGACTTCATGGTTCATGAGTTAGAGCCCCCATCAGGCTCTGCGATGAGAATGCAGAGCCTGCTTGAAATTCTCTCTCTCCCTCTCTCTCTGCCCCTCTCTCACTCTCTCTCTCTCTCTAAACAAATAAGTAAATAATCTTAAAAAAGAATATTTATAAAATGATCTGTATCAAAATTACTCTCCATACAACACTGTTAAGAGGATGGAAATAGAAGAACAGACTAGAAGAAAATATTTACAAAATACATATTGATAAAAGACTTGTATTCAGAATATGTAAATAACTCTCAAAACTCTCAATAAGAAAACAATGCAATTAAAAAATGGGCAGAAGATTTGGATAGTTCATCCAAGAAGATAAACAGACGGCCAATAAGCACAAGATGCTGAACGTTATCGATCGTTAGAAAAATGCAAGATAAAGCCACAATGAGACACCCCCGCACACCTATTAGAATGGCAAAAATTAAGACCAACTCTACCACGTATTTGCATAGATGTGGAGAAGGTAGAACTCTCATACCACGTGGGCAGAAATTAAATTGATTCGACCACTTTGGAAAACAAGTTAGCAGTTTCTTAAAAAGTTAGTCACCCACCATATGGTCCGGCATTTCCACTGCTAGGTATTTATCTAAAAGAATGAAAGCACATTTCCATAAAAAGATCTGCATGCAAATGTTCATAGCAGCTTTATTTGTAACAGTTACACACTGAAAACAACCCTAAAGTCCCATCAACAGGTGAATGGATAAACTGTTGTCTGCCATATAATAAGATACCGCTTGGCAATAAAAAGAAATAAACTATTGGTACATGTCATTAAAAAGATGACCTCAAAATAATTATGTTTGGTGTAAGAAGCCAGACCAAAGAGAGTGTATACTGTATAATGCCATTTATATACAATTGTAAAAAATGCCCATTAATTATAGGAACAGAAAGCAGATAATTGGTTGCCTAGGTATAGGAAAAGGCAGGGAATGAGAAAAAGGATTTGCAAAGGGGCATGATGAAATTTTGGGGGTGATGGATATGTTCTTTATTTTGATTGTGGTGATATTTCATGACTAGGGTTGCCCGATTTAGCAAGTAAAAATATAGGATGCTCAATTAAATTTAATATCAGATAAAGAATTTTTTTTTAGTATATGTACCACACAATATTTGGAGCATACTTTTACTAAAAAAAATTATTCAATGCCTACCTGAGATACAAATTTAACTGGGTATCCTATATATATCTGGCAAACTTGTTACATGTGTACATATACATAAAGCTTAACAAGTTGTATACACTTTAAGTATATGCAGTTTCTTGTATTTCAGTTATACTTCAATAGAGTTGTTGAAAAAAAGAAAAATTGAGGTTAACCAAGGAAGACAAAATGGCTTTCCCAAGTTCACTCAACTAATGGCAGCAAGGCTAAAACCAAAATCCCAGTTACCATTCTCCCTGTCCAAATGCTCTTTCTGTTATACCAAGTATATTCTAGAGGAAAATGTTTGCTCACAGGGATGGAAAAACATATCCCAAAGGACATTTGAATATGGAGTGATAAGGAAATTTAAATTAATTTATAATTTATAAATGTCTGCTATCATGTGGTTTTGTGAGTCCAATATTGCACCTGTTCTCAAATCCATTTTAAAAGCGAAGCATTGCAGCCCAGTGAAATCTATTCTAGGAATAAATAAACAGTCATTTTATTTCAATCCTTTTAACTATCTGGGAGCAGGAGTCCCCCAGCCATCCAAGTAGAAAGGGTTAAAGGTATAACAGAAAAGATACAACGAATGTAAAGAGTGCCTAGCTATTGATTACCATTTTCTTGCTTTTTACAATTAAGTATTTCTCAATAATCCAAATAGCAGGCTCAATGTTTTTCTTACAGCATACTTTTTAGCTATTTCTACTTGGTTTTTTTTTTGAAGTAATCTCTGCACTCAAATGTGGGACTCGAACTCATGACCCCGAGATCCAGAGTCATATGCTCTACCGACTGAGCCAACTAGACACCCCTCTACTTGTTTATTAAATAATTTACAAGGTGAGAAATACCACTTACTAGTCTAAATTGCCTAGGTCTAAATTGAAATCACTTTCTGCCATCTAGAAATAGACGATCCTTTCCTGGTATACTGTTTGTCCAGGGAATAGAGAAGGAAATTGCCATATATCATCTAGGCGAAGAAGTGTTATTTTAATAAATTACATTTTAACGTGTCTGTAATTGTGATGTGCCTTACTATAGATGTCTACATGTGAAGTAGTAAATTTCTTCCCTTTTCTCTTTGGAAGCATACCTGGTACATTTTAAAAGTCAATGGTACATTTTACAATTCTTAGCACCATAGCTCGAGTAGCTGTTTCTACCCAGTCCAGTGTGAGTTAGGCTCTTCTCTTTAGATTAGGTGGTAATTACCATCATTACTCACAGCCCTAATGGAGCAATGCATACCCTCTCAGCTTTTTCCAGTGGGGTAAAACCAGTGTAATTCTTACCTAATGTTATTATTTCCAATCTATCTGTATAATTTAGTATCCCACCCCATTCTTCTATTTTTTATTTGCACTGGCAGGTTAACCATATTTGCATCTCCTCACTGGGTCACATGTGCAATACTAATAATAACAAAATCAATGACCACAAAGTGAGAAGTGAAATGAGACCAAATTAACATCAGCAAAATACAAAAAAGCCACGTACTCTATTGGAATCAATTGTACAAATAAAAAGTGAACTCTTTCATGCAAGAGAGTGCATTTAAAGGAAATGGTTTTTTTTTTTTAAGTACTTACTTTTGCTGTGAAGTAATCAACACAGAAACTTCCTCTCTAAATATGAATGGCAAGTGTGTAAAATAAAAGGCAAACATGAGAAGCGCTCTAGACCAGGGATTAGTAAACTATAGCCTGTGGACCAAATCTAGTTTGACACCTGGTTTTGTACTATGTTCCATGGTTGGAAAAAATTAAAAGAATATTCTGTGACACATGAGATTATTAAAATTCTAATCCCAGGATCTATAAATAAAGTTTTATTGGAATGTAGGCACACAATAGTTTACTTATTGCCCATGGCTGCTTTTGCGCCGCAGTGGCAGGGTTGAGAAGTTTACTTCTCTTGAAAAGTTGAAATGTTTACTCTCTTTTTTTTATGGAAAATTTTGCAAACCTCTGCTCTCTCTCAAAGGATTTAAATAGAAGTTAACAACTGCTCTCTCTCCCTCACATTTTAGGAAAATGAGTTCTGGGGCACCTGGGTGACTCAGTCAGTTAGGGGTCCAATTCTTGATTTCAGCTCAGGTCACGATCCCATGGTTGTGGGATCGAGCCCCGTGTCAGGCTCTGCACTGGGTGCAGAGCCTGCTTAGGATACTCTCTCTCTCTCTCACCCTCTGCCCCTCCCCAGCTCTCTCTCTCTTAAAAAAAATAAAATAATAAAATAATAATTTTAAATTAAAAAAAAGAAGAACAGTTTTGATGGAGCCTATGGCTTGCCTCCATTTCTTTGTATCATTTCAGTGTAAAGCTATATCTTCAAGTATGAGAGCATAAACACTGAAACAGATTATAATTTATCACATGACCAAGAACCAAAGGAGGGTAAACTGTAAATGATTGACGGTGTCTTAAAAGTTGATTGCAAAGCAGTGAATAGTTACATTACATAAATGTGTGTGTTGTATGAGTGGATTTCTTTTCTTTCTTTTCTTTTTTTTTTTTTTTCCTCTGAGGGACATTTCCCTGTATGCTTTGTAGCAGATAACGCAGAGGTCAGTATACCCTCTTCCTTTCTAGAAAGACTCCATTTTGTTTGGGTGTCTATAGTTGCCTCCCATGACTCAGGGTTAAACCCTGACTCATCTAAGCTAGTCACTGAAATCTCAATCCTCTTGCCAGTGCTTGGTTTTGAGAAGAGATGAATGACTCAATCCTGGACAATGAAATGAGAAAGCAATTCATCTGGGGTTTTCTAGGAAAGGCTTCTCCACTGATGAAACACATACCCCCCCTCATGGGCATTATGGTATCTGCATATGATACCTGGAACTGATAGCCTCGCTGGAACCTCAAGGGGAGCTTGCCTGAAGGCAACCTGGTACACTGAGGATGCAGAACGCACGCATGGAAAGAACCTGCATTTCTGAAGACATCACAGAACTACTGGATTAAGCAACCATAGAATCCTCATATTGCAGAAGACCTTATTATACGACATAATAATTTTCCTTCATATTTAATCCATTTGCCAAGGACTTCCTGTTATTTACAGTACCCTAATGAGTTTTTATTAGTACTACATATGTAAATATTTTAAATATTCTTCTTCTTCAGACGGACATCGAGAGCCTGTTTCCACGAACGGTAAAAGTTCCTTATAATACAGTTGACTATTTTATGCATGTGTATACTATGAAAGTTCCCAAGATAAAAACCAAAACAGGGACACCTCGGTGGCTCAGTCGGTTAAATGTCCGACTCTTGATTTCAGCTCAGGTCATGATCTCAAGATTCGTGAGGATGAGTCCCACAATGGGCAGTATGCTGACACCATGGAGCCTGCTTGGGATTCTCTCCCTCTCTCTGTCTCTCTCCTTCCCTGCTCGATTGCACACAATCTCTCGAAATAAATAAAACAAAACAACGAAACCTATTTATTATTATCTACTTATATTGTGGAGAATCACCTGGTTGCAAAGTTTTGTCAGAATGAGTCTATCAGTTCTATTTTCCAAGTAAAAGTCCACAGATGTTTGAAAAACTTTCGATCCTGTCATCTTTCTGCAGTCACTGGGAAGAATGTGGAATTTTATAATTTTAGATTATAACAGCAACTTTAATGGTAAAGTAGTCATCCTTCCAATAAAAATTACACCGTGTTTGCATTGTGTGTTGCACTGCCCAGAATGCTGTGGAAGTTACAAAGCGAACAAAAGGCAGTTCAGGTCTTTAAAAGGAACTAACACGGGCTGGCTTGACAAGCAGAGAGACAAGACACAATTCATGAAAAAAGTAGGAAACCTAAGCAGGCACATGAAACGTAGATCAAACTGCATTTTAAAGTTTCAGTGAATAACAGTGTCTGTCATGAGAGCAGACAATGTTTCCTGGAGGAGATGAGCATGGTCTTCTTTAGATTGTATGGTGTCAGTGCGTTTGGAGCTACAATAATAGAATATCGTAGCCTTGGGTGACTTATTAACAACAGAAATTTCTGTCTCGCAGCTCTGGAGGCTGGGAAGTCCAAGATCAAGGCATCTGGTGAGAGTAGATTCAGTGTCTGGTGAGCGCCCACTTCCTGGTCCATAGATGGCTGCGTTTTTTGCTGTAACCTCAAAGGGCAGAAGGGGCGAGAGAGCTCTCTGGGGTCTCTTATGAGGGTACCAAATCCACTCATGAGAGCTCCACCCTCATGACCTAATCACCTCCCATAGGCCCAACTTCCTATGGGAAGGAAACTCATCGCATTGGGTCTTGGGAGATAACATGAATTTGGAGGGGGACACAGTCATTCAGTCTACGGCATATGAAAAACCAGAAAAACAGAGGTCATGTCTTATTAATCTTTCTTTACTCTGACCCAGCTCCGGGCAGTCAGTAGAGTGCCATCAATATTAGTTCAACCATTGGCTGAACTGTGCATAAGTATCCGGTGAAATCTCTAATTCGTCATAACCCTAAGTTCCAATTTATAATTTTATATGTAATTATCATATAAGTTTCCTTATTGACATAATAATCCCATGGATTTATTGGAGGCAGTTTGAGTTTATTGGAGGCTGTCCTTAATGTTTTCAGATTATCTGCAGGAGGTTTATTGTTTGAGTGAAGAACGAATGTATGTAGCAAGGATGTTTCTGTCTGATGTTTATTTGGCTCTTTCAGAAATCTGACAAACTTAATCTTTTCAGTCCATTTAATGGTTAGACCCAATGCATAATTGCACCAATGGGATTGAGATAAAGCACTTAAAATTTTTCCAGTCCACGGATCCATTCTTGGTAATTGTTGGAACTGGAGAGTCCTATTCACATTAGCAGTGGCACAAAGTAATTTCTAGCATTGTCTCCTCTCTCCTTGCCTCTACATGCATATGTCAGATGTGTCCAGAAGAGTTCATTTCATAGTTTCACAGTCCCACTGTCTCCTCTGACCTCTGCCTTGCCTTGAGTCTCCAATAAGCCCAGCTTTTCTGCATAGCGCATCTGTAATGGCAAATTTATGCCCATATTGTCAACAGGTTTCCAAACATACTTATTAAAACACTCATTTCCATGAACCACTTGATTCCTTTCAATTTATTTCCCTAGAATGCTTCATCTTGGTCACTGAAGTGGAGAATTGGCCTCATGAGGCAATATTATAGAATGAAGTCATATTACTATGAGCTCTCATCCTTCTCTCTGCCTCTAACTACTAAAAATAAATGTTGTGAAAAGCAATACTTACTCTGACCTTACTCTTAAGTGTCATATCATAAAATCCAAAATAGGAGGATTTGAGGCAGTTCTAGAAAGTAGATTGTTCTTTAGATACTTAAAGAAGTGCTTGCTTCACCTTTAATATGAGTTTATATGCCTCCTGTCTTTTGATGGAATTTTTTTAAGGTTCATTTATTTAAGTAATCTCTACACCCAACATGGGGCTTGAACTCATGACCCATAGATCAAGAGTCACACACTTTTCTCACTGAGCCAACCAGACACCCCTTACGATGGAATTTTTAAATTCATTTATTTGACAAACCATTCACTTCAGCATTCAACACGTATTTCTTGAGGACCAACTATGTTTGAGGACTGTGCTGGCAATTAAGACTGAATTATGTTCAGCTTGAGAAAGAAGGCCATCTTGCCATTTGCAACAATATGGATGGAACTTGAGGACATCGTGCTAAGTGAAATAAGTCAGAGAAAGACAAATACTATATGATATCACTTATGTGGAATCCAAAAAGGCCAGACTTGTGAAAACATAAAGTAAAATGGTGCTTACCAGGGCCTGGAGGTTGGGGGTGGGGCAGAGAGATGTTTAAGGGTACAAATTTCCAAAGAGTAGTAATTAAGTCCTAGAGATAAAATGCACAGCATAGTAAATATAGACAATGATACTCTATTATTTTATCAAACTTGCCAATTGACTAGATATTAATTATTCCAACCATTAAAAATAAATTTTAGGGGCACCTGGTTGGCTTAATTGGTTAAATGACTGACTCTTGATTCAGCTCAGGTCATGATCTCATGGTTCATGAGTTCGAGCCCTACATCAGGCTCTGTGCTGATAGTGTAGAGACTGCTTGAGATTCTCTCTCTCCTCTCTCTCTCTGCCCCTCCCTGCTTGCTCTCTCTCTCTCTCAAAAATAAATAAACATTTGAAAAAGAAATTTTAATTATGTGACAGGATAGACATGCTAATTATCACTATAATGGCAATCATATTACAATACATATATCAAATCAACATGTTGTACACTTTAAACGTTATATATGAAATATATTTCAATTAAAGAACCTTTTGGAAAAGGGTTTATAGACATAACCTTTACCCTCTAAGAGCTTAAAAATAGAGAAAATTAGGGGCACCTTGGTGGCTCAGTCGGGTAAGCATCTGACTTTGGCTCAGGTCATTATCTCACAGTTTGTGGGTTCAAGCCCCATGTTAGGCTCTCTGCTGACAGCTCAGAGCCTGGAACCTGCTTCAGATTCTGTGTCTTCCTCTGTCTCTGCCTCTCACCTGCTCATACTCTGTCTCTCTCTGTCTTAAAAGTAAATAAACATTAAAAAAAAATTTAAATAGAGAAGATCCAATAAATATGATATAAAAAGGAAGGTGAAATTAAAAGAAACTACTGTAAAAGTAGCATGTGAGTGTCTAATTTTGACTTGGGGGGATTAGGGGTGTTTTCTAGAAGAGCATCACTTATCCCTTGAAAGATGAATTTTGATAAGGAAAAGAATAAGTAGCTAAGGTCAGATTATGAAGACACTAATCAGCAATCCTAAGAAAGCTGGATGGAAAAAATTATAAGCACCACAGAAAACCACTTCATGTGTTGTTTAGGAGAGGAGGTATTAATTTTAGTTGAGTTTTGGTTCACTTTAAGCAGCTGTGTGGAGGATGGATTGGAAAGGATAGAAACTAGAGCCAAGACTAGTTAGGACGTTATAGTGATAAGCCAAATGAAAGATAATGAATGAGTGTTTACTTGTATTGCTGGCCTCTCAAAGGAAATGCAAGGCCCATGAAGGCAGGGGGTTTGCTTTGCTCACTTGCATATGGATCAATAAATACTTGCTTAATAAGTGAAAGAATAAATGAATGGATGAGTTGATTAATTAAATGAAACACTGTAAATGCAGAAGAGAGGTCAGAAAGAGACATTTGCCTCAGAGATGGAATTTTCTGTTTTTCTACTGACACATGCTATAGCTGGTCCTTTTCAAGCGTTGGCTTAAACAGATGAAGTTTATTGGAAAACCTCCCAGATTCGCCTGTCTGTGCTCTTTCCAGCCTTTGTGGCAATCTGCTTCCTTAGTGTCCACCATCTTCCCACCATCTAGAGCAGAGGTCAGCCAACCTTGGCTCCTGGATCAAATTTGTCCTGCCATCTGTTTTTGTAGGGCTGGTGAACAAAGAATGGCTTTTAGATTTTCAAGTAGGAAAAAGCAAAAGAAGAAGAATATTCTGTTACATGTGAGAATTACATGAGCTTATAATTTCAATGTTCATAAATAAAGTTTTATTGGAACACAGCCATGCTCGTTTGTTTACATATTGTCTACTGATGCTTTTGCCCTACAGTGGGACAGTTGGGTAGTTAGCGACGGTATTCCCCACAAAGCCAAAACTATTTACTCTCTTGGTCTTTATAAGAAAAATTTGCCAACCCCTGATCTAGATGAGCTCTCATGAAAGGAACTGGAACTTAATCACAATAAGGAATAAATCATTTATCAGTGAAAGCTCCTAAAATATGTTTTAAAGGAATGTAATAAGAGAAAACATCAAATAAAAAAAAAGACAATAATAATATTAGCTATATATTATATGCCACATTCTCAGATAAGCAACTCTTTAAATAAAATTGATTCTCTCCTCTCCATCCAACATGGCTACAATATAGGAGGGCATCAATATTCTCATTTTATAGAGGAGAGGCCTAAAACTCAGAGGCTGAATAACTTTCCCTGGGTCAAAAGGCCAGCCTTAAAAAGACACGAATAGACATTTCTCCAAAGAAGACATCCAGATGGCCAACTGACACATGAAAAAATGCTCCACGTCACTCATCATCAGGGAAATGCAAATCAAAACCACAATGAGAAACCACCTCACACCTGTCAGAATGGCTAACATTAACAACTCAGACAACAACAGATGTTGACGAGGATGCGGAGAAAGAGGATCTCTTTTGCATTGTTGGTGGGAATGCAAGCTGGTGCAGGCACTCTGGAAAACAGTATGGAGGTTCCTCAAAAAATTAAAAATAGAACTACCCTATGACCCAGCAATTGTACTACTAGGTATTTATCCAAGGGATACAGCTATGCTGTTTCGAAGGGGCACATGCACCCCAATGTTTACAGCAGCACTATCAACAATAGCCAAAGTATGGAAAGAGCCCAAATGTCCATCGATGGATGAATGGATAAAGAAGATGTGGTATATATATACAATGGAGTATTACTCAGCAATAAAAAAGAATGAAATCTTGCCATTTGCAACTACGTGGATGGAACTGGAGGGTATTATGCTAAGCAAAATTAGCCAGCCATAGAAAGACAAATATCATAATGACTTCACTCATATGAGGACTTTAAGACACAGACAGATGAACACAAGGGAAGGGAAGCAAAACGAATATAAAAACAGGGAGGGGGACAAAACATAAGAGACTCTTAAATATGAGGACAAACAGAGGGTTACTGGAGGGGGTGTGGGAGGGGGGATGGGCTAAATGGGTAAGGGGCACTAAGGAATCTACTCCTGAGATCATTGTTGCATTATATGCTAACTAACTTGGATGTAAATTTTTAAAAAAGAAAAAAAAAAAAAAAAAGGCCAGCTTCAGACAAAGCCAGGATTTGAACCTACAGTAGTTTAGCTTCAAAACCATATCCTTAACTGTAACTTTAGAATTTCAGTACAAATAAGCAAGTACTGTTGGGCACACGTAGAGGGGAGAGGGAAAGGGCATACAGTTTTTCCAGGGCAGGACGAATAAGAAACGTGGAGCCCCGAAGCCTGGTACAGATTTCAATGGAAGTACATCTCTTCCCATCACAATGTGGCTCTCACAGGGGAGGAAGAGTTAGGACTGACTGACAGAAGTTGGGCAGCTCTGTGTAAGCGCTATAGCTGCTAGTTGTCCCACTAGACAAGTCTTCAGACGCAAAAGAGAACTTTAAAGAAGATGGGCAGGTGAGAGACTTATTAACCCAGGAGCTGCCAACGTCACTGTTGGCAAATGAGCACTGGAGTTTGGGGAAGAGGATGAAAGATGGAGGAAAGCTTCCATATGATGAAAAAAAACTAGAAACACCCTAAGAAATGTAGCAACGATAGCTGAACAGAGATGATAATTGTTAAAGGAAAACTAAAGAGACAATGGGTTGCATGTGAGTTGGAAGTTTTACTCTTAAGCAGGGAATCAGAACCAGCATAGAGTCTAGGCCCTGGAGGAAGAGGTTTGGAAAAACAGAAGTGTGTCATTTAAAGCCAAACACCTGTGGAACTGTCCCATTAAGGAAAGCACATTTCTGCGTGTTGCTGTTTGGGTAGTGATATGTGGATCTTTTGCTTTCTGGTAAAGTAAACACTGGGATGGCTAGAGGGGATCTGCTGGAAATGGGGGCCTAGCTTGGCCTCTGGCATCCAGCTGCCTCAGCCTCATAAGGCAGATACCTGAGTCAGTTAGGTGGCCAGGGCGGGGTCTTCCCAGGAATCTCCTGTGCTGTGAATATTGCATCATGCTACTTCTAAAGCACGAAAGAGGAAACAGGAGTTGAGAAAAGTCCAGTGACTTGACTAAAGCCGCAGAGAACCCTGATTGGAGCTCCCTGCCCCTCCCCCCCGCCCCCACATAAACATATTCTTGGTTTGTAGAGTATGTGCACCTTCCATGACACTATCTAAAACCGAGTGCTTTTGGGGCGCCTGGGTGGCGCAGTCGGTTAAGCGTCCGACTTCAGCCAGGTCACGATCTCGCGGTCCGTGAGTTCGAGCCCCGCGTCAGGCTCTGGGCTGATGGCTCGGAGCCTGGAGCCTGTTTCTGATTCTGTGTCTCCCTCTCTCTCTGCTCCTCCCCCGCTCATGCTCTGTCTCTCTCTGTCCCCAAAATAAATAAACATTGAAAAAAAAAAATTTAAAAAAAAAAATAAAACCGAGTGCTTTTGATTCAGCTCTCAAGTAACGGCTCTTTTTAAAAATTAATCGCAGGGACAACTTAGTCAGTTCAGTGTCCAACTCTTTTTTTTTTTTTTATATATGAAATTTATTGACAAATTGGTTTCCATACAACACCCAGTGCTCATCCCAAAAGGTGCCCTCCTCAATACCCATCACCCACCCTCCCCTCCCTCCCACCCCCCATCAACCCTCAGTTTGTTCTCAGTTTTTAACAGTCTCTTATGCTTTGGCTCTCTCCCACTCTAACCTCTTTTTTTTTTTTTTTTCCTTCCCCTCCCCCATGGGTTCCTGTTAAGTTTCTCAGGATCCACATAAGAGTGAAACCATATGGTATCTGTCTTTCTCTGTATGGCTTATTTCACTTAGCATCACACTCTCCAGTTCCTTGCCACGTAGTATTCCATTGTGTATATAAACCACAATTTCTTTATCCATTCATCAGTTGATGGACATTTAGGCTCTTTCCATAATTTGGCTATTGTTGAGAGTGCTGCTATGAACACTGGGGTACAAGTGCCCCTATGCATCAGTACTCCTGTATCCCTTGGGTAAATTCCTAGCAGTGCTATTGCTGGGTCATAGGGTAGGTGTATTTTTAATTTTCTGAGGAACCTCCACACTGCTTTCCAGAGCGGCTGCACCAATTTGCATTCCCACCAACAGTGCAAGAGGGTTCCCGTTTCTCCACACCGTCTCCAGCATCTATAGTCTCCTGATTTGTTCATTTTGGCCACTCTGACTGGCGTGAGGTGATATCTGAGTGTGGTTTTGATTTGTATTTCCCTGATAAGGAGCGACAGCGTCCAACTCTTGATTCTCGCTCAGGCCGTGATGTCACGGTTTGTGAGATCAAGCCCCACCTTGGGCTCTGCACTGACAGAGACCCATGTTTAAATAAGTTTGGGAAACACTGGGTCACCTAAGTGTAAACAGGTGTAGTTACCGTAGGACTTCTCAGAACTTTTAATATGCCTTCATGTGCTGTGGGCAACTAAGAGGCAAAAGTAGCAAGCGATGTTCCCCAAAGTTTTTGACTATAAAGCACCCCCACCCCACACACATATATTTTCATCGTGCACTCAAGGAAGTGGCATTTGATGACACATTTGGGAAAACAGTGGCCTTAGTGTGCACAGAAGCTTCAGCAAGACTAACCCCCATTCTTCTGTATTTCATCCTGTTCAGAGGAGCCTGCTGCACAAATTCCTTCTGACAGGAGTTTTGTAGGTAAGACCGCAACACCTGTCACATTGAGAAAGAAAATGGTTTTCTATGCTCTGGCCATTCTATTCTTTACCAAAATAGTTATACCTGAGTGAAAACCTGACATGAATAAAAGTGAAGCCACCATGTATCCGTCAAGGGAAATTAGCCACAGTGAGTACTTAGCGCACCATGGGGAGTGATGTTGATTAGGAGGTTGTGAAAACATCTGCCAAAATCATGCATCTGACGAGCAGTTTCACGTTTCCCACTACCTTGGAAAGTTTAGACGACTTCTCTAAGCACAGACTTGTTAGCACATTGACCATTCCTTCCGAGTACCTGGTCAAAGCCCCAGCCCACCCGTAAACTCTGCAAACACTGAGCCCCCTGACCCAAGAGCCAAATGAGAGGAGTCACAGGGCCAAGAGGGGCCCAGTTGACATCACAACCACAACATAGCTTCTGCCTCCAACGTCTTTGGTCGACTTCTGGTAACAGGAATGGAGTTTTTTGTTTGTGTCCCTAATTTGTCCATATGATCCTGCAGCAATGTGGGTTCTGGGACTTCTGAAACTCCTCCTGGCCAGCCCCTTACTTTCTACTTTAAATCAGTACCATTCTTCCCGTAGATCTTTGCTCCCCTTTATGTTTCACATCCTCAACTTTCAATACCAGGTTCATTTAAGTGATCCTTTCCAGACCTTCTCATATTTTGGAGTATTTTACCCACTTCCACAATTCACGGATTTCTTTTTGTTCACTGTCTTACATTTAAAATACCAATATTTAGGGGCACCCGGGTGGCTCATCCAGTTAAGTGGCTGACTTCGGCTCAGGTCATGATCTCGCCAGTTCGTGAGTGTGAGCCTCGCGTCGGGCTTTTTGCTGCTAGCCTGGAGCCTGCTTCAGATTCTGTGTCTCCCTCTCTCTCTGTCCTGCCCCTGCTCACACTCTGTCTCTCTCAAAAATAGACATTTTAAAAATAAAATAATATACCAATATTTGTTAAATGTCTCTGCCTTTGGTCATCGTCTGTTATAAGCTGCTCTTCTCATCTGAGAGTCTTCTCTACTTTCCAGTTGCTTCTGATACATTTGGGAAATTTCCTAATTCTCATTTCAAGATTTTATCTGTTTAGATCAGACACCCCAATGTCTGAAGGCCTACATCCCGCAAGTGTGGCACAAGTGATATGTCTGGATTGGGGGCATCTAGGTGGTGCAGTCGGTTAAGTGTCCAACTTCGGCTCAGGTTATGATCTTGTGGTTCGTGAGTTTAAGCCCCACGTGGGGTTCTGTGCTGACAGCTCAGAGCCTGGAGGCTGCTTTGGATTCTGTGTCTCCCTCCCTCTTTCCCCCTCCCCTGTTCATGCTCTGTCTCTATCTCTTTCTTTCTCTCTCTCTCTTAAAAAAATGAATAAACATTTTTAAAAAATAAAAAAATAAAGATACATCTGGATTAAATTAGTTCTAAAAAAAAGCAGTGGATGGGGGGTAAATAAGAACCCAACTGTGAGACAGCCTGTCTGGCAATGAAGAGCTTGTTAGTTGTGACTCTAGAAAAGTAATCAATCTTTCTTTGCTTTGTTCCCCCCCCACCTCTGCTAAAAATTGGAGAAAACACTACTACCTATCTTATTTGGTTATTATAAGGATTAATGGATTAATGTATCTAAAAGGCTTGTAATAGCACCCAGAACCTAGTAAGTATCATATAATCATTAGTATTATTATGTTCACCATTTAAAATGACAAATGCATTTTAGAATAAAGTATAGAATTTTTAAAAAAGTCTTTCTGTCTTTTTAAGGCCCAGATTATATAAAGGATCATCTACCAAAAATTCATCAGCACACTTCCTATATAGGAGAAAAGCACCCAGCATTAGAAAAGACTGGAGATCTCAGATATTTATGGAGGCCTGCCTCAAACAGATGCTTACCGGCAAAATATAAATATGAGTATGTTGGTGAAATTGGTTGGGGAATACCAGAGTATGATTTTATCAACCAAACAAGGCTTTGGACTGGCTTTCACATCAAGGTATTGCTCTTAAATATGCTCTTCATAGCATGTTGTTTCTGATTTGAATCCTTTCTGAGGATCCTTCCATAGAAAATGTCATGTTCTTGATTTGTCATTGAGAAATAATGGGATTTGAGTTTTTCAGAAAAATAAATGTGTGAATAAATGGACTTGCTATCATTCTCTTTTAGTTCCTTTAATACATGAGAGGAAAGGCGTGAAGAAAAGGAAGCTGTGCATAATCCAAAAGCATTTGTGTTTGGCTTTGGAATGCATTCAGATTCACACTTCTGCCGCGACATTCACACGTACTTCTCCCATCCTAGCACTGCACTATGAGTGGGTGGTATTAAAAGAAGCCTGTGCTGGACATCATCCACAAGCCTAGAGAGTCCCAGATCTTTAAAAGGCACTGTGTTGATAATGACCTTGTATCAAATAAGCCAGGGTAATTAGCCAAAGGGTGCTTAGAAATCTTGTCTTATTTCCATTTGGTGTTGTGTATATAGGCACGAGCCCATACAGTCTCCTCTGAAACAAGAGAGAACCCAGGTGACTTTAGAAGAAAAATCTGAGAATTCAGACCTTTTCCCCAGGCAGGCCTTTGCATTATCTGAAGACTGAACATGTATCAGTCGTGAAATAACTGGAATTTCTCAAATGCTTAAGGCAATATGGTACAGCATTACATTGTACCGGCTAACAAAAGAAAAACCTTTTTCTGTCCCAACGTACGGCAGTACAGGAAAGTGGTTGGGAGCTCAGTCTTTGAAGTCAGACGGACCTCGGATTCAAATCCTGACTCTGACTTAGGTTTAGCTCTGTGACCCTGAGCTAGCGAGTTCACCTTTGTGTCTCTGCTCCCTTCTCTTCCACATGGAAGTGGGTGGAGTGCCCGCGTCGTAAGATCACCTGATCCTAATGTAGTTCTGCTGCCTACTAGCTGTGAGTGGCCTTGGGCAAGTTCCTTAACCTCTGTTCTTCTAGGTCTTCATTATGCATCTTAGCATTTACCTTACTGGGCTGTTGTAAACGTTAAGCAAGTTAATATTTTCAAAGTGCTGGGAACAGTGCCTTGCACGTATCAAGTACTCTATGTATTTAATAGTATTTTTGTTTTGTTGTGAGGATTACATAATGAGAACACAAGAATACACCATGATGCCTGGCAAGTGGTTGACAGACAAACGTCAGCTCTCAGTACTGTGGTTGTTGCATTTAATGTTACTCAGTGTCATTTAAACAGAACAAATGCTCAGGTTCTTAAACTGTGTCCTATTCGCTTAAGCAAGAAAGATGAAGACCAGACATTTGATTAAATATCAAAACTGGCCACCAGGGAGAAGAGCAAGCAAGGTAGCTTGTTGGAATGAAGTCCATAACTTTGGTTGCCTTTTTGCCTCTCTTTCAGTGACACCTTGCTCTCGTACACAGCCCTCAATCTGTCTGCCCGTCTTGAGTGTGTAGATAGCTTCCCTTCCTTCTTTATCTTTAAATTAAGAACACATTTGTCTATTCAAATGAAGCATATTCATGTATTCCTTGGACTTTGAAGCAAGCTGTGAATCCAAAAGAGATGTCAGCCACGAGCTAGTCTTCCAGGAAGGTATTTATTCTGTTTCTTTCATTCATACTTCACAGACGGCTTTAAATCACTGCTCTGTTTGGTTAGCACTGTCTTCTTAACCCCTGTGAGATTGAGGCTGAACCATACATTGATTTTCTCCAACTTGTGACACACTCAGAAGCTGGTCTTCTTTGGCATAAGCTGTAAGAGCTGCTGCTTATCATTGGTGCACTTTCTTGGCTCTGGCTTGTTGGTGGGAATTGTTTTCAAAGGTTTACCCGTCTTATAACAATCTTGAACATATATTAGAGGATTCCTTGGACACAGAACTTCATAATGAAAACAAGATTCACTGAGGATGACTACAGTTGGCCCTTGAACAATGAAGGGGTTAGGAGTTCTGACCACCTCCCATACTGTTGAAAATCTGTGTACACTTTTTGATTCCCCAAAACTTAACTACTAACAGCCTCCTGTTGACCTGAAGCCTTAAGGATAATATAAAATAATTGATGATGATGATGACATTTGGAATATTTATTATATACTATATTCTAAAACTAAAAAAAGAAAGTGTTATTAAGAAAATCATAAGGAAGGGAAAATACGTTTATAGAACTGTAATGTATTTATCCAAAAAAATTCCACATATAGGTGGACTTGTGCTGTTCAAACCCATGTTGTCCAAGGGTCAACTGTACATATTAGCAAATAACCATAACTTATAATAATAATTAGCAAATAACCATAATTTATGTAATTTACCCAGCAGTTAAGGCCTAGACTTTGTCATCAAGGCTGCTAATGCTCCCCTCCACACCCAGGCATGGCTGCCTCTCGACATTCAAGGCAGATGGCTATATTCGTTTTTGAGTCTAGCCTCAGACTTAGATTCCTCATCAACCCAATGCTTCAGGCAGCTACCTCTGGTCAATATGACTTGGTGTGAATTGACATGTCAGCTGATACAAACACATACACTCCATTCATAAAAATGAGCTCCTAATTACAAACAGTATATGAGAGTCCCTGCCACTAACTCACCTTCCTCCTCACCAGGTGGTTGGTTAATTCCTTAGTTTGATGGAATTTAGGGCAACATCTCAAGGCACATCCTGTTCTTTCTCTGGTTCCTTGTCTTCAGTGGACCCCTTCTACATCGCTCCACCATCCTTGTCCATAATAACCCCAATCAAGATGGCACTTTATTTCAGTCCATCTTCAGAGACTCCTCAGTGTCTCTCACTGCAATTGATCAGAATTTTGGTTTGAAACACAAACCTTCACCTAGTGGGTGTTTATAGCCTGAACAGCTGCTCTTCCTAATCCACTGCTCCAGGTTTAGAGAAGACTGGCAGCTAAGGAAACTCAGGCACCTCCACTAGACTCTTGGCAAAATGCCTGAGGCAGCTGCTTCCTACCTGGCAATGGTCTCTCCTATTTGGGGCACTAGGAGGGTTCTATAGATCATCTGGATTTGGGTAGAAAGATAATAACTTCCAGGCTGAGTGACACCTGAAAAATTTCTCCACATCACAGAGGTCAGTAAAAATCACAATATTGGGTTTCTCTTCTGGATCTTTTTTATGTTTAGGTATTTCCTCCTCACTTTTATATGCGATGCAATGTCATCATAATGCATGTGTATATAAACCAGCAAAGATCATTGCTTTCGCTATTATCTTAGATGGAAGAGCAGTACATTCTTCTTCTTTTTTAAAAAAATGGATTTAGCCTCTGCCAAAATGTATGTGTCATTTCTGCAAGAATATATGAAGATCACTGATTGAAACAATTCTTTTGGTTTCAAACCCCGTGCTAAACTGAAGGGCATTTCTAACTCCTTCTTAGCTGGGCATGTCTCCTCTCTCCTGGTCTTTCTTTAACCCAAACCTCAATAGTATCAGCTGGCTTTCTGATGGCCATTTTCTGCTCCCACCCTGACCTCATAACCAAAGGATTTAAGTCATTTGGTTTTCTCACAGAAATAATGTTATACTGGACTTGACGACTAACTCTTCAAGAGTGTGATCCCAAAGACAATATTAAACCAATTAATCATAACATATATCACAACCAATATATCATGGAGCATAACAACTTGAAAGTCTATAGGAAGTAATAAAGAGAACTAGAATAACCCATCAATATATTTATATGTGATACAGTATAATATAATAAAAAGTATAATCTTCAAGACTTTGAGACTTCTGCCTCATTTTTAACTGCCACAAATTCCAGTGTTATGAAATAGAAGTCTTCTCTGTGACAGTTTTAGGGATATTTGAACAGACTTTTGATGAGACATTGTGTTTCTTGCTGGCTGCGAATAGACCAATCCAAGATTGGTGGCTTCATTAGACATTTTCTCTTTGTGAATTTATTTAGAGAAAGTAAATGTGGGAAGAGCTGGAGTATTTGCTGTGTGAGGAGGCTTCTGTAATTACTTGCATTTTACAGTTGAAAACTGAGGTACTGACAGGTGAGTTTCCTTGTCCGTGGCTGCACAGCTAGGAATTGGTAGAGCTGGGATTTCAACCCAGGCTGTGAATTCAAGGACTTACTTAGCAGGAGTACTGTATTTCACCTGAGGTGAAATGACAGAAATGGAGTCAGAACCTTCGACTTGAAGCCAGCATGTGAAGGGCACATCTGTGTTGTCGCTGTTCTGTAAGACAGGGTCTGGCTGGCGGCAATCCCAACTGCCTTCTCTTATAGAGTGTGAATTCTTTCTTCATGGTTCTCTCAATTTTCTCCCAGCTTTCCATTCTGCTCCATATGCACCCCACAGACTTCATTTACAATATTAAAATGAATTATGAGTAGATATCACCCACCTATTTGATATAATGAGAAATAGCTTGATATTTTTGAGTTTTTTTTTTTAATTTTGAATTTCTATTTAATAGGCACTTTGTAGTGCTTCAAAACATATCATCAAATACAATCTTCAGCATTGTGGGAAAAAAAAGAGAAGAGAATGAGGTCCTAGTGAACCTCCCCTTCCTTTCTTGTGCTAGCCCAACCCCGTGCATTCTTCCAAAGTGTCCACCTTCATGCAACAGTATCCTAGAAAATATTCAAAATCACCTGGGAAAAAGTATTGCCGGTACGGAGGTGATCACTATGTAGACCACCAATCACATCTTTCAGGATGTCTGAGGGTTTTTCACATCAAATTTCTCATTTACCTCTGGGTTTATTTAGATAAATCCAAAACAGTCTCATTAGAATTCCTAGGATCTCACACTCCTAATCTCCAGATGTTATTATCAATACAGAAGATTTTTAAAAAGATAATAAAGCTCCCTTTATTAACCAAGTTATAAAGGGAAAACAGGAAATAGCTTTTCTAAAATTAGGCACCTCTTTGGATTGCTGTTCCAGATGGGCGTGTGTGTTTAGCTCTCACTTTATACTTCCTAGAGTTATTTGCATCCTAACAGTTTGTGGTTTAATATAAAAATAATTACATTAACACCTTTCATCCTTAGGTGCTGTATAAAGTCATGCATTTTCTGATACCGCAGAAAGCCTTCTGTGAGGGAGCGCCACATGCTGACCATCTGTGAGGGAGGAGGAACATTGACGAGGGAGGCCAAATAACCCTCCCTTTTCTTGAAAATAATATATTAACACCATTAACCTCCTTATACATAGATGTTATATTTTCCCCATTTTACAAAACTTGGCTTTGTAGGATGCCTCAGATAAACTGAAGGAACTAGTTACCTTATAAAATCTTACTTGTAGCTGAACTTCTGGAAAATAAATTTTATGTTGAATGTTCCCTTTCTCTAACAGACCATGAAAACAATAAGGGAGGCATGTATCACTGCTTTGCATTCTGTATTGTGTTCAAAGCAGTTCCATGAGGAATAACATTTATGGGATGGAAAGCATCTGTGTTGGTAGCTAGGGACACTGCCACTCTATATCTTACTGGACACCCCAACCCTGCTGACCTGGTGCCCCAACCAGGCACAGAGCTTTCTCTCTCCTGTTGAGGTGACTTTATAGATACCACTGGTGAACCGGGAAATAAATACATCTTAATTTTCACATCTTTTGTTAAGATGTGGAAATGTGAAAAAAGAAAGAAAAAGAACTTTGTAATTTAGTGCCTAGGGGATGATCTTATTCCTTAATTAAAGAAGGCTTAAAATATCCCATGGTGGTTACTAACTTTGTAGGGCCTGACATAACATCTCTAGTATGTGTCTACTGGGAAACATATTTTTTTTTTTTAAATCACACTACCTAAAGTTAGCAATTAAGCAAAGGCCATTGGTTTTCAACAAATATCATTTGATGATGATAAAGAAATACAAAGCTAAGAAAAGACTGTATAAATGAGAATGGGTTCTAGTAAACCTGTGGTTTAACTCGAAGGCCCGCCTCCTTTAACTATATCGTCAACGAATTGAGACTTGGGCACCATCTAATCCCCCCAGCACAAGTGGCTAAAATACCAGGACATCTGTTTTCTAAATCTGGCACTTATCCTGGCTTTTGAAGATCTTTGGGAGAAATTCTAGTCTAATCTAACTATTATCAATTTAGGATTATAGTTCCCCCTACCATTCAGGTACAACATTCCCAGAGTACCTTGGTGGTATTGACAAAAATGCATAGAATGCATAGCAAACAAGACTAGCAATCTGGAGTAATCTCTTCTTTTTCCAAGACTGAACCTAAGATATCAAGAAATCTTAGCTGAGCAAACTGACAACGATTCATTAACTATAGGGGATCCCTCTTATGTGGTCCCATCTCTGTCTTTGGGCACCAACAAAATGGCACCGAAAGTAAGTGCTGTTAGGAATTCACGTGAGCCCCCTTAGTTGTGGGAGAACTCACAGGAAAGTTTTCTCTGTGTTGTTGAAGTTTTAGCATGGCTCTTGTCAGCAACAGGACTGCACAATCCGGCCACAATTCCAAATGGCTTTAAGCAACTTGAGGTCTGAGATGGGTTTTACTGAACTTTGTACTGACAACAGCAACACCACTTCTACTGCTTAGGATGGTGAAGATGATTATCTGGAAGTGATGGGGGATGGGTGCTGAGATGGCTTCACTTCTGCAGTGTCTTTGTCGAGAGACTAAGTTGCAGAAGGGAAGAAATGAAGTTTTAAGTGTGCATTAGATTGAGAATTATTCTACTCCTGGCTTATTCAATAGTCATTTGAAAACTATTTGCCATCTTTTTTTTTTTTTTTTTTTTTTTTTTTTTTTTTTTTTTTTGTACCGAAACTGAGTTATACTGTTACTGTTCATACGGCCTGAGCTGCCAAGCCTGGTGCAATTCTGTGTTGTAAAGCTAATTGGACAATTAACTTGGGAGAAGCACACTTTTTAGCCTTTGAATTAACAACAGTGCCAACACATTAGAAAACTCCAAGGGTGAGAACTGTTGCAAAACAGGCACTTGATTATATATCAGAAACCGTGCACTAAGCACAGAGACTTGGGAAACTCTCATGTAGCTTTTCTGTAGTGCAAATAGTTGAATCCGCTCAGATTTCAGACCCTGGTAGGAATCATCAACCCACTCTGGATAAAGGACTGATAGCAGAATGGCTACTCATCACAAATCCTAACAATTTCCAACAGAACAAGTTCTAGTTTTGTTTTAAAAGAAAATCTTTGAGTACCTTGAATATAGAATGAATAAGGAGAATGTTTATAGCCCTGGAGAAGTATGGGGGGAAAAAACAGATATTTGTTTTCTGAGAATAAATGGGGCAACTAGCATTCATGATGCTTTTCAGGACATATCTATGTTTGTGGCCTTAATGAAAAATGGAATGTAACTTACAAGCAAAAGTAGCCAGTTGAAGAACTTTTCATCTTCCACTTTTTCTCTCTTTGCATGCTATGCTGCCGATTTTTTATGTCTCGGTTTATCCATCTATAAAATGGGAATTGTATTAGTTTTCTTTCTTTTTTAAAAATTTTGTTTTTTAATAGTCTCAGGAGTAGAATTTAGTAATTCATCACTTACACATAACACTGAGTGCTCGTCCCAACAAGTGTCCTCAATGCCCATCACCCATTTAGCCCATCCCCCCCCACCCAACACCTCCCAGCAACCCTCAGTTCATCTCTAGATTTAAGAGTCTCTTATGGTTTGCCTCCCTCTCTGTTTTTATCTTATTTTTCCTTCCCTTCCCTTATGTTCATCTGTTGAGTTTCTTCAATTCCACCTATGAGTGAAATCATATGATCTTTACCTTTCTCTGACTTGTATTAGCTCTCTATTGGGCATAGATTTAGCAGCTTAAAACAGCATTCACTTATTTGTTCATAGTTCTGTAGGTCAGAAGTCCCAGAAGGCATGGCTGGGTTCTCTGCTTGGGTCTCAGGAGGCTGAAATCAAGGTATCTGCCATGGCTGTGATCTCATCTGAGGTTGGGGGTCTCTTCCAAGTTCATGTGGTTGTGGCAGATTTCAGTTCCTTGTGGCTGTAGGATTGAGGTCCCACTTCTTTGCTGGCTATTAGCCACGGGCTGTTCTCAGCATCTAGAAGCTGCCCACATTCCTTATCATGTGGCCCCCTCTATCTTTAAAACCACCACAGAGAATCTCCCTCATATCAAATCCCTCTCATGTTTCAAATCCCCTTTTCCAGGAAGAGCCCAGACCCTTTTAAGGGCTGACCTGATTAAGTGAGGCCCACTGAGGATAATCTCCCTTTCTTCAAGTCAACTGATTTAGGGTCTTAATTACAGCTGTGAAATCCCTTCACAACAGTAGTTATATTAGTACTTGGTGGAATATCTGAGAGAAGGTGTATACACCAAGGGATGAGAATAGTGGGGGGTCATCTTAGAATTCTGCCTAACACAGGGATTGATGATGATGATGATGATGATGATGACGATAATCGTAATACCTTAGAGTATTGTTAAATGGATTCAAAATGTGTGTACAGCTCTTCTCATAATATCTAGGACAATGTTTCAATAAAGGGGATCCAGTATCACTAATGTTTATATATACTATATTTTCTTGCCTACACGGATTTTTGAATTATATTATTACAAGCACATTAAAACCATGATGGAATATCTTGCTCATTATTTGGGTACTCCACAGAAAACAGAGATGCTGGGGCCATAGTCAATAAACTCACAAAACCCAGTGCTTAATCTATTTGCTGGAAGTTGATGTTTTAATTCAAATTATTTAAAAACACTGCAGTTAAAAAAAAGAGATACTAGGATATAATTTATGTTGGAACTCAAGCCCATGTATAATGTAGCATAAAATGAATTACAGGTCTCTGTATTGTTCATTTTTTGCATTTTAATAAAAAAATGCATCACAGAATCCATGCCTTAAACACTGACATTTTCCAGAAAGAATTGTTTTGTTTCTACTCATGCTCTGAATATAAAATGAATACTTCAAATGCTCCATTCATACAAAGGCCTTTATGCCCCCTTTCTCCCTTCAATAGTTTCTGTCTAGAATAGGCAACATTATGCAATTTAGTGATCCAGCTATAACAATAAGAATGCTTCTCACTGGCTGTTGGAAGAAAGACACCTAAGGGGTTAACAGTAATATTTTGCAAATTGAGGCAAGTGAAGAAAAAATACATTAGCATAAGAAAGGGTAGCCTTAGGGAATTTTCCACTCAAATGTTTGGTACTAAGAGCTCTATGTTACCAAGGAGGAAGATAGAGAAGAGAAACCCTAGTGTCTATGCATTCTTGAAATGCATTGCCATTGTATTCATTATACTGGTAAGAAAGACCTCATAGTTACAGAGATGGAAAATAGTTCTTTATAGTAATAAATAAGTAAACAAATGAATGAATGAATAAATAAATAAATAAATAAATAAATAAATAAATAAATAAAATTGGATATATTAAGAAAAGCATGTTGACTCAAGTATAGCAAAAAAACCAAGAGGATTCCTCAGTGATCAGTCCCAAAAAGATTTCTTAAGTATGTCAGGACTAGACTAGAGGTGGTTTGAGATTAAAAGTGAACGTATTAAGGAGTGATTCCAATTGCTAACTAGAATGGGCCCCAAATGTCTGCAATTAACTAACTCAAATTTAAGTTTTTAATTCATTTCAGAAATTGTATCTAATTCACAGTACCTGAATGTAGTTAGCAGGTATTTCCCTTTTATTAATGTCTTATTTAATACAGCTTATTTAAAGATTGCTTGATATGTAATACCGACTTTTGAGTTATGATTATTTTTGCTGGATAAAAACATTCAAATTAACTAATTTCCTTAAGATAGAGACTATACTGGGGTGCCTGGGTGGCTCAGTTGGTTAAGTGTCTGACTCTTGATTTCAGCTCAGGTCATGATCTCACAGTTTGTGAGATCGAGCCCCGAGACAGTCTTTCAGCTGACAGCCTGCTTGAGATTCTCTCTCCCTCTCTCTCTACACCTCCCCCACTCATTTTCATTTTTAAATAAACATTAAAAAAAAAAAAAAGACTTCAGCAAATGATGCTGGGAAAACTGGACAGTGACATGCAGAAAAATGAACCTGGACCACTTTCTTACACCATACACAAAAATAAACTCAAAATGGATGAAAGACCTCAATGTAAGACAGGAAGCCATCAAAATCCTTGAGGAGAAAGCAGGCAAAAACCTCTTTGATCTCGGCCACAGCAACTTTTTACTCAACACGTCTCTGGAGGCAAGGGAAACAAAAGCAAAAATGAACGATAGGGACCTCACCAAAATAAAAATCTTCTGCACAGCAAAGGAAACAATCAGCAAAACTAAAAGGCAACTGACAGAATGGGAGAAGATATTTGCAAAATGACATATCAGATAAAGGGTTCGTAACCAAAATCTATAGGGGATTTACTAAACTCGAGACCCCAAAAAACAAATAAGCCAGTGAAGAAATGGGCAAAAGACATGAATAGACACTTCTCCAAAGAATACATCCAGATGGCTAACAGACACATGAAAAAATGCTCAACATCACTCATCATCAGGGAAATATAAATCAAAACCACAATGAGATACCACCTTGCACCTGTCAGAATGGCTAACATTAACAACTCAGGCAACAACAGATGTTGGCGAGGATGCAGAGAAACGATCTCTCTTGCATTGTTGGTGGGAATGCAAGCTGGTGCAGCCACTCTGGAAAACAGTATGGAGGTTCCTCAAAGAACAAAAATAGAACTACCCTACGACCCAGCAATTGCACTACTAGGCATTTATCCATGAGATACAGGTGTGCTGTTTCAAAGGGACACATGCACCCCCATGTTTATAGCAGCACTATCAACAATAGCCAAAGTATGGAAAGAGCCCAAATGTCCATCGATGGATGAATGGATAAAGAAGATGTGGTATATATATACAATGGAGTATTACTCAGCAATCAAAAAGAATGAAATCTTGCCATTTGCAACTACGTGGATGGAACTAGAGGGTATTATGCTAAGCAAAATTAGTCAGAGAAAGACAAAAATCCTATGACTTCACTCATATAAGGACTTTAAGAGACAAAACAGATGAACATAAGGGAAGGGAAACAAAAATAATATAAAAACAGGGAGGGGGACAAAACAGAAGAGACTCATAAATATGGAGAACAGAGGGTTACTGGAGGGGTTGTGGGAGGGGGGATGGGCTAAATGGGTAAGGGGCGCTAAGGAATCTACTCCTGATATCATTGTTGTACTACATGCTAACTAATTTGGATGTAAATTTTATTTTTTTAATTTTTTTTTTTCAACGTTTATTTATTTTTGGAACAGAGAGAGACAGAGCATGAACGGGGGAGGGGCAGAGAGAGAGGGAGACACAGAATCGGAAACAGGCTCCAGGCTCTGAGCCATCAGCCCAGAGCCTGACGCGGGGCTCGAACTCACGGACCGCGAGATCGTGACCTGGCTGAAGTCGGACGCTTAACCGACTGCGCCACCCAGGCGCCCCGGATGTAAATTTTAAAAAATAAAAAGTAAATTAGAAAAAAATAATAATAGCTAAAGTATGGAAAAAGCCCAAATATCCATCAATGGATGAATGGATAAAGAAGATGTGGTGTATATATATATATATATATATATATATATATGGTGTACAAACACACACACACACACACACACACACACAATGGAGTATTACTTGGCAATCAAAAAGAATGAAATCTTGCCATTTGCAACTACATGGATGGAACTGGAGGGTATTATGCTAAGTGAAATTAGTCAGTCAGAGAAAGACAAATATATAACTTCACTCATATGAGACTTTAAGAGACAAAACAGATGAACATAAGGGAAGGGAAACAAAAAGAATACAAAAACAGGGAGGGGGACAAAACATAAGAGACTCTTAAATACGGAGAACAAACAGAGGGTTACTGGAGGGGTTGTGGGAGGGGGGATGGGCTAAATGGGTAAGGGGCATTAAGGAATCTACTCCTGAAATCACTGTTGCACCATGTGCTAACTAACTTGGATATAAATTATAAAAAATAAATTATAGAAAAAAAAAAAACCTCAAGAGATGTGTTCAACAGAAGTAAAAAAAAAAAAAAGAGAGAGAGAGAGAGACTGTACTAATCAGTTGTTACCTGTTTCTATGGAGATGCTGAATTAGTTTTGAATCAGTCTTTCATGAATTCACCTGTAAAACCAAAAAAAAACCCATCTTTTTGATTCTGCATTTCACTAGATTTAACACCACTGTCCAAATAAATTGTGATGGATTTCATCAATAAATTAAGATGAGAAGCATCAGTTTACTTTAGGTGAATATTTTATGACATTATATGTATACTAATAGTTATAAGACAAAAGGGTGGCAAAACAATCTGTTGCTTCTCTCTTTCTTCCTTTCTTTCTCCCTCCCTCCCTTCCTTCCTTTCTTTTAATTTTGAGTAAGCTCCACACCCAATGTGGGGCTCAAACTTAAAACCCTAAGATCAAGAGTCACATGCTCTACCAACTGAGCCAGCCAGGTGCCCCTATTGCCTGTTTCTAATAAAAGTCTGTCTAGATTAAGATGATGCAATTTTTGATTACTAAAAATGAGAACAAAGATCAAAGAAGATTGTCCAATTCCTGGAAATTTTGTCAAAATGCTGATAATAAAGTTATTTATAAGTTAATTGATAAGGTCAATTTTTAGGGCATCACATGTCAGGAATCAACTGAGAAACAAAGTTATACCATGATCTTACCACTGTATACAGATTGCCACTTTTCATATTTTCTATGGAGTAATGGGATGACCTTGCATTTAAATCTTGTTTTTCTTGGGGCACCTAGCTGGCTCAGTTGGTTAAGTCCCGACTTTGGCTCAGGTTCGTGAGTTCGAGCCCTGTGTCTGGCTCTGTGCTGACAGCTCAGAGCCTGGAGCCTGCTTCAGATTCTGTGTTTCCCTCTCTCTCTGCCCCTCCCCACCTTGTACTCTGTCTTTCTCTCTCAAAAATAAACAAATATTTTTAAAAATCTTTAAACCTTGTTTTTCTTGTCCCTTCCTTTGTTTATATATATTATACATGAATATTAAAGAGCTAGAAGGGACCAACATTTCATCTTCATCCCTGAGAAGATGACTTAAATAAATAGATCTGCTTTGTCAACACAAATAACTCTGAAGGACTTGATCAGGAATGTCCCAAAGTAAGCTTGAAGGAAAAAAAAAGAAAAGGGGAAGAAAAGAAAAAGGACTAAGTAAGTCCTCTGATGTTGGAATTATAATTTTGCTACTTTTTGAGATGTTATGAATGTAGCCTCCCATATCAACGTAAGTGAAAAATGCATTCCAAAACTTAAGTGAAATACTTTTTATAATCCATATCATGGTTTCCCAACCCTAGTATGGAAAACTCAGCAATGATTATAAACCAAAACTCTTTTCAATAAAAATTTGTCACCTCTGTTCCCCATGCTTATTCATACGATGTGCCATCCAGGGGCGCCTGGGTGGTGCAGTCGGTTAAGCGTCCGACTTCAGCCAGGTCACAATCTCGCGGTCCGTGAGTTCGAGCCCCGCGTCAGGCTCTGGGCTGATGGCTCGGAGCCTGGAGCCTGTTTCCGATTCTGATTCTGTGTCTCCCTCTCTCTCTGGCCCTCCCCCGTTCATGCTCTGTCTCTCTCTGTCCCAAAAATAAATAAAAAACGTTGAAAAAAAAATTAAAAAAAAAAAAAAAAAGATGTGCCATCCATTGGTTAGTTACTGGGGTAAAGTAGCTCATATAGAGAGGTCATTTATTCAGTGATAACAGATCACTTCAATGTTCATGAGAGAGTGTGGGGATTATTGGATTATTTTTTTATGTGGGAACTGGTTCTAAGATACAAATATTTTATCAACATTCTAACTTACGCCTTCTGAAAGGAGTTTTCAGATCTGCACTTTACCACAGGCTGTATATAACCCAGCTCTTTCCTACATTATTGCCAACACACTTGCTAATTCTGTGAAGATAAGGTGAAGTGAAAAGAGCTAGACTGTTTGAGTCTGAAAAGTGGTTTAAAATACCTGCGTATTTAGAGAGAGAATCATAAAAACAGAAAGGAGCTTTGGGGCGCCTGGGTGGCGCAGTCGGTTAAGCGTCCGACTTCAGCCAGGTCACGATCTCGCGGTCTGTGAGTTCGAGCCCCGCGTCAGGCTCTGGGCTGATGGCTCAGAGCCTGGAGCCTGTTTCCGATTCTGTGTCTCCCTCTCTCTCTGCCCCTCCCCCGTTCATGCTCTGTCTCTCTCTGTCCCAAAAATAAATAAACGTTGAAAAAAAAAATTAAAAAAAAAAAAAAAACAGAAAGGAGCTTAGAGACTATGGACTATATTCTTCCTGCTGCTAATATCTGTCGTTTTACAGACGGGGAAAGTAAGCACACAGGATCATATTTATTTTACTTCTTGTATTTTTTTACTCCACTTAAGAATCAAAGGCTATGTTCTTTTAATTGTATTTACCATTGATATTTAACTTCCCAGACTGACTCCCTTTTTGACTAGGAGTATAAACTGTTAGACATGTTGGTATCAATTTGCCCTGGAATTAGGTTACATTAGTTTTCTTTCTTTTGCAGTATGGAGAACAAAGTCAAGCCACTATTGATAAAATAGGACACAGATACCAAAATCCATGGTAAGCACATGCTCCTACATTTTAAATTAATTAATTAGCCAATTAATTGATGTGTTTCCTTCCTAAACTAGTAACAGGGTTAATTTTTCTTTAAGTATATTAACGCTTTATTTCTTTTTATTTCAGGTACATTTCTTTGTAAAGCTATGAATTTTTATTCCTAATAAAAACACAATTTTCATGGTCTATTAAGTTTAATTAAGGGCAGGAAAGAGGGGCAGAACAGGCACAGAGTAAGCAACTGTTAGAATATAGTGGAGAAAAAGAGAACCAGCCTGCAGCTATTAAGAGTAGCAAGTGGATAAGGTAGATTTAACTATATAAATAATGCTTTCTGTGAAATAGCAACAATATAATCTTTTTTGGTTTAAAAAAAAAAAACCCTCATTTCATGCTGTTGGCCTAGAAACCATCATCATGGGTAACCTTGGTTAATAAATGTAATTCTACTGAAGTCACACATCCACTTGAATTCATGCTATCATAAGGCAACCTAAATTAAACATGTCCACCTCAAGGTATGTTAAATTACAGGAAAAGAGCAAAACGTAGGTTTGTCACATATAATTCAGCTTCCTAAGAGGGAAGGGATCAATCAGCATTGCTTTTATAAGACTGCAGATTCAACATGTCTTTGTTATCCTTAGATTTTTGGAGGTGAGAGTTTCTGGAGCCTGTTTCACTCATTTTTACTTGTTGAAGGATATAGCTATTATCATGTGCAAAATTAATGAGTTCCAGTCTCTTTTTGCTCTACCACAACAACATAAATTACTGAAAAGAGAAAAGCCCTCAAACCCCATGTCAAAAACCTACTAGTCACTACAACACAATCCAAGACAACAAAAGATCTCATTGGGCAATTCCTGTAACTTACAAAGCAAAGCCTATGTTTAAATCCATAGAGAAATAGTTACAATTTATTTCTTGCAAAGCACACGTTCTCATTAAAATATCCACCTCACTTGATCAGATAACATTGCAGGCATCTATCTACAAATGCTCTATCAAATATTTCTAAGCCAAAAACCTCATTAGAGTCCACTGAAAATCAAAGAAACTTCAACAAACTTTGGTGATAGAAGTATGAAAATCTGCTGTATTTATTTAAATATAGAAAACTTGTTAGAAAGTATCTGAGAGGGACACCTGGGTGGCTTAGTTGGTTGAGCATTAGACTCTTGATTTTGGCTCAGGTCACGGGATCGAAACCCACGCTGGGC
Organism: Lynx canadensis; assembly: GCF_007474595.2. Taxonomy (NCBI): domain Eukaryota; kingdom Metazoa; phylum Chordata; class Mammalia; order Carnivora; family Felidae; genus Lynx; species Lynx canadensis. Next base: position 69,078,347 of record NC_044306.2, read on the forward strand.
TCCATGCTCAGCATGGATTTAGCTTAAGATTCTCTCTCTCTCTCTCTCTACACCCCTCTTCTTTGCTTGTGCACTCTCTCTCTTTCTCTAAAATAATTAAAAAAACAAAAGAAAAGAAATAAAATATCTGAGAAATATTGAAGCTTTGACTACTTTCCTTGGATGAAAGAATGTTGGCTATATTCATTTTTAGGGAATATGATACGGATTATGCCAGGTCATGACATGCAAACATTTATAAGAAAAGACTATACTCAAGGAATTGTGGATTCAATTGGGAAATTGGAGTTTATATATATATATTTGTATAAATTACAAAACCAATCTGCATATGTTAAATACTGACTGTGTAATGAAGACAATTATAATTACAAAATGATAACTAGAAAAGTTTAAAAGTTTTTAAAGTTTATTTTTATTTGACAGAGAAAGAGACAGAGCAGGGAGGGGCAGAGAGAGAGGGAAAGAGAGAATCCCAAGTAGGCTCCATGCTGTCAGCACAGAGCCCTATGGGGGGCTCAATCCCACAAACCATGAGAACATGACCTGAGCCAAAATCAAAAGTCAGATGTTCAACCAACTGAGCCACCCAGGCACCCCTCTCATGCTTCTTAGTAACTTTTAAACATTACAAATATAATTCATGTTTGTGGCAACAAATCAATCAATATAGAGGTTTATTAAGAAAAAGTTAATAACCTGCTCTATTCCATCCAGCTCATGATAAAATATTTCATTACAAAGGATATTTATGGGATATAAAGACTTGATTTTTCTAGGGACACTACTGGGCCTGAGGGTCAGAGAAGTGTTCACCAAGTAGGTAATTATTAAGGTGACTTCGGAAAGATGAGCATAAGATCATTCCTGGCAGAGTGAACAGCATGAGCAAATCTCCAAGGTGGGAAAGAGTATATCAGATTAGAACCAGGGGGGCGAGACTATGGGGATCAGTGGGAGGGAAGCAAGATGAGTGTCAGATTTCATAGAACCTCGTAGCTAGGTTAGGGAATTTGGATTGTAACTTAAGAACAAAGAGAATTCATTGGGTGATTTAAAGTAGGAAGCAACATGATCTAATTTTTAAGATTACTCTGGAATGTTGGACGGCTATGTAGAGAAAGAATTGAAACTTGTAGGAAGATCAGCAAGGAGACTATTTCATAGGCCCATCTTGAGTTTTCAGTATAACTTGCAAACAAACCAAAATAAATTGTGATTATGGAGGCTATGGGGGAGGAGGAAAGATTTGAGTTTTCAAGGAACTGCAGGCTTTAAATAAATGGAAAAAAAAAAAAGAAGAGGACACGGTATTTGCAGTCATCATGGGGAATAAGAATGTATTCAGCATTCTGATGAAGCAGATTTTAACATCATCTTAATTGTACAAGTGAAGAAATTGAATTTCAGAGGTTAAGTTCCATGACCAAGGGTCACAGTGCTAAATATTTCAGCCAAATTGACTGATCCCATTGATCTGGGTTGGGATCTGGGTGTGGATATTTTAAAAGGTCTCTCTGAGTGATTGCAATGTGCAGCCTGGGCTGAGAACCGCTAGTGAAGACTGAAGAAAGAAGGGGACTGAGCCTTGGGGGGTGCCCACACTGGGGACAAGATGAATGAGAGCTACAGTAAGAGAAAGGAGCCCTGGAGGAAGGGCCCTTGAGACAATAGAAGGCTTGGAGAATTTCAAACAGAGGTGTTTAATACACGGAAATGGAAATCCAGGAAAACAATAACAGACAAATGTTTGGAAGTTATCAGTGGTCTCAAAAAGCACACTGAAGGAAGGGTAGGATGATTTGAGTCAACACAACCAGCACTAAAGAATTTTTGCCCAAAAGAAAAAAAAAGAAGAAGAATTTTTGTTCGCTGACATAATGGAGGCAAGTTTACTCTGTTTTTGAGACCAGAAGTCCAGTAAAGGACAATTAAAGGATTTCCTCCATTCTGAGGCATACTTTTTAAACTTTGGCTTTCTTGAAATCAGGATGTGTTTTATAATAGCTGTTTACAAATGTTGTATACAGATGTGGTGCCTCTTTTTTTTTCCCTCCCACGTAAAGCTGTTATTAAATCAACGGTGTGTTATACAATTTATTGCATCCTAAAGGCCAATAAAGATATACTTTGACAAACATGAAATGAAAACCTGCCCTGTGCCAGGTGGTCAGAATTAAAGAATTAATAAGCAGGGTCCTTCCTTTCCAAAAGCTCACACACACACACACACACACACACACACACAGAGATGTAAACAGAAGATTTTAAAACAATATACGTTGATGGAGAACAATTGCAGTAACTGTGTGTGGGCTACTTCTATTTTCCCTTCTGAATTAAAGAAAACATTCTCTTGTTTCAAATATCTTAAGTTTCTCTAGATATAGGACCCTATGGTTAACTCATTTTCATACGGTCTCTTCTATTTGCACTTGGGTGCTTTCCATTATATACATATGGTATTTCTAATTTCAACAAGAAGCATAAAAAGCACAGATAGGAAATGAAAGAATAGCTTACAGTCAGATTAAAAGAGGTCATAGGAGAATGCCCTGTAAACAGTGAACCAGTAGGGCTTTTCATTTTAAGAAGTTACGTGAGTTCTGTGGAAGCTGCACGCCTTTACTGAAGATCGTGGGGCATGGAAATATTTTGTTTTCTTCTTCTTTTCCTTATGTTTCACACAGTGCTTGGCATGTATGGGCACTCCATTCATATTTGCTGAATCAGATATAAAAGACAAATCCTAGTTCTTATACTCCTAATGGTGCAAATTGGTATAGATCAGGCCAGAGAAGCTGGAGGAATTCAAGCAATGAGAACTTCCTGAGAGAGAAGAAATTTAAGCTGGATTTAGAAGGAAGATTTTAGGAAAATCTCTGGCTGCCTCCTTGGGTGGATTTTTTTACTCATGCAAATGAAAGACTTGCTGAGGTGATTATACCAACAGAACTATTCACAGGTAACCATCATTCCAGGAAGGAGCTGCTGACCTGTCTCTGACCTAACGTCATGACAAAGTTGCCTCTTTGCCAACCAGAGCCCATGATATTAGCCACTTATTTGCTAATTTGTAGATTTATCTTAGGGATGGTGTCTTAATGAACACTTCAAGTTCCTGTGGACAGTAGACAGGGGTGGAGGGCAGTTGTCAAGAAGGCTGTAAATTCCAAGGTAAAGACAAGCACACATGATGTTAGCCAGGAAAAGAAGAGCAGCAAAAGTTTTAAAGGATCAGAAATAACGACACCCTTCTCTATCTTTTCATTTACTTGGGAGTCACAGAGACACGGCTCTTTCCAGAGTGCTGTTTCTCCCGATCTGCTTTCTTATTGTCTGCCTCTCGTAATGACAGGATTTGCTAGTCAGCACCATCCTCAAGACGTACACAGCATGGCATCGTTGAAAGAGTGCTGAGCTGAAAATCAAGAAAGCTGGTTTTGCTAGGAATTTATCCTTCCCAAGGAAATAATAAAGGAGATCACAAAGGTTTTGCTAAAAGGAAGTCCAACAGTGTTTGCAGTAATACAAAGTCAGAAACAACCTAATATCTCCCAAATAGGAGACTGTGAAGAGTTAGAAAGCAGTATCACAGTGATTAAAGCCTGGGCTCTGCAGACAGATTTCCTGAGTTCAAGTCTTAGCTTTAACACCTATTAGCTGAGACACCTTGGAAAAATTATTTAAATTATGTATGCCTCAATTTCCTAATTTACATAATGATGGTAGCAGAATCTACTCCATTGGGTTGTTACATAGATGTATTGTTATATACATAGCACTTAAAATAACACTTGTGGGGGCGCCCGGCTGGCTCAGTTGGTAGAGCATGAGACTCTTGATCTCAGGGTTGTGAGTTTGAGCTCCACATTGTGTGTAGAGATTACTTAAAAATAAAATCTGAAAAAATAGAAAATACTTGGTACATGCTAAGTACTCAGTAAATAGTGTGACCATGTAACTTATCACCCAGTACAGGATACTTTTGAGAGTGAAACAGAAAACTAATCAAATGGGTCACCTGAACAACAAACTAAACTGAACAAATCAGGCTACTCTATTAATAAATGTTTCTATTAGTTAAATAAATGAAGGACATTGAAATAATATGGCAAATGCATTTATTAGAATTCATATTATACATATTGTTAGCTAAAAACAAACAGTATAGAGATTTAGTATGGGATATAAATTCCATACTATATCTCTAAGTTAATCTCCCAAAAGTAGAACAGAAAGTCCAAGAGATGGAAATGAAAAATGGAAAAATATGAAAATAAAAAATCAATTAAAATTAAATTATTCTAATAACTTACCAATAAGAGATCTAGAAAAAGACCAGAAAAAAAACCAGAAGGAAATCAATAATACAAGAAAATTTCTCAGAAGGGAATAATATGAATTTCCAAATTGAAAGTTTTCATCAAAGCAAAAAAAAAAAAAAAAATCCAAAACAAAACAAAATATAACAAGTCATGTCACTGACAAACTTGGTTATCATAGGGATGAAGAGACCATTTTAAAGCTTTGGAGAGGACAAATGGGATATATACAAATGATCAGGAATCAATAAGTTATCAGACTTCTTGACAGCAATACCAAACTCTAAAAGACAATGGGACAATGCCTTCCACATCTGTCACAAAGTGACTTCCAAACTAGAATTCTATACCCAGCCAAACAATCAAGAGGGAGGGTAGAAAAAAGACATTCTCGGGGCACCTGGGTGGCTCAGTCAGTTAAGCTTCTGACTCCTGATTTTGGCTCAGGTCATGATCTCCTGGTTCTAGGTTCCAGCCCCCTGTTGGGCTCTGTGATGACAGGGTGGAGCCTGCTTGGGATTCTCCGTCTCCCTCTCTCTCTTTGCCCCTTCCCTGCTCTTGCACTCTCTCTCTCAAAATAAATAAATGAAACATAAAATAAATAAATACATAAATAAATATTTTCAGACAAGTATGTACAAAAAATAAATACACCTCAAAGCATTTTGTCCTAGGAAGCAACTGGAAAATATTATAGCAAGACAATGGGGGTATAAATCAAGAAAAGACAAAAGAAGACAACGCAAGAAATAAAAGACTCAATGCAAGAAACAAATTTCCTTTGACAGGCAAAGAGAATTCTCAAGGTGGTGTTAAAGGAACATACCAGGAATATGGTTATACAGGGCCCAGGGATCTATCAAATCAGATAGGAACACGACAAATGGAGGCTTCAGAGAGAGCGTTTATTGTATGCAAATATTGAGTTAACTTCCAAAAGAACTAAATGAGCTAAAAAGTTGTTGCTTTTGGAGAAGAGAACATTGGGCAGGGAGCAGGGAGCAGGGAGAGAAAGGGAGTATTGTTTTTACTACAAGCTTTTTAGTACTATTTATAGGTATTATGTACCTATACCTAAATTATTTCATTAAAATTGAAAAAAATTAACACTGCATTATGCACAATGTACAAGCATTTTATTTTGATAAAAATAACAGTTAAGTAGAATAGCCAACTAGAACTTTAGCAGTTTGGGCCCTTAAGTTGAAAAAATTTCTGTCTAAAACTAGAACTTCTAGTATTAAAGAAATATTCACTGACCTGAATAAACAGGGCCTTCTGTTGACTCCGAAAGGTGTAACATGTGCCTGTATCTGGCATTAGTGAGGGGATGTGTAGAAAACTGCTGGTTTTATTCCATAATGAAACACTGCCAAAACCAGTCGTTAAACTAGCACAGACTTAATGACAGCCACTATTTTAAAATATATTGGTATATAAACGTGTGCTTTTTTTCTTGGAGCTGTTTTCCTCAAAACAGCCATAAATCTTGACAGCTTTCTATTTTTAAGGCTGTCCGTGCCTGGCCCACTGGAGGGATTTCCATTGAGTGTTAAGTAACAATATTCTGTAACTTTTGAAATCATCAGCACCTGCTTCTGTTTCGGCCCCTTTGGTCCATTACCTAAAAGCTGTCTTTGCACTTCCTTCCACCAAGCCTCCTCCCCTCCAGCCTCCTCTTCAGCTGGGTAGAGAGGGATGTGGGGGTTTCTCATCGAAGCTGCAGGTGTTGTTAGGTCAGCACAGGAACACCCGCAGCTGTCACTGCTATAGCACCACACAAATAGCCGGTGCCCATTTATCTATTCAATAAATGTCCACCTGCCAACTGTGTCCCAGGCACAGTGCTGGGTCTGGGGGTTCGGGTGTGAACAAAACAGACATTATTTCCTGCCGTCTTTTACATTCTATCAGGAAGGCAGGGCAGAAACAGCCTAAAACACGATGGATAATTTAATTGTAGGACGTGCCATAGGGAGGAACGCAGGATGCATGTAAATGTTTCTTATGGAATGAATTAATATTCCTCATCACAGGACATCCTTATGGACAGAATTAATATTCCACATCACAGCAAAAGGGTAAAATGCAACCATTTTGGAAAACCTACTGTTTTTGAAAGAAAAGTGAGCCAAATAAGAGACGGTGTTGTTACTCCTAAGAGGAAGCTTACTAGGCTATCACTTGATGCCCAGGTGTTCCTTTCAGAACGTGGCTCTTCACAACGCATTACTCTCCGTATAATTTATGAAAGATACGGGTGTCTGAAGTGTGTAAGAAAGTGGCACTATCAATTCCCTGGCCTATCATCTATAATTTCTCAGCATTTCAGATGTCAGAACTGTAGCTCTTAGAGCCTGTTCAGAAGACCAGGGTTACTGAGAGAGCAGCTGCTGGGCCCAACAACATGGTTTATGGCAATGAAATTCAAGCATGCCTTGCAAACTAATAGTAAACAGATGAGCTAAAATTTTAGGCCCAGGCAGAGAGAGTTTACGTACTGAAAAGAGTACAGAAAAACAAGAATGAGGTATAAGTGTTCAGCATGTTTTTATTTCACTATTACCTATTCAATTTGGTAAAGCCGCAAGCATATCGTGATCATGATAATCTTAAACATTCTTACATCACCAACATTCATATAAATGGTTTACAAGAGATCAACAGTATCACTTAGCTAATATCTGTAGCACCAGATGAAGCAACAGAATAATAATCACTCAGCCCATTTAATGTGCATTACTATCATTTCTGCTTATCATTATTTCCTTTACTTTTTTATAAGCCCACTCATAATTTTAGGTTTCTGTAACTGGAAGATCAAGACTCTGCAAATGGACAGGGTTGTGCTTAATCCCCTTATCTCACATGAGAAGATGTGGATCTCATGTTGTCATAAATGTAGATGCTCTCTAAACCTCAGTTTCAAGGAAAAACGGGATAATCTATCTCATAGGGTTCTCTTGAGAATGGAGAGTACTACAATATATGTAAAATACCAAGCATGGATATGACACACAAAAGGTTCCCTTCCCCATTTTAAGAAAGTCTCAAAAGGACCACAGAATCGGCCACTTTCTTAAGTCTTTCTATTCATTTTTGAAAACTATCACCTCAAAATTAATTCTTTAAGTTTTTTTTTTTTTAATGTTTATTTTTGAGAGAGAGAGACAGAGACAGAGCACGAGCAGGGGAGGGACAGAGAGAGGGGGAGACACAGAATCCAAAGCAGGCTCCAGGCTCTGAGCTGTCAGCACAGAGCCTCACGTGGGGCTCAAACTCATAAACTGTGAGATCATGACTTGAGCCGAAGTCCTATGTTTAACTGACTGAGCCACCCAGGTGCCCCTAAATTGATTAATTATAATTTTATTTTCTTCCATAAAATTTGTCAGTGAGCACTAGACTGTTTTGAGATACATTATTTGCTTTCTGCTTTAAAAAGAAAATGATCATTGGGGCGTATGGGTGGCCCAGTAGATTACGCATCCAACTCTTCATTTTGGCTTATGTCATGATTTCGTGGTTCATGGGTTCCAGCCCCACGTTGGATTCTGTGCTAGTCACACAGAGCCTGCTTGGGATCCTGTCTCTCCTTCTCTCTCTGCCCCTTCCCTGCTTGTGTTCTCTCTCTCTCTCTCTCTCAAAATAAATAAACTTAAAAACTGAGAATAAACTGAGGGTTGATGGGGAGTGGGAGGGAGGGGAGGGTGGGTGATGGGCATTGAGGAGGGCACCTGTTGGAAGGAGCACTGGGTGTTGTATGGAAACCAATTTGACAATAAATTTCATATTAAAAAAAATAATAAAATAAAATAACAAAATAAATAAACTTAAATTTTTTAATAAAAAAATTATCATTAAAAATTTTTTTTTCCATCTTTCTGGTAGGGAATAAAACCATTTCAAAGAATTTGAGTTTGGAAAAACTCCAGCTTTTTGTAGTGGTGAATTTAGTATCTGTGGTATATCATTTATCATCAATGTTAGCATTAGGTCTGTGATGGGTACATTTCCCCAAACATTCATTGAGCACAGTGATGGGGAAGAGACCTGCAGTGCTCAGATGGGCTATTTAAAGACTAAAAACAAGGGGTACCTGGGTGGCTCAGTAGGTTAAGTGTCAACTTTGGCTCAGGTCGTGATTTCACAGTTTGTGAGTTCGAGCCCTACATAGGGCTCTGTGCTGATCATGCAGAGCCTGGAGCCTGCTTCAGATTCTGTGTCTCCCTCTCTCTCTGCCCCTACCTCGCTCATGCTTTTTCTCTCTCTCAAAAATGAATAAACGAAAAACCAAACCAAAACAAAACAAACAAATTAAAAAAATGCTGTGAGAGTCCCTGTAGCAGGGATGTTTTGAAATTATTAATAATCAGAAGGACTTCTCTTGTTCAGCATGAATTTTAATCCAAATTAAATAGCCTCCTTGATATTCAAAGAGTAAATACACTTTTGTGACTACTTTGGTTTATAGGCTTTAATTGGACCACTCATTTATTGAGTCAATAAATCAATAAATATGTTTGGGGTACTCTCCTTTCCATCAAACAGCTCACAGTGTTGTGGGGGAAATAGACATGCAGATAACTTGGAAACATGGACAGAACAAGGTTATAGCCACACAGGGGTATTATGCATATAACCCAGCACAGGGGTGAGGAGAGGAGTTACAGAAGGCTCCCTGTGGAGGAGTGTGAAAAGGTGAGGTTAGGTAATAGAGGATGAGTAGGGATGCAGGGACAGAGTGTTCTCAGAAGAGCAGACATCAGCAATAGACATTCAGAAATGATAAATAACATTGATGGATGAATAAATGCTTTAGTGCTCCTGGACCCCAAAGTGTAATGAATGGTGCAGGGGCAGGTAAAGCCAGAATTGTGGTCAGGACTTACACTATGAAGAGTTCACTTTTTTAAAAGTTTTTATCTAAATTCCAGTTAGTTAAGATACAGTATAATATTAGTTTCAAGAGTTCACTCTTGAGTTCTGGCTTTTAGAAGATGGAGAACTCCAAGAAGCAACTTAAATTTTATCCACCTATCCTTTCTGCACAGTACCCAAAGTGGTAAAGTCAAGTTTAGATTTTGGATAGGGGATGGATATGAGGGGGCATCACTGGAGACAGGGAAGAACAGGCAGGAGTCTGTTAGGGCCAGGAGAATGATGGCAATCTGCAGGGATGGGAGTCAAGATGGAGAGGAGGGAACAAATTCCAGAATTAAAAAGGATGAAAATTGTCAAGACTTAGGTATCAGGTGTAGAAGATGAAAGTAATATTAAAGGCAGTGGCAACTCCCAATTTCCAGTTTGAGTGAATAATTTTTTTTTTTATTTGAGAGAGAGAGAGAGAGAGAGAGAGAGAAAGAGTGAGCAAGCAGGGGAGAGGGGCAGAGAGAGAAAGAGGGAATCTTAAGCAGGCTCCATGCTTAGCATGGAGCCTGACACAGGGCTTGATCCCATGACCCTGGGATCATTACCTGACCTGAAATCAAGAATCAGATGCTCAGCTGAGCCACCCACAGGAACTTCATGAATGATTTGATAGTGGAGCAACTCAGACCAAGCACAGAAGGAGCATCTCCATTAAAGAGAAGAAGGTAAGGAGATGCTGAGTTCAGGTGGATGTGAAGTACCAGTGGGACATCCAGTAAGAGGCAGATAGATAAATATGTCAAACTATTTGAAAGAACTATGCCGAGGAGCTTTTTCTGTCATCATAATTATGTTGTATCTGAAAACACGTGGGTGGATGAGAGGAGAGAAGAACAGAGGAATAAAGACAGAATTTTAAGGAATTCAAACTCTGTTTAAAAAAGGAGAAGAACCATGTCCTAGAAGAAACAAAGGAGAAACAGGAGAATCAGATATCCAAAGCGAAATAAGATGCGTATTGAACAATGTCCACTGAAGAAAGTAGACAGGAAGTCATCGGAGACCGTGGTGAGACCAGAACAAATAAAACAATTTGGGAGAAGAAGCAGGAAGAGAGGGAGGGAAGCTCAAGTAGGGTGGGTTGAGGTATGAATGGGAGATGAAGTGGAGTCAACAAGTACAAGGCAAGGTTTTGGAAAATTTGGATAAGAAAGGAAGAAAATATAAATAGTAACTAGAGGAGGTGAAGGGCCAAGTGCAGGCTTTTTTAGGATGGGAGAAACGTTATCCTAGAGAAGGCTTCACTGCTGTGGAGCAATATTCTTGGTTAAGTGGTGATGCGACTGTGGGCTCAATGGCCCAGGTCAATGTGGAGACCACAGATGAAGAGAAAAACCCCCTCATTCCCAGAGACTGATAGGGTTTCCTCAACTAGGTAGTTGGGGATGTTCTTGTACATGTAAATGTGGGGTAGGCATTGATGGTGGTGGTTGAAAGAGTGTAGAGCTGATGGCCTCAGTGTTCTCCATGGAATATTTTTTGTGTGTAGATTTTTTTATGGTGGTAGAATATACATAACATAGAATACTATTTTAATCATTGTTAAGTGTACATTCAACGGTTCATGAAGTGTTGCGCAAGGCTCTGTCCTTGAGAACCAATGAAAGTAGTGGGAATGAGATATGAGTAGGAGTCTTGAGGAAACAAGCTGTTTCCTTGTCCTCAGGAAGACATTGTTGAAGACATTCACTAAGGACAACTAAAAAGCTTGCTGTCCTGTAGAGTAGTAAAGGCTCAACTGAGGTTGGAGACTACATGTCTACATCAGCAAGGATATCCAGTGTCCCATATCCACCTTGACATAGGAGCCAAGAAAAACTGGAGTCAGGGCAACTGCCCACATTTTGGAAAAGGAAAATTATATCTGTACCTCATAACATACAATAAGATAAATTCCAGAGGGACTAAACAATTAACCACTTTAAAAGTGAAATGTTATAGAATAAAATATACAGGAACATTCATATTATGTTTACATAGTCTGAGGGTACAGAGATGTCAGACTGTAGCATTAAGCCGCAGTCGAGAGTTTAAGAGTGTACTCTTCATCACTTTACCTCCAAATGTTGCTTCATACTTACAATAGGATCCTTAGGAGCATCTTGGGTTTATACCAAATAATTTGAATTCAATTTTCAATAGTATCACCCCTGTTCCTTATTCCATCCAAACCGTGGACAACTACAGTGCCAAGTAAATAAGACAATTCCTGCCCTCAAAAAATTATCATTTAGGGCAAAGAGACCCATAAACAGATAATTATACTGGAGTATATTAGGATGCAGTGATAGAATATTGAGTCAGTCAAGATTTATTGATTACATATTTGTGCCTGACTAGGTCTGGTACTGTGTTTATACACTTAACAAAGTGAAACAACAAAGTGCAAAATAGGGAGTATTTTAGAGGGTGCAACAAAAACACGTATCTGGGATACGAAACTTTGAGGGAGGATCAGGAAGGCTCCCTAAGGTCCCCTGAGCTGGAAGGATGTGTAGGAGTTAGCTTCTAGAACTGCTGTTTTAAGATTCCAAGATGCTATCTCTTTAGAGATGTGGAGATCATGTTCAGATACATGACCTCAGATGTCCAGACACATGTTCAGATACATCATGTTCAGACACATCACTTTCACATGTTCAGATACATCACCTTGAAGCACATTCCCACATATTTGACAAAAACTTTTCACTTCTGGCCTCCATAGCAATGTGTAAAGATGGTAGGGTTTTTACAGAATGCTGTAGCTTGCTTTCTGTCTAGCAGCCTAAAGGCTAACTCATTAAAATTCACAGATGAATTACATGGTGGGCAGCAGAACAAATGTTTTCTACCCTGAGCCCAGCTAAGGCCTTCAAGACAGTTTCTCCCTGAATCTAAGTCACTCTTTGCAGCTGCTCAGTAGGACATGATTCAGGCTTCACCTCCTCCTCCAAATCTATCAAGACACAACCCGACCCTGGATTTTTTTGCTTTTTGTTTTTTTGTTTTTATTTTTTGGTTGTTAGCTGCATATGGTAACAAGAAAGAATAGGAAAACGATACCGGTTCCACACTTGGTTTGACTTTGGAACCATGTACATATCTTACAGGTAAGATATGTGTGTTACCTTATATCTTCCCTTTAATTTATAAAATAATTTAAATATAAAATTAAAAAAAAAAAACTGGATGTGTACCCAGTTGATGGTTTAGCCTACAGAGAGGAAATATTCCAAGGGACTTTAAAGAGTAGTAGTTTGAGTACAGTGTCTGGTGGGGTATGTTCTAAGAACAAAAAGAACTTCAATAAGCTTGGGAGAAGTGTTGGCTGTGTTACTCTGACTGCTGTGGGATAAAGCAAATGAGCAAGAATGTGATGTTCTTATTCAATCATTACTGGGTTGGTTAATTGCCAGGATTCCTGAAGTGGCAGAAAGGAAATACAGATGTTAAGATAAAAGAGCTAAAAATCAAACTCAGAATGGGATTGGGAGCTATATATGTGGACATATGTTTGACTGTACACGTTTCTATATATTTTTTCATGGCTCAATTTGCTATGAAGGCCTAGACATAGGAACCAACTCAGTAGCTGTGAGCTCTCCTACTACCCAGATTCTACTCTTCATTTATTTATTTACTAATTTTTAAGTAAGATCCACACCTAACGTAGGGCTTGAACTCCTAACACTAAGATCAAGAGTCGCATGCTCTACCGACTGAGCCAGCAAGGTGTCCCCAGATTCTACTCTTCAGATACTTCTTCCACTAAAAGGAACTGGGGATTTTGGAGAAATGGTTGATTCTGGATCTGGAGAAGGAAATGGAAAAGATAGGCATGGTACATCATGGCATACCAGATGAGGAAGCTACCCAAAACTGCTACAGTCCTGTCTAAGGGACCTAGGAGCCAAACTTGAAGAGGATCCCATCAGCCAAAAATAGGACAACTTTAAGTAAAGGGTAGTAACCACAGTGGATTAATAGATATTATACATACATATACATATACATGAACATTTAAGAGTTTATAATGGCTACTTTAAAAACTACAACAGGGGCACCTGGATGACTCAGTACGTTAAGCATCTGACCCCTGAATTTGGCTCAGGTCATAATCTCACAGTTTGTGGGACTGAGCCCCGAGTCACACTCTGCCCACAACACAGAGCCTGCTTGGGATTCTCTCTGTCACTCTTTCTCTGCCCCTCTCCCCATTGAAAACATTTTTTTTCAAAGTTTATTTATTTGTTTGGAGAGAAAGAGAAAAATAATATGAGCAGGGGAGGGGCAGAGAGAGAGAGAGAGAGACAGAATCCGAAGCAGGCTCCAGGCTCTGAGCTGTCAGCACGGAGCCCGACGTGGGTCTCAAACTCACAAGCCATGAGATCATGACCTAAGCCAAAGTCGGATGCTCAACCGACTGAGCCATCCAGGAGTGCCCCACCCGCCCAAATTTTTTTAAAAACATACAACAAACTGGTCATATTGGAGGATTCCAATAAATCAACTTATTATTTAAAAAATGGGTGAATAAGAGGAAATAATCAAATATTAATTTTGACTTTCTAATATTAACTGTACCACGGCAAACCAAATAGAAGTTGAGATAACTTTTTAATAAGCAATATAATCTAGCTAATAAAGAAGGAACAACAGAATTAGGACATCACATCTTTGAGAACTGTAATAAATTAATGAATCTAGGCACTGATTATCAATGGCTACCAAAATTGCAAAAGAGAAACAGTCAGATATTATGTACCTCTTGATGGAAATACCACCACCTAGAAAGTTATTGTGGGCTGAACTGCCCCCCCCAAAAAAAATTCATGTGCTGAAGTCCTAACCCCTAGTACCTCAAAATGTGACTGTATTTGGAGATGGCGCCTTCAAAGAGGGACTATTTATTTATTTATTTATTTATTATTTTTATTGTTTATTTATTTATTTATTTTCAGAGTGGGAGAGAGAGAGAACGGGAGCATGAGTGGGGGAGGGGCAGAGAGAGAAGAAAAGAGAGAATTCCAATCAGGCTTCATGCTTTCAGCACAGAGCTCAACACGGGGCTCAATCCCACCAACTGTGAGATTATGACCTGAGCCAAAATCACGAATTGGAAGCTTAACTGACTGAGCCACCCAGGCATCCCTCAAAGAGATATGTAAATTAAAATAAGGCCATCAGTTAGTGCCTAATCCAATATGACAGATGTCCTTATAAGAGGAGATTTGAACACATACACACATATACACAAACACACACACACACACACACACACACGTGCAGGGAAGATCACGTGAAGACACAGGGAGGTGATAACCATCAAGTCTAGGAGAGAGGCCTTAGAAGAAACCAACTCTGCCAACACCATGATCTTGGACTTCTAGCCTCCAGAACAGTGAGAAAATATATTTCTATTGTTTTAGCCACCCAGTCTGTTGTACTTTGTTATAGAAGCTTTAGCAAATTAATACAGCAGTCTTGCCCCCAAAACCCAACGTGACTTAGATCAAACCTCTAAATCCAACTAACAATGTACAGGAAATAAGCTGGCAGCAGAAAATGTTAAATGACATCATGGAGATGTCAGAAGAACGTATTGTGGGAAGTTTTATAGGACATGTGTCCCAGTCTCTTCAACAAATAAATAGCAAGAAAGAGAAGAGAAGGGATAGGAGAGGTGGGGGGAGGTATAGAAGGAGAAGGAGAAAAGAGATGAAATAGAACCTACAAATTAAGAGAAACTCAAAAGATTTATCAACCAACTGAAGGCATCAAACTTATTTGGATTCTGCTAAAAACATACAAACAGAAGGAACTAAAATTTTGAATGCTGACTATACAGTGAAATTGTTAAAAATTTTTTTAAGTTTCTTTTTTTTTTTTTTAAAGCTTATTCATTTTTAAGAGAGTGAAAGACAGAGTGTGAGTGGGGGAGGGGCAGAGAGAGGGATACACAGAATCTGAAACAGGCTCCAGGCTCCGAGCTGTCAGCACAGAGCTTGACGTGGGGCTTGAACTCACGAGCCACGGATGCTTAACCGACTGAGCTACCCAGGCGCCCCAAGAAAAAGAGGTTTTAAATTGTTGAGAGTCATACCAGAAAGATATGATATTTTAGAGGGGCAAGATTAGTAAGTAGGATAGAAAGGAAATAAGACTGGCTACAAATTAAAGTGTTTAAAGTTGGGTGATGGGTACCTAGGGATCTTTAAACTAATTTGTCTCTTCTTATGTGTATAATATTCAAATCTCCAAAGTGACTAAAATGAAATTGTATCAATTTTATCCTTAGTTAATGAAGGTCAAGATTCACCATCTGGATAGATAAACTTGTCCAAAACTAAATTGAGTCAATACTGTTACAGTCTTCCAGCTAACCTTCACTTGGATGGCTGTCAAGCAGCTGAAATAAATGTTGCTCTCCTTCCTTTGCCTTTTGGTTCTCTGATACTCACACAAATAAGTAAGTGGTGTCCAGGAAGCACCAGCATGAAGAGAAGCCCCGGACCTGATAATTTCAGAAGTCCTTAGCTGCTGAAATTGGCAGAACTTCCTGAGTGTCGTATATAAAATCTCTCATTTCTCTAGCAACACTAGGAATTATATTCCACATTCCTAAAATGTCAATTCCTAGTCAATCCAATATGCTGCCATTTCTGGTAAGATGTGGGACAGCTGCCTCTGAGTCTATGTGCTGGAAGACAGTCACTTCCTATAAATCATTTTAAAATACTGAATGAGAGTCAATGAACACCTCTGTGTACTTCTACACCGTTGGACACACTCTCGGCAACAGGAGCCTTGTGGAGTAAGCTATTCCGCAAAGGAAGACAACGTGTTTGATTTCGATTGCATAACCCGTGGAACTGGAAGCCCAGCTGGCACCCAGAAGGGCAACCAGCAACGTGCTGGTGACATCACTGTGGCAAGGACAGCATTTTTCACATTCTGGAGCTCGGAGAAGACAATCTGGCAAAGTAATGAAAAAGTGTTCACTTAGGGTAATGTGAAATCTTTCTTGTTTAAATTAATTCTTTACTTCAACATAGTGGTAGAATATTTAACAAGCCTTTTGAATAAAGTGGTTTCACTTCCTATGAAGTAACACAATAAATCAAACCAAAACAATCACAATCCGAGGTCTGAAGCATATGGTGTGTGTAATTTTACAGAATTGCACAAGCCTTTGATGCTTTCCTTCTAGAAGAAAGTCTGAGAGTGGGCTTTTTCTACTTAAAAGAAAAATATTCTTACCGTTCGCGATCTCTTTCTTTTAAAAATAGCTTTTAAGCAATATTCTTATGTTTGAAATATGCTGGCAGTTTGGGAAGACTTCTCTTGTGTTTTCCCAAACACTTTTTGGGAAGCAATTTCTTTTCTATCCTTGAGGCAGTATATGTTTCATACTAATGTGAATTACACACTTCTGTTTATACATTTAAATAATCCTATCCACTTTTGCAAAACAGTTTGTGCCCATAGATACGGAGACCTGTTTAATAAATTTGTTTTTGAATTGCTAATGACATAGAACTGGTCATAGGCATTTTTGCCTTTTGGGGAAGAAGGGCACTATTAACCAAGAATAAAAGATTCAGACAAACATAAAAGCTTATCTTCTACATTTCATCATGAATGATGAACTTCATCACGAAGTGTATTGTAGTCAAATAACCTCTTAGTAATCATTCCACTCATCCAGGTACAGCAGTAAATAAGCAATTGTTTATTCATATACTAATGTCTTTGCCCTTTTGCCATGTGTCCATTTTACATGGACTGCCAGCTTTCTCTACAGTCTCCCAGAGGACCTGCTACACTACCAAACACAGACCAGGCGTTTGGTCAATAAACTCCAGCTAAGAAAACTAATAGCTAATAAGTTCTAGTTGTCTGCTTGTCTAAAGACAGAATCAGCATATAGACAGCTCTGGATCTTTGATGCTATAAATTATTCCAAATTGTCCTAACCATTCAACTGAATATTACTTTGAACATGTATCTTAAATAGGTTAAGTTACAACTCAGGTGGCACATCAATTTTCCTAGTATCCTGAAGACAGAACATTAAACAAGTAAGCATGACATATGCCTTCCAGATAAATCTCTATAAGCTCCTTTGAATAGGAATTACTAAAAATTAGCTTCTTTTATAAGCCTCTTTTTCTTTCCACTCAGTAGGAATCTCCTGGGCAACAATGAACCTCGGATAAATTCTATCGACGTTAAATTTTTCTCCATGAATAATTGCTGAATATAATTGCACACTCATTTTGTTTGTCCAAATATGAAATATCCAGAAAATATGTTTTTAATAATCTCTACGACAGCTGTTGATCTAGGATCAAGTAAGTGTTACCCCAGAGGATTAAGTTTATGTCTTTTGAAAACAAGACACAGCATCATCCTGCATGATTCTATAGGGGCAGGGAAAGAAGATCAACGTATAAGCGATAAGGTTGGACTTAACTAAAT
The DNA here is from genome assembly GCF_007474595.2 of Lynx canadensis. Taxonomy (NCBI): domain Eukaryota; kingdom Metazoa; phylum Chordata; class Mammalia; order Carnivora; family Felidae; genus Lynx; species Lynx canadensis. The sequence goes on from NC_044306.2 coordinate 69,096,067, forward strand.
GAGGATATGGCTAAAACTGACTTGCAGCACCCCAATTTCCTCAGTTCTTCCTTTGTGGTACTGCCCCTTCAAGATATATTCCCTCTAGAGGGCGCCTGGGTGGCGCAGTCGGTTAAGCGTCCGACTTCAGCCAGGTCACGATCTCGCGGTCCGTGGGTTCGAGCCCCGCGTCAGGCTCTGGGCTGATGGCTCAGAGCCTGGAGCCTGTTTCCGATTCTGTGTCTCCCTCTCTCTCTGCCCCTCCCCCGTTCATGCTCTGTCTCTCTCTGTCCCAAAAATAAATAAACGTTGAAAAAAAATTAAAAAAAAAAAGATTAATAAAAAAAAAAAAAAAGATATATTCCCTCTAGAAGGGCCAGGTAATAACGCTTTATAGTACCTCTCCCCGACTGGGTGAACTGGAATCCTGGTCTCTGCTTGTGGAATAAAAGGAAACAGCAAGGCAGAGTCTAAGGGAGTATTTTCTCAGGCAGCTGGTGTCTGAAATCATACGACATATGTGACTGCCTATGTCAGCAGGAACACCCACTCCATCTATGTAGAAGGCCAATTCAGAAAAGGAAAAAATACAATTAAAAACATCTTTAAAGCCCTAATGGTAATTCCTTGGCAGATTCTGACTTTAGGTGGAGACTACACCATAAATTCAGAAAGATTCTTTAAAAAAACAGGGGTCTTATTTTCTTGCAAATGTTCCAAAGAGAAAATAACAGAGAGAGAGAAGGCCTGTTCTCCCAGAAAGCATAGATCCTGCCAAATGATTTCTAAATGTGTTTCTCAAAAATTTCCATGTGCCATCCACGGCTGTTGAGTACTTCTGGAAATGGAAAGAGCAGAAATCAATGACCCTGTGAGAAAGCAAACATTTAAGGGAACTAGCCTGCTGAGAAAATAGGTAGTCACGCTTTTCAGTCACCATACAGATACAGCAGCAGTCTCTCCACAGGCCAGATATACACAGTTACATCATTTTATGATGCTGCAGGGAAAATGCTGAGGCCCTAAGGGGAAGTTTCCATATATTTCGCTCTTTGAAACTCAAGTGAATAACTGTTTCTGGGTCTATATTAGACAACCAGACTGCCTCACTGGAACCTAAACAGTTAGTAATTTGTTTCTTTAACTGTGGAATCCAGAAGACCATAATTTTACCACTTATTAGGACTATTTTTAGCCAACCAGAGGGAATCCAAAAGATGTCCAAATAGTGGAAAAAGCTTTGCTCTTGGGAAAGACTGATGCTGGGTGGTCAATCTCCAGAATAAGCAGCTACTTTGATCAGTTTAAGTAAACATATTAATTCAAGCTGGTTATTTCGCCAACATACTGAGAGTTCACTGAATTGTTGGGTCATGAATCAAAGAGGCTGCCCGGAGTTTCCTATGGGTCCAACTCTAGTTATAAAAAAGGCGGGAACCCCAAAGACTGAGCAGAGCACCAGCCCTAGCAGAGCCCTGTTCTCAGCTATCCAGAGTGTTTTCTCTGGCAGAAGTGTCTAAATGAAAGTTGTTTGTCCCATCAGTTTTAGACAGTTACATAAGCGAGGCCCAGCCAGTCATTTCCTAACTTAGCACTGAAATCTATTTTATCTTCTCAGCCCATTTCTCCGCTGTCCAGGCTGCTAGGAAAATTTTGGTCATTTCCCAAGTAACCAACAATTTTTAAGGAAAATTCAGACATGTGTTATTATAAAAATAATACATGTTCACGGCTTTTAAAATTCAAACAGCAAAAGAGAGAGTATGAATTTAAAATCAATTCCACCTCATTCCAAACCCTCCATCACGGACTGTCACAGACCCTCCCGCTGGAGGTAACTACAAAGCTATTTCTTTGTATCTTTATACAAGTGAACAAAATGGACAAAAAACATGTTCTAGGTCAGGAACTCTGCTAGACATTGGAAACACACAAAAGTAAGAAACAGTTCCTTCCTTTTACTTGCAGATTTACTGAGAGTGAGAGTCACCATGACGACACCAGTATAATAGGTATACCACGTAGTATGGGGAACAAAGTAGGTCATGATTGTGGCCCACTGTGGAAGGTCAGACCTTGTAGAAGACGTAACACAAGCTACATTATGAAGGCGTGGGAAATAAGGAGAACGTGGAAGTGGAGCTAGGAAAGGAACCTCAGCCATAAGGAATTGCATAAGCAAAGGCATGATGTGTTGAGGTGTGGCTAAAACAGGTACTGGTTCAGGGGTGCGGTGGGAGGCAAGACTGGAACTGCAGGACAGGGGCCAGATTGTTTACCGTTTCAAATGCCATAACCAAAGATTTTGCGCTTAATTCTGGAGGCAACAAACTGTTGTTTTTATGTTTTCAAGTAAGAAAGTGATATAATCAAATCTGTGTGTTAGAAAGAATACCTGGCACATAATGAGTGTAGAAAACTGTTTGCTGAATGGATGGAGTGGAGAAAGGGGAGGCCGAAGGAAGACTGGTGATATTGTAATCATCACAATGAAGGGAGCCGGAATTATAGAGGTGGGCATGGCGAGATGGTTTAGAGAAAGACTCAGTGGGACTTGGCAACCAATTAAATGTGGAGGAACGGAGGAGATGTAAAAGTCGAAGGCGATTCTGATTGTCTCTTTTGGGTGGCTGTGTATATGGTTATGTCATTGCTCAAAATAGGGAATATGGGAAGGAGAGGGTATTTGAGGGAGGAGCAGAGGTAGGGAGATGGGGAAATGAGGTGAGAGGCAATAAATGGCCAACACTTTATTGAATTTCTACCACGGGTCAGATACTGTTTTAAGTGCTTTATAAACATTAACTCATGAAACTCTCATGAAGAGTAGTATTATAATATTACCCCCATTTTACAGATGAGATTGCATAAGCTTAGAATCCAACAACTGAGTTCACGTCCCAGCTCTACTGCTTTTTAACTGTTTGATCTTGGATAAATTGTGAGTCAATCTAACCTCAGCTGTAAAAAGCAGAAAATTATATCTACCATATGGGATTCTTATGAAAATTAGAGGTGATGCATATCAAGCAACTAGCATAGTTCCTGGAAGCTCATATATCTTAATGAATGCTAGAAATTATTACTAGTTATGAGATATCCTGGTACTACGATCAGTAAGAATCTTGGAATTTGTGTTTAAATTACAGAGGTGAAAGTAGAAATTTTTGACATCAGTATTTTGATGTGGGTTGGATCACTGGATGTAAATGCTATTTCCTGGTTTGGAGATGGGTGGTAGCATACCAAGAGATGAGAATCAAGGATGGAATTCTGGGGATACCAATGATAAAGAAGCAAAAAGAATAAGAGGTTCTTCTAAAAGAATGTAGATGAATTAATATAAGGAGAGGAGAGACATAAAGAGAAGAACTTTGGAAGTCCAAGTGGAAAAGAGGGAGGAGGGCAATGTCAACAACTGCAAAAGCTTCTGGGAAATCATACTAGAAAGTCTGAGAAGAGATGGTTTGATCTGGCAGATGGGAAGGAGGCTGCTGTTGGCTGAGGTAAGAATCATCACAATGAAGTAATGGCAACAGAAAGCAGAAGGCAGAATATGGAGGAGGTGCAAATGAAGAAGTGGAAACAGAAGACACAGACAAGTTCTCCTTAAACAGTGAGCCTCCATGACACTTTAAAATAATTCTGTTTGGGAAGCACTTCAGGCATAGTGCATTAAGGACCTCCAAAAATATACTCTTCCAAAAAGAAATAAGAGCACTGGGCAAAAATTGTCAAAATTACTTTTTTAAAAAACATTGGAGGCTAATAAACAAATACTTCCAATGATCCATGGAGTATTTATTTAAGAAAAAAATCACTGTGTCTCAGAAAGAACAATGATCTTTGGGTATTTTTAAAATTTTTTAACGTTTATTTTTTGAGACAGAGAGAGTGAGAGAGAGAGGGCAAGAGACAGAGCGTAAGTGGGGGAGGGGCAGAGAGAGAGGGAGACACAGCATCCCAAGCAGGCTCCAGGCTCTGAGCTGTCAGCACAGAGCCCTATGCGGGGCTTGAACTTATAGGCCGCAAGATTATGACCTGAGCCCAAGTCAGACGCGTAACCGACTGAGACGCCCAGGTGCCCTGATCTTTGGGTATTTTAAATTTAAACTGCTCTATTCCCCAGAGACAAACCAAGCAACAGACTCTTAACTATAGAGAACAAGCTGATGGTTACCAGAGGAAGGTGAGTGGGGGGATGGGTGAAATAGGTGATGGGGATTAAAGAGCATACTTATGATGAGCACTGAGTAATGTATAGAATTGTTGAATCACTATATTGTACACCTGAAAATAATATAAAACTGTATGTTAACTACACTTGAATTAAAATAAAAAACTTAATAAAGAAATTAAAAACAAAATAAATTTCTCTATTCCCATTCTCCCTTCTCAACTCCATGGTGGCCTTGAAAAAACCAATAGCTTCACAACCATGGTAGCTGTGAAAACTAGAAGCCTACCAGTCACTGGAGGGGAAACATGGGTTTGAAGCTCCTTGAAAAAAACTCATGCTCAGAGAAATGTCATATTTGATCCATCTTGAAAATCCCTGGAAAAGTTCCATTCTCAGGGCTTGTCGTTATCTGACCTGACTGTGTGAAGCGGCTGTGTCTCATGGGCATTCATCAAAAACCATTAGCAGCAGCTGTTTGATACCACAGCTGCCTGAGGGGACAACACCAGTGGGGCAAACAAGGAGAGGGCTACAAACATTAAAGTGAAAAACTGAGAAGTGAGATGTTCATAGGGGATTTTGAAAGGCTCCAACGTATGCCTAGAAATCTAGGAGGCTATGCACACGCGCAGTGCTGTGCACGTGCTGAGGAAAAACCCAAGAAGGTCCTAATCCCTCACCTTTGGCTAATCTTGAAGCTCTATGCAAGCAGGAAATGAAGGCTAAGGTGGAGTTGTCAGCTGCCTGCCAAAGCACTAAAGGCACGGTCTCTACACACACAAAGGCCAGAAGACATATTGATTTGAGACATCTAAGGCAATTTCTATCCAATCAGTAGATGATCACTGAGCTAACTGGGCAGGAAATTCAGGAGGCACACATGACAAAATTTAGACAATTAGTCCAGGAAAATCACTTAAACAACAAACAGCAACAACAAGACCTAGGGAGGGGAAAGAAATCTCATGTGTAGAATTGGCATTATATTATTTGAAATGTGGATTTTTCAACAAAAAGGTAGGAGACAAACTTTGACGGTACAAAGTAGGGTGATAAAGGCTACAAGAGGGTATCCTAGAGTGGAGTGTTGAATCCCAAATGGGGTGAGGAGAACATGTACAAGGTGGGGATGGTGGTAGCAATGAGACATTGATTACTGACAGGAGGACTGAGCAAATAGGTAAATACATAAAGAGAATGGGAATCGGGTTTCCCACCATAGGAGAAGTGAGTTACAAATATGTAAAGGGAGAAAATGAGAATAAACCCTCTAATGCACCCTGTGTAATGTTGTCTCAGAAGGTTGTGTGACAGTGATACCTCAACACTAAGAGGAATACCTAATACCCGGATCTTGGTTTCTAAATATCATTCTCCATTAAAGGAAACCAGAGCTTCTTCAAGAAATGGATTGTTCCAGAGCTGAGGAAGGGATAGATGAACCTGGAACATCTTTTTTTGCTAAAAAAGTAAGGAAGTGCTCAAAGAATGATGGGAGCAGTCATAAGGACACAGAAGCCAGATTGAAAGGGTTCTCTCTAGCCAAATCTGGGACAACCTGAGCATGAAAATGAATGTTATGAATGGATTATAACCCAATGAATAAAATAGGAAATCATGAGTCCAAACTGATGTTAATTAATTGGACATTTGACACGGGATGAGGTTTTTACATAACTTCAAAGCTTTTTCTCACAAAATACTAAAAACAAAAGAGAAAAGTAATTTTACAAAAGAGAAGCATGGCAGATACCACCTGAACCAAGTGACTTTAGTGAATCTTGCTAATAATAGGATGTGATACCATCGCCATTTTGTGTTATTCCTGCCCCAAAATGCATAGCCTGAATCTAGTCAAGAGAAAACATAAGATAAACCCAAACTGAGGAACATCTACAAAATAACTGGCCTGTGTTCTTCCAAAGTATCAAGGCTGTGTGAAAGTCATAGGAATATCAGGGAAGGGTTCCAGATTTAAGACTAAAGAGATGAGAAAACTAAATGCAATGTGTGGTTCTTAAATGGATCCGTTTGCAAAACGGACGTTATTGGGAAACTTGAATGGTGTCTGAGGATTGGGTAGTGGCAGTACAAACATGTTAATTTTCTGATTTCCTCTGATTTCTTCTGCAGTTTCACTGGGGAATAATAATGGACACACATCACTGCATAAGTTTAAGATGTAGAGCATGATTTTAGTTAGATTCGCATATACTTTGAAATGATCACCAAGCATGTTTAGATAAAATCCAGCATCTCGTGTAGATACAAAAAAGAGAAAAACAAATTTCCTTGTGATGAGAACTCCTAGAATTTACTCTCTTAATAACTTTCCTGTACACCACACAGTAGTGTTAAGCTATAGTCATCACGGTGCACATTACCTCCCTAGTGCTTCTACATCTTGTGACTAGAAGGTTACACCTTTGGACTACTTTCTTCTAATCTCCCCTCCCCAACCCCCACTCATGCCTCTGCCTCCATGTCTGATTTTCTTTTTTTTTCCTATGAGTTTGGTAGTTTTTGTTTTTAGATTCCACATATAAGTGAGATCACACATTGTCTTTCTCTGTCTGATTTATTTAATTTAGCATAATGCCTTCAAGGCCCACTCATGTTGTCACAAATGGTAGGATTTCCTCATTTTTTATGGCTGAAGCTTATTCCATTGTGTATGTATACCACAACTTCTTCATTCTTCCATCCACCGATGGACATTAAGGTTGTTTCCGTGTCTTGGCTATTGTAAGTAATGCTTCTATAAACATGGGACAGCAGTTATCTTTTTCAGTTAATGTTTTCATTTCCTTTGGATATCCTCCCAGACATAGAATAGCTGGACCATATGGTAGTTCTATTTTTAATTTTTTGATGAACTTCCATACTCTTTTCCATAGTGGCTGTCCCAGTTGACGTTCCCACCAACAGAGCACAAGGATTCCCTCTTCTCCACATCCACACCAACATTTTTTGTCTATTGTCTTTTTGATGATGACCATTCGAACAGGCGTGAGGTGATATCTCATTGTGGTTTTAACTTGCATTTCCCTAATGATTAATAATGTTTAGCATCTTCTTATGTGCCTGTTAGCCATTTGTATATCTTTGGAAAAACTGTCTATTCAGGTCCTTTGCTCATTTTGGGGGGGGGGGGGTGCACTATTTGTTGTTGTTCTTTGCTAGTGAGTTGTATGAATTACATATTGTGGATATTGACACATTAGCAGATATATGGTCTCAAATAAATTTTCCCATTCTGTAGGTTGTCTTTTTACTCTGTTGATTGTTTCCTTTGTTGTGTAGACGCTTTTTAGTTTAGTGTGGTCCCACTTGTTTATTTTTGCTTTTATTGCTTGTGCTGATTTCCTTCTGACATTGACCGTTACACTGAAATTATGTAGAATGTCCTTATTTGTAGGAATTAACACACTCAAGTATTTGGGAATGATGGATATCATGTCAATTATGTACTTCTAAATTGCTCAGGAAAAAAAAAAAAAGCTTTTTTACTGTGCTTCCACTTTTCTGCAAGCTTGAAATTATTTCAAAAAGAAATAAATCTGACCCTTAGGGGCCTACTTAATATAAGAACTAATAGTAAGATTGTTACACTAAGAATATTTGGTTTTATTTATTTTGGGGTCTCTGTGTTTGTATTGGCTGCTCTGTGTTTGTATACCATGGAATCATTGATGATGGCCTACCATTCATTCTCCAAACCCCTCTGGAGCCAAACCTTCTGCTCCTTGGCTTACCTCTTTTGACTTTTGTGGCTCGGTTGTCAAGTTCAATATAGTGCGTATAAATCTCCATAGTTGATGTGGCTATTGTTTTTATAAGCTCTTCAAAATCTTTGGATTACAACTTATTTTTAGCTTTCCATTGCTCCTGGGGATTCAAGATTCGGGGATGTACGATATTCTGAATTTGAAATAGAAGATTATAAAATATTTTAGCACTGAAATGAAGGCTGCTTGCATGCAAGGATTTTCCTTTTCTATTTGGTATAATTACTTCTAGAATACGTTATTTTTACTTAAAAATTTTCAAGATTTTATTTAAATTCCAGTTAGTTAACATAGAGTATAATACTAGTTTCAGGTTGTAATGTATTATTTTTAATGAAAATGTGGCACATTTGCATGAAGTAGTTCTCCTATGAATCATTAATCAAGCTAATAGAAACTATAAACAATACCTGTTCATACATTCTACCCACTAGCGACTGCTAGTCCTTCAAACTTTCTTGAAATGATTCCCAGCTATTAACCTTGTTTCTAAATAACAAAACGCGGACAAACCAGACTGTAGGGATCCGCTTCTGCGTGCCCGCCGGTGGCAAGAGAGAGAAGAAGCTGGCAGGCACTTGGAGGGGAGTGGGCAGGAAAGAACCTCTGCAGTAACTCAGCTCTGATCTTCTCCCCCCTTCCTCATTACTTCGTCCACCACAGACTAGTTGAGTGTCAACTATGAGTCATTCCAAGTAATGAGCACTGGGGGTCTAATGATGAACGAGAAACATGCTGGGCTCTTGAAGGAACGCTGACTTCAGAGGGAGAGAGAGGGCTGCATAGACATTTAGGTATATTCTAATAGTTTCCACAAAAAAGTCAAATACAATGCACTATCAAAGGACAAAAATGGCTGCCTGACAGGAATAAGAAAAGTCTTTACAGAAAAGGTGATGTTTAAAGTCTTGGCTGCAGTTTGTCAGGAGAGGAGGAGGGAGGGAATTACAGGCAAAAGGAGAAACTGAAGCACAAGGCTGAAAGTCTGAAAGCGAGACTTCTTCAGAGTTCCCAGAGGAAAGGGTGCATGCACAATGCAGCACTGTGTGGGTGTCTGAGAGGAGGGATGGGCTGAGCACAGACCAGAAAGGCCCATGTGGGCAGACCATTTAAAAAAAGAAAACAGACAAAAAACAAAGAGCAACATCACACACCCCTGTGTGCTGTGCTAAAGAATTTGGACTTTATCCTGAAGGCTATGGGGGGGTCAGTGGAGGGTTGCTGGAGAATGACATGGTCAGCTCCCTCTCTGTGCAAGGATCTGTGATTCTAGGGAGTGGAAGGGAGTGTCTGGCCCCTCCCCCCACCCCCTGCACTGGGACAATTGCTGGCTCTCCCCCTGCAGTTAGCTCCCTGCTCGAAGGATACCTCCCACTCTTCAGCCCACCCCCACAAAAACAGCATGCCTGGCATTTTCTATTCCTTATCTGGCTTTTGTCTTCATGATACTTCCTAAATATCTGACTTGCCTGTTTGTTGTCTGCCTCCCATACTGGCATATAAGCTCTATAATAATAACAGACACTTTGTTCTATTATTGCGGTCTCCCCAGCACCTCGTTCTGGTGCCGGGCATAGTAAGCGCACCTATGTTCTTGAAAGAGTGAAGGGTAATACAAACCTGCCACTGATCTTGGTCCAAAGAACTTGGGAACCCATAAACCCCAGATTCTAGGAAAGGAAATTTGCAGTGGCCAGGAGGTTCTGAGTCCCCGGGCAGAGGAATGGTGGGGTAAGGGGCTCCAAGAGGCTCTCCAGAACGACAGGCTTCCAAATGAGATGGTAAATCCCATCCTAGGATCCTTTTTGCTTTTTCCCCCAGAGGTGGCCTTTTTTTTTTTTTTTCCAATGTTTATTTTTTATTTTTGTGAGGCGGGGGGAGGGGCAGAGAGAGAGGGAGACACAGAATCAGAAGCAGGTTCTAGGCTCTGAGCTGTCAGCACAGAGCCCAATGCAGGGCTTGAACTCACAGACTGTGAGATCATGACTTGAGCCAAAGTTGGATGCTTAACTGACTGAGCCATCCAGGCACCTCAGAGCTGGCCCTTTATAATGGGAAGGCACGACTTAGATAGTATTCTAATTTAGGGATGTTGGAACCTAGACCAGGATTTCAATAGGGAAAGAGAATGAAGCGTAGATCTTTCCTCTGACAATACTGTCCAATGTCAGACTCTGGAATCATGAAGTTAGGTTTTTTTCTGAATTCCCCTGAGATCTCAAGATAGAGAGACCATGTCCTGCAGAACTCATAGGTCTCATGAGGTCTCAGCTTGAACATGCCTCCCTGAGCATCCTGTATATATGGCTCTGAAGGACACGAGGAGCAGTCATGATACAGGGGTGAATTCATGAACAAGGTTCCTAGATAGGTATCTATCCTGGGAGGTGGTTTCCTGAGCCTCCAGCAGCTGGCTGGAGTGGCCTAGGCAGTGGCCTAGGCAGAGTCCAGAAACTTCTCAGAACACTGGCTGATGGCTCAGGTCCTTAGCTTTGTCAAGCCACATGGCTAGAAATCCTCTCAAATCACAAGAGAAACAGACAAATCTTGAATCATAAGACAGAAAAATCTCAATTCTCTGGAAACTAATGACCTTGTTTCTAGATCTTTCCAATTTGAGAACCAACCAATTTGTTCCTGTTTCAGGCAACCAAAACCTTATATTATGGATATGCAAGGAAGATTCAGTCGTGGTTCTATTGCCTGGCATATGGGTGATTATGAAAACACCGATCAAAGAAATTCCAAAGCGGCTGTCCTTGTCAGGCAGAGCACGGCAGAATTGCCCAGAGCTTCCAAACAACCGAAGCTGCCAAAGCGACCAAGAAAGGAGGTACGATCATTTGCTTTCCTGAATCATCATAGAAAACATCAAATTATTTCAACATGAATTAGAGAATGCTATTTAATAGTAATACTGATAAACAATCAGTTTTGTGGTTCCTTTTAACCCGTGAGAACATTTTGAAATTTATATGGGATTTCCACAGTAATGCCCATACTGTGGGTAGCTGGGTATTATTCCCATTTTATAGCTAAATAAAACAAGATATTGTAGATTTCAATCCTTACAAGTGCTTATTTAACATATGGGTGAACCTGGAGAAAATAGCCTTCTCCTTGGTTTGCAAAAGCTGAGAAAGCTCTCAGCGTATGAAATGGAGGTAAATCTGTAAGTCCTGTCAAGACTGTTGCAGACTGTTTTGTGATACTTCCTAAAAGAGTATATCAGTTCAAATTCAAGTTTTTCCCATTACTATCTAGGAAACCTTGAGCAGGTTGCATAGTTTCTCTATATGGGTTTTTTGTAAGTGAAGTGGGGAATTAGTATTTGTACAGAATATTTGATAAGATTGCTCGTAAGAATCAAGTAAAGAATGTGTAAGTATATACAAATGAATAATTATTTCCTAGGGTCCTTTTGCATAATTCCACAGCACAATGCATTTTATAGTAATCCAGTATTTCCATATTGAGTCTCATTTCCAAGAAAGAAAGGAAATGGGATAGCTCTCATTAATCCAAAGATTCCTATTTCCTACATGAAGACAGTCTCCTTGCTCCATCGAAGAATCTTGCCAACCCCCTAAGACGACTGCTTGCCCTCCGTCACCAGAGATCTGATTCATTAGCAATTAATTACATCTATTTGAAACATTCTGTGAAGGAGCCATGGAAGTCCTCCTTGGTAGATCCTGACCCCAGGGGCACTTTGTATTAAAAAAGGGAGCAGTTCAGCTGCTAACATTCCTCTGTGGTCTGATTTTTGGGCTGGTTCCAAATGAAATGATTTATTGTAGTGTGTGTGGATGAAGGTTGGGGTAGTTACCTTCTGTCACTGAACTAATTTTGTGTAGGATTAGAGCAATCATGGATTAAACAATCCCAAATGTCTCCTTCTATCATTCACTAAATCCAATGGAGAGTTGCACATTAAAACAAACAAACAAAAAAACGTGTTAAGACTTTTTATTTTGAAATGATTTCAAATTTACAGAAGAGTTGCAAGAATAGTACAAAGTGGACTCTGATATTCTATCGAGAACAGTCACTTGTTTATTTGCTTTAATGCTTTCTAAATGTGTGTGTGTGTGTGTACATTTGTTTTTCCAAATCATGTGAGGTTAAGTTGCAGACATGATTCTTCCTTACCGCTAAACATTTCAGGGTATATTCCTAAGAACAAAGGTGGTCTCTCATATAACCATGGTACAATTCTAAGATTCAGGGAGTTTAACACTGATACAATGTAATTATCTATAGTTCATAATCAAATTTCATTAATTGAGCCAATAATGTCTTTTGTAGTTTCTCCTCATCCAGGATCCAATCTAGAATTACATATTGCATTTAGTCCCCATGTCTCCTTCAATTTAGAACAGTTCCTCAGTCTTTGTCTTTTATAGCACTGACATTTTTAAAGAGTCTAGACCAGTTCTGTAGAATATCTCTTAACTTAGGTTTATCTGACGGTTTCTCATGAATAGATTCTGGTTATGTGTTTTGGGCAGGAACCTCAGCTAAGTGACATCATGTCATTCTCAGTGCTTCACATCAAAGAGGCACCTGACGAGAGTTTAACTCATTGTTAGTAAGGTTAATTAATCACTTGGACACATCTTTTCCCTTCCAGAGATAAACAAAATACTATATCACCCCAAATAATCTTTCTTTTTCTAAACTAGTCTTTCTTCTAAATTTCTAGATATACATTAGAAACTTGTTCCCTATGTCCAGTTTTTGGACCATCTCACAGGATTCTTGTGGATGATACTTCAACAAGTACTCAAGCCTGCCCCCCCCCCCGACCCCCCCCCCCCGTAATGTAAATCCTCTTCAGTGAAAATGACTTGAAGCAACTGTTCTTATATATTCAAAAGCCAATAATGGATATAACATGTGTCAAGCCTCTAACATAATGCTTTACACCAGCCACCAATGAGTGGTTACCACTGCTACACTTACCTGGGATGCCAGCACATTTTCCATTTTATGCTGCAAGAATCAAAACCATGTACTGAAAACAGCCTCAATGAAATAAATGTCAATGGTACTGGGGGGCTTTGAGGGAAATCCCTTTTCTCATGAAGATAGATGGTTGAAAATGGGATATTTTATATTCACATTCTTGAGTTTGGATCTTTATTTATAAATTACATTTGGAGCTTAATTACAATGTTTCTAAAAGTACAATTTATGATATTTAACATTATGTATCATTCTTTATACATTTATCCAAAACAAAATGCTCTTTAAAAATGCTCTTACATATTGGGCAAATTTCTACACTGTTTCTTCTACTGTATTTCCCCCCGTTTTTTTTTTTTTTTTTTTTTAATTTAAAGTTCAATCTTCTAGTTTATGTTATTTTCCCTTCTTGATTTTTGGTTAACTTTTTTTTTCACATAAGTAATAGCCACTTAAGTGTTGTCAATTTTACGTGTATATTACATGCACTTTTAGCACCATCCATTTCTATTTCATTTCTTTGCTTGCAAATGTTCTCATTACCCCCTTTCATTCCAATACATGGACATAATCTCAGTGATTGGTACATTCTCTCCCTCATCTGTTCACTCACGTTGAATCCAAAGTCAGTAATTCTCAAATTTTAATGTGCGTATCAATCACTTAGGGACCGAATAAAGACACAGATTCTGATTCAGCCGGGCTGGGACAGGGCTTGGGGTCTGCATTTCTATGAACTTCTAGGCAATGCAGCTGTTGCTAGTCTGGGACCTTGAGCAGCAAGGTTTGAATTGCAGTTTGAGCTAGGAACTGGAGGGGCTTGGGAAAGGGGAAGGGAAAGGGAGACAAGAAAGGACAGGCAGGGCAAAGGCAATGTTCGTGTAGTGCCTTTGGGGAAGTGCATATGGTTCAAGATGGCTGGATAATAAATAGCACGCAGAGGGTATCTCGTGAAGTGGCTGGGGAAGAGGAACCAGCTGCGTTGTTTGAGTGCATGGTGCTAACAAGCTTGGATTTTGCTGGGCTTTCAAACAGAAGTAACAGTATTAAACTTTCATTTTTGGAGGGATTTAGACATCAGCCAGGAAGACTGATTACAACTGTTTGATATGGCAGAAAGAGGAGTTCCGAGGCATTTTGGGAACTCAGTTGAGAAATGAAGAGGGATTGAAAGAAGGCAAAGAGAAAGGAGAAGAGGTGATGCGTCTGAGACACAAAGAAAGTAGCAGATTCAACAGTTCTCCCCATGGGAAGAGAAGGAGGCCAAAGAACACCGCAGAATTCATGAGGGGTGGGGGCAGGGTAGGGGGCAACACGCAGAGAATGAGTAGTTTGCAAAGAAGCCAGTGCCCTTTAAAACACTTAGTTGCCAACGGAAAAAGAAATTTGGGATAAAGAGGGGGCAGGAAGACACAGAACAAAAATTTAACAAGGGAGAAACAATTTTTGTTTACACTTTGACTATAGTCTGTAGATTGAGAACGTGCAGGTGAGAAAGGGGGACGGATGATAAATGCTGACTGAAGGTACTAAGAAAGCTGAGCGAGATGCATGGCTCTAGGAATTAACACAGCACTGCAGGGGTTAATCCTTACAGGGAGGGGGCGTTTTTGCTCCCACTGTGAAGGAAGTGCTACCTCCTTCCTTGCCATCTCAGAGGGCTTTTTCTTTTCTTTTTTTGTTTATTTATTTTGAGAGAGACAGAGACAGCACAAGTGGGGGAGGGGCACAGAGAGAGAATCCCAAGCAGGCTCCACACTGTCAGCACAGAGCCGGATGCAGGGCTCGAACCCACAGAGAAGCCGTGAGATCACCACCTGAGCCAAAACCAAGAGTCGGACCCTTATTAATCACCTGAGCCAGCCAGGTGCCCCTCAGAGGCTTATTTCTAACACACTTTCCCTATCCTCTCACATCTCCCTTGCCGCATATACCCAAAGACTATACAGGACTTGTATCTCAGCTTTTATAGGATAACTGCTGCCTGTACTGTTTACTGTGTTAAAGATCTTTGCCTCAAAGCCTGCTTCTTGGGGCGCCTGGGTGGCGCAGTCGGTTAAGCGTCCGACTTCAGCCAGGTCACGATCTCGCGGTCCGTGAGTTCGAGCCCCGCGTCAGGCTCTGGGCTGATGGCTCAGAGCCTGGAGCCTGTTTCCGATTCTGTGTCTCCCTCTCTCTCTGCCCCTCCCCCGTTCATGCTCTGTCTCTCTCTGTCCCAAAAATAAATAAACATTGAAAAAAAAAATTCAAAGCCTGCTTCTTATAATCTGGCATGACAATATTCTGACCATCCAACTGCTTTTGGGGAGGGGGGGTCATAAATATATATCATCCTACTTATATCTGAAGTACCTCTATCAGCCAAGGTTCTTCTGAGACATAGAACCACAAAGATGGACAGATAGACAGACTGATTGATTTTAAGGAATTAGGAATTGGCTCACAGGATTGTGGAGGCTGGCAGATCCAAAATGGGCAGGGTAGGCCAACAAGGCTGGAGACTAGGCAAGAGTGACGTTGCAGCTCAGGTCCAAAGGCAGTCTGGGGGCAGAACTTCCTCTTCATTGGGGACTTCAATCTCTTAAATCCTTCAGCTGACTGGATGACGCCCACCCACGTGATGGTGGGTAATCTGCTTTACTGAAAATCTATTCATTTTTTTTTTTAATTTTTTTTTCAACGTTTATTTATTTTGAGACAGAGAGAGACAGAGCATGAACAGGGGAGGGGCAGAGAGAGAGGGAAACACAGAATCGGAAACAGGCTCCAGGCTCTGAGCCATCAGCCCAGAGCCCGATGCGGGGCTCGAACTCACGGAGCGCGAGATCGTGACCTGGCTGAAGTCAGACGCTAACCGACTGCGCCACCCAGGCGCCCCTGAAAATCTATTCATTTAAAAGTTAATCTCTTCAGAGCGCTAGCCTCAGCCCCTCCCCCCACTCCACCCCCAGCTCTGGCCCAAGGCAGGAGAACTGGGGCTGGGGCGTGGGATGCAGTCTGTGGCAGGGGAGCTTTGTGATGAGAGCAGTCTGCATGCTCGAAGCCCCCTTCTGTGAGAGGAGCTTCAGTACTGGCCACCAGGCAGGGCCCAGCTGGGGCGGGGAACGAACTACAGCAGGAGCGGGAACCTCTGTGACTGTGCTTGGGTCTCTGTCGGACCCACCTCCCCTCCTGTCTCGCCTGAGACCCTCCCCCTTTCCCTGGCTTTACCTGGCGGGCGTATATTTCTTTCCTCATTGGTTCTCCCCAAAGCCTGTAGTTAGCTGTGAGGACTGAGACTAGCACAACGTGCCCCAACCTAATGGGCTCTTCAGGTCTGTCCCCTCTGTGGGGAAAGAACGCTGCTCGCACAGCAGCCCAGCAGCCAGGTGTGCTGCCCTGTAGTCGTTAGTATCCATCTGGATCCTCAGGATCCTAGAGCAGGTTGAACCTATTATCACCCTCACTTCACAGCTGTGATCATCGAGGCCAGAGAGGTTGAGAAACTTGTCCAGTGTCACATAGCCAGTAGGCAGCCGAGTCAGGATCTGAACCCAGACGGCCAACCTTCACCCTGTCCACAGACACCACCTGCATCTGGAGCACGGGCCATGTTAACTGAAGGAGTCTACAAGAAGGAAGCTGTAAGAAGACAATGTGGACCTTGGAAGGGAGAAGGGCTGCTGATCAGACACGGGTCTGCAGGTGCGAAGCCTGTAACCGATGGTTTTGCGAGAGGCAGACGACGTCTGCGGCCTCGTCCCGGCCCCACCCTGCCTCGGCTCTGGGCTCTGTGACTCACTTGTTAGCAGGACTCTGTTACTTTCCTGATTGGTAGCTCTGTGGAAATGCCCTGCGGGAAGTCAGCCCTCAAGTAGCAAACACTTAGGGAGAAACAGCAATTTTGTCAGTCACCTCCCTGAACCTTCCTCTCCTTGCTGAAAACCAGGTCTCACCTAATACAACCCAAAGTGGGACATGTTTTAAGCAACCTCCCCCTCCCACCCCCTCTGGAGGCATTCCCCTCTGCCTCCCAACCTGGTTTCCAGATTCTCAGGTAGCTGGCACGGCCTGATCCCTGATCGATAGGTTATTATAGGTGCTCAGTCTGTAATGCAGAACCGCCCCCCCAACCCGCCCCTTTGGCCACCAGGAAGATCTCCCTTGGACTGCTTTTTCCACTTTGACCAGCACCTAGCACTGAAATATTTGTTGAATGGATGAGTGAATTGATAAGGATTAAAGAATATATCAACCAAGCTTAGAAAATAAATCTCAATCTCATCTAAAAAGATACCTTCACAGAAACTTCCACACGGGTGTTTGACCCTAATATCTGGATATCATGGCCTAACCCAAGCTGACACATAAAATTAACTGTCACAGTACCCATCTCATCCAGGTGTGGGGATTTTCTATAACGCACCTGACAGAACAGTCTAGGCACCAGGGAACTGAGAAGCAAGGCGGCATGTATGTATGTATGTGCTTAAGTTCTTTACCAATGGCATGATTTTGAAGTTGCTTGAGGGAGTAGGGAAACACTTTCGAAATTTTCATTTAATAAGGGAGTTTGAGATACCTAATGTTAGTTCTCCCTATGGTCTTTAAGATGACATGATTCAGTATGGTATTATGTATGTTACAAAAATTATACATAAAAGCATTTTCTTTTTCTGAGACTTTATATATATATATATATATATATATATATATATATGAATGACCTCATCTTTTACATAGCAAATATTATATAATGCCCTTTACTTTCCTAAAATAAAATTCATATAGAATATAACCTACTTCCACACATAATTTATAACACACCAATATAATGCCCTAGATGTACTATTTAAAAAGTAACCTATTAAAATATATTTTAATACACAGATATTGAAACACTAGATTAGAACAGGAAATGTAACAGAGCAGGCAGATCTTACATCTATATGCCGTCTGCAGGAATGCTACAATTACAAAGGAAGACGGATGCAGATGTACAAATGACTCAAATTCATGAATACAGTAGCGGTCGGTAAGGTTGTTTTCCAAATTTATGTTAATTCTTGTAAAAATTCTGAATCTTACAAAGTAAAGTCTTCCCTCGATTTATACAACAGTGGCATTCCTGGAAAATTCAGCATATATTAAAATCATGTGAGAAACACATTGTGCTTTTACGTAAAGCAGAATTAAATTCTCAGCCTAGATAATTATAAACAGGTTTTTCACCCACAGGACTGTCCGGCAGAACATTTATAAAAGTCATGCAGGAGGTGGGACAAGCTCTCCTTCCGTGGGGGGTCCCGTACATTACATGACCTTTCTCTTACCATCCTCGGCCCCCATCCACTATGTGCCAGTAACTGTCACCCACCATTATGCTAACCAAAAATGTCCCTACATTTCCCAAACACCCCTGCTGAAAATCACTGACATATATTACCAACTTGTTTCAGCATGAACTAATGGAAATGAGACCTCTAGGTTTTTAAGTTCCGAGATTAAATGTAACAAACCACATGCAGTACCAGGAAAATGTTCAAGATAAATTCAAAAGGTTTATTGCACCAAATGCCACAGAAAAATGGATCAAAATAATACATGAACAAGTTTTAAGAAAAAATTTCTATACATTGACACTGATATCTATTTACCTGATCAAAAATATAAAGACCTATCAATTTGTCTTACTGGAGCTTCAATAATAACAAATCCCAGAATTTTCTCCTTTTTTAAACACCACTTAAATGTAAGCATATTGCAACCTTGCTCCCAAGATATATAGTCACCAAACTTCTGACATTTAAAAATTAACACTCAGATGGGGGCTGCTTGATTTAGGTAAATATTATATTAAAATATCCCCTCCCCCACAGCACAATAAAAAAACAAATGGTTCACATTTACCAAGAGAAGCTAAAGACTTTTTCAATTTAATGGTGAAAGTATGCATGAACAAAATACTTTCAAAAGTACATATTAGTGGGAAAATTCAGATATTTAAAAGAATTTTAGGGCCGCTTTATATTCTTTATTTTTATGTACAACCAACTCTAGTGAAGAACCTAAAAAGCTACAGACTAAATTTTTATAAAATCCCAGGACCTAATTATAAGAGCCTAAACGACAGTTTAGTGTCACTTAGCAAGCAGGGACTTTCCTCCCTCCAAAAAAGTTACTTTTGAAAAATATGGTTAAGTTTAAAAAGTTGCGATGTGTAAACGGCAGTTCCATGGGATGTGAAAAGATTATAGTTACTTTTATTAAAAAACAGCACACTTCAGAAAAATGGATTGAAGCCTGTACAAAAAGCTATTTAACACTGATAAAAATAAAATACTTTGGAATTATGCACAAGTATGGAAGCTACATTTTAAATTTTCATTGTCATGTTTAAACGTACACAATTATCTTTACATTCATATCACTCGTCGATCTATTAAAAATAAAACTGCAACATGCTAGAAAGAGGTCCATCACAGTAACATTTACACACTTCTGCTCTGTCATGCCTCACTAGCTTGCTTAAAAAAGCAAGATGCTACAAAAGTTACACTCAACAGGTAAGACTTAAAAGTTGAAGAAACCCTAAAGGTGGAATCCTGTCAACTGAGGTAGTTTTCTTTTCTTTTTTTTTTCTTTTTTAATTTTAATTTTTTCTTGAAGTGGGCATTGGGAGAGGGTGGGATCCCTTTCTTGCCTCTTGGGCTAAGACAGAATGAAGCCACTGGGTGGTGTGAGTGGGTGTATCTCAACACAATTCCATGAGAGTTTTTTCTTTTCCACTTTTGGGAAGAGGCTGAATTTAAGACAAAGAAAACTTGAATGTTATTTAGAGGAGGATTATAAAAGAGCAGCAACATTCTTGGTCTGTTTTTGTAGGCAATAGATGTGAGGATTAGGTTCTGACTGGAATCCTGAGTGTCACTGAGACAACCCCCACATGTGACCCACCTGTAGTTTCCAACAGACATTTTCCAAGAGAGAGTTTTAGAACAGTAGATTAAGAGGCAAATTAAATTTTCTCAGGCTTTGAGACAACTGGGCTAAATTTTTATGTATGGAGTTTAGAATCAGCCATTTAAAGCCCAATTTCCCCCTATGTGGGTCTAATTTTCAACGTGCCACTACGTACACATTTTGAATGAAACTGGTTCTGTATCTAGTTATTTTCTACGAAACCGTGGAAGGTGGTGGATGAGGGAAAGTGCTCAAAACGTGTAAACAAGGAAAAGGGAAACAGAGATGAGGGGAATGCTCTAAACTGGTGCAGATGGAAATGATACAATGTCAGCTATTATAATTTATTCACACATAACGAGAAACAAATGATGAGTGAGCTGAGCCACAGGTGAGGTTCGTTCTCTGGGTAACATAACAACAAGCAGTGACATCATGGATAGAGACTTTAGAACACCAAACTCAGATGTTAGACGAAAGGGATAAGAAAAACATAAAAAGGCTGGAAAACTTCAATCTTACGAAAGAAAGATATAAAATAAAAATTAAAGATCTTATTAAGAGCCTTAATGCACCCACCTACATTTCACATCATAAAAAGAGAGAGAGAAGAAAAGGTAGCAGTTCTGACCTATTCCTAAAGAATTATTACACCCATTTTTCTCCATTGGTACTTGCATAATGAACTTGCATTTGTAAAAGAAGAAACAAATTTATGTCACTTGGTGTTCAGAATCAGGACTGTATCAAATAAAAGATCTGAAGTCATTCTAAGCCCTAGAAGGAAAGTTACTTCATAATCTTGGGTACAAATGGATGCATGAAAAAGACTGGAATTAATTTATAAAATAGTGTTAAGGAAATGAGAGCCTGGTTAGAATCAACTGTATTCAAGACCTGCAAGGTGCTGACAATCTTCTGATTGGCTAGATTAGCACCGGTCTTTTAACAATCAATATTTTTAAACTCTCCTCCTTTACCTTGGATGTTGGGACACACTCTGACATGGTCAGAGTTCATGACCAGTACACCAAGTAAAGTTCCTTTTACATTAACAAAAAATTAAGGTTTTTTTTTTTTAAAGTGAACTATGCTAATAAACAATCCTTCATTTTGGCAGATTTTATAATGGGTAAGTTAGTTTCTGGAGAGGTGTTTTGAAAAGGGCTTAGGCATTAGAAGGCACAGAGATGATAATGTAAAAATTTAGATCATTTATGGATTGTTTATAAATGTACAAACTAATTACTTTCATTAGTCATCCTGAACTGTTGCAGGTTTCATTTCCCACCAGGCCAGCTGTGCCTTTTAAAGTAGAAATAGTCATTTGTATTAACTATTTAGGAAGAAAGTGGCTTCGGCTGGAAGAATTTAGCAACAGAAACACTCTTGAGCTCATAGAAATAACTTTGGTAAATGGCCTCTCTTAAAAAGGCCGCTGAAAGCTCTAAAGTATGAGGATAAAATATATGGTATCAGACTGTGCACTCTGCAGCTATGAACTACATCTTGATGAGATTAAGATGCTACATTGATTCCTGGGTTTATTGCACCAACAGTCCATCATCTCTAACCTACCTGTGGCTGCATCTGCAACAAGGTAAACTCCAAGAAGATGTGAAAACAGTGGGTCCCTAAAGCACTCTCTTCCCAACGGTCGATCCTCTTTCCTGTTTGGCGTCAGGCGGTAACTCCTATGGCCACCAGACGGGAAGACGGCACAATGCGGCTTGCTTTCTTTCACCTTTTGTAAAAAGCAAACCCTGCCCTGGAATCCAGACACCCTGTTCTGACTGTCTTAGGATAGCAAGTTACACTTTCTCCTGTTTGGAGAGCTCACGCCTAAACTCTGAAACATTCTCCTACTGGAATGGTACGTACACTGGTTACCCCTGCTCCAAAGTCGCTTGTCGTTATTCTGCCCAAACACACAGGCGCTCTGGACCGACAGCTTAGTGTTTAGTGTAGTGTTTATGTCTTCTCCTGCCAAAAAAGTCACTCTCTCTGTTGATTCATGGGTAACAAAAGGCCAAAAGTATTCGTGAAAAACACAAATGCCATTATGTCAAGTAAACCTAAGTCGTCCAACGAGGCATCCACTTGAAGCAACGGAACGAAACAAAACAAAACAAAAGCAGTGGAATGACGGTTTCTGTTTGCTCTTCTCATGCTTTTGACGTCACAGAGAGCTTTCTCCTTTCGCCTTCGGTTGAGAATCTGATTTTTTTTTTTTTCTTCCAAGGAAGAACTGTCCTGAGCTTTAGCTTATAAGAGTATCTGAGCGACGTAAGGAGAATGAGTACTGGCAATAGCAGTCAACAGAGGCAGGTCGTTTGATTCAATCCTGAATATTGAAAAAAAGAAAAGAATATTAAAGTAGCATGATTTAAAAATTAAAGTAAAGTAAAGTATTATTGCTAGGTACCAAGTTTGCCAGATCATTGCTTAAAACTAACGATAAAGTAAGAGATGGAAAGACAATAAACTTGTTCTTTTATTGTGATCTCCCAGTGGATGCCGCCCAAGGAGGCAGAGGAAGATGCTGGTGTGCTATGCCTAAGTGTGGACACAAGGCTGTTCTTCCCAAGGCAGAGGTCACTCAATCTTAAGCCCATAACTTTTCTATATTCCCCGACAATTAATGTTTTCTCCAGTGGCTCATCATTCTTCTAGCCAACACTGCTGAGCGCATACTGAGATTCTGCACCTGGGCTCAAATCAGTCTTAGGATAATGATGAAGGTGGGAGCTTTTTCAAAACACTTGAGGATTTGTTCAACAGGTTACACGATTTAGATCCTCACTAGGCATCTGAGCCACAGCATTCTGACAGCAAAGTGACACTAACAGATGCTGAATCAAGAGACATCACAGCATCAAATGGACGTGGCTTCGGCTGCCTCTCTTACAGCAGAAGCGGCTACAGCGTGGTCACTGGCTAAATGCTGCCAAATGTCCTGAAAAAAATTAGGACTGCTTCAGTCCGTGGAATATGTCCTATTTTTTTCCCCTTGAATTCCAAAAATGAAAAATTAAAAATAAAATTTAAAAAGGTAGCTGCCATTACTTCATGGAATGTTCTATGCTTTCTCCAGTAACGCTCCCTACAGATCTCCTTTCAGGCTACATAAGAAGTTCCTCAGTACCTTTTGTGCTGCTGGCTCTGACTAGGAGGGGAAGGGGCTAGAGAGGCTGCATGTGACCCCCACTAATCGCGCACTAAGAGGACCTAGCGATGAGAGGGGTAAATAAATCCTTCTGGTCTTTCTAATAGTGTCCGTGGACACCTGCCAGCCGGGGAAAGATCCTAGAAATACAAGTCACACATCTGGCAGTGGGGAGCCTAGTGAGCAGGACCAAAGTGTGAAGCCGGTAAAGAGAGCTAAACAAAAACTAGGAACAATAACGACAACAACAACAAAGAGATATGTTGCAAGTTAACTGCAAAAGCAAACGCCTAAAAAGGGAAAAATATTTTTTGAATAAAGTATGGAAAAAAAAAATGTATGACAGGAAATGCCAGAGTCACAGTACTGTAAGTCGCATCCTGGGTGTGAAAGATGAAAAAGTCTGACAAGAATGCAAAGACCCGAGCCTTGAAATAATACTTTGATTAGCAGGCTTGATGGAGAATTTCAAGGCTGACATCATATATGCAATTTTTTCTTGCTCAAACTTAGGGGAATCCTCATCATAGTTAAGGGGGTCAATTCCCCATAAACACAGTGTCTTCTTGTTAGTTCTTTGTTGAAAAATTAAGCAGAGACTAACAAAGGTCATAATTTCTTCTCTGAGAGAAGTTCTGGCAAAGACCCTGTGGAGGACAATGTACATTATCAGTAACATCAATATGCCTCCTCTTCCAAAGGGCCTGTAATGGAGGAGGGGCAAGTGCTGTCACCCTGCAAACATGCAGGTGGCCCCTGAAGGTCCAGGATCATGGCCTTTCTTCCCTCCTCCAGGGAGCAAAAGGCAGGTCTGAGAGGCTGCGCCTTTGACATCTTACTGAAATGACTAGAAATGGGCAGGTCGAGTAGGGTTAAATTTTTCACTTTCAAGCACAAAATAATCCAGGGAGAAGACTAACATAAAGTACCACTAGCTTAAAGTTCTGCGC
The DNA here is from genome assembly GCF_007474595.2 of Lynx canadensis. Classification (NCBI taxonomy): domain Eukaryota; kingdom Metazoa; phylum Chordata; class Mammalia; order Carnivora; family Felidae; genus Lynx; species Lynx canadensis. Next base: position 69,120,040 of record NC_044306.2, read on the forward strand.
TCGTTTCCAGGTCCAGAACTCCAGTGTCAGAGCTACGAAGATGGGAAGCAGCAGGGGCACATGTCTGATGACGTTTCAGCGGGGTGCCAGGGCCCGCAGGTTGTGGGCGACACAGGCTACGTGGTTGGTGGGAGCAGTGTTAGGGTCAGCTCCATCACAGGGAGAAATGGCGGCACGTCACACAACTCACCCCAGGACGACACCTAATTCTTTCACGTGGACTCGTGTGTGACCACGCAGATACTCAGACAGCATCTTACTTTTCAGGTACATCTCCTGTAGTCTGTCTTCAAGATGCATGATGCACTGGGGAGCCAATAACATTCAGGATGAGGGGCAGCATTCAAACCTCTGCCAATATTCTAAGAGCTGGAATTCTCTTAATTCCTTTCTAAGTACACACCTATAACCTCATTCCTTTCAAATACACATAAATATTACAGACCGCACCAAACCCTACCACTGGTAGGTATAAGGAAAGGTTTATATAAAACAACAGTTTACTTTTTCTAATGACTATTAAGATTTTCATACATATCTGCTAGTCTTTTTTAAAAAGCATTTTTAACATAGATGAAATCATTCCGTTAAGTGCATTTATTTCCTACTTTTAAAAAACTTTATAATAATCCTTTCCCTATGTTATTAACAAATCTTTATCAAAGTAATTTTTATGGCAAAATAATTTCTGAGAATGTAAATTATCATTATTTGCTTATCCACATGGCAATCTGAGTTTCTGTTGCTACAATTCTTTAAAGAACATCTTTGTTGTCGTTTTCCTATATCTCAGATTATTTTGGCGAAATACATCCCCAAAAGTAGAGTGAATGGAACAAGGTTACTTTAAATTTGTTTTTGTTTTTGCTCTCAAGAGTGCATTTTAACTAGGTCTTTAATAACAATAAAGAAAAGGCAATTATTCTCAGGACATCTCTACCCTTGGAATTGTGTCCAACTTCATTTTTTAGAGAATAGCAACCATCTGTGTCTTTCACCAGAGGCAAATGCTTTTGCGTTTGGCAGGCAGAGCCATCCAAGCATCTTCAGTAAGACACCTGACGGCTTTGGCAAGGGTAATTCCATCATACATAATTTTCTTCTAGACCATTACGCCTGTTATTTTCAAGGTAAAAAGATTAACAGATGCATTTGAAAATGTTGATCTTGACCATCTGGGCTGATCAGTGACATAGAAAAAGTATTCGAGATGCAATCTTACAGTTTTTCATTGGCTTAAAATCTTTTAAATGTATTGTGCTGAGGAAAAACAACTGGTAAGTGTCTAATAAGAGTAATAATTAAAGCAAGGAAGGTTTCACCAATCCTCATGGAAATGCTCCTCCAAATAAGCAGAGTTAAGCGGTAAAAGGAGCTCCCGTTAAGTTTCAATTTCTTATAAACACAAAGTTTTTAATAAGAGTGTTATAAAATATTAAAAAGAACATTCACATTATGTTGAATCCTTTGTTTTAAATGGTTAATTTATGGTGTTTTCATAGTCCCCATGAAAGCTGTATGTTGTAATGTGGAAATAAAGAGAACATTGGTCTATATGGAATGTATACTAAACTCAAAATCAAATCATTTAGAATTTTTTTATAAAAGGTCTGATTATCATATAGAACCACTTTGGGCTCTGCCCTCCCCTTTTTCTGGGATTTTATTCCTGAGATGGATTTGTTTAATTTTTAACTTCTGAAATTTTAAATAGCTACTTTCATTTTTTTATACTGAAGGCTCTAATAGCCATTTACTCATGTGTTTCAGTCAAGTGATTTTTAGGGAGAATTTTAAACTGCAAATGAAATTTTCTTTCAGCTTGGTTTTGTCAGGTTAAATAAGTCATTCCATTCATACTACTGAGTGGCTAAACATACTTCTGTCAAAAACAAAAACAAACCAAAAAACATACTTTAGCCCAAATGAAGTAAAAAGAATTAATTATAGTGATTTATTGCTTGGATAACTAAGATGTCAAATGTAATAAGAGCTACATATTACAGAAAAAAATATGAAACATGGTAAATACTTAAAATAGTAAAAAAAAAAAGTATAAAATCGAATATATTTTTCTTTCCTTATAGAAAAGCAAAGTTCGGCCACTAAATCAGCATGATGCAGCTTGCTATTAGAAAGAAAAACTGCCCGCAAATATAGAACAAAAGTAAGGCCGTCATAACCCGTAAGTGCTTCTCACATCACCCCCTGGGACAGAGGTCCTGCGAGAGTATGCTTCAGTATAAAGCCCAAATAAAGATTTTGGTGAAAAGGTGTTGTCAGTCATTAATATTATTCATGAAACTGATTATTATCAGTAGTCACACTAATAGTACCTGTTTCCTGAGAACTTATCACATGTAACACTATTCCAAGTGCTTTACCTGAATCCTCTAATTTCACTTTCATAACCATATGAGATAAGTTCTCTTACTTCCTCAGCTTTACAGACGGAGAAATGCAGACCTTGAGAAGTCACACATTTAGGAAGTAGCGGAGCTTGGATATGACCCTAGACTACTGGATCCCAAAGGCCATGCACTGGCCACTGCTGTACCCTGACTGGTAAAGCATCTCACATGGGCATGGTGCTTTGGAAGTTTAAAAAGCAGTATCTCAGACCGAATTTTCAGAGCATTCTCACAACATGCTTGTTGAATGGATTCTACCTTTGTTTTACAAGTGAGACGGCTGAGGTTCAGAGATGCTCAGGACTGTCCACTGTCACACAACTCAACAATGGCAAAGCCTAGGCTTCACCTGGCTGCACTGCAGGGTCTCCCTGTCATGCCACACTGCCACAACAACCACACAGTACTTCAAATCACCTTCTTGAAGGCCATGAAAGTCTTGACTCTCTGAGGACTGTGGTGCAAAGGTAGGTCACAAGATCTCAGAGAAATTGCCACTCCATTCATGGTTAGTGTGGGTAATTCATATTCAGCTTCTCACTTTGTGATTAAATAGCTCTGTACCTCATGCGGAGGTAACGGATGCTCTGGTCTGGGAGTATGCTGCAGAGGGCAGCCGAGTGTAGGGGTAACAGCGGAGAAGGTGGGTGCTCTTTCACCTCAGTGCAAATCCCCAAGGTCAGCTCACTTTCATTCTTCCCAGCTATGTGTCCATAAGCCTCTCTTCCACTTTTAAGACCTTTCTCCCTCCCTTCTTCCCTCTCAAACTACCTTTTCTCTCAGTCTCTCTGCACATACACACATATATTTTTTATATATTCATTCCAGTGACTGGGGGAGAGCTGTTGATCATTTTCTAGGAGTTTATGGGCTCTATTTATTGCCTTTAATATAACGTTATGAAATCGATTTTAAAATCCCACCTGAAAAGGAACACAACTGATACCATCTTCTATGGGTATGGTACTTCAAAATTTTAAATGTTTACACAAATGATATTCTGTTTTATCCTTAACAATTTTATGAGAATGGTCCCTGAACAAAAGGAACTACAATCCCTTCAGTGACTGGTTTGCTTGATGTTGATCCAAAAAAAGGAAAACTAATGAGTTCTCTAAAGGAAGAATTTAAATTTCCTTTTATGTTTGATCCCTTCCCCCATACCTTATTTCCTTTACCGTATACCTTATCCAAAAAGATTTCAGTGTCACTCCGTGTTGTTTTAACTATTGTTACTGAAATCTATCCTGTTTGCTGGTTTTATGTTGCATGTTCCATTTTTACTTAGGCTACCGTCCAATTATACTAAAAACAATACATTTCAGTTGTGAATTTGTAATAAAAATATTGTTAAAAGTATTTTTTTAACTATATTTCTTTGGTAATACGAGAACAAGTACTTACAAAATCAGCAGGGAGGTGAAGCTTGTAAAGCTGTAAAATGGAGTGAAGTAAACTGGACACCTGACTAGAGACCAAGACCTCCTGGCCCAGTTTCATGCTGTCCGTCACTTTCCTCTGACTTGTGGCTACCTGGACACTCCACTTATCCGTGTCTGCGATAATACAGACAGCTTCGGCTATCGGCTCATCAAGCACTGGATGCTGGAAGAGAAACACAGTGGGTCAACTTTCCACAACACTGCCAAGGGGCACTCAAAACGTTCAGAATGCTTCCAGGTAGCATTAGCCTAAAAGTTCAGAAGTTGCTAGCGGGAGCTACAGAAATTTAGGGTATTAGAGTGACTAAAATAGTAGGAGTGTCCTCAACTCAACATTTAAACTTAATGTGATAAAAACTGCATTCAATCAATATTTCTTTCTTACACCCAGGAGTTACACCGTAAATGTTGTTAATGTTCACAGGAAAGCAAAAGGATATGTGCCCTCCCTATATTCCAAGATATTAAAATTCCTTTCCTTTTGAAAGACTAAGCTCTCCTTTTAAAATGGAGACAATTAGAATAAGGTATAGGATTCTATTGCCATTTCTCCAAAAGAAGGTTAGGCAGGGTAACTTAAATATTCCCTTAAAGTTACAGCTTTAATGATTAAGCAGTATTTATTTAGTGACCACGTGCTACATACATAAATCAACTCTCACAACCAACTATCTAGATGAGGCCAAAAGGCCAAAGGATGGCTACAGATGAATAACTTAAAATGCAAAATTCTCGGTAACTATGTAGTGATGGATAAAGCAGGCTGGCAACTAGTAAACTGTGCCACAGGGCAAACAGGGTCAAGCGGTCAAGGAAAGAAATAAAAAATCTAAGGTCTTGAAACTGGTCAGAGTGTAACTGCTTCATCACCAGCCCCTGGAATCACCAGCTCCTGTAATCAGGGCAATGTGGCTCATTGGGGGAGGTCATAGGTGGAAGATTCTCCAAGCATGAGTTACTTTAGAAGGGCTGTAGATCCAGGTATGATAACAAAAAGGGACAGAGAAGTTGGCTCAATTATTCTAAAAGGAGATACTTAATGGGTATGAGAAATATATTTTAAAAAATCAAACATGAAAAATGATCATGAGCCTGCCTATTTATTTATTTATTTATTTATTTATTTATTTATTTATGAGAAAGAGAGAGCATGTGAGCAGGGGAGAAGGGCAGAGGGAGAGAGAGAGGAAAAGAGAGAATCCCAAGCAGGCTCCATGCTCAGTAAGGAGCCTGACATGGGGCTCAATCCCATGACCCTGGGATCATGACCTGAGCCGCAATCAAGAGTCAGACACTCAGGGGCGCCTGGGTGGCGCAGTCGGTTGAGCGTCCGACTTCAGCCAGGTCACGATCTCGCGGTCCGTGGGTTCGAGCCCCGCATCAGGCTCTGGGCTGATGGCTCGGAGCCTGGAGCCTGTTTCCGATTCTGTGTCTCCCTCTCTCTCTGCCCCTCCCCCGTTCATGCTCTGTCTCTCTCTGTCCCAAAAATAAATAAACGTTGAAAAAAAAAAATTAAAAAAAAATAAAAATAAAAAAAAAAAAAAGAGTCAGACACTCAAAAGACTGAGCCACCCAGGCAGCCCAGCATGAGTCATTTTTAAATCACTGGATCAAACAGGCAGAATCGGAGGTGGAAATCAGAGGAAAGACTAAAGACAAAGTGTCCAAGGGTTGGGACAAACTGACAGGAATTGGTGGGCCCATTCCTTGAAGGAAGGGACTAAATCTTTTCTGCCTGTATTCTTAGCCCCTAGCACAGGACCTGGCATTTGAGAAATGTTACTAAATTAAAATGAGACAGGTTAGGGGCATTTGGGTGGCTCGGTTGGCTGAGCGTCTGACTTCAGCTCAGGTCATGATCTCACAGTTGGTGGATTCCAGCCCTGTGTCGGGCCCTGTGCTGACAGCTCAGGGCCTGGAGCCTGCTTCGGATTCTGTGTCTCCCTCTCTCTCTACCCCTCCCCCGCTCACATTCTGTCTCTCTCTCTCTCAAAATAAATAAACATTAAAAAAAAAAATAAAATGAGACAGGTTATACAAGCAAATGAGGGAGTTGATGAGCATCCCGTACCCCCTAGCACAGCACGGTATTGCTGACTTTTATGTTTACAGGTTCCAGAACAGAGAAGAACCAGCCGAACAGTTACAGAAGAGCACCTTAAAAGAAATACTGAAGCATTACACATTCTCAGACTACTAAATGTCTAACACAGAACTCCCTGAATATATCCACCAGACAACCCAATGTCTCCATCTAACTATATCATTTAGTAGCTACTCAATTATTTACTGTATAAACACTTTTTAAAGTAAATGGAAATAGAGGAAAATGTAAATAGTCAAGAAAAAAAAAAAAGAAATGCTGAAATGATAAAAATATCACGAGCAACTACTTTAGCTACAATATAAGGAGCTCCAGGGCTACTGGCTCTCAATCACTGACCTTGTCTACACTTCTGTGGGGTCAGAGAGTTGAAGCTTAAGTTTCGATAATTCTGGAGGTTTCTGATACACATCTTTCCAAAGAAAACACAACCTCACTAAAGACAAGGCAGTTTAAACATATTACGATTTGGCTTATTGGTCAATCTCTAAGCTTTTAGAATTTAAAGAACTCTAAGATCCAGAAGACCAAGTTTGGATTCATCACAGAAATACACACCCACACACACCCTATGCACTGGTATTCAATTTAAAATTCCTCTTACAACAGGCTCTACTTTAAAGGCATATGTAGAAGTACAATAAACAAAAAATTACATGTATCCTTCTTTTCAACACTAATTTCTTAGCCATATCTTAATCATAGAAGTAATTAATAATGAAATCTGTCAGGGAGATTTTTTTTTAATGTTTATTTATTTCTTGAGAAAGAATGAGAGGCAGAGCGCGAGCTGGGGAGGGGCAGAGAGAGAAGGAGACACAGAATCCGAAGCAGGCTCCAGGCTCTGAGCTGTCAGCACAGAGCCCTACGCTTGAACTCACGGATCTGAGCCGAAGCCAGATGCTTAACCGACTGGGCCACCCAGGCACCCCAAACACTTTTTAAAAATGTTTTATTTATTTTTTGAGAGAAGGGAGGGGGAGAGAGAGAGTGAGAGCACAAGCGAGGGAGGGGCAGAGAGAGAGAGTGGGGGACAGAGGATCTGAAGCAGGCTCTGAACTGTCAGGCTGACAGCAGTGAGCCTGATGTGGGGCTCAAACTCACGAACCGTGAGATCATGACCTGAGCCAAAGTCGGACGCTCAACTGACTGATCTATCCAGGCACCTCTGAAAGATTCAAACACGTATTAAAAGCCTGACCCACCCATCTACTATTCTTAGGGTTTGGAGTTTGGGCATGGAGACTAGAAAAAAAAGAAATGGGCAGGAGAGGTAAGGCATGGCTGCATCCTGATGGAGACTTTGGCTTCGTATGGATCTTAAGAGAAGGAACACATAATATGAATAGCTATCAGCAAGTATGATTACTTAGTAAGATTCCTCTTCTTAGTATTAAAAAACCCTTTAAGGGGTGGGGGGCGCTTTGTCAATTTGACTAAATATCATCAGAATACCCATCATACATTTACCCTTTTAAAAGTTCTCCTCCCAACCACTGTGTCTGAGATTAAACGAGACCTCTGATGTTTGAGTTTTGAATGAAAATCTGAAGCAAATATTAATATTAAAAACAGTCATTTCCCCTTAAAATGTTTGTTTGGTTGAAAACTTCATAAACCTTAGAGACACTGTTAGTATCAATTTTCTTTTTCTCTCTCGAACTGAAGAAAAGCAAATTCAAAGTAAGTTTCTAAACCACAGGGTTCATTAAATTCTCTTATCAGGATAAGCCTGCAATGTTTCTATATTCTCCATAATCTGAGATGTCCAAAACCGCTGCCTTAGGCCTCCCCCCCCCCCCCCAGCCCACGAGTGCCCACACTCCAGATGGCACTGCAGAGCGGCCGGACCTCTGATCCCTAATGCCCTCCCGCCACGTCTTCCAGGCAGCTGCCCACCGTTCCTGTGCCTCCCTCGGAAACGTGACCAGACAATTCAGAAACTACAGACAGGGACTGGAGGATGTGAGAGCATTGCAGATCAGTAGAGCTGCAGGCGACTGTGAGGCTGGATGGCCAATCTCCGTCGCAGGAATGAGGCAGTGGCAATAAGCCATTGCCTTTTGTGCCTTGCTCTGCTCTGTGAGTTAGAAACAGTCTTTAGGGGCGCCTGGGTGGCTCAGTCGGTTAAGCGGCCGACTTTGGCTCAGGTCATGATTTCGCAGTCTGTGAGTTTGAGCCCCGCGTCGAGGCTCTGTGCTGACAGCTCAGAGCCTGGAGCCTGTTTCAGATTCTGTGTCTCCCTCTCTCTGACCCTCCCCCGTTCATGCTCTGCCTCTCTCTGTCTCAAAAATAAATAAACGTTAAAAAAAATTTTTTTTTTAAAGAAACAGTCTTTATTTAGCTCCACGTTGTCAATATCTCATTTATCCAATCTACTCTCCTCTGAAGATTTCTCAAGATACAGTGACAAATGAAATGCTTTATATTATATAGATCTTTAAAGGTTTCTCAAATATTCTTTGGCTATTACATTTTGTTGAATCAACAGTTTAAGCCTGGTTAATTCACAGCCACTAAGGATGTGTGGGTCTGTTTCCCAGGAGTGTAGATGGCTGCGACATACCAACTTCAGCATTCTGGAGTCGATCTCTGAGTACGCAAATATGCTGCCTTGACCTACACACACGTGACTTCCGCCTAACTTAAACTTGCAGAAACGAGAAATGTCTGTAAGGTTTGAGTCATCAGAAGAGCCATGGTTCTGATATTTCAGTGAAGGGCAATGATAAGACAACTGCAAAGGCTCTGAAGGAAGACAGGGCTGGGCTTGACCATCGCCTCTGTCACACACTAGCTGCAGGACCCTAGCAGCTCATTAACCGGGGCTTCAGTTTCTACATCTGTTGTAAAAGATGACCTACTTCACAGTTTCTGTGAAGTTTAAGTGCGGTTAAATTCATGGAGGCTTTCTGTGAGAAAAACGTATATGACACTTGTAGCACAGATACTAATTCGCCATGTTCGGTTTGCTCTCTTACCCCACCCCCTGTCTCTATTAGTCATGGCCACTGAACCCTCAAACTTCCTAAAACACCACGTTATCATTTCCCTCACCAACTCAGAAACGTACTCTAGTCCCTATCACCCAAATACCTAAGTTCAAACTTTTCTTTTTCCATACTTAAAGCTCTTCACAATCTGGGCCAGATCTACCCACAAATATTTACTTCCAGGACTTTCTAAGGATCCCCTGCTCCAGGCTGAGAGGACTCCTGCCTCTTACCTCAAGCTGTGCCCAGAATGTTTCCCCTGCTACCTTCTAAATGTTTCAACCTTTCAAGGACCCAACTTGGGTCCCATCCCCATGCCCCACCTCACCCCACAGCAAGACGTCTTTCCCATATTCACTGCTCTTCCTTTGACTTCTGAGAGCTTTTGCAATCTACATTTTGACATTTAATCACTGTCTTAACTGGTTCTCAGTTTCACATCTGTTTGCCTACTCAGTGATTATGTAAGTAACTCAAAGAAAGAAATCACATTTTATTTTTCTTCTGTAGCCTCTGAAATGAGCATAACAAAATGCTAGGCACGTGCTAAGTATCTAATACATGCTGGTTCTGTTGAACAATTCTCTATTCAGATTTCTTTTTTTTAATGTTTATTTATTTATTTTTGAGAGCGAGGAAGAGAGAGAGTGTGTGTGTACACGAGCAGTGGAAGGGCAGAGAGAGAGGGAAAGAGAGAATCCCAAGTAGCCTCTGCGCTCTCAGCACAGAGTCCAACGTGGGGCTCAAGCTCACAAACTGTGAGATCATGACCTGAGCCTAAATCAAGAGTCGGACGCTTAACTGACTGAGCCACCCAGGCACCCCCCTCTATTCAGATTTCTTTACTTTTGGTTTCAGTCCAGTTCCTATTAAGTCATCTGAAAAATTAATATATTTCTTTTCCATGTACCACATTTAAATGACATTTTACACGATCACCTGTTTTTAACGTAAGAGCAGGAAAATACCATCCTCACTTACACGCTTCCTATAATTACTTATTAATTCATCATGCCATTTTTCCTGTGGGGTGGCCAGGAATGTAGCACTGCTCTACAGATAGAAACATTGGGACAAAAAATATAAGAGTTTATTAAATATCTTGGTATGTCAGAATTAGAAGCTACCACCTCATGCAAGTGTTTTCAACTTTTAGCTCAATGAGTCTGCCAAGCCCTTTAACTTTGAAATCCTAGGACCGTGTCAGGATGGAAATCTCTTGGAAGATAAGATTGCAAGAAGTGTGAATGACAGTCTGAACTTAAGGTCAAAATAGGAGAAAATACAGTTGCCTCTATTATGACTTCCCCATATTTATGCTGTTGGCACTGCCCAATACATACTCTGAACTGACCCTTTATCAGTCCTTAAAGATGTGCAGCCCACAGGTGTATTATAGACAGCAGTAGTGTAGACAGATTCTGTACCCATAACCAGCTCTAAAATCTGCACACTAGTTATAACAGTACATATTTGATTACTAGGCACAAGCCACTGTGTGGCCTCTTTCAAACATAAAAAAGCAGGTGATTTATGATTAAGGATTGGAAGCAGCACCCTATATCTTTTATTTTTCTTTGAAATATTCTGAATAAAACATAAGATTCTTCAGCATCATTTGAGTATCAATTTGTTATTCTATATGATTCCGGTACATTTTATAACTTTATTAAAATAAATTTGAATAAGAGGGTATCACATGACAAAGTACCTTTCAAAAAGATTCTCAGCATTATGTTACAGCAACATGACTTAGTAATATTAGCCTTTACATAGCTTTAAGTAACCCCTTTCATTGGTCATACAAAGACAATGGGATGACTAAGGCAGTGAAGCTGCCCTTCTCTGCACTTGCTCTTGGTTGAATGCCCTCAGATCCACCTTTTTATTCTTCTACCTCATTAGAAGTGAAGGCCCACCTGCATAACCATATCCTCCCCGCCTTGGAACCGAAGACTTAAGCAATGTGAGAGAGTCGTTGGCCAACCCACCCCACTTCTGGATGGCTGAGCACCACATGTAAGGACTGCAGCTATGTGTGGATTGTTGACCAGTGGGTTTGTTTTTTTGTTTTTTTTTTTTTAGTAAAACAAGCAAACAAACAAACAAAAGTCCCCACAAAAAAAACTAAAAACCCTTCAGTATCACACACATTCAGAGAAAAGGGAACTTGGATATCGCTACCATTCTTAAACACTTCATCTGGCCTATAAAATGATGCAGAATACTGTCTTTTACTAAATGATCGGCATCTAGACTTTCCTGACACAGCTTTACCAAGAAATGGGACAGACAGAACCTCCTGTGGTGGCAAAGCCAGCTTTGTCTGTAGGTTAAGAAGATGCTCATCAACATAATCAGCCAGAAGAATCTTCAGTTTCCTGAAAGAGCCACATCGTCCCCCTTTGCCCCACTTCTCGCCCTTCATTCTGCTCGCTCCCTACTGCCTCCCTGGTATAGGCATCGCTTCCAGGAAGTCCTTCCACACCTATCCTGTGTCTCCCACTGCAGTAGACTCTACCACACTGTTTTTACTGCTTATTTACTTCTTTGTACTTCCTGTTATAGATTTCAAACTCCTTGTGGGCAGGTGCCATATTGTCTCTTGGGCTGTTTACAAGAGTTTTCTTTGTCTTTTGTGTCCTGTAGCTTAAGACTCCCTGATTGGGAGTCAGTGTGCTTCTTTAGTCTGAAATACCACAGCTGTTCTCTCTCTTCAAATATTGTTTTCCCTTGCCTTCTCAGTTCTCACCTTCTGAATATGCTATCAGATTTTCTCATTCTAGCCTCCATGTCACAAATTCAAATTCTCTCCAGTGGTATTTAATCTACTCTGCTCTTTAACTTATTCCTTGGGATTGAACTCTAATGGCCATATTTTCCAGTCTTAGAAGTTCTTTTTAGTCCTTTTACAAATCTAAATCATCTTTTATCACATCACCCCATCTCTTTTAAGGTTCCGATTCCTTCTTTTTTATGACTGTAACCATTTTTAAACACAGTGACTTAATAGTTATTTCAGATTGTTCTAGGAGTGTTAATTCTCCAGCTTGTATTTGCTTACTCTCCCTCATCATGTTTTCCTCATACATGGTTTGTAATCTCTGAACATGAGCCCATCTTGCTGGCATTATTTATGTCCTATGTGTGTCTCTTGGAAACAGGTTCAATGGCAGTCACTAATGGTTTAAGAGTTAAAATAAAGTAGAGAAGAGGAAACAAGCTGGTGGTTATGAAAGCACCCAGTGTGCTTCCTTCTGCCAGAGTCCTAGAGGTTTCTATGCTTCTAGATTTTATATTTATTTCTTGGGCAGGGATTCCCAAATCACTTGGGTAGAATAAATCTGGACCTCCAACCCACTCATAGAATGGACCTGGGACTTTGATATCTCATGGGTGACTTCATTTTCTCCCACCCAAGTTTCCAACTTGTTTCTTTGCTGCTTTGCTATTTATGGCTGGAATTTTCTAGTCCCCCTGTCATGGAAGGATAGCTCTTTGAACCTCTAGGCTTTAAGGAAGGGTTCAGGTCCATGTCCCAAGCCTTATGTGTATATGAGACCACATCTTTCATCCTGAGTAGATCTTAGAAACTCAGCACTCAATTCCTAGGACCTGTATCCAGACTGAAATCTTACAGAGCCATGGTTATATCAGCCCAAACTTACTTGTTCTGGCTTTGATTTCAATTTGTTTCTGGCACAAAAGGATTTTCACTTTTTTTCATACACAGGTATTATAACAATGAGGCTAGGTGGGATGGTAATATTTTACCCATCATCTTTAAAGTTTTAGAGGGGAGGCACACCATTTGTATCAGGGCAACATGGTGCTGGACTCCTCCAACCTTACACCTGGACTGTGCCTATAAAAACAGCACCCAGACACAAAAAGTACTAAATATTTTCTGATAGAAAGTAAATCTCCAAGGCATGACTCTCCTTCTCTTCCCCAAAAGCCATCTCCAGCCTCCTGCCTCATTTTTGGCCAAACAAGTCAGCCAGATCAATGACATGCCACCATCAGAGACTTCTAGTTTATACCCAGCATACTGTTAACATATAAAAATACCAGAAAAGGTAATAAGTAGTATTATAAATAATAAAAACAAATATATAATTATAACATATAAAAACATAAGCCATTTGTTTATCAGAATATTTTTCTCTTGGAAACAGACTCAATGGCAGTCACCAAAGGCTTAAGAATTGTAATGAGGTGGAGAAGAAGAGAAAATCAATCATTATGGACCATGGACATTGCTGAGGGATCCTGGTAGGTATATCAAGGAGGGGGCTCTGGGAAGCCCAAAGACATCATTAAGACATAAGGACCTGGTGGCAGAGGGAAGGAGGGGAGGGTCTGGTGAGGTGGGTCTGGGAGAGGCAGCAAGGGAAACATCTGTCCTTCTGTGGGTTTGTGCCTGCGGCTATGATCACCAGGCTCACTGGGCTGACACCCAAGTTCAGACTACAGATTTATAGATATAGTGTGCAATGTTGGGCACAGCTTATATCAGGCCTGCCACCTGCTTAGAAAAGAAACAGTTTAAAGTCTAGGAAAGGTGCTCAAGGTCAAAAAGAGTTATCAGACTAAAGTTATGTGATGATGTACATGACTCCAAAATAAAATGCAAGAGAGTTGGTAGCTTTTTTTTTACAAAGAGTGGCATAGATGTTCAGAGACTCTGTACACAGTGAAAAAAATTTCAGAAAACTTTGAAAATAGCCATGTGTCTAACATGTACAAAATGTAAGAGAATGAAAGCCTGAGAGACCGATAATAAGCTTTTTATTCTCGTTTAGGTAAAGGGCCAAAGGCATCATGTCTAAACATGTTACTCTTCCCTTCAATTTTTAAAAGACTATCTTCCACTTCTCTTTACTTCAGAAGAAGACACACTAATCATCATAGTTTTAGCAGTAAACACACACTCCTAAATCCAGTTCTGTAGGAAACAGTCAACTACCATCACTGAGCACTTTCTATGTACACTGGGGGAGGTGCTGGGAACATGAAAGGAACTAAGGCTCCCTTCTCTTCTCAAGGGCCTGCAGCCCTAGTGGTAGAAAGATGCTGGAAACCAAACAAAGGTGTGGTGCAATGTGCTAAGGAGCCCGCAGGTGTCAAGTTCTATCCGGGGGGCAATTCCAGCAAAGGAGTTAAAATAATGGAAAACTATTAGAGCAGAAGAGTAAATGATCACATTCAGGATGGGCAAGGGCCCTCTGTGGCACTGTATGAGACGACTGAAAGGGGCAGAGATTGGATGCAAGACTTCTAGTTGGGAAGGTTAAGGGGAGCTTAAATAAGATTATATTGTAGTCACTGTGAGGAGAGAGAATCACGAAGATTTCAGATTGGAGTTGACAATACCCAAAACGATATAAATTTTCAAATATTAAAAAAACCACAATCCACAATAAAATGTACATTTTGCCATCATAACCCTACATACACACGTACACATGTGAACATGTGTGTACATACACAAATGTGCATGTGCACATGCACACACACACACACACACACATATAAAGATTTCTCGACACAGTAAGACAGTGCTGTAGGCCCAAGGCACTGTCATTCTCATTATGCAACTTAGGAAAATGAAAGCAACAAGAGGTGTTCTCAAATAGCAGATTTGCCCTACATGGATGTTTCTTTTGCAACACTATTGATTTTAAGGTTATTGTTGATTTGGGGCACCTTAATGCTGTCTGTATTACTTAGGTAATGATTTACCATTTGATGTGACTTTCTGTTCTTTTGTAGTCTCCCTGGTTGATTACACTGCATGGCATAATTAGGTATTCATGAGCATATATCACAGCCAAGCTCTTAGCAAAGCTCCTTATCTGTGCTACTGATTTCTGCATGGTATTTCTGGAGTCAATCTGTTGCTACTCTTAAAATTAAATGAAAGAGCCTGCAATATCCAACTGTTAATTTTGTTTTCTAGATTATTCTGTAAAATGCCTGAAGCTCTGGAACATAGTTTTCAAAAAAGCATTACAATGTAATGTTAATTTTGGTCTTGATGACCCTACCCTGCAGTTAGCTGCCTGGCCTGCTCCTTGTGATGTCACCAGCAAAGAGAAGTGGACGCTTTTAGCACGGAATGAATGTGTGCATGTGTTCTGTTCCGTTATCTCCAGTAGGAGTGTCCCGGGAAACTCATTTACAAAGCACTTTCACATATATTATTTTAATAGCTAACATTTATTGGGCATTAGTAATGTGCCAGGCACTGCGTTAAACACTTGATATGCATTATCTCAGAGTTTTCAAACCAGACCTGTAAGTACTATTCATTTTTCAAAAGCTGAAACTGATGCTTAGAAGAGTAAAGAAACTGCCCGAGGCCACAAAGCCACTGAGTAGCAAGCCAGGATTCAAATTCAGGTTTGTCTGTCCTTAGAAGCCAAACTTTTAACCACTGGATTATATTTCATCTGTTCCTCCAAATACGTTTTTTTTTTTTTTTTTGAGGCTTAGCGATGCCAACTGATTTACCTATCGGCAAATGAGTGGTAACACTAAAACGTGAATCCAGCATCAAAGTTAAGTCAGTGCTCCTCCCCTACTATGCCATAATTTAATACCCCTAACATTGCCCTGGACAGCAGTATTCACAGGCAGACAAACACACCAGAGGAAAAAAGGGGAGAGATAAAGCTACTTGAGGGTCATAGGTACAGCATGAAGCTGGCTCTCTCACTCTGTCTCTCCCACTTTAACATTTAAAGTCAAAAGGAAAACAGAGAAAGAATGCACATTTAGATATGGCAGGAAAAAAATGAAGCTAAATATTACTTTAGCCTAATTTAAGGCAGCTGTATAAGCTACACGCTAGGAGACGGAGAAATAGTTCAAATGACAGAAAAGAGGTAGTGTATGGATTAAACAAGAACATGTGTTTAAATATTTAAAGACCATCACAAGCTTGATATGGAAAAGCCAATAGTAAAAATGGAAATAAAATAAAGCTAATATGTCTTTCTTTACTGAGACTGGAATAAGGAAGAACATAAAAAGAAATTCGTAGTATTGGAAGCTCTAGAATGCAATCCCTTGATGAGAGAAGAAATTCCACAAACTAGTTTATCATAGTTATAAAAGTGCACATTTACATAAGACAGATTTTACAATCCACTCATGCATAGGTCTAGAAAATAGATCAATAACTTAAATCAATTGCTTTCAAACAGTTAATAAAAATCCTTTGCTAAAAACGATTATGAATATCAAAGCCCAATGAAGTCTTGCATGAACACTAAAAATTATTAACGTCCAAAAAATAGGTTTTTGAACACAAGTTAAGTAAAGCAACTTATCCCAATCTTTTATTCCTTAACAAATTATTATTCCAGCTCTAACTGTGGTCATGAACATTTGCTCTTGGATCTTTGCTTCTTTCTCTGGCAACATACCCAAGAATTTAAATAATTACTAGACTTATAGAGCAGTAAATTCAATATAACGTTAAAACCCTAATTTATTTTTCAACAAATATTTGTAAATGGCAGTTGAGAGTAAGGCTATTTTTATTTAAACACTGTCCCAGACCAGAGTCCCCATGTGAGAGGCAGTTTAAATGGAACACTACTTCAAAAACAAACTTCATTATGATGAATGCGCCAAGTGAAATTAGAAATCTACTAATGCTAATTGGATGCACTCTGAATGCATTAAACTTCCGAAGATATTTTTATGAACCCTTTGCAATTTCCTATTAACACCCATGCATGGCTGCACTTTGGATGTACCCACAATTTGACACAATATAGGTTATTATGCTTAATAACTTCCGATCTCTCGGGGTGATTGCATAGTCTGAAAAAATGAGAAAAGCTACAGTGTGAAAATACTACTTCTCAAAGGAAGGGAAAATAATATATGAAAAACCTTTAAGAGTACAAATAGAGAAAACACGGATTTGTTTTTTTCAAATGTCAGAATTACAGAGCTCACTGGTCACCATTAACACCTAATATACACAAAACACTGGAACTTGTCAGCCTGTGGAAAATAGTAAAAAAAAAAAAAAAAAAAAAAAAAGTCATGAATGGTTTTCCAGATAAAGCTCAAGGACGGTTATCAATCAATTATATTTCCAGAGTGGTAAGTGAGCCAGTCCAGGGCATTTGGGCCACACACCCCCCCGGTAAGATCAATGGCACTGAAGACAACCCAGCCAGATCATACTCGCTCTCTTGGCGCCTCTGTCAGAAGCAGGACACCGGGCTTCATGCAAGAAGGGTCCAGCAAGCAATACCGATGTTCTTACAGATCAAACTGATGGCAGAACGGAGAGGAAAACCCCACAGGTTTTGCATATATGGATATAAACACATAGGCAGCCGATAGAAAAGGAAAAGAGGGCCTCTACCTCCCTGCCTTCATGCTACCAATAGCTACAAAATGTACGTGAGTCTAAAATCACGGAGGCTTCCGTGGTATGAGACAACCTAGACAGATAGTATCACACAATAAGGGCACCGTTCTTACCCTAATGTCACTGACGTAGGGATCACTGACATGATAAACAAGTATACGATGTTCATTACAACTCTGAAAACAAAATGTTACGACATTTTTTTTACAGAAGACGAAAGTAACCTCATAGCTTCATTCCTGGAATATCCTGGTGCCGGGTGGTGTCTGACCACAGAGCAGGGTGGGGTTAGGAATGTTCGGGTATAAATGTGTACCCTGGGCTGGCCTCCCCAGCTTCCAATGACCCCCTCCCCATCTCTCCTCCCTCCCCATTCAGGGGGGTTATGAAGACATCTGCTTCACTACTGAGCTTTTCTTCCCATTTGACACAAATATCTTTAGCCTGTTTAGCCTGTGTCTGATGTATGTTCAGTCTTCACAGAGGAGATGCTCAAGGCCAAAGATAACACGCGGTGCCTTCTGTTCCACCTTTCAAAAACTACTTGTTGGTCGAGGAGGTAGGTAACAAGCCAAATTCCAATTTTCTTAATGCAGTGAGGACTTTCCCTATCGCACAAGATACATTATGTTTCCGGTGCAAAACATCTATTTTTGCACATCTGCCCAATAGCAGCTCAATTAAAACCAGGCCCATCAGATTGACACAGTTTCCTTAACTGCTCAGTTCCTGTCATGCTGCAGATAGCAGAAAAGCACTTAACAGCAGCCACAAGGCAATTTTCCAGTAAGACTTGTTAATCTTTATACAGTCATCCTCATGCAGCCATCAAAGTGAACTTAATGACAAATCAGTTAAAATAAATTACTTTTAGGAACTTGTAAGGATCGGATAAAAAGCAAACCATATGTGACATCTCTTCGGTCCTCCCCGTGACGGCATATAATTGTCACCATCTGTGCTGTTTATTCTATTTGCCGGGCCCGTCCGCCCTCCAGATCCACTCTTTGCCCTTGTCTGTCTTGTGCAGGCCCCAGGAGGCCGACCTCTGTGGACCTCGGGACTATATCTGCATCAGTTTTGACCTTGCTCTCTGGCTTCCAGCTGGGCTCAGCCAGTGAGAGGTACAGAAGAGCTCAGAGGCTGAAGGGAAAGGGTGTCAGGGAGTTATCCTTCACCCTCCCCAGAGCTCGTGCAGCCAGGTGGCTGCTCTTCCAGCTACAGCTCTCCACCGTTCTGGTGTCACTGCCCCCCACCCCCCGCCACTTATCCCTCAGGCCCACGTGTGCCCAAAGCTTCCAGCTGCTGCTACTCCCTGGGTGCTTCACCAACCCTTGTTGATTGCTGTAATCTCACCCGCATCTCTATAAACAATCCTGTAACCGCACCCCCTTCAGTCCAGACACCTGCTGCTGGCCCAGACCCTGGCGGACATATTGTCAGCAGCCAGAGGCTCCAAGCTGGGATTACTTACATGGACTGTGTGGACCAGATCGGCCACCAGACACTGCTTCAGCTTCTCATCGCTGCTGGTCCCGTGAAGCACCAGATCAGGCATGTACGTGGGGCAATAACCCGCCAGAAGTGAGCGGCCAAAGTTTCTTACGTTTGTGTGGCTAATGCTCTGAGACCTAAAACAATATTGGTCCATTAGAATACATAATTAAAAATGTACCCCCTTCTCGCATCACCATTGGCACAAAACCCCCAATAACACAGATGCAAAAAACAGATTCATGGTGGTCCGTTTCACCAATCCTCCAGTAAGTGGATCATTGACATGGGAAAAGCAAGGGGGTGGGAGGAGAAAAATAATTTCTTTTTTGATGGAAGGGTAGAAGAAACAGTATTTTCTGTCACATATTGACATGATGTACCTCATATCAAACATCCACCAGGCAGTCTGTGTCAAGAGAGTGAAGAAAGAGAAAGTCTACTCGGGGGAGGCAGGGAGGCACTTGCCAAAAACCTGGCTTTAGGAACGTGACACATCTGCACAGGGTGGCGCCCACACCAGGGCAGAAGAACAGCAGAAATCTCTAATTACTGCTTTCAGTCATCACAGCCCAAATAATCGACCTGATGGAGTGTTAAGGAAGAGGTGTTGTTTCCCAACCCCGTCATGCTGCTCTGAGCTGCAGGAGAGAAGCCACACGGTGAGGGCAATCCACCGCCTCCGATGCAAGGCATCTGCTGCCAGCCATACAACTTCCGTGTGGATGACAGAAAATTAAAATACCTGCTCACCTCCACCATATCCTCGAGCTTCCCAAAATGTCACAAGAGCTGCAAAGGCAACGGCGTGCCTCGTCACTCAGAGAGCTCAGAGGCACCAAGCCACTGTCATCCCCCTTGGAGAAAGGGCAGGCTCGAAACCCTGTGCAGCGGTGTGATTAACACTAACGCTCTGAGAAAAAAGCCATCATGTGTAACATGGCCAAGGGCAGCTAATGTGATCATGCGTGTTAAGTCAGAAAACCAGTATTTGAACCCAGTTCCTTCTGCTTCCCAGCCTGCCGGTGTTACCTGGGCAGAGGCAGCTCCACTTCCAAGGCTCCTTCAGTCCAGTCATCACTGTGCTCTAGATTCAGCGAGGCTGAAGCACATGCCTCCTCGTCACTGTCTCCAAGAGCGCTATCTGAGCTTTCGTTCCTGGGAATGTCTCCTTCCATCCTGAAGTTGGCCTTCCTGTCAGCATCCCCACAGGGGACATCTGCAGCGCCTGAGAAGCCAGAGTCCTGCTGTGCACACCTGCTTGGAACAGGCTGTATCAAAGGTCCCTCCGCAGCCTTCAGATACAAACCTCTTGTTTTCTCCAGAATCCTCGTGCCGGCTCCTGCGGCACCGCCATCAGGTGCCAACGTGTCAGCACACTGGCCGGGCTGCCCAGCGGCATCTGCCACAAGCTCGCTTCTGACGCCTCTGTCCTCAGCAAAACCCCTCTCAAGTTCACCTTCATCCCTCTCAGAAGACGGGTTCTGAGGACAGGGGATGTTCTTTTGGAAGCCAGGTGTAAAGGAGCACCGAGAAGCCTGCTGGTCCTGAGCCAGGTCAGCGGCCATCCCAGACTCCGCTGAGGGATGGCAGGCTAACTCTGGATACTGTCTACAGGCCATTAGCCGCTTCTCCATTTTTTGTGTGCGGCTTTCGAAGTCAGACTCTGGAGATACGGAGCTTCCAATTTGGAAAGTGACCTTTTCTAAGGGAGGCTTCTCCCAGGAATGTCTGTCAGGGCAAGGCCAGGCTGCTGACCGGTCTGAGAGTTTCTTGGGCATCTCCCCTTTCAACTCTTCACTGACAGTTCGCTGGCCGATCTTCACTCCTGCCCCCAACCCTTCACAGTTGGAGAGTCTTGAAGAGTCATCTCGTGGTGCCTCTTTTTCACTTTCTTCCTCCCCACAAAATGCACCCTGAGACTTCCAGGAGCTGCCCAATGCTGGCTCTTGGAATTCCACGCCGCAGACTTGAGAACTCTGCTCTGCCCTTTTGTTTCCTTCTTTGTCAGGTTTGGGACACAGGTCTCTAATGTCAGTGCCCTCTGGGGACACACCCAGCCCCTCAGGCCTGGGGCTCCTTCCCTCAGCCATCGAGGGTGGCAGGATGGGGGGAAGCAGAGCAGGCTCACTTCTCACTGTGACAACCACATACTCAGACTCCTCTACTTCTCCCCTCTCCAAGGCTGTGGTGATGTTGCTCCCATTTAACACTTGGTCTCCTTCACTGTGACTCCCACTCCAGGTCAGCTGATTCTCTTGCAGCTCAGAGCAACGGAGAAAGTAGGTCAGGACATAAAGTATGCGTTGGACCAGATCCTTCTGCTTCCCCAGCACCACCGTGCGAGTCAGCCTCACTGGAGAGCCAATGGCTCCGTAAAGATCTCCTGGAGAGCAAAACACACACCAAGTTGTTTGGGGGCAAGCATGTCATGGATATGTCAGCCTTTACAAGAGAAAAACAGAAGACTTACACTCCCAAATTAGGATTGCTTCTTCACACACGTGACTGGGGCAAAGAGGTAACTCCTACTAATGACCATGTTTTAGCTGTGCCTCTGGAAGGGAAAGCGTAAGGCTGCGGCCCACCGCTCCTGGTGCATGGACACAGTGCTGGTGTACAGGGCCCCTCTCCGTGCTTGTTAGGACTTCCCACACAGCTCGCTGGGCAGGCCAGCCCCCACTAGAGCTGGCTCCCTCAGCTCACTATACAAATCAAATACTGTATCTTGGAAACAAGAATGATGGGATTTTTTTCAGAACAATCCCAGGACAATAGACCTTGGGGTAAAATCCAAATTCAGGGATCTCTGAACAGAAGTGTAGTGAATCAATTCAAAATACTTAATGAAATGGCCTGCTCAGAATCCCCTCAATACACACACACACACACACACACACACACACACACACACACACACACCAAGTAGAACCAATGTGATTAACAGGAAGAAATCACTTAGTCATGAATAATGAATCTGAATTTATTTTCCATTACTTCACCTGAAAATCCTACTGGAAGAAAACACGTCCCATAAGTTATATCCTGACAAGTTGATTAAAAACTATGTAATGAACCACAAAAATTTAGCTTAAAGGTGGAAGAAGGGCTAATAAGAGCAAATATGTCAATGAGCCCAGCAGTATAAGCTTTCCATCAAAAGTATTTGTTAAACGCCTATTGAAAGTATTGCCATTTGACAATCTGATTACAGTTTGAAATGCTTTGATAATAATAATACTGACAATTACAACAAACAACCAACATTTACTGAGTGTGCAGGCACAGTGCTGATTCGTGTGGATTTATCCCGTTTATATCCCTGTATAACCAACCCTGAGTTAGAAACCATTAAGAGAATAATCAGAATGATGGAATAAATCAAAACTTGCAAAGATACTAAATAAAGGAGAGGAGGTACATGGTAACAGTTATAAATAAGAGCTCAGGAAGTTAGAACTCATCTCAGGAATGCATCTAGAGAGAGAAGGGAATGCATTTTTATTAGAGCACATACTAGATAAAACTAATTATACCAACAGATTGAGACAGGAAAAAGTTATGGGAACCATCAGGAAGTACTTGCCCCTGGGAACCATCAGGAAATACCCCCTCTGGAGAGTATTCCCTAGTGTAAAGCTACTGCTCCTGAAAACATTTAAAGGGCAGGACACAAATGACTTTAAAGAATCCTTTCTATAAAAAGACTACAGGCTAATCAAGCTTTATCTTTGAGGCTTTTGTAACTGACAGATCATTCAGGAATTCAAAAGAATAACTCAAGACTGTAGTCTGATGCTAGGACGAGTATTTCTGTTTGAGAAAACTTTCTAGACCTCTCATTGCTGCAGGGGGATCAGTCATTTCAGGAATTCAAGGGATATTCTTGTTAAATCAGTCCCAATGTTAATAAAGAGGATAACCATTACATATCTGAAATCTGGTACAAAAAAAAAACACAGAGGAAAGAAAGACCACTCAGAATGACAATATTTTTTAGCAATGCATTGAACATTTGGCATTGCACATTTTAATAACTAATAAATGGGGAAAAAAAGCAAGGAAAGCTACTAAAAATACAATTTATGATGTTTCCCGCTTTGGTTTTCTTCTTCAATATTAGTTTGGCTACTCGGGGTCTTTTGTGGTTGCATAGCCTCTACTACAAAGCTGTAATAATCAAGACAGTATGGTATTGGCACAAAAACGGACACTCAGATCAATGGAATAGAATAGACAACCCGGAATTGGACCCACAAATGTATGGCCAACTAATCTTTGACAAAGCAGGAAAGAGTATCCGATGGAAAAAAGATAGTCTCTTTAGCAAATGGGGCTGGGAGAACTGGACAGCAACATGCAGAAAAATGAAACTAGACCACTTTCTTACACCATACACAAAAATAAACTCAAAATGGATAAAAGACCTAAATGTGAGACAGGAAACCATCAAAACCCTAGAGGAGAAAGCAGGCAACAACCTCTCTGACCTCAGCCGCAGCAATTTCTTACTCGACACATCTCCAAAGGCAAGGGAAATAAAAGCAAAAATGAACTACTGGGACCTCATCAAGATAAAAAGCTTCTGCACTGCAAAGGAAACAATCAACAAAAACAACAATCAACCCAACAGAATGGGAAAAGATATCTGCAAATGACCTATCGGATAAAGGGCTAGTATCCAAAATCTACAAAGAACTTACCAAACTCAACACCTGAAAAACAAATAATCCAGCGAAGAAATGGGCAGAAAGATGAATAGACACTTTTCCAAAGAAGACAGCCAGATGGCCAACAGACACATGAAAAGATGCTCAATGTCACTCATCATCAGGGAAATACAAATCAAAGCCACACTGAGATACCACCTCACACTGGTCAGAGTGCTAAAATGAACAACTCAGGAAGCTACAGATGCTGGCAAGAATGTGGAGAAATGGGAACCCTCTTGCACTGTTGGTGGGAATGCACACTGGTGCAGCCACTCTGGAAAATAGTGTGGAGGTTCCTCAAAAGATTAAAAATAAATCTACCCTATGAGCCAGCAACAGCACTGCTAGGAATTTTCCCAAGGGATACAGGAGTGCTGATGCATAGGGGCATGTTTACCCCATTGTTTATAGCAGCGTTTTCAACAATAGCCAAATTATAGAAAGAGCCTCAATATCCATCAACTGAAGAATGGATAAAGAAGATGTGGTTTATATATACAATGGAATACTACTTGGCAATGAGAAAGAATGAAATCATGCCATTTGTAGCAATGTGGATGGAACTAGAGGGTATTATGCTAAGTGAAATAAGTCAGTCAGAGAAGGACAGATATCATATGTTTTCACTCATATATGGATCTTGAGAAACTTAACAGAAGACCATGGGGGAAGGGAAAAGGAAAAAAAAAAGTTACAAACAGAGAGAGAGGGAGGCAAACCACAAGAGACTCTTAAATACAGAGAATAAACTGAGGGTGCATGGGAGGGTGGGAGAGAGGGGAAAATGGGTGATGGGCACTGAGGAGGGCACTTGGGATGAACACTGGGTATTGTATGTAAGCCAATTTGACAATAAATTGTATTCATAAAAAAAAAAAAAAATAAAAAATAAAAATAAAAATACAATTTATCAGGTGCCTGGATGGCTCAGTCAGTTAAGTGTCTGACTCTTGATTTTGGCTCAGGTCATGATCTCACGGTTTGTGGGTTTGAACCCTGAGTCAGGCTCTGCACTGACAGCAGAGCCTGCTTGAGAGTCTCTCTCTCCTGCCCCTCCCCCACTCACTCTCTCTCGCTTTCTCTCAAGATAAATAAACATTTCTGAAAAATCTAAAAAAATACGATCTACAATAATTTAAGCTGTATAAAGTAATGACAGCAATTGTGTGTGGAAACAGTGCCTTTATTTTAGGGTCAGTCTTCATAAAATAATGCATCATGAAAATAAGAGACCTGTAATATTACAGATTTACTGGATCTTCAACTGGAAGACAATTTTTTGAGCCCTGGACTGACAAAGCCACTAATTTTAGAGTAGATTCCTTTGTTTTCATGGGTAGTATTTTATAAAATGAAGTTGCACAACAATGTGAATAGACTTAACATTACTGAACTGTACACTTAGAAATGGTTGAGATGGTAAATGCTATGTTCTGGGCTTTTTTTAAACCACAATTTAAAATACAAATTTAAGGATGCCTGGGTGGCTCAGTCACTTGAGCGTCCGACTTCATTTCGGCTCAGGTCATGATCTCACGGTTTGTGTGTTCAAGCCCCATTTCGGGCTGTGCACTGACAGCACGGAGCCTACTTGGGATTCTCTCTCTCTGCCTTTCCCCCTCTCTCTCAAAATCAATAAATATTAAAAAGGGGCGCCTGGGTGGCTCAGTTAAGCTTCCGACTTCGGCTCGGGTCACGATCTCGTGGTTTGTGGGTTTGAGCCCCGTGTCAGGCTCTGTGCTGACAGATCAGAGCCTGGAGCCTGCTTCAGATTCTGTGTCTCCCCCTCTCTTTGCCCCTCCCCCGCTTGTACATGCTCTCTCACTCTTAAAAAGAAACATTAAAAAATATATTCAAAAGAAAAAATATATAAAATTTAAACTTAAAAAAAGCAAGAAAATGAGAGAAGGTAAAGGAGACAGACGAAAGGCAGAGAGTGCATAAAGCAGGAAGGGAGCCGGGTGCAGGGAGAGGAGAGACCCAAAGGGAAGGAGACAACCAGCATGGAGCAAGGAGTGAGAAGAGCAGGCAGAGGAAGGGAAAGCTGGCTCAGTCAGAGAACATAAAGGGGGGAGTCCAAAAGGAGGAGAGGAAGACAGAGCAAAAGGTGAGAGGAAAGGAGAAAGAAAGGAGGTTGGAGGTGAAGAGGTACAAACAGCAGAGAATCTGAGAGAAGCAAAAAGAGGTGAGGAAAGCAGTAAGGGTGACGCCCACAGAGGGGGACATGAAAAACTATCAAGGGGACAGTGAATAGATAGAAACCGGAAAGCTGAGAAACTGAGAATGTAGGAGCACTATAAGAGGAGGACAGAGAAAGGGTGGGAAAGGTGGGGGGAATATGGAGGGAGAAACCAAAACAGAGGGAGGAACTGAAAGAAAGTGTTTTTAAAAAGAGACGAGGAGAGAAGCCAAGGATCTTAAAGGGCCACTTTCTCCTAGATTACATTCTAATAAATGTGTATGCTACAAAGTTCCCCTCTACAGTGTTTCCCGAGGCCCACACATTGTAATTTATTCTATCTTTATTATTATTTAATTCAAAATATTTTCTAATTTCCCTTGTGAAGTATTATCTGCCTTTTGGGTTATTTAAAATGGGTTGTTTAATTTCTGAGCAGGTGGGAATTTTCTCCGTATCATTTTTTAAAGTTATTTTCATTATAATTTCAGTGGTGAAAGAAACTGCCTTTCAAACTATGCGTACCCATCCCACAACAGAAATACATTTTATACTGCAACCTCACTCATCCCCTGAAACAAACATTTTACAAAACAGTACCTGTGTCACTCTGATGTTTTCTATTGTACTGACCCTTTTAAATGCTTTTCTGACCCACAAAATTGCTTCCACAAGCCACTAATGGCTGGTGACCCAGCTTTGGAAAGTCCTTGTGTAGAGTGCTCATGTTAGGCAGGGTGAGGATGGCTGAGCTCCTGGAGAGCAGGCCAGTGAGGGTGTGATAGACCCCAAGGGCTGGTTGCTTTCAGCTTCTCTCCCCACTTTCCTGAGAATGCCAACGAGCCAGGCAGAGGTGGGCACAGCAGTGGTACCCGCTCTGGCAAGCGTTCAGATAAGCCTTTGAAATAATTCAAAATAGAGTCTTTTCTTCCAACTTAGGAACCTGGAATAAAATTACCTCCGCACCATTGCATATTCCCAGAAATTTGTATTTTCCTATTTACTGGGACTTGGTAAATATTTAATAAAAATAATAATAATTGGAAGTGGCTCCCCCACTGAAGCTGCTTGATTTTTTGTAATGATGGAAACTCAACCACCATTTACACTTGGCTTTACAAAGCTATCACAAGACTCTGCTCTGTCAACCGCCAGACCCCTGCTGGATGGTCTGGGGGAGGGGAGGGCAATAATACATGACCTACTACACGACTATGAGCTCATAGGAAGGGACGTTGCCTTGTAATGCCAAACACAGGCTCTCAATTATTTAAATTTCAAATGGGAAGCGTGTCTAATTATAAATACATTCATCTAATTAAATGCACAATGTTTAATTAGCATTGTTTTTAAATGGGTGACCCGGCAGCATGAAACACCATGTTTCCTTAGTATCTAGCCCCCTTCCCTTTGCCACTTAACGATACTGCATTTTTTTCAAGACTATTGTTCCATAACAACAACAATAATGCTCTGTCCTCCCCAGAACTGTATAACCCAGAGTGAGGCATACTCTGAGGTCTTCTGAGCTCGGTACTGATTGGTTGTATTAAGTCCATTTTTAACATCCATAAATTCTTTAATTAATTCATTTAACATGTACCTATTATCCCCCTAACTGTGAGACACGTATTCTCTTTCTTAAATCCGGGTCACAAGGGCAAGACATCTTTATTATCTATAATGTGAGGACAAATAATAATAGGTTTGGAATGAGAATCTAATTAATTAATACATGCAAAAAGCACTTAAAACAATGCTTGGTTCACAGTGTCAAGTTTTCATTATTGTTATTATAACATGCCATTTTCTAAGATTAGAGTGCACTTCCCTAGTCCGTACTTCTGGAAAATGCCATTTTAACATTTCCTTAAGCAAGCCTTCCTTGAAAATCCCCTCCATCCCCTCACTTTGTCTCCCAGTGCCTCTCTAACATTAATATTTTCATCAGCAGCATAAATAACAAAAGTGCTTTATATAGAAGTAAATCCCACAGCAACCATTAACTATTATCATCCCATTTTACAGATAAAGAAACTGAGACACAGAGAGGTTAAGGCACTTGCCCATGGAGACTGGATTTGATCTATGTAGTCTGGCTGTGGCACCTATACCCTTAACCTTCACACTATACCGTCTCTGTCTTGCATCCTTCTCCTATCAAAGGAGTAATCAGGATGTTCTGAGATCATCTGAATACAAATCTGCCACCTCCATTAGGCAGCTAGCTTCCCCAAGCTAAGCAGTGTGTGTTAACCCCATATCCCTGGCATCTAGCATAGGATCTGGATCAGCGTGGGCAGCAAGTTTAACTGTGTTACTC
This sequence comes from Lynx canadensis, assembly GCF_007474595.2. Classification (NCBI taxonomy): domain Eukaryota; kingdom Metazoa; phylum Chordata; class Mammalia; order Carnivora; family Felidae; genus Lynx; species Lynx canadensis. The sequence continues at coordinate 69,148,096 of NC_044306.2, forward strand.
TACATGATTGATGAGTGAGAGGTCCAAGAGTAGACCTCTTGTCCACATGAACCCAAATATGCCACTTTGAACTCACAAGTCCCAAACTTTATAACCAACTATGCCAAAGCATTAGATTTCTGTACCATGCCTACGTGCAAAGCTTTGAGGAAATAAATGCCACCATCTAATTGCAAGGAAGTGGTATAGAGAAAGACAAGGTTCCTAACTCAAGCTAAAGTTGTAAAGGTAGTAAAATTATAGTATGTTACTTTCTTTTTCTCCTATTTCTCTCCAACCAAGTCCATCCTTGAGGGCAGTGGTTCTCAGCCAGAGAGTGTCTTGCCACCCAGGAACAATGTTCGGAGACATTTTTGATTGTCACAACTCTGAAGCGGGTGTTTCACTGGTAGCTAGTGAACAAAGGCCACTGATGCTGCTAACACCCTAAATGCACAAGACAGCCCTCCCAAACCCCACCCCACAAAGAATTATCTGGTCCAAATATCAATAATGCTGAGGTTAAGAAACCCTGCTCTAGGGTGAACTGCCACTGTGGTATGGGAGAACGATTTACCTGTTCCGCTTCAGAAGAGCACAACAAAGCTGCCAGCGGCAGGGAAGGAGAGGAAGGGGTTGCCCTACAACTAGACCCTGTGGGCCAGTCTCCTGTCATCTGCCTGTCCAGGGACAACTCCTGAATCTCCGGGATAGAGAGCCAATATCAACAAAAAATTCTAGCATTTTCTCCATTCCACCCCATAGAGTCTCTGAATAGTCAAATTAGGTACTAACCCAGCTGTGCCCAGAGAGGATTATATGGATGTGTTTTGGCCAGCGTGTTCACTGACTGAGAGGTGCGTTTCTCTGAGAAGGCTTTAATGGGAGGGTGATCAACAGGCATGACAGTCGGTACCCAGGCCAGGTGGTAGGTTAACACTGCAGTCAGTAAGGCAGCAAAAAACCTTGGAGAAATGGAAGAAAATACAACCAGATGAGTCAATGCAGGAAGAGGCATGTCACATACACCACAGACACTGGCCATGGAAGTTGCAAAAAGGCTTCAGAGATTTGAAGCTTACTGATTTTTGTTGATCTGTTCTATCAGAAGTGTAAACTCCTTGAGAAAGCGCTGGCAGAGCTGGGTTTTTTCCAAGGTGCTGGACATCATGGTAAGCCATACGGGTTCAGCTATCCTTGGAACGGAATATAAGTTCCAGATAGTTCCTCTATAGAAAAGAGAAGGGAGACATAAAGCTGTCACAAATATTATTTTGGATAATCTCTGTATAAAGGAATAAAGAAGAAAACAATAATCTGGATCTATGTAGCCCTTAAGGGATTCAAACAGTATATAAAACAGAGATCAGCAAACTATGATCCAGAGGCCAAACCTGCCACCTTTTTTGTAAATAACATTTTATTGGAACACTGCCAAGCTCATTCATTTATACATTATCTATTGCTGCTTTTAGCAGAATGGCAAAGTTGAGGAGCAATGACAGAGACTCTTTATGGAAAAGGCATACTAACCCTTGATATAAAATATCCATTTTTTAAACGATTTGTTTTCACAATGCCTATTATCAAAATTTGCATTTGTTTTTACAGTAAAGAAATAAAGGAAGAAAGAAAGTACATGCTATTTAAAAATGTGGCCAAGGGGCGCCTGGGTGGCGCAGTCAGTTAAGCGTCCGACTTCAGCCAGGTCACGATCTCGCGGTCTGGGAGTTCGAGCCCCGCGTCAGGCTCTGGGCTGATGGCTCGGAGCCTGGAGCCTGTTTCCGATTCTGTGTCTTCCTCTCTCTCTGCCCCTCCCCCGTTCATGCTCTGTCTCTCTCTGTCCCAAAATAAATAAACGTTAAAAAAAATAAAAAATAAAAAAAATAAAAATAAAAATGTGGCCAAAGGCAACTCAGCTCTCCCAAGTGCTAGTTAGTGCTTAGTTCTCTAAGCCAAAGCACCCTATTGATTTCAGATGAAAAAACTACATAAATGGCTCTTCTTCATGATATATACTGAGTTTCTATATGGACTAACAGAATCAAATTCTTAGAACTATAAGCTATTAGCAAAACTGACTAATGTAGCTCTATCACTTTACAGATATAGAAACTGAGGCCTAGAGAAATTAAGTTACTTATATAAGACACTGAATGACAAGGTCAGGATAAGACTTCAGGTTTCCCAACACCTGGTGCCAAGGCCTTACTCTAAGCTTCATGACTCATAAATGTTTTTCCAAAGAGCACACTAACTTAGCTTAGGACCCCCAATGGAGGACATATTCACTCCAATAAAGACGATAAGACATATTCTGATTTTCTATCTATGTGCCTAAATGAACGGAGATACAAGAGAACGTCACCTTGGCCAAAACACATCTGCTGAGTTAGGTAGCAATGACAGATTACAGTCACACAGAACTGGGAATTATTTACTAAAACTAGGTCTCCCATTGGTAACACTACATTTTGTCACCATTTCTGGAAGGGTAGGTTGTTGAAGTAAGAATAAGACGTGTCTTTGAATAAGTGAGGCTTTCTGGTTCTGTACTTTCAGATTCTTGACCTCTGAAAAATTAATACTTTAATCAAACTAGCACAACTCCACACTATTTCTCAAATATATGACTTAGGTCTTGACAGTCACCAGATAATGACAAATGTGCTATCTGAGTACTTTATACATAACGCAAGGTTCAAAGACCACTGGGGATATTGTTTCAAGTAGCCATATAGAATTCACCAGCATATACCTTAATCATCAAAAAAATGTTCTAGGGATGCCTGGGTGGCTCAGTCTGTTAAGCATCCGACTTTGGCTCAGGTTACGATCTCGAGATTCATGGGTTTGAGCCCTGAATGGGGCTCCGTGCTGATGGTGTGAAACCTGCTTGGGATTCTCTCTCTCTCTCTCTCTCTCTCTCTGTCCCTTCCCCAAGTGTGTGTGCCCTCTCTCTGTCTCTCTCTCTCAAAATAAACTAAAAAAACAAAAACAAAAACAAAAAAACCCCAATGTTCTAAAATTCTAAAAACTGCAAAGAATTTTTTTTCATGTTCATTTATTTAATTTGAGAGAGAAAGAGAACACGAGTTGGGGAGAGAGAGAGAGAGAGAGAGAGAGAGAGAGAGAGAGAGAGAAAGAGAGAGAGGAAGAGGAAGAATTCCAAGCAGTCTCCACACTGTCACACTGGTGTGGGTGTGGGTGTCAGCGTGGAGCCCAAGGCAGGGCTCGATCTCATGAACCGTGAGATCATGACCTGAGATGAAATCAAGAGTTGGACACTTAACCAACTGAGCCTCCCAGGCACCCCTGTAAAAATTCTTTTATCTTTCAGCTACAGAATAACCGTTTGACTTATTAGTTCATGACGGCTTTGGAATATGATTCCACTCCCCATTGAGAAACTGGCTCAAAGAAATGGTGCAAGAACCCCAGGTTAGCATGGTGAAGGAGAGTCCTACCCTCTACACTACACCTTCCTACCCAGATATTAGGAGCAAAGACTACAGAAAACCAGTCTCCAGAGTACAAAGATCATGAATTAAAAACTGACAATGAAGACACACTAATTTAGTGTTCAGACCAGGATACTTATGAGAGGGCACTGGGTATAAACAAGGACTGTCCTGGTAAGCTGGAAGGTATATCTGCCTGACACATATACGCTCTCCAGCTATGCTGTGCTCTTTTTATTTTTGTTTCTTTTAAAATTTTTTTTTTAAGGGGGCTCCACTCCCAGTGTGGAGCCCAACATGGGGCTTATACTCACGACTCCGAGATCAAGAGTCAGACACTTAACCGACTGAGCCACCCAGGTGCCCCTCTCCAGCTATGCTCTGGATGAGTGTCCCTGAACTCAAGCCTTCACAACTGTAAAGTGGGGTCAGTTAATAGTGTTTACTCGTAGGGCTTTTGTGAGGATGACATGAAATAATGAACAGGCTTATAAGAGACACATAAATATTAGTTTTCTCCATTCATCTCATTAAAAGCAATCAAAGACTGTCAGCCAGCAGTGTGGATTATGTGGTGCTGTGTGACTTAAACATTCTGCTCTATTTGATCTGGGTTTCCATCTTGAAGGAAGGAGCTGCTAAAGTGACCAGTAATTGCCAGCCCCTAAATTCTTCCAAGTAATGTCTCCATGTATCCCCAGATCCATGGCTGCCACCGCTACTGCCACTTATAAATTTATCCTGTTGGATTTGCCAGACTTTGTCAACGTACCTGAATTCTCCCAGAGCTTCCATCAGACGGCTGACATAAAACTGGACACGGAGACTTGATTCTGCTATCTTCCTGCAGGAGATCATGGCCTTCATTGAAGAGAAAAAAAAAATTTACTTTCTGAGAAGAAATTCCTTTATAACTGTTTACCACTGGGCATTTATTAATAAAATACTAGTATAATGAAAACACTCACTGTAGTAATGACTTAAGTCATCAGAAAGCAGTCACTTCCTTTCCTAAAACAATCTAATGTCTGCTATCTAATATCAACGTATTAAAGGATCTATTACTGTTGCAGGTGATTTAAGTTCTCTAAAAAAGGGATCTGATCATAAACCATGAGATTCTACCATCTTAAAGCCCTATAATCACTTCTCTATTTGACACAAGATTACAGTCTTTTTTTTAAAAGATATTATTTTTAAGTAATTTCTACATGCAACATGGGGCTTGAACTCACAATGCTGAGATCAAGAGTTGCATGCTCTATTGACTGAGACAGCCAGGTGCCCCTAGATTACATTCTTATTACCTTTTCAATTGCACTCTTCAGCCTGTTCATGTGAGACTCAAAAAGGGGGAAATGAGAAAAAAAGAAGTCCTGGAAATTCCTTTGTGCTTCTTCTTTCTCACACAGAGAAAAGATGATGCTTATGGCAATTTTCTTTCTCCGAACTATGGCCGGATTAGAACTACAGGTTTCTTCAGCCAGGCTGAATGTTTCATCAGTTGACCTGCAGGAACAGTAAGTTTGAAAAGTTGCCATACATCAAAGAATCACACTGAAGATAAACTGCAGTGCCAGGGGATGCCATTCAGAAATTCAGAAAGCTAATGTGAACACTCAGGAGTCTGAACCAAGAGTTTCATCTACTTGGAATTCATTCTTTTCTCTAATTCTGTCATGAAAAATGAAAACCTCAACTTACCACAGCATATTTAACACAAAAAGAAACTTAAATAAAAATTAAAAGTAACCTTAAATATCCTCTTGTTAGACTCTTAGTCTTTTTCCCTAGGATAATTTTACATCAGATTGGTGGTATTTAGGAAGGGGCGAGACACATCTGGTCACTCAAAACAGAGGCCCTTTGTTTTGGTTGATAGATAGCAAAAGATAAGAACATTAGAAGGGAAATGATCCTGTGGTATTCTGTTTAACCAATGCATCATGTTTGGAACTACTGGTAGTTGAGACTGACTTTCCCAAGGCTATTAAATCCATTACATGAAGTTACTCCAGTAAATGCTCAGATTAAGCCACGCAATTGATTAAGCTCTCTGGGAAATCCCCCAAGCAGAAAGACTTCTCTCTCTTCTGTGTAAATTCTTAAAAAAACTTACGGTTCTTTTGAGAGACTCCGCGTCTATGATAAGAGAATCATGAAGCCAATAAATTATGAATATATACTCAATTTGTCTCAAGGGGGAAGACTCACAAATATGGCCTAACCCTCTTATTTAGCTATTCTGAAAAAAACAGCATAACTAGCACATAGTTACTAACAGCAAAAGTGAAAATAATTTTTTTTTCTACAAAGATACCAAAAGGAAAGGACATAATATATTGCAAATGAAAGCACCTTGCCTGGCACACCGTTAAGTATGCAATTAACTTTCTCTTTCTCACTGACTTCACCATTTAGTCTTGTATATCTGCAGAATATGGGAGAGGACTGCTTCCTCTATTTTCTTTACCACAAATTACAATAAAGCAATTACTTATGCTTGGCAGGATTCAAGGCAGCTGGCCTCCATACTCTTGATCTTAAACTTGTTTAGTGCTCCACTCATAGCCTATAATGTTCCTGTGATTTTGAACATATCCGTACCTCTGAAAACATGCACACATAAAAAGTGTTTTGGTCAGGAAAGCCATTTTACTTTTAAAGGAAAGGGGACAGACATCTTGTTCTAACCTCAGGAAAGATATGCTACTGTTTCTGTCAACTTCAAGCAAGATCCCAGAGATGTAGATGTGGTTGATAAGCCAGTAACAGGCGCTAACAGACATGCCACTGGCAAGGCATGATCTCCAGGTACTGTTGTAAATGCTGTGCATTATAATAAATCATCAACTGTTTTCTCTGAAAAATCCCTAGATCCTAATCATCTGCTCATTAAAAAAAAAAAAAAAAAAAAAAAAAAAGACCCTGAGCCTATCTTAGAATTTTAATTTCATACAAAGAAATTCCATACAGTAAATATTCTCCTTTTCCAAAGTACCTGTACTATAACTTTGTTTTTTGCACCAGTTTATTTCTATTTTATATAGGAAGTTCTGAGATTGTATTTATCAACACTTTCTCGCAACCTTTTCTTTTTTTTTGTCTGGCATCTCCTACTTCTCTTCTTTTCCCAAAGTAAAATGACCATCTCAGTCCATTTATCTTTGGCCAATATGGTCCTTAATAACGAAATTGTAATAAACACTTAACCCTATGCGTTTTTATGCATCGTCTTCATCTCTACCGTATAAACAATAGCCAACTCTGTCTTAACACAGCACAGAGTGCCACCTACTGAATTTCTGAAAAACTTCCACAGCTACCATAGCCCTGCGTAGCTCTTACTTGCTTCACTGTGTCTGTCTAATGCATTCTATTTTTGGGTGGGGGGAGAGGTGGGGAAAGAGTAGAGGGAGAGAGAGAATCTTAAGCAGGCTCCATGCCCGGTGCAGAGCCCTACTCGGGCTTGATTTCATGACCCTGAGGTCATGACCCGAGCCTAAATCAAGAATCAGATGCTTGGGGCTCCTGGGTGGCTCAGTCAGTTTAAGTGCCCAACTTCAGCTCAGGTCATGATCTCACAGTTTCAAGAGTTCGAGCCCCACGTTGGGCTCTGTGCTGACAGCTCAGAGCCTGGAGCCTGCTTTGGATTGTGTGTCTCCCTCCCTCTCTCTGCCCTTCCCCGCTCATGCTTGCTCGCTCACTCTCTCTCTCTCTCTCAAAAATAAATAAAAATATTTTTTTAAATGTAAAAAAAAAATAAAAAAGAATCAGATGCTTAACCAACTGAGCCACCCAGATGCCCCTCTCTCCACTGGATTCCTGGATTCTAATGCAACAGAGCTTCATTCTGAAGTCTTAGATCAACTGTGCAAATCAGATCATATAGTACTGTAATTGTATTTTTAAAATTATTCCACAATGAAAGAACATTTCAGAATGTTTTAAAACATTTGAGTATGTACCCAAATACTTCACCGTATCTTCTCACCCTCAAATCACCCTGTAAGGTACACAGATCTTTTTGCAAATGTGGAAACTGAGGCAGGGTGATTCATCAACCTGCTTCAGGAACAGAAAGCTTCTTAGAGACAATGCTGGCGCTAGAACCCCGGGTTTCTGTCTTCTAGTCTGGGCTCATTTCCTAGACTCTGGAAAGGAGCAGGGACTCTGCCCCATGCCTGATCCGTCTGCTGCTGTTCACGCCATCAGGTGCTTCCTGCCAGCTGGAGCACGGACAGCAAATAGCTGGGAGAAATCCCATCAGCTGACAGGACTTCAAGTCAAGGAAAACCCACTGCTATACTCTTAATCTTCTCCTTACAAAAAAATCAAGTAGAATTTTGTTGACACTTATGAATAAGCACTTACATACATTATTTTTACTTCAAGATCATAAATAAAGCAAAAACTATGATTATGTAAGTGCATCTCAATCATCTATAATTAATATCACCACTGCTTAGTTTGTTTTTGTCAGCTTTGAATTTAATTTGAATGTATGTATTATATCGGAACATATGAAACTGCCATTTTTATAGGTCAAAGAACAAACCTGTATCAACTTTATAGGGTTGGTTCAATTTAATAATTCGAATCAAAAGCCCTTCTGGGAAATTTAATACCTCAGTCCTTTAAGGTTTCAGTAGCTTCACTACGGGATGGAATCTCTGCAGTTTCTCTTCTATTACAGGCAGTACTTCCCCACCAGCTGGTAAAGGTCCAAGCCCAACTCCCCAACCAGTAACCAAAAGTTACTGCCTGGCACAGCAGGGGGCCTGGAGACATGAGTATCCAGCGTGGAACCAACTGCTAAGGACCGTGAAATCATCCTTTCCATCTTTATCTGTTAGGAAGTTTTTGATTACTGTGAATTTTCTCTCAAAGCCAGATGCAATCGTGTTTTTGGTACCCACTGTTCTCCTGTCTAACATAAAAAAACTAATTTTCCTACCTCCATTTCTGTCAAAAGTAAGAAATCAACTGCAGCAACTTTAAATGAAGGGATCTGCATACGTACAGTGATCAATTCAAAACGTCAGTCACATTTATATTCTCTGTGTGCCAGCTTCATGGGCATGAGACCCCACTCACACAGAGCCCTGTTCCCAGATGGGCCCCAGGCTTGATTTAATGTTTTGCGGTTGCCATCTTGAATTCTTGGTAATTTTATCTTTGAGCCTGTATTCTGTAGGTAAAGTCTGATGGGACAATGAAACATGTGAGCGAGCAGTGAAGACACCAGGCTGCAGAGTGCACAGTGGGCTCCGGCCTAAGGGCATGCAACCCAGCCGCTGAGCAACTAGCTAGGCAGTCAGGCACACGCCCACGTGTCTGAGCAGTCCAGGGTAGCAGGAGGCCCCAAGGCAGCAAGCCTGGGACCTGGGCCCAGACTGGTGGCTGTGAGAGCAGCAGCAACCACAGCCATGGGAGAGAGCAAAGACCTGGGTAGTGCCATGACCCACAGTGCGAGGCCAGCTAGCCCATCCATCATCGGAACCTGTCCCTGTAGAGTCTGCACAAATATTTAACTCTGACCCAAGACCCAAGACACTGAATTATCACAAAGCGCCCACAGTGGACACTGCAATAAAGCACATCCAGGAGTAATCAGAATTCTTCAGAGTTTACCATCTACAGTTTTGAAAAGCACTGCAACATTACAAAGTATATATCTACAGGCATAGAAATAGAAATTTTTAAATTTTTTTTAAAGTTTATTTATTTTTGAGAGAGACAGAGACAGAGCATGAGGTGGGGAGGGGCAGAGAGAGAGGGAGACACAGAATCTGAAACAGGCTCCAGGCTCTTGAGTTGTCAGCACAGAGCCCGATGTGGGGCTCAAACCCACGGACCGTGGGATCATGACCTGAGCTGAAGCTGGGCGCTCAACTGACTGAGCCACCCAGGCGCCCCATAGAAATTAAATGTAAAGATTGTTGCACCGGAGAAAAAAACCCATTGTTTTCATTTGAAGCTTCAGATAAACAAATTATTAATAAGAAAGCCCATTTAAAATTAATTTTCCTGGAGCGCCTGGGTGGCTCAGTCGGTTAAGCGTCTGACTTTGGTTCAGGTCATGATCTCATACTTTGTGGGTTCAAGCCTCGTATTGGGCTCTGAGCTGACAGCTCGGAGCCTAGAAGTCTGCTTCAGATTCTGTGTCTCCCTCTCTCTCTGCCCTTCCCCCACTTGTGTTCTGTCTCTCTCTGTCTCTCAAAAATAAATAAATGTTAACAAATTTTTTAAATAAAATAAAACAAATTTTCCTTACAATTGAAGATGCAGTGATAGAATGAAAAAACAGGCATTTTGAATTATATACAACTCATGAAGAAACTCAGTTGCTTGTAAGACTTTCATGAGTTACAGTAAATGTCAGAGGAGACATTAAAATAACTTTGTATAAATTTACATTTAAAATTAAATTCAGTCTTATACAAAAATGGATTTGTGCGAAGAATTAAATTTTTTTAGAAAAACTGTTCCACAAGAATCATCAGATCTGGATGCAATGAAATTTATATTTTGAAAGTTTATCAAAAACTTAATCCAATGTTTTCATAACGCATAAAGTTCCAGTAACAGTTACATCAGCAGAAAGATCTTTCTCAAAACGAAAAATTGTCAAAAATCATTTGCCATCTCGCATTTGCCAAGACTGACTAATGCTGCTTTCAATTATATCAATTGAAAGCAAAGTTGCTAAAAAGTATAAATTCTGATAACCTGACAAAGGAATATAGAAAAATGAGCCAGAAAAGACTTATGATGAATCAAGATATAGCATTATTATGTAAAATTATGATGCTGAAATATTAATTTTGCAATCTATAGTTTTTCTTCATATTTCACTATTATTCCTATTATATTTTGTAAGTAAAATATTTTTTTAAATCTTTACCTTTTAGTACCTTTAATAGTACTTTTCCTTACTTTTTGAACAAAGGGGCTCCGCATTTTCTTTTTTTTTTTATTGTATTTTGAGAGAGAGAGAGAGAGAGAGAGAGAGAAGGCAAGCAGAGGAGAGGGGAAAGGGAGAGGGAGAGAGAGAATCCCAAGTAAACTCCATGCTCAGCACACAGCCTGTTGCAGGGCTCGACTCCATGACCCTGGGATCATGACCTGAACGAAAATCAAGAGTTGGATGCTCAAGCCACTGAGCCACAGAGGCGCCCCTGGGGGCATTTTCATTTTTGAACTAAAAATATTTATTTTAGTTGTAAGTTCATTAGAGATTCTTTAGTTTCTAAAGCCAGATCTCAATTCAAATTAGAATGTTGAAGAATTTTTAGAGGAGTGAGTTGGAGAATGCTATTCAACTTGAGATTTAATCCTGAAGGGATAGAAAAACATTTTTAGTAAAGAGATGCATAGTGGCGCCTGGGTGACTCAGTTGAGTGTCCGACTTCGGCTCAGGTCATGATCTCACAGTCTGTGAGTTCAAGCCCCACGTCAGGCTCTGTGCTGACAGCTCAGAGCCTGAAGCCTGCTTCGGATTCTGTCTCTCTCTCTCTCTCTCTTTCTGGCCCTTCACCCATGCTCTGTCTCTCTCTCAAAAATAAATAAACGTTAAAAAAATTAAGAAAAAAAAGAGATGCATAAACCGGAAGATTTTCAAGACCCGTCATTCTCTTCAATCACAGAAGCTGCTGTAATGGCAGGGAGGGAGGTGGGATGCCTTCTTTTGACAACTGTAGTGATGGTAATGATAATGATGGCAATAAGTGCAAATAAGTCATCCTGACTAGTATTTTCTTTCCCATGTCTTGTCTTAGCTTGACTTGACTTGCTGTATCTCATTTAATTCTCCCAACAACACCATGAGGCTGGTACTAGCACAAATAAGGCAGATGCCGAAGCAACACTTTGAATCCAGACTAATTCACTGTCACATACACCTAGTGAGTGGCAGAGCTAGGACTTGTCCTCACACCAAAGTCCGCCATTCCACTCAAAGTCCACCAACCACCAAACAGTTCCTCAGCGAGTGAAGCAGCTATATGTTTTTCTCTTGGCCGAGCTTGCTAGGATTGTGAGAATAACAGAAGAGAGGCAAGCAGCCTGACATGTGCTATACACACACCCTAACCCTTGTTTCTCAGCTTGTTCTTTAAGTGCCATCTCCTCCATGCATGGCTCTGCCATGCCCCCCATGACCACCAGCAGGTATTCTCTCCCTCCCCTGAGTCCCAAAGTGCTTTATGCCCTGCCCATGGCATTTATAGTTTAACATCTTTATTAAAAAATTTTGCTGTCTATTTATTTATTTTGAGAGAGAGAGCATGCACAAGCAGGGTAGGGCAGAGAAAGAGAGAGAGAGAGAAAGAGAAAGAGAGACAGGGAGGGAGGGAGGGAGGGAGGGAGAGAAAATGCCAAGCAGGCTCCATGCTGTCAGCACAGAGTCCAAAGTGGAGCTCAAACTCGAGAACCGTGAGATCATGACCTGAGCCAAAATCAAGAGTCGGACACTTAACTGACTAAGCTACCCAAGAGCCCCTACAGTTTAACGTCTTTATGCCATTATTTATGTGCATATCGCCTTCCCTACCAGTCAACAAACTATACTAGTAGCTCACAAATGCAGGCATGTAACTGAATCATCTTTACACCTTCACAGATCCCTACACATGGTGATTACTAGCAAACTCACTAAATCAACCAATTTACATGTGAATTTTTATAGGTACAACCTATACTAATTCCCTTTAAGGTTTTGGGTTGTAGGAAGAAGAAAGTGGAAGCTACTGATGTAACATCATAACGAGCCAACCATGTGTATTTTGCAAAACAACTAAACTTTAGAACTAAAATTCAACTGCAATGAAGGCAGAATATACCTCGAGGCCATCTTTATAATCAGAGTCGTGACCACTTACTTAGTTTAAGAATTTAAGTTTTATGAAAAGAGTATGTCCCAATCCTTGAGTTCACAGGTTTCCAAAGACCACACTGGTGTCACAGTAAGCCAAGGAAGAGATTTATTCCACCCCTCTAGCTCCCAAGAGCTGTATCTGGAAGGGAGCCAATTCAAAGAGAGAGCACACTCACCTTAAATAACACCAAGTCTAGCTCGTACATGGCACAATGACCCAGATTATTCCCCAGTGTCTTCCAAACCAGATTGCTGTTTGGCTTCTATATTTATTCTTTTTATAAAACTTATCACTTGCAAATTTTCAGCCTAAGCTGAAACTAACCAAGAGGTCTTAGTTCTTTTTCCACTGACAACAGGTGAGTACTGCCAGTTTGTTCGAGCTGCCTGCAACTAGTACCTTTCTCGGCAAGAGCAAACTTGCAACTCACCTCCTTGGAATGATGCCATTTTCCAAACTTGTCGTCTGACTTCGAAGCCAGCGGCGCTGGTAACTACTGGAAGAGGATGTGGAGGAGCTTGGAGATGGAAAAGGCGTAATCAAAAGGCTGCTAAGTGAGGCTGTGGGGAAGAAAATTTGAAAGTTCAAAGTCCAGGTAAATGAATCCTCTCGTAGCTACACAACATACATGCCAAGTGACCTAAATTTTCGGGTTCTACCAGCCATATCCAGCAGGGGGAGACTATGACTTCTCTCTTACAAAGAAAACATCCTTTAAAAAGGAAAATAAATTTAAAAAATAGGGATTACAGACATAGCAACTGCATCAATCACGAGTCCCCACATTAAAAAGGCAACATAATTAATACTAACTTCATCAGAATGTAAATGCAGATTTCCAGGACAACGGTTCACACAGCATCATTGTTACACACCTGATAACTAATGTCATATACAATGTTTATGGACATATATTTTCTCCTCTTAACTACTTCTTCATTCTCTATTTTGAGGTGAAATCTAGGCAAATAAGTGGTTCCTCCACATAGTATCCTCTCTCCAATCCCCTATCTCCAAATACACAATACATATTTATGCTCCTTCCCTCCAGCAACCAGTTCCCCATTGCCACTTCCTTGGCTGTGAAAAAGCAACCTCTAGTCTTAAATATATTTTCTGCTTGGATTACTTTTTTGCCTCAGAGCCTCTCTCTGCTTCTTTCGTCTACAAAGTATTAAATGCCTGCACTTAGGCTCTCAGTGTGAGCTGACATGCCAGCCCAGACTTCTTTAACAGGCAGGGAGGGACCCGTCCCTTTCAGGGTAGGCAAAGGCATTCTTACAAAGCAGAGCTGCTTGATGGAGGTCTACTCGTTTGGAAGAATGAAAGAAGATAGACTCTTTTACTTTCCTTGGGCTAAGGAATTAGACACTGAAAAGTCAGTCCAGTGGAAAAGAAAATGGGGTGCTATGTTGAAAGCTGGTCAATGTTTTCAGAAGCAGATCACAGGACAAAGGAAATTGACTTCAGGACACATAATATATTATGCTCATGGATATCACTTGATAAGGCAATTCCCCATATAAAGTTTTACATTTTAATTTATGCTTTCATAGGCAGATGTAAATAACCTGACTCCCTGACCTGATTTCTTAAATACCCCAGGAGTTACTTGGCTGTTAGTCAATAATCAGTCATCAAATGCTGGAGTGTGTACAATGTGCCAGGTGTTGCGTGTGGCAACTGGGATACACTGGTGGACAAGACAGACACACATCCGCCTGCGTGGAGCTTCAAACCTACATGAATAGCAATGAACTTGCCAGGCTACGGAATTAGATGCAAAACAACTCAAGGTTCTTTGCACAGCAGAGGTGTGTGACATGGTTTTCTTCTAATTTAGTCACTACTCATAACAAATGTGTTTGGTACATCTAAATCAGCTTTGCATCCCTGTATCCAGCCAGGACAGCTCCTTGAACACAACAGGCAATAAATCGTTAGTGAACGTATGGCACTTCTTCACTAAAGTATCACCCAGATGTGGCTGGCCCCAACAGGCTTGCCTCTGTTCTGACCTGGTTTCACCCTGAGGCTGGACTTAACTGCCCAAAGTCAAATCCTTATTTGAAATATCAGTGGTGGGTAATTTTCCTGACAATGTCGAAGGGAGATAGAAGAGAGTTTTTCCTCAAAATCACACAAAACTACTTAATAAAAAAATCCCAATTAGACATTTGTGCCACATCCTCAAGCTCTAAAAGTCCCCCATAAGGTACACAAACTCTTCATTCCCTATTCCTAAATCTTCAGGGTCCCCTGTCTCTCCCTGACTTATGCTGATCAATTCAACTTCTTGGCAGGTGGAGGACAGGTCTGAGGGGCAGTACTTGTTTCATAAACATTTTTTTCCCTGTCACAGAGGCAAGATGGAGATGACTCTGAGGGCCAAATTTATTCTGGAAATTAAAGGTATAGCTATACAATTCAGTTTAGTAAACTGAGTAAAAGCCCAGGCTCCTGGTTCAAATCCTACCTCTGCTACTCACCAGTTGTTACATGTAACACTTGGGCAGTTTACTTAAACTGTTAGCTTTCTCATCTGTAAAATGAGGACAGTAAAACACCACACCTCAGTATTTTCCATGAGAACTACAATCTGCTAGTGCATTGTGAATTATTTAGTGAACTGACACCACCATTAAAAAAAAAAAAAAAAAAAAAAAAGTGGGCACCTGGGTGGCTCATTTGGTTAAGCATCTGACTCTTGATTTCAACTCAGGTCATGATCTCACAGTTCGTGAGATGGAACCCCACACTGGGCTCTGTACTGACAGCGCGAAGCCTGCTTGGGGTTCTCTCTCTCTCTCTCTCTCTCTTTCCCCTGCTTGTGCATTCTCCCTCAAAATAAATATACTTAAAAAAGATAAAAAATTAAAAAGAAAAAACACAAGAGTATATTGCAGTGCTATTAACTGATGAAACTTTTGTTATGTATAAAGATGTTTGTTACTGGATCATAACATAAAATGCATTAATTAGCATGAACTTCAGACAAAAGAGAAGTTTGAAAAGCAGTGACCTATTTCATAAGGTTTCTGTGAGGATTAAACAAATCAATACATGCAAAATACTTATTAGCCCCCACAATAAATGCTGGCTATTTACTCCCTCTGATAATTCTTGGAACAGGAAAGCTAAGTATACAACATTTTGGAGTACTAAAATGTTATTAGTTCTGATTAGTTGATTATGAAAACAACCTAGGAATTGTAATAGACATGTGAAAGGGAAGGGAAACAATTAAAAAAAATAAAACACAGAAGAGAATAATCCTTTCTCATTATAAAATACCGAATAAAATTTTTTATGGTATATAAGTGAAATATTAAGCTAAAGTGCTGGCTTAAGTGCTATCAAGCATTTCCTTATCAAAATATGTTAATACTATTTAATATGATTTTTATGTTAAAGTACTATGGTATATCATCGTCGATCACACACAATAGGAAGCTATTAATATAGTTAATAACTCTCAAATGGGAGAACAGCCCTAATTTTGGTCTACAACTCATTGCCATTTTCATGAGAAAAGGGTGGATTCAGATAACTGTTTCATTAACGTTTAATGCATTTGGTAGTTGGCTAGACTCTTCTGTCTCTTCTGCAGCTTGGACTGGCACGGGTCTATGTGTATTTGGAAACAATCCCGTCATAGTGAGAAGACTAAGTTAATGTGATTAGGCCCCTTATTTCCTCTCCAAGTGCATCTTATACCACCCGCCCTTACTACATTCCAGCCTCCTTGCTATTCCTTACACACAAAGCTCCAAAGCCTGTTTCCACTCTCGGTTTCTGCACTAGCTGTTCCATGCCCAAAATGCTCTTTGCTCTGATCTTCATGGCAATCCAGTCAGCTGAACATTTCACCTTCTTGGAGAGGCCTCCCACGAGCACCCCATATGTTCTACTTTTCCTCAGTGTAAGTGCTTGCCTACATTTTACTATTATCTGTGTTTCCTCTATTAAATATAAACTCCATGAGATCATGGATCAAGATGATCCCTGATCTATCCCCATATCCTACAAAAACGCCTGGCACATAAGATGCTCAAGAAATATTGCTGCATGAAGAGTGAGCAAATGGTTATGGGAAGAACAGCGATGTCTGTCTCAATCGGTAATTATGACAGAAACAAAGCATTAGGGAGGCAAATTTCTACAGAGAATTCAAAGCGTGAGTTCGTTAAAAGTTTCCTGCGGTCAAAGCTGTATGCAGAGCACATGGATTTTCCCTTTTTCCTCCCTACCCTCATTTCAAAACATTCTTTTGTTGTTGTTGTCGTTTTGTGGTGGTAGTGGAGGCGGTGATGGTGATGGACAGCAGTAGTACAGCTCTGACCCTGAACACTTTTTATATTTGGCACAGAGGGCACTACATCCAAAACACAGCAATCATCTTTTTTTGCTGTAACACTGATGGTACTTCGCTTAGAGTTTTTGCTTCAACACTTGAAAAATACAAGGTTCCTTAAAGTGTACCAGTTGTATTTCTCATTACAAAGGAACAGAAGCATTTTCAAAGGTCAATTAATAGAGCTGTGATTATTGTCGGATAGGAAAATGCCATTTTCAATAAACCAAATAAATACATTAATTGGCAAATCGAATTTTAGCTAACACATCATAGTTACCAAACCACAGAGTGATTTTAAGACTATATGGGGTCCTCAAAAGTGTCCCAGGTCTTTTAAGTTTTAATAAAATTCCTATCAAGTTCCCTCAGTGAAAAGACAAAGAAAATGTCTTCACCACCACGATTTCAAAACACCTTAATTTTTTTTGTTTGTTTGTTTTGAGAGAGAGAGTGTGTGAGCAGGGGAGGGGCAGAAAGAGAGGGGGACAAATGATCTGAAGGAGGCTCCGTGCTGCCAGCAGTGAGGCTGACGTAGGGCTCGAACTCAAGAACTGGGAGATCATGACCTGAGCCAAAGTCCAACATTCAACAGACTGAGCCACCCAGGTGCCCCCAAACACGTTATTTTTTAAAAATAGAGAATTTTTTAGGGTAGCTTTAGGTTCATAGAAAAACTTAGTGGAAGGTACAGAGCTCTGTCCATATAGCCCCCGCTGTCACATACACAGAGCCTGCCCCATGATGAATATCACACACCAGAGTGCTATACTTGATACAGCTGATGAACCAACACTCAAACAAAATCATCAGCCAGAATCCATAGTTCACCACAGAGTTCACTCTTAGTGTTGTACTTTGAGTTCCAACAAACGTGTACTGACATGTACCGTCTACTACAGTATCAATGAAAATATTTTCAGTTCCCTAAAAACCCTCTGTGCTCCATCTACTCATCCCTCCCTGCCCCTGTCCCCACTCCTGGTAACCACTGATCTTTTTACTGTCTCTATAATTTTGCCTTTTCCAGATGTCACACAGTTGAATTCCTATAATAGGTAAGTCTTCTCAGCTCAGCTTCTTACACTTAGCCATATGATTTAAGTTTCTCTCATATTTTGTCCCAGTTTGATAGCTCATTCCTTTTTAGCACTGAATAATATTTCATTGAAAGCACCTTAAATTTTAATTCCTTAGTTAGGATATAAACTCTAGCCGAGCCTTGGTGATCAAGCCTCTACAATTATGTGCCAAGTTATTTAACCTTTGTATGCCTTTTAATTCATAGTCTGTAGTCTAAGAATGAAGTGCCTACAAAGACTTTTGCAAAGAATAAAAATTCTCTTGGTTCTTTGCTCTTCCATATAAGTGAGAGTTATTTTGTCTGGCTTCACAAGGGAAGGTCTTCTTTTAATAAAGTTTTAAAATCTCTCTATAACTGTATCACACATCTTTGTTTAGAATTATTCTAGATCCCTAGTTTGGGATGCTATCTGCATTACTTTTTTATTCTAATTTTTCTTAAACGGGTAATAAGAATGCAAATGTAGAAAGGAAAAAGGTAAAGCAAAAGAGTTAGCAAATTTGTGAAATGGAAAACAAACATTCATGCCAGGAGAATGACCAAAGGTCTGACTTAAAATATGAGAAGTATAAAGAAATGAAGAAATGGAGTTCTGTCCAAGCTACATTACAGACTGCCAAGTTCATATATAGAAGGCAAGGCAAAGCCCAAAGTAAAGGCTTGAGAGTAATGATGTAACAAGACATTTTTAGATTGGGACAGTTTCTTACATAGTCTGTGGAAAGAAGAATAAACCAAAAGTGCCAGTCCCCAGTGATCCCTGCCTCACACGCCAAAAAGGACAGTACTGACACAAAAGGGATCAGATGCCCACACCCTGAGTTGTAGGAGGCCCTGGTGCTGGGGAGCAGTTGGAGACCACAGCTCAGCAATTCTCTAGTCTGCACTTCTAGTCTCAGGTGGGCAGGGCAGAAAGCTCCAAACCTTATCTGAAGCCTGGAGGTGATGAGACAGTTTCACAACAATTTCCCAGGGGAGACAGAAAGTGAGTAGGAGATGATGTCCCAGCATCTCCTTGGGGCCTCCCATTCTCTTGTGTTCCCAGAGGAGCACAATCAGTACCGCCAAGACTCACATAAAGTGAGTTCAAGCCTTTGCCTACATTTATACACTCAAGGTCAATGGGATGCCACGGCCTTTCTCCCACACAGACAACAAACAAAGCAGTACCCTCCTTGACTCTTGCCACTCTTTACAAAGCACTCTATCAGTTAAATCAATGAAGAATTCAGATCCAAGTGGGATGTCATTTTGCATTATTCAATGGTGACACACATTGTAATAAATAGTCTGACTCCATTTTTTGATGTCTGACTGCTGATACCTTTTAAGCTTCTCCTCTCAAACCTCTTCCTTGTCTGCCCCACATCTGGGCAAGGTGATGAGAAAGCCTAGAGGCTTTCTCCTTTGGAACCACTAGGAAGTTCAACCTGTGTGTGGAAGCCCTCACCCCGGCCCTACCCCCTAACCATCATAAAAACCTGAAGATCATCTCCTTTCCCTTTCTCTCAAGGCATTTTCTTTCTTTTATTTTTAATGTTTACTTATTTTGAGAGCAAGAATACATGCACACGTGGAAGGGGAGGGGCAGAGAGAGGGGCATGGAGACACAGATTCCAAAGCAGGCTCCAGGCTCCAATTTGCCAGCACAGAGCCTGGCGTGGGGCTCAAACCCACAAACCATGAGATCATGACCTGAGCTGAAGTCAGACGCTTAACTGACTAAGCCACCCAGGCACCCCTCTCAAGTCATTTTCTGACCAGCTTGGGAAGCCCATCCTGCTCTCATCAGAAAGTGTCATTACGTGAGTGATAAATACTTTCATACCCTCTTGCATGTGTGTGGTGTCATTAGTCTCGACATCCAAACCAAATTTGGGGTGGGGTCCACCCTGTACCTGCAGAGTGGCCAAAACACATGTCCTAGTTGAAAACTACGATGATGTGTATTCTTACACTGAAGGTTCATTTCAAAACACTTGAATAAAAATGTTTGAGAATACATGTTAAAGTTTTTCTCATACTGATCTTCTGCCTATTTTACTACTTTTTTTAAAGTCAATTTATTTATTTTGAGAGTGAAAGAGAGAGAGAAAGCATGTGCATAAGTGGGGAAGGGAAAAAGAAAGGGAGAGAGAATCTCAAGCAGGCTCTGCTCTGTTGCTCTCAGCAGGGAACCTGAGGCAGGGCTTGAACTCAAGAACTGTGAGATCATGACTTGAGCCGAAGTCAGATGCTTAACTGACTGAGCCACCCAGGTGCCCCATGAGAAATTTCTTTTTAAAAGGAAGCTTCCTTGAGCTAATTTTACTGGGAATTTGCTTGTTGAGTATTGAAAATAAAATCAGAGGAAGAAAGGTGTCTGTGGAGATAAATCCGTCCACCTCTGCGGGAGGACCTGCCAGTCACCCTCTCTTCTGTCCTAGAGTCAGGCTGATCTAGATTTTATCTTAGCTACCCCTTCTCTCATTCCTTCAAGGCTTAAACTTTTCTAATACTGCTTTTAAGATCTCTCGGTTTCTGCCTTTGTACATGATTCCGCTACGATTTTTGATTTGTGGTTTAGATCTGAGGTAGATTCTGTGCTGTAGACGAAGGGCAGTGAAGCAGTGATCTGGAAATGGAGGCCTTGGAGGAGTGTGGGTTTTTTTTGCCTGATGCACACATCAGACACGCAGCCTCTGCCTTCCACTAAAGACTAAGAGCACCCCACTGGTTTTACCAGTGATACAGGACACCTTCACCAAACAGGCCAGCCAGCCAGTGCCTCAGATGCCTTTCTTCCTTGCCTTCCTTTCATTTCTGTATCCATCTCTGGCCCTTAGACACACCTCAAAGGAGTCCTCATGTTCCTTTTGTGTGGTACCAGGGTCCTTCATCCCACTCGGTACAACTCTGCTCCTGAGTTATTAAATGAAATGTCATTTGTTACTGAATCCCCTTCCTTTGTTTATGTATGTCACGTATAAAGTACTCCGGATTTTATTTATGATGAAATAAAAACAATTGATTGCTTTTGGTCTTCATAATCTTTTTTTGTAAACTTGAGCATTGAGCCACTGGTCAGAAATGTAACTCCTGCTGCTTAGACTTGTATCATTTTCATTTAAAGCAATTTTTGTACAAACATGAAATCTGAGAAGGTAAAGAGTAACTCATGAAATGCTAAAGAGAACACTGTTTTTAAATTTTAAATTTGATTTGTATTCAATGGTCTTAGGAGAATTTCCCCATTCCTTAGGGGGTGCTGCCAGCAATCTCTACTAGAGGAGTAGCTGAGCTTTGAGCTACATCAGTGCATCAGTACATCAGTTCCTCAAAGGCTGTGAATGTGTACTGAAGATCTTAACGTCCCAAAGCTCAGCTCCCTGCCCTGGTAGGGCCCACCTGAACAGGGCTGGCTGGCACTGGAGCTAGTTTCGTTAGGGTTGAATTTCAAGGCAAGAAGAAATGGGTACCACCATGGAACCAAAAATCACTCTCAGTCAAAATTGCTGTCTTAGGGGCGCCTGGGTGGCTCAGTCAGTCTGACTGGCTCAGGTTACGATCTCAGTTCGTGGGCTCCAGTCCTGCGTCAGGCTCTGTGCTGACAGATCGGAACCTGGAGCCTGGAGCCTGCTTTGGATTCTGTGTCTCCCTCTCTTTCTGCCCCTTCCCCCATTTGCACTCTGTCTCTCTCTCAAAAATAAACATTAAAAAAATTTTTTTTAATTAAAAAAAAAGAAATTTCTCAAATACAATATAGTCTCATATGAGTTTAGGTTTAGAAAAAACTAGTCCATGTTGTACAATCACTCCTAGATGCTGTATATCAACGTTCTGGATCTTCAGACACATGAGACTACCTTAGAATATGGAAAAGGAGGGGCGTCGGGGTGGCTCAATCAGGGAAGCGTCTGACTTCGGCTCAGGTCATGATCTCACAGTTGGTGGGTTTGAGCCTCACGTCAGGCTCTGTGCTGACAGCTCAGAGCCTAGAGCCTGCTTCGGATTCTGTGTCTCCTTCTCTCTCTGCCCCTTCCCTGCTTGCACTCTGTCTCTCTCTCTCAAATATAAATAAATATTTAAAAATTAAAAAAAAAAAAAAAAGAATATGGCAAAAGAAAAAACCCAGAAGGCGAGACCTGTCTTCTATTTTCCCACCTACTTAATCATTACAGATAGTTCACTCTATCAACTAAACATATAAAAGGAAGTGCAAATACCTGATCTAGCAATACCGCTGTCCCGGTCTTCATTCTGTCCTCTGCTTGGCATGTCAACTGGAGTGCTATGTGCTAAGATAAAGGCAAAAGGTAACAATGTTATTGAACTTCCAAAGAAGGCCTTGTTTAAAAGCCACTACAGTAATTTTTACATTTCAAAGTAGGCTACTGCTATTGATGGTTGGCATACGTGTATATATGAAAATTAACGAGAAAGCAAAATTAAATACATAAAACACAATGGTGAGAGTAAAAACAGAACCAAGTAATTACCTGTCTTTACCCTACTGTAGCATAAAAACTTGTTGGAGTGGTGCCTATTTCTAAAGCAAACTGAATAATAAACTATTCATGCAGTTGATAAAATGAACAAACATTCTCAGGCAGATACTTCCAGCCATTGTCCTCATCATTAGTAATATTTAAATAGCACTGTATTTTCAAAATGCTTTATAATCAGTTTTATTAGTAACTATAGGCAACTTAGGAAACAGAAATATTTGAATACCATTTCTTAAATTTAAAAAATGTTTCTGTTTATAACACACTCTCTTGGCAGATAAAAACCCCTTCATTTTCAAATATTTCTTCCTCCATTTCTTTTCCATACACACCCAGTATCACTGTAGAGTTACTGAGAAAAACGAATATCCTGGCATGAATTTTAGAAAACACTCCAAAGTATTACAGACTTGTAGGAATGCTTCAGATTCATCATACATATTGAGCTAGAGGGTAGAGGACATATTGCTATAGTAAGCTTTACAATGTATGAGAAACCCAGGGCCCTGCCTGATTATTATACTTTCCAGATAGTTTTTGAAGACTGTTTATTTTCATAATTTTGAAGAGAGCATATAAACATGTTAGCCTCACTCTAAGTAGGTGGGAAGGTGTCACTTTCATCGGGGTGTCAGTTAACTAATAGAGCTTAGCACATTTCCAGCTACAAAGAACAGAATGAGGAATACCATTTGTCATAAACATAACCTTTAATGTTAGTAATGAAGATTCCCCACACTTGTTAATCATGCCAGACTTCAACAGACATTCAACAGTTTTAGCTAGCAAGGCCAGTTAAATCTAAGAATTTACCTACCCAGAGAGACCGAGATGATTATACCTGTAAAGAACCTAGAAACTGCATTTAAACTACTTAAATGCTAGAGAGAGTAGGGGTGGAAAGTAGAGAGAGAGAGAGAGGGAGAGATGAGGTGGCTGAGGAAGAGAAAAAGAGAGAGAGGGAGAGAGAGAGAGAGGTCTTCCATGCTCTTATTAGGTGACTTTTGAAGAAACTCTGTGCAGGTGGGGATGCAGGTGACTAAATGGATAGAAGTATATACCATGGGAAAGGAAAACAGTTCAGACCTGAAGAGGCCCAGGAAAATCAGAAAATATAATCCTCTTAGAAACACTAAGGGCTCATTTCAGATCAAAATCAGCTTACACTGGGGTATTAGCAAAGACATTTACAATAGAAGTTCATTGGTGGAATTTTTCAAAACACCGTGAACTTGGCTGCGTTTGAAACTATTATCTCAAGAGCCCCTTGGATTTCTAGAGAGGCACCAAACAGGATTTTTTTCTAAGAAACTGCACAGGAGTTATTACTAATGTGTGTGGGTCACACTGTTCTCAGCATTCCACACAAACCTGCAAAGAAAGAAGCGCTCCGGGTGAGCCGGAGAGGTCCTCCTTCAGCTACGCCCTGTAGCAGTTTGCTGCCGCATGCTTGCAGCAGACCTAGAGACAGAGACACACGGAAGAGGGCCAACAAAGTACACACACAAAAATAAACACAGATTAAAGATAATGCAAAAAAAAACAAAACAAAACAACAAACTCAAATAAAGCAAAACACACACCCACAATAGTGGTATTCAGAAAGAAAGAGCCCAGTTATGTGGCTGATTTTACCTAGGTTACTTCCAGTACGACAAGGACCCAAGTTATTCTGATTTGTGTTGAGTTTTCCCAAATTAGGATCCTGGTGGATGTATTCAAAGCTGTCTTGTAAGCTACATCCAGAGAAGGAGGGGAAAGGAGAGAGAGAAGAAAAATATCAAGAGATGAATAAGACTGTTTTCTAACAAACTCTCAAACACAGGCAACTTACCAGTTGTTCCAACTTTCCTTATAAATGAATAAAGTCTCACATCTACCAAAGGAAACTAAACTTTAGGGGAAAGGAAAAGACAAAAAAACTTTTTGAAGGCAGTCCAACCTAGAAAACTAAACAACGTATTCCTAACAATTTTACATTATATAATGCGACATGGAACTCTACAAATTTGGCTTTGGTGACTGACACCTAGGATATCGCTATTCATTTCTAAATTGTGTTTTAGTAACTGACACTCAAGATGTTACTATTCATTTCAAGGGTAATTTCACATAAAACTTCAAAATGAAATTGAGCTGAACTCTCAGTTAACATCTATGAGCAATTTAGAAAGTTTTTCCAGGAGGATATAACAGAAATTATGATTCCCATAGGAGTTTGACTTCACAACATCTAAGAAGTCAGAATTACTCATAGACACAAATGTGAGAGAAGCCAATTTTAATAATTTACTTGATTTATTAACAAGTAAAATAAATATCAAGACTTCAAGGAGAATACAACATTAATAGGGCCAAAATAATTTTTACTTAAATGTGAGCTCGATATTCTATTATAGGGAATTAGTGTATAACTGAAAGGGTCTGAAAAAGAGTATCTCACAAAAAAAAAACATCAATTCTCATATAGGCTTAAGTCATGCCAGACCAATGTTAAATGCTCAAACAAGTTAAATTCATTATTTTGTTGAAGAGTAAGCAGAATTACTCAAAGGTACCCAAATCTACAAAGAAAAATATTTTTAATTTCCCAAGATTATGAAAAAAGAACGGCCTTCATTTGGCCTCTAAGAATATCCCTTTAATTTATAACAAACTTCTTTCAAACTTACGAAAGTATAGCAAATGTTTTGTTTTATTCAAAAATGAAGCATATGAAATATTTCTGCTTGAAAAGTTCAAAGTGTATGAACAAATGTACCAGAATGAGAGTTAACATCAGTTTTCTTTGTCTACAAAGAAATATAAAATTAGAGGAGGAAAAAACTCAGGAGTGAAGATCAGGATATGGCCTGGTCCAGGTACCCACCAGTCATAGAGGCGACATTGACAGCTGAATAGATGGTGAGCACATATGACCCAGCCTGCCATACATGTGCCCCACAGCCTGAAAAAACTCACTATGTGCTTCATTTCTTTAGAAATAAATTAACTAGCCAACCAGTTTTTTTTGTTTTTGTTTTTAAGATAAAACAGCATTGAGAAATAAACAGTCATTTGTCTTTAAGGCCAGCTAATAAAGTCAAAGGCCTTTTCATATACATTATGTGCAGGAAAATGGCCATTTCTTTGTTAATGTGGACTCATCTCACTTCTTATTTCAAAAATATGTATGGCTCTCAAAGAACTACTCTTTCCAGAAACAGCCACTTAAAAAAATGGGGAGGGAGGGTGGATGGGTACAAAATCCCACACTTACTTATTTGTACTCCCACAGAAGCTGCCCATTCTAGCTGAGAACACCTTACTAATCATCAGTTGTGGAGGAGAACTAGAAGAAAAAAAAGAGAGAGAGAGAGAAAGTATTTTTGAATAAGAAAGCAGTTTCACCATTCCGTTTTTCACAAATAGTAGGAAAAGCAGCCCAAACTCACCGTATATAGTGTATCTTTAAAGTGGAGCCTTTGTAACTCATTGCAACCGAGCCAAACATCATTTCCCCTAGCATGTTGACATCAGAAGCGGGTCTTGTGTACTGCATACATTAAAGAAACCAAAATCAAAGTTAATATGTGGCACAACATGATGTGGGATGCAAAAGAAAATAACATTTGGGGCACCTGGGTGGCTCAGTCAGTTAAGCGTCTGACTTTGGCTCAGGTCATGATCTCATGGTTTGTGGGTTCGAGCCCTTTGCTGGGCTCTGTGCTGACAGCTCAGAGCCTGGAGCCTGCTTTGGATTCTGTGTCTCCCTGTTTCTCTGCCCCTCCCTTGCATGTGCTCTGTGTCTCAAAAATAAATAAACATAAAAAAAATTTTTTTTAAGAAAATAACATTTATTGATCTATGGGGTTCTTCTTTAGTTTATTAGCAGATAATTAAAACTATTTCTCAAAGCAGAAACTGATCATTTTACAGTCTTAATCCATAATGGTGACTGCCTATTTTTTTCCCATATTATTACTTATGTTCATGATTTTGTATACACAGTATCTTCATGTAGGATCCAAGTGTTTCATCAAAGATTGTTTTTAATCTTGCTATGAAAAATAAAGATTTTTATTATCTCCATTTATAAACTTTAAAGATTAAGTTCTGAAAAAAAAAAGGGTAACTCTTTTCTTGGTACTATGCTAAGCAAAATAAGTCAGTCAGAGAAAGACATATCATATGATTTCACTCATATGTGGAATTTGATAAATTCAACAGACGAACATAGGGGAAGGGAGGGGAAAATAAGATAAAAACAGAGAGGGGGCGGAAACCATAAGAGACTCTTAAATACAGAGAACAAACTGAGGGAGGTGGGGGGTTGGGGCTAAATGGTGATGGGCAATAAGGAGGGTGCTTTTCAGGATGAGCACTGGTGTCATATGTAAGAGATGAATCACTGGGTTCTACTCCTGAAGCCAAGACTACACTGTATGTTAAGTAACTTGAATTTAAATTTTAAAAAATAATAATTTCAAAATATATATATATATATATATATATATATATATATATATCCTGAATAAAAATACAGTTCAGCATTATTCACCTCAATAATTAATAGTGTTGAATGAAAATGCCAATTGGCACAGGTAGGGTTTTGTGAGGGTCCAAAAGATGACAGATGGTCTGATACCTCTGAAGTTTTACAAAAAAATATTTCAAAAACATCTGACCCCTGTACCTTCTGGCCAGTCTTTCTCATCCCTTTCGTCATCCAAAAGGGGGGCCTGTGCTACCTCCACTTTCCCAGATCTCATCTGCTTGTTAACCTACTGCAGCCTCATCTATTCAAACTGCTCTAGTAATGACTTCTGCCTTCCTGTCAAATCCAATGCACCCTTTCCAGTTTGCTTTCTTAAACATGTCTCATGGTATCTGGTGTTCTTATTTACCCTCTTTGTCGAATCTTCTTTCTTAGATCTTCCCTTGAACAGGATTGTTCCTCAGAGGACACTCCTACTCACCGTCTGCATTCTCAACCCCTCTTAGGATTTTGGTTATTCTTTACATAGGAATACTTCCCACATCTTTTATCTCCAGGCCCAGACCTCTCCCTGAACTCTAGAATCCTACATCCAAATGAATTCATTCAGGTATCATTATATGTATGTAAAGATAATGTAACACATATTATACAATAATGTATTATAACGATATGTGAATGAATGTATTTGGATGTAGGATTCTAGACACCTGATGAACATGATAGATGTGAATGTCAACCAAACTAGTGTGCTGCGGGCACCCCAGCACACCCTGACCAAGACAAAACAATGGTCCAGGATCCAGCCCATCCAGCCCTGCATTCTCTGCTAGCGTGCTTTCCATCCAAGCCAAAACATGGGAATCATTCTTAACACTGTCTTCTCAATCTTTTTTTTAAACTTCAAATCCACACACACACATTATATACACACAAGTACATGCACACACTAACAAACACATACACAACCTACTTATACATGTTTGCAGAGGAGGAAAGAGAAACAAATCTCTCAGCCTTGTTTAACGAGGCTCCTCTCTGTTTGGTTATAGCTCACGCCAACCTCTTCTCACTACATGCAGACAGAAACCAACTGTCTTTCACATTTTTTATTAATAACTTCCACCTACCGCCTCCATTTTATAATCTGCTTTTCCTTGGGGTACAGGGTCTATACGCCAATTGTGATTCTCAACTAGTTGAAAATTTCACTGTATACTTTTTAAATCACAAACCTCCTGGAAACTGAGGAGCACTGCGAAATAAGGGCAAATGCGTGGCACAAATCCTGAACATGAAATTAACAAAGTTCTATAGACCTGTGGCTGCTGGCAATTTACCCAGCTTTGCTTTTCCAGCAACATGGAAAATTCCACGAGTCAAAAAAGAAAAAAAAAATTGATACATTCTTCATCAGTTTATATCCTCCTGCTCTTCAGTATTTATGAAACATTTCTTCCCTTATTTCTAGTTAGCCAATATTTCTCAATAACCCAAATCCCTATCCTTTACTCTCTCTCTCTCTCTCTCTCTCTCTCTCACACACACACACACACACACACACACACACACAGATGCCACTAGCCCTGTTATCCCTCACACTCAAGTTAGATCTTACCATTTCTTTCTTCTAAACAAGATTTTCTTCCTCCTACTGGCAAGTGCTATTTTCTTAGGATGCCCATATACATTCCCAGAATCCTTAGAATTTTTATGCCAAAACTGGAAACTGTGTGTTTTAATCTAGTTCTAACAACAAAGAGAGCAAAACAAAAGCATTTACCTCATTTGCAATATGTCTTCCTCATTCATCATTATAATATAGAATTCATATATTATACTTGATCACCTCGACTCGGATACAGTTTTTATCGAGAGAGAAAAGCCAAAGTGTGAAAAGAGCACTGACAGGACACATTTAAGAGCACATTGTGGAATACTTATGCTCATGTCCCTGGAGTAGAATCCTCCAGCAGCTATTATTCCCTGTGGAGAAATCACAGTAAATGACTTCAGCCCCACGGGGCATCTGGTTGGGCAGGGATGGTTTTACCTGGTACTTTGGAAGCTGCTCCTTAGCATGTTGTAAAGATGCCCCGGAAGAACTATGGGAAGAGGTGCTGCTGCTGCTGCCACCGCCGCCGCTTCCTTGACAGCACTTGGCTGACATTTTAAGAGACACATCCTCTGTTTTCTGGGTTGACAGACAGGCAAGATAAGGGATTGCTAAGTATATCGGGCTTCCTCAGCACGCTTTTCATTGGGAACTTCTTTGTCAAATCATTCTGTTATGCTGTGCCTAAGCTGCACAGAAAACCAGAAGCTTTTTTTCCTTCTCTATGAGGACAAGAATGTGGTCCCTGGGGGTCTGAAGAAGGGTAACTAGACAGGAGATGGTGGTCTTGTAGTAGGACTATTCGCCATAAGTGATTCAACTGTTATTTACAGTTCAGTTCATAGATTTCATGGATTTCGACTCCTGAAATCGTCAGTGAGATCTGATCTCTCTGTTTGGGTCACTAGAGGACCCATTAGTACTAATGGAAAGTCCTAATCTATAACATTCATGTGGAGAAAGACAATGCTCCAAATGTTAGCCCTGTACCAGGCAAATGCAACGAACTAGGAAAGCAGAATTACTAATTTGGAAAGCCTGGGTTTGTGTTTTTAATGACACACCTTCTCTAGCACTCCTTTAAAAGTAACAGGAGAGAGTTTGTGAAAGATAAACCAAAACTCTGAAACAGGAGCTCCTGTGAATTATACATCATGTGATGGAAAAGTGGCCTTTAAAGGTTAGGAGTAATATAAGATTATCTGCTATACAGTCCCTAAACAGAGTTCACTGCTAATTTTATGACAGTGACATAAAGGTATAAAGATACACCTTTATTAATTCTTCCCTTCCGCCTACACCAAATTATATTGCTCCCTACAGAAGCATCCCGTGCCATCTATGGTAGGTTATTTCTATTCTGTCTGAGTCTTACTTGCCTTTTTGTGTGCAGCTTTTGCTTGGAAAAACATGAATGCAACTGCAGCTTATCTAATCTCCAATGTGACAGTCACACTGGTGGTCTAATGCAAATGCCTGCAGTCATGTGCCTGATACAAACTCATGACGTTTTGTGCTTGCCAAGGGAGTGGGGGGCTGAAAATGGGAAAAGAATGTACGGAAAACACATACTGTGCTGGTCCATAACATTAGTCACTCCAGCAGTGACAGCATTCAAAGTCGTACTTGGTAATTCCCGGGTATCAGGCACTCCTTCAACACCCTCTTCAGATCTAGTTGTTACTTAATACCACTTAACCCAACACAGCCCCTCAGAGAGCCCAAAGTGACACTAAGTCCACACCTGCCTCACAGACTGCTAGACCCTCTGGCTGGGGTACAACATACTGAGCAGTCTATAATTGGAGATAGCACCTGGGACGGTGAGTCGAGCACTACTTGTTTGGACTCTTTCTGTAGCCTTGGGAAAATGACAAACCTCTCTGGACCTAGCTACCTTTTTGACTAAATGAGCACTTCCAAGAAAGCTTATATTCCCGACTCCAGTGTCATCACTGCTCTGATATACCAAAATTCCAGTTGCCTTTGAAAACCAGTGAGGGGCACCTGGGTGGTTCAGTGGGTTAGGCATCTCTTGATTTCGGCTCCAGTCATGATCTCACGGTTCATGGGATCGAGCCTCACATCTAGCTCTGTGCTGACAGTGCAGAGCCTGCTTGGGATTCTCTCTTTCTCTCTCTCTGTCCCTCCCCCCAGCATGCACGCATGTACTCTCTCTAAATTAATAAATAAATAAATAAACTTTAAAAAAAGAAAAGCCAGTGAGAATTTTTTCTTCAACCTGTTACCACCATTAGGAGCCCTAGTGATGCTGTGTGGGTGTTTCAACTAAACCATCTGTGCAAGGCCTTCAGGGAAACAGGAAATGATATGGGAAATTAAGGGAGAAATCATGTCCTGTCAAGTGCTGGCTCACCTAAACTTTGATACAAATCTACCATTAAAGCCTACAGGTGAATCACCTGAGAGATTCCCCGCCCCCCCAACCCAACAAGCCCAACAACTACTGTAATGATTAGCTACCTGGCAGACTTCCACTATAAAGTACTATGGAATCTACCCAGCTAAACTGCCTTTAACCAAATGCTTCCTTCCTGCAGAAATGATCCTTATCAAAAGCAGGAAAACAGCTCCTTGGCCCTGATGAAACAAAGACTGTGATATAAACTATTCATTTACTTAGCTACACATGCGATGAACTTCCAGAATTTGGTCAGTATAGATAGCAAGCTACTGAACATGAAAAGAATCAAAAGTCTAAAGGCGACAACTTAGAAGTACCTCAGGCTGAGGTCCAGAAGACTCAGGGAGGACCAGACTCTACTCCTCACCTGGACATGTGACCTTAACCTTTCCTGTTCTGGCTCCAGAGGATCAAGGGCTGCTCTGCCCTCACTTAACCCAATCCCAGATCCTGCCGTGCCCCACCCCACAACACTCCCTCTTCCCCTCCCCCTGCTTTGCACTAAAAAAAGGAAGTAAATAAAGTTTCCTTGGTCAAATGGGTTTGAGAAACACTCCCTTTTGAAGAGGACAGTGTATGTTAGCATACTGAAGCCCTATAGTAAGAAAAGCTATTTAATCTTGTTGAACCCAGTGCTATGTAATACCTCTTACTATCTATGAGAAATACCAGACAGAAGGATCTATTAACTTCCCTTCAGGCTAACACTTTCTGAATTTTAGAGTGCTCAGCTTTCCTATTACATAGCACGTGTTTGGCATCAAAATCCTACTGAATTACAACTCACCAGCAAATTTACCTCTAGTAATATTTACAGTACACTGCTGAGCATCTGTCATGACTCTCTGATAAAAGTTTCACCTGGCATATTAATAAGAATACAAATGCGGCAGGACGGGGTGGCGGAGAGCCTTTGTTTATGCTGCTTCTGAACCTTAATGACACATACAGTAGAGCTCAAAGAGAAGATTATGAACTAATAAACGACTGCTCAGAGAGGTGGTTAAAAGCACAAATTAAAAAGATGAAAGCAAATCTGCATTTCATACCTGAGTTGCTACCTCTTCAATCTTGTGAACCGCTTTAGAATCAAATAAGACTTGTCTTCCTCTTCTCTCACAGTCCTGGTAAACTATCAGGCGAATCTCATTCAGGTCAAACTCCGAACATGACCAACTATGGATTAAAAAGAGAGAAAGAAGTTACGTTATCCACAATCCACAACACTTGGAATGGTCATGGCGAGCTAAAATTCCCAGCCAACATGCCTATGTGCCTCTGACCAGGGGCAGACAGCCTTGTCTGTGGGCTTTAATGGGCCATTGTCCATGGCAAAGGTTTGGAAGACTGCTGTAAACAATAAATCATTGGAGAGAAAGTTTCTCCTTCCAAAGCCACTTTGGGCAAAGATAGCAACCAAAAACCATAAGGATGTGTGCAGAAAGCTAAATTTGGATTCCTGGATTCTGGGAATGGTACACCTGAGGTACAGGAATGTTCCAGCTTCTGTGTTATTGGCCAGGGAACCATTTGGAGCAAGTGAGTGGAGCCTTCTCCTCTCTTCCTCTCCCACCCACCAGGCTCAGGTGAAAATGAGTGGAATTACATATCCTAAATTTTAGAACTTGGATCCAAGTAGCTGGCTTGGATACAGAAGTTTTGAAAACCAAGTGCATCACTGTACAGAATCTGAATTGCTAACAACAATCAGCAATGGAGGAAGCACAGCTTACTCCTGTTAAAAAGAAAACCACAGGCCCAAAATGGTGTCACTTAATCCAAGTCACCAAACCAGGACTGGCTTAACTGCTGTTTAGACCTCCCCTAGAAATAGTCTTAACCAGTCAATCAGGAATTTTCTGACTAACATGAGGTAATGTGTCACATGGGCCTACTCCTAGCCTAAAAGAAGATGAAGTAATCTGCATGATAAGACCCTTGTCCTTCCCCCTAAGGGAAAATGATCTAGCCTGAAACAATCCTTTCTTGTCTCTTGCTATTAACTCCTTGTTCCATCCTCCCCGTAAAAACCTTCCATTTTGTACAACTCTTCAGAGAGCCCCTCTACTTGCTGGATGGGATGTAGCCACATTTATGAATTGCTTAATAAAGTCAATTATAACTTCACATTAAAAGCTGCTGGGATAAAATTGCTCTAAACATAAGTTTGCTCTTGAGTAATAAATGTAATCAGAATGTGAGGACTATAAAAAAGGGCAATCACTTAAAATGCACTGCTTTGGGGCGCCAGGCTGGCTCAGTCAATAGAGCGTGCAACTCTTGATCTCGGGGTCCTATGTTCAAGCCTCAAGATGGGCATACAGCTTACTTTAAAAAAGTAAAAAAGTAAATATAAAATGCACTGCTTTGGACATATTCAGTTATTAGTCTGTTAATCCTGTCAACATATATTTGAGTGCCTACTATGTTTCAGGCACTGTGGTCCAGATGCTAGACATTCAGAAGTTAACTAAATAGAATTGGTCCCTGCCCTCATGGAGAACATGGTTTAGTGGGGAATACTGGGCCAATAATGATATAAATGTATAACTACAGATTGTCATAAGTGCAAAAAGGAAAAGGATATGATGAGTGTTTCTTATTTTCAGATCTGAAGAGCAGGGAAGTCCCTAAGGATTTAAGGAAGTGAAGGTGGTGCCTGGCTGGTTCAGTTGGTAGAACATGTGACTCTTGATCTTGGGGTTGTGAGTTCAAGCCCCACGATGGGGGCAGAGCTTACTTAATAAAACAACAACAACAACCAGACAGAGGATTTAAGAAGTGATTTTTAAATAGGACTTGAAGAAGTAAGAGCTAAAGAGATAAGGTGTGAGAATGAAGAACAGAGTAGGAAGAGAGTAGGCTGGGAAGACAGGCAGGGGTCAGAATCATGCCCTAAGTGCAATGAGAAGCCAAGATGTACAAAGGTTGATAAACTCAAGTCTACACTTTTTAAAAATTCAACCTGGTTCCTCTAAGGAAAACATGGGTGGGGAGATTAAGACTGGAGGTAAGAAGGCCAAAGAGAATTTATTATCAGAGTTCAGGCCCTTCATCAGGAAGGTTAGAGGAACAGCAACGGAGGTGGAAGAAAGAGAACAGATATTAGGGGCAGAACTAATAAGAGTTAGCGGTAGGCTGCGAGGGTACTGGAGACAAAAGGAATGCCTCCTGCTTAGAGAAAGCTGGAGAAGTAGGAGGAGTCCCCAAGGTATGGATGATAGGAAGTCACATAGATAGATTGACAAAAGCAAACTGTTTAAACTAAGAGACAGTCAACTACAATGAAATCAGACACATCTGGATCAAATCCATACTTTGAGTTTCCATTTTTTTCATCAGCACAATGAGAATATTAATGTCAACCTCACAAGGCTGCTATAGGAATTAAATGAAATATGTAAAGTGTTTCACATAGAGGCTGACACACAGTAAGTGCTCCAAAATGTTAATAATTACTTAAGAGAATTGTTAATGGTACAATATTTTTTTTTTTTTTTTTTACCAGCCACAAACTGTGCATTATTGGCTCTTTCCTTTTTCAGGCAATAGTAGTTAATATTGAATATGTTCTTTCAGGGTAGCAGATTAATTTTCTTAAATCCCAACACCAAAAAATATAAAGCTCTGGTTGTACCTTCTTCTAACAACCTATATTCTGAGTTATCATGCCCAAGCATCCCTTCCTCCCAGTTTTGATAACAACATGGCAAGTTTATTTTAGAAATCATTTTCTTCTACTCTCAGTCCAGAGACAGTCTGTGATGTAGGCCTGGCTAATCAGACATGACCACACAACCTCCAGCTAGGTTATGAAAGCCAGTCCCCCAACTTAGCTGCTCAGCTAGGAAATGATAACCCTGGTGCCTATTTTTGCCAGTATGAGGTAAAAGCCTATCTCTGAAAATGAAGTCAGGGTGAAAGAAAGCAGAGGGAAGGAGTGGGATGAGGCAGATTCCTGTTGGCAATCGAAGCCAACAGCTTCTGAGTGAGCACTATTCCTGGAGTTAGTTTTCTGTCACTTACAACCAAGAAGTCCTGAAGACTGTGTCCCAAACCACTAAATTTTTAAATTACATAAAGCCATTAAAAATACCCTCTATGGGGCGCCTGGTTGGCTCAGTCGGTAAAGCATGCAACTTTTGATCTTGGGGTTGTAACTTTGAGCACTATGTTGGGTACAGAGATTACATAACAAAAATATCTGGGGGCGCCCGGGTGGCTCAGTTGGTTAAGCATCCCACTCTAGATTTCAGCTCAGGTCATGATATTACGGTTTGTAAGACTGAGCCTGGCATAGGGCTCTGTGCTAATAGCATGGGAGTCTGCTTGGGATTCTCTCTCTGGCCTTCCCTCACCCCCAAATAAATAAATAAAAAACATTTTTAAGAATCTTAAAAAAAAAAAAAAAAAAAAAACCTCTGAAATTATTAAGACATAGTACATAGGCTGAAGTTATTAAAAATGAAAAAGCAAAGAGGATTTGTCTTTTTTTCTTGTTCCATCTGTTTTGCCCTAACAATTACACTTTGCCAAAATAGCTTTATAATTTACACAGCAAATTGTTCAATCCTTATTTTTGAGGAGTAACCCTGACTCAAATACCAAACTGAGGACAGCCTGACTAGAAGAGCTAAGATTTAATAAGGATCATACCACCTTATTAAATGTTTCATGCTATTTTTCAATTTTAAAGGAATGGAAATAAAAGATAGGAGGCAGAAAGCACATATGTTGGATTGTCTAATTTTTTGACCCAAATACCTTCAAAAGGTATGCTTTATATAAGGCAAACTCCACTCTCCAGCTTCCATATGAATACTGCCTTATTTAATGCCTAATTATAATTTCATCACTAATACTAATGTAGAGGAAATTACAGTTGAGTAATTTGATGAAGAAAATACAGGCAGGGCAAAGGACATTAAAAGAGTGCTTCAGAATAAGGCAGGCCTGGGATCAAATCTCAGGTCTGCCTCCCACTGGAGTTACAGCCTTAAGAAAGTCCCCCCTCAAGCAGTACTTGTAAGACCTGGTGTGAAGATTAAAGGAGATAATCTGCGGAAATCTCCCAGCGCACTGTCAGCTTTTTTCCCTGGGATCCTCCATAACACAGGGCTTCACTGAGTCATAATCACATGCCACATGCATTTTCTGCCTGTTCACATTCACTTCAACATTCAACCAAAGTTATTGTGGGGCTTCTGTGAGTACAGCCATGGTTCCTGGTGTTTTACTAAGGGCAACTCTGCATGACTCAAAGAGGTATAAAAAAATAAGCCGTGGGCTTTTGCCTTAAAATATCTATTTAAGAGATATTTATTCTAATGAGAACTACCTCATTGCTTTGCCTTGGTTGAAAGTAAGGCCCCTGGTTTTATTTATCTACTCTGGTCATGGCCATCTGAGCTGAGGCACAAAAAAGTAAGATGGTTTATCTACCTTTTCTTACTGTAAAATTTAAACAAAAGGACTTAGATGGACCCTTTTCAGTTTTAAGAGTCCATGATGGTAACATCTGCCAGCTGGAACTGAAACCAGCTGTTATTTCTGTAACTACTCATCAAGAGCAGGAAGAAAGTGACCAAAGTCTACATTACTTATCTGAAAGGTGACAAGCAATAGTTCAAATGAGTTTAAGTACAGAAAACAGAATTCTCTTTAAAATATATATAATCAGGGGCTCCTGAGTGGCTCAGTTGACTGAGTGTCCGACTTCGGCTCAGGTCTTAATCTCACAGCTCATGAGTTCAAGCCCTGCATCAGGCTGTGTGCTGACAGCTTGGAGCCTGGAGCCTGCTTTGAATTCTGGGGCTCCCTCTCTCTCTCTGCCCCAACCCACTCACATTCTGTCTCTCTCAAAAATAAACATTAAAAAAATAATAAAATAAATAAAATAAAATAAAATAAAATAAAATAAAATAAAATAAAATAAAATAAAATAAAAATAATCAGGAGTACCTGGGTGGTTCAGTCAGTTGAACATCCAACTTCAACTCAGGTCATGATCTCACAGTTTTGTGAACTTGACCTCCACATCGGGCTCTGCACTGGTAGTACAGAGCCTGCCTGAGATTCTCTCTCTCCCTCTCTCCCACTCCCACTCTCTCTCTCTCTAAATAAATAAAATAAAATAAAATAAAATAAAATAAAATAAAATAAAATAAAATAAAATATATAAAACCATGTGTTGTGGGTTTCATCGTGTCCCCCAAAACAGTATGTTCGATTCCTAATTCACAGTACCTGTCAACATGACCATGTTTGGAAAGAAGATCTTTGCAGATGTAATCGAGTTAAGATGAAATCATACTAGATGAGGGTGATTAGTGTCTTCATGAGAGGAGGGAAATTTGGACATAGACACAGAGGGAAGGTGATGATGGACAGATTGTGGAGTTATGCTGCTATCGGCCAATGAAGGCCAAAGAAGCCTGGCAGTCAGGGGGATACAATAAATAAGAACTGGGTAAGTCCTTATTCTCTAGGCATTTAAAATCTACAAGATACAATCATATAGGTAACTACATGAAAATAAAAGGGTTAGGCAGAATATAGAAAGAAAAAAAAAAAAAAAAAAAAAACAACAACAGGAAAGGTTTCCAGAAGAAGAAATATCTGAACTGATGAAGTTAGGAAGAATGGCAAGGCATCCACATGTAACGTAAACAGGGGAGAGAGTCATTGCAGAATGAGGGCATGACATAAATACAAAAAGTCAAATGGTACAAAGTCAAAGTCTTAATTTCTTGAAACATGTCTACTACAGAAGAATTATGCAGGAGATGAGGCTGGAAAGACAGTGTAAGCCTACTTGTGGAGGACCCTGAATGTCAAGCCAAGGAATGTATGTTTGCTTCTACAAGCAGTGGAGTGCCATTCCAACTTTCTGAGATGGGAAATGACATCATCTGACTTGTGTTTTAGGAGAACTAAAGCTGTTTGACAAAGCCATTTTCAGAGCAAATGGAATGGTGGTAGTGACTTGCATACCCAGGGTTTCAAGGAGTCATGGCTAATAAGGATGAGACAAGTAGTTGTATGATTTGCCAACATCCTCCAAGACCAATTCTAGTGTTCATGCTTGACTGGTCCTTTGAACTTTTATAGGAGTCAGGCTAGAAGTGGGCTCAAGTATAGCCATGTTGAAACATGATCTATGAAAGATGAATACTTCAAAAATGTTTTCCCTTTTGCTCTCATGCAAGGAAATAACCCTTATATAGTCAACAACAAGTTCACAGGAAGAGTTTAGAGGGCAGTCCTGTGATCTAAGAATGTGAATATTTAAAAAGTCAGGTAGGTGGGAATGCAAGCTGGTGCAGCCATTCTGGGAAACAGTCTGGAGATTCCTCAAAAAACTAAAAACAGAACTACCCTAGGACCCAGCAATTGCACTACTAGGCATTTATCCACGGGATACAGGTGTGCTGTTTCAAAGGGACACATGCACCTCCATGTTCATAGCAGCCCTGTCAACAATAGTTGAAGTATGGAAAGAGCCCAAATGTCCGTCGATGGATGAGTGGATAAAGAAGAGGTGGTGTATATATATACAATGGAGTATTACTCTGCAATCAAAAAGAATGAAATCTTGCCATTTGCAACTACGTGGATGGAACTGGAGGGTATTATGCTAAGTGAAATTAGTCAGAGAAAGACAAAAATCCTATGACTTCACTCATATGAGGATTTTAAGAGACAAAACAGATGAACATAAGGGAAGGGAAACAAAAATAATATAAAAACAGGGAAGGGGACAAAACAGAAGAGCCTCATAAATATGGAGAACAAACAGAGGGTTACTGGAGGGGTTGTGGGAGGGGGGATGGGCTAAATGGGTAAGGGACATTAAGGAATCTACTCCTGAAATCATTGTTGCACTATATGCTAACTAATTTGGATGTAAATTTTTAAAAATTAAAAATAAAATAAAAAAAAAAAAAGGTAGGGGGCACCTGGGTGGCTCAGCTGGTTGACCGGCTGGCTTTAGCTTAGGTGGTGATCTCAGAGTTCATGAATTCGAGTCCTACATCGGGCTCTCTATTGTTAGCACAAAGCCCACTTCAGATTCTCTATCCTCCTCTCTCTCTGCCCTTCCCCTACTCACACTTTCTCAAAAATGAATAAACATTTAAAGTAAATAAATGAATAAATAAAATATGATAGAGAAATTTAAGTGGTCCAAGAAAAAGTAAAATTAAACAAAAAAATCAACAATAACAATCACAACAGAAAATGGCAAAAACTACCCATTTAACAAGTAGCTCCCACATGCCTACTGGGTGCTTGCACTCTTGCAACCACTGGGATACAGCTGTGAACAAATCATAATTCCTGCTCTGATGAAACTTTTACTGTATTTATGACGATATTTTACTCTTAAGCCCTATTCTGTGTTTCTTCTACCAACTCTCACTGCTCCTCTTCTCTTTCTCAAAAAAGTTTCTAAAATCAAACAGAAACCCTCTAGAAAGGTTTGCTCAAGAATAGTGAGGAAGGGGGTGCCTAGGTGGTTCAGTCTGTTAAGCATCAAACTTAAAAAATATATATTTTTAATGTTTATTCATTTTTTGAGAGAGAGAGAGAGAGAGAGAGAGATGGGGTGTGAGTGGGGGAAGGGCAGAGAAAGGGAGACCCAGAATCTGAAGCAGGCTCCAGGCTCTGAGCTGTCAGCACAGAGCCACACACAGGGCTTGAACCCACGAACTGCAAAATCATGACCTAAGCCAAAGTCAGATGCGTAACAGACTGAGCCACCCAGGTGCCCTAGCCTCCAACTCTTGATTTAGGCTCAGGTCATGATCTCACAGTTCATAAACTCAAGCTCCACGTTGGGCTCTGCATTGACAGCATGGAGCCTATTTGGGATTGTCTTCTTGTCTCTCTGCCCCTCCCATGCTTATGTTCACACTTGATCTCTCTTTCTCAAAATAAATAAATTTTGGGGAAAAAGAGTAGAGAGGAAGTCCTAATGACTCTTACCTAAAAATAAAGGAAAAGTAGAAGTGGAGAAAAGGGGAAATTGTGTTTGGAGATGGCAACAGCGTTCACCCTGTCAGCACAAATGTACATTATTCCCCACTCAGTACCACACTAATTATTTCAAGAAAAAGAATTATGTAAATAATGGCAGTAACAAATTTGGAATTCTGCTTTGTTTTGTTTTGTTTTGGTCTGGGTTACTAACTCTCAGAAAGAAAGCAAACAGGAAAGGTAATTTGGAAATTAATTGATGTTCCTATTTTACAGTGAAACTGTCTTTGCTGTAAAACTTGCCAAGTTTACTTGCAGAGTAACTACATAAAAACTCACCACTGAATTTCTGTTCTGTGGTCAACAGTATAGTAAGAAAAGTACTTAAAGACTCCAATTCTTATCAGAAACTTTTATACATAAAGCTAGCCTAAAGATATAATTTAAAAATGATTCCAGTTAAATGTATCCCATTGTTATTTTACCAAAAAAATTTATACTGGATATTGGCTACAACTTTGTCTTTAACAAAGTAGGTGATATGTAAATCCTTTACTCCTTTTGTAGAAGAAATGTGGGGAAAGAATAAATCCCTATAATCAGCAGCATGACGTACAAAGAGCACTGTTAGTAACAAGAGCCCTAAAGCACACTCCTGCATTCGTTCCTTCC
This sequence comes from Lynx canadensis, assembly GCF_007474595.2. Taxonomy (NCBI): domain Eukaryota; kingdom Metazoa; phylum Chordata; class Mammalia; order Carnivora; family Felidae; genus Lynx; species Lynx canadensis. The sequence continues at coordinate 69,188,505 of NC_044306.2, forward strand.
ACGCCATTTTATTTTTTTATTTTTAAAAACTCTTTTTTGAAGTTCATTTATTTTGAGAGAGAGCATGTGAGCAAGAGTTGGGGAGGGGCAGAGAGCAAGGGAGAGAGAGAATCCCAAGCGCAGAGCCTGATGCTAGACTCGATCCCACAAACCATAAGATCATGACCAGAGCAGAAATCAAGAGCTAGACGCTTAACCAACTGAGCCATCTAGGTGCCCCTCCTTCCATGCAATTTTAGGACCTGGCTTGACCCAGGTACCATGAAAGATATACCAGGAATAGAAATTAACTAGATCCAGTTTCCACCTCAAAATTCGTACAATTTGCTATGGGAAGGCCAACATACAAACACTTAAGTAAACTATACTGTCACAGATACTGAGATTAATGTCCATATGTCTTGTAGAACTTACAGGACAAAGAGGTCGAATCCACATTGTAGGGGAAAGAGATGGGTGCAAGTCACAGAGGATGTGATGCTTGGGACATGGATTAGTATTAACCAGGGTAAACAGAGCTTCTAATTCTAGCTCTGCAACTTTCAAGTCAGGTGACTTTAGGAAAGCACTTATCCAGGGCTTAGCTTTCCCAAAGTGTATCTATGTGCCTTATCTACCTCTCCCAAGGTTGTTGGGAAAAACAAAGACTAAGTATGAAAGTACTCTTAAAACTGTAAAGCATAAATCAAAGATAAGTTCAGATACACAATCTTTTCACTGAGATCTTTGCGGCCAGGTATTTAAGAATTCAGAATTTTTTATACTTTAGAAAGAAGGTATTATGTAATACCTCCTCCAGGGTTCAAGGTATAACCAAATCCCCAAATCAAACAAATGTAACACCAGGCCAAGTTATGAATATTTATGCTGAGCGGATTAGACAGAAACTATACATAGCTTCACAATAGTTCAGGTTAATTCTAAAAATCTTTTCAGAGATTTTAGGATTTTAGAATTGTAGGATAAGAGATTGTTGACCAATGCAATACTTACTATGTCTTAAGGAAGGTCAAAAGACTGGAATAAGTAACATTCAGTCCAACCAACATTATTCCAAATATAACTGATCCATAACAAAGATGACAATCAAGTTTATGTGTAAGTAGGTTGTAACTCAGAACTTGTTTCTCCCTCCCCCTGAAATAAGGCTATAAATGGTTGTAAGGGTCACAAGCTAAAACCACGTAAATCTTCATATAATGAGTTCACACAGCAATAACAAAACATTATGAGTCACAATATAGCCTGTGGTTTGGATGCTATGAACTGGGAACTATGAAGTACAGAGGAGGAAAAGACAGAATTCCTTCCTTTTTTCCTGAGTTCAGGGTCATGTCAGGTAAGACTCTGAAATAGGTAAAGTTTATGTGTGGCCCTCAAGTCACCATGCCCCACACCCCCACTGCCCTGGGGCCACCATGGGCATCCACAAAACTGCAAAGCACTGTACTGGACATTAGAATGCCTGAGTTCTAGGCAAGATCGACAGTTCAATCCTGGTCACACTGCTTCATCTCTCAGTCCAGTGTTTCTTCCCCTATAAAAATGATGGGTTGGGGCTAAAATCACCTCTTAAGGTCTCATTCTTCCAACTCTAACACACTAAAATTCCAAATCGTCTATAAAGTGTGTGCACAGTATAATTTGGAATAGATGACCCCAGCCAAGTACTAAGAGGAAAGCAATCTTAATTAATCCACATTACTGCACAGCATCCTTTAACCCTTCTAGATATACTCTATACTTTGACAAACATGTTTCTTAATATAAATGCATCTTTAACTGATAGAATTTTCAAAAGATGCTAACAAAATCTGCAGAGGAAAAGCACAAGTTCTTTTGAGGCAAGAGGGTCACTGAGTAGGCAGGTGACTATGCCAACCAGAATTCCACCCCTGACTAGCTTTGCCAGATTTTATTGATGCTATTAATAGGTTTTTCTCTTTCTGCCCTTTAAAAACTCACAGAATCTCTAAATATGGACCATATTTTCCAAAATAATTTCTTGAATTCATAAAAGAGCACTACTCATTCTTTTCTGGTATCTATAAACTGGAAGCTACCTATATTTAAAAAAAAGGTGGGGGGTGCTTGGCTGGCTCAGTCAGAAGAGCATGTGACTCAATCTCAGAGTTATGAGTTCAAGACCCATGTTGGGTGTATAGATTAAAAAAAAAAAAAAAAAAAAGCTTTGGGACACCTGGGTGGCTCAGTTGGTTGGGCATCCGACTTCGGCTCAGGTCATGTTCTCACAGTCCGTGGTTCGAGCCCCGCGTCGGGCTCTGTGCTGACAGCTCAGAGCCTGGAGCTTGCTTCTGATTCTGTGTCTCCCTCTCTCTGGCCCTCCCCTGCTCATGCTCTGTCTCACTCTCTCAAAAATAAATAAATAAACATTAAAAAAACTTAAAAAAAAAAAGCTTTGCTGTACACTGTACACCTCCATGCATGCTTTAATTTTAATATTCACTGAGCTAATTCTTTCACACTCTTGTCAGCATAACCCCAACAGTCAACATTCATTACTATATTTTAGGATTACTGAAATGCATAATGGCCCTGCTGAAAGCTAACTTGCATCAACATGATTTCATATCTTCTTTGAAGTAAGGTTTCCCCACCTTCTCCACCCACCCATGGAACTTATATGCTAATCACAGATAAATATTCAAGACACTGGTTTATACATTAATTCTAGATCCATTTAAATTGTACACAGATAACATAATAATACTATTTTCCTAGAAGATTCCCAAGGTCTAAATCATTGTTATCTCCATAAGGTCTTCTGTTTGCAAAATGAGAAAGCCAAAATCAACAGAAACTGTACCTATCTTTGTTTGTAAAATATTAGCTCTAAAAGAGATGGGTACAGGCGAGCACGTGTGGAATGGTCAGAGGGCAGCAGTGCAGGGCCGGGCCATGGGGCAGAGGGCAGAACCAAAATAAGAGGGTTGGGGGAGAGGGGGAAGAACAACATGGGTGCAAACACACATACTCTTTGACCCAGCAATTCCACTTGTAGGCATTGATCCTACAGATCAATTTGCAAAAGTTCAAAATGATTATGTACAAAAAGACTTTCACTGTAGCACTGTTTGGAATAGCAAAGGACTGGAAACAACCATCAACACAAGACTGTTAAACTATGGTCCATCCATACAATGGAGTACTATACAGATACAATAACAAATGAGGAAGATCCTTATGATTCTATAATCAGCTAGGATATCATCTTAATAGGAAGAAAGAAGTACAAAACATTGTGTATAGAATGCTCTCATATGTATTTTTTTTTAAAAAAGGAAAAAATGTAGGAAAAACTCTGGATTTTACTATATGTACATAGAGTATCTCTAGAAAGATAAATAATGAGTTGTAAGACTGGTTGTGTCTAAAACTATTTAATACACATCTGTTAAAACAGCATAGAATATAGACCCTGGAGCCAGGTGGCCTGGGCTCAAATCCTCACTCTGCCTCTTTCTAGTTCGTGACTTTGGGAAGTTACCTAACCTCGTTGTCCCTCAGTATCTCATCTGCAAAATGCCTACCTCATAAGTGTTTGAGGATTAACAAAGAGCCAGGCACACAGTAAGTGTGCTGTAAGTACTCACTGAGACTTTGTACCTTTTGAATATTTAACCATATGACTATACTACTTCTTGAAAAATTAAAAATAAAATAAATCATGAAACTGAGGAATACAATAGAAACATTCTATTTTTTTTAACCCATCAAAGATTGTATTATTGCCTTAAGACAAACAACCTTAATTACTGTTTGCTTTAAAAAGTTTCTTGGTAGCTGAAGCATGAGGCAGTGGGTGAACTCCCACAGGGAAACCACCTTAATGAATTCAAGGCATTTAGATTCAGTTTCAAATATGTAGTTTGGCTTCATACAATGACATTTATTGAGCTTGTCAGTATTCATATACCACATTGTCCTGCCCTTCTTCATCCCCCGTTTCCCCAAGGACAGGACAAGTTTCTCTCTAAAAAGTAACCCCTCTTCTCATTTATTAAACCTATTTATATATAGCCTCTGAGTTTGTTATTACTGCTCTAGTACTGTATCAAATTGATTTCTATCATATTAAATAGCTGACCTTTTTTTACTGCACAATCTCACAGAGCCTAAAGACACAACTTCCAGAAAGTCTGACGTCTGGATATAGGCTCTGGTGATGAGAGCCACACAGCACATGCACAAATAATTACCTAACATTTTAGAGTTTGCCAAACACTTTACAGAATTCACCTGAAGTAATCTTCACAAAAGTCCCGTGAGAGCGTGTATTACATGTTTTATATAGAAATTAGGAGACTTTTAAAAAGTTATAACCAGGAGCGCCTGGGTGGCTCAGTTGGTTGGGTGTTGGCCTCTTGGTTTCAGCTCAGGTCATGATCTCACGGTTCATGAGTTCGAGCCCTGCACCGGGCTCCACCCTGACAGCGCAAAGCCTGCTTGGGATTCTCTTTCTCTCTCTCTGCCTCTTCCCGGGGCTAACTTGCGTGTTCTCTCTCTCTCTCTCTCTCTCTCTCTCTCTCTCTCTTTTTCTCCCCTGCTTAGATTCTCTCTCTCAAAATTAAAAAAAAAAAAAAAAGTTGTAACCAGTAAGTGGCAAAGACAGGACAGAAACCAATGTTTCCTGATTCCAGATTCTGTGCTGTTCCAACTCTGCTATGTTATCACCTTAATATTAGTAGCAAACAAGTCAGGGTAACATCCTTTACATTCCAGGACATCCCTCTGCATTTCTTTCTGAAGTATAAAAACCTGTTACATTTGAAAAATAAGAATATTTGTGATACAATGTTAAGACTGAAAAGCAGAACACAGAATTATGTATACAGTATGAATTACCTCAACTATGTACAAAAACAAAAACTGCTATCAAAGAAAGTTCACCAAAAATTAGTAGCTCATATCACAGACAAAAGATTAATCCCCGTACTATAAAAAGGACCAGAAACCAATGAAGAAAAGGGCTCACAAACCAATGGAAAACTGGGCAATGTATACAGATAGTTCATAGAAAAAATATTAAGATGATTTTTAAATATATGAAAAGATGTTAAATCTTACTCTTAGAGAAAAGCAAATTAAATTCATACACCTATCAGATTTGCAAAATTCCAAAAGTTAGAAACCCTATGCAATAAATACGAGCAGAGGCACAAAAAAGTAGAACTACATGGTGGGGGCAGGAGAGTAAACTGTAATAGATATCAGAATTACAAGTATTTTTAACCCTGGACCCACCAATTCTATTTCTGGAACTAAACAGATATAAACATGTATGTGTGTGCGTACATATATATGTGTACATACATATACATATGTATACGTACATATACAGACACACGTACATATATCTATGTGTGTATACATATATGTGTATCTATGTACGTACACACATACATATACATGTATGTACATAGATACGTATATCTTTGCAGCATGTTTGCTAAAAGCAGAAGACTGGAAACAACTGGAGAAGACATTGGTAGGGGTAAATAATATCATTTGTCAAATTCACGCAACAAAATACCAAGCAGCTACTGTAAAGAGTGTGCAAGTATGACAGCAATGCCTGTAAGATCTCCAAATTATACTGAAAGTTCAAACAGCAAAAAGAACATGCTACCTTTTGTATAAGAAGGAAGAATACAGATTTGTTTTTGCTGATTTCTACATAAAAGAAACACTTAAAAATTTAGTTTATAAAAATTGAATTTTATTTTAAAAAGTTTTTAAATTTGTAATGTTTATTTTTGAGAGAAAGAGAGATAGAGCATGAGCGGGTGAGGGGCAGAGAGACAGGGAGACACAGAATCCCAAGCAGGCTCCAGGCTCTGAGCTATCAGCAAAGAGCCTGACGTGGGGATCAGACTTACGAACCTCGAGATCATGACCTGAGCCAAATTCAGACACTTAACCGCCTGAGCCACCCAGGTGCCCCTAAAAAAAATTTTTTTTAATGTTTATTTATTTTTGAGAAAGAGCAGAGACAGAGTGTGAGCGGGGAAGGGGTAGACACAGAATCCGAATCAGGCTGCACGCTCCGAGCTGTCAGCACAGAGCCCAATGTGGGGCTCAAACTCATGGACCCAAGCCAAAGTTGGAAACTTAACCGACTGAGCCACCCAGGTGCCCCTAAATCGAATTTTAAAAAGTAGGAAAAGGAAGAATAGTTCTGACCTTTGAAGGCAGAATTCACAAGAATACTCTAGTCTCCCAGGTAAAAAGCCTGATTAGTCTATCAGAAGTAGTTTTTTCTTCAATTGGTTCTAAGAGATTTCCAGATTTTATAGTCTACTCCTGGTTATAGAGGCATGGGGATGAAGCAGACAAAACAAGGCCAGGAGCTTGGCCAGCACCTTCAAAGACTGGTTTTTAAATTATATGGCCCAGATAGTTGACAAATTTGCCTGAAAATGCTCTCTCTGGTTGGGCAGGGAAGACAAGCCTTCCAAAAGACAATACTGGATTGCTGTCCTAGAGAGAGAGAGACCAGCAGTCTGGGAGTCGGTAGTTGAAATAAGATGCTGTTGGAGGCCGGAACACTTATTAAGGCCACAGAAAGGCAGGTGAGTAGCCATGAGTCTTCACAGGGAAAGGCTGAAGCAGTGGTTAGGAAGTGCTCATGCTGCCATGCCTGTCACATGAAGGTGAGGATGATGGGGAAGCTCCAAGCAATGGCAGCCAAGTGAGCTGGAGAAAGGGCTCCCTGCTCCTTTCTCACCCACCTGCACCAGGTGGACACCTGTGACCTCTGCCTATTGTTCCTGGCATCCAGGATTTCTTCATCTAAAAAAAGTCCATAAAAACATGTCCGGGGTTTGGGGTTGTGCCTGGGTGGCTCAGTCAGTTAAGTGTCCATCTCTTGATTTCAGTTCAGGTCATGATCTCACCATTCATGAGGTCAAGCCCCACACTGGGCTCTGTGCTGACCATGTGGAGACTGCTTAGGATTCTCTCTCTCCCCCTCTCTCTGCCCCTCTTCTGTACTTTTTCTCTCTGGTGCTCAAGTGCGCACACATGTGCTCTCTCAAAATAAATAAACATTAAAAAAAAAAAAACATGTACAGGAATGTTTATACAGCATTATTCATGATAGCCAAAATGTGGAAAGCAACCACATGTCCATCATCGGATAAACACAATGTGGCACATCCATACAATGGAGTACTGTTTGGCAATAAAAAGGGATGAAATACTAATACATGCTAGAACAGGAGTGAACCTTGAAAGCATGGTAAGTGAAAGAAATCAACTACAGAGAATCATATGTTATATGATTTCACTTATACAAAATGTCTAGCATAGGCAAATTTACAGAGACAGCAAATTAGCAGCTGACTAGAGCTGGAGGTAGAGAGATTGGGGAATTGTGGAATGACAGTTAAATTTTGTGTGGGGTTTCTTCTGGGGGTAATGGACTGTTCTGAAGTTGATTTTGGTGATGACTGCACAATTCAGTGAATGCACTAAAATCCACTGAAGTATAAATACACATTAGATGGGAGGATTGTGTGGTATGTGAATCATCTCAATAAAGCTGTTTTAAAAGAAACAAGATACATTTTGTGTACAGGCCCCCCACCGCCACCCCACCCAAGGACGATGAGCAGTGGGAAGACTCATGCACTGTGTTGGGAAAGAAGCTGAGGCAACTGCTTTGAAGGATATCTAGTAAAGCCAAAGATTCACGTATCGTAAAACCTAACAATTCCACTCTTGGGCATATACCCTATGGAAATCCATACAGATGTGCAGAAAAAGACAAGGGCAATACTATTCACTGCAACATTGTTTATAACAGTAAAATAGTTTGTAAAAACAAAATTAAAATGTTCATCAATGGACTAATGGATACATAAATTGTGAATGCTATACTGGAATTTAGAATTACCGAACTAGAGGTACATGAATATGAATAAATTTCAAAAAACATGCAATTCTTCAAAATAATATGTACAGTATGCTACTCATTCTATAATGTTAAATATGTGTGACCCAGTATTATTTATGGATACATTATAACCAGTAAACTAAAAATACAGCAGAGGCAAATATTCAGAATGTGGTTACCTCTGGAAGGAGGAAGAAGGGAGAAGACTGGGCCCAGTAAGGACTATGTAGGAAGCAACATCTGTTCCCCTCGTGTTTTAGATCTTTTGTTTTTAATTATATATGTGAAGCAAGAGTAGTAAAATGTTAAGATTTAACAAAACTTGGTTGTGGGTACACATATGGTTATTATACCATGTTCTGTATTTTCCTTATGGTTGAAATATTTCATAATAAAATGAAAATCCTTTTCCCTTTGAGGGAAATCTTCAATCCCTTTAAGGTTCCTCAAAAAATTAAAAAGAGAACTATCCTATGATCAAAGAGTTGCACTACTGAGGATTTACACCAAAATTACAAAAATACAAATTCAAAGGGATACATGCATCCCTATGTTTATTACAGCATTATTTACAATCGCCAAACTATGGAAGTAGCCCAAGATAGACGAATGGATTAAGAAGGTATGATATTATATATATAATATTATACACACACACACACACACACACACACACACATATATATATATATACACACACACACACACCCCACCCAAGGATGTATGGGTATATATACATATATGTGTGTGTGTATACACATATATATGTGTGTGTGTATATATATATATATATAAAATATATGATATGATATATATATATATACACATATATACATACACACACACATATACATGCAATGGAATATTATTTGGCCATAAAAAAGAATGAAATCTTGTCATTTGCAACAACATGGATAGAGATAGAAAGTATAATGCTGAGCAAAATAAGTCAGAGAAAGACAAATACCACATGATCTCACTTATATGTGTAATTTAAGAAACACAAATAAGCAAAGGAAAAAAGGAGAAAGACAGACAAACCAAGAACAGACTCCTAACTATAGACAACAAACTGATGGTTACCAGAGGGGAGGTGGGTGGCGGGATGGATTGAATAGGCATTAAATAGCATACTCATCATGATGAAAAATAAAAAGAGAGAGGACATTGGCATAGACCAGGTTGTAATAGTGGAGGTGGCAAGAAGTAGTCAGACTTGGGGTAGTATTTGAGGGTAGAGCCCGCTGGAATTGCTATGGATTGGATACAGTGTGTAAGGAAGGGGAAAAAAAAAAAAAAAAGAGGAGTCATAACTATGACCATCAAGAGAGAGAAAGCTGCAGGTGGGACAAGTTGTTGGGTATACAAACCTGGAGGGCAGGGGAAAAGTCTGGGCTAGAGTTATAAATGTGGGAGTTGCTGGCAAACAGATGGTACTTCAAGCCAAAGGCTGAATGAGATCACTAAGGAAAGTGAGTGTGAGTAGAGAAGAGGTCCAGGACTAAGCCTTCAAGCACACCAACATTAACGGGTGGGGAGAAAAGGAGGACTCAGCAAAGAAGATCAAGATGGAGCAATCAAGAAAGGGGAGAATGCCAGAGTTAAAAAGAAAGAAAAAAAAAAAGAAGAAAAAGAAAATGCTAAATGGATTTTTAAATGGAAAAAAAAAAGGATTTATAAAAAACTAATAAAATCGATTACCTAAAGGGCATGGGGAAGAATAATGAGGTGGGAAAAATATATTTCAAATATATATTTTTATTGTTGAACCAAGTGAATGAATTATCTCTGAAGGCATATAGAGAAAATGCTTTTAAAATGTTAAGGAAAAAATCCTCACATTCATATGCTTCAAGAGGTGATTTAACCTATAAAAGGTGTTAGAGTTGGGGGGCGGGGTATTCCTTACCTTTGATTCAGGTTTCCAAGTAGAGGCACAATCCTGATTAGTGTTAACATTCCTATCTGTCTTCACCCCTACCTGCTCCTTCCCAGGGGAAGAAGAATGATTTCTGATTGATAAACTGTCCTTTATGCTTTGGTATCTATCTGTTTGCAGAGCACACACAAACTAATCTAACCTTCAACTACTCAACATCAAGTTTTATAGGGGTGAACCCCTATGTGGTAAGGCCTATGTGTGTCTTCAGCTGCTTATGACAAGGTGGGTGAACAGGTCTAATTCTAAGGTTATTAGGTAACTCCTTGTTGTTACATATAGTAACCATTTCCAAATGTAGATATTTTGGTTTCTATCTATCTGACCAATTTCTATCTCCCAATTTTCAAATTCCATTGGGGAAGGAAAATTTCCTACAAGGAAAATTATCTGCCAAGAAGACTGTCAGAAATGTGAATAAGAATAGGTTTCTTTCTAAACTAGAAACCCAAACATCCACCAGCAGAACATACCTTAAGTTTTGAAGCCATCCATTTAAGAACATACTACAGAGTCATGAAAACTTGCTCCTGAAAACATTTTAATAACATGGGGAAAATATTATACTGAGTAAAAAAGCAGATTCTGTAACTTGATATCTGAATATGATTCAGTTAATACAGCTTATATTTATGTACCAATAAAAGACTATAAGAAAATAAAAGTATTAACAGTAGTAAAATTTGTGTGATAGCATTATGAGTAACTTGAATTTTCATTTTTATATTTGTTTGCATCTTCCAAATGTTCCATAATAAACTTGTATCATTTTGGTAATCAGAAAAAACATTTAAGAACTATCTTAAAATAAGTTTAGTAACTACAAAGAGAAAAAGATGGAGGAATTTAAAAAGAAAAAAGGACAGGGTGCCTGGGTGGCTCAGTCAGTTAAGTGCCCAACTCTTGGTTTCAGCTCAGGTCATATCTCATGGTTTATGCATGGGGCTCTGTGTGATGGTGGGATGCCTGCCTGGGATTCTCTCTCTGCCTCTCTCTCTACCCCTCCCCTGCTCATGCTGTCTCTGTCTCTCTCAAAAATAAATAAACTTAAACAAAGAAAAAGAAAAAAGAAAAAAGGCAAGTAGCTAGCTTGACATAAATGTGGTCCTGCTCTGAAAAATACACCTGTTAAAATATTTTAAAAATACTTCATATACCAGCTATTAACAAGAGGAATTTAAAATTAAAAACACCATACCATTAATATTAGCCCACTATCCCACAAAAGAAATACTTAGGTATAAGTTTAACAAAATATGTATAAGATCTATATGAGGAAAACTATAAAACTCTGATAAAGGGAATCAAAGAACCAAATAAATGGAGAGATATTACATGTTCATGGGTAGGAAGACTCAAGATGTCAGTTCTTCCCAATTTGATCTATAGATTCAATACAATCCCAATCAAATTTCCAGCAAATTATTTTGTGGATATAAACAAATTCATTCTAGAGCTTATTTGTGGAGGCAAAGGACCCAGAAGAGCCAACATAACACTGAAGGACAAGAGCAAAGTTGGAAGACTAAAAATACCCAACGTGAAGATTTACTACAAAATTACAGTAACCAATACAGGAGGGTACTGATAATAGAACAGACAAACAGATCAACAGAAAAGACCAGAGAACCCAAAAACAGATTCACACAAATATAGTCAACTGATCTTTGACAAAAAAATCATAGGCAACACAATGGAGAAATGGCAGCCTTTCAGCAAATGGCGCTGGAACAAATGGACATCCACACGTAAAACAATGAGTCTTGACACAGATCTTAAATCCTTCACAAAAACTTAACTCAAAATGAATCACAGACCCAAATGTAAAATGCAAAACTCTAACATTCCTAGAAGATAACATAGGAGAAAAATCTAGATGACCTTGGACATGGTGATGACAACCAAAGCACATGTAATGAAAGAAACAACTGATAACCTGGACTTTATTTATTTTTTTTTAATGTTTACTTACTTGAGAAAGAAGGCTCACACATGAGCAAGAGTAGGGGAAGGAGGAGGGGGCAGGGCAAGAGAGAGAATCCCAAGCAGGCTCCATGCTCAGCATGGAGCCGGATGCAGGGCTTAATTTTACAAGCATGAGAGCCTGATGCCAAATACCACAAATACCTGAGCCAAAATCAAGAGCTGGAAGCTTAACCAACTGAGCCACCCAGGTGCCCCAATAACCTATACTTTATTAAAATTAAAAACGTCTCCCCTGCCTGAAACACTACTAACAAAAAAAATTCAATTAAAAACTTCTCAACTATGAAAGACAGTAACAAGAAAATGAGAAGACAAGCCACAGACTGGGAGAAAACATTTGCAAAAAAACATATTTGATAGAGGTCTGTCATCCAAAATATACAAAGAACTCCTAAAACCCAACAATAAGAAAATGAACAACCCCATTAAAAAATGGGCAAAGACCTGAACAGACACCCCCCAAAACAGGATATAGAGATGGTAGATAAACGTTATCAATGATGCTCTACGTCATCCGTCATTAGAGAAACACGAATTAAGACAACAGTGAGATACCACTACACTGCTATTAGAATGGCCGAATGCTGGCAAAACCAAATACTGACAAGGATGTGGATTAACATGAACTGTCATTCTCTGTTGGTGGGAATGCAAAATGGTATAACCACTTTGGAAGTTTGGCCGTTTCTTAAAAAAAAAAAACTCGTACCTTATGATCCAGCAATCATACTCCTTGATATTCACCCAAAGGAGTAAAACTTATGTCTATATAAAAACGCACACAGAGATGTTTACAGTAGCTTTATTCCTAATTGCCAAAACTTGGAAACAACCGAGATGTCCTTCAGTAGGTGAATGGATAGATAAACTGTGCTACATCCAGACAACAGATAACTACTCAGTGGTAAAGGGAAATGAGCTATCAAGCCAAGAAAATACATGGAGAAAGCTTTAATGCATATTACTAACTGAAAGAAGACAATCTAAAAAGACTACATATGGGGCGCCTGGGTAGCTCAGTCAGTTAAGCAACCGAATCTTAATTTCGGCTCAGGTCATGAGCTCACGGTCCATGAGATCAAGCCCCATGTCAGGCTCCATGCTAACATGGAGCCTGCTTGGGATTCTCTTTCCCTCTCTCTCTCTGTCCTCCCCTACTCGCTCGCTCTCACTCTCTCTCTCTCTCTCCTTCTCTCAAAATAAATAAATTTTTTAAAAACTTAAAAGTAAAAAATAAAAATAAATAAAAATAAAAATAAAATAAAAAGGCTACCTATTGCATGATTCCAACCAAATGATATTCTAGAAAAGCAACACTATAGAGAGAGTAAAAAGATAAGTGATTGCCAGGGGTTAGGGAAAGATGAATAGGCAGATCACAGAGGATTTTTACGGTAGTGAAACTGATCTGTATGATACTATAATGATGGGTACATTTCATTATACATTTGTCAAAACCCATAGGATGCACACCACCACAAGTGAACCTTAATAAACCATAGTAAACTATGGTCTGGAATGATAATGATGTGTCAGTGCAGGTTCATCAACTGCAACAAACATACTACTCTGATACAAGATATTGATAGTAGGGGAGACTGTGCACGTGAGGGGGGGCAGAAAGAACAGATGAACTCTCTGTACTTTCTGCCAATTTTGATGTGAACCTAAAGTTGCTCTAAAAAATAAAGTCTATTTAAAAGGAAAAAAAAAACTTTCTCAATTGTCAAGGGAACTTTTAAAATACAGGAACTTTCAGTAATGAGCACTAGTTTTACAGTTTTGTGATAGGATTATTCTCTGAAGAACATTTTGGTGTGTTATAGTCAGCTAGAGAATTCCCCGTGAAGATAAAAACCAAGGACATGTTATTTGAGCTTTGGATATGGCCATCAAAAGTCTCTGCCCCTGTTCGGCTGAGTTACAAGCTGTCTCCCCTCAGCCTGTCCACTCAGCTGGAAAGGAGAAGGTCAGTCCTACATTTTCTGCTCTATAGAATGAGCCCAATCCTTTCATGTGGTCTTGTTCTTCCTGACAGAGGAACAAGTTCTCATAATAGCTCACATTAAGGTATCACCGACTGCCTTGACAGAACAATGCTTAAACACAAAGAAATGAGTTCTGATCATAGGAAGTGCTGTTATCAAGCAAGGGCCAATGGGGGAGAGATTAGGCAGCAGACAACCCCCACCTGCCTCTCCTATCACGATGTGCAGCTGCTAGCCCTATCTACCAGTCCACCTTGGGTCCGTTCACATTCCCTTGAAGGACAATTCACTTTCTGAATCCAAATGATTTTTGCCCCTTGGCAACATTTTTCTTTTTAGAGTGCACGGCACACATGGTCTTGCCTTAGGATCTCTGTCCTTACTAGTTCCTCTGTTGAGAATACACTTCCTCAAATATCCGTACGGCTTGCTCCCTCACATGGCAAAGATGACCACTGAGACAGTTTTGGCTCCACTGATTACCCAAGGTCTTCACATTTCTCTAACAGTTTTGTTACCCGTCAGTCACTGACAGATACTCAGAATGTTAGGACTCGAAGGGACCTCAGACACCACCCATCTGATGACTTGACACATCATTAGAATCACCCCAGAAACTCTTTCAATTGTTTTGTTTGTTTGTTTTTAGTCAATAAAGCCTCACAGGCTCCACTTCTAGACATTTGCTCAAGAGGATCTGAAACGAACCTCATGAAGCTACATTTTTAAAAAAACAGTTCACATATTTGATGATCACTGACCTAATCTACCACTTCTATTATTTTTTTGTACAAGAGAAAATAGAAACACAGATCATGAGATCGGGATAGAGAAGATCCCCAGATCAAAGATGCTTCCACTGTATCTGGTACTATGGTGTAGGTTCTCACATGTTAGAGTCAGATTTTTAACTTAATTGTATGTTTAAATGTTTATTTTTAACAGAACAGATGAGAGTGGGGGGGGGGTGGGGGGAGGGGGAAGAGAGGATTTGAGGCAGGCTCTGCACTGACAACAGCGAGACCTACATGGGGCTCGAACTCACAAACAGTGAGATCATGACCTGAGCTAAAGTCAGACACTTAACCGACTGAGCCAGGTGCCGCTAGAATCAGAGTTTTTAAAAATCAGTAAGTGAAACAACTAGCTTAGTGTTACTAAACTTTTTGTTTTTTGCCTTTGGGCAGGGTGAGGCGTGCAAGTGAAAGGAAAGGGCACATCAAGAGAAAAAAAAAAGGGGGAGCCTGGGTGGCTCAATAGGTTAAGCTCCGACTTCAGCTCAGGTCATGATCTCACAGCTCCTGGGTTTGAGCCCTGCATCGGGCTCTGTGCTGACAGCTCAGACCCTGGAGCCTGCTTCAGATTCCGGGTCTCTGTCTCTCTCTGCCCCTCCCGTTCACACTCTGTCTCTCAAAAATAAACATTGAAAAAAAACTTTAAGAAAAAAAAGATAGCATTTTAATTCACATCTGTTCTATAAAGACCTGAGAGTATTTTTTTTAAACCTTTCTAAACTAATAAGAGAAGGATTAAACCCTTCAAGATAAAACTCTAATGGATGGATATACACCTGATACCCAACAATCCATATAAATTTGGGATCCCACAAAAGGGGAAGAGAATTGCCAGGGATCTTGGTGTTTCTAGAGCCCAAAGGCTAGATTCTCTTTCTTTGGTGAATTTTGATGGGGACTTTAATTATAATCTTAGATGGGTCACAGATTACTGTTCTCACCAATTCCCACCAGGGCTTGCTGCATCATTATTCAGCAGTTATTCAGCTTTTGTTACTGTAACAATAAAAGGATAAGGCTAAGCCACAGCCTGACTCACAACAGGAGTCCTAACAGAAGAACCAGGAATCATGGACCCGTGCAGCTGAGTATTCCAGTTCAGTGTACAGCTGAGCGGGAACTTGAGGGATAAAGGCTTCAGAAGCTGCCCAATGACTTGGGCTGCAGACCCCAGAGTTGGAGTATCCTTGTCCTCTGTCTGAAACACAGTCTTCTGGACTTAACTAGTTATGGTAACTAACACTTATCAGGATAAGACCCAGACAAAAGTTTATGTCAGTTGTCAGTCTACATGAAGCAAGTTCACACTCCCTTCAAAACCCCTCTATACCAAGGCTGCTCTGATTCATTCCCAAGAAGAGACGTGGCCTCAGAGGGTCAAGTTGAATGTTTTTAAACCTAAATTAGACGTGACTTTGCAGCAACATTAAGTTACCACTGCATGCTTTCATTCATTCACATATTCTCAAATTATATCTCTAAATCCCAACCATCAACCAGTGGAAATAAACTCTTCGCTAGTCAAAGAAAATTCTTCATGGCACATAAAATCAGTGAAAAGGGAAGGAATGCAGAAAGGGCAGAAGAACTTGTGACAGCAATTCTCAATGCATCTGAAAGAGTCACACCCAGCAATTTCAACCTCTTGGTGAAGCTTGTCACAAAGCACAAGACCATCAGCTGACTAGGGTTTGTTGTTTTTTTTTTTTTTTCCTCTACCCACTTCATTCAACCTGTTGGACAGCTACATTTTCTACATAGTATCAAAGCAGAAGAGTTTTCACAGCGTAGCTAAGTGAAGAAGACAATGAAAAACACTCTCCCTAACCCTGCAGCCTGCATTAGTCCTTTTTGCTAAAATCTTCCAGAACAGAATTCTTTGGTCTGTTGCCTTAGCATATCTCTCTAAATCTGCGACTATTTTTATATTTCCTTGTCAGTAGTCCTAACTGCTATAAATAAAGACTGGTAGTAAAATCATGGTCAGCCTATCTCTGTGAAGCAGTTAACTAGGGGAAAGAAAATAAACCCTGGTTTCTGTACTTCTTTTCTTGTTGAGTAACTACCACAAGCAATCTATGCCTCCTTCTTTTTTGTAATGAATTCGTTCATCCAGATCGTAGACAAGTCTAATACATACACTCATTAATTCTTTGGCCCTTCCTATCCTGGTGATTCTAAAGCAGTACAGAGAGTCTCTGCTGAATCCAAACTCCAAGATATGAAACTTAAAGCACAATTGATTCTGAAGTGCTCTGTTTCAGTTCCTCTTTGGTGTGGGTAGCGTATACTTTTTAAGAAAATGTTATGTCAAATTCTCTCCTGCTATCAGAGAAACAATGATTCACTGATAAGCTTGGCAAATACTCCCGGATTTCTCACAAAAACAGCCTTCTGGACTTATCTAATTTGCTACTAAAGTTTACAAAATCAAGTTATTAGCAGCTTTGTTGTGGTTGATATTTTAAGAAAAAGGAAGGAAGTGATTATTGAAGACTGCACCCTATGTCCAGCTTCATAACAGTTACTAGACGTGAGGTTTTAGAGAGGATTTTTTTTTTTTTTTTTTTTTACTGACAAACCACTTAAAATGTTTCATCAAACTCTGTAGGTTTTTGCTGATTCTGGAATTCTGTGAAATAAATGAACCTCCAATATCTTTTGTTCTAGAGATTAAGGAGAATGGAAGTGAAGATACGGAGGACACACTTCCACCCTGAAAAGTCTGATTCCACGTGGACCATAATTAGAAAGAAAAGCAGGGGCACCTGGGTGGCTCAGTCAGTAAAGCCTCCGACTTCGGCTCAGGTCATGATCTCGCAGTTCATCAGTTCCAGCCTCACGCCGGGCTCTGTGCTGACAGCTCAGAGCCTGGAGCCCGCTTCGGATTCTGTGTCTCCCTCTCTCTCTGCCCCTCCCCAGCGCTCACTCACACACTCACTCTCTCTCTCTCTCTCAAAAATAAACAAACGTTAAAAAGAAAAAAAAAATTAAAGAAAGAAAAACGTTTCCTTCTGCACTGAACTGTGGCAGTTTTACACTGTGGCCACTGTTAGGTATCTAACATGACTCCTCTACATGTGTGGAGTCTTTCTCTTCACCTCTGAGCAACTGGAAAATCATGAGGAAAGATAGGGGGGGAAACCTACTTATCAGTGCACTCAGCTAAGACCACCTAAAATTATTGATTTAAGATACCCAAGAGCAAAGAGGGAGTTGGAAGTCATACTTAACTGACTGCCACCTGACTTGGACAAACAGATAACTCGTGAGCACTCTCGAGCCAGATCCCTACAGTGCAAGCTCCTGTCAATAATTCACTCTACCCTTGAGACTGGCTCAAGTCCTAAAGAAATACAGGAAACCAAGCACAACGCTGCAAATAACGATCACGTTTTCAAGATGGTAGGAAGGGGGAGACAAAGTAGATGAGGTCTACCAAGACAACTGGTCTGACTAGAGATGAATTCCAATTAATTGACGAGTATACGTCATCACTGCGCAAAATTCTAAACAAGAGGAAAAAAAAGTCTCAGCACCAAAGAAGTAACTCTAAAGGAAGTTAAAATAAGAAAAGGCAATAATGGATATGAAAAATTTTTGTTAACGTGTTGTTTAAATAAAAATGATTAAAATCCACTGAAGAATATTAAGTTCACTGAAACTGAGAAGCAGAAGCTCATACCAAAATGTTTTGAAGTTTTTAAAAAAACTTTATGTGGCCCTGAATATTATTTTCTTATCCCCCTCACCCCTAATATGTATTTGGGGAATCTAGAATCATATGAATAAATATAGGGAATACAAAAGGTCCTGATGCTACGTCTTAGAATTTCAGAGAAGGAAAGGATTTTTTAAAATAATCTAAACCAGGGGCGCCTGGGTGGCGCTGTCGGTTAAGCGTCCGACTTCAGCCAGGTCACGATCTCGCGGTCCGTGAGTTCGAGCCCCGCGTCGGGCTCTGGGCTGATGGCTCAGAGCCTGGAGCCTGTTTCCGATTCTGTGTCTCCCTCTCTCTCTGCCCCTCCCCCGTTCATGCTCTGTCTCTCTCTGTCCCAAAAATAAATAAACGTTGAAAAAAAAAAAATTAAAATAATCTAAACCAACTTCATAGCTTAGAGTTGAAAAGTGAGACACAGAAAAGCCAGGAGACTCCCACATGGTTAAAGGCTTTTCCTGGGCAGCAGAGGTGGGGATCAGGATCAGAATCAGGATCCAGATCAACTGAGTGCCAATCCATTACTCTTTTGTATCACTCAGCTGTTCTATCTGCCTGGGTGGCTCGGTCAGTGGAGCATCCAACTTGGGCTCAGGTCATGATCTCACGGTTCATGGGTTCAAGCCCCGCGTCGGGCTCTCTGCTGATCAGAGCCTAGAGCCTGCTTTGGATTCTGTGTCTCTTTCTCTCCCTCCCCCTCTCCTGCTTATGCTCTGTCTCATTCTGTCTCCCAAAAATAAATAAATCGTAAAAAAAAAAAAAAAAAAAAAAATTAACTAAAAAAAAGTACAAAAGTGAAATTCTTATCTGAACACTCAAATGTATTTTTCTAATGTACCACATCATTCATTAGTGCTCCCTCTATAAATATCTCCCTTTAATTGAGTGGATAGCATGTGACCCGGCCCCTATAAAATGATTTCCACACTTCTCCCTAACTCTCCAATCTACTGGGTTTATACTGGAGTAGATTATATACCATTTTATTAAGTTTCTACTAAAGAAAGACAATGATTTTTATATGACAGAAACTATATCCTGATTATTTTCAACCAACCAAGAACCATATTGATGGAAAAAGTTTATAAAACATAATTTTAAGAAAACTTCTTATAAGGAAAAAAATATGTAAGTGAATTTAGAAACTTACTTTTACACTAATCATGAGAATCAGAGCTTAACTTTTAACTTTGACTCTCTTTAGTAGTTATCTACATCAGATTCTCACTGCATTTTTCCTTTTGGTTGATATGCAATAAAATTCTTTATAAATATGTTTCAATTAAGAGCTATTACTAATTAAATTAATAAATTCTTCCAAAGTGGATGACATAATGAACCTAAAAGATTACAGCAAGTATAATGTTACTCTCTTTAAGTAAGCTCCACTCTTAAAATTAGTTCCGGCATAACTCCAATCCTTCTCATGAAAATAATTTGCCAGAAGAAACTGGGCTCTTTCCCACCATCCTGCCTCCACCTACCATTCAGACTAAGAGATAACTTCCAGTCCTGTGCCCCATCTACCAACTGTGGTGGACCCTCAGGACCGCAACCCGTTTTCCTGATGACCTCTGTGAATAGTATTGTTCAAACTTCAACACAGGACAAGGATGTAACCATTTCTTGCGAGCTGGCTCCAGGATAAGTAAGGAAAAGTTAAGAAAGCAGATGGGTAGTAGAATTGAAACAGTCAAAAAAATAACAAGAACCATGCCTGCACCTTTTTTGTACTGGAAAGGACTTGTTTCCGCA
Organism: Lynx canadensis; assembly: GCF_007474595.2. Lineage (NCBI taxonomy): Eukaryota > Metazoa > Chordata > Mammalia > Carnivora > Felidae > Lynx > Lynx canadensis. The sequence goes on from NC_044306.2 coordinate 69,208,603, forward strand.
CACCCATCAATGGCCCCACGTCCTACTAAAACAAAGTATTCTTAACAAACAAGTTTTGGATCAACAGAATTTCATCCCGCTTGGTACGCAGTGAATTAAATAAACATTTCTCTGAGATTTTAAAACAGAACTGAAGTTTCAAACCTGTTGCTGAGTTCCGAGCGATCAGTGCCCCCTCCTACCCTGGCACGTTTTCGAGTCTTTGTGCGTAAAAGCGTCTTGTAAGTCCTCGCAGCACCAGAACCAGCACCGCACACACATCTGGCTGAATCCTGCCGGGCCCCTGGCCGGTTTGCTGTCTTCGTAGTGCCGCCACACATGTCCTGAGTGTATGAACTTTCTTCCGGTTTATCCTGACTATCAACATGGACGTGGACACAAATGTTGAAGATCCTTTGCTGTTTGAGGGATACTCCACACTGACCAGCCGTCCTAAGTAATCCCTGTACTCCCTATACAGTAGGTGAGGCAAGCTACTTGGCAGCAGCCTACTAATTTCCTCTTTCAAAAGTTTAAAAAAAAGGAACATTCATTTGTTACGTAAATTAGCCTGCCGAAGTATTAGGAAGTCAGATGTATCCAATGCTATAAAATATGCTCTCAGCAGGACCATTAAAACAGGCAAGTCCAAATCCCACTTCCTACTTTTGTTCCTAAGCTTGTACTCCGGGTCAGCAAAAGACAAAACACTCAACAGGTTGAGCAGCTTGGGCTGACTCATTCCATCTGTGCTCCCCTGTTGGAGATTATGTAGTAGTCAATTAATTGGTCACAAGACCCATTCATATGGCTCTGGGCAAATGCAGTGACTTGCCTTCAGCTGCAAGGTTGTTCTGACATTGGCCACACCACCCTCTTAATGGCTCTCATGTGAGCAAGCGTCAGCTGACAGGTCTTACTCTGCAACCTTGCAAAACTCTACCCATAGCAAGTGAGGGAGATGGTTACGCACAACAAAGGTAGGGCTTGATGTACAGGAGGTGATGTGGGGGAGGGAGAGTAGGGACACATCCTTTCTTTAATACCAAATATACAGATGTGTGTGTATATGAAAAATTATATAAACACACACATACGTAAGAAAAGTAATAAGTGAGAAGCCATAAATCCTCACAACTCTTGCACTGAATTCCTAATTCCTGGGTATATTCAAGCCAAGAAAGCCCTGAAATACCAGAACACAAGGACAAAAGTAGTTCAGTTTTGACTTCTGACACTAACATAGTTCATTTGTAAAATGAAATAATGCTATGGAATTAATATAATTTTTCCATAGTACTGTGAGTTCATGGAAAAAATAATTTTTCTTTTAGAAGAAATAAAAAGCACTGGTCCCTAAAACACAGGTCAGATCTTGAAAACTATAAGGGATTGTCTCAACTCCTTTTCCTCTTTCTCATCCTCGAATTAGGCTGAAGAAAATATTAATAGATCACTAAAATCTGATGAACCTTTGGCAGGTCTTCAGTTTCAGGAGGTTTTATTTTATTTTATTTTTTAAGTTTGCTTATTTACTTTAAGAGAGAAAGCACACAAAGGGGAGGGGCAGAAAGAGAAAGAATCTCAAGCAGGCCCTGCACTGTCAGCGCAGAGCTGGATGTAAGGCCATAAGATTGTGACGTGAGCTGAAATCAAGAGTCATATGCTTAAACAACTGAGCCACCGGGGTGCCCCAAGTTTCAGGAGGTTTTAAATGTATCTTTATATACGGAAGCCAAATATTTCACTCCATAAGCGTGAGAAAAATCTAACGATATCGTGGTAGAGGCCACAATTACCTTATGACATTATTATATATGTGACCCTAAAGTTCCTTTATAACAAACCCAAAAAAGATCTTAAATACATCCTCCCTTGAGAAGTAAAGATTGCAACACACCTACAACAATGACTAGACTTCTCTGCACGTGATAAATTGATAGTGCCAAGGTAAAACCAGATTAGGAGAGAATGAATCCATTTTTCCAGTAAGGGGAACACATTTTGACCTTAAAGCTTAACTGTGTGGCCACCATGTGATCATGGGTTCTTCTTTTTTCCCCTGAACTGTCTTTAAAATCACTTTCTCTTTTTAAACAGAGAATCAGAAGCTCACTTATGCAAGCACTGTAACCCTTCCATTTTAGGCACCACGCAGCTGGATGAGCAAAGGCTGAAAGGAAGGTTATCATTTCCACTTCCCAAGTGGCCCAAGTGAGGCCCCGAATCAATGTCTCCAACACCAAGGGTCCACCTCCTCTAAAATCACAGGAGAAATGAAAGTATAGTTTGCCAAAAAGAAAACCACAGGCCTCACATGGTGTTACTCCAGCCAGACCAAGTCATCAAACCAGAGCTTCATAACTAAGTTAACTGCAGGTTCAACCTCCCCCAGAAATGTCTTCACCTGCCAATCAGGAATTTTCAGATAAGCACCAATGAGGAAATCTATCAGCTGGGTCCCCTCCATTCCCTTCCTACAAAGGAAGACGAGACCCCTGCCCTTTCCTTTCTTTCTTTCTTTTTTTTGCATATACCTTTATTGCTCCACTCTCCTTCCCATAAAAACTTTCCATTTTGTACAACTCCTCAGAACACCCCTCTATTTTCTAGATGGGATATTGCCGGATTCATGAATCATTTGATAAAGCCAATTAGATCTTCACATTTACTCGGATGAATTTTATTTTTTAACATGTTCAATGTTGAAGGGGTAGGATGTTTAAAAATGCCAAAATAACTGAATTTTCTAAAATATGTAGAAGAAATGCTGGGGGAACATACCCCATTTTTTACATGTAAAACTGAATTTAAGTTTTAAAACTAAAATCTCTAAAAGATGTTTATCTAGGACCTGATGAAAGCACATGAAACCCTTTTTTTAAACATGTATTCTGAACAAATATTTAACCTCATAGCTAGCCACAAAGCTGTTCAATCATTCTGATATTTTACATTTTCCAAAGCCTTAAATTCTCTTACAAAATACAAATTCTATCCCTTATCTCTATGATGCAAACATCTTCAATGATCAGAATAATAAGAGATGAACATGACAATATAATTACGAAGGATAATTGGATGAAATAAGGATCAAAGTGCATTGGGAAAGAATTCCCTTAAACAGAAGCTAAACCACACGGCTCAAGAAACTCTAAACCCCTTCTTCTTCACGTTCCTTCCATTCAGCCAGCCGCCTTTAACCAAACACTATACACCAGTCACTGTTTCTCCCTGACTTCAGTCAGCATACCCTTGATCCAACACTTCTTTGTCTGAGTGGGGCTCAAACTCGGATGCTTTTAAACAGATTGCTGGGCCCACCCCCCAGGGTTTCTGATTCAGCAGTTCTGAGGTGGAGTCTGAGAATGTACATTTCTAACAAGTTCCTAGGACGCTGTTGCTGCCTGCCTGGGAACCACACATTTGAGAAACACTTCCTTGGTAAAAATTTCATCTTCCTTATGATGACTTCTAGGCTGGAAGATCTTTTTCTCCCTTGAATTCCCCTACAATTTTTTTAAACCACACCTTTAACCCTTAACATGTAACTGCCTGGCAACAGAGCGGTGTACATATCTCATGAGCCTAACTAGATCATAAATATTTTGAGTATAAAAAATCTGGGTCTTGGCATTCATCTTTGTACGTCATACAGGTCTTATACTTGGTAGATACTCAACAGATCACTTTTTGATAGGTTCAATACCACTGAATATTTACATTAACACTTTGATATGAATCTGCCTGCAACAAGCAGTGTCAGTGCTCCTTTAACAGTCTGATGCACATTTTCTGACCAAGAGGATGCCTGTGATTAAACACACAAACTCAACACACACTCTTCCACTTATTACAGCAGAAGTTCCTTTAGAAGCTTTAATATTCCATGTTCACTCCAATCGGACTCATGTGGTATCTTAACGGAAAGAACTTCAAAACTTTTAAAAAGTGAAAAAGCCATTTCCTCCGTCCCTCCCCTTAATAATCCTTAATTCCACAGTTCAAAATCTGATAAAACGTAATACAGATGTACATCAAATCCACAACCATTGTACTTAAAAGAGATGCCTCTAAAAGACTCCAAATTTCCTTATATTTAAATGAGAGTTTTAAAACTTCTTCAGTAAATGGAAAAACAAGTAATAATTGTATCATCACAACCATTCTTCTGAGACATTAGGAAACTGCTTAAAAGCATAAAGTTGAACAAAAATCAAAATGGCTGCTCTAATGCTTCAGCAAAGCTCGATTTTTACAATAACCTTTCCCTTCTCTTCTGCAAACCTCCCCTCCGCCCTTCTTACCCTTTTGTTTCAGAAACCCAGTACCACCCTAAAGACTTGACAAAGAAGGCTAGGAGCTTGTACGGTTCCTCCCAAAACCAGTTAGATCCTGTATTTCCCTATAAAACCCCCCAACCCCTTCCTATCGGAGGGCTTGCAGTTTTTGAAGGCCAGTCTCCTTTGCCTCCTTTGCCTGTCAAAGCAAGAAAACTATCATTCCTCTTTATCCCAAACTCTGTCTACATTTTGGCTCCAAAGCACAGAGGTCAGTTTTTGACAATAATCAGAGCAGCTCACACAGTAGCTAAGAGAAAGGTATCTTTAGATCTTCAGTGCCCCAAATTCTGTTCTGTACCTCAGTCTGATCTTTCTTTTTTTCTCAATCTTCTCTTTCCCAAAATGGAATCATACTCTAATATAGGTACCCATACTGTTATTCATTAGCACCTGGATATCCTGCTCTTAAATACTAAGTAATATACATACAAAATTTACTACCTATTTGTAATGCTACCCATGGTAAAGTTCTCTATTTCCTTCACAAGGTTCAGCCATGTTTCCACATTTAGAAAAGTATCTACAGTCACTGCCTGGACTCCCACACTCCACCTGCAGTTCAATACATTGACTGGAACTGCTGCTGACACCACAGATACTGTCATAATTCACATGAACTTGATCAGATGTTAGAGGGAGGATGAGGGAAGTGTGGAACTACTCTGAGGTCATGTGATATGTGTAAGGAAGGAAGACTACTGGTTCAACTTTTTTTTTTTTTTTTTAAGTAAACTCAATCCCTCAGTGTGGGGCTCGGACTCACGGCCCCAAGATCAAGAGTCACATGCTCTACCGATGGAGCCAGCCAGGCACCCCTGGTTCCACTTTTTAACCTATATGTGCATTGCTTCCATTCTCACAGCCAGTACTAAGTGGTCCTAGAGAATAGTGCTAAGTTTATAAGTCAAGAAATGGCATTAAGTATCACTCAGATCATACAAGGCAAATATCTGGTACTGCTACTGAAAACACTAGTCCAAATCTCTTTTGCCATTAGCCAAAATCGCTAATCAACCAGAACACTGTTTCCTGTTGTCCCCAGACTCCTCTGCAAATCCTTCCAATGCAATATTCTGGAAACCCACTGCAACTCTAAAGATTTGGCATCTGAGGAAAAATCCATTCCCATGCCTGATTTAGAGTTGGGACAATTAAAGTCAGGAATGTTTCAAACATTTCTGCATTCCCTTGACTTCACACTCTTCAGGTGATAAAAGCAGCGATCACTGTATGTAATGAAAAATTAACTCCAAAGCCACAATTGAGAGAGATGGGTTTAAAGAGAGGAAAAATGAAGGCCTAACATAGGCCCCAAAAAGTCAAGTCTAATTATTATCTGTAAATCTTTCTATAAAAAATCTTTCTTTGCCTATTCAAAGAAACAACAAACAAAGGGGAAGGTATGGGGTTCCTGATCCAGAGCCACTACAACTAACCATCCTTTTCTTGGGGTAATTCCCTCTCTTCCATGAAACCTTTTCCATATCCACGAACAACGGATCACAAGCCTTTTTACCAGTAGTTTTCAAAGCACAATCCCCAGAAGGAAGCACAAAAAGGTTATGAGATGCTGGCAAACTACTGAGTTTCTTATCTGGGTGCTGGTGCTGTGAATTCATAGCAAGAATATACATATACAAGAATAGGTACACTTTTCTGTCTGTATCTTATAGTTCAATTTGAAGTTTATTATTATTTTTTTTTTTAAAGAAAAAGCACTCACGCTAGGCCAGCACAAATGGATAAGGTAAGGGGATGAGGAACCTTTCTTGAAGCAGTGTGCTTTTAGAGAATGGGCTTTAGAAACAGATCCAGGATCAACACCTAGTTGGTCAATATTTGGCTGTTTCACATATGTGTGATCATGAACAGCTCGCAATACCTAAGCAGTGGCCCATCCTCACAAGACTAGTTCAGTGTGCAATCAGAAAAGAACACACCTGCCATAATGCCATGTAAACTTAACTGACAAGCTCAGCACTCAGGAAATTTGGCAAAATGTACAAACTGGGTCACACAAGGTACATAATAACCAGCTAGGTTTATTACGTGCTTATTAACAATGCCAGGCATTGTTCTAACAGTGTTTCAATTTGATCACAGGAAGTCGGTGGCTCTACTATCTTCTTTTAACAGGAGAGAATGGAGCACAGAAAGGTTAAGGAACTGGTCCAAAGTATGTAGCCTGCCAGAGGCAGAGCCAGAGCCAGGATGTTAAGTCCAGGCATCCCTGCTATGGAGTGAGCCACACCACTCATCCTCACAGTATTCTGCTGGGAGGTGCACATCTACACCCGACCCTCTGAGGACTGATTTAGGAAGAGGGTATGGAGGAGGCAGTTGGGTATCACTGACTGATAAATTAAGTCAAATTCTTTCTCCTACATCTTGAACCTCATGCCACTTATGATGTTTAGATTCTCACGAATTCAGTCCTCTGTGAGGACAAGGCCCCAGTCATGTGCACTGTGGGTGACTAAGTCTCTTGTCAGACACCTTGCCATGAACCCTGCCCTGCTCTCTGGTAAACAATCCCTGTACAGGAGCCAAGCACACCAGCCATCCCACAGGATGCCTGCTCTGCCCTCCTCTCTTGACCCTGCCCAGTTCAGCCCTTCGGCTGAGGGGCAGACTCCAAAGCAGAGGGATTTTTTAAGCCTGACAAAGTTAGCTCAAGTGTACAATAAAATCAATCCATATTACTTCTTTGACTTAAAATGAGGAGCTACCTGGGAGACAATTTAGCATTCAGCTTTAGATAAAAGTTACATGAAAATTCAGGATGATCTTGCAGTACCTAATTATAATGCAGATTATTTCCCACTCCCATATACCCATATTTTGAAGAACAAAGCATCTGTCACCCAGCAGAGAAAAGGGTCTCAGCAAATGAAAGAATGAGTAAGTGGCATGTCTTCAAGAAATCTGTGAAGCACAGAAAAATTCTCACATTACAAAGTTAAATAAAAAGAGATACAAAATTGTATATGTACTTCTGATAACAAGAGTGCTTTTAAACCCAAACCTAAAAAAAAAAGAACTAGAAAGAAATATCAGAATGTCTTTGAATAGCAAGACTAAGAATGTTTCTCCTTTTATTTTTCTCTACTTTCCATTTGTAGGGTATGTATTATTTACAAACAATGGGTGAAGCTACTTTACTTTTTAAATTCTTCCTGCCAAACCAGTAATGATCATTTGATTTCTTTATAACAATTCTGCAGGCTTTATTGTAAGGAAATTGTCAGAGTCAAAACATTTTTAGACAGCTGAAAGGAAAAGCAAAGCATTCACCCTGTAAGAGTGCAATTCTACTCAACACAATTTGTCCTTCAACGTAATTGCTATCATTAAGATTCATATAAGCTAGCAAAAAAAAAAAAAAAAAGTATATAGCATATACTCTTTTTCAATATCTAACTAAAAACAAAACTCCCAATTTCCCTTTATTTGGAGACTTAGTTTAGTACTTAGCAGCAATACAATATACATAACAATGACATGATTTTTAAGCTACACATATTATACTTTTTTTTTTGGAAAAAGTGCTATTCAAAAGGCTATCTAACCAAGTACCAGCATGCTGACAACATAAATAAGGAAAAGAAAGATGAGACTCCTGGAGATTCCCAGTCTAATAAATGAAACAGTGGTTCTGAGGATGAGAGTTACAATAAAACTGCGGCTGTACTGATTTCATTTCTAAACTTTCACATGGGGGGAAAAAAAAAGGCACCAGGCCTGCTAATTCAAGGTTGTAAGGCTCTGCTGTGTAACTCTCCACCCACCAGAAGGGGCATTACTTGCCTTTTTGTCTCCGTAAAATGACTCACCCTTTTTGGAATCAGCTAGTTAACCAGCAATTTAGATAAAAACCTTAATCACTTTTTTTTTTAAGGGTCAATATCAGACTTCAATCTAGAATCTCTTTTCCTTATGCATGATTTTTACAACTCATGCCATGTTTCACTGAAATTAATAACCACACAATTACTTTGAAGACTTCCTAAAGTTAGAAACCTTAGCAAGAAAATATTACACAACTTTTAAAGTTTAACTCTGATGTCAAGCTAGGCTGTCACTAGCATTTGGACCTTAGCATAATTATCAGCAGTCCAGATCTGCTCAAGAAGTTGGAAAGTGAGCCACTGGGCTGGGGTCATCATCTCTGAAATCATTCACAGGTCTCTGATTCTCAGCAAAGCATGTGATCAGGGCACCCAGTTACAAAGTAAAGAAGAGGAGGAATCTGACCACAACTGAGGGCAGGTGGGGCTGGGGACTTGGAGTCCCATGGACACTCGGATGACCCGGCCAGTGGCCAGGACTGCAGGGGGTGTGGTGGCAGCAATGGGTGCCTGTAGTGCCGTGTGTCTGAGCTAATAAAATGGCTGAAGAGGCAGGCTGGCGTGGGGCTGCCTGCAGCCTCTCTCCAGGATGCTGCCTGATGTCTCCTCTCTTCCCCCTGGGGCACTGAGATATAGACAAAATCTTGAAATTTGGTGTGTCTTTTGGGGGGCACCACTGCCTGCCCCTAGGATCCTTTTTTATTTTCTGCACATCACTCATGAGACTGCTGTCCTCCCTGCTAGGGGCATATGCCCCAGCCCCTGCACCACCCCTGCTGCTGCCTGGGCAGGGGGAAGGGGTGGGGCGCATGGTACCTGTAATTATTAAACATGAATTCAATTTGGAAAAAAAAAAAAAAGTTACCTTGAAGAGTTGTTGCAGAAATTCCTATTCAACACATTTGCTTGCTTGCTCTACTCATTTGACCAAAAATGGCTTTGCATTTTTGCCAGTTTTCAGTGCTCCCAATCTCCCCATCAAAACTGTCACTATTCTTACCAAATTGTATAATTCATGAGAAGCATGCTTGGAAAAAATACCAAGTGGAGAATTCTCCACTATCTCCATCTCCCTTCCATTTGGATGTACAGCTATAACATAAGGAAACTTTTCTGTTGATGCTTTGGAACAGACTTAGCTTGGATTACTCCAAGTCCAAGCCCTAAAACGATGTTAGTACTGAAATACAGCAGTTCACACACCCAAGCCACAACTACAGGTTTAGTTACCCTGGCTGAGCATTAAACCCCCCTGCAATAAGCCCTCTCATTGTTCTGTACCTTCTTTTTAATTTTTTTTTTAATTGTTAAGTAATCTCTGCATCCAACATGGGGTTTGAAATCACAACCCAGAGATCAAGAGCCAGCCAAGTGCCTCCTGCTCCACTGACTGAGCCAGGCAGGTGCCCCTGTTCTGCACCTTTTTATATACCTTGTTCCATTCAGGTAAACTAACCTGTGTCCCACATGAAACTGGTCTCTCAGTCTTTCTGGAGAAGGTTTCATTGCAAAAAGACCTTTATCTCCCTCTCTCTTACATTTATAACATTAAAAAAAACATGTTTAACCATTTATAATTTTACATTTATAACATGGAGATACAACTATTTATCCCACAGAAGAATAAATCATGCAATCAAATTACTGTAAGTGGCATTACACAAACAATAACTATTATTATAACTATTATAGCCCTGGAGATAATTTTGTAACTACAAGTTATTCATTAATCTGTGCTGTAAACAAAACACCAAATGGGATTAAACAAAATAAAAAGTATATGACACTCCTCTACAATTTATCAAGATATCTTGGGGCACTTGGGTGGCTCAGTTGTTTAAGCATCCAACTCTTGATTCTGGCGCAGGTCATGATCTCACAGATCTCACAGTTCATGGGTTCGAGCCCCGCATCGGCCTCTGTGCTGACAGTGCAGAGCCTGCTTGGGATCCTCTCTCTCTCTCTCTCTCTCTCTCTCTCTCTCTCTCTCTCAATAAGTAAATAAACTTAAAAAAAGAGGTATCTCATTGGCACTGCAGAATAATTTATGAACTTGCCTTTAATATATGCTATCTAAAGACTTAGGACTCCATTTATTTATCCTTTCGAATATTTGATGTTCCAGGCCCTGTTCGGGATGCTGATGATACACAGAAAAATGGAATTCGTGTGCTAACGGTCTCAAGGCAGATGTGGTGGTGGTATAACAGGGCTATCAGGGTTGTGGGGTTACGAGGAGGAGAGGGTCTTAGTAGAAGTATCAGAGTACAAGGCCCTCTCTTCACTCACCACTGGTGACATGAAAGCTGGAGAAGGAGAAGTTTTATCTGGAGCATGTAGTACTTCTAATTCCCTCTTGACCCTTGCCTGTGGAGACATGACAGTCTACGTCACAACTTCCACTGCCACCACTCTAGTAGCCACAGATACTAAAAAAAAAAAGTTGCTTGGGAGTGGATAGAAATCAACTTATGAGAAGAGAAAGCTGGGAAATGAGAGGCTGGGAAAAAGATTGGGCTCTGAATCAGCAGACTCTCATTTCTCTGAGTCAGTTCCTCATGACAAGGCTGAGTACTAGGAACTCAGGAGATGCCAGCAACCAGATGAGCAGTCACCGTCAGCAGTGTCTCTGCTGAGAGGGTGTCATACTAGGGAAAGGAACCCGGGACTAGAAGGAAAGAGCTATATCTAGTTCTGGCACAGTCACTCACTAGCCACGTGACTCAGACGAAAGAAACTCAGCTCTCTAAGCCTCAGTTTCCCCAGCTGGATAAATGGGTGATGGTGATTCTTATTCTACCGGTCTTAGAAGGATGTTAAAAATATTACACGTGAGCATGTGAAAATCCCTCAAAACTGTATAGCTTTAGACAAACGTGATGTGTTTTACATGCACGTGTTTAAAAGTACTCACTGTCCTATCTGAGTTGCTACACTCACAGATGACTGCATTGTATATATACAACACGAAGCCAAGACAAATAACGTTGGCCACAATGACATGTGGCAAATAATAATTTTATCCAAGAAAGTCAGTCACCTCTCCCCCCCCCACCCCAAAACACGGCCAATTCTCTGGAAGCTCCAGGCAATTAAGCTGTCTAAAATAGACTCATTGCAAAGTCCCTTAGGAATAATAAACTCTAGAACAAATTAGTGCAACAGCTAGAAAATTATATCTATGAAATAATTAGCTTTCAAATTAACATAAAGCATTCTCTCTTCCACTGATAAATTCCTTTTCCACCTCCTGTGTACTTTCAACCATACCAGCTCCCCTCCCAAGACACCCGTCCTCTAATTCTCCAAGTCAGATCCTCAAAGTTTTTCCAGGACCCAAACCAAGGGCCATCTATCCCATAAAAACTCCCCACCCCACAATGACTCTTTTCTTTTTTTTTTTTTTTTTAAATTTTTTTTTTCAACGTTTATTTATTTTTGGGACAGAGAGAGACAGAGCATGAACGGGGGAGGGGCAGAGAGAGAGGGAGACACAGAATCGGAAACAGGCTCCAGGCTCTGAGCCATCAGCCCAGAGCCCGACGCGGGGCTCGAACTCACGGACCGCGAGATCGTGACCTGGCTGAAGTCGGACGCTTAACCGACTGCGCCACCCAGGCGCCCCAGCAATGACTCTTTTCTGAAGAGGTTTCAACATCTATAAAGGGAAGACCGAATGGGCTCTATACGCAATGCCTCCGGAGGATTCTCTATTCGTTTCTTAAAGTGCAGAATCTCCCAACAACCATGGTTAAACTCTTCCCATTGGCCACACCTTAGACAACAGTCTCTGTGCCTTAACACACTGCCATTGTCACGGTGTAGGGAAGAACAGCTGCAGGCCATGAACAATTCCCACACACAAAAAAACACACGTGGAAGTGGTGTTTGTCCAAAGTAACCTTGAATCTGCATTTTTGTAATAAATAATTCTCAGATTTCAATGCTTTGCCACTATTGTAAGGTATAAATCTCTCCTCATACCTCACCACATACACAATGTTAGAATGTCTGTTATGAACTCCTAAACCAAATGACAAACTTCTTGAGGACATGCACACATCTTTACTTTCTGTTGTGTTTACATGTGTAGCTTAGCTAACACTGAGCAGAGAGAAGGCACTTAGTAAATGGTGCTTAAGTTAGAACTAACCTCTTTTCTGTCACATTTACTGAGGCTGCCTCACAAATAGCTGTTCACCTAAATTATGGAAATAGTCACACTCTCAGGGAAAACAAAACTCTATTATACCACAGCACAAGGTGACATAGATTCAAATGCTCCTTTGAAAAATAATTACACATTTAAAAATCCGACCGTATTTGATTAGTCCAAAACACAATCTAATGATAACCCTGATTCCTAAAGGGATTCAGTCATGCACCATCCAGCAGAACTGTCGTGAATGTCATGAATGTTTATTTATTATTGGAGTATTTCCAAAGGAAAAGAAAAAACTTCTTAGGGAGAAGTTTTCTTAGCACAGAGGATTTTTAGTATTCATGACAGGATTTTTTACAAGAGCTATATTCAGGTACATCAGCAACTTCAATGGTCCCAAGAATTTGGTCTTTAGCAGTAGCACCGTCTAGGGATGCCTGGGTGGCTCAGTCGGTTAAGCGTCCGACTTCAGCTCAGGTCATGATCTAGCAGTTCGTGAGTCTGAGCCCAACATCGGGCCCTGTGCTGACAGTGAGGAGCCTGCCTGGGATTCTCTCTCTACCTCTCTCTCCGCCCCTCCCAAATTTGTGTTTTCTCTCTCAGAATGAATAAAATTAAAAACTTAAAAAAAAAAAAAAGTAGTGCCACTTAATAGTCATTTTCAAATTATTCCCTGGAAATTCAAAGGGAGCACTAAAACACTGTCCACCAGAAATATATTGCAAGTCCCCTATATAATTTAAAAATTTCTAGTACCCATATTTTTTAAAGATTTTTTTTTTTAATTTTTTTTTCAATGTTTATTTATTTTTGGGACAGAGAGAGACAGAGCATGAATGGGGGAGGGGCAGAGAGAGAGGGAGACACAGAATCGGAAACAGGCTCCAGGCTCTGAGCCATCAGCCCAGAGCCCGACGCGGGGCTCGAACTCACGGACCGCGAGATCGTGACCTGGCTGAAGTCGGACGCTTAACCGACTGCGCCACCCAGGCGCCCCTAAAGATTTTATTTTTAAGTAATCTCTATACCAGTGTGAGGCTCAAACTCACAACCCAGAGATCAAGAGTTCCATGCTCTACTGACTGGGCCAGCCAGGCACCCCTCTAGTACTCACATTTTAAAACCGCAAAAGGAAACAGGTGAAGTGAGTTTTAACAATTTATTTTATTTAGCCAACATATACAAAATCTTATTTCAACATGTAATCAAATAAAAATTAATGAATTGTTTTCCATCCATTTCTTCACACTAAATCCTTAAAATCCAGTGTAAATTTTATACTTCAAGAACATCTCAATTCAGACTGGCCACATTTCAAGTGTCCACGAGCCACATGTGGCTACCCAGATGAGCAGCACAGCTCTAGAAAACTCTGGAGAAGAATTACAGTGGTGGTGTATGCATACGATTTGCCTCTCCTTTGTTTCCAAACCCCATCACAGTGACCCATGAGAAAAAATACAAAACCTAACCTGGTGGCCGGTGGGAAAATTTGGAAAGCAAGTGTCCAAGTCAGAGTGTCCATGGTTGCCAGTGAAACCTTACAGACAGTCAAGAGGAAGCTGGCTCATTCCAGACCCCCACGCAAACAGAACTGAGAAGAATCATTACCTCTATTTACCAAACCGTAAGTATGCACGTTTGCCGATCTCAAATGTTATAATAATGAAAATCACATGACAAGGGAAATGAAAATTGAAGAACTTGGGACACCAAGAGATAACAGAGAAAACTGAGGAAGTATAACATCAACCTAGCTCCTCTATAGAATAAAAAGGATCTCATGACAATTAGTCAACACTTTGACCAACCCTTCACTATTCACCTCATTTCTCCCCTCTTCTCCCTAAATCTAATCAACAAACAAATCTCGTTGATCCTTCCTCATGTCCTTCCCATGGTACAAAGGGGGTGTAAACCAAAAAGGTGTATTGTACTCTGTGCAGTAAAGAACCCTGCCACTCATTTAATACTCTGCACAGGCCTCTTTATATCTGCTTTTACACCAGGACTTTTAAGATTCCTGGAACGTGTCTCAGGGTTCTTGGAATCTCTGAAAACATGCACACAGTTACACCCCATGGGCACTGAAATTGTCTGTTAACTCTCTGGGCCCTCTGATCACAACATCATCCCTTGGGAACTCAACATTGTTCCCATCAAGGGTCAATCCAACAACAAATGTGCTTGCTGTTCTCTAGCTTTAAAAATACCCTTGATTTCTACCCCCACTCATTTTCCAATATGACTGTGACTACAACCTCCTAGTCTTCTAGCTATCTTATTCCCTCCAAGCCTGACCTCTGACTACATAATCATCCTGTTTCTTCCTGCATCACACCCATTTTGGCTTTACTTACTTATCTTTCAAGCCCTACAATTCAGCTTTGATTTGATTCCCCACCTCATCATTCCCTCAAGGTGGAACAGCCCCCAAAACTCAGAATAAATTGCCCATTTACCTTTTCTACTCTAACGTTGCACAGCTTCCATTGTACAATCAATTCTCATCATTCGTACTACTTATGTTCTATAAAGTCTCTGCAACAAGTGAATTAGAGAGTAATAAACCATTGCTTTCAGGGGAAATACAGGGTTAAGTTCCTGGAGGTCTGTGGCCACAGTGTTTTCATCAATTGATTAATATTTAATCTTGGGGTGTCTGGGTGGCTCAGTCAGTTGAGCATGTGACTCTTGATTTTGGCTCAGGGCACGATCCCAGGGTCATGGGATCGAGCCCACCATCGGGCTGTGTAGTTAGTGTGGAGCCTGCTTAAGATTCTCGCTCTCTCTCTCTCTCTCTCTGCCCCTCTGCCCACTCAGGCACACACACTCACTCTCTAAAATAATTTTAAAAAGATACTTATGTAAATATATATACACATATGTATATAATATACGTGTATTATTGCTTCATTAACATTGAAATCACAGCCAACAGCACTACAACTCATGCCTGAATGAAGCTTACGTAACATACATATGGTCTCTATATGCACAATACATCACTGCCTTCCTGCCTTAGGAACACTAGACAGCACTTCAGCCCAATACTTTGGGGTCATTTTAAATGGCAAAATCACCAACAAAAAGCACAAAGATACAAAACAAAAACAAAATCCAACCAAACAAAAAACTCAACCTCAACACTAAATAGACTGAAAAAAGAAAAAAAAAAAACAAAAACAAAAAACTGGTTTACAGTAGGAGAGCTGATATAAGAAGGTTGTCCTGGGGCGCCTGGGTGGCTCAGTCAGTTAAGCGTCCGACTTCGGCTCAGGTCACGATCTCGCGGTTTTTGAGTTCGAACCCCGCATCAGGCTCTGTGCTGACAGCTCAGACCCTGGAGCCTGCTTCGGATTCTGTGTCTCCCTCTCTCTCTGTTCCTCCCCCACTCACGCTCAGTCTTGGTCTCTCAATAATAAATAAACATTAAAAAAAAAAAAAAAAGGCTGTCCTGCCAGACCTGGGCTCAGAATATGCACATCAGGTGACTCCAATATTTGCTACTCTGTGGATGTCCCTGAATGACCACAAATATTTACTTTGGGGTTATAAACAAATTTTAATGAATAGGTGAACTTACAAAGCTAGAATCCATGAATAATGAAGATGGACTGTAGTTAGTACCTGATAAGGTTTTTGTGGTGATTTCCTCTGCTACACTGAAACCTCCCTGAGAGCAGATCATGTCTCAATCTTCCATTTGTTCCCAGAAATTAGCACAGTGCTTGGCATACAGAAGCCACTTACCCACACGCACCTTTGCCTCCTATGAGAAAAAGCTTTGCTTTTTCTAGTCTAGGGGAAAGACTAGATAGACCCTGGTCTCTGAGTCTCATTGTCTCTCACCTGCTCAGGGACACTGCCTCCACCACCTCTTACCTATCCCAGCCCTTAATAATGCACTCAAAATTATCAATTTATATAACCTTCACCCTTTATTCTATACAAGGCAGAGAAGGTGTGGGAAATGAAACACACATGGTCATTACTGACGGCATACATTGACAGTTGGGCAGGCATTACCCTCTAAGCCTGTGGAAAGCAATGACATTCCAAAAGAGAATTTCCTGCATTTAGACACTGGCCAGCTGTGACTAGTAACATTCCTACTATCACAAACATACCAACATGAAAACTTCTTAAAGGTTCTCAATGCAGAAAGAAAAACAAAAATGAAACAAAAAATATCTAAAGCCTGGAGTATTTGTGAACACAAAAAGAAAGAATGAAGTTACAGAGCCATGTAGAAACAATACTGGAAAGACAACAAGAATAAAAAAATTATGAGCTCAAATATGAGAACAACATATATATTTAGCATTTAACTATATGGGAAGATAAAAACCTAAGAAAGTGCTAACTGGGGGGGAAAAACTGAAAAATCAAGGCATCTACCAAGCTTAGAGACTTTAGTCACTTAACAAGCATTAAGCACTTTTGTAAGGCCTCCTTGCCTCTACCTTGGTACCCTGTTAGGTCCTATTACACGTTACAATGGAACAGGATGAAATAAACCCTCAGGAACCGAACTGCTCAGGGCAGGGATGTGTCTTACTCATTTCTGTATTCTACCAATTCATTATATCTGAAATATCAAAGATGTTCAATAGAAGTTTTTGAAGATTTATTGTATAGGGTCTACAAATCCATCCAATAACTTTAGAGTTCAGAGTACAAATCAGAAACGTTATTATAAAGTGTGGTCAGAATACCTGGCTTTCCTACAAAAATCAAGTTAACCTATAATACAGCCATTATTCTAATAAATAAGTGAACTGTTCTTCATAACAATAATATCTTTAACATCTTAACCAAGGGAAAATGCCTTCCAAGTGGTAAGAGGCTGCTATTTTACACAGACACACCTAGATACACACACACACACACACACACACACACACACACACACCCCAATCCTGCTCTTAGGGGCTATGCGGGGAAGGAAGGATGGCAGGAGAGTGCTCAAAAACCAAGAGGATAAGGAGTAGTTGTTGTTGCAGGAAAGTATAGCTTTAAGAAGAATAATATGAAGTGGTGTAGACACCATGAATGCATCACAGTCCCCTCTTGGTCTGAGAAACAGACTAGTTCAATGAGGAAGCATCACTTCCTCATGTGGAGAAACACTGCTCTAATGTTTTCTGACTTTGCACAGAAATAAGGAACCGGGTGCCTGGGTGGCTCAGTCGGTTAAGCTTTCAAGTCTTGATTTTGACTCAGGTCATGATCCTGCAGTTTGTGAGTTTGAGCCCCGAATTAGGTTTCACACTGAAAGCACATGGAACCTGCTTGGGATTCATTCTCTCTCTCTCTCGCTCTCGCTCTCTCTCCCTCCCTCCCTCCCTCCCCTGTGCTCGCTCTCTCTCAAAATAAATAAACATTAAAAAAGAAAGAAAGAAAGAAAGAAAGAAAGAAAGAAAGAAAGAACCAATGACAAGGGGTGACTGGAGATGGGGAAAGGTCTAGTAAGCCTGGGCAGAGGTTACAGTGCTCTCATCTCTTATTGGTAGACAATGGTAACACCAGCAGAAGCACAGATAAATATACCTAATTAACTTCCCGGTTGGAGCCATAGTAGAAATGCTCTGAAATTTTTCATAAATTTCCCTGGATACCAATCAAGTCAAAGGTCACACTCAGTAGAAGACAGTATAACATTGGATGTTCTTTCCTGCTTCTTTACTTACTTAGCTAACACAACTGAGCCACTCTATGAGCCTAGCACAGTACTTTGCTCTCACTACTTCATCTAATTGAGACTCTATTTCTGTTTTTTAGATAGAAAAAGTGAGATAGAAAGTAATTTGTCCAAAATTGCACAGCTAGTAAGCAGAAGAGGTGGAGTTCAAACCTGACACATATATATACTACCATGCATCCTTCTTTGCTTTCTTTGGAAAGAATAAAAGGCTATATAATAAACTGTAAATACTATATATATATATATATATATATATATATATATATGTATATATGTATATATATGTATATATATATACATATATATGTATATATATGTATATACACACACACACACACACACACACACACACACACATTGGCTGCATATAGAAAGTGATTAGAACAGTGCCTGTACATAGTCTGTGCTCACTAAATTGTATTATTATCATTATTCTATCATGGCAGATAAGACATAGGAAGGCAAGAACAAACAAGAAATGGAACTTGTTTTTCAAATTACACTGTTGTGAAAGTCCAGTTTGGAGTTAACCTTTGCTTTTTACTACTGTCCCTTGAAAATACAAAAGTTTGCAGCAGTTAATTGTTAGTCTCATTCTCCAAGTACTCCAAATTTTTAATGGCATTAATCAAAAGAATCACAGCAGCATAGCAAACCCCTTCCTCCTTCTTCCTTTTCCCCTAAGTCAGGCATTATTTTCACCTGGAACACCCTACCATCAAGGGATCTGCCATGACCATGCCAGATGACTACCACCCCTAGAGTAGAAAAAAATCTGTTACTTTCAGCCAGAAACTATTTTACTCTTACATAAGCTTTTCCTTTTACATTGTTTTTATTCTTGACTATAAAGACAGAGCTAGTAAGGAGGAAAAGTTAAGTGGCTACATTATGGCCATAGGCACACCTGATTGCCAACAAAAGCTGAATGCCGGGAAATCCTGTGATTTCCAGGGAGGCTGTAACAATTATTAGATTAAATCCAGATTGTGGTCAACATCAATCGGGTGTTCCTCATGAGTCTAGCCTGTTCTCTGTGGAACCCACTTTAACGTTTTTTAACGAACACAGCAACTTTTCAGGAGGCCTGTCCTTATATTCAGCCTCTTCTCTCACAGAATAAACTACACTAAAGCAATAATGTGTTACAACTCCAAAAGCTTCCATAATGAAGCCAAAGCTAAACTAGAAGATGATCGTTTCTATCACCTCCCTTGTCCTAAAATTAGCCCCATCAAAAGTTCCAAATAAAAGCTTAAAAGGTCTCCACTAAAGGAAAGGAAAGCTGAGGTCAAAGACATTAAGCTTACGACATAAAGTGACACAGCCTTGCTTATTTATGTATTCAAACATTTCCCAAGTGCCTATATTAAGTGCCAGGAGCTGTATCCCAAAGCGAATAATACAAAGATGGCATGGTTGGGGCACCTGGGTGGCTCAGTTAAGCATCCAGCTCTTGACTTCGGGTCAGGTCATGATCTCACCGTTTGTGGGTTGAGGCTCCATGTTGGGCTCTGTTCTGACAGCTCGGAGCCTGCTTGGGATTCTCTGTCTCCCTCTCTCTGCCCCTCTCTCACTTGTGTGCTCTGCTTCTCTCTCTCTTTCTCTCTCTCTCTCTCTCTCTCTCTCTCTCTCTCTCAAAATAAATAAATAAACTTAAAAAAATAAAAACAAAGAAAAACAAAGATGGCATGGTCATCCCTCGCCCTAAATAGAGAGGGAGGGGCATGCACAGGCAACTCCAGTCCAGCAGGTAGGGTGCAAAGTGCAATGATGAATATGAGAAAGAGCAGGAGGTACATATATCTAGGCCACTGGAGAGCCGGGCATTATCAGCACAGGCTTCCAGATATCAGCACATACTAAGTGCCAGGCATTGCTCTCACATCGCAAAAGCAAACCCATTTAAATCTCACAAACGTGCCATGAGGTGGTTACTACTATTCCCAACGTACCAAAGAGCAGCACAGTACAGAGCTGTTCAGTAACTGATTCAAGATCTCACAGCTCTTAAGTGATGGTGTCAGGACTGGAAATGTGAAGTCTGGTTCCAAAGCCCACACCCACTCCTAACCACCACACTAGGTAGGAGTCAGTAGGTTAAGGTAGAATGGAGGAAGTGAGTTCCAGGCAAAGCCATCTTTATAAAGGGAAAGCTCAAAGCTTTTTGAGGAACTGAGACAAGTTCACTTTGACTGGTGTTAAGAAGTGTGAGGGGAAGAGCAAAGAGAAACGAGACAGGGCCAGCCATGTGAAGGAGCTTAAAGGTATCTTTAAGAGTTAAAGGTTACAGCTCTGAGCACCTCAATACCAAAATATAATGAAGATAACACAAAAGTTCAGCACACAAAAGAACACAAGGGGTGCCTGGGTGGCTCAGTCAGCTGAGCATCCAACTTCGGCTCAGGTCATGATCTCCTGGTTCGCAAGTTCAAGCCCCACATTGGGCTTTGTGCCGACAGCGTGGAGCCCACTACGGATTCTCTGTCTCCCTCTCTTTCTGCTCCTCCTTCACTTGTGCTCACTTGCTCTCTCTCTTTTAAAAATAAACATTAAGAAAAAAAGAATGCCAAAAAAAAAAAAAGAATGCAGATTTATGATCATTAAAAATAAAAAAGATGCATTTTAGTTACAAATTCATAGCAGCTTTTATTAAAGTACAAAACAAAGGAACTTGCCATACTTATAGGACTAAAAATTGGCTGAGGCCCAATGCCTCAGGTCTGTGTTCCAGATCTGGCCATATCCATTCCGGCAACTATCTCTGTGACCTTGGCCAATATGCCTGTTTTCTATTCTATATAATACAATTGCTTTGGAAAATAAAACCCATGGAAATGTGAACTATTACAGTTAAGTCCATCTTATTAATTACCCTTTCTCTGAAATACTGGTCTTTAATACACAGCAGCACATTCAACCCATATACATCTCTCCCCACAATTTTTATAAAAGAAAATCATGGGGAATATGTCTTATTTTTATTTTTTTAAGTTTATTTGCCAAGGAAAAGAAATGATTCAATTAAAAGGACCTTTAGCTTATCCTACTCATGGGGGGCAGGGAATATTCCTAACTTTCTCAACAACATCTAAGTACAAGATCCTCCAACCCCTGATGGCCCCCTCCTAGACTACTGGGAGAGGACAGCAGCCACCTGGAGTCACAGGTGCTCCTGTCTCAGATATAAAATTCAAATCAAAGACCTGGAGATTAAGAGGAAACTCGGGGCCTTAAAAAGCAATACTCAGAAAATAATCTCTCCCCCTGGTGTTTTCTATCCCTATCCCACTAAGAAATTACCTCATCCAAGCAAATTAAAGTGGCAAATTAAAGGTACAGCATCAATGAAGAAGAAATCACAAAGAATAATACGGAGAAGGAACCTCCCAGAGATCAGATTGCAATACCTTTGATTCTGGTTAATCTGTCACTACATTTTTAGGAACCAGGGAGCAAGAAATCTCACAGAATAAAGGTTGCAGAGAGTCGACTATCAGAACCTCTCCTCTTCCCTAACTAAAGTGCAGTCTTTGGAAAATAAAAACCGCTGTCAACTCTTATTACCATTTGAGAATAGGCGTGATTTATGGGTGAAATAAATACTTTCAAGCCCTGGTTGGCCCACTTATTTCAAAACTGATACCCATAAAATTCAAATGGGAGAAATGAACTTCTGATAACCCAGTGAAGTTGTAATAGTATATGATTTATGCACTAGTAAACTTAGGTTTGGGGTTTGTTTGTTTTTTTAACCACGTCCATGAGAAACCAAAATAAGCATTCCTTTATTCATCTGAATCTCATTTGCCATTAACGTTTTCATGATGTTAACTTCATTAGTAGACAGGTATTTGGCCACTTGTTTTTATGAGGATAAAACAGTGTGAAGCTAGTGGGATATTTATCTTAGACAGAGAACTGGATTAGGACCAGAAAACAAAAGTAGGAATAAACAAACATTTCTCTGGAAGGAGAAGTATAAACAGAGGGGTCTTTCCGTGATGGGTGTGAATACTGAACTGAACATTTTTGTAACTGATATGAGTTACCGAGTGGCCAGGGATAGGGCCATACTTATAAATGGCACTATACATTTTCACCAGGAAAATGCCCAACTAAAGGGAACACACAGCAGATCTTTCAGGGTCCTTTGAACAAACGGATAAGTAAATGCCAAATGAATTTTGGTTTGGGCAAAAGTCTGGTCAGTTTAGGTAAAGATGGTGTTCAAGCTATTCTTATGATAGACCAAATCTCTAAAAAAAGGATATCCTTACTAGAATATGTCATACATTTCTTGGCAGTGAACCTCAGAAATCTAAAGTGAAACTTGTATAGAAAAAAATAAAATGATCTATAGAGAAGTCTCAGGTTAAAAAAAATTACATCACCTGGCAGCTGAAAAGTAATTACAAAAAGGGGGTAAACAAAATAAATGGGATAAACACACTTGCTGGTTAATTCTGAACTACAAGCACTAAGAGATATTCTTAAAGCTTCAAAGAGGAAAATTTATACAAAAATTTAAAAAGGAATTCTAGATAACAACTAATAAATTTATATTTCTCTAACTAGAGGTACTGGCTGAAAATAAACAGGTTTAAATAAGTATATTTAAATATTTACTGAGCTCCTATTAATGGACTCAGTGCTATGCTATGCACTGCAGGAACATACATACATATAATGTTCCGTGCACTTAAGATATAATCTGGTAGTGCTTAGACAATTAAAAAACAAAACAAAAAACCAGCTAGTAGAATGCAGTAAGTGCCATTAAAAAAAAAACAAAAACAAAACTTGAAGTTTAAGAGTTCAGAGGGCACACCTGTTTGAGGCAGTCACAAAGACAATCCCAGAGGTGCCATCTGAACGAAGTTTGAAAGAACAAATAGAATTGTGACAAAAGTAATCTTGGGGAAGTGAATAGAAAAAGAAAAGTCTTAAGAACAAACTATGGGTTTCCTGGGCCCCCTGGCAAGTACTGGCTTAGTATCTGCCCTAATAACTACTGCCTCAAGAACAGCACTATTTGTGGAGTATCCAACTGCACCTCAAATTCAGCATGTGCTTGTGGGGTGGGAGGGAGGGGAGGGTGGGTGATGGGTATTGAGGAGGGCACCTGTTGGGATGAGCACTGGGTGTTGTATGGAAACCAATTTGACAATAAACTTCATATACTGAAAAAAAAATTCAGCATGTGCAAATCAAACGTATATACTCTCTTTTTAGAAGTAATTTCTCCTTACAGCTGTCCTATTGCCATTCTCCCAGGTTACTCAGGCTCAAAACCTTGAAGTTATTTTATATATTACTACTGTTTTTTTTTTTTTTTTTTTTTTTTTAGTAAGCTCTACACCCAACACAGGGCTCGAAGATACAACCCCAAGATCACGGGTCGCGTGCTCTTCCGAATGAGCCAGCCAGGCGCCACAATATTACTACTTTTTTTTTTTATATATATATATGAAATTTATATTCTCATTTGAATATATGAATATATATGAAATATATATTTCATTCTCATATGAAATTTTTTCTCATTGCCACGTAGTATTCCATTGTGTATATATACCACAATTTCTTTATCCATTCATCAGTTGATGGACATTTAGGCTCTTTCCATAATTTGGCTATTGTTGAGAGTGCTGCTAAAATGAACAAATCAGGAGACTATAGATGCTGGAGAGGATGTGGAGAAACGGGAACCCTCTTGCACTGTTGGTGGGAATGCAAATTGGTGCAGCCGCTCTGGAAAGCAGTGTGGAGGTTCCTCAGAAAATTAAAAATAGACCTACCCTATGACCCAGCAATAGCACTGCTAGGAATTTATCCAAGGGATACAGGAGTACTGATGCATAGGGGCACTTGTACCCCAATATTACTACTTTTTAAAAATTATTTATTCTCTTCGTTTACAATTCACTCTCCCTCACTTTCATATCCCATTCAGTTTTTCCTCTAAAATATGCCTCATATACATTCCTCCCTGCATACCAGTTAGGTCCTCAAAGAAACTACATTCAGAGAAAGCAATGGAAGACATATAAGCCCTTAATTACTTGCTAAGCTTTGATGCCAAATCTCACCCTTAAATCCTAATAAGCTGGGCTGGGCCAGACTCTGGAACTGGATGGGACCAGATGGAGAATTCTAGCTATCAGGATTTTAGGCCACCCAGAGCCTAAACCAATGCAGGTCAAATGAGCTTCTCCTCTGCCCCCAAAAGGTCACACAGGAACTAATCTGATGGTGAAGAAAAACCCTCACTGGGAATTCCAGCCAGCAAGGAAAAGAAAAGAAAGAAAAAAAGAAGAGAAATATAAAAACTCCTTGCTGCACCTCTTAGGGCAGAGTTGGCCAAGGCCCCATATCCCAAATATTTCTAGGATGGGAAGAAAAGGGGAGTCTTCTAAACAAAAAGGTGATAACTGATAGATGAATAATACTTTAGGATTTGTTATGAAGGAGAAGAGAGACCCTGTTATTTTCTCCTTGAGGATTACTGTGTCCCTCCTCCACTAAAAGTATCTCTGAGGTACTTGTGACCTAGTGCCTTACACATAAAGGTTTCTAAAATAAAAGGAAGGAGGTCTGACATCATGGCAATACTTTAATCCAAGGTAAATTACCTACTTACTATGGTCTGCTGATTGGACCACAACAATTCTGGCAATCAGGATGCCTGGGTGGCTCAGTTGGTTAAGCATCCAACTTCGGCTCAGGTTCTCAGTTCATGGGTTCGAGCCCCGTGTCGGGCTCTGTGCTGACAGCTCAGAGTCTGGAGCCTGAAGCCTGCTTAGGATCCTGTCTCCCTCTTCTCTCTGCCCCTCCCCCACTCATGCTCTGTCTGTCTCTCTCAAAAGTAAACATTAAAAAAACAATTCTGACAATCAAGTGCCAATTATGACACAATTCTGAAAAGAATCCTCCTCTTAAACAGCTACTTCACATGCTAGTAGGTCAAGGCAAGCTCAAGAGAACTCACATAGCTACTGCTGCGTTCAACACAATATTGACTTTAACGGTCCAAGCTGTAAAACTCAATACTCGGCATAATCCAAAGAGCAGTACAGCACGGTAATCAGGTGTAAGATCAAAGTCCAACACACCCTGGACTTGAAGGAGGGAAGACTGGAAGAAGGAAGACACAATGACGAACAAATTATGAAGTGCTGAGTTTGCGCCTACTGGAACTAGGCTGCTTTTTAATAGCTTTATTTGGAACGAACAGAGGTTGCACACTTCTCTTGGCACATTATCTAAACTAGTACTGCATGAAATTATTAGGGGCAGTACGCAGCACTTCAGTAAGATAAGATTACTGGACAATTAAAAGCTTTTCCTTTTTCTTGTTTCCTCATTTCCCCATTCCCAGCACCCCCCTTTCCATTTGTAAAAAATGTGACTTATCATGAGTAACTGAGCTAGTCTTCAAACACACACTCCTCTCCTGGGTGTAAATCTGGAATTTTAGGACACAGCCAAAACTGGCTTTTCACCAATGACTGGAAAGTTAATCAACACAAGAAGCAGAACTATCAGGAAACTACTTAAAAGAAAAAAAGAGGTCCTGAGATACAAAAAGAGGTATCTGGGGCTGGAGAGAGAGATGAACAAGCTGAGCACAGAGGATTTTTAGGGCAGTGAAAATATTCTGTGTGATATTATAAGGATGGATACATGCCATTATGCACTTGTCCAAACTCACAGAAGCTAAAATACCAACAGTGAACCCTAAAGTGAACTACAGACTTTGGGTAATGGGTCAGTGTAGGTTCATTCTTGGCAACAAATGTACCACACCGATGACAATAATGAAGGAGGCTATGCATGCTTGAGAGCAGGGGCTGCATGGGAAATCTCTGTACCTACCCCTCAATTTTATTTAAATCTAAAACTGCTCTAAACCACTAAAGTTTTATTAAAACAAAAAAACAAAAAGCAAAACCCAGATAACTATATCTGATAGGTTTACCAAGCATGGGTTCTGTCACAGGCTGGGAAGAAAGTCATAAAAGGTGGGAGCATGATGTTACTGGCTTGTGTTAAGGCTTTTCCCTTTGGAGATGAGAGGTCTGGGATTGGGGGAGAGCGGGAAGACTAAGAAATACAGATAAGTTCTGCTTGCTGATATCATACACAGTAAAACTGCACTAACTTGGAGCCCAGCACCAAAAGTTAGGTTAAGGTCCCTGTGCTGAGCAACACGCTTCACCAATCCATTACTCAAAATTGTAGTGACTCCCCGAATGCCTTCAAAGAAAGAACTCCACTTTTTGATGACGACAAGCTACCTGCTATCTCCCTACAGTCTGGAGATGCTCAAGAGATGGGATTAATGCAGGGAAGTAGCTAGAGAAACTGGGGGGAGAGACTATATTTAAGTCTCTTGAGAGTTACGAGAGCTGCCATTTATCGAATGCCTGATAGGTACCAAGCACTGTGTAACACAACTGACATATATTTAGTCCTCATAACAACCTTACATGAAAAGCGATTTTACATCCATTTTACAGTTGAAAAAATTTCAAGAGAGGATGATGTGGCATACCTCGTAAGTGGGGGAGCCAGGTTTGAACACAAGAAATGCAGACCCATAACAAAGTCCCTACACTTTCTATTAACCTTCAAGGTATAGATTGAAGACCCCTCATCGTCTCTTTGGGATACTTAAATTTATACTGAAAATTAATAATGCTTTCAAGGCCCTGCACAATCTGGTCCCAATGGATCTTGCCTCACTGGAGCATTCTTATTTCAAAAAAAAAAAACAAAAAAACACACAAAAAAACAAACAGCTCATTCATTAATCCAGGAACACTTCTAAGATAAATCATCTTCCTCCTCTTCATCTCTCGGAAACTGTTTTCCCATCAGATTTTATCTCCTCTGTAAAGCCTCCCCTAACCAGCTCAGATTAAAGAGCCCTTGCTGTTTGCTTTCATCTTAATCTGACACTGGATATTTGGCCCAGGAGTCCACTGCTTCTCATATTATCACTTAGCTTTTTACACTTAATATCTATTACTTGGCACAATTAAAATGGGAAGCCCCCCCTGGGGCCCCTGGGTGGCTCAGTTGATTAAACGTTTGACTTCAGCTCAGAATCTGGATCTGAGAGAGCAGTTTGGGCATTTACATCTTTCTAGATGACTTTAATGTCCAGCCAGATTTAAGAACCACAGGGTTTGGGGTGCCTGGGTGGCTCAGTCAGTGGAGTGTCTGCCTCTTGGTTCAGGCTCATGTCATGATCTCACAGTCCGTGAGTTCGAGCCCCACAGCTCTGTGCTGACAGTGCAGAACCTGCTAGGGATTCTCTCTCTGCTTCTTTCTCTGCCCCTCCCCTGCTCATTCTGTCTCTCAAAACAAATAAACTTAAAAAAAAACAGAACCGTGGGGACTAACTAAAGTACTGATACATGCATTTATTCAATGGAATAGTAGGTAACTTATCAGCAAAACGCAGAACAGTATACAGGCAACTACCATCTTGCATGAACGAAAAGAGAGTATTTTTTTTTCTTATATTTGCATTGAATATTTCTGAAAGGATATAAAAGAAACTGTTATAATAATGGTAGCCTCTGGAAAGAGTGATCAGGGGTGTGAAGTGAGAGGTTTATATTTCAATGTATATCATTCTATATTGTCTCATTTTTCTTCATCAGGTGCATTTAAAATTCATAATCTTGAACAAAGTCAAATCATAATTTATAGACAATTTTCAGGAACACACGGCACTAAGAAATGTATCGAATCCCACAGCGGGGGCCAGGCAGCAATATTCACGGGGTTTCTGTGGAGACCCTCACACTGAGAAACAACCAAGAGGCTACCAGGGGTCCTTCTTCACCCTTTGGGCAGAGACAGTAGTTCCTGCTCTTCTACCTCCTTCTGCCCTAGCAACTAACTTATTCAGTGTACCATTCTAAAGCAAATAGTCATTGCCTATTATGCTTGGGAAAAGTGTTTACTCATAGCTCACTTCCTCACACAGCATAGGTCATCTTTATACATCAGTCTGGGTTAAGAGCTTCTTAAAGAACATGTCAGATTTCTGTTTTTTTTTTTTATTTAAAAAATTTTTTTTCAACATTTATTTATTTTGGGGACAGAGAGAGACAGAGCATGAACGGGGGAGGGGCAGAGAGAGAGGGAGACACAGAATCGGGAACAGGCTCCAGGCTCTGAGCCATCAGCCCAGAGCCTGACGCGGGGCTCGAACTCACGGACCGCAAGATCGTGACCTGGCTGAAGTCGGACGCTTAACCAACTGCACCACCCAGGCGCCCCAGAACATGTCAGATTTCTAACCCATTTTTAAGTTAGTTTCTCAAATGGAAAGCAGAAATAATTCCACCTTTTCTTTAAAGTACTTACTTCATGGAACATGCACACAGTTCCTGTAGGGTTCAAAATACCAATATTGTTTTTATAATTAAGTGTGCTATATCATAAACATGAAAAAAACAATTGAGTGAAGTTCATCATATAATGTATTACTGTTCTACCAAACCACACAAGAATTCAAATAAATCTAAAAAGTATAGAACAGAGTTTTACATTTTATCAACATGGCTAATAATTTGAGAGGTTCATAATACATAATACTTTTCCAATAGTTTACTTTCAACAGCTACGAGATTTTATAACTGGGTCTCAGACATATTACTTAGGTGTCTTTTTAGTTTAGTTGTGTGTGTGTGTGTGTGTGTGTGTGTGTGTGTGTGTGTTTGCTGTTTTTTTGTTTTTTGAAGAGAAGACAGTTCCCTTTAGAATATTTATCCTATGATTTATATACCAGAAAATTTTTCATATAATTACTGGGAAGAAAGAAATTGAGTTGTATAAAATAAGATTCCTTTAAGCAATGCCACAATGCATGCCAGAAACATAAAGAAAGAAGTTCCCTACAAAAAAAGCACTATTATTTCAAGAGATCCGATTCTGGAATACCAGAGAATCTTTAAGGATTGTCAGTTTTCAAAACTCTTAAATACATTCATTCATTCAACAGCTATTTATTAAATGCAACCATTTAGCACTACCTTAAGCACTACAGACACAATGACAGGACTAGGATTTAGAAGAACTCCCATATCAGTGCTCTAACCATAGCATGTACACTTCCTTGTTTCATTCAATTACTTCAAATATATGCTTTAAAGTGGGAAATTTAGGGGAACCTGAGTGGCCCAGTCAGTTAAGCATCTGACTCTTGGTTTCGGCTCAGGTCATGATCTCATGGTTCAGGAGTTCGAGCCCCATATCAGGCTCTGTGCTGATGAGGAGTCTCTCTCTCCCTCTTGCGTTCCCTGTCTCACTCTCAAAACAAGTAAATTTTAAAAAATCACAAATAAATAAAGTGGGAAATTTACAGGATCTTATTACTATTTCTCCATCATATTTTATAAAAGACTTGGGTAAATAAGGACAATTAAGAGGTAACTGATAACACACAATTTTTTTTCTATAACCCTAATGGTTTCAAGTGTAAGAAAAAAGAAAATGTCCAATCTTCAGGATACACCAGGGAGAGAGAGTTGGCAGTATGAAGTATTTACAAGGTGTTAAAAGGCAGAACAGATTAGACTGGTGATTTTGTTCCCTCTTCCTAACACATCTTAAATCAACACCTGTTTCATCTCTCCAGGAACGTGCAGGTTAACATCTAACTTGTCTTCAACTTGTGAAGAAATAGAGTTGCCATGACAACTGAATGAAAAGTTTAGTTAGCATAATTTATCCAATGAAATGCAAAAATCCACTTGATGCCATTTAACTGATACATGTGTACTTGTAAGCAAATTCTTTTTTTCTGTTTGTCAAACTGTTAGATTAAATGTTAATCTATTCTCTGGAAAGTTTCAGGGACAAAACATTAAATACACACACACACACACACACACATACTTTTTTGTTAGAGTAGGCCACCAATAAATAAAATTCAACGATAACTGACCATTAAATCTTAGCAGTACTGCACTTAGAATTACATTCAGTATTACAGGGTCTCAAGTACCCTAAATCAAGGAAAAGCAGACACTTGTAAGTTTATTTCTTGCTATGTTGTCAAGTAAATTCATGTACCTGTTCAATTTCTACTTATGTCTATTATACAACGTAACCCAGGGTGTATTTAAATACGTGGACTATCAATTTTCTTAGAAAAAAATATTTCCATCATAAACACACAGAGTTTAAGCTGTTCACATGTGCTACATAATCATTAACTTCCAACGTGCAACTAACCTTGCTGGAAACTAGACTGAAGTCCCCACCAGATATGTAGGTTCTCAATCTGTCCCCCTCAGCTTTCTGGAGATAAATTTCTACTGCACCCACGCATACTTTCACTTAGGGACCTTGCATGAATTGGTTGTCATTTTCTTTTAAAATTTTTTTTTTCAACGTTTATTTATTTTTGGGACAGAGAGAGACAGAGCATGAACGGGGGAGGGGCAGAGAGAGAGGGAGACACAGAATCGGAAACAGGCTCCAGGCTCTGAGCCATCAGCCCAGACCCTGACACGGGGCTCGAACCCACGGACCGTGAGATCGTGACCTGGCTGAAGTCGGACGCTTAACCGACTGCGCCACCCAGGCGCCCCTGGTTGTCATTTTCAATTAGACATCAGTGAATAATCAAACACCAGTAATCACTTATTTAAAGATGTATTCTAGGGGCGTCTGGGTGGCTCAGTCGGTTGAGTGTCTGACTTCGGCTCAGGTCATGATTTCACGGCTCGTGAGTTCGAGCCCCATGTCAGGCTCTGTGTTGACAGCTCAGAGCCTGGAGTCTGCTTTGGATTCTGTGTCCCTCTCTCTCTCTCTGCCCCTCCCTCGCTCATGCTCTGTCTCTCTGTCTCTCTCTCTCAAGAATAAGTAAAACATTAAAAAAAAAAACATTAAAAAAAATAAAGATGTATTCTAGCAAGTACAGAAAAGTCCTCATTTATGACTTAAACAAGTCAGGTGTGGTGATAAGGTCAGCTTTATTAAGCAGTATACATATCTCTTTACAACACTATGCTGGGCACAAATTCTAGAGTACAAGCAAGAATACGGGGACAAATAACTAGGAAACTATTCTAAATATATATAAATGAAAGGCATACAGTTAAGGAGAAAGCAATATGGTAATCAGGGATCCAGATTATCCATGCTAATATCAAAATCTTAGGTAACAGAAAGAACACTCTGCTATACAACACTTACCCACAACGTTACAGTATTAATGAATGCATTTATTGCATTTAATATATTGCATTATTTTGGCACAAACAGAAAATGCAATAAGAAAAAAAAATATGTAGCATGGTGTGTGAGAAGGCACATTGTCCTTTTCAGAAGTCCATTATAAAGGCAGCTGGACAGATTCTGGCTAAACACAAGTGGGATGCCAGCCCATCTCCTTCCATCCCCATCCCACCCTCCCATTCAAGCACTGGTTACAAAAGTGCCTGTGTGGCCCTGAGAAGTGAGTCATGGATGTTCCATTTACAGACGGGGTGGAGTTGAGGGAAATCACTATTACATGCCCAGTTAGCTGGAAAAGTCCATCCTGTTTTTCCTCTTTTACATAATAATCATTTTTCACAAACCTGAGATAAAGAATACTTGGTAAGTAGGAACTCACCAAATATTTCAGCAAAAGGGAAAGACATACTACTTTTACAGCCAAGGACATGACCTCATAGTGCAGTCCTAACAATTCACACTAGGCAAGGGACTCGTACAATCAGGATAAAACATTTGTTCCTTTTCGCCCACACCAAGAAAAACAGTGGCTGGAGAAATCAGCACAGTGCCAGTTTCCAAATCAGATTCACCCACCAGGAGTTCACACAGACAGCCAAAGCATTTCATGAGCGCAAAGACAATCTTTTACAACTTCCTTTGCCAAGGAAACAAAACAGCAAAGTGGCTTCCTTACACTGACCTCACAAGTAAGCCATGAGAAACACAACCTTAAGCCACAATGACAAAAATCAATGCTCTCTTTAGATCTATACTCTATGCATTACAACACCACCTGCCTGGCCCATCTTTCAATACCACGTACTAAGCCAAATGACAATGTGTAACATGACCAATTCACATTTCAGAACTTAAAATTATAATACATATCCTAGCTTTAAAGATATCTGATCCCAGTCCCTTAACTTCTCCAAGTTCTCCCACATCTAGAAGGTTGTGACACTTTTTTCTAAACACATTTCAAATAAATCTTAATTAGAGCTCTCTCTCAGTCACCAACTGAAGACCTGCAGGCAGCTCCTAACCTCCGTTCTGATGAAGATTACAGTGGGCTCTGAAGCGTGGGGGAAGCAGTGACCCTGCCCAACTAGTAAAAATTTTGCACATGTATACTGCCTACAGTTATCAATACCAACAATTAAATTGGCCTCCTGAGGCTTGTAATGGACTGAGGTTTTAAGCACATTAAAATTCACTGCATATTACTTTTAATAACAGGAACTACCAGTTATTTTGATGAAGAGGAAAACTTCTACAAAGAGTTTTTATTCAAATCAGGCTTCTCCACAAATATTATCCTTACTCTCCCCACACACCTCCACCTCACAGTGTAAAATACTCAAAGGCATTCAACATTTAAAATAATTGAAACCACAAAAGCCACACAAATTCATCAGAGCAAAATCCAACAAAAAATCCTACACAAAAGAGTAAAGTTAAATTTTCAGCCACCCCTTTTGGCAGCCACCGGCTGGTGTGCAGGGCTGCTCTCTTCCGTACATGCAGCATCAATCACATTCCTATTTTTAAAAACTATCCCTGTAAGTTTGTATCTTGCTTTTGCTTTTTATACTGAGAACTCCTTTCTGTGTGTGTATACATATACGTATACGTGTGCACGTATATGTGTACACACACATGCATGCACACACACACACACACACACACACACACAAAACAATGATTTGGCTGCTGCAGAGTATCATCCATTGTGCAACGGTATCATTCTGCCTAACAATATTCCCCCCTCAGCTAAATAAGATTTTTTTCTTGATAAGAAAAATAGCATATAATTCTGAAAAACAAATACACCATACTCCTAAAAATATTCCTGAACTCTCAGTCACCTCTATCCAGGTCTGAGTTACAGCCTGCTGTGTGTCTTTAACACTCCTCTGAAAACTTGGGTTTCTATGTCACCACTAACAATGTCAAGGTAAAAAAAAAAAAAAAAAAAAAAAAGTAAATAAAAACATGTCACTTCAGTTCTATCTCAAGTCTCTGAAAAATGGTTTAATTTTAATAAAAGCCTGAATGTGAATAATACTCAACTCCATGACTTAAAAGGCTCCTTGGTAATACTTAAAATCAGTTTGCACCACATTTGATTATTTTGAAAAAGATTTTCAAACTCATCATATTACCTCTGTACCACCTATGTAATCCTATGACATAGGACTGGTGCTGTGACTTTACAAATGATAAAACTGAGAACCAGAGAAATGAAGAGACTTGTTCAGGCCCATGTCGACATGGTGACTGAGGCAAGACTAAATCAATGATCTCCTCAATTTGTCTTCCAAGTGCTTTTAACAGAGCCCACTGCATTAGCTGGAACAGTCCCTTCTTTACCTCTGCCAAAAATCTCTAATAACCCCCAACGGTGTACGGCATGTATCAGGACAAGGAGACAGGATGTAAAGAGTATGCCAATAAATCCAAAACAGCAGGCAAGGAAACTTCCAAGAAGACTTTTAGAAAGTAGAAAAAAAAAGAAATCAAAAGTGCTATTTGTCCCATGTGTGTCATATGTCTTAGGTTATAGGCATTAAAAATGAGTGCAGTGGAACTACACTGAGTTTTCTCCAGAATATTCTCCCTACCTCAGAAAAATCTCATTAGAAATGCATATATCCTGGGAGCTGGCAGTGGGCGGGGAGGAAGCCCTTCTGTGTAATTTCCCTCTGTCCAAGAGAAGACTAATTTATACTCCTACCCTCAGTCACATGAAGCATGAGAACAGCGAGTTCTTAATGCCTTACTTAACGTAAAGATTTACTCTTTATCAGTGTTTCAGTGATCTTCTTGTTATAGTGTCCAATGTGTACTTTGCTGTTTATTTATCTTGGCAAATAATCTGTGTCCTGTGTCATGAGTGTCCTACCTTGATTTGTACAGGTGGAGCCAAAGCCACAAGCACATGGGCATCAGATGTTATTTGATAATGATGATAAGTGGATTAAATTATACTTATACTAACCCTGTAACAGATTACTTAAATTTGTTCTAACAGAACAATATGGATTAGTACTAACTAGGCCATTTGGCCTTAGATATTCAGGACTGGAGGGGAGAAAAAATGGAGTCTACTTCTAGCATTTTATAGCTAGCTACCAAACAGCTGAAATGCCTCCACTCATTCCTCATGTCCCAGGTGATATATAAGCTTACTCACTTCATCTAACGGGTCCAAAATAAAATATTTTGACAACCTATGAGCTTTTCACCTCTCTGTTGCATATATATTTTAGGTGAAGACTGGTCTACTAATTTAAGAGACATTGAAAAAAAAAAAAAAAACACAAACTTTAAAATAAAACCTCAAACCTGAACCAGATATGCAAGTCAATGGGCATACAGGCATACCTTGGCTTTTAAAATTTCCTATATGAACATGCTGATCTCAAATCCAAGGTGACCAGGAACCCAATTTTATTCCTGACTTGAACCTCTAGACATATCACCTCTTTTTGTTCTACTTTAACTTTCTAGAACAAAGAGTTGTTCAAATAAATATTTATGTACCAACTAATTCAAAGTGAAAGCTTTCTGAAGACCAGCAAATAGAGGATACTCTCAAATTTCAAGACCATAATGGAACTTTATAACTTTAAATAGAGCTTACACTTCACAGATACCATAATCATATATTGTTCCTAACTACTTCTCCCAAACATGGAAATTCAATCTCTTTTGATTTCTTTTGTTTTCCTAGAAGTCTCTTTCCTCAAAGCTATGAAAGGGCTTTTGTTGATATCCCAAATAAAATACATTTAAGAAGGAACCTTGACTGTGATGATTCCCTTTTTATTTTATTTTATTTTATTTTTTTTAACGTTTATTTATTTTTGGGACAGAGAGAGACAGAGCATGAACGGGGGAGGGGCAGAGAGAGAGGGAGACATAGAATCGGAAACAGGCTCCAGACTCCGAGCCATCAGCCCAGAGCCCGACGCGGGGCTCGAACTCACGGACCGCGAGATCGTGACCTGAGCCAAAGTCGGACGCCCAACCGACTGAGCCACCCAGGCGCCCCAATGATTCCCTTTTTAGATGGAATGCCAGAAAACATGAAGATCTGAAAACGACCTATGATATTAGCTACTCAGATTGGACAGAAAATTTCCTCTTTCATCAACTATAGTGAGTGAAAACCAGGGGGTGAGAGAACAGTAAGAAACCCAGGGAAGTGACTAGGAGGTGCACAAGAGTAAACAGAGTAACATGAAGGGCAAACTTGACAAAAGGCAGAACTTCAGAGAATTGGAGAAAAGTTTAAAATAACTAGTGAAAGTCGATGACAGAAAGAGAAAAGATATAAAAAGGCTTCCACTGGGGCGCCTGGGTGGCTCAGTTGGTTAAGCTTCCAATTTCAGCTCAGGTCATGATCTCGCGGTTCACGAGTTTGAGTCCTTGTTGGCCTCTGTGCTGACAGCTCAGCGCCTGGAGCCTGCTTCGGATTCTGTGTCTCCCTCTCTCTCTGCCCCTCCCCTGCTCACGCTCTCTCTCTTTTTCTCAAAAATTAAAATTAAAATTAAAAAAAAGGCTTCCACAAACTCTAAAACAAACAACAAATTAATTAATAAATACAGTTTTGGATCTTAATTTTACTTAGGCTTTTCTCCAAAATATGTAATAAAAGCTATAAAACTGCCCAAAAAGTCTACCGGATTCCTCAGCAGAATTTCATCCTCAAGATTTACAAGTTACATACTGTATTTAAATGCCCTGAAAAATAAATTCATGTTAGGAATACTAGATTTTTAACCTGAGGGTTTTAGCTTAACTTCTCAAAATCTATTCATATATAAAGTGGATTCCTAAGGGCAGCTAATCCCCTGTATAAGGAAGGCACCCACTTCCCCAAAAAGCACATGCCAGCTCCTATTTCGTAAAATGTGAATAAAATGAAGCACAAGGCAAGAAAAGGAAATTTTCTAGGAGACTTTTCCCAGGAGGGTTATACTACAGGAAATTTTCTAGGAGACTTTTCCCAGGAGGGCTATACTGCATCTCAGAGTTACACTAGGTGGAGAGAGCAGGAGGAAAGACTTGCTTGGGTGTCCTTTGTTGATCTGATGTGCGCTGGTTGATTTGTCCCCACCTTCCTGAGTCTGTACAGACATCTGCTGGTTCACTTCTTTTTCCATGATGACCCCTGGCAGGGACACTGCTAAAGGGCCTCATCAAGTGAAACGTTCAGCTGAGAGCTCCAATTCTCCCTACCTATCTCAAAACTCTACCTCAAAAACTTGTAGAAAATCCTAACGAGGTCAAGAAAAAAAAAAAGTCTTTGGCATACTTTTGTGTTCTTCATTATACACCAATGGGACATCAGAACACTATACTGAAAATGTTCCCACAAAGTGGGAATCAATTTCCCTAATATGGCCAGGCCCTAAATATAGCCACAATTTTTTTGTTCAAAATACACTCAATTAAACTTGTGGCTGGAGGAAATGGCGGTGGGCAACTGGGCAGAGAGCACAGGAAACAGTGACAGTGTAACCCCACTATCTCCACCAACATTAAAATGGCTTTAAATGTCCTTGACAAGGGCTGCCAAAGTAAAGACACTGGTAACACACATGCCCTTTTCTCTCCGGGCTTTGTTCCCTTAGTCGAGTCTGGGTTACTTGCAGGGAAGAGAAGAAATTCCATACCCTGGGTCTGAAGTAATTCTACCATTCTGAGAAGGGACACGACATCAGTAGTACTCAAAGTGGTGAACGGAACGGGATTCCCTACTCAGATTATAAGGATTCAGTCGGCCTAAAGGAAACAGGAGAATTTAACTAGGGTAGTTTAAAGTCCTCACGATTTACCTTCCAAATAACACCACACCCACACACACTTCACGAACACAAAATACTGGTATGTAATACTCACAAAACTGCAGCGAGGAGCTATGTTTTTAAATGAACGGAATTCAAGAAAAGCAAACTCTAGAATACAAAACCTAATCCAAAATTTACTCGGAAGTTTCACTTCAAACTCTTAAAAGGTCTATTAATACTGGTTCTGAACTTGTTTAATAATAAACTGCTTCTGCAAGACATTCTGGCCAAAAAGCGGTAGCAGCGTGTCACCATTGGAAGTGGATACTCGATTTAAAAACTTGCTGGATAAAACTGGTATAGGTACATGAATAAACTTCCCAACATAAGTGTGCTGAAAGGCAACACCGGGCATTTTAAGTCATCTTCTAAAAGTTAGCTCTCGAACGCAGAATTAACGCAGACATTTTAAAAAGTGGATTCTGGGGTCAAACTGCTTGGGTCAAAATGCAGGCTCTGCCGCTGTACTGTGGTGAATCCCGGACACGCTGCTGAAGTTCTCCCGACTTTAAGTCTCCTCATCTGTAAAATGGGAGTTAAAATAGCACCTACCTCACAGGGTTGTTAAAAAAAAAATAAATAAATGAAAGAAATCACCATAAAGCATTTAAGATGGTAAGCGCTCAATAAATACTGTCAATTCTTAGTCAAAGGTGTGTGTTCACAAGGTCGGATCTATTAAATACGTGCATCAGCACTGTTAAATTAAAACCTCAGCCATTTCATAAAAGCATTTTACTCCCTCTTTCCATACATCAGGCGGCATCAACCTTCGAAAAGATGTGCAAATTACACACTTTCATTCATCCGTTTGAGAGCTTGTCACACACAACAAGAAGGAAGGAAGATGCCTTTTTCGTGACTGTTGCTCCTTCATAACTTCAAAATACTGTCACGTACACAATGGGTTGGAGCTGCCCTCAAAATGACAGCACACAGCTTTGCAGCGCCCGCAGAGGCGTCCAGGCGGCTCTGCCGGGAAGGGGTTCACCCCAATTCAGGGCGAATCTCCCGTCTGCACAGCCAAGCAAGCGCACGCCTGGGAATCCCAAGGAACACAAGAGAACTCTCTGCAAGGAGGAAGGGACCCTGAGTAGCGGGGAAAGAGAGGGAGGGAGGAAGTGGAGGAAGGGAGGAAAGGACCCTCCCGGTCACAGAGGTTTCGGAGCCACACTCGGATCAGGCGCGTCCACGATGACAAGCCCGGGACCCGGTGCCGGCGCTGGGCTGCGACGTCCCGGGCGGCCCACTCCCTTCTCCTTCCCTCCCCTGGCTGGTACCGAAGCCAACTCCGGTCCCGCTCCAGCCTCGCCTCGCGGCGCCCCCTCACCTAAACGCGGGTCCTTCCTTGGGAGCCCTGCCCTGGGCAGACGCCGACGCCGAGCTGCCGCCGCTGCCGCTGCCCTTTTTGTTAAAGAGCTTCTGGAGCAGGGTCGGGGCCATGATGCTGCCGCCGCCGCTGCAGCTCCGGCCGTGGCGCTCGGGGGGCCGGCAGCTCAGCGCGCAGCCGGGGGCGGCGGCCGCGGCGGCGGGGCCATCGCGGCGGCGGCGGCGCGGCCGCCCAGCCTTGTGGGAGCGCGGGGCCGCTGCGGCTGAGTAACTCTGCTCGGCGTCGGGGCCGCCGGAGGCCGGTCATATGACTGAGCCGGCCCGCCGCCGCCGCCGCCTCGCGCGCTGACAGTTATCTCCTGCGGGAGGAGCCCGCAGCCCCACGGCGGCGGCGGCAGCGGCGGCGCGGGAGGAGCGCGGCCGCCCAGGCGGCGGCCATTGGCCGGGCGGCCGCCCGCCCCGGGCTCACGTAACCCCGGTGGGAGGCGAGGCCCGGATCTGGCGGCCCTGTGCTCCCAGCACGCGGGGAGCGGAGGCGGGGCGGTCGCGGCGCTTAAAGGGGCCCAGGAGGCGGGGGCGGTCGCCGCGCGGCCGGGGTGGGCTGCGGGAGGGACGCGGCTCCGCGAGCGGCGCGTGGGGCTGGAGGTGGCTGCATTCTTTCGAAAGCGAGAGAGCGGCTGGGCCGATCTTTGTTCTTTTGAGACAAAGCCCCTGAACTTGGGTCCTGGCTTTGTGCAGGTGCAAGGGCTCGTTTATAGAAACCCCATGGCGCTGGAAAGGGTTTAAGACGTGAGGTTGCTGTTTCACAGGACTGATTCGAATGTCACAACACCCAAGATATTGGCATGTTTCTACCATATCGATTAGATCTCTCCGTCTTTTTTTTTTTTTTTTTGATTTTTAATTTAAACTCCTTAGTTGTTCAATCTTTAGCATCTTGGGTCACTATACCGTAGTTATATAAAAAGTTGCTTGTGAAATTAAAAAACACATGGAATTCACCACATAGATTTAGAAAATTAAGAGAAGCTATTTTATAACAAGAGAATGCTTTCCTAGTACATATTTAACCATCAAGGCACATAATAATCTGATAGCAACAACGGATAGATGTTATTTGATTTGGAGAAGGGAGGGGTATTTGACTTGGCTTTCCTATCCAGTCCCACCCAATCTCGGTGAGAACTTTAGTCTCTGGTGCAGAACTCTCCCAACAGGCTGTGGTGGTGAAGGAACGTGCCTGACTCAAAGCAGCTTCTTAATCTGCCTTATAGCGTTAGATCTTCAGTTTTTCTGATGAGGAGTCATAGAGATAAAAGTAAGATTCCAACCCTGCCTCTCCTAGCTTCTTCATGAACAGTGAACGGTGACTCACCTGGATTCCCTTAGACTTGTTCAAAGAAGAACTCTTGGAAACTCAAAAAAAGCAAATGTATTTCCGTGGATATAAGTAATCAAAAATACCTCTTCTGGCTCTTGTAGTAAACTAGCTGTAAATAATGATGTGCTGAAATTTCACAAAGGTAAGGGAAAGATGGTAGAAATTGAAACTCAGTCACGTTTTCCTTTCAGATCTCTACTATTAAAATGGTGGATTAAGTGTTCTTGCCA
This sequence comes from Lynx canadensis, assembly GCF_007474595.2. Taxonomy (NCBI): domain Eukaryota; kingdom Metazoa; phylum Chordata; class Mammalia; order Carnivora; family Felidae; genus Lynx; species Lynx canadensis. The sequence continues at coordinate 69,248,685 of NC_044306.2, forward strand.
GTAAGCAATCCTTGTTTTGCACAATGGAGTGTATACAGAACCCTGATTTGCAACTTTGGTATTTCTCTCTGTTTACTGGGAGCATCTACCTCATGAGACCACTAGTATTGGTTAGTATCCTATATAGCAGATACTGGCTTCATCTATTGTGACTTTATTAAGACACGGCCCCACGTCATATTATCGGGGGAACTTCACCACCCTCCCTTACCCTGTCCTTGCTCAGAAAATGTCCTTTATTCCCCAAACTGAAGTGCATACTGTTGATAGCCTACAACTTTTGTAACTGCACGTTAAAGAGGAATTTGGCATGATGTCCCTTGTTCCTCACCTCCAAGGACTAGTTTAATTCCAGCCCAGTCCAAATGTGCAGCATCACCCAAAAGAGGCAATTTAAAAATCAGCCTGCCCCAGACATCACCCTCAATTTTGATCCTCACTGGGCAACTATAAAGGGAGTATGTGCATCTCAAACTATTAAGGACCAACTTCAGTTAGGAGAGAAAAAAAAGGAACTAAAATGCTTCCCTTCTCCCCCTTTTCTCACTTTGCTTCCTTTCAACACACATTCTTCCTCATTCTGGTTCTGGCCACACCTCTTGCTCTGAATTCTAAAAGCAAGCAAAAATCCTAACCAGCAAAATTTGGGGAGCTAGCTCTAGACAGCTCTCCTATCCCAGTTTCATTATTTCTCTTCTTGTCTTTTCAAGGCCTCTTCAAAACCTCATCTTTTGCCTGTCATGCACTGGTCACTGCCTCCTCCCTGAAGCTTGTCCCACTCCCAGTCTCCAGCACAGTTGTGTGGCTTGTCTCCTGATTCCATACATCTAATTCACTTTATACCCTCACTCCCTCTTAGAAAATCTATCAGCTGGCTGCTCCTGTATGCAGCTGTCAAGAGGAGGAAGTAAAACAATATCCTGAATTCTTGGGAGATGTTAGAGTAACACTTAAGATGGAAAAGGGGGAATTGTAAAAGAGCTGATTTACTTATTCTGTTCTGAGTCCTGGTGACAGTTCTCTCCAGTTAATGCGTGTTCTGGAAGTTCCTTTAGGAGTTTCAATTGTACAGTTAGACTGCCTGGTACACTGTAGCCTACCTAATATCTGTTACCCCTTCCTCCCAACGCAACCCCAGTTTTGTTCAGGTGTCCATCCCTCCCCCAGGCCAGCGTGCCTCAGGGTAAACGGACATTATCCCCAAACTCTGTCTAAGTGATCTAAGGGTAATCTCATTGCTTTTGCAAGGTGTTGGTTCAGGAATGAGCGCTTGAGGCCATTCTAGCCAAGAAGGAAAGGAGCCAGAGGAAAGTGATCCTGGAGAATGTTTTCCCGGTCTTAATAGAGAACTATAAGGAGAGATGTGGGTTGTTGTTGTTTTCTCCCTGTGTATGTTGTGTGTTTACATGTAATGCTACCGATCTTGCTACCGGCCTGGGCATGAAACCAGTTCTGGAGATGGCAGAGCACAGAGGTGGAAGCAAGCTGTGTCCTTAATACATTGTTGATCCATAATACCTCTACCCTGAGCTGACCTTCCCCATTTGATGAGATGATATTTCTGTTATCTGAAGCCAAAAACAGTCTGTAAGAGAGGGTCCTGTTTTGTGTCCTCTATTGCTTGTTACATGAAACAAATAAACCCCTGCTTCTTTAACCCTCAGTACACCAATCATCACCAATGGATCTGCTTTTTACTTCATATTTTTAAGTCATTTTGCAAGTCACTTATAAGAAGCAAGAATAAAGGAATAGTAAAACAATTTTAAATGTTTAATAAGAATTTAAACATAGTAAATTCAAATTTTTATTCTATATTTTCCTGCAATTAAAGGAAAATTACCCTAAATGGGCCATGTCCTTTATTATTATTTTTTAAAGTAATCCCTATGCCCATGGAACTCAAACAACACTGAGATCAAGGCTCAACATGCTCCACTGACTCAGCCAGCCAGGTGCCCCAGGCCATATCCTTTAAATACAACTATTGATCAGTCAACATAACATATTGAACCAGGAACACAATCATCTCATAAATACTGACTCCAGATTAAGAATACATCTCAGATGCACCAGCTTATTATTACTTTTGCTTCTTCTTGCACTTGAATCAACAAAAACACTTCTGAAATTTTTGATGGCTTGCAATTGTATTGAAGATAGCCATCTTCTTTACTTCTTGGCTGTGAAACATTTTCATTTTTAGATTTATAAACAACATTAGAACTAGCAACTCAAACACATTGGACTCCTTAAACTTATACAATATATGTCAATTATATCTCAATAAAACTAAAGGAAAAAAGAATTAGCAATTCAATGCATTTTTCCTCTCTACATCTTGATTTCCTTCCAATCACCTTTGCATATACATTGCCTTTAGCAGTTGTTGACTTGCAAACTATATCAAGTATATATGATGCAAAACATCAAAAAAGATGACAGAATACATCATGTCTTTTTTGGATGGCTCAAGTCCTTGTTGCAAAATAACGAATAATGAAGTCATTCCTGTGGAATGGTTAAGAATACCATATTTCCTTTTTATCTTTAAAAATATATTGTGGAGGGGCTTCTGGGTGGCTCAATTGGGTAAGCTTCCAACTTCGGCTCAGGTCATGATCTTGCAGTTTGTGAGTTTGAGCCCCATGTCGGGCTCTGTGCTGACAGCTCGTAGCCCAGACAGAGCCTGCTTCGGATTCTGTGTCTCCCTCTCTCTCTGTCCCTTCCCCATTTGATCTCTCTCTCTCTCTCTTTCTCAAAAGTAAATAAATAGATATTTAAAAAATAAATAAAAATATATCGTGGAATTATCAGTTCTTGAGTTTGAGAAAATTTAGGATACCATTATCTAAAGACTCATCATCTAGGGGTACCTGGCTGGCTCAGTCGGTAGAGCATGCAACCGTTAATCTCAGAGTTGTAAGTTCGAACACCACATTGGGTGCAGAGATTACTTAAAAGACAAAAACAAAAACAAAATCTTTAAAAAAATAAAGACTGATCATCTGGTATTTCACTTGTATATGATAGATTTCACTGTCATCATTAAAGTCTAGAGTGCTTTTGTTTATCTTTTTGCAATTATTTTCTGATTTTTATAATATATTTGAAGTATTTTCCTCTATCAATTTCTTTTCTTTGGCATTATGGGGAAAAATGAAATTTTTGAATTCTCATCAGTGATTAATAAAAGCTTTAATAAAAAACTACAAAGATAATGTCTCCAGATTTTTTTTATACCTTCTTAAGAGATTATGTAGTGCTTTGGACAATACAATAAGATAATAGTAGGATGATGTAATAGTGATGATTTATTTTACCATTGAATCAACCTTCTAGGCAATTCCAAATTGTTTTCTTATTATTTTTGTCTTCTCTAGCATAGTTGGGAATAGTTGTTGAGTAATGTTGAAATAATTCCTGGATGATGTTATAGCAAAATGTTTAAAGGTAAAGAAAATTAAGATCAGTGGGATCCCATAAATTATGAAAGGGTTCAGTGGACCCATATGGTAATTGCAAGCTAGACTGTTTTTAAAGTACACTTACTTTTTGTTCTTTGGAAAAAACAGGAGTTTAAGAAAGAAGGTCATGAAATACCCATTCTTATAAATAGTTAGAACCTCTCAGAAAAGAAACTCAAACTCTAAAATTGGATCCAACTGACTCTGATGTTGCAAGGGTTAATCCACTGTAAATTGATTCTCTGGTATTTACCGCAGAACTCAATCCACTTGATAATCTCACTATAGCAATCAATGACCTCCATGGTGCAGAAATCAAGGGACGTTTTTCCTGTCTTCTTTGCAATAAATACAATTGACCACTTTCTCCCTTTTTGAAACCTTCATTTTTGGTACCATAGACCTCTTGTAGTTTTAAACTACCTGACTAGTTACTCCCTCAGTCTCCTCAGGAGAGTCCTCCTCTCCCTATCCTTTAAAATATGAAACTCTTAGGGCACCTGGGTGGTTCAGTCGGGTAAGCGGCCGACTTCAGCTCACGTCATGATTTTGCAGTCCGTGAGTTCGAGCCCCGCATCGGGCTCTGTGCTGACAATTCAGAACCTGAAGCCTGTTTCAGATTCTGTGTCTCCCTCTCTCTGACCCTCCCCCGTTCATGCTCTGTCTCTCTCTGTCTCAAAAATAAATAAACGTTAAAAAAAAATTTAAATTTGAAACTCTTCAAGGCTTCTCTTCTTCTCTGTCTTCTATTCTTTTCATGCATACTTTTCTTCTTCCTAGATAAACTCATCCATTCCTGTGACTTTAAATGCCATCTATATATAGATAATACCTAACCATTTACCTCTGATCCTAACCTCCATTCTAGATCTTGATAACCAGCTATTTGATGTGTCCAATGGATAACTTACAAGCATCCCACATTGAACTCCCAATTATTTTTTTTTCCAAATCCTGTGTCTCTTGCCTTCTTCTTCTTTACACATAAATTTGCTTTCACACATTTGTTTACAACAGAAACCTAGAAAGCATTCTTAACCTTTTGCTTTCTCTCATCATCCAAAATATTTCTCACATCCATTTCTCTCCTTGTCCATTACCACCCTAGTCCAAGTCACCATTATCTCCTGTCTCCAAGAGTTGTAATTGGTTACTTTCTTGCCCCATCTCCAATCTATTCTACATGCAATAGGGATCATTTAAAAATATGAATTGTTTCTAGGTGCCTGTCTGGCTTGATTGATAGAGCATGTGACTCTTGATCTTGGGGTTGTGACTTCAAGCCCCACAATGGGCATGGAGCCTACTTAAAAAAAAAAAAGAAAAAAATTTTAAATATTTATTTATTTGAGAGGGGGATGGGCAGAGAGAGAGGGAGACACAGAATCTGAGGCAGGCTCCAGGCTCTGAGCCGTCAGCACAGAGCCTAACATGGGGCTTGAACCCACGAATCATGAGATCATGACCTGAGCCGAAGTTGGACACCCAACCAACTGAGCCACCCACATGCCCCCTTCATGGAGCCTACTTTAGTATATATATGCACATTGTTTATTGTCACTTCTTTGATTAAAACTTTTTAGTGGCTTCGCATTGCACTTAGTAAAATCCAAAATTCTTCACGTGGCCTTCCACTTTATTAGGTCTCTCCCTCTCTCTCCAAATTCATCTCACATCACCCTCTCACTCACTTGCTATCCTCTAGCCACACTAATGTTCTTTTATTTCTTTTATTTCTTTACCAGGCCTGCTCTGCCAGGACTGCTCCCTCCTCCAGCTCACAACTCTGTCTGAAATTTTCTCCCATACACTCATTCACACTCAATACACTGATCCACAATGCATAAAATTTGGAAGATGTATAAAAATACAAAGATGAATATAATACTGTGTCCATATATAGATAGAAACGGCTACAAGTAGGGGCACTAGCCTGGCTCAGTCAGTGGAGCACGCAACTCTTGGTCATAGGGATGTGAGTTTGAGCCTCATGTTGAGGGTAGAGGTTACTTTAAAAAATTAATAAATGTAGGATCTCTTAAAAAAAAAAGAAATAGCTACAGTTAACATGTTTATGACCTTTCTTCCTTCCTATCTTTTTTCTTTCTTTCTTTCTTTCTTTCTTCCTTTCTTTCTTATTCATTTTTTTGTTTGACAGGGATTTTTAATTTTAGGTTCTGATGATTCCCTGCCTTAGGTCAAAAGTTCAATAAACATCATAGTTTGTTTTTCTTAAATCATTAATACTACATAAATTCATCAAGTTCATGTACTTAGCAGTCATCCAGTATTCCAACTGTGTTCTAGCCAGTAGCACTGAAGTGTGTGTTGAATAAGACACTTTGGAGTACTGCTTAAAATTGTGATCTGTCTATAAGCATTCTGCTTGTACCCGCATTTCGTCAAATCCCACTAAAATGACAGCAAAGAAACAAAAAAGGTATGCACCACAAAAAACAAAGATAAGAGGAGGGAAAAACAGAGAATTACAGATTGCAACAAGTATTTGGCCAAGGATAAGTGTTTGGAAGATAGAAAGTAGACGAAGGAATAGTAATTAATTGAGCAGAGAGGAAGAATTCAAAATCTAAGAATGAAGGGGAGGGCCAGTTCCCCTCAGAGACTCTGTAAATCCTCAACATTTGGGACCTGCCAGGTCACTGAAGGGGAAATCAGATGCAGACTCAAAATAGGAGGGATAGGTGAAAGTCTACATATGAAATAGTTAGACCCCAGTTTCCTTTCTAAAATGACCCTGCCCAGCCAGACAACTTTTGCTCAGTGGATCAGAAAAGGTGCATTAAGGAAATGCTCAGTTCCCAGAGAAATAGAAGAGTGACAGAAAAAAAAAAAAAAAAAAAAAAAAAAAAGCTCTCCAGACATTTACAGTTGGGGTAGCTCAGTAAAATGCTAGTTCATTACTACAGCATCTACTTGTGAATTTCCCAAATTAGTACTCACACAGGGAATTTCTAATGAAATGTTTACTTTTTTTTTTCTTTTTAAGGTTTATTTATTTTTGAGAGAGAGCACAGCAGGGGAGGGGCGGGTTGGGGCGGGGACAGAAGATCCAAGGCAGGCTCCATGCTAACAGCAGGGAGCTTGATATGGGGATCAAACTCATGAACCACGAGATCATGACCTGAGCCTATATCAGATGCTCAGCCAACTGAACCACCCAGGTGCCCCTCTAATACAATTTTTAGAGTCTCATTCTTAAATATGAATAGCAACCCAAGAATCACAACATTTGATGAATATCTCCAACATGGTAAGAAAAGCATGAAGAAAGTAAAAGCAGGGCACCTACCAGGTGGCTACATTGGTTGAGTGTCTGACTCTTGATTTTGGCTCAGGTCATGATCTCATGGTTCATGGGATTGAGCCCCATGTCTGGCTCTTCACTGACAGCAGGGAGCCTGCTTGAGATTCTCTCTTTCTCTATCTCTCTCTCTCTCTGCCCCTCCCCTGCTCATTCATTCTCTCTTTCAAAAATAAATAAACTTGAAAAAAAAAAAAAGATCAGAGAAAACACAGGGGAACAAATTATCCAAGAAATAATAGAAGAAAACTTCCCGGATAGGGCCCACCCAGAACAACACACTTTTTAAAAAACCCACTTCAAGGTATAGCATCATTACATTTCAGAACACCTTGGATAAGGAAATGAATTATAAAACTTTTCAGAGAAAAAAAGCTGATCACAAAAAATGGAATGATTCAAATAGCATTGGAATTGCAACTAACCACTCTTGATGGCAGAAGACAATAAAGCACTACCTTAACAATTCAGAGGAAAAAACTGTTTTCGGCCTGGAATCCTTCACAAAACTAAACTGTAAATCAAGTAATGTAGAATATACAAAATTTTCATATATACAAGGTCTCAAGCATTATACCTCCATTCTTTCTTAAGCTGGAAGATGTATTTTAGCAAAATAGGGGATTAAAATATGAAAATGGAAGATACAGGAGAAGATCCTAGAAAGAAAAGCAGCAGGGAAAGTTGTGGCAGGAAGGAATGTCCCAGGACCTCTGAAAAACAACCAGGCCAGAGACGAGGAGGATGGTAGAGGGCTCCAGGAACAGCTGAGATAAATGGAATAGAAGTGTTTGAGCATACAGAACATAGTATAAATAAGTATATGGCAGAGATACTGGAACAAGGAGGAAAAACTAACAATAGGTAGATGGAAAACCATACAAAAGATAAAATGAGGCAATTACTAACTTCAGAAAAAGGAAAAGCTTATACAGAAATAGAGGTGTGATTGCAATGCATTACTTGGCTCAGTGAACAATATTTATACAGTTTCAATGATGTAATGCTATTGATTTAACAAAAAATTATATATAACACTAATCAAACTCAACACCCAAAAACCAAATAATCCAGTGAAGAAATGGGCAAAAGACATGAATAGACACTTCTCCAAAGAAGACATCCAGATAGCCAACCGACACATAAAAAAATGCTCAACATCACTCATCATCAGGGAAATACAAATCAGAACCACAATGAGATACCACCTTACACCTGTCAGAATGGCTAACATTAACAACTCAGGCAACAACAGATGTTGGTGAGGATGCGGAGAAAGAGGATCTCTTTTGCATTGTTGGTGGGAATGCAAGCTGGTGCACCAACTCTGGAAAACAGTATGGGGATTCCTCAAAAAACTAAAAATAGAACTACCCTACGACCCAGCAATTGCACTACTAGGCATTTATCCAAGGGATACAGGTGTGCTGTTTCGAAGGAACACATGCACCCCCATGTTTATAGCAGCACTATCAACAATAGCCAAAGTATGGAAAGAGCCCAAATGTCCATCGATGGATGAATAGATAAAGAGATGGTATATATATACAATGGAGTATTACTCGGCAATCAAAAAGAATGAAATCTTGCCATTTGCAACTACGTAGATGGAACTGGAGGGTATTATGCTGGGCGAAATTAGTCAGAGAAAGACAAAAATCCTATGACTTCACTCATATGAGGATTTTAAGAGACAAAACAGATGAACATAAGAGAAGGGAAACAAAAATAATATAAAAACAGGGAAGGGGACAAAACAGAAGAGCCTCATAAATATGGAGAACAAACAGAGGGTTACTGGAGGGGTTGTGGGAGGGGGGATGGGCTAAATGGGTAAGGGGCACTAAGGAATCTACTCCTGAAATCATTGTTGCACTATATGCTAACTAATTTGGATGTAAATTTTAAAAAATAAAAAATGAAATTAAAAAAATTATATATAACGATATTGGAGCATAGAAGAAGAAAATTGGAGTTGGGAAGTGATATTCCAGTATTTATTCACAATGGCAGGAAGTCAACAGGCAAATCAAGAAAATAGTGATATAAGCATATAAAGATATGGAGGAAAATTATCAGTGAAACTAACTAGGAAAGTTGAGGGTGTTGACCTGAAGGGCTGGGAATGGGTGTGGAGAAGGGTTGGGTAGAAGACTGCTGGTTTTTATCATAAGCTTTACAGTACTATTTGACTTTTAAAACGATATATATGAATGTACTTGTGTGTGTATGTGCTTTTTCCTTTGACAAAAATAATTTATTTTTGTGGTGCCCGGCTGGCTCGGTTGGTAGAGCATGAGACTCTTGAGCTAGCGTTTGTGAGTTTGAGTCCCACATTGAGTGTGGAGATTACTTAAAAGTAAACTCTTTAAAAGAATAGTTTATTTTTTATGTTTATTTATTTATTTTTTGAGAGAGAGCAAGTTAGGGAGGGGCAGAGAGAGGGGAGAGAAATCCCAAGTAAACTCTGTGCTCTCAGGGCAGAGTCCAGTGTGGGGCTCAGACTCACAAACCATGAGATCATGACCTGAGCCAAAACCAAGAGTCAGACGCTTAACTGACTGAGCCACCCAGACACCCCCCAAAATAGTTTTTTAAGTAGATTTACTGTGGACATTGTTAAAAGTCTTATTTTGGGGCTTGATCCTATGAGATTCCAATCCAGTAAATCTTCAGTGTAACTCAGGAATCTGAACTTTTAACTAGAACCTCAAGAAATTTGGATGCAGATGGTTCATGGGTGATACTTTGAGAAATATCACCCAGATCCCCTAAATTATATAGGATGTATTGTAAGAATGTGCAGTTTTTTTCTGGAAGAAGTCCATAATTTTCTGATTTTCTTTGATTTCTCAAACCCCCCAAAAAGTTTAAAAATTGCTATTCTATGTCTGCCTTCTTTCTTCCAAGAATAATTGAGATTCCATTAATTATTTAAGATCAAAAGATAGCTAATTATTGTTGTAGTGAATGAAACACTTCATAAAACTCATTACGTAATCACATGTATTGAAATCACCGGCAAAATTCTTAGTCAATTGCTTAGTATACTACCAAGGTAAAAACCAGAGCATTACTACTGCAGTGTATTGAATATAAATCTAGTAGCTTAAAAAAGTTAATGTGTATCCATTGGCACCTACCAGTAGTGTTGACCAAGTCTATAGTTAAATTTATCCAGCTGAAAAAAAAATGTTCATATATGGTCATTTAGTGTTATCTTTAACAGTAAAATAGTGCCACATAGTGCTAGAGTCCAACTAGAAAACTTAATGCAGGTATTCTGACAATTCACACTTTTATTTAACAAATTTAGTAATTTTATGGTGAAATCCAGCCTTTCTCAAACTTAAGCTTTCAGCCTATAAAACATTACAAGAGTTAATGAGATGTGATTTGGATTAAACTAGACAGCAAAATGTGATTTCAGATTAATTGCTAGAAGGAATTAAATTTTGTTTTATGTTTTTCTTTAAACTTTATACCTTAAGTTAGAGAAACGAATTTTTTAATTTTAGTGACTGTAAAAGGTATGAAACATTTTATTTATTTTTTACATTTATTTATTTTTGAGAGAGAGAGACAGAGCGTGAGCAGGGGAGGGGCAGAGAGAGAGGGAAACACAGAATCAGAAGCAGGCTCCAGGCTCCGAGCTGTCAGCACAGAGCTCGAATGGGGATTCCAACTCACAAAGCATGAGATCATGACCTGAGCCAAAGTCAGACGCTTAACTGACTGAGCCACCCAGGCGCTCCAGGTATGAAACATTTTAAAAGATAAATCACATAGACCAGCACAAATCAGTAACAAGTTAATATTAGTTGTATGAATAATAATATACAACATGGCTATTATTAGTTATTTAAGCTGATTATGCACCAATTTGCATATCAAGTGCCCCTTTTTCATATATTAAGTCATCTCTGATATCCTTAAATGTGACACACCATTTCTTTTTTTTTTTTAATGTTTATTTATTTTTGAGAGAGAAAGAGAGAGAAACAGAGTATGAGCAGAAGGGCAGAGAGAGACACACAGAACCCAAAGCAGCCTCCAGGTTCTGAGCTGTCAGCACAGTGCCGAAGGTGAAGTCACGGGTCACGAGATCATGACCTGAACTGAAGTTGACGCTTAACCGACTGAGCCACCCAGGCGTCCTGACACACCATTTCTTAAAAATAATAGCAAGGTCAGGGGCACCTGGGTGGCTCAGTCCATTCAGGGCCTCACTCTTGATTTCAGCTCAGGTCATGATCTCATGATGGGTGAGATTGAGGCCCAAGTCGGGCTCCGCGTTGACAGTGCTGATCCTGCTTGGGATTCTCTCTTTCTCTCTCTCTCTCTGTGCCTCCCTCCACCCTCTAAATAAATAAATAAATAAATAAATAAATAAATAAATAAATAAATAACAAAAAATAATAGCAAGGCCATTCATACCACTTTGTGTCCCAGACTTTGTTCTATGCATTTTCCTTGTATTATCTCATTTAACTCTGGCAACCCATGAGGTGTGGGGAAATAGGTTCTACTTACATAAATGGGTTAGAAAAAAGTTTAGGGCAGAAAGCCACCACCACAGGGTGAAAACACCCAAGGTTAGCTAGCCAGATACTGTACTGTAATGGGATCACGAGTAACTTGTTATATCACCTGCAGGAAATCGCTTTCCATCTGAAGCCAATAATCTATTGTACTTTGATCACAAACTCCACTCCCCACCCCCCAGCCTTTGCTACTCACACACAAGTTAATGATTACTCTATGATTGTTTTCTTCACGTTCCCCACGTGTGTGAGATCTTGTTTTCTTCACGTTCACCACGTGGGTAATATCTTGTGAGCTCAGTAAATATGGAGACAAAAACGCTGTTTGGGTCTCTTGTCTCCTCCCAGACTTAACCCTCTCTTGTATACAATTCTGCGTCCACTCTCTTGCTAGACAAGAGAGAACTCCAGACTTCTAGTCTGTGACAACAAGGGAAGTATTATTATTATTCCTATTTTACAGATAAGAAAACTGATACACAAAGCTATGTAGCTATATGCAACCAGTAAACAGCTGAGCTGTAAACGGAACTCATCTGTCTGGTATTGGAATCTGTCCTCTTAACTGCTCTGCTATACTCCCACAAGGCATATTATTGTAGAACAATCACATAAACAATTACATCAATATATAGTAACTTCTCATGTAGATTTTTAAAAGATGTATTTTAAAAGAAAAATATCACTATAAAATTTGTTTTCATTGTTTTCGCAGAACAACTGGCCACTGACATCTTGTGGAAACCTCATGTTTCAGGGAACACATTTTCTGAAATGAAGGCCTAAAGAATGGTTTGAAATTTTCATTTCTGTTGTTCCTTTTTAGGTATGGGTCTTTCTGTCAGCTTCTTCTAAATTTACTTGACTCCCCTCAGTTTCTTCTCTTTCAAGACTTAGTAAGAAGACACCTTCATGCAACCCTCTGGATACCAAAATGCTTGCTTAACAAGCCTGCATTTCCCATTCCTCCTTCCCACAATTAAATGCTTATTCTTTGAGCTACACTTCTTAATTATTTTCTAATCAAGGTGTAAGTGAGAGCTAAATATAACTACATTTCATTTTTTGGGAAAAAAGTTGCTAAACCATATTACATCAGTGTAAAAAAAAAACATATATCATATTAAATCTAAGTGTCATAATAAAGTGACAGCTTTTCTTTAATAGCCAAAAATTTTGGGGTGCCTGAGTGGCTCAGTTGGTTAAGTGTCTGACCCTTGATTTTAGCTGAGGCCATGATCTCACAGTTTCAGGGGTTTGAGCCCTGCATCAGGCTCTGTGCAGGCAGCACAGAGCCTGCTTGGGATTCTCTCTCTCTCCCTCTCTCCCTGCCCCTCCCCCACTCACTCTGTCTCTCTCAAAATTAATAAATAAACTCAAAAAAAGTAGCCAGAAATTTTTCATCATGCTTTGATATCCCTGAACTAATATTTCTACACCAATTCTCCCACGTGATTTTATCTTAATGTATAACAACCTTTATACTTGAAAATCTTTGATTATTCAATTGTTATACTCCATAAAAAAATATGGGTTAATTAAGGCTCTAAATGTTAAAATACTCTATCAGTGTAATTATTAGTAGTATGAAATTTATCAATATAACATAAATTTGTCATTCTTAAACATAAAAAATTAAATTGTGTTGTAAATGCTTTTCTCGGTGACAAATGGAGCTGGATTCAATTTTATTCACTCCTCCGGATGAAGATTATTCATTGTAAGAATGAGACAGGTTCAACATTCATTTATGCTTTTTGTTTGTTTTTATAGTCATAAATGCTGAGAAACTTTATTAAATATAAATAAGGAGATGAGAATGCAAGAAAGTTTGCACAGCATTATAATTTTTTCCATCTAAGTTATATTTTAAAAATCACTGTGTTCCGGGGCATCTGGGTGGCTTAGTCAGTTAAGCGTCCAACTCTTGATTTCAGCTCAGGTCATGATCTCTATTGCACGGTTTGTGGGATGGATCCCCGTGTTAGACTCTGAGCTGACAGCCTGGAGCCCACTTGGGATTCTCTCTCTCCTCTCTCTCTGCCCCTCCTCCACTCATGCTCCTTCTCTCTCTCTCTCTCTCTCTCTCTCTCTCTCAAAATAAATAAACCTAGAAAAAAATTACTGTGTTCTATCATCATAAATTAGACTGGTGTCCAGTAATGTGAAAAACTATTAGAAGTTAGCATTAAGTCTCAATTGTTTTTTTTTTTTTAATATTTATTTGTTTATTTTGAGAGAGAGTGTGTGAGCAGGGGAGGGGCAGAGAGAGAGAGTGAGAGAGAGAATCCCAAATAGGCCCCGTGCTATCAGCATGGAGCCCAACATGGGGCTCAGTCCCATGAACTATGAGCCCAAATCAAAAGTTGGACACTCAACTGACTGAGCCACCCAGGCTCCACCAAGTCTCAACTGTTTTTTTTTTTTTTTTTTTTAAATTTTTTTTTTCAACGTTTATTTATTTTTGGGACAGAGAGAGACAGAGCATGAACGGGGGAGGGGCAGAGAGAGAGGGAGACACAGAATCGGAAACAAGCTCCAGGCTCCGAGCCATCAGCCCAGAGCCTGACACGGGGCTCGAACTCACGGACCGCGAGATCGTGACCTGGCTGAAGTCGGACGCTTAACCGACTGCGCCACCCAGGCGCGCCAAGTCTCAACTGTTTTTAATGGGCTTTCTATTCTCTTCTATTTGTTTTCCCCCTTTCCAGTTAATTATCATACTCTGTAATTATTAAAGATTTAGAGGATATTTTGATATCTGTCAAGGGCCAGTCCCTCAATCTCAAAATTATTTTGGCTAGTATTTACCTTTCTCAAAGGTTTTTATGATCAAACTTGTCAAGTTTTAAAATCCTGGGTTAGTATGTTTATTGAAGTGTACTGAATTTTAAATTAATTTGGGCATATTTGATATAGCTCCAATACTGTCTGCTCATTCAAGACCTTACCAAGTCTCTCTGTTTATGCAAGCCTTGTTTCATGTCCCACAGTAAAGTTTTCTAGTTTTCTTTTCATGAGTTTCACATTTCTTTAGAATTTAAGATAACACATATATTTTGACCACTTTAAATGCATTTTTCTTTCTGTGTCCTTCCTCTCTTCTTTCTTTCCTTTTTCTTTTTCTCTTGCTATAATCTCTTACAAATAGATTGTAAATTCTCACAGGATTGGGAATGGACTGCCCTTATAACCTCCTAAGTGATTAAAGCTATGCTAGAATGGTTGCTAAGAAATACTTGTTGAATAAATAAATGAATGAAAGGCTTGATTCATAAACTAGAAATGCAACAGGAAGAATCTAGGGGATATTCCAGGAAAGACCTCAAAAGAATTATAATTCCTTAAAATGGATGACAAATTATGGCTTGGTTATACCACAGAACAGACTTGACAGGCTGTTCTATAAATACACATATAACATATATGTAACTTTAAAACAATGTTTATATTTTGAGAGAGAGAGAGAGTGAGAGCGTGAGCAGGGGAGGGGCAGAGAGAGAGGGAGGGAGACACAGAATCCAAAGCAGGCTCCAGGCTCTGAGCTGTCAGCACAGAGCTTGACGCAGGTCTCGAACCCATGAACCATGAGATCATGACCTGAGCTGAAGTCAGATGCTTAACTGACTGAGCCACCCAAGCACCCCTATACACACACATACACATAGACACACACACTTTTTTGTTTTTAATTAAAGAGACAAAATGACCTGGATATTAAATTCTCCTCCTGTAGAGTCACTCAGAGATCCAGAGGAGGTAAATATTTCTGATTTCCTCAGACTTTGAGAAAAATGCTAAAGTTTTTCTACCTGTGAGTTTTCCTGAAATATTATTTTCATTGCATATCAAGGGTAATTTAAACTTTTCTTTTAAAAAGGGTTTCTGCTGCCTCAACATCAAAGATATAATTGGTCATTTAAGTAAGGAACATGTTACACCCACAGACTAAGCGGTATCAGAGGTGGAGAAGGGATTTTTGAGGGGAGCCCTTCTGTACATTTTGTCTATCACTTCAACCACTCACATTTAGTCTGTTTCCTGGAAGATTATCATCATTGCAGACTGCTCCCATCCTCCTGTGTCTACCTACCACCTTGTAGACATGGCCATGGAGGTCGGTAGCCATTGCTATGGGCTAAGAAAAGTGTGTGCAGCCTCTGTACTCTGTGGGTGGGGCGATGGGTGGCAGGGGGTGGCATGTTTGAGGCACTAGAGAGGTTGCACCTCTGCCGAGGTGCAGAGGCACCTCTGCCGAGGCACTAGAGAGGTTGCACCTCTCCCGAGAGGAGAGACCCTCTCTGTTCTGGAGTTCGAAATTGAAAGTGGAAGATTTCTTAGGCAGCAGGAATGTGACAGGAAGTTCCCCTGACCTGAGACTTCTGCCACAGCTTAATGAATAGAGCCTGGGAATGTGGAGAAAGAACTGATCATTTTTGCAGCTTCACCTGCAGGCTTCCCTGTTGTCATGTGGCCTCAAGTGAGGCTGAGGAGCCACCAGAAAACATTAGAAGCTTTAATCCAGAGAAGCCTGAGGAGAACCCTGCTCTTCCTCAGGAGAGGGAAGTCCTTTAAAATGACATCTGTTTTTCTTACTCTGTAGGACTTCAGACCCTTCCTTCCCCTGGCTTTCTGTGCAGTGGCAGGAGCAAAGAGGTGGTCTCAGAATTTCTAGAAAGGCCTCAGTCCTTCCAACCCCACAACATGCACAGCCTTACTAACATTGTCTACCCTGAAACCATCAGGATTAATCACATTATCCCTTTATCCCGGTTTACATCATCACTGCGAGAAGCCAGTGGATTCCCAGGTCACCTCCTTTACTCCAATCCCCATACAGCTCTTAATCTCATTCTCCTCCCTTCTCCCACCCTCCCCTACTCTCAAAATGCATCCCCTGTGCTCACTATAATGCCTAATCTGTCAGCAGCAAAATTCCTACATATTCTCAGCCTGTCCTGTGAAGGTCCCCTTTCATTGTCCTGCTCCAGCTGAATTCTGAACCTCTCCAGATGAACCCTTCCTTGTAGCCCTCTCTAGTGGTGGTCCTTATCTCCATCACATCCTACATGCCCTTGGCCTAGAGACAGAGTGAGGGTGCTCCTTGCTTCCCCCAATCTCCAGCTTTGAATCTCATGTCATTAGATATACCACCTACTGTCCCTTATTGTCACTTGCTCTTATTTCTCAGAGATTAGCAGTTGACTCGTGGTCACTTTCTCCAGTAGTACTCCTAACATAATTCTAAGTAATTTCAATATCCATTTGGTCAGCTTTCAAATATCCTGGCTTTAGTTCCTTAACCTCTTCTTCCTATAATTTTGCCTTTCACCCTTTACCAATCGCTCACTATGAAACCATACCATAGACATTATCTGTAACAGTAACTCCTTCCTACTCTCAACACCAAGCGTCCCTCTAGTACCACCCCTACTCCCTCTAGGACCCTGACTCCAACAGCCCTGTCATTCTGCTGAGATCTACAGTCCCTTGACTCTACCACCATTCGCTTATGGGTTATGTCTCATTCTCCTTGGATCCTCTCATTCCTCATCACTTACCATTAAATGCCTCGGTCAGTAATTAGAATCACTCCCTTGCAGAGAGTTCTAATTACTTACTAAAATCCGTCCTCCTTTCTTCCAAAATGATAGAACTGTAGCTAAGCACAGACCTGACCATACACACTGCATTTCCCAGGCTTCCTTGCATTTAACCACAGACATGGAACTAAAATTTTGCTGATGGAATATGAGCCTAAGTAGCGTGTGGTACCTGTAGGCTAGTTCCCTAAAACAAAAGCAGTGCTTCCTCCTCGCACTTTCTTTGCCCCTCCTGATAACTGGTAGATGTGCCTGCTATCCAGTCTCTACTCTATAGCTTCAGACTGGATCTCTTCTAAGAAATCCAAATTCATATAGCCAGCTCTTTGACATAACCATCTGAGTGCCTCACAAGCACCTCAACTTGATCATGTCCATAATTTGATACCTGACCTCCTTCCAAATCTGCTTCTCTTTAGACTTCTCCATCTTATTTGATGGCAACTCCGTCTTTCCAGTTGTTGAGGTCAAAAATCTTAGAATCATTCTAGACACTTTCTTTCTCTCCACTCCAAATAGAATCTGTCAGCAGAACCCACAGTCTGGTCATTTATCCCCACATATACTGTTGTCATCTTGATTCAATCCATTGTCATCTCTTGCCTCTTACCATAGCCTCCCAGGTGATCTCTAACCCAGTCCTTTGTTCTCATTATAACAGCTAAAATGATCTTTTTATTTAAAAAAATTTTTAAAAAATGTTTATTTTATTTTTGACAGAGATAGACAGAGCATGAGCAGAGGAGGGTCAGAGAGAGAGGGAGACACAGAATCTGAAGCAGGCTACAGGCTCTGAGCTGTCAGCACAGAGCCTGACACGGGGCTCGAACTCACGGACCGCAAGATTATGACCTGAGCCGAAGTCAGACACTCAACCCACTGAGCCACCCAGGCGCCCCTAAAATGATCTTTTTAAAAATGTAGGTCACATCAGGTCATTCCACTGCTCAGAATATCCCAGTGATTTCCCTATTTCCTTACAGTCAAAGGTGAAGTTAATAAAATGGCCTTTAAGACCTTACATGTGCCGCTCTAACACTTCTCTGACATTTCTCCCAATATTCTACCTCCTTGCTTATTCTACTCAGGCCAGGGTGGTCCTCTTTCTGTTTCTATAACATACCTTCTCTCAACTCACCTTAGCATTTGGTATTTTGCCTGGGATGTTCCTCCCATGATATTAGCATGGCTCACTCCTTCACCTCCTTCAGGTTTTTACCTTTTCAGTGAATCCTTTCCAAGCCACTCTCTTTAAAATTACATTTCTCTAGAAGTAAGATTGATGGGTCAAAGAGCATAAGGGGCACCTGGGTAGCTCAGTTGGTTAAGTGACTGACTCTTGATTTTGGCTCATAATCTCACAGTTTGTGAGATCAAGTCCACATCAGGCTCTGCATGGACAGTGCAGAGCCTGCTTGGGATTCTCTCTTTCTCACTCTCTCTCTCTGTCCCTTCCCCACTCACTCTCTCTCAAAATAAATAAATAAACTTTAAAAAAAGCATAAGCATTTGTGTTTTGATATTAAAATATTACCGAATTACTTTCACCAGTTATATACGAATATACAAGTTTCCCGTAACCTGGTCAATTGAGGCTTCAATAGAGCCTCAATTGAATTTTGAATTTTTGACAATCACAAAAGCGGTGTAGTTTTAATTTTTATTTCTTCTCTTATGAAGGAATTTAAATATCAATTTAAGAGCACTTTGTATTTCCATTTCTGGAAACTGGAAGCTCATATCATTTTTCCACTTTTCTAAGGATGTTGGTCTCATTTATTTGTAGAAGCTCTTTGTACATCATGGAAACGAATACCTAGTTTGTCATATCTGTTAGAATAAAAATTTCCCGGTTTGTCATTGGTCTTTGACTTAACTTATGGTGGGCAGAATTTTTAAAAATTGAAAATCTAATTCATTAATATTTCCTTTTTTGGGCTCTGAGTATAGTGGCATACCATAAAAGAACATACAATATCTCCCACCTGCGATAATTTTTTTAGTCATACTTTTATCCCCCTAACATTTAAATCTTTTATCCATCTGGAATTCATTTTGATACAAGATGTGAGATATATTTCCAATTTTATTGTTTTTCCAGATAGCCACCTATTTTGTCCCAACACCATTTATTAAATGCTCTATTTTCTCCATTGACATAAAATGCCACTCAGGAGATTCTTAGGCAAACTTTAATGGCTGTGAGCTTAGGTTGATGTAACAACGTGTTTTCTCTTTGGAAACCTCTGCTGGCAGGCAGAGACCTCAAACTTGCCATGAAAGCTGCAAACAGGTCAAACCTGTAATATGCTGAAAACCCACACCCAGTAAATGCATACATAATGTCTTCAAATTGGAGCTTGAAATGTTGTGAGCACATGATTCTCATATCGTTAGTTCCTCCATCCCACACACATTCTCTCCAATAATGTCAAAAGATGGCAGGAGATAGTCACATGATCTTTGGCTGTTTTTTTTAATATGTGAGGAAAACCAGAATATTTGCAAATCGCTTTGAACTATGGAGAAGAAAACTGCTATTGTAACCCTCATGTTAACCTTTTATACATCAAGCATGTTGTTGTAACATCAGCATTCTGGGGTTAATGAAGTTTTATTTTGATTAGTATAAATTTATCTCTCTGTGTTCAACTAGCTATGAAACCAGGTCACTGGGTATGGATTATGAGGGCCGAAATTTTGAGAAATGGAATGAAACTTTTCAGAATTGATGATGTCATATCAGACCATTAAAGCTGTTTCACCTGGTATCTATTATGATGTTTTTTGAACTAGAACACACATTTATTGTTCAGTGATAATCATATTGATAGTGCTGACACAGATATACTGCAAAACACAGCCAAAACTTTTGAATTAAGTTCTTGAATCATCAAAAATAATTATGAGAAATATAATTTAAGTTTCGGGGCACCAGGGTGGCTCAGTCGGTTAATCGTCCAACTTTGGCTCAAGTCATGATCTCATGGTTCATGAATTTGAGCCCTGCATTGGGCTCTCTGCCTGTGCTCTCTCTCTCTCTCTGAAAAATAAATAAACATTAAAAAAAAAATAAGAATATAAGTTTCAAGGCTATTTGGCTGTGTTCCTTAATGGAAATACTGTATGACATAATAGGGGTTTTGTTCAAAATGTAGAGAGTGAATTTCTTGATCCTTCCACCTTTTACTTGAGTAATTTGAGCAAGTAATCTAACTTCTGTAAGCCTTAATTTCCTCATATATAAAATGGTGATGATAATAGTACTTACTGTTATAAGGATTAATAAGAAAATCCACTTAAACCATAAGTATGGCATTTCCTTCCTATCTGATTGGCAAAGATCAAAAAATTTAATCATATATTGGGTGGTGTGAATATGATGGAGACAGGTACTCTCATATATTGCTTGAGGGAGTATAAATAGGTACAGCCACCTAAAAAAGTTTGGGTATCTATCAAAATCACAAACACAAGTACAAACCTTTGACCAGCAATTCCTCTAGCTGGAATTTATCAAGCAGAGGTACTATTTATTTGTTTTTTAATTATTTTTTAAAATTTAAATCCAAGTTAGTCAACATATAGTGTAATAATGATTTCAGGAATAGAATTTAGTGATTCATCAGTTGCATATAACACCCAGTGCTCATTCCCAACAAGTGCCCTCCTTAATGTCCCTTGCTCGTTTAGCCCACCCCCCACCCAACACTCCTCCAGCAACCCTCAGTTTCTCTGTATTTGAGTCTCTTATGGTTTATCTTCCTCTCTGTTTTCATATTATTTTTGCTTCCCTTCCCTTATGTTCATCTGTTCTGTATCTTAAATTCCACATATGGGTGAAGTCATATGATTTTTGTCTTTCTTTGACAGACTTATTTTGCTTAGCATAATACACTTTAGTTCCATCCATGTTGCAAATGGCAAGATTTCATTCTTTTTGATTGCTGAGTATATTCCATTGTATTTATATATATGTGGTATAAGTATCCACATACATATATCCATTCATCAGTAGATGGACAAATTTGGACTCTTTCCATACTTTGGCTATTGTCGATAATGCTGTTATAAACATTAGGGTGCATGTGCCCCTTCGAAACAGCACTCCTGTTCAAGCAGATGAACTTTTTTTTATTAAAAAAATTCTTTTTTAACGTTTATTTATTTCTGACCATGAAAGGGGGAGGGTCAGAGAGAGAGGGAGACAGAATCTGAAACAGGCTGCAGGCTCTGAGCTGTCAGCACAGAGGCCGTCGCAGGGCTTGAACTCACAGACCGCAAGATCATGACCTGAGCCGAAGTTGGACCCTTAACCGACTGAGCCACCTAGGTGCCCCAAGCAGATGAACTTTTAAATGAACAAATTATTAATCATATGCTGAAATTTATTGCAGTGTTGTTATAGTAAGAAGAGTGGAAACAATCTAAATTTCCATCTACAAAGGACTGTTTTGGACCCATGCAAATCAAATACCATGCTGCAAAAATTTGAACAAGAAAATGGGGTGTCTGGGGGGCTAATCCTTTAAGTGTCTGACTTCAGTTCAGGTCAGGATCTCATAGTTCATGAGTTTGAGGCTGGAGTCAGGCTCGGTGCTGACAGCTCAGAGTCTGGAGCCTGCTTCAGTGTCTCCCTCTCTGCCCCTTTCCCGCTCATGCTCTGTGTCTCTCTCTCTCCCAAAAATAAACATTAAAAAAAGAATAAGGACATGTTTTTTAAGTTTATTCATTTATTATTTCTACGAGAGAGAGAGAGGAAGAGAGAGAGAGAGTTAGAGAGCGCAAGCACAAATGGGGGAAGGGCAGAGGGAGAGGGAGACACAGAATCTGAAGAAGGCTCCAGGCTCTGTGCTGTCAGCACAGAGCATGTTGTGGGGCTCGAACTCACAAACTGTGAACTGCGAGATAGTGACCTGAGCCAAAGTCCATGGCTTAACCAACTGAGCCACCCAGGTGCCCCAAACAAGGAAATATTTTTATTATTTAATGGGATATTACCCAAATATATTATTGGTAATTAGAAGAAGCAATGTATATAAACAGGTGATGGAAAGTACATGACATATATATACATTTGCTCGTATAATCACAGAAAAGCCTAAGAAAAACACTATGATCACAGAAAAGCTCAAGAAAAACACTCAGGAAATGGTAGCATTGATGTCCTCTACGGCTGGAATTTCCTGGTGGAAATTGTGTAAGAATTTCCTGAATGTCCCGGAAACTTTTCACTACATGTCTTTTTCATTCTTTGATTATATTCTGTGAATGTGTAACTTATTTTCTAAAAATAACTCAATATGGGGGTCCTGCCTGGCTCAGTCGGTAGAGCATGCAAATCTTGGTCTTGGGGTTGTAAGTTCAAGCCCCACACTGGGTGTAGTGATTACCTAAAAAAGAATTTTTAAATCTTTAACAAAAATTTAAAAAATAATAAAAATAAACCAATATAGGGATGCTTGGCTGGCTCAGTGGGTAGAGCAAGCAACTCTTGACTTCAGGGTTGTAAGTTTGAGCCCCATATTGGGTGTAGAGACTATTTAAAAATAAGATCTTTAAAAAAAAATAAATCAATATGAAGTATATAGAAAACTCATCACGCAGTAAGCATGCAATACATATTAGCATTTATATATATAAAATTCCAACTTCATTGTAATTATTTTGTAGTGAAATAAGATATCCAGAAAATTTTAAAAATCAGCTGTTTAAAAAACTAAATATTACTACAAGTTTTATAATATAGGAGGTAAGTTTGAACAAGAAAATTGGTCTTACTATAAATTGCAAAGACATTTCTTTTAGCCCAGGAAGTCTTATGATTTGGGTCTGTTATCATTTACATTTCTCATAAAGGTATTAAACTATTGGTAATTTTAAAAACCTACTTATGCAATAAACATGATTAGAAGGAAAAGTTTTCTGTATACAAATGCAAATGTCTCCTGTTAGTCATTGTGCAATTGGAGTTTTGGTAGATAAAGGTGTCATTTAAAACATTACTAGACTGTTTTTAAGAGGATTTTTATTTTTTATTTTTTTAATGTTTATTTTTGAAAGACAGAGAGAGAGAGAACAAGCTTGAGCAGATGAGGGTCAGAGAGAGAGGGAGATCCATAATCCGAAGCAGGCTCTAGGCTCTGAGCTGGCAGCACAGAGCCCAACGAGGGGCTCGAACCCACAAACTGTGAGATCATGACCTCAGCCAAAGTTGGCCGCTTAATCACCTAAGCCACCCAGGCACCCCAGACATTACTAGAATTTGACAAAGAAATAAAATACCGAGCATACTTTAGTTTGTTTATTTATTTATTTATTTATTTATTTATTTATTTATTTTCAACGTTTATTTATTTTTGGGACAGAGAGAGACAGAGCATGAACGGGGGAGGAGCAGAGAGAGAGGGAGACACAGAATCGGAAACAGGCTCCAGGCTCTGAGCCATCAGCCCAGAGCCCGACGCGGGGCTCGAACTCACGGACGGTGAGATCGTGACCTGGCTGAAGTCGGACGCTTAACCGACTGCGCCACCCAGGCGCCCCCCGAGCATACTTTAGAATCATTTCTTTATTTACAATTGAGTTTGCTTATAGTTCTGAGTTTTGAGTAAATTTGGATGAATTGAGAACAAATGGAGAATTCTTTTTCTATTTTACTTGTATGTATTTAGACGATCAGGCTGCCCTAGCTTCTTTCTCAATAGAATGCACAGCTAGGTTTGTCATTCTTATCAGATATTCTACTATTAATATCTTGTTCTCCCACATACTTTGGTGATAATACATTCTCTGGTTTTTAATTTCTTAGACATAGTTTTTAAGCTATGCTATAGATATATCATATTAACATGTATCCCTCTAGACTCTAATCTCACAGTCTGGTATTTTCCAGAATGTAAGAAAGCTTAGATCATATGGCATCTTGCCTGTGAAATTGTTAGAGATTTCCAAAGTTGGATCTCCCAATTTTTTTCACAGTGTCTTAAATCCACCTCTACATTATACATATACTATAACAATCTGTCTCTTTTAGCAAACAGTGAACTCCTGTAAAACAGTAACTCTATTTTTCATCCTCATACTAATGTCTGCTGAATAAAGACCATTTTTTCCAGTAGATGTTACACTACTAATGAAAGTATGTCAGCAAATATTATCACTTTATTATATCTGAGTGTTTTATTAAATATAAAAGTAAATCAAATGATTAGAGTTCTTATCCAGCATGTCTCAAAAATCTGAATACAGAGGAATTATTTTCCTAGATAAAATTCCAATTTAATAGTGTAATAAATAATTGTGTTCTAAATGCCTCATTTTAAGCTTAAAAGATTCATTATTTTTTAAGTAACTGAGTACACAGCCTCCTTCCAACAGCTTGGTCCAATGATCACTTCTAGGGGAATATTCAAAGAGCAACTGAATCTGTTGGCTACAGATTCAGCAACAATTCACATCACTAATAATAAAACCAAAGTTGTTAGCTTTGGCAGATGTTCCCAAATATCTAGATAGAGTAATAGAGAAATGTTTTTTTCTGACCTAAGGGGCAAGTTTTATGGCCTGCAATAGAAGCACACACAACTCTGATAGTTTGTCCTGGAGGCACATTCTTTAGCCTCTCAGCCAGTTTCTTCCTCTGTGAAATGGGATTGAAACACCAGCCTCACTCACAGTTTTTTATAGCCAAGGTTGTCTGTTTATCGATGATGCTTTGTAGTACAGATTTCTGGGGCTCTCAACAGAGTTCCAGAATCTAAATAGATCCACTGTTGCAAATTGAGAAAAGTCATAACCCCTTCTAAAACGTTCCTCTTTAACAAGGTGAGACATTCTTTCTGTGGGCAAAAATACAAACTCATTTCTTTGCTGCCCACTGGTCTGGTACCCAGGGCACTTAAATTACTCTTCAATCAACAGCACAGAAACTTTTCATTTCACATTGTCAGCAGTGATCTCAATGATGTAGCTACAATGCAGAGACTATTAAAAGCTTAGCTGATAACAAGTGAAAGGCAGCAGGAACTGCATAAGGAGCATTATAACCATGAAGTCCTATGACCTCACTAAATATATCCATCCTTCAAATTTGAGTTCTAGAAATCTGTACACCTGGATAGACAGCACTATTCTGGCCAGCTGTAAAAATGACTTAACAACATGTTCATTTGCATTTTTGTTTGAGGGTCAATAAAAGAAAAGACCTGGGGGAGTAGTACATTCTGTGCTTTTGGTATTATCGGGAACACTATCCATCATGCTATTTATGTTCTTCTTATAAATTAGGGGAGAACCTAGAAATGGCAGACCCATTAATAACTATTTCATTTAAGTTTGAAAGGTCCTGAATAGGAGGGGAGGCGGGTTTGAGAGACATCATTTGAAAGATAGGAGGGAGAATAGACAAATTATGACAATGAACACTACTGAGTACCTACTGTGTGCCAGATGCCTTTAAGTATTTCTAGCCTATGGTATCTTTAAACAGAACAGGGAAGGGGTGTCTGGGTAGCTCAGTCAGTTAAGTGTCTGTTTCTTGATTTCAGCTCAGGTCTTAATCTCACGATTGGTGAGTTGGAGCCCTGCATCGGGCTCTGTACTAATAGTGTGAAGCCTGCTTGGGATCCTCTCTCCCTCTCTCTCTGCCCCTCCCACCCACCTCCCATTACAAAGGATGTAATTTGAGTGTGGGAATTTATAGCTGAGAGCTCAGGTTTGAACACAGCAACTTTGGTGGGACAGGATATAGGAAAGAGGACTCAAAAACTTCCATGTGCCAGTGGTGCCTGGGTGGCTCAGTCAGTTAAGCACCTGACCCTTGATTTCAGCTTAGGTCATGGTCTCACGGTTTGTGAGTTTGAGCCCAGAGTGGGGCTCTGCACTTACAGTGTGGAGCCTACTTGGGATTCTACCTCTCTCCCTCTCTCTCAAAATAAATAAATAAACTTAAAAAAGAAACAAAAAACTTTCCATGTACCAACTCATCTTTTTAAACTTCAAACTGTCACCACCAGTTAATCAGTACTTATTCTGAGTGGTTGGCATTGACATTAGGATACAGAAGATAACTTATAAGATATGTAAAAGCATCTGGCACACTGTACGTATTCCGTAATGTTACTTTTACTTTTAATTCCCACAAATCATTCTGCCAAAGGAACTGGATCTCACCGTGGAGAAAAATTCTTTTTCCAAAGACATTTATAGGTCTAGAGGAATTCTATATTGTACTTATCATTTTCAGTAAATTTAAGGACATTAAAAATAATACTAAGATTATTCAGAATAAATGTCAATATTAAGCATTTAAGACATTAATAAACCCAAATTATTTCATTAGAGATACAATGCCATTGATTATAAATGTCTCAGCAATGCCATCAGTGACCTCCATGTCACTAAATTCAGTGGATGTTTATCAATCCCTTTTTTACTTAACCTCCCAGCTTTACCAGTCAACCTGCTTTCCACTCTCTCCTTGAAACACTCTTTCCTTGGATTCCATGATACAACATTCTCTTGCTGGTTTGTCTTCTTACTTTTCCTTTTTGCCTCCATTACAGACATATCTTTCTCTCTTTGGCCTTTAAATCCTGCAGTTCCTCAAGGCTCTGTCCTAGGACCTCTTCTTTACTCATTCCCTACCCTCTTCCCCCAGCAATACACCTGTCCTCGTGAAATTATCTGTATACTAATGTTACCTAAATTTCTATCTCTTAGACTTCTATTATATATCCAATTAACTATTCAACATCTCTACTTGAATGTCTCAGAGGCACCTGAGACTCAACGAGTCCAAATCCAAACTTATCGTGTTCCACTCAAATTATCATCTTCTTCCAGTGTCCCCATCCCAGTAAATAGCCTTACCACCCATCTACTTGTGTATCCCAGAAAGCCAGATATCATCCTCCATCCATTCTTCTAGGTCACGTCCCATATCCAATCTATTATTTGGAACTGTTGATTTTATACATACTCCCCATGTGCCTTTCTCATCCATCAATTTTCATCCATCTTTACTATCATCACTTCAGTATAGACTACTAACTGCCTCACTGCCCTCCTTACATCCATTATGACTCCCTTTGGTTTTATTCTCCATTTTAGAGCCAAAATAATCTTTTAAAATGCAAATATTTTAACATTAACCTATGAAAAATACTACACTGGCTTGCTTAGCATGTCATAAAAGTCTCTGTCAATCAATAGAAAGTAACACACCCTTTCTCTATAAACTCTTCTACTTAGTATAACCCTTGTCAGAGCCATCAGGATTTGTTACTTGCATATCTACTATTAGTTTCTTTTGCCTTCAATCTCTGCCTCAAATTAGGGAAATTCATGGAGATCCAGTAGATTGGCACCAAGTCTCCAACCTCCATGCAAAGTGATTAGGAGGAAATTTTATTACTGCTCTCATTTTCTATGGAAAAATGTTTCTTCTCGCTTCACATTCTATAGATATAGAATATCTCTCAGAAGGCAGAGAAGCCTAATCCGTGTTAGGATGCCAGATCAAAGCTAAGTTATGTAAAGATAAAACAAGTCCAATGTTAATGCCATGAGGAGCTCAAGGATCATTTACATATCATGGTATTTCTTACACAATATCTAAGTCTTATATATTTAAAGATAGATCATCAGGTTCTATCTTTCTAGCACATAGGAAAGTGGTTTTGGAATCATATCAAGCAACTTTCTTAACCTCTTCAGCACTTATCTGTCTGATAAATAAAATAGGATAGTAAGACTACTACCTCTGACACAGAGTTATTTTGAGGATTAACTAACATAAAGCATGTAAAGCACTTCGCAGAGAGCCTGGCACATAGCAATGATCAATAGGGCCTAGTTATTATTATTTGTGTTTGTGATAGTCATAATAAAATCCATTTTAAGGATGTACTTTTAGATTAAGCTAATTTTTTTTCCCTTGGAGGAAAGGAATATTAAAGATTTTTTAAAAGTTTACTTATTTGAGAGAGAGCGAGAGAGAGAGCGAGTGCAACAGCAGGAGAAGGGCAGAGAGATGTAGACAGAATCCCACTGATGGCGCAGAGCACGGTCGGTGCGGGGATCGAACTCATGAACCACAAGATCATGACTTGAGCCTAAAATGGACACTTAACCGACTGAGTCACCCAGGAGCTCCACGAATATTAAGGATTTGAACAATGGTTTTGTTAAATCATTGTATTATTAATTTTGTTCTATTAGATAAATACACATCTCACAACTGAAAACAGTTAAAATTAATCTTATTATTACTCCTCAGAAAAAGAATACGTGCAAACTCTAAATTAACATTCAATATCCTTTTTTGATCACATCACTTCCAGCTCCTAGATGATTCTTATCATTTTAAGAGTTCTCAGGCGCAAAGTCCACTGCACTATTTCCATCTGTGGGATGTTTTCTGCTGGTGGCAGAGACTCTACTGTCCCCTGGTGGCATCTGCTGTCTTCCTTGGGTTCAGTTTCCAGCTCAGAAAAAGTACAATTATTCTTACTCATAAATTTTAGCAGGCAGAGCTTTGAGAGTTGCTTTTCCATTCTGATCTGTCAGGGTAGAGATTCTCGGTTAGGACTCTCTCCTACATGTTAGTATCTCATCAACACCAATGCCTCCTTTAGAAGCAGAATCATTTAGTCTCCTTAAGGAGTTGCAGATTAGCCTCTTGGAGTTCAGTTTTGCTGTCAGAGCCTGACTCTCAACAGACAGGATCCTGAAACTTTCTTCCCAGACTCTGGTGTCCTTTCTGACATCTTACCTTTGATAAAGGGGTTGGGTGTTATTTCAAACTTGTCTGGCTCCTAGTTGGGATCTCAATGATCCACAGTCTATGCCCATATAAAGGTATGAACTCAGATGTGTGAAACAAAAGTTTTCTTTCTATTACTCACTTTAAGTTCAATTTTGAATGGTCTATTCCAAAGGGTTGATAATGCCATAATCTTTGCCAATTTCTGGTATCTTACTTTCTCCTCTTGGGATTGGATCTAAACTTGATAATGTCTAGTGTTGCAGCCAGTTTTGGGGCAATCCATATTCTCTCTGGGGCTTGCTGCCTTCCTGAGGCTGTATTCAGGAATCCAGGCACATATTTGCTCTGCTCTCAGATCTCATAAACCCATCTATGGAGGTTTGCTGGATTTCCCAGGGATGTGACTGGGGAAGATGGTTCAGAGACTTCTCGTCTCTGAGACAATGGAAATCTGCACCACCATTGCCTCTCCTCTTACTCTCCTCTCTACCATCCGACCCCCCCAGTCTCCAGGATAGGGGATGAGTTTGTTTATTTGAGTTTTACTACTACTATTATTTTTTTTGCAAGTGGAAAGCCATGCTCTTACAAAAGATGTTTTGTCCAAATCTCTTGCTATGCCAGGAGTCTTTTTTGTTCCTGTAAAGCCAAAACTTTTAGAACTCCAAAGCCAGGAAAACTGGTTTACCCTCTGTTTTCTTTGCTGTCACATATTTCTCCTACAGCAACGAGTACAGAGCCTAGCTGTTTGTTTGGGTGGAGTAAGGGGCAAAGAGATTGGAAAGGAGAATACTGCATGGGGGGTATGATCTATAAATATTATCCTACCACACTTATGAGGGACAGAAATAATAATAGAGCTCTTAGACAAATACTCATCCCTCTATTCAGATGAAATTATGTTCTTAGCCCTAAGAAATAGTGCATGCCGCTTGCTCTTTGTTTCTGCACACAGGCAAGACTTCAGAACTCTGAAGCCCTGTTTTAGTTAAGCGGACAATGGGACAGGTTGTCTTCTAGAAGGATTTATCTTTTCACTAGAGATCAGTACTGGAGTGGTTTTGAAAGGTATGATTCTGTTACCCAAGTTTGTTCTAGGAATGTGACAGTTTATATAAAGCTGCTACTTTACTGTGAAAAATCTAGACACAGTGAGAGTAACATTTAGTCTTTTACACTCAGAAACTTGTAGAACAGGAAGAATCACATTATATTTTCTGAGAATGCAGAGGTATCCTCAAAGCACCTTTGCAGTTTGAACTTTCATTTTGAAGTATGCTATTATTTTAATAAGGTATTAGCTATTTATAATTAATAATTGCTTATGCCTGTTGAGTACTATGTTTCTGATACTAAAACATCTAAATAATTCTTCACCTAATCCTCATAAAAACCTTAAGAAAGGGCACCTGGATGGCTGACGGTAGAGCATGCGACACTTGATCTTGGGGCTGCCAAGTTCAAGCCCCACGCTGGGTGTAGAGCTTAAAAACAAAACAAAACAAAACAAAAAAACAACTTAAGAGATACCTATAGTTATCCTAATTTACCAATGAGGGAACTGAAGCACACAGAGGTTAAGTAACTTGTCCAAAGTCACAAGTTAATTAGTGATTGAATTTGAACCCCGAAGCCTGATGGCACAGAAGTGCTTAACTATCCTAAGTAGTTAATCACAATGATATTCATAATGATAATAATGGTTAGGAGGTTATGGCGTAAAAGTGACAATTCTCAGAATAATAAGCTAAAGGCTACCTTTAAGCTAGAGGAGTAGAAAACTTTTAATGTGAATTTATGTTTTGATATTTGTGAGACAAACTGGAAATTGCCATTTGCAGCCTGGAAATGAGAATGGATTAGAGAACAATTTATTTTGATTCATATTCATCAAAGGACTCATGAGTTGTGTGCTGAGCTTACTTGATCCTCAGGGAACCACAAAGAATCAACACCATGGAATTCAAGGATGTCAACTGGTAAGGAATTAAGATTTTACATTAGTTTTAATGTGCTGGAATTTGAAAGGGTCAGCAGGAAGCACTGATAATCTTCTCAAAGCATACGCAAAGACACATGGAAATAAAATTTCTTGTTAGCATTCTGTATAACTCATTCATTCATTCAAAACAATTTATTGAGCACCTACTACCTGCTGGACACTGTTAGAAGTGCTCTGGATAAAGCAATGAACAAAACTAAATTCTTGTCCTAGCAGAGTAATTCTAATGGGAGAGGATAGATGGAATAATGAACAACTGGAATATCACAAAGTGCTAAAGAACATACCAGTTCTCTCCAAAATTAGGCTTGATCAGAGGTGAGTCTACGTTCCTATGAGTAGGTAAAATCTTTACACAAATTCCCATAAGGGGAAACTGGACCATAACACAGTTTTATCAGGGAACGAAACTGCTCTTTTCTGGACGTTCAGCTTCACAGTCATCAGTAAAAATGTTAACATTAAGAGTAACTTCTAACAATAAGGCAGTAATAACATGGCCACTATTGATTAGCTACCACCAGGCTGTGTTAGGCACTGTGCTAAGCAATTTACGTTTCAATCCTCAAAACGACCCCCCAAGGTGAGCATTTTGTCCCATTTTCCAGACAAGCAAAATGAGTTTCAGAGAAGCAGTCACTCATCCGTTAGCGGCAGACCTGAGGCTGGGATGGAGAGGACGGTCTCCAAAGCTCTTTTACACTACCGTGGTAGGAAAAGCGATGAAACATGTGCGAAAACAATAAAAACGATCGGGGCTGCAAATTCAGTACGCGAAAAGCAAGAAAGCACAGGGCAGAGAACTACAGAGAACGCGCACGAGCTCCAGCGCGCGGAAACGACGCCGGGAGGAGGCGCCGGAAGTCAGGGCGCGGCTTCCCGACCTCACGCCGGAAGTAGCTCGTCAGCGCCGCCGACAGATCGTCGCGGAGAAAGTAGCTTTGGGGTCGAAGGTGCTGGGCGTCTACGAGATTGTCTGAGTTCGCTCCCAAGCGCATCTGCAATTCAGTAATGTCTCACCCGTCCCCCCAGACTAAGCCCTCCAACCCCAGTAACCCCCGAGTCTTCTTTGACGTGGACATAGGAGGGGAGCGAGGTGAGCAGAGTCTGATACTTGGGGAGTGGCCCCGAGGA
Source organism: Lynx canadensis (assembly GCF_007474595.2). NCBI lineage: Eukaryota > Metazoa > Chordata > Mammalia > Carnivora > Felidae > Lynx > Lynx canadensis. The sequence goes on from NC_044306.2 coordinate 69,280,527, forward strand.
AGCTGGACTTACCAGGATTTGGGCGACTCCGAGGGTGGCGTGCGGTTCGGGCCAGGGGCTGCACTATGATGCGAAGGGGATGGCTCCCTAGACTGGACTGTTGGAACAAATACTGATTTCCAAGGCTGGGTGGAGCCCGCGCCCTTGTACCAATACCATCGGTCGCGCGGAAGTTTCTGGAAATTTCTGGTTTGGGGATTGTGGCGGCCTTTAGTTTGTCTCTCCTGATTTGGTTGTACTTCCTCGCCACCTTGCATCAAGCAGGCATGAAATAAGGTTGTTTTATGTACGTAGTGGGGCATTCGGACAACTGTGATAGGCGTTTGTTGAGTTCCGGTCACGCCGTGTCTTTTGCCACGCGAGGTATATATCAGCCGCTGCCATGTGGTTTATAAATAGAGCGACTTTTGTTTGTTGGTTTTTCTTATTACCTATTTTTAACTTAGAGGTACCGTCAGGTTGGTGAATATTTTCTGTTTTGGCATTGGGAAAAAGGAGCTCAATGTAGCAATGTGGTTGCCTAGGCTACGTCAGCGGCTCGGAAGCTCCTAGGGTCTTGTGAATTAGCGTATCGATTTGTAACTGAATTGCTCTTGTAGAACGGGTTAGGTTTGTGGGGCTAGGCTGTGTTAACGCAAATACTAACGGACACATCAGGATTTAGGGACCCCGTGGATGATAATGGACGCACATGTACATTTAGTTTGTTTTGAAATTAGCGCGAGGTTTATTTTACCTGCCTTAGGAGTTGTCTAAAATGGGAACAACTTCACATTTTTGCTTGAGCGGCTGCATTAGGCAGATTCCATAGAACACAGAGGCTACAGTTATACTTAAAACTCAGCCAACCTGACCACTCAAAGGATATTTAATTTTCTCCTATTGGTTACTTGGTGGTTATAATTTCTGAGTACAAGTTAGAAGAAATTACTCAGAATTTAAAACCATTTGCACTTCATAGTGTCCCTTATATGGTGTTAATCTTCTAGCTACTGTATTTATGATCTTTTGTTAAGATGTAGAAAAGTAATTGCTTCAGACTCATTAAGATACATGACACTTTACATTAGACTAAATTCGAATGTTAGAAAAATGACCAAAAAAGAGAACTTGATATTTCAGTCACTAGAATTTTACCAGCTCCCCTTTTAGCATTTGCATATTTGGTTGTTTGTATACTGACATGATTTCATTTTTTATTTTAGTTGGTCGAATTGTCTTAGAATTGTTTGCAGATATTGTACCGAAAACTGCAGAAAATTTTCGTGCATTGTGTACAGGAGAAAAAGGCATTGGACCCACCACTGGGAAACCTCTCCATTTCAAAGGATGTCCTTTCCATCGAAGTATGTGTAAAAATTTGAATCTGATTCTTTTTTTTTAACGCTTATTTTTGAGAGAGAGAGTGAGTGTGTGTGTGCGCGCGCGCGTGCACGTGGGGAAAGAGCAGAGAGAGGGAGACAGAAAATCTCAAGCAGGCTATCAGCACAAAGCCTGATGTGCGACTCGAACTCCCAAACAGTGGGATGGTTCCTGACCTGAGCCGAAACCAAGAGTTGGACGCTTAACCAACTGGACTACCCAGGTGCCCCTTGAATCTGATTATTGTAAATAATTCTGTAGGCATTAGGGAAGAAAATACCAAGTGATAAAGAGTGAAAGTTAAAAATTACTGCTGGTTTCAGGAGGATGCTTTGACATCTGAGGCAGTAGCTCAATTTTATAAAGGTTGAGCTGTGAAAAGTGGAATTCTGAGAGGGTGCTAAGGTTTACTTAGAAATGGAATGCCTTAGCTTCACCAGACATCTGGCTCTTCACACCAGTGGGATTAGATTGAGAAAAAAGGGTGTGCTATGATAAAGAACAGACTTTATTTTTATTTTTTATTTCTTAAAGTTCACTTATTTATTTTGAGAGATAGAGAGTGCATGCGTGTGTGCAGCACAAGCGGGGGAGGGGCATAGAGAGAGAGACGGAGAGTCCCAGAATCCCAAACAGGCTCTGTGCCTACAGCTACACTCACAAACTGAGATCACGACCTAAGCTAGATCAAGAGTTGGATGTTTGACTGATGGAGCCATCCACACGCCCCAAGAAGCAGACTTTAGCTTGACTGATGACAAAAAAGTTATACCTAGTACTGGACAGGATTGCCTGGGAAGGCTGTAGCTGATTGAAAGATTCAGTGTCTTGGTATTATTTTAATTAAAAGATGACACTTCACAATGCCTGTCACCCTTTGTTTAGTGATTATTTGATGGTTCCCTAGTAGGCTCTAGGTTCCATGAATTCAGGAACTAAATCTTTTCATCGTTTTGTCTTCAGCATACAGTATAGTTATTAAATAGGCATTCAATAAATATTTGCTTAATGAATAAATAAGTTAAAGCATAATCATGAGTAGTATTTTTAAAAGAAACTTAAGAAAAAATTAATGTTGATTATAAAATGTTTAAATGTTTTACATTTATGTTTAATAAAATACTAAAATATACTAATAGAATGTAGTATTCAGAAGAGAGTTGATGTAGGAGGCCTGAGACTGCTTTCCTTAGAAAGGTTTGCTTGCAGGATGGCCATTAGCTGGAGTTTAGGAACTTGGCACTTGAACGATTCCCTGAATCATAATGATGGTTTACTGTGCCTAGATTGTTTGTACACACACTTTGATTTATGCTGAACATCTCATTTCCTTTTGAGAGTCTGAAATTTTGGTACATGGCTAGGTAGAGAGTAACTGCATGATCAGCCCTGATGAAAACCCTGGATGAGTCTGTAATGGGCAACAACATTGTGCACATGTTGCTGCATTTTTTTTTTTTTGCTGGGGGAAGAATGTGCTATATGACCTCTCATAGAAGCGAGAGAGTGTAAGGAAGCACATGGATTCCTCCAGACTCTGTTTATTATCTTTTTCTTTTATCATCTAGTTGTGTATCTTTATTACATTATTGTAATGCAACCAAATGCTGAGGCCCATGAATCCTAGAAAATGTCTGAACATGGAGGTGGTCTTGGGAACCTTTGACACCAAGTGCTAATACTTGCTAAAGTACTTCCATTATCGTATAACAAATCTCAGAATAATTGATCTTATTTAGTAGACTTTAATGAGTAACGTGCCTAGCCATGTGCATGGTGAAAAGCAGTTGCTGTACTTAAATTGTTTCCTAGAAGAGACAGATCATTACAATATGTGTTGTAAAGGTAGAATCAAGATGCTGTGGGAGGAAAATTGATGAGATCCAACTTGGGGATCTCAGTGACGGTTTCACAAGGAGGTGCCGTTTGAACTAATTCTTTGAGTATTAGTGAGTGAGCAGGCAGTAAAAGTAGTTTGGACTCAGACTATGAAAAATCTTTTAAGAGTTTGGAGTTGTGGGGATGGGTGGGGAAAGACAGGAGAGTGCTAAGACTAGAGTCATGTTTTAGGAAGTTCATCTTTCTTATTACATGTTCATTAGTTAACATTACTATAGTCCTCCATATTTTAGTTTCTAATAGCTGTTTTCCTTTTTTGTAGTTATTAAGAAATTTATGATTCAGGGTGGAGACTTCTCAAATCAAAATGGGACAGGCGGAGAAAGTATTTATGGTGAAAAATTTGAAGATGAAAATTTCTATTATAAGGTAAAGTGGACAAAAGGGAATGTTTATTGCTAATAGTCTGGGATACTTGTTGGACTAAGAACCAATAAATGTTTCAACGTGTACTTAGATTCTCCTTTTCTTGTAAAAGGTATCATATTTGTAAATATATATTTAATATATATTTACTATTTTTAATATAGAAAAATTTGATCCACTAATTTTATTTGGCAAAAATACAATGGTTATGCCTGTGAGATCCAGGTTTACATACTTCAGTAAAGCCAATGAGTTTTTAAGAGTGGCCACCATATGGCAGAATTGTTTCCAGGAAAAATGTTCTCATTATCAGAAGGATGGTAACTTGTGCATCTTTATGCTTGAATTTGAAGAGCAACAAAACCATCGCTAATATCCAGGATGTCAGGGGATTTGCAAAGTAACGGATATGGTTAATGTCCAAGCTCCTAAAGGACATTAGTGGTGCCTATGCCTTCTTATCTTCATTTTCCCAAGATGTAATTGGGGTATATTGCATCATTCAAGTTGTAAGAAGGGACACGTAAGTACAAAAGTAAAGTAATATCTTTGGAAATGAGGAATATGAGCAAGGTAATTAGGATAATTTGAAAAGAAATTGTCATCAGTCTTTTAAACAGTATTCATTGGCTGCAATTGTATGTATTTAGTACTGTCACTGGCACCAGAGGGTTTATAAAAATGAATGGCTTTGATGATAATTTAAGATCTTACCAGGAAGACAAGATTAAAACACATGGGACAACTGGAGAATAAATAATATGCAAATTAATGCTAAATTGATTGAGACTTTATATATTCTAGGAGACAGGTATGATTTATATATTCTTAATTATTAGGGGAGACATTGAAGAGGAATGGGTACTTAAACTGGGCCTTGCAGGGTGGCCAAGACTTGGTTAGACAGGAACTAAAACATAGATGCCGGTTTGAAGGATATGAGTGAGGAAAGACAAAGGCAATAGAAAGCTAAGAAAATAAAGTTAATATTCTATTTGATATTGTGGGAAAAGCACCAAACTTTGGGAATGGAAAAAAGAGAAGCTACCTGAAGAATGAAAACTAAGATTATGTGATCACTTTGATCAAAAGAAAGGGGGCCTATTGAAATGATGGTTTGTGCCTTCTACAAACTTGGTAGCCTTGAAAGCTGAAGTTTTTTGGTTGCAGGGGTAAAAGGCATTTTTGGTGGGAAGACTAACAGGACAGTGCATGACCCGACAAAAATTTAGAAAGTCTAAGGATAAAGTGGAAAGATGAAGACATTGGGTTTCATAGAATCTTTGAATAGGTTGATGCCAAGTAGAAATTTGATTTTGAGATGTATGCAGCAGTTTGTTTAGGTCATTCTCTGGAATGGTTCTCTGAAGATTCACCTGGAGTGAAAGCCGTAATGTTTGTATTTTTTTTTTTTTAAGTTTTACTTATGTATTTATTTTGAGAGCATGCGTGTGTGTGCGCGCACACGTGCGCGTGCATGGGGTCAGGGCAGAGAGAGGGGAGAGAATCTCAAGCAGACTCCACGCTGCCAGCACAGAGCTGACCTGGGGCTAGATCCCACAAACTGTAAGATCATGATGTGAGCCAAAATCAAGAGTTGGATGCTTAACCACCTGAGCCACCCTGGTGCCCCTGTTTGGATTCTTCTGAGATTAGGAAAGTACCTAACGAATGTCCTGTCTAAATTGAATGTCCCATCACTGTTCCCAGTTTATTGATGTGTAAAGGAGGAATCAAAGTGTAGGCTCATAAAAATGGGAAGACTGTTTCCTGTTCTCAGACTGTTCCCTGTTCTCAGAAGAGAGAGCATTCCTTATGAAAAGAGGGCAGAGTACAATCATTAGATTTCCATAATGCAGCATCTTCATCTTAAGTTGAGATACAAATATGTTCTCAAAATGGCCTGTTTAGAAACCTGCCCCCCCCATTGTTTTCATTATTTTATTTGGTTTCATAAACTTTTCTTAAGGTCTAAAAAGTGATTAAGTGCCCCATGTTTGTGGATTAAAGGTTGCAATTTATACAAAATAAAATTACATTGTTTGCTCTGAATAACATTAAAGCCTGCCCTAGTTTTATGTGAATGGTCAGTGAAAGAATAATTCACACTAGGACCACTAACCTTGGTTTTCTTTTAATGATTTTTATTTCTACAGCATGACCAGGAAGGTTTATTGAGCATGGCAAACGCAGGCTGCAATACAAATGGTTCTCAGTTCTTTATCACAACAGTTCCGACTCCTCATTTGGATGGGAAACATGTGGTATTTGGTCAAGTAATTAAAGGAATGGGTGTGGCAAGGATACTGGAAAATGTAGAAGTGAAAGGTGAAAAACCTGCCAAAGTAAGTAAAAAGTTATAGTGAGATATACTTGTTATCTTAATTACTGCCTTAACCATAAGTAAAAGGATCAGGTGATTATTAGTTGGGAGAATGTTGGGATGACTTTTGGTATTGAAGCTTGGACTGCCACTTTTTTTTAAAACTTTTCTACAGTGGGAAAGATGAGATTAGGGTAGCTTTTAGGAGATTTTTATTATTTCAACTTCAATTTTGGTGATTTTTTTGTAGGTTTCTTAACTCTTTTCTATACCTGCAAAACTTTGAATCAGTATGTACAGTAGTACATAGTAGGAAGAGGACAGGAAACCAAGAATCCTGTCTAGACTCTGCCATTTAACTGGTGGTTTGGCCTTGATCTTGTTATTTAAGTTTTCTTGGCATGTTTCCTCATCCTGTATAAATTACTTGAGGGTTTAGACTAGATTATGTAACTCTGTAAAGAACCTCGTATTTTACATGTGTTTGAATCACAGTGGCCAGAATACTACCTAACCTAGTTGGCAGGGTTGTGTGTGGGAACTGGAAACTGAAATACTTAGAGGAAATAGACTGTTTCTCATTGTATGACAGAAACAGTAGTAAACTTGAAAGGACATGCCTCACCGAAAGAAAATTATATAGAAAATGATAACATTTTCAACTATTCTCTGTATACTGAGCCGCTAAATAGCAGTAAAACACTTGCATAAAATAGTGACATTGTATTGTATAGTGGAATGTATATAAAGGGCATTATTGTAATTAGAGCAGATAGATGAGACTTCGGTCAATCTGTCATTTTAGAAGTGACATGGACAGTGTTGCACATAACTTATACCTGTATAGCTTTTAAACCTAGATCTCTTGTTTTTAATCTCATTAATATGGTAGTGCATCTCTACAATTTAGGATTATTTTTACAGTTGTGCGTTATTGCAGAATGCGGAGAATTGAAGGAAGGGGATGATTGGGGCATATTCCCAAAAGATGGCTCTGGTGACAGTCATCCAGATTTCCCTGAGGATGCAGATATAGATTTAAAAGATGTGAGTACTTTCAGATTAGTCAAACTTTATTAAAAATAGTACTAAAATTTTGAGCTTTGTATCAGTCTGTCTTAATGATAGAACCTAGCATTTAGCTACATTAATTACTAAAATGCAACATATTTGTATTTTTTTTTATACAGGTAGATAAAATTTTACTAATAACAGAAGACTTAAAAAATATTGGAAATACTTTTTTCAAATCCCAGAATTGGGAGATGGCCATTAAAAAATATACAAAAGTTTTAAGGTAATAAAATATTTTTAGTAAGTTAATTTTAATAACTTGTAACTTGAATTATAAACTGAAATTCAGAGTTGTTTATTGTCTTTTGGGCAAAATTACTTTGTAGAGTAATAACCAGGTGTGTTGAAATAGTTGCATTTCTTTTGTTTCCTCTAACTTCTTATTTTGAAAATTTCAAAATACAGGAAAATTGAAAGAATAGTATGTGAATACTCATGTACCTTTACCTGTTTTCACTAATTTTTAACTTTTGCTACATTTGTTTTTGTAGAATCATTTTGAAAGGAAGTTACAGATACCATGACATTTACCCCTTCAATGGCTTAGCAGATATTTCCTAAGAATCAAAAACATGCTTCCACATAACCTTCTGGACCACTGAAAAAGACCCCCAGAATAACATTCATCCAATAATATTGTCTAATATGTAATCCGTGTGATTTCCCTAATTATTTCACTTGGTTTTGTGTCTCTAGTCTCCTTTAATCTTTGGTAGTTCCTATTTTACATTAGGTTTTCTAAGTCATTTGTATTTTGTGCAGTCTTAAGTCAGTTGTTTCATGGAATACCATCTGTATTTGTTTGCTCCCTCAAGATTATTTTGAGGTTAAATATTTTGGCAAGACCACTTAAATCAGTGGTGTTGAATATTTCCTATGATACCACATCCTGAAAGCACATGTCAATTTGGCCTATTTTGAGTTTTGGCATTTGGTTAAAGTGGCATTAGCCAGATGCTTGTGTCATAAAAGTACCTTTTCCTTTTGTAAATAATAAGTACTTTGTGAAGTGATCCTGTGAGATTGTGTAAATATCCAGCTCCTAATCTTTCTTTCATCCAGTGGGTGTTAGCATCATTGAAGATCTTTGCCCGAATCAGTTATTACATTGATGGTGACAGAACTGATTTTCTAATTTATCATTCATAGCTGGCATTCTAATGTTTGAAAGAGCCTCTTCCCTCTTCCCCGCCTCCCTTTTTAGTACCAGTGTAGATCTATGTTTTTGGTTTTTTTTTTTTTTCCAGTTCAGCTTGTTACTGTACTCTCCTTTTTGATGTTCAAAGGGTTCCAATTTGTCCAGTGGAAGTCCCCTTTCCTGTATCTGTTTGACATGTTCCTATTAGTCTCTGAGCACTTGCTTGCTTTCACAAGGTGTTCTATGTTCATCTTGTTTCTTGATTTGGTATTAGCAGTTTCTCCAAGGAGCCCTGGCTCTTTTTATTGGGGGATTGATTTTAGAAACCAGATTCTGAGAGCCAGGTGTGCTCATCATTTCTGGGCCTTCTTCCGTGGGCAGAGCTAAGAATTGTATTAAAATACAGTTCAAAGTCAACAGTTCAAAGTCAATAAAGTCAGCTGTATTAAAATACAGTTCAAAGTCAACTCATTCTATACCCTCTCCCACAGTGAGAACCTTGGCCCAAACATAATTACATTGGAACGTAAATAATGGAGATCGTGAGTTTTAAAAATTGGGACATGTTAGTAGTGCATGATTATCTTTAGATTTGGGGATTGTTGTTAAATTGGTTTCTTTGAACACTTTTGGGGAAAAAGTTGGAACAAATAAAAATAAATCTAAAGGAAAATAAAATTATGATCATTAAGAATATTAATATTAGTATTTGATGAGCTTTTTATATCAGAAGTGACATAATACTTTTTGACATAGTTGAAGGAGCAGGTTAAGTCGTATGTGGCGTTACATGCCAACTTTATTAATGTATTCTCCAGATACGTGGAAGGTTCAAAGGCTGTTATTGAGAAAGCAGACAGATTGAAGCTGCAACCTATAGCTTTAAGCTGCGTGCTGAATATTGGTGCTTGTAAACTGAAGATGTCAAATTGGCAGGGAGCAATTGACAGTTGTTTGGAGGTAAGTTTCTTTGACATCAGACTTTTTGAAGGGGTTGGTTTATGATTTATCAACTTGAACAAAAACAATTTTATATACATTAATATATTTTATTACATAGGACCTAATAAGACTTGATGAAAAAGTTCTTTTATCTCTAAATACTTTGGACCTTCAGTTCTTCCTGTTAATCCATTCATTTAGCTTATAACATTATGTAACTTAATACCAGTGAAGTTATTTTCCTTTTCCCTTCAGAGCACAGTATCAGCTCATTTATTCATTTTAACATATTGAGCACCTATTGTGTGCTAGGTATTGGAAGACAAAGCCAGGAATGATTAAGATTATGGGTTGTGGAGCCAGTCAGACTTGGGTGTTTTTGTTAGACTTCCGTTACTAACTTTGTGTTGGGTAAGTCCTAATTTTAGAGAGTTGTAACATCTTTATTATTTATTTATTTATTTGCTTATTTTAAAGTTTATTTACTTTTAGAGAGAGAGAGAGAGAGATGGCATGAGAAGGGAAGGGGAGGAGAGAGAGGGAGAGGCTCTCAAGCAGGCTCCGTATTGTCAGCACAGAGCCTGATGTGGGACTCAAACCCACAAACTGTGAGCTCGTGACCTGAGCTGAAGTCAGGAGTCAGACATTTGACAGACTGAGCCACCCAGATGCCCCAACATCTTTATATTAAATGAAAATAATGCTTGCCTTATGGAATTGTTACAAAGATTATATAACATGTAAGAACATTTAGCACAGTATTGGGTATAGTTTAAGCACCTAACAGAGATAGGGTGGTTTTTTTTTTTTTTTTAGATACGAGAGAGAGAGAGAGAGAGAGAGAGAGAGAGAGAGGTAGAGAGAGAGAATGTCAAGCAGACTCTGTGCTGTCAGCACAGAGCCTGAACTGGGCTCCAACTCACAAATCATGAGATCATGACCTGAGCCAAAACCAAGTAAGACATTTAACCAGCCGAGCCACCGAGGCACCCCGAGATTAGGTGTTTCAGTTAAAAGACTCATACTCTCAAGGAACTTTTTATTTGGCTGAAGAGGGAGTCCGTTTCAATTTAGGGTCATCAGGATTTACATAGGGAGAATGGATACTACTGAGACACTCAAAGGTCACCTGTCTTCATGGTGACATCCAGGGATACTGACTGATAAAGCTAGATAGGTGGCAGCATTATCTCCTTAATCGAGCAATTATGACATTCTTCCTATTGCATAGTTGAAAAATTTTCCAAACTGTGTATTTTAGAAAGACCCATCTCCAGTAATTTTTATGTATTTTGCACATTAAGCAATGTAATTAAATCAGCTATGCCCAGAGTAAGTAGAAATCAAATGAGATCTGGGGTGCCTGGTTAGCTCAGTTGGTAGAGCACGTGACTCTTGATCTTGAGGTTGTAAGTTTGAGTCCCATGCTGGGTGTAGAGATTACTTGAAAAAAAAATTTTTTTTTAATGAGATACTAATTTGGTAGGATAGGTAGAATAAGGGCTAGTATATTTAGAAGGGAGCATACAACAGGGAAAAATTTATCCAAGGAAAAGTTTGGTCTTCACTCTGGGTTTCTTTTCTTTCTTTCTTTCTTTCTTTCTTTTTTTTTTTTTTTTAAATGTTTATTTCTGAGACAGAGAGAGACAGAGCATGAGTGAGGGAGGGTCAGAGAGAGACGGAGACACAGAACCAGAAGCAGGCTCCAGGCACTGAGCTGTCAGCACAGAGCCCGATGCGGGGCTTGAACTCACAAACCATGAGATCATGACCTGAGCCGAAGTCGGTCTCTCAACCAACTGAGCCACCCAGGCGCCCCTCTTTTTTTTTTTTAAAGTAGTCTCCACACCCAATGCGGAGCTTGAACTCCTGACCCGGAGATTAAGAGTGGCATGGTCCACTGACTGAGCCAGCCAGGTGCCCCAACTCTGGATTTCTTTTGGACCTTTGTGAGGCAGATAATATGCCTTTTGTAGTAAAATCTTAGTATTGACCTTTAGAAGATGTGAATAAACAAAATAGGTTATTTCTAAAATGTTTGTTTCAGAGCAGAGACCTATTAAGTGTTAACTACTGCTCCTTAAACTCATAGATTGCAAGTAAAGAGTGTAACATTTTTATTCATGTTTTTCTCTGATAATTTAGGGTCCAATCAGGAGATAGAAACTATATAGTAATTTGAAAAGAGAAAGTTTAATATAAAAGTACATGTAAGAGGAGATTGGAATAATGAGGGATTGGCTAGTAAAGAGAATTCTGAAGAATATGGGAATAGCAGATAGATATCTATCTGCCATATATAAATACATGGAGCTGGGATGGAGCCTCAAGGAAAAGTCACCTCTTGAAGGCCCTTAGGCTGAGATCCGTACTTCATTGGAGAGAGGATAGCTGTGACTTACTGGTGGCAGAGAAGTTCAGTGGGTACCATACTTGTGATTCCCTGTAGTGCTTAGGGAAGTTACCTGCAAGGGAGCTCCTATTGACCAAGTAGTGCTGTTGACCAAGTTCAGTGCAGGAGGAGCCCAAGAGAAATGCACTGGAACCTGCAAGAGAAACAGCTTTTCTCATCCGTGTCCCTTTAGTGCCCTCTACTGACAAAATGTAATGTGCCAGCTGGCAGAGGGTATTTACAGGGTCCATCCAACTCCATTATCACAGAGCAGTAAAGGGTTGATTTGTAGCTGACTGGCAGTAAATTGAAATCTAGCACATATATTTAATAATATTTAGATAAAAATATTAATTTTACAATTTTTTTGTAGGCTCTTGAAATAGACCCATCAAATACGAAAGCATTGTACCGTAGAGCCCAAGGATGGCAAGGATTAAAAGAATACGATCAAGCTTTGGTAAAATTTTGTTCTAAATTTTAATTTTTTTAGACAACCACCTTCATAAATCATACATCTAATTTCTTTAAATGTTTTTTTTTCAATTAAAGGCTGATCTTAAGAAAGCTCAGGAGATAGCACCAGAAGATAAAGGTAAGTTTGTACTTTTTATAGTGAAAGTTCATTTTGTCCTGTAAGAATTCACCTTCATAAACCATTGTATTTTTTTGCCACTTAGAGACCTATTTGTTCAACATATATTACAGAATGTCTGTTATTGGGCTAGGCATTGGCCATACTGCAGTGAACATCAAGATCCCTGCTCTCAAGGAGCTTACATTCTGGTCTCTCTTCAGAATATTGATTTTCACACATCTGAATACTATTTTTCTATCATATCATTTGAGATCTGGTTCCTATTGCTGTAATTCTAGTTGAAAGCACAGCACTAAAAGATAAAGTATTTATGATGAATTTAATGTTTGGGACCATTCCTTAAGCTGAATGAGGCCATAATATAAGTATTCTAGTTACTGGATATGTTTTAGGAAAGCTATGGAAAGTTAGAGCACAAAAATTTGTTTTTCAAATAATGTCTGCTACAAATAGTGATGGTAGGCCTAGGTATTAAAATATATCTTCAGTTTCTTACTACTAAAGTAAAATAGGAAAGGCACTTCTTTCAAATTGACAATCTTCTAAAATTATGTTTCATGGTTTTTGTGTTTGTGTGATGTTTCCCCAGTAAAATATTCTGTTAATAGAGCTCAGTTACTTTATGGACAAGAAGAGTTTTATCAACGGCGGAGGGCGTTAACTGTCATACTAAAACATCAGTTTGTTGGGCATCCTCATTTTTTGGATGTTTTGAGAAATAACTCTTATTTACATATTTATTTTACAGCTATCCAGGCAGAATTGCTGAAAGTCAAACAAAAGATAAAGGCACAGAAAGATAAAGAGAAGGCAGCATATGCAAAAATGTTTGCCTAATAAGGAATTCAGTTTTACTTACATATGCATTGATTGTATAAAGGCAATAAGAAAATTTAAAGGTTTCTGTCTGTTATAGATGATCCCTGATGTGTTTCCTTTGATACTTCAGTTTCTCATTGTTTACAGTTTAGGAATACTGAAAAGGGTTCACTCTTAATAAAATGGTGTTACAAAATACAGTGAAGTTGGTTCTTTTTAATGGCTATTCTGCATTAGTTACAGAGAATAATGGTGTCCAGCCTGTTTCTAATCTCCTAAAGACACATCTGTTGGATAAACAGATTAAAGCTTAAGTTTGTATACTGTTTCCCTTGATTCTTTGATGTATTTCTTTGTGGTTGGTTTTTGCTGGCATTTTTATACTTACATATAATACAGATATACATGTTCAGGGGTTGGCAGACTTTATCCAGAGGCCAGAGAGTAAATATTTTAGGTTTTGTGGACCATGATCATCTGTCACAACTACTCAGTTCTACAGTTGTAGCCACAGACAGTATGTAAACCACTGGGCATGGCTGAGTTCCAATAAAACTTCATAAGAAAAGTGGTGGGCTGGATGCTCACCTCTGGTCTAGAATAATAATACGTTTATACTTGAAGTCTTGAATTTGACAAGTGCAATATACATTAAAGGCCAATAGTGTATTTGCTATTGGTACTGAATGTCTGAAGAATTAAAGAGGTAAGCAGATGCTACCTCATTGATAAGGTTTTATGTAAGAGGCATATTCATAATTTTTTATGGGACAATTTTAGGTATAGGTATAAAATTTTTATTTCGTTGATAATTTTATAAACATTCTGATCAGTAATACGTGGTAAGATAGTTTGACAACCTGTTGACTTCTAAATGTTTAGTTAGCTTGCCATACATTTTAAAGAAACTCTCACAATTGCCTGCAAATGAAATCAGTTGCAGTTTACATTCCATTGTAAGCAGGTCCTCCACCGCCTTCAGGTACCACCCAGTTAATATTCTGACTTGGATCTTTAATATCACATGTTTTACAATGCACACAATTCTGAGCATTTATCTGTAACCGAAATCCATCACCTTGTTCCAAAGGTACAAATTCATAAACTCCTGTAAGGAAAAATAAATAATACTATGAAGTGTGTATTTTGACTTTTAAAATTCAAACATAGAAATTGAACCCCTGCAAACAGTAGCTACAGAAACCTTAAAGGTTTGTTTTCTGAATGTTTACCCGTAGAGACTATTATGAAGATCTTGGTGTGTGCCATTGCTGTTAGTATAAATTATAGATAAAAGGGGTGCCTGGGTGGCTCAGTCGGTTAAGCGGCCGACTTCGGCTCAGGTCATGATCTCACAGCCCGTGAGTTCGAGCCCTGCGTCGGGCTCTGTGCTGACAGCTCAGAGCCTGGAGCCTGTTTCGGATTCTGTGTCTCCCTCTCTCTGACCCTCTCCCGTTCATGCTCTGTCTCTGTATGTCTCAAAAATAAACGTTAAAAAAAAAAAAAAAAAACTAGTTAATATTAAAAAAAAATAAATTATAGATAAAAGTAGAAGGTACAGCAGTATTGGCTGAGTTAGTCTTACTAACAAGGGAACAACATTTAGCAGTTTTTGAGCTCCAATGTTATATGTGTGCTATAACATAGCACATAGCTACAGTTGAAAAGACAGATTACATCCAGTCCTTCCCCCTTGAAGATTTTAAAACCAGTGTGATGACAGAAATTATTTAAAAGTAAAGTCAAAAGACAGTTGGGGTGCCTGCCCTCAGAGAGCTTATATTCAAATTCTAGTCCTTCCAGAATGTACTAATTTTCATATATCTACATACTATTCTACCATATCATTTGAGACCCAATTCCTATTACAATTCTCATTGAAAGTTCACACTAAAGGATACAGTATTCATGATGAATTTAATGTCTGGGACCATTTCTTTGAGCTGAATGTGGCTATACCCTAGTATTTTAGTATATATACTCTCTGTGTATGTGTGTGTAGGAGCAGCCATGACAGAAATGATTTTAAGTCCTGTGAACATGGAAAGAGGTATTCTTTGGTGTTCCATAATCCTTATCTTGGTCTGAGAGTAGAAAGGGAAAAGTTTTTGACAACTGTCCTCTGAATTAGGCTTACCAAAAAATCCCTATTATTTCAGCACTGATAGAATAAGAACCATAAAAATGAGCTTTCTAAAGGAAGGTGTATGTAGGGGGTCATTTACAATTTCCATGCAATGAAAATGGTAGACTTCCAATGGTAATGGAAGTCTATTACCAACATGGTTAAAACAAATACTTGTGTTTTAGGAATGGATGGAAATCACATTACTGACCTGCAGGGCAAAATCGCTGTTCTGGTCCATCATATATTGACAGATTTCTGTTTACAGGAATACTGTCATCCTTTAAGGTTAAATGTGCTGGCTGGTCATGTTCATGATTAGTACCACTTAGGGCCACAGATGACAACAGGTCAAAGCTGATCTGTCCATCAGGTTTTGGATACTCAATAGGTGTGCAGTCCTTGGCTGGCTTGAGCTGATCAGAGTCAGAACCTTAAACCATTTTGAGAAAGATGTTTAATAAAAATAAAACACTAATATAAAAGTACTTTATCAAACATTTTTATGAAAACTTGAAAATACCCTACCAAAGAAAAAAACTTTAACCCTCTTATGGTAACAACACACTATTAAAAATACTGAGTTCATTATTTCTCTACTAAGACAAGTTCAAAACGTTAAATTTACTTTCTCTACTACTTAATGGATTATATTCATGAGGTTAAAAAAATTTTTTTTAAAGGTAAGCTCTACCCCCATCATGGGGCTAGAACTCATGACCCCAAGATCAAGAGTCACATGCTCTACCAAATGAGCCAACTAGGTGCCCCCCATTCATGAGCAGCTAATGATTTTAATACTCATACTCAAGTATGTTGGAATTACCTTTATGTTTTAGAGTCCATGGCTCCATTCCTCTAAATATCCAGTAGAAGATTCCAGTGTAAATCATCCCTCCATATACACCCAGTATTCCATGGCAGGATGGTCTTATATTTCTAACAGAATATAGCTCTTTCCACACCCATGATTTCTTCAAATTGTCCTCATACTCAGTTACATGGAGTCCTTTTATTAAAAACATGAAGTGTTAGTGTCAAATCACCTCAAGGAGTATAAAATACTTTATCATGAAGGTATTTTGCTGCTGAAATACTTGATGAGTGAATCTTAAGTAAATTTAAACAGGTGGTCATGTGAGACCACATCTGAAGAATCTTTCCTGTGTAAATGTTGGCATCTTCCAAAAAAGATAACCATTTGATATATGTTGTTAACAGGCAGTAAGACATTTGATTTCTTAAACTAGTAGCGCAGAAAATCCATTTCAAAATTGAATGAACCTGAAATGGTTACTTACAAAGTTCATGCTACTATAAAAGTGAGGCATTTTATAACTGATTAAATGAAACACTTCTACCTCTTACAAGTTGAATTGTGTCCCCGCCCCCCCCCCCCCCAAAAAAAGATTATTTTGAAGTCCTAACCCCCAGGATCTCAGGATGGGTCAGAATAAGGTCACTGCAGATGTAATTAGTTGAGGTCATATTGGAATAGAGTGGGTCCTTCATCCATCGACTGGTGTCCTTATGCACATGGAAGAGAGGTGAAGATGGAGGCAGAGATCAGTTATTCTGCCACGAGCCAAGGAATGTCTGGAATGATCAGAAAGCTGGGGGGGTGAGAAGACTAGAGGCAGCAGAGTAAGGTCCCATCAATGCCTAGAGAACTCAGAATAAATTCCCGTTGTTTTAAGCAGCCCAGTTTGTGGTACTTTATTGTGGCAGCCCTAGGAAATTGTAACAATACCTAAAACTTGCTGCATGCATTTAACTGGTTCTTCTTAACTGTCACAAACTCCATAGTGACTATACACTTCCCAGTCACAATGTTGCCTCTTCTGGCTCCATTCCCTCTCCCTCAGGCTGTCATCCTCAATCTAGTCTTTGGTGATCTACTTGCTTCAGTATCATCTATGTGCTGGTACTGTGTGTCAAGAAGGTGAAAGTATGGCTGGTGGTCCCAATAAGGAAAGATAACTTGGCAAGAAAATTAGGAAAAAAGTTCCACTGCTCAACAATTACACTCCTTACCTATTCTGTTCTCCTTGAAGTAGCTTCTTGCCTTTTCTATGTTCTATCTATCTCCTTCCTCTTCCACATCCTAGACCTCCATTTCTACAAAGATACTTAAAGGCATAATCAGGTGTCATACTTCTACTTGGAGGAACACTTGTTATTTGGAATTCTAAGGAATAAGGTTTATTTATCAAATATCCGTTGAGTTGCTACTATATGCCAAGTATTTGGGATTCATAATGGACAAAGTCCCTGCTCTGCTGAAGCATTTTCTACAAGAGGCAGGAGATAAAGTTGATACATAAGTATCTTCCCAAAAGGGGGAGAATACTATATAAAAAACACCGTGTGTGTGTGTGTGTGTGTGTGTGTGTGTGTGTGTGTGTGTGTGGAGGGGCGGTGTTGGGAGTGCTCTGTGTGTGTTGCAAATTAAGTGGTATGGTGAATGTAAGGCCACCATGAATGCGAGTTTGACATTTGAGCAAAGGTGAAGGCAGAGAGGGAGTTAGCCATGAGTAAAGACCATGAGATGGGAACATGCTTGGCATGTTTCAGGAATAGTGAAGAAGCCAGTGTGGCTGGAATGGAGAGTAAAAAGAGATGAAATCAGAAGAGTAAGAAAGCTGAGGCTTTTATTTTGAGAAAAATTGAGAACTATTAAAGGGTCTTCATAGATTAACAGAGGTTTCAGTGTTCACTCTTCCTCTCCACCACCGCAGAAGGCAAAGCCTGCAAAGGAAAAGGTGCTGCCGGGTTCTGCAGTGTGCAAAGCTGTTCTGTTTTCAGATTGAAGACACTTCAGTATTTGTGAGGTATCTTAGTGTGTATATTACATACATGAAACGGAATGCAGTACTGTCGAACTTGAAATCATTTCTTCTTTTAAATTAAGAAAAACATTTTTTAGGTTTATTTGACCAATCTCTGCACTCACAACCCCGAGATCAAGAACAGCATGCTGTACCAACTGAGCCAGTGAGGCACCCCAAACTCGAAATCATTTCTAAGTAGGTGAGACATCATTGGTACTATTCTACTTTTGATCTGAATAAAACACAACATTGCTGGAAAAATCTAATTACTGAGGTTAGTTTTCTTCGCACAGCACACATTTGAGTGCTTTGTGTAAAGGGACAGATACAATATATATCTTTTAAATATCGGTTGAAATATGCATAAAAAAGACCTCAAGAATTTTAATTGTATTTATTTTCATTCTTTATCTGTATATTAAGTATATGTCTAAAAAGATTCTTTTTAATATCTCAATGAAGACCTTGACAATTTTCTATGCTTTAAATAGGAATTTCTTACCTATTGTCTTTGATTGGAGATTTTCACCAGTTAGTTGATTAAAAATAGATTCTGCTGCCAAAATTCCACTTTTCATTGCTGTGTGGGAACCTTTGATCTTGGGAACATTCATGAAACCAGGGCTACAACCAATTAGTAAACCACCAGGAAAGGTGAGCTTTGGTATAGACTGAAGGAAAGAAACATTCAAAGTGCATTTTTAGTTCAAATTAAACAAGCAGAACAATATTACAAATTATATTCTCTTAAAGTCTTCTAAAGCTATAGGGAAAAATTTGAAGGAAAAAATCAGAATAAGGGCAGTTTCCACCCCCCCCCCCTCCTTTTTAAGAATGAGGGTTACACTATTACTACTATTCTAGGACTTCTTCCTCTTCTGCCCCCTGACTAACCTACATGAGACAGATTTACAACCAGAAATTAACATACATTTTTATTTTTACATATCCACATCTAAAAATACTCTGTAAACTTAAACAACTATTATAGAAATTGTAATCTGCTTTTACATACATTCTTGGTAACATGATTTACAAAGGATGTTAACTCTATATCCCTGTATTATTTTACTTTGGTATCTAGAGATGGAAACTTAGGTTCTGATCATGGTATCGTGACAATTAGCTACTACTTTAAAGATGTATTTTAATTAAGTTAAGAATAAGTTGAATTTCCAAAACAAATTTTATTTATTTATTTATTTATTTATTTATTTATAAAGTTTACTTTTTTGAGAGAGTGAGAGCACAAGTTGGGGAGAGGGGCAGAGACAGAGGGACAGAGAATCTCAAGCAGGATCTGCACTGTCAGCATGGATCCTGATGCAGGGCTCAGTCTCACAGACCGTGAGATCATGACCTGAGCTAAAATCAAGTCGGACACTTAACCAACTGAACCACCCAGGCGCTCCCCCCACCACCAAATTTTAAGACAGTTGTCTGGGCCTTAGTATATACTTTTCATGAAAAACAATGTAATAAAAGGTAGTGCTGTTATTTGGGTTACCCAGTAAAGCTTATATATACCCTACAATGTAGTGGCTAAATTAGATTGCATGAGAAAATGTATTCTAACTATAGTTTGAAAACGAAAGAAGAGAGGACCAATGCAGAGTTTCCTCCTTCTTTATTTTTTCTTCTTTAAGGGCTTCCTAAAGTAAGCCACAAGACTGTGTTGAGAAAGTGGTGGGTGGTAAGAGTTTGGCTGATGGTGCCAAAAGGGACACAGAGGGAGGCAAACCGTAAGAGAATATTAGAGACAGAAGGGATCATCTTCATTTTACACATGATCCCACAAAGCCAGAGAAGATATGTAACTTGCTTCAAATCACTTGGTATAGATTTTAGAGCTAATTTTTAAGATCATCTTACATGTTTAATATTTTTACAATAGTACTAACAGCTTTTATTATTGCTTATTTCATTGTTTATATATAATTAATACATTAACTGCATTTGGTAAGATTTATTTTGAACATATACTAAAATAGAACAATTCAGGGTAAAAGCTTGACAGAGGCCACCTAAAAGGCATGACTGTTACTAGGTAGTTGGGATTAATTAATTACCTTTGTGGAAAACTAAATCTGTCTTTGTTTCCTTGCTGCTAAGGAGTAATGGAAAATATCTTGGATCATATAGTTTTAATTTTCGGGTTAAAAACCAAGCAACCAACAAGAAGCCTATAAATTTATCTCAAGAAATCAATATATTCTTAAAACTAAACTCACAGTGTAATTTAATTTAAACTATGGTGTGACACAGTTTTATAAACACTAGATGCTCTGCTTAAAAGTTTCTTTCTATAATTTTCTATTCTTTATCTAAATTTGTTACATTATATTTTCAATGTTTACTTTATAATACAGAAATAAATAAAAAATTTTGTTACCTGAAAGCCACCTTCATTCAGAGCTCTGGCTCCATATGCAATTCTTTTTCCACCTTCCAATGTCGGCTGAATGCTGGGATGGTGTTTCCACCTCTGGAACTCTCTAAATGGGCTCAGATATGGATTCTGGTAGTCTAGACCAACCTTAAAATTTTTATATTTAAATTTAGTAAATTTATATAGACATTTTTATTTTAAATTATATCAAACTAAAGTGTGAGCAATATTTATGAGAAAGCATTAAGTTTCCTGTGCTCAATAATACTTGGAGAACTATAGGCAGTAACTCAAACCTAACTGAATAAAATCTGTTTGGAAAAGAAAGGGTAAACAAAAGGATACCATGTGTTTGTATTTGGCCAAACTTTAAAAATGTAGACCGTATTAATAAATCTTTGTGCTCTGTAAATAAAAGTTCAAATTAGAAAAGTATTTGTAGGTAAGTGGCTAACATTATGTTTCTACGAAAGGAGCTGTAATTATTTTTCATGTATCAATACACACTCTGGTAATAAACTAATAAATTATATGTGGTGCTACTAAGGCACAAATGAAGAAACAGAATGTAATCATACTTAGAAAAAAAGAAGACAAGAAATATTAGAGGCTACATTTTACAAGGCATTATCAAAACGCTAAAATTAATACCCAAAACTTTTTTCCTCTCAAAAAATTAAGTCACTGGAATAACTATACAAAAATGATATACTGAACACTTGGCTATCTGTCAAAAAACAACAATAATGCAAATTTAATGTATCACATAAAAGTCTAATTATGACATTAAATTATAAAGTTGCGACCAACTGCAAGGCGCAGAAACTTTATTTTTTCCATTCCTTGCAAGGTTCAAGATGTAATTTACTGCAAAGACATAAGTGGCCAAAAAGGGAGAAAATGCTTACATTTAGAAGTTACAGATTTTTTTGAGGGGAACACGGCGGCGTAAGAGGACGCTGGGCTCACCGCGTCCTGCTGATCACTTAGATTCCACCTACACCTGCCTAAATAACCCAGAAAATCGCCAGAAGACTAGCAGAACGGATTCTCTGGAGCCAGGCGTAGACGAGAGGCCCACGGAAGAGGATGACGTGCTATTATACATGGAAAACCCGATAGACTCCACCAGAAGTCTGCTAGAACTGATACATGAATTTAGCAAAGTTGCAGGATACAAAATCAATGTACAGAAATCAGTTGCATTCTTATATACTAATAATGAAGCAACAGAAAGACAAATAAAGAAACTGATCCCATTCACAATTGCACCAAGAAGCATAAAATACCTAGGGATAAATCTAACCAAAGATGTAAAAGATCTGTATGCTGAAAACTATAGAAAGCTTATGAAGGAAATTGAAGAAGATACAAAGAAATGGAAAAACATTCTGTGCTTATGGATTGGAAGAATAAATAATATTAAAATGTCAATACTACCCAAAGCTATCTACACATTCAATGCAATCCCAATCAAAATTGCACCAGCATTCTTCTCGAAGCTAGCACAAGAAATCCTAAAATTTATACGGAACCACAAAAGACCCCAAATAGCCAAAGTAATTTTGAAGAAGAAGACCAAAGCAGGAGGCATCACAATCCCAGATTGTAGCCTCTACTACAAAGCTGTAATCATCAAGTAGGCATGGTATTGGCACAAAAACAGACACATAGACCAGTGGAATAGAATAGAAACCCCAGAACTAGACCCACAAACGTATGGCCAACTCATCTTTGACAAAGCAGGAAAGAACATCCAATGGAAAAAAGACTCTTTAACAAATGGTGCTGGGAGAACTGGACAGCAACATGCAGAAGATTGAAACTAGACCATTCACACTTTCTCACACCATTTACAAAAATAAACTCAAAATGGATAAAGGACCTGAATGTGAGACAGGAAACCATCAAAACCCTAGAGGAGAAAGCAGGAAAAGACTTCTCTCACCTCAGTCGTAGCAATTTCTTACTTGACACATCCCCAAAGGCAAGGGAATTAAAAGTAAAAATGAACTACTGGGACCCTATGAAGATAAAAAGCTTCTGCACAGCAAAGGAAACAACCAACAAAACTAAAAGGCAACCAATGGAATGGGAAAAGGTATTTGCAAATGACATATCAGACAAAGGGCTAGTATCCAAAATCTATAAAGAGCTCACCAAACTCCACACCCGAAAAACAACCCAGTGAAGAAATGGGCAGAAAACATGAATAGACACTTCTCTAAAGAAGACATCTGGATGGCCAACAGGCACATGAAAACACGCTCAACGTCGCTCCTCATCAGGGAAATACAAATCAAGCCACACTCAGATATCACCTCACGCCAGTCAGAGTGGCCAAAATGAACAAATCAGGAGACTATAGATGCTGGAGACGGTGTGGAGAAACGGGAACCCTCTTGCACTGTTGGTGGGAATGCAAACTGGTGCAGCCACTCTGGAAAACAGTGTGGAGGTTCCTCAAAAAATTAAAAATAGACCTACCCTATGACCCAGCAGTAGCACTGCTAGGAATTTACCCAAAGGATACAGGAGTACTGATGCATAGGGGCACTTGTACCCCAATGTTTATAGCAGCACTCTCAACAATAGCCAAATTATGGAAAGACCTGAAATGTCCATCAACTGACGAATGGATAAAGAAATTGTGGTTTATATACACAATGGAATACTACGTGGCAATGAGAAAGAATGAAATATGGCCCTTTGTAACAACGTGGATGGAACTGGAGAGTGTTCTGCTAAGTGAAATAAGCCATACAGGGGCGCCTGGGTGGCGCAGTCGGTTACGCGTCCGACTTCAGCCAGGTCACGATCTCGCGGTCCGTGAGTTCGAGCCCCGCGTCGGGCTCTGGGCTGATGGCTCAGAGCCTGGAGCCTGTTTCCGATTCTGTGTCTCCCTCTCTCTCTGCCCCTCCCCCGTTCATGCTCTGTCTCTCTCTGTCCCAAAAATAAATAAAAAACGTTGAAAAAAAAAAAAAAGAAATAAGCCATACAGAGAAAGACAGATACCATATGTTTTCACTCTTATGTGGATCCTGAGAAACTTAACAGAAACCCATGGGGGAGGGGAAGGAAAAAAAAAACAAAAGAGGTTAGAGTGGGAGAGAGCCAAAGCATAAGAGACTCTTAAAAACTGAGAACAAACTGAGGGTTGATGGGGGGTGAAAGGGAGGGGAGAGTGGGGGATGGATATTGAGGAGGGCACCTTTTGGGATGAGCACTGGGTGTTGTATGGAAACCAATTTGATAATAAATTTCATATATTGAAAAAATAAAATAAATAAAAGTTATAGATCCAAACCCAGTGCTGCTTTCATTTTTAGTGACAGCATGCCTAAGTGGAAAATGGGCTTTGAAGTCACACAGACTCAGGTGTGAATCCTGCCTCTTGTCATTTAATGGGTGTATTTGAGAAAGTTGTTTAACTTGTTTGGACTTCAGTGTCCTGTCAGTAAAATAAGGACAAACCTACTTCTTAGGATTATTATGAAACTTAGAATTCTCAGTGAAGCATCTAGCATAGTGTTGGGCATTTAGTAGCTATGATTCCTAAAGTATACATAAAGTATATTTATAGTGTTTAAAAAGCTATAGACTAATGCCAATAATAGCCACAAGCACTTTACAGACTGACAAAGTTAGAAAGGGACCTTTAAATGAAAAGCATTTTTTTTTTTTAAGTAAAAAGCATTTTACATGCTGCAGATATCATAACACTGATGATCCAATGACTCTAACAGAATTTTCCATATTGGGCATGTAACTTACCACAAAACCAAGAGCTACCAGGGGTTCACCTTCATTTAAATGGTAGAGGAAAGAGCCTCCATAAGTATGTCTGTCCAAGGGCCAACCAACAGTGTGATCTACTCTTCCAGGTTTCCACTTCTTTTCATCAATAATCCATAACTTAAAAAAAAAAAGTCCTAGAGTATTAAATATTTTCTATCACCACAATATATATAACTTGCCAAGTTTTATGTCTTAGTTATGAAAGTTTCAAGTCAAAGACTGTAATACACAAAAAAAGTAATACACTGAGAAACACAAAAAAAAGTACTTCGCATATCAAAGAAAATTATATCAAACTGCAGTGTGATAAACCGGACTAAAGGAAACAGGTCAGAAAAGTTATGAAGTCTATAGGAAACACCCTGAAGAGATGAGGAAAACTTCTGGGGTGCTGGTAATGTTCTGCATCTTGATCTGGCTGGTGGTTACATGGGTGTGTTCACCTTACAAGAATTACTTGAGCTGTACACTTAAGACCTGTTGCTTTACATATGTTATTCTTCAATAATATAGTTTATGCTTTCCTGCACTACCCCCCCAAATGAAAAAAATTGCTCATCTATTTTCAGAATGGTTAGTTTTAATTTTAAACAATTTCCATCTGAAATATTATTTAAAAATCAGATAATGTTACGTGCTATCTGCAACCTACCAAAACAATTAAGCCTTTACTCACAATAAATCTAGTTATATATGGAATTTGAAACTTTCTGAGCTTTACCCTAAAAAAAATTAAACAAAAGGGTTATAATTAATCTTTTACACTCTAATAAGCACAAGGTTTGGGAAAACAGAGATCGGATAAACTGAGAATATATACAATACTTAACCTAATTAAATTTTAGGTTTCAAATCAATATACTATGGCTGAGCATATATTTCATAAACTAAATTATCTTCACAGTGCAATTTTGAAGAAACAATTCTTGTAAGATGCGGTCACCCTACAAACAGCATATGGGTATCAGGTCAAATCTTATTAGGGCAGATGGCATTATAATGAAAAAAATTAATATTACAAGTATTTTTGGGGTGCCTGGGTGGGTCAGTTGGTTGAGCATCTGACTCTTGATTTTGGCTCACGTCATGATCTCACAGTTTATGAGTCCGAGCCCCACGCTGGGCTCTGCACTGACAGTGTGGAGCCTGCTTTGGGATTCTTTCTCTCTCTGCCCCTCCCCCATTCGCTCCCTCTCTCTCCCCAAATAAATAAACTTAAAAAAATATTTAAGTTCAAGACTTTGATTTCAAACAACATTTTTTAAAAAAAGTTTATTTAGTTATTTATTTTGAGAGAGAGAATACAAGCAGGGAAGGGGCAGAGAGAGAGAATCCCAAGCAGGCTCTAGGCTGTCAGTGGAGAGCCCGATGCAGGGCTCGATTCCATGAACTGTGAGATCATGACCTGAGCTGAAACAGTCAGATCCTTAACCGAATGAGCCACCCAGGCACCCTTCAAGCAACATTTGATAAAACAATTACATGTAGATACAATTTAGATAATAATGGAATTTGATTAGCAGTGCTTTCTAGCCCCTTAAAAAATATCTGAAATCTTTTTACTCATAATGAACATCTCAAGTCAAGGAAAAATATAACAACTATAAAATTATATCAATGTTATAAACTACATAACAATACAAACAAGTTTAAATTCCATATTTCAAAATGAAAATTACAAAAAACAAATCAGGATACCTCCTTGAGTCCAATTCCATAGGTTTGGGGATCACAATTGGCTCTCAAATCAAACTTCTTATATAGTTGCTTGGCTAGATGTCCATGGCAACCCTCTGCAAAAATTGTAACTTTGGCATGTAGTTCTAGTCCTCGCTCAAATGTTGTCTAAAAAACAAAAACGTTAAATTGCAACATTTGACAATTTAAAAAATATTCACATTCTAGTCAGTTTTTTTTTAATATGAAATTTATTGTCAAATTGGTTTCCATACAACATCCAGCACTCATCCCAACAGGTGCCCTCCTCAATACCCATCACCTCCCCTCCCCTCCCTCCCACCCCCCACGAAACCTCAGTTTGTTCTCTGTTTTTAAGAGTCTCTTAGGTTTTGGCTTCCTCCCTCTCTAACCTTTTTTTTTTTTTTTCCTTCCCCTCCCCCATGGTCTTCTGTAAAGTTTCTCAGGATCCACATAAGAGTGAAAACATATGGTATCTGTCTTTCTCTGTATGACTTATTTCACTCAGCGTAACACTCTCCAGTTCCATCCACGTTGCTACAAAGGGCCATATTTCATTCTTTCTCATTGCCAAGTAGTATTCCATTATGTATATAAACCACAATTTCTTCATCCATTCATCAGTTGTCTGGTCAGTTTTGAACTGAACCATGATTCAGGTATGGAAGAAACAGTACAAATACATAACCCTAGAAATAAAACTAGGTACTGCTGTAAGTGGAATCTAATTTAAAATGTTATAATATATCCTGTGTCTCTGTTGTATTTTTCTTTATAACTTCCAAAGTACCTGAATGAATGCATAAGAATTAAAAAGGAAATAAAGCATGCTCCTGCTAAAAAAATTCTCTCCAAGTGAAAATAAAGTGAAAAGTGAAAAGCCATTTCCCCCTGCTCAATTTTCCAGTCTCATCATCTGAAGCAAAAAACACTATTAATAGTTTTCTTGTGAATCATCCCAGAAAATTTCCATGAATAAAAAATTATACAGAGACTATTTATATCCTTCTAACACAATCATACCAAATATACTCTTTAGCTACTTGTTTTTCACTTTAATTATACTTGTCCTCTATTGTTCAATGTATATTATAAAACTGAAATTTTTTTCCAAGTAGAAAAAAAGCTACAATTAAAGTCTTTACTTCTTTTTTGCTCTATATATTTTGCGCTTAACACCTACCATGATGTAGATACTCAATAAAGTTACTTAATAAAGGAATACAGAATAATCAGGAAAGTCTATTATGAAGCATATCTTTTCTGATATTTCTCTACTCATTTTGTTTGCATGTATGTGTGTGTGCAGACATTCATACAGATAGTAGTTTTACACTGACAAACTGTTTTATAACTGCTTTCACGTTAGTGATTTGTCTAAGGCAATATACACCAAAGAAGGCATTCATTTTTAAAAAATATTTATTTATTTATTTATTTTGATGGAGAGAGAGAGCAAGCAGGGGGAGGGGCATAGAAAGGGAGAGAAAGAATCCCAAGCAGGCTCCATGCTGTCAGCACAAAGCGTGATGTGGGGTTCGATCCCACAAACTGTGAGATCATGGCCTAGGCTGAAATCAAGAGTCTTGATAAAGTTAACTGACTGAGCCACCCAGGCATCCTCCTATAGCACTCAGTTTTAATGCTTGAATAGAGTCCCCTAATTTTTTAAACAATTCTCAATAGTGGGACAATCACACCGTTCCAGTGTGTTTCACTATTATAAAGCATTTCTTACATGAATATACTTGGTGCTAAATATTTTCGGTCTGAATGGTAAGAATTATCTCATTAATTTAACAATAAATTAATTTCTTTGGTTACTGGAAATTCTGAACATCTGTCACGTGCTTACTGGTAACTTTTTTTTCTTGAGCAATACTTACTAGTGTCATAATAATGCATACATGTATATTACACTTGCATACACATCCTATAAGTACTCTCACTCAGTACCTTTTTATTTTGTTCTTGCCTGCTTCCTTTTATTATACTTCATCCATAAACCATATTAACAATCTAGTAATGTACAGTTTTACCCAAATACATAAACATACGTATATTCTGAGATACATACACACTTAAATTTTTTCGATTCTTGATTTATTCTACAAAAAATGAGATCATATAATACAAACTGTTCTGTATCTTTTCTCAATACTACATGAAAATCTTTTCAAGTCACTGTATGGTTCAAATTTTTCTTTTCAAAGGCTGTATAGTAGTAGTCCATGTGGAAATACCATAGCTTATTCACCTGTTCTGCTAATGCATAATAACCATTAACTCTGTTTCCAGTTTATTTGTGATCAAAAACAATGTTTATAAAACATACACCCTCGTATATATATATTCTTACAATACTGGTGCTGTGAGTGCAGAGCCCGCTTCCAATCCTATGTCTCTCTCTCTGCCCCTCCCTTGCACTCTCAAAAATAAGCATTAAAAAAAACCCAGAAACAAAAAGAAAAAACTTCTTGGGCCCTACTATAGGACACACTGAGTCCCAGACCTCATATAATTCTGATGAATCTGGTCAAACCCTTAGAAGAACAATGAAGTAGGTAAGACTCCAAAGCTTTGCCATTTGCTTATTTCTAGGCAGGAAGCAGTAAGAAACAGGAACATCTGCAGGGAGACTCAATACGAGATTCCCAATTCTGTTCAAGAATGGCAGAAGGAAGGATAAATTCTAAATTAACAAATATTTATTGAGGACCTGATATTACCTGGTACTATACGGTAGGTACTGGAGTAACCCTCCATGATCTCTGCCCTCATGGAGCTTATGATCTAGTTGAGAAATTAAGACAATAAACACATAAATATGAATTGACAAATTAATTTATTGAGATGCTAACTTGTGTTTTGTCCTATTGTTACAGGAAAGCAATGTGTTTTTTTTCCTTGTCCTTTCCAGGGAATCTTATGGATCCATCCCCTTAGAGCTTTTCTTTGCAAATTCAAAAATAAAAGTTGAAAACCTGAAAACCAACCAGGATTATATCTGAATGAAAGGAAAGCAATCAGTTTAATATTTACCAAAAGATATTAAAATCATGTCAAAGACTCTATCAACATGACTGATAGTAATACAAATTACTCTTGTCCATAGAAATGAAAATTGTGGAAGTGGCAATGCAGTTTACTGATGACCTACACATGGGTATGTTTTTTGAATTCTCCTTGAACTGCTCACTGAGTCTGTCATTTATTAATGAGTAAAATAAAATCTGTCACATGTTTGTTTTATATTTGTATGAGTCATGTTTTTCTCTTTAAAAAAGTATTCTTAAACACATTATATCGACTTGTCTAAGTCATTTTTTAGTTCAAAAATGCTTCTGTATTTTTTAACAAGAGAAAAATTCCACATTAATCATATTCTAACACACACTATTAGCATACACTCTGTAACAAAACTAAATTATTGCATTTAAGTTGATTCTCTTTTTTTTGTTTGTCAGTTTGTTAAGCTCATAACTGTTAAGATGTTTACCTTTGGGGCACCATCCTTTTGTATCCCTACATCATTAGTGGCAATCCCCTTTACACTACTATCTTCATGAAAAAGGACCTAAAATGAAAACATATTTTGTTATCACCTAGGATTCACAACCACCTTGAAAAGAAACAATAAACAGTCTTAGATTTTTAAGAAAGTGAGCATGTTCTCTAGATTACAGAAATATAGGCTTTAAAACATTTAGGCAAAAAAAAAAAGACACATGTTTTAAAGATACTCCCTTCTAGCATATAAAAGAACACAGCTCTAAGAGTTGGAAATGAAAGAAATGCCACAACTTTTTGAAGAAAAGTGGTAAGCTACTACAGAGGTCACTAAAGAAACCAGTAACAATAAACAAAAAGCTCTCTGAAGAGATCAGATATCAAAAACACGTATACAGAACCTGAAATCAGGGCCTGTAACAAATGAAGACCATCAGTGTGGGTGGGAAGACAATAGTGTCAGGAAAGCCTCTGTTCCAAATGAGCTAAGACTCCCTCCCCCCACCAAAAAAACAAAACAAAACAAAACACCAAAGAAAATGAAACCACAAAACAAAACAGAAAGAGGCTCAAGACAGCCCAAAGGTGATCAAAGTTTATTTCTGGAGCAAGAAGGATTGGCAAAAACTGGTCAAAAGGGTAATTCTGAGGATGAGAAATAGCAATCAATCCTCTGTAACCCTTACTTGGCTTCCGATTCCCCTATGAAGAAAAATGCTCTTGAGAAAGGAAGTACAAAACGTACACTAGAATCACACAGAAAGCACAGGTGTGAAAAGATGAAACAAGGATTAGTGGCAATGGATATGAAAAGAAAAACATATAAATATTTTATTTCTTACCCTAAAAATGAATCAACTGTAGAATGTGGCTTTGAACTAGAACTGAAGTCTGACTCAGAGTACAAAGAAACCCAACAAACAGATCATTAATCTATTGATGATGATCTTTAATGGACTGAGGAAAAGAAGAAAAGCGTAAGAGACTATGTGTATATGTGTGTGTCTGTTCACAAAAAGTAAAAATCATAGATTCTACAAAGTGTGACTTTTACACTGATCCCAGTCAAGAATATTTTAATCAGGAAAATGCAAAACCCCACATTTGGGTCTAAAAACCCAAATGCATATATATGAGCTGGGAAAACAAAAATTAGTATAGCACCAAGTATAATACAGGGACTTACATGTTTTATTTGACTTACATATTGTAAGGGTAAAAACAAATCTAAAAAATTTTTGAGGGACACTTGGGTGGCTCAGTCAGTTAAGTCTGACTTTGGCTCAGGTCATGATCTCACAGCTTCGCTCGTGAATTCAAGCCCTGCATCGGGCTCTCTGCTGTCAGCACAGAGCTGGCTTTGGATCCTCTGTCCCCTTCTCTCTCTGCCCCTCCCCAGCTCGTTTTCTCTCTCTGAATAAAAAAACTTAAAAAAATTTTTTTTTCAATTTTCCCTGAGGCCGAAAACAAAAGAACTCCCCTCCCCCTCCTGCCGATTCTTCCAATTCTTTCCTCTAGAAAACTTAGCTGTAAACTCTTTCTATGTCTCTCTGAGATATAGGAATGTTTTTAAAAGTCTTATTTAAGACTCCTGCCAGATCTGCATCTCAGAAATGTGTTTCTCCAAATATGGAGACATATTTGAAATGTAACACCATGGAGAATGGTGTCCTATTTCCCTGTCTCTGTGGGAACAGAACCAAGCTAGGTGCTTGGTTCTAAGTTATAACTTCCTGCTTGTCGGGGCACCTGGGTGGCGCAGTCGGTTAAGCGTCTGACTTCAGCCAGGTCACGATCTCGCGGTCCGTGAGTTCGAGCCCCGCGTCGGGCTCTGGGCTGATGGCTCAGAGCCTGGAGCCTGCTTCCGATTCTGTGTCTCCCTCTCTCTCTGCCCCTCCCCCGTTCATGCTCTGTCTCTCTCTGTCCCAAAAATAAATAAACGTTGAAAAAAAAAAAATTGTTAACTTCCTGCTTGTCAAAAAAATACAAGAAATTTTATTTTTCCTCTGGATAAAGACACTTAAACTATATGTAATGGATTGTATCTGTGTGGCTATGTGAGAGAATGATATTTCTTTCTGTTTTGGCAATCTCCCTAGCAGACTGCCTGTGCACGCATTGCAGTCTTGGTTTAATGCTCATTAAATAATAAAACTTTTTTTTATAACTTATACAGATTTTTCTGGGTTTGTAGGAGATTTTATTTTATCTATCTATCTATCTATCTATCTATCTATTTTTATTTATTTTGAGAGATAGAGAGTGTGAGCAGGGAAGGAGCAGAGAGAGGGGGAGAGAGAGAATCCCAGGCAGGCTCTGTACTGTGATCGCAGAGCCTGACGTGGGGCTCGAGCTCACGAACTTTGAGATCATGACTGGAGCAGAAATCAAGAGTCAGAGGCTTAACCAACTGAGCTACACAGGAGCCCCAGTAAGGGATTTTATTTTTAATCATTTCCCCAATAACACTCAGCGCGAATCAATAGTATGGTATGTTTGCCAAAAGAGTTATTTTGAGAGAAACAGAACAGATTCCAGAATGAAGAAGGCAATAGCTCTTCTCTTGAAGCAGTTTTTTCATTTGGGGTGCCGCTTTATAAAGGGGATAAAAAGGGAAGAATCTCAGGGCACTGAGGAACACTGAAGGAACTCAAACTATGTAACATTATGGTTGAAAGAACTGAGAATATTTAACCTAGGAAAGAAAAAACACCAGAGTGAAAGTGAGGAAGAAGAGAGGAGGGCATAATTATAATTGGAAAACTGTCCTTGGAAGAGGACAACAACAAATCTGTTGTTGTTCTACATGGTGTGAAACAGAAGATGTATTTCTATTCAATATAAGAGAGTATTATCAACAATCCAAACATCAGATAGAGATTATTTCACTCCTGATGGTGTTCATTTGTAAATTAGACAATCACTTGATGAAGGTACAAAATAAGGAATTCAAGTACTCTTTGGATTAGATCTTTTCACGATTCCTTCTAATCTTACAATTCTGAAATTCCATGGCTTTTCTAAAATATCTATTTCTTTACATTTGTACTATCCTTGGTTTATATTCAAAAGAAAAGAGATTCTTATAAATATTAAAACCAAAATAAAGCTGTACAAACCTCAGCAGCAGCATAGCCAGGGTATACTTCAACACCAAGGGCTTCTGCTTGTTCTCCCATCCAGCTTACTAAATGTCCCAAGCGGACAATGTAATTGCCATGATTATTCATTGGAAGACCTACAAATATATGCTTATCAGTCTGACATTTTATCAATAAAATATCTAAATAAAATACACAAATACTTAACTTAAAAATTCTAATCAATATAGGGGTGCCTGGGTGGCTCAGTTAGTTGAGTGGCCAACTTCGGCTCAGGTCATGATCTCACAGTTCGTGAGTTTGAGCCCCATACTGGGCTTGCTTCTGTCAGCACAGAGCCTGCTTCGGGTCCTCTGTCCCCCCCTCTCTCTGCCCCTTCCCCACTTGTGCTCTCTCTTCCAAAAAATAAATAAAACATTTAAAAAATTCCAATCAATGTATAATTTCTGTGTAAATATACACACTACCTAATGGTCATAATTTCATTTATTTTCTACAATTTTGGCAAAAATTCTAATCACTAAATTAAAAACAACATTACAACATTAAATTAAAATTCTGAGTGGCTTACAAGGCTATCTCAATTGTTCTAGACTAAAAGACAAAGAACCAGGTTCTATTCTTGTTTTACTACAAGTTAGCTATGTAACTTTGGGTAAGTCCTTCAAATCTCTGGGCCTCAGTTTTCTCATCTGTAAGAGGAAGGGATTTCACCAGATGAAATGTAGTTCCTTCCATGTATGGAATTCTAAGATACTACAAATATTTATCATACCTTACCTGGAAGAATTGGCACTGGAATTCTGTATTTCTCCGTTAAAATTCCAAATCTGTCTTCTGTTACGGGAGTGTTAAGTGGAGCCTGAAAACAAAAGAAGGAAAAAGAAGGAAATTTTTAGTTCATATTTGTAATGATAAATAGAAATAATAAAAAAAAACTGTCAAAGGGAAAGTGAACTACTTTCCTCACTTTTCTTTCATCATTTCCTTTAGAAAACTTGGAACTATAAATCCTCTTTGTCTCTTTGAGATGTTTAGGAATCTTTTTAGAACCTACATAAGCCAGTTTTACATCCCAGAAATGTCTTTGTTGGGGGGGGCTTGGAGACATCTTGGACATGGCTTCCTGTCTCCCTCTCTCTGTGGGAGGTTAGCCTAGGTGCTTGCTCCAAGTTGTAACTTCCTGCTTGATGAAAACAGAAGAGAAGTTTTATTTTTCCTTTGGATACAGACAATTAACATGTATATAATGGACTGTATCTGCTCAGTTGGGCTTAGAAAATCTTTTTCTAATATAGCAATTCATACTATAGCAATTCAATGAGATCTATTTTTGATACAATATTGTAAAAAGGAAGTTAATTAGGTATAACTAAAGTATTTCTAGTTTAAAGGAGCTTGGTCTTTTATTTTAAAGTCTTTTCTTTAGTGTTTATTTATTTTTGAGAGAGAGATCAGGAGAGTGTGCGAGAGCGAGGGACGGGCAGACAGTGACGGAAACAGAGGATCCAAAGTGGGCTTTGCGCAGATAGCAGGCCGATGTGGGGCTTGAACTCACCATCCTGAGCCCAAGTCAGACACTTAACTGACTGAGTGAGTCACCCCAGTGCCCTGAGCTTGGTGTTTTAGAAAGAAAAACATAGATGAAATTTTTGGAATTCAATTTACTCCATACAGAAATAATACAGAAATCATATAATTTTTGACATTTACAAAGTATATTCACAGGTAGTGAATATTCTAATGTTGGCAGATATAACATAACCCATCTTATAGAAGAAAAAACTAAGACATGTAAAGTGTAAGATTTTAACCAAGGTCCTACAAATTATGAAAGCAGTAAAACTAACACAGTTCTCTATGTATCATACCAGTGCCTTTTCTGCTTAGGTTATGAGAGGCCATATTAATTTCTTTCTTTAGACCATTTGGTTAGACTATCCTCTTTGGCTTTACATATTGCACTGTTCCAGGAAATTGACAGAAAGCTTTAATAAGAACAATGATATAAACACCTATGGAACAAGTTAGGAAATACCCTCAAAATCTGATAGGACTCAATTTTTTTCATTCTTTTTAAGTTAAAAAAATACCTATCTATAATAATCCTCTAAGAGGTAGAATTATGTGAAAAGGGTTTTCCATATTCTATAATTTGGAAATAGAATAAAGATTATGCTTTGTATAAAAACCAATTTTTCATACTCCCTTCTCCTTCCAGTCTGGGAATAATTCTTCAAAAGCACGTGGATCCAGGCAGGCCCCTGAGAGAGTATGAGCTCCTATTTGAGCAGCTTTCTCTACGAGACACACACGGATGTCCTTTTCATGTTTAGTAGCCAGCTGCTTTAGACGGACTGCTGCAGAGAGTCCTGCGGGGCCTGCGCCAACGATAACTACATCTGCTTCTTCCGCAAACCTCTCCATGTTCACTCCTGGAAGGAAAAAATGTTTAAAAAAATACATGAAAATTCTGTGATGAACATGATCTGATAAAAATCACATACTGGGTTACAAATACTATACTGTACTAAGCATTACTTATAGAAATTGCCCCTCTGCTTTGCATGAAAATTATACTAAGTATATTACTGTATTAATTGGACGTTCTGTTAGGTTCTTTTCCAGTGTAGATCTTACTTTAGCTTCTAGAAGCCAACTTTCGGCTTTGGGATTTACTACTATAAACTTAGCAGATATTTGCTTATCTCAATATCAGTAAGTGATAGTGTTGGTAAAGCTATGAAATATTATTAGATGATTTTATACTATCATGAAAAATATTTCTCTCCACAAAACGATACAAAGTATCTAGAAAAGCCTCGACTCTTCTACAGAAATTATTACTTACCTTCCCATCGCTTGTCTTTATCCCGGGGATAAATAGTATAGTGGGTAGTAATTCGAGGTACAACAGAAGTTGAAGACCATCTTGTACCACACAGAGGTAGATAATTTTTCTTAATTTTTAAGGCATGAAAGCACTGATATGCTGCATGAAAATTATGAACATTATTATTTCTTTTTCAATTAGCTTTCCTCAGGAATAGGCTGCAAAAACATTTTTTAAGAGAAAAAATTTCTAAGATTGGGAATCAGATCTGGTTTTTGTTAAATTTTCTATTAATTAGCCCTAAAACCTTAAACAAATCACTTAACCTTTCTAGATTTCAGTGTCCTCATCCAAAAAACGAAAGGGTCACTAGATGATGATTTTTATTTATTTATTTTTTTAACATGAAATTTATTGTCAAATTTGTTTCCATACAACACGCAGTGCTCATCCCAACAGGTACCCTCCTCAATGCCCATCACCCACTTTTCTGCCCCCTTCCCCCCCCCCCATCAACCCTCAGTTTATTCTCAGTTTTTAAGAGTCTCTTATGGTTTGGCTCCCTCCCTAACTTTTTTTTTCCCCCTTCCCCTCCCCCATGGTCTTCTGTTAAGTTTCTCAGGATCCACGTAAGAGTGAAAACATATGGTATCTGTCTTTCTCTGTAGGACTTATTTCACTTAGCATAATACTCTCCAGTTCCATCCACATTGCTACAAAAGGCCAGATTTCATTCTTTCTCATTGCCAAGTAGTATTCCATTGTGTATATAAACCACAATTTCTTTATCCATTCATCAGTTGATGGACATTTAGGCTCTTTCCATAATTTGGCTATTGTTGAGAGTGCTGCTATAAACATTGGGGTACAAGTGCCCCTATGCATCAGCACTCCTGTATCCCTTGGGTAAATTCCTAGCAGTGCTATTGCTGGGTCATAGGGTAGATCTATTTTTAATTTTTTGAGGAACCTCCACACTGTTTTCCAGAGTGGCTGCACCAGTTTGCATTCCCACCAACAGTGCAAGAGGGTTCCCATTTCTCTACATCCTCTCCAGCATCTATAGTCTCCTGATTTGTTCATTTTAGCCACTCTGACTGGCATGAGATGATTAAGGTAACTTTTTGATCTAAAATTGTATGATTCCATATGATGTCTTATATTTGGAAATCTGTGTTCACATTCTGACCATATCAATACCGCATTCAATTAATAGTTAGGTCTATGTTGTTCAGCCATTAGTTGTGCATGTACTGAAACACACTATACTATTTCCTAGACGAACAATTAAAATTTTCTTCTTAACGTTTGTTTATTTTTGAGAGACAGAGAGAGACACAGCACAAGTGGGGTTGGGGCAGAGAGAGAGGGAGACACAGAATTGGAAGCAGGCTCCAGGCTCTGAGCTGTCAGCAGAGAGACCAACGTGGGGCTTGAATACATGAACTGAGAGATCATGACCTGAGCCTAAGCCGAGGTTGGATGCTTAACTGACTGAGGCATCCAGGTGCCCCAGGTGAACAATTTAGTTAGTTTCTCCTCATTAAAGTAATGTTTTCAAACTATAATATTTTAGAAGTATCTAATAAACTAATTTTTCAATATAGCTCGTATCAAGCCTAACCTATAAATAGGATGACCATATAATTTATCAACTGGATACTTGTGAGAGTAACAAGGGGCAGTATTAATTATGCTGGGACAATGCAGGCAAACTAGGTTTTATGGTCAGCCTTTTAAAAAATTAACTCTCCCATATGGCAGTATCTTCTGAGAGCCTCAAAAATGTACCTATACTTTAAGTTAGAAAATAGAAATAAACAGAAGTGTGCAAAGATTTATCTGCAATAATTTTCTTTAAACCTCTGTTGTCCTAAAATCTTCAACTCTACCTCCTCCCCCCCTTATCTGAAGCAGATACTCTAACACACCAAACATCATAGAAAGATAGAAGCAATTAGGTGGGAACTTCCCTATTTCCTTGGCAACAACTTCTAATGTAATCTGTATTTGTATCTACTCTTTGTTCATTCTCTTAGGTTATAATAGATGTCGTTTCCCTTCACTTAGATTAATCCTTCCATCTGGATGATGAGGCTTATCCCTCCCATATTTGTAGGGACATCCCTCCATCTGAGGCCTTCCCTTTGACCTGTATCTTCAATTTCAGTCTCTCTTCTCCGGTACTCTTCTTCATAATTTTTCCCATTATAAAAAAAAAAAAAAAAAAAAAAAAAAAAAAGGGACAGAGAATCCTCCCTTGGGAATAGCCCTGAAAAGTATAAAAACTTGTATTTGGAGCTATAATAATTAAAAGTCTGTTATAGGAGAAGGGAGAGAATAATCAAAGGAAAAGAATAAAGAGTTCAGGATTTGATGTCTGATAAAGATGCCATTTCTAATCAGGGAGAAGAGATGGTTACTCACTAAATCATCAAAGATAGGGAGACAGTCATTTGGGAAAAAAGTGTACCTTTTTCTTCCTATCAAAATGAATTCCACTTGGCCTATAATTTTAACAGAAAAAGTCAAAGTATAAAAGATTATGGTGATACATCCACAGATTATTTGTTTCTCTGCTTCTGAGTGTAGGTTGCAATTAGTTACTAGCTTCCCACAAGTAGAGCATGAAAGGGAAAAATATTACTTTTACAGTGGAGAAATATAGCAGACCCTTTAACCAAATGATCAAGTTTAACATTACTGGCAATAAGATATGTTGGTAAAACATACTCCCTGATATGGTAAGAAGAGCTCTTCACCTATGTGTCATACTTCCCCCAAAATCTATAACCTCAGTGTAATTATGAGAAGTCAGAAAAATTCAGATTGAGGAACATTCTACAAAATGCCTGGCTAGTACATATCAAAAGTATGAAAGACAAGAAAAGACAGAGGAACTATCACATTGAGGTAGACTAAGGAGACATGACAACTAAAAGCAACGTGGTGTCCTGGATTGGATCCTGGAACAGAATAATAAAATCCAAATAGAGTCAGTAGTTTAGTTAAGAGTATTACATCAATATCAATTTCTTAGTTTTGATAATTATACTATGCTTATGTAAGGAGTTAAGCTGGGCAAAGGGTATATGGGAACTCTGTGTTATCTTTACAATGCTTCTGTAAGTGTAAAATTATTTAAAAATACAAAGTTAAAAGATTAAGATTATGGTGATACAAAAGTTAACTCAAAAAGCTTCAAAGACCCAAATGTGAGAGCTAATACTATAATTTTTTTTTAAACATGGGTATAAATCTTTGTGACCCTGGATTAGACAAAGGTTTCTTTGCTATGATACCAAAACCACAAGCAACAAAAGAGAAAATAGGTAAACTATACTTCAACAAAATAAAAACCTTTTATCTTCAAGGGATGCCATCAAGAAAGTGAAAAGATAACTCATGGACTGGGAGAAAATATTTGCAAATCATATATCTCATAAGGGACTTGTATCAAGCATATATAACAAACTCATCTCTAATAATAAAAAGACAACCAGATTAAAAAAGAGACAAAGGATCTGAATAGACATTTCTCCAAAGGAGATATATAAATGGCCAATAAGCACATAAAAAGATTCTCAACATCATTAACCATCAGGGAAATACAAATCAAAACCACAATGAGACAATACTTTATATCCACTAGGAGGGCTATAAGCAGTAAGAGGGATAATAACAAATGTTGATGAGGATGTGGAAAAACTGGAACCCTCATACACAACTGGTGGGAATGTGAAATGGTGCAGCCACTTTGGAAAACAGTCTCCCAGTTCCTCAAAACCTTAGGCATAGAATTTCTATATAGCTCTCCCCTAGGTATATACCTAAGACAAATGAAAACACACAAGAGCTTGTACATGAATCTTCACAGATGCATAATTCATAACAGCTAAATTATAGAGAAAATCCAAATGTCTGTTTGTGGATGGATAAAAGGTGATATATTCATACAATGGAGTATTATTTAGCAACAAAAAGAAATAAAGTAGTGATATATGCTACAATATGGTACACTTTGAAAACATATTGCTAAATGAAAGAAGCCAGCAGGGAAAGATCACGTATTATAGAATTCCATGTATATGAAATATCCAGACTAGACTAATTTATAGAGACAGAAAATAGATTAGTTGTTGCCTAGGGCTGGAGAGGTTGAAGAGTGACTGCTAATGGTGTGAGGTTTCTTTTTAAGGTGATGAAAATGTTCTGAAATAGACTCTGGTGAGGGCTGCACAACTGTTATGTTTGTATTAAAAGCCATTGAGCTGTGTAGTTTAGATGGTGTGATTGTATGGTATGTGACATATCTCAATAAAACGATTATTAAAAAAAGAATATTCACAACCACACACAATAAAGATTATGAGAAAAACACTGGAAATTTTTTTTCTAACAGAGTTGTGGGGCAAAAGGATCTCTCATCCATTGCTAGTGGGAATGCAAAGTGGTACAGCCACTTTGGGAGATGGCGTGGCATTTCTTAACAAAGCTCAACATGCTCTTAACAAATGATCCAGCAATTGCACCCGTTGGTATTTACCCAAATGAGTTGAAAATTAATGTCCACACAAAAACCTGCAGTCAAGCAAGATGAGTAAGCTCTAGAGATCTGATGTTCAACACTGTACCTATAGTCAACAATAACATACATTTAAACATTTGTCAAGAGGGTCTATGTCATGTTAAGAGTTCTCATCACAATAAAATAAAAGAAAGAAAATGGCCAATATTAAAAACAAAGCCCTTCACATGAATGTATAGCAGCATTATTTATAATTGTCAAAACTTGGAAGATGTCCTTCAATAGGTGAATGGATAAACAGATACACTGGGGTGCATCCAAACAATAGAATATTATTTAGCACTAAAAAGAAATGAACTATTAGACATGAAAAGACATGGAGGAAACTTAAATGCATATTAAAAGAAGGCAATCTGAAAATGCCAGTCTACATACTGCATGATTTCAACTACGTGACATTCTATAGATAAAATTATAGAGACATTACAAAAAAATCAGTGGTTGCCATGGGTTCTGGAAGAGAGAAGAAGGGATGAATATGTGGAACACAGGGGATCTGGGGGTAAACTATTCTATACAATAATGTAACTAATGGTGGATACATGTCATTACACATTGTCAAATGCACTTATAAAATGTACAATACAAAGAATGAACTCTAATAACAATGTATCAAAATTGGTTCACCAATTGTAACAAATGTACCGCCAATACCAGATGTTAATGGGGAATGGGGGAAAGTTATATGGAAACTCTGTGTATTTTCTGCTCAACTTTTCTTTAAACCTAAAACTGCCCCCCCAAAACTAAGTTTATTAATTAAAAACAAAACAAATAGAAAAGGGCAACATGGAAAAAAGCAGTGGTTAAGTGCATAGGTTTTGGAGTCTGTTTACATTGTGTTTGAATTCATTAACAGCAACAAACATTCAGCATGTTATTCTAACTCTGCTCACCCCATCAGCTCTAAAGTTTATGGTCAGTCTTTGCCTTGGAAATACTATGATATATGATCTAGTATAACTCTTACAAAAAGCAAGGGGCTAATACATATTTGATAATTAAATAGATATCTTCCTAGTTACAATTTTCACTGTAATTTGCAGGAACCTGCAAATCTGTGGTTTAATTTCCAAAAAGTAACTTGGGTTATACAGCGATAACAATAATAATGAGGCCTTTCCTAGTTTTTAACTTGTCTCTTATAAGGAAGCATCTATCTGCAAATGAACAAGTTTCTTTTTCTTTTAAGATTTTATTTTATTTAAAAAAATTTTTTTTAATGTTTATTTGAGAGAGAGAGAGACAGAGTGAGAGTGGGGGAGGGGCAGAGAGAGAGTGAGACACAGAATCTGAAGCAGGCTCCAGGCTCTGGGCTGTCAGCGCAGAGCCCGGGACATGGGGCTTGAACCCACAAACTGCGAGATCATGACTGGAGCTGAAGTCAGACACTTAACTGACTGAGCCACCCAAGCGCCCCTAAGATTTTATTTTTAAGTAAACTCTACACCCAATGTAGGGCTCGAACTCACACTCCCGATATAAAGAGTCACATGCTCTACTGACTTTGTCAGCTAGACATCCCAAAAATAAAGTTTCTAAATATGGGCTATAACAAATAATTAGTAAAGATCAACAAAGACTTTTACATGGATTTGAAATATACAATAAAATTTACATTTTAATGGACATACTGAACAGTTCAAAATTTTCAATTTTAGGGGTGCCTGGGTGACTCAGTCAGTTAAGCATCCTACTTGATCTCGGCTTAGGTCATGATCTGAGGGTTCATGGGACTGAGCCCAGCCTCGGGCTCTGCTGATAGCGCAGAGCCTGATGCTTGGGATTATCTCTTTCTCTGCTCTCCCCTGCTTGTGCGTGCCTGTGCACTCATGTGCTCTCCCTCTCTCAAAGTAAATCAACTTAAAAATTAAAAAACAAGAATTTTCAATTTTAATACATCTTATCCTTCATGACCTTATAAAAATTGTGGGGCAGCTCATCCCCATTTACAGTAGATAAATAGGCATTCAGATGATCCCACTCAAGATCAGTCTCAATCCTTCCAACATCAGTCAAGCTCTGAGACTATGATTGGATTTGGAATGATTTGTGAATGGAAACTGTGCTGTGATGAAAACAAGATTTTTTTTTTCCTTTCTTTTCTAATTACATGGAGAGATAATTGCCTGGCATAGTCTAATTATTTTTTAGTACCTAATTGCAGAACTAGCATATTTTTATGATTTATTCTTTCCAATAAAATATTTTTTTAAAGCAAAAATCTGGCCTCAGAAAATCAATGAGTAAAGATTGTGGGAAACAGGAAGGAAAGAGATGTCTAATGGCTGAACTCTAAGGACTTTTAAACACTAAAAAATATCTTGGGGCACCCAGGTGGCTCAGTCGGGTAAGCATCTGACCTTGGCTCAGGTCATGATCTCATGGTTGTGGGTTCAAGCCCCGGGATGGGCTCTGTTCTGACAGCTTGGAGCCTGAAGTCTATTTCAGATTCTGTGTCTCCCTCTCTCTCTCTGCCCTTCTTCCACTTGTGCATGTGCTCTCTCTCTCTCAAAAATAAATGTTTTTGATAATCTTAAAAAGAGTGGCAAGGAAACTAATTTTCTCTACTTACAGAGGCGTACTAAAAATTTTAATATTGGGAATAATGTTTTAACTATTAGGTAACTTTTCACATATCCTAAATCTTGAAAAAAATGTATCTAAAATACATAAATAAAGATATTACAGGAGAATTCAGTTCTAGAGTTCAGTTCAAATAGAGCATTATCATTATTCAAAATAATATTTATTAATTATTTGTATTATTAAAAGATATTAAAAATCTTTATTTTGTGATGAATTGTAGTTTAGTGTATAGAAGTTATCATTTGCTGCTGCAAACTGTTGACCTGGTATCAGACAAAACTAATTCTATTGCTTACATAGCCAGTGGTTTTCTTGAGAATATTTGGAATTGGGTAGTTTGATTTTCCCCAGGGGATAAAAATTAAAAAGTCATGACCTTTACTCTTCTTCTGAAAACAAATCTGGTACTCCACTTTAAACATCTGAACCATTAGGCAACTTGGCTGAATTTTGGTAGAGAAGGTCAAAAAGTCCATTGAACTCATAACATCACTGCCAACACATTTGTGTCCCATCTCTTTGTTGCCAGTAGTGCTAACACTGAGCTATGAAAATGGCAATGATTTAAGTATCCATGGAAAATGGAAAAATGCTGGAATTTGGTTAACGCTTGGCCCAAGAATGGTTTCAGCTAAATTAGGCAGTAGGGTAGATAGCATCTGACTACTTTGATATTCCACAAAACATAAAGCATAATACACATTAGGTGTAGTAATACATGTATGAGTAACAGGAACTTTAAACAAAATTCTAATTTAACATAAGGTAGCCAAATCTGACAAAATTCTACTTTCATAAAATGTACATAATAAGAACATCCGTGAATGTGCAGTATGTATACTTGTTTATTCCATAACCAAAAATTAAATAAAAGATAAAAAAATTAAGACAACTGTGAGAAAATTCAAGATTCTGCAGTGAAGTTTTTTGAATTTTTAAACTTTTTTTGTTTTTAAGTAAAACCAAAGACCATTCAACTGCATTATTATTATTATTATTTTTACTTAAGAGAAAGGGAAGGTAATGAGGTATTTTCACAAATCATCATGATGGTTCTAGGAGCACCCATAACACGGTAAGCCTCTAAAGTTAATTTTAGACAATGTAGAAAAATTTCTGGCTCCAGATGTAATCTGGTGACTTGGGGCAGCACATGGATGTTAATCATGATGTGACAGATCGGACTTCAAATTCTTAAGAATGGAGTAGGCTGGGTGCAAAGACGAAAGTCAGTACACGACCAAGAAGAAAAACTGTGCAAATATTATTTTGTCCATTTAAAACAATGCAACATATAACACCTGAGCTATGGGATAAGAGTTTTAGGACCAGGATTTGGGAATATTCGGTTCAGGAGTCCACCGGAGGGTCATGTTGACAAGGTTCCTCAGCCCACGACCTTTAACCTAGTTGTTAATTCTTCCAATTGGGGCAACTCAATGGGGAGGAATTTAGGGTCCATTAGCAGGCGCAGACAGCGTGGCCTTCGTCCTAGTTTAACCAGTGAACGCCAGGAGAGCCGGAGGAGAGAGGTAGGTGTCCAGCCGCACCCCCCCCCCCCCCCCCCCCCCGCCCCAGGTGTGGCCCTGTCCTTTTCGCCCTGACTCCTCGACCTTCCTCCATTTATCCCCGCCCGGAGTTCTCTCTCACCCGGGCAGGACAGCTTGGCTAGCGGCACCAACATATTCACTGTTCCCAGGACTGTCGGTGGGACACAACGAAGGGCTGTCTGTGGCTCGCCGCGGGCGCTGGACCTCTAGGCCGCGGGGGGCGCCATCACCTGCCAAGAAGGACCAACACCTCCGCTGAAGTTTGCCTAGAGTTCGGCCCAACACTGTGGCTTCACCGTGTTCCCGCCTCTTTCTCGCTCTGCGCCGGCGCCACGCATGGACGCGATGGCCAGCAGAGACTTCCGGGTCACGTTCCGAAAGAGGAAAAGGAAAGAGACTCTTAGTCCCAGCCCGCCCCCGGCTTCAGGCTGAGGATTGGTTCTGAGTTTGCGTCTCACCAAGGCGTGGTGAGGCCTCCGGGGGCTTGTGAGAGAGACCACAGATCCGGTAGTGTAATGCGCTCGCATCAAAAGCAGTGGGAGGCGGCGCGCTGCATACGGCATTCTGGGAGTTGTAGTCCTCTGCTCAAGCGTCTTCTGAGCCTGACTGGAAGTTTGCGCAAGAGC
Source organism: Lynx canadensis (assembly GCF_007474595.2). Classification (NCBI taxonomy): domain Eukaryota; kingdom Metazoa; phylum Chordata; class Mammalia; order Carnivora; family Felidae; genus Lynx; species Lynx canadensis. The sequence continues at coordinate 69,325,078 of NC_044306.2, forward strand.
GTTGAGCTACCCAAGGTGAATTAACTGACATTTGATTGGCTGTCCCGAAAAAATGACTGGTATCCGCGGATTTGGCTAGAGACCCACTAGCATACTGGGCGGGATTGCGGCCGGGAGGAGGCGGGGCTTCTGGGCGTTGGGCGCGAGCAGTTTGAAAGACTGTTGGTGTCGGTTCGGCTGCTAAGGTCGGATTCTGCAGTCCCAGCCCCGCTCAATGGCAAACCCTGAGGACGTGCGGATTTCTTCGCCGCCCCCGCCACCTCCTTCGTCTCCCTCGTCTTCAGACGCCTCGTCAACATCTTCCCCCGGCGTCCCAGTGAGTTTGGGCTGGCCAGTTCCAAGCAGAAGCAGCAGCCGAACAGTGGACCCGCTGGAGGAAGTGGAGCTGCAGATCGGAGACGTGAGTGTTGGTAGACAGGTCCCCATTCAGCCCTTTTTGGAAGACAGACCGTGGCGGTGCAAGGGAGAAAAGGACCAGGAGTCCGCGCACCCAGTCCTGCGCGTCTCGCGCTTCTGCCCTTTCAGAGTATGGGCTGGGGGATGGGTTGAGTAAACTGGCGACCCCCTTTGTCCCCCATCTATGAGGATTCCGCCTTTAGATTTAGTGTTGAGGAATAAGGGGTTATCCCTCCACCGCCCCACCCCTATTTTCTTTTAGTCTTGCCTTCTGGTTTCAATCACCCTCTGTAACCTGAAACCGTTCTGCTCTACTGCGCCGACTTGTGCAGGCGGTGTCTGTGCTCTCCTTGTTGCCTGTTGGTGCTTAGAATCAGGCTGTGATTTCTTTCCTTGGGACTTAAGATCCCGCTGCTCTAGTTGGCCACCTGCCAGAGCCAGCTGGCAATGCTATTATTGTCTGTTTTAGGCTTGCTGTGCGCTGGACCCAGTTTGGAGGGATTACTTAACTGCGCTTGTAGTCTAGATTGGGTTTCATTAAAGGTTAGGTCAAAAACCCCTCCCTATGATTGCTAGAATGCATAGTATGGTTTCTGTTGAATTGCGAATTCCCAGTGGCGCGCACACCCACCTACTCACCCATCACCGGAGTTTCAGTATAAAAAGACTCTTGGATGGGTCAAGTGAGTGAGGTATGTAGGGTGTGATCCTCCTGGGAGAACTTTGTGGAATAGACCCTGTTGTGCAGACTGGAAACTGGATAATGAACTCGATTATCTTAACAAGTATTTGTTTGTTTGCTTGTTTAAAGATGACTAAAATGGTGAACAAAACAGTGTTTTTGCTGAACAAGACTGGTTTCAAGAGAATATGTAGACTGGACTGCTGATGTGTTAGTGTAGGAACAGTGTTATTCTATATTATAGGTGAAGAAAACATTTCTGTATGCTTGATTTTGTTCATTTTGATTTTGTTCATGTATGTCAGCTCAGAGTATCTGTTCTTTGTTCTATATATTTTCATGGTTTAAATAGTGTTCACAGGTAAAATTAGTGGAGCACTGCCCTTGTTACTAAATATCAGTGAATTTTTTATTTTTTAGTGAGTTGTTTATGATGAAGTAAGTCTGTAAGTCCTTCTTCAGATACTTCTGGTCCTTAGTGTCAAGGGATCCAAGTCCTCTTGTTGAGTTAAATGAGATTCTAGTGTATTTTTTTTTTTTTTACTTTCTTTTTTCTTTTAAGGATTTTTTTTTTTTTTAAGTAATCTCTACACCCAAAGTGGGACTTGAACTCAACCCCCCAGATGAAGTTTCATGTTCTATGGACTGAGACAGCTAGGCACCCCTAGTGTATTTTCAGTTAAAAAAAAAAATACTGATTTGTTATGTTTGGTGCATAATGGATGCCTTTCCAGCAGACATATTTCCTCAAAGCTTACTTCATATGAAAGAATTTCTTGGGTTCCCTGAAAGAGCTGGTATTTTCGTTTGAAGATTTTTTTGTTACTTTTAAGGAAAATAACTTAGGCAATGGAGTCAAGGTTTTAAGCTATTTTTAGACTATTTATAAAATGAGATGAAAATCTTAAAAATAAACTTCTGTTGTTTCTCTTTCTTTCTTTCTCTCTCTCTCTCTCTCTCTTTCTCTCTCTCTCTTTCTCTCTTTCTCTCTTTCTTTCTTTCTTTTTAAATTTCAGGCAGCATTTTCATTAACCAAACTTCTTGAAGCCACATCTGCAGTATCAGCTCAAGTGGAAGAGCTTGCCTTCAAATGTACAGAAAATGCACGTTTCCTTAAAACATGGAGGGACCTCTTGAAAGAAGGTTATGATTCTTTGAAGCCTGACAACTGATTTGGCTGTGTAATAATTCCTACTTCCTCATTGATGATATTTGCACGTGTACCATAAGTATAAGGTAGTCTCCAGTAGTTCTGTGTATTCAGAATGAAATTTTTTTGGTTTCCTTCACTTTTGTGAAAGCAGAATACTGATGTTATATTTGATGTTGGCAATATTTATCTTTAAATACTTTCTGTCCTCTAAACTTTCATAGAATCTTTTATGGAAGTTAATTTCATCAGTGGATATTGTTATTTATAGTTTTAATGGCAGAAAAAAAATAGTTAAATCATTATTCTATTTGATTTGCAAGAAGATGCCAAGAATGCCAGAGTTTGAAGTTGAGCTTTATTTTACAGACCTAGGGGGAGGTAACTTTAAGGCTACCAATGTTGGCCCAGTGCCACTAGGCCAAGGTCCCTGGAACTAATGATTGTGTCTTGTTTATCTCCAGCACCTAGAACAACTGTGTCACACGGCAATCAGTAAATGTTTGTTGAATAAAAGAGTTGACAGTACAGTTAAAAGCTGTTTTTTTTTGTTCCTGTTTTTACCATGAAAATTGTAATTGTTTTTCTAAAAAAGTATTTGACTCAGAACCTCACTGACTTGAAGGAATACAATCTCTCTCTCTTTTTTTTTTTACAAGAATTTGAACTTTGAGGACAACTTTTTAAAATATATGATAAATATTTTTTTATCCTTTATGATGCTTTCTAAAAAGCTTTTATTTCAGAAAATGAAAGGCTGTCTAGAAAGAATGTTTATATTTTTTCCTTGTTTATTTCTCAGGTTAACTCTTTTTGATGTTGTTGTATGTTTGGTTGTTCTCTTTAAAGTGCCTTGTCAAAATTATGGCTCTGTACTATTACTATTTGAGCTTTGCACATAATAATTTAAATTCTAAATATAATTCTAAAGAAATTACTGTGTTTTTAAGCCAACAAATTTAAATGATGTGATTGCTTGCATATAATTTGACTTTATTGACAATGTTCTACTTTACTTGTTCTGTATCTTATATTCTCTCTGTCTCTCTTTGGTGGTTTGTGTCGACAATTAAGCCAACTAATTTTCCGTAATTTCTAGACATCTTTGATAATGCATCTTAGTTCTTTGTAGATATGGAGTTGTGTACAGATATGTATTCTAAAGACCCACAGTGGGGTTATGAAAGGGGACAAACGGATGGGCAAAGAATAGTTTCATTGAGTATATTAGGTCATAGTTCTTGGTCCCCTTTTTTTTTTAATTTTTTCTTTTTAGTTAAAGATAACACAAATGGTGTGCTTCTATACCAAAGAGATACTTATTTTCATATTAGAAAAATATTTTTCTGACATGTCACGAAAATTGCAATTTTTAAAATGTATGAAAATAAACTTGTTCAAAGCAAATTTTATTTCCATTTCTTTGGGTTCATTATTTTAAAACTTTTTATTGAAATATTTCAAACATAACAGGAAAAGTGAATGATTAAAGAATATATCCCTACCATACAGATTTAATAAATATTAGCATTTGGGGCAGCTGGGTGGCTCAGTCTGTTAAGCGTCCAGACTTCAGCTCATGTCTTGATCTCACAGTTCGTGGATTTGAGCCCCGCATCGGGCTCTGTGTGGACAGCACAGATCTTTGGCTCTTCTGTCCCTCTTTCTCTCTGCCCCTCCCCACTTTTGCTTTCTCTCTCAAGAATAAATAAACATTTAAATAAATAAATAAATGTTAGCATTTGGCTATACTTTCTTCAGATCTATGTTTGTAAATGTCAGATACATTTGAAACTTTTGCTACCTCTTTGATCCCACCCCTTCTCTCCCCAGAGGTAACCATTGTCCTGGAGGTGGTGTATATTCTAGTTTGTGTTTTTATATTTTTAATACATGTGTATGTTTTCAAAGCACTACAAAATACTTTTTTGTGTATGTGGTAGCTAGCCTCCAGATGGCCACAATGGTCAGCCTCCTGGTATTCATGCCCTTGTATAGTCTCACATGTTGAATAGTGCTGACTTTAATAACTACTAGGAGATTGAAGAAATGCAGTGTGTGATTTCTGAGGCCATACCTTTGTCCATTTTTCTATTAGGTTTTGTCTTTTCCTTATCAATTTGTAGGTGTTCCATATATTGAATACTAACTAATGACCTGTTCTGTGTTTCAACTATCTATTGTAGCTTGTGGTTTATCTTTGTATTTGAGTGTGGAGTTTTCTTAAATAAAGGCTTTTAATTAATGGAATTTTACCAGTTTTTCATAATAGTGCTTTCTGGGGCTTGTATAGGAAATATCATAGGGGCGCCTGGGTGGCGCAGTCGGTTAAGCGTCCGACTTCAGCCAGGTCACGATCTCACGGTCCGTGAGTTCGAGCCCCGCGTCGGGCTCTGGGCTGATGGCTCAGAGCCTGGAGCCTGTTTCCGATTCTGTGTCTCCCTCTCTCTCTGCCCCTCCCCCGTTCATGCTCTGTCTCTCTCTGTCCCAAAAATAAATAAAAAAACGTTAAAAAAAAAAAAATTTAAATAAAAAAAAAAAAAAAAAAGGAAATATCATAAAGATACTCTCCTTTATGTCTTTCCAAAAGTTAAATTTTTGTTTTTAATGTTGAGGTGTTTATTCGTCTGATTAACTTTTGCTTATGGTGCGATTTTGGGATCTTGTTTATTTTTGTATGTCTGTTGCTGTTCCTTCAAGTATCAGTATTTCAAATGGTACATCTGTCATTCAATTACCATGTAAGTGTTTGGTTCTGAGCTCCATATTGTATTCTGATTTATTTGCTTAGCCCTATGCTAAGGTCCCCTATAACTTTTTCTGTTATAGCTGTATAAGTATGATCTGTACTACTTTGATTTTTGTGTGTGTGACTTCCTCTCCCCACCATGTATGTTTTTATGTTAGAAAAGAAGAGCCATGTTAGTTGATTTATAATTTTGTTGAACTGCAGTCAGCTTAGGTTAACCCCTGATTTCAGGAGGTGAGGCTTCTGTGGACACTTTCAGTTCATTCCTCATCACTAAAACTCATAGCTGCTAGTGTCAGGAGTCTGGTATCCCCTCAGCTCAGCTCTGTTGACAGTTTTTGTTGTCATGTGTGGCCCACAGAGAAGTCCATCTTATTTTTAATAGCGGCTTTTTAAAAAAGTATCCCTTTTTGTATTTCTTTTTGCTCTGCTTCATGGCAGGGGTTGGGGAAGAGCTCAAAACATAAACATTTACTTAAAGACTTAAGAAATTGTTTTCTTAACTAGGTAGCTCATTACCAGTTCTATATACACCTTAGAGAAAAACTCAGTATTTTGATGTAATTAAAAGCCTCAAGAGGTTTTTGAGAGCCTCGGTGGCTCAGTCAGTCGCTGGAGTATCTGACTCTTGATTTCAGCTTGGGTCATGATCCCATGATCCTGCTCAGCACAGAGCCTGCTTGGGATATTCTCTCTCTCTCTCTCTCTCTCTCTCTCTCTCTCTCTCTCTCTCTCTCTCTCTCTCTCTCTCTCCCCCCCCCCCTTTGCCCCCCTCTGCCGTTTGTGCTCTCTCTCTTAAAAAAAAAAGGCCTCAAGAGGGTAAAAGTCACATAATGAAATTTTTAGTATTACAAATAATGTGTTTCAAAAATTCTGAGTTAGGCATTATGCTAGGAGCTTTATAAGCATTATTTAATATTAACTTTTGAGGAAAGTGATGTTATTTCTGTCTATAGAGACAGAATAGGAAGTAAGCTGAGATGGAATTTGCCTGTGGGTCTCTTACACCAAAATTAGTATTCTCTCTCTCTCTCTCTCTCTCTCTCTCTCTCTCTCTGCCCCTCCCTTGCTTGTTGGTCTCTCTCAAAATAAATAAATAAATAAATAAATAAATAAATAAATAAATAAAAACAAAAAGTTTGTTTTTGAGAGAGAGAGGGAGACAGAATCCCAAGCAGGCCCTGCACTGTCAGCACACAGCCCGATGCGGGGCCCGAACCCACAGACCATGAAAGCATGACCTGAGTTGAAATCAAGAGTCAGCGCTTACCTGACTGAGCCACCCAAGAGCCCATAGATTAGTTTTTTGAGAGCTCTAAATATGGATAAAAATCACTTGAACAAATTACAACTGGAGGTATAGAAACTTGTTAGAAGGTTATTGCAAATACGGCAACAATACATGATGTCCACACAAACTAAGGTACTGGAAATCGGGATAAAGCCAAGTGGATAGATTTAAGAGTTGTTTTTTAGGTAGAATAAAGGTAGGGCTAGGTGATTTGATATGATGGATAAAGGAGAAGGAAGAGCTAAAGACTGATTCTAGGATTTCTAGGTTGGGCTTTTGGTACCATTCACTAAGACAGGGTCTCAAAGGACTCTATAGGTTTTTGGAGATTAAGCTGTTGATAAGATAAGGTGTCAGTACAGAGTCTTAGTAAGGCAGAGTCCATAATGATGAAGGAGCATAAGGCAAGCTGAGGGCAAAGCTCAAGCTAAGAATAACCATCCCCCGCCCCAACCCCTCCTACTCACCTGGTGGGATATGTGTGACATTCCTCAGGCACTCTTGGCTGCCCAAGAGCAGAGGAAAGGGGGAAACAAATGGTTAACTGATGGAGATCATAGTCCTGCAGGATATGAGTTTCCATTAGTTTATGAAAATAGAATTACCCTACAACCTAGCAATAGCACTATTAGGAATTTATCCAAAGGATACAGGAGTGCTGGTTCATAGGGGCATGTGTACCCCAATGTTTATAGAAGTGCTATCAACAATAGCCAAATTATGGAAAAAGCTCAAATCTCCATCAACTGATGAATGGATAAAGATGTTTTATATATATATATATATATATACACACACACACACATACATACATATATGTGTATATATACACATATATATGGTATACATGTGTATACATATAATATATGCATTATATATATATAATGGAATACTACTTGACAATGAAAAAGAATGAAATCTTGCCATTTGCAACAACATGGATGGAACTGGAGGGGATTACGCTAAGTGAAATAAGTCAGAGTAAGATACGTTTTCACTCATGTGGAATTTGAGAAACTTAACAGAAGACTATTGGGGAAGGGAAAGGGAAAAAATAATTTCAAACAGAGAGGGAGGCAAACCATAAAAGACTTAAATACAGAGAACAAGCAGGGTTGATGGAGGGACGGTGGGGAGGGAAAAATGGGTGATGGGCATTGAGGAGGACACTTATTGGGATGAGCACTGGGTGTTGTATGTAAGCAATGAATCATGGGAATCTACTCCCAAAGCCAAGAGTACACTGTATATACCATTTGTTAGCTAACTTGACAATTATATTAAAAAAATGTCTTCATAAATTATAGGAAAAAGGCAATCTTATAAGTAGCTTAATCTCCAAAAACCTATAGACTCCGTTTCCTGGAGCCCTAACATCACCCTCCCCTCCATAGTGATGTGGGGAACAAAGACAAGAAGGAAATGATATGCATAGTTAAATTTCTTTATAACCTGCAGCCCATTGACAAATTCTTGAGGTAAATACAGAGTATGTGTAACATTTCTCCAGGAACTCTCTACTATCTTAATGTCTTACCAGAGGGAAAACAACCTAAGCTTGACAATAACAAGGCCTCTGGTATCTTTAGCATATGAAAGTCCTTTTGAAAGCCTTTTTGCCTTTACCTCTCCAAACTACATAGCATATAATCAGTCACTCTTTACAACCCCAGTGCATCTTTTTCTGCCTGGGAGTCCTATCCCAGTGCTTTAATAAAATCACCTTTTTGCATCAAAGACATCTCAAGAATTCTTTCATGGCCATCAGCTCTGGACCCCCACCACTCTAAATCCCCATCACATGATAATGTACATGAAAGAGCCAGAGAGATACTCAATGTTCAGTGGGCAGTTGTATGCATAAGTGACTAATTTAGGAGAGAGAATAGGCTAAAGGCAAAAATGTGGGAATCATCAGTATATATAATTGAAACCATAGAAATAGATAAGGGACGCCTGGGTGGCTCAGCTGGGTAAGCATCCGGATTCAGCTCAAGTCATGATCTCATGGTTTATGGGTTCAAGCCCCACATCAGGCTCTGTGCTGATAGCTCAAAGCCTGGAGCCCACTTTGGATTCTGTCTCGGTCTCTCTCCGCCCCTACCCTGCTCACGCTCTTTCTCTCTCTTAAAAATAAACATTAAAATAAATAAAAACATTAAAAAAATTTAAAAAAAGCATTAAAAAAATCTTTTGTTTTAAAAAGTCTTAAGAAAAGATAAGAAAAGGATTTAAAACAGTAACTGAGGCTTCTAGTGAAAGATTTTTATTTAAAAGAGGAGTACATTGGGGTGCCTGGGTGGCTCAGATGATTAAACATCCAACTCTTGATTTCAGCTCAGGTCATGATCTAATAATGGTTTATGGGTTCAAGCCCCACATCAGGCTCCACACTGACAGCACAGAGCCTGCTTGGGATCCTCTCCCTCTGTCTCTGTCCCTCCACCACTCATTCTCTCTCTCTTTCTCTCAGGAAATAAACTTAAAAAAAAAATACATTAAAAATTCAATGTATTTTTGAAGTCTCTTAGAGTGGTTCACTCCATCACATTCAAGTATCAATTTACTTATTACTTAGGTAAGCAGTAAAATGCATGGACTTGAGTATTCTGGCTGCATATATCTCTTTCTCATTTGTTTTCCTTCAATTTTATCAATATCTAAGTTGCTAAAAGGCAGTAATTGCTTTGTGAGGGATTAGGTAGTAGCCAAATGCATTAGGAACCCTTAAACTGAAAATGGTAAAAAAAAAAAAAAAAAAAAAAAAAAAAAAAAAAAGTTGAAGTCTTCCTGGTATTTATTTTTAAATTTTAAAATACTTTGGTTTAACTTAGAGACATTGATTTGACCTAGAAGCATAGACCATGAGTTTTGGACCAAAGTTATTTTTGCAAGAGAGAAAACCATAACTTCTATCTGAGTTAACTTAGGGCTTCTATTGCACCTTCCTTCGAAGTTAGTAGGAACTAGTTATGTGGTATGCCAGTGATTACTTACCAAAATAAGTTAAATAGAAGTTACCCTATTTGGAGAGGTGGAAGAATGGAAGAGTGAGTAGCCTGAATAAACAGGAAACTAAATGGCTTCTAGAAAATTATTGGAAAATAGTTTAATGCTAAAAAGTTGTTTCAGATTATTTTGTAAATTCATGCATTTCTAAGACCCTTAAACACAGGTTACGATCATGATTTTTGTAGTATTACATTTTATCTATTTTGTCTTCATAATTATTGCTTTTTTTTTTTAGAAATTATTTTTAAGAAAAATATTTTTCTTCTAATTTTTTAATGTTTATTTTTGACAGAGAGAGAGAGAGAGAGCGAGCGTGAGCAAGTGCGGGGGAGGGGCAGAGAGAGAGAGGGAGATACAGAATCCAAAGCTGGCTTCAGGCTCTGAGCTGTCAGCACAGAGCCTGACATGGGACTTGAACTCACAGGCTGTGAGATCATGACCTGAGCCGGAGTCAGATGCTCAACCAACTCAGCCACTTTTCTATTGTAATATTTATTAGCAATAAGATTTAAGAATAACAAATAATCCCAAAATAAACTTATAAGAATTTAAATATTTTTGTTTTTGTGAGCTTTAAAAATTATATAGTTTCAGCAGTTAGAGAATTGAATATTATAAGCAGAACTATAGCTTTCTATTATTTTCTGATTTTTTGTTGGAAGTGTAACCATATTCCTCATGTAGAAAATTTATTGTCATTATTCCAAGTAAGAACAAAAAGGACTCAAAGTAATCCATGTTTTTAATAGATGTAAGTTTCAGGTAACTTACTTTCCAAAGAAATCTATACAATTATATATTCAATAAATACATTTCTGATTCCAGTAATTTCATGTGTTAAACATTTTTAGTGTATTTAAAACTACCTGAAAACATTTTGTTCCTATTTAAAGGTTTCAAATTACTAAACCAAAAAAATTCCAATAGCTCAGTTAGAGACCAGAAAAATAAGTAGCGAAAAAGTTAGTATCTTATGAACTGACTGGCCATGCAAAAGGAAGGTAAATCCATCTCTTGATGACAGCTACTTTGTCTTTGAAGTAAAACATGTGCATGCTGACCTTTCCTTCCTTAAGTTCCTGAATCATTGCATTCTAGCTCTTCTTTTTCCCTTTAACTGCTTTATTGAGACTAATTCACAAACCATAAAATTCACCCATCTAACATCTACAATTCAGTGGCTTTTAGCATTTTCACAGAGTTGTTTATCCATCACCACAATCAATTTTATAACTTTTTTTGTCCAGGAAAATACTCTGTACTTCTTAGGCAGCATCCTTCTGACCCTCTCACCCCCAGTGACCTCTAATCTATTTTCTATCTCTATGAATTTGCTTATCCTAGATATTTCATGTAAGTGGAATCATATGGTATTTGTCCTTTTGTGTTTGGGTTATTTGATACTCATCACATTGTAGCATGTGTCAGAACTTTATTATTTTTTATAAATGGCTGATTGATATTCCATTGTATGTATATACCACATTTTGTTTTTCCGTTTATTAGTTGATGGGCACTTGAGTTGTTTCCATCTTTTGGCTACTGTGAATAATGCAATGAGCATTTGTATTCAAGTGTCTGTTTGGATCCTGTTTTCTATTCTTTTGGGTTTACACCTGGGAGTGAAATTGCTGGATCATATGTTAATCCTATGATAAGCTTTTGAAGAACCACCACACTACTGTCTATGATAACAGCTGCATCATTTTACATTTCAACCAGCAATGCAGAAGGGTTTCAATCTCCACATCCTTGTCAGTATTTGTTTTCTCTTTTTTTCTTTGTCTTTTGTTGTTTTAGTTACAGCCTTTTTAGTAGGTGTAAAGTGTTATCTCATTGTGGTTCTAATTTTCATTTTTCTAATGATTAGTGATGTTGAGCGACTTTTCAAGTGCTTATTGGCCATTTGTATATCTTGTTTGGAGAAATGGCTTTTTAAGTTCTTTGTCCACTTTTAAATTGGCTTGTTCATCTTGTGGTTGAGTTGTAGGAGTTCTTTATATGTTCTGGATATTAAAACCTTCTCAGATATATGATTTGCAAATATTTTCTTCCATTCTGTAGGTTGTCTTTTTACTTTTTTAAAAAAGATTTCATTTTTAAGTAATCTACACCCAACGTGGGGCTCGAACTTATAACCCCGAGATCGAGAGGTACACTCCACTGACTGAACCAGCTAGGCGCCCATCTTTTTTACTTTTTTGATAGTGTTGTTTGGTACACAAAAGTTTTTAATTTAGATGAAGTCCAATTTATCAATTTTTTCCCCTTTGTTGCTTATGCTTTTGTTGACACACCTAACAAACCATTGCTAAATCCAAGGTCTTGAAGATTTAGTCATATGTTTTCTTCTAAGAGTTTTGTCTTATTTTTAGGTTGTTGATTAATTTTGAGTTAATTTTTATATATGGTGTAAGGTAAGGGTCCAATTTCCTTCTTTTGCATGTGAATATCTAGTTGTTCCAGCATCATTTGTTGAACAGACAGTTCTTTCCTCATTTGATTGTCTTGGCATCTTTGTTGAAAATTAGTTGACTGTAAAATGCTTTTTTGAGTTTATCAGAATATCTTTTTTCATAGAAATAGATATCTTGTACTACCTCTCAAATGTACAGCAACTTGAGAGGTAAGATGAATTGTTAAAATATTTTGCAAACAATCAGACATTTTCTCATTTCTCATTTTTCATTACATTGAGTATTACAAAACCTTAAACCTTTATTTAAAAGTGTCCATGATTATTATGTTTGCTATGTGCATGACAGATAAAGCTCTACCTTCATCTAAGAGCTGCATCTATTCTGTTGTAGCTAAACATAATTTAACATTGCAAATTGAAAAGGTTCTATACTATTCTATACTTCCAGGTTCTATACTTCCAGAAATTTACTGCAGTGCTATACACATAGTGGGTACTCAATAAATGCCTAGTAAAAGAATGAATGAGTCTTTCTGAAATAGATTTCTCTTAATTTCCTATGCAAAATATGTACTAATATATACACATTATCAGTATAATTTATTTCCCTTTATATGGGCATCAGTCACTTTGATTTTTCCCAAATAACCTCATGTCTTTGTAATGGTTTTATCTCAGCCATTATAAATTATTAATTTTGTGGCATTCATTTTATACTAATAAATCCATCATGAAGCATCCCATAATATTCTCTGTGTAGAAATGGGTTTCAAAGTCCGTTATGAATAGGAATTGAGTCTAGTTGATTGAGAAATTAGTGACAATTCACAGGGGTCTGTGAAAAGAGCTGGCTTTATTAACTCAGGTGGCATCTCCTGCAGCGGCCACATTTCTACCCAGATGAAAGACGGAGCATATGTTTTCTGACTTCCTTTGCTGTCAATAGATCTTCTTTTTCTGTAGTTATACCAAAACTGATGAATCATTTCCTTGAATGGTCTTGTGGTCAGAGTATACAGAATTGGGTTCAAAGCACTGTTGATAGGCAGAATAAAAATCACTACCCAAGAGGTTATGGTACCTGAAAGAGAAAAATGTGATAGTTTTAGTGTTTGTGGATGTTTACAAGGTATAGAAGCCCCTTTTCCTTGTTTTTCCCCCAGTCCTCTTTTGAGTCTTAATTTTTTCTCTTTGATGTCACATAATTAAATACCAAATCTAATGTGTTTCCAGAACGTCTTTCCAGGGTGTCAGTGTTTGAAGGGAGTGCTAGTAGAGCAAAAAACAGGGTTCTTTGCTAAGTAGCTTTTCTTGAATACATCAACAAAAGTATTCCATTAGGTAGAACCATTTTCTACCAAGTGATTACATATTATTGTGATATGATTCCATTTTAGGAAAAATAATATTGTTTAGCATCCAGATCAAACCTTTCCCAATATTTTAATTGCTGGATAGAACATATAGTATTTCTGAGAATATACAGTCTTTAAAAAGATTTCTTTTCTGCTCTTTTTTTGGTTTTAAAAACAGGTATGCATTTTTAGGCTTTTGACTAGATATTTCAGTAAAAAAATCTTTGGCTAAACTTATCTTAAAAATCACTGTAGTACATAGGTAACTCATCATATTTGCTATTATAATTTTACTGATGCTATTTTCCTTCTTTGTTGCTTATGAAATGTAAGATAATATCACCCTAACCATGGGGTGAAAAAAATTAAAATTGTATGTTCATAAATTTTAAGAATGTGAATATATACTGTATTATAATTAATAGCATTTTGGACACTTTTTTATTGTGGTAAAATATACATAAAGTAAAATTTACCATTTTAATCAGTTTTAAGTGTGCAGTTCAGTGGCATTAAGTACATTCATACTGTTGTACAACCATCACCACCGTCCGTCTCTAGAACTTTTTCATCCTCCCAAACTGAAACTACACATCTATGTAAACAATAACTTTTCATGCCCTTTCCCTCCCAACCTGATAACACCTTCACAAACTGTCTGTCTCTATGAATTTGACTATCCTAGTTACGTCATATAAGTGGAATCATACAATATTTGTGTTTTTGTGACTGGCTTATCTCACTTAGTATAATGTCTTCAAGGTCCATTCATGGTACCATGTTTCTGAATTTCCTCCCTTTTTAAGGCTGAGTAATAATCTTTTGTGTGTATAGGATACATTTTGCTTATCCATTCATACATTGATGGACACGGGTTATTTCTACCTTTTGGCTATAGTGAATAATGCTGCTATGAACATAGGTGAACCAATGTCTGTTTGAGTTCCTGCTTTTAATTCCTTTAACTCCCAGAAGAGGAATTGCTGGGTCATATGGTATTTCTATGTTTAATTTTCTGAGGAACCACCATGCTGTTTTCTGTAGCAGCTGTGCTATTTTACATTCCTACCAGTGATGCTCTAGTTTCTCCAAATCCTCACCAATTTTTGCTACTTTCTGTGTTTTTGATAATAGCTATCCTAATGAGTGTGATGTACATTATTTTTAAATACCGATAATGCATTCTTCAATCATCTCTCACACTCTGGCGTCATGCTCTCTAAATTGCTATGTGTTCTAGGAAGATAAATGTCTTATGTTCTCAAAAAAAAAATGAAGTAAATATTTGATAATCATTTTCACCTGTTTGGTCATCTTAAGCATGGGATTATCAGAATTACAAAGCATAGAGTGTTATTTATTTGAGTTGTTCTTTGCTTCAATGGTAATAGGGTTTTGGGGCATTTATGGAAATAATTGAACAGCTTACTCCTGGTAAACATTTGATTGATGAACAGAGCCTAAGGTACATATAACTCTGACTTATAATTCTTAAAACGAGTTGATGTTAAGGATCTTAATTTTCTTTCTTGGAGGAACACTGCAGAAAGAGACTTGTTATTTCTTTACAGAAAGAAAAAAAAACATTGTACCTGGTATTTCTACCTGAAGCAATGAAAGAAATTTCAGCACAAAAATGGGTATCCAGCATAATGCATCAGTAAATACAATAAAGAAAAACCGTTTGGCAAGGATCATCTCTTTTTTAACTTGATTCCGTATTTCAGTTGCTGTTATGGCACTTTGATGAATGCTATAAAACATGCTTCCATAAGAAAAAACTATGATGATAAATGCTGCCAAGTTAATACCTATTTAGAACACAAAGATTATTATTAATGTGATGATCATTCTTTCAAAACAAACACACATACTCTTAGCTGTTTGAATGTGAACATGTGTTTTGTTTTTTATAAGAATTATGAAGAAAAATAATGATTTTTAAAAAAAATTTGAAGTTTTGTTGAACTAATGTGGAATGAAGAAATTTTAATTTAAAAATGGCATATTAGGGGCCCCTGGGTGGCTTAGTCGGTTAAGCATCTGACTTCCACTCAGGTCATGATCTCACAGTTCATGTGTTTCAGCTCTGCAACAGGCTCTGTGCTGACAGCCCAGAGCCTGGAGCCTGCCTCAGATTCTGTGTCTCCCTCTCTTTCTGCCCCAACCCCGACAGGCCCACGTGTACTCTCTCTCTCAAAAATAAACATTAAAAAAATCAAAAAAGGCATATTAAAATGAGAGTATAGTGATTCAGTGAATATCCTGGGCCTTCTAAATTAATCTTTATAATTTTTTAAAATAATGCAATTAGTGTATATATATATATATATATATATATATATATATATATATATACACACACACACATTTTTTTTAACTTACCCCTGAAACATTTTTTACAGTAGAAAAACACTTGTATGTCTATTTTCAAGCCAAAGACTTGTGTGGGTGGCTACTTTGAGTTTATTTATCTTATAAGGGCAAAGAGTTAAATATATATTTTGTTTAGTATTATTAGGGTGAATGCATGAACTACAAGTATTTACTGTTTTGTCTTTTATTAAGGAGCATGTTGGAATTTATATAAGAAAGTGGTAATTCAGGGGGAAAAAATCCCTTTAGGGGATTCTGACAGAATCCATCCCCAATGTTGATGAGAAAAACTGGCTAGAAGTTCTGAAATAAAAATGTATAAACATTAGAAGAAATAATGAGATTGAAAATGTGATTTATTCTAATATTTGAATGAAAGGGCTTATAATACACAGTTTCTTACCGAGAAAAATTGCCACGGAGTAAATCTGAGCTCCAGTACTTTCTGTGTCTTCTGAATGAAGAGGGAAGCACACGCCATTGGTGCCATAGTAGTTTTTGAAAAATTCCTTATTGGTCAATGGAATGAAAGCCACGATAAACCCAGTCATCCAAATGAGAATCAGAACTGTAATTGTTCTGCATTTTTTAGGTCTTAAACATCTAAAAGGATAGACAATGCAGATATATTTTTCCAGTGTCAGAAACGTTAGAAGTAACACTGATACTTCTGTGGATAGAATGGCCAAAGATCCTACAATCTGACAGTGAATGCTCTCCATCCACAGCTGCGCGTGCTTGTTGTATTCTCCACGAAACTTGAGATCGAAGGCTCCAATGACAAACAAATATATTCCCATTAGGCAGTCAGCACCTATAGGATCAGTAAATGTTGCAAATTTAGAGAAATAAGTAAGTATAATAGAATTAATGACAAACAGTAATATTTTTAGTATTAGCAAAAAATACCTAATTTACTTCTATTTTGGGGTGAGGTAATTTTTTTTAATGTTTATTTATGTATTTTGGGAGAGAGAATCCCAAGCAAGCTCCATACTGTCAGCACAGAACCCAAGTAGGGCTTGAACCCGTGAACCCCAAGATCATGATCTGAGCCTGAAGTCAGATGCTTAACTGACTGAGCCACCCAGGTGCCCTTTGGGGGGAGGTAATTTTTATTCTAACAATTTGTTGATGGATAAGGACCTTTTCATCAGCTCTATTCAATACGTACTCTTATAGCACCATCTACAGCTAATTATGTAATCATTTCTCTGTTTTTGTTTTTGTTTTTATTTTGTTTTTTGTTTTTGTTTTTTCTAATTTTCAAGTCTGTGTGAGCAGGGATATTGTGTATTTTGTTTTCCATTCTGGTCCCATCACCTAGAAGTGTTGAGTAATTTATGCAATTATGTTGAGCGTTTGATTAGGGACCAATATGGGGATGTTGTTATTTGGATCCTCTCTTCCAGTGAAATGCTCCCAGCTTATTAACATGCTAGGGATATCATCCAAAATCCTAGAGAAAGTAATTCAGAAATTGCTGTGATAGACTAATGACTATGAATTTCGGGGTCTATAATTTAGAAGAAAGGAATAATTAAGAAGTGCTCTGTAGTCAGTATAATTTTGGAGGGCTTAAATTATTTACCCAGAGCTGGTCTAAGCAAACCTGTTCTCTCTGATTCTCTCTTCCATTTTTACATCTTTCTCTGTCTCTTTTTAGGCTTTCCCATCCCCCAAATCAGTTGTCAATGTGATGCACTACTTGGTGATTTTGCTTTTTAAATGAACATTTCATGTCAGAGGGTAGGTGAGATTTTTTTTGACTTTATAAGCATTCTATACAAACCTTCCAAAAATCACATCACTGTATAAATCATAAGGCTGGCCCTAATCCTTAAATATTGCTGTGATATTCTAGCCTTCACCAGGGAAATTTAGCATACTCAAAATTTTGTAGTTAATGATACAACGTAGTAAACAATTTCTGAGTTCTATTTCTTAGATAGCTTGCAGTGAAAAAAACAATTAGATATTAGACTTTGAATGAGGCTGGGGGTAAGACATGGACAGCATGCGTAAAGTAGAACATTGTATAGATTGATACTCACTGGAGAAAATATGGACCACTTGACCCACACTATAAAAAACCTGAGGACTGGTCTTGCTTATTTTTCTTTGTAGTCCTCACTTAACATAATACCTCGCAATCACATTTCAAAAACTTAAAAATATTTAATTCTACCTAAAAACATTTTATTATTTAAATATTTCAAATTATGGGGGTGCCTGGGTGGCTCAGTCAGTTAAGCATCTGACTTCGGCTCAGGTCATGATCTTACGGTTCATAGGTTTGAGCTCCACATCGAGCTCTGTGCTGACCGCTCAGAGCCTGGAACCTGCTTCAGATTCTGTGTCTCCCTCTGTCTCTCTGCTCCTCCCTGACTAGTGCTCTGTCTCTCTCTCAAACATAAATGTTAAAAAAATTCTTTTAAATATTTCAAATAATGAATGGAAAAGATTTTAGTAGCTCAGAGACCAGAAAAACAGCCATCAGTTAAGTCAATGTCTATATCTGGACATGCAAACAAAACGGTAAATACACCTCTGGATGTAAAAATTAAAGGTTGCCATTTTATTCACAGTAAAATATTTTACCTGCTTTAACAAAATGTCTTCAGAGAAGAAAACCAATGAATGACAGCTTCTTTAATATGTATAAGGTAATTGAATTTTCTTGTTTTAAAAACGTATTTTCTTCTCACTAAAGGAATTTCATTTTCATTGCAACGAATGTGAACACAATATATAAGCAAAAAGGAGAAAGACTTAAAATCTCATAATTCCACCACTCTTTTTACTCATTTTTGAATAGCAGTGCTTTCATATATTGCAAAAGTGTAATTCCTCTTCAACCAGGAAATACTCACAGCAGAGAGAAATGATTGACATGGCATGCAGTCTGTTCTCAGACCTGATATAAGGTCTCATACAAATGACAAAGACGTTTCCAAAGCATGTGACTGCAGATACAACCCAGACAAATACTCTCTGAATAATGCTTGCCAAGAGGTTCTCGAGAGATGAGATTCCATCAGTGTTTGGTTTACAGCTGCGAACATGTGGTGCATACCCACAGTACTGGAATTTCTTAAAATATCTGATGAACAAAGTGAGAGTACAAGAAGAATTTACATTTAATTCAGTGCCATTATACATTAATATTTCTTTCCTACATTTTCTCAATAGAAAGAAAATATCTTAATATGAGACTCACAGGAATGTAAAACATTAAGGACACTAAGTGAACTTGATTTCACTGTAAAAGAGTTTGAGGGTCAGAGCAGCAAGTGGCCATCATGAATATACAAGTGTTAGACGTGTCTTGAAACATAAACAAGCCATTAGCATGTGGTCAAGAGAATTAAAGGAAACTTTTATTGCATTTTTAGTGTTTAGTACAGGTGAGTGCATTGTTACACAGCTCCTATTGTTGCTGAAACCAGTCTAGCCCTCCAGGGAAGAGACAGCCATATGTTTTCTCCTTTATGCTTCCATGGCTTTTCCACTATATAGTTATGTGATCTGTAACTACGTGTTAACATGCTTATCTCTCAACTAGATTTTGGTACCTAGATGAGTGTTCAATAAGTTTTGTTGAGTTAATTATTTCATTAATAGACTAATCTTACTGATAAAGTTGATCAATAATTATGACTGTTACCACCAACACCAACACCACGTATTCAGCATCTTCGTATCAGGAATAAATTCTCCAGTCAACTCCATGGGACAGGTATTAACATCACCATAGGAGGAGATGAATATTCAATGGAGGCAAATTATTTGCTGTGAAATTTCTAATAAATGTAAAAATTGAAGTTCAAATCTACTTAGAGCTTTAGAGTACATAGCTCTAAAGCTATGTACTCTGGCAAAAGAATAGAAATGATCTTTATAGTATAGACAGCTGTAGCAATACAAGATAAAAGCATGTCAATCACAGTATATTGTCCTATTGTTTAACCCTTCCTTCCTGAGTCCCTTAGACCTGATATGGTTTCTGCCCCAATTCAGGTTTATTCCTTGAGTTGTTTCTTGGGTTTTGTGAGCTACACCATTTTCTCCCAATAAACTATGTTTGGCTTACTTTAGTCAGAGTGTTTTATGTTGTGTGCAACCAAAGAAACTTTTAAAAGCATCCTCTGTGAGGAGTTAGGAAAAACAAAAAGAATGTCCCGTGTGAGACTTAAAACATAAGCGAAATTATAGAGTGGTGACATGACACTTTGTAAATTATTGAGAATTAATTACCCTGGCATGGAGATCATTCTCATATCTGCTGTAAGATTGCATTCAATTAAAGAAAATGTTCCCAAAGCATGGAATCAATGGTACTATAATACACACTGTTTGAATAAAAGATTTTTCAAAGTTTACCAGTTTATCCATACACACTTGCTCCAATCATGTCCTAACATTGGAGGCAATTTTTACTGAGGAGGATTTCTCCATACTGTCCTCCATTTACAGCAATTGTTTATTTATAGTTATTTTGTGTTGCTTATGTAAATTCTTCTTTTTTCATCTGGTAGCACTTATACCATGTGTGCAAATTACTAGCTCCTCAGGCAAACATCACTATGTATGAATGGTGTCAGTGCTGAGGAGAGCTTATAGGAATGGGTGGGTTCCGTCCACACTCATGTTCTCTGACATTTAAAAAATCACCTTTGATTCTACCAAACCATGGAACGGTAAAAATCATCCCACCCCATAGCAACACTTTAAGAATAATATTGTTTAGGCAAATTAGTTAGTAGAAAATTTGATAGATTGGATGCATTGGGTATGGATGTATTAGCATAGTGCACATGGAAACATAAAAGATTAAAATCAAGGTGAAAAACAAGGAAAACATCTGCTTACATGTGAGAGAGATTCATTAGAGGTCTAAACATCCTTTGTTGGATATTTGAAATTTCAATTCCTTCTAGGCTGCTAAAAATACCAAATTAATTATCAAAATAACATATGTTATAAGGGTATAATAAAATGACTTTTTGTGATGGACAATTAATAAGATACTGTCAGTCAACACTGATTGTGAACCAAACATTCATCCTCAGCCTGCCCTACACCCTTACTTCCCCAACTCCTTTCTGATTCTAGCATTTATACACATATATCTCTTCTATTTGAAGTTTTGGATCCTTGTAGATCATAACACAATGCTTTGTGTATAGTAACTACTCAATAAATATTTGTAGAATAAATGAACAAACATCTTTTAGACAACGTTACAATAGCAGAGGAGTTTTACATTTTGAAATTTTTCTAATAATTTTTAAATAACAATTTTTTTTTCTAGTAAGATGCCATCTAACTGAGGGACATTTAAATTAAATTAACTGAGACATCTTTTAGAGGCAATTGTTAGACCATAAAAGATTTTTTTGTGTGTGGTATAAATAATGATTTATATAAGAGAATATTGCATCTTTGGCTAAAATTAGCTATGATAAATTCTTAGATACCAGTGCTAATAGAGAAATAGATATGCAGAGATGCCTTCAGAGGATCAAAATAAATGATCCAATATAAACTCCTGGTGATTACAGCAAAATATAAAATCATTACCTAATTCTTAGTTTATAAACATGTAAGATAAAACTAATAGCACTCACATGATTTGGTTTATAGTGAGCACTCACATGATTTGGTGGCACTTAACTAACATCCTGGAAAAGCGCTTCTGATTTGAAAGATTCTACAAATCTTACAGAATTTATTAGTCAGTATATAAATAATGATTTCATCATAAAACTATCCCCATAGGTATATACTTACAGAGACTTGAGTTTGACAAGATAATCAAATTGATTTGCTTGAATTTTCTGGATTGGGTTATAGGAAAGATTCCTGTTTTTTAAAAAAGGCAGCAGTAGGTCATTTCTAGAAACTTCTTAAGTAAAGAGAAAATGTATCTCGACTTTGGTACCAAAAACAAAACAAAACAAAACAAAACAAAACAAAACAAAACAAGTGTAGTAATAGCACTTGCCTTACAGAGCTCATTAAATATTTACAGAAATTAATGGAGATAAAACACTTAGAATAGTGCCTGGCTCTTAGGATTTTGTTAGTGTAGAGAGGGAACTAAGACAACATAAGAATGGAAGTGAACTAGTCAAGAAATGGCTCTCACCAAAGAAGTGATAGGGTACCCTGAGAGAAACCACACATACCTCACATTTTGCCTAGGTTCTCATTTAGTTAAATGAAAACAATCTCATTTTGTCAAAAATTGAATTAATAGAATTACCCTGAATACTTTTTCCAATAAATCTTATTCCAAAGAGTGATGTTTGTTCTAATGATTTGTGAGGCATGAAATGAACAGTGAAAGGCTAGAGCTGGGAACAAAGAGATATAGACCAGAATGACAGTGCAGCTGAATTTTGATGGAAAAAATTTCATAATCCTTTTTGAAAAAAACAAAAAACAAACAAGAAGCATTGAAACAAGAATCATTGATTAACGGGGCTTCTCAGGGCAAATTCTTTTAGAAATTTATTCTAGGTTAGACCATTAGTTAAATGGAGGAGCTATTGGGGAGTGGTGATTGCAGAAAGAAGGAAAGAGAGGAAGAAAGACAAATGAAAATTGAGTTGTATAAAGGAACAAAGTGAACTCAACAGTCTAGGACTAGAAGGAAATTATCTGAACACAATACAGGCTGTCTATGAAAAGCCCACAGCTAATATCATGCTCAATGGTAAAAGCCTGAAAATTTTTCCTCCCAAATCAGTAACCAGACCAGGATAATCCATTTTTCTTCTATTTAATGTAGTACTGGAAGCCCTAGTCAGAGTAATTAGGCAAGGGAAAAACAGGGCATTCAAAATGGAAAGGGAGAAGTAAAATTATTTCTGTTTGCAGATGATATGAAACCATGTATAGAAAACTCTAAAGCTTTCATGCTCGCGCACACACGTGCGCGCGCGCACACACACACACACACACAACTGTTGGAACTTATAATAAAATTCAGGAAAGTTGCCAAATGCAAAACCACACAAAAATTGAATGTGTTTCTTTACACTAACAACGAACAATCCAAAAAAGGAATTCAAAAGATAATTCCGTTTACAATAGCATTGAAAGAATAAAATACTTAGGAATAAACTTAACCAAAGAAGTGAAAGACTTGACTTTGAAAGTACAGTGTTGCAGAAACAAATTTACAAAGATACCAGTAAATGGAAAGACATTCTATGTTTATGGATTAGAAGACTTAATGTTGTGAAGATGTCAATACTCCCCAAAGTGACCCACAGATTCAGTTCAATCTCTATCAAAATCCTAATATATTTTGTAGAGATAGAAAAATCCATTCTGAAATTTGCATGAAATCTCAAGGGACCTTGAATAGCTAAAGCAACTTTGAAAAAGAAGAACAAAATTGGAGGCTTCACACTTCCTAATTTCAAAACTTATTATAAAGCTACAGTAATCAGAACAATGTGGTACTGTTACAAAGACAGGCATATAGACCAGTGCAGTAGGATAGAGAGCACAGGGATAAACCCTTGTATATACGGTCAAGTGATTTTCAACAAGTGCACCAAGACTATTTAATGGGAAAAGGACAGTCTTCAACAAATGGTGCTGGGAAAACCAGATAGCTATTCACATACAAAAGAATGAACTTAGAACCATACCTTACATCATGTATAAAATTAACTGAAAATGGATGAAAGACCTAAATATAAAAGCTAGAACTATAAAACTCTTACAAGAAAACATAGGAGAAAAGCTTCAGGGCATTGGATTAAGCATTATTCTTGTATATGACACCAAAAGCATAGGCAACAACAACAACAAAACAGAAAAATTGGACTACATCTAAATTAAAAACTTCAGTGTGTCAAAGGAGACCATCAACAGAGTGGAGAGGCAATTTACAGAATATAGAAGAAAGTATTTGTAAATCATATATTGAAAAGGATTTAATATCTAAAACACATAAAGAATTCCTATAATTCAACACCAAAAAACAACCCAATTTAAAAAATAGGCAAAAGACTTGAATAGACATTTCTTCGAAGAAGATATATGGCCAATAAGTCCATGAAAAGGTGCTCAGCATCACTAACCATTAGGGAAATGAAAATCAAAACCGCAATGAGATATCATTTCACATCCATTAGGATGGCTATTATCCAAAAAAGTGTTGTTGAAGATGTAGAGAAATTGGAATTCTTGTGCACTACTAGTGGGAATGTAAAACGGTGTAGCTGCTTGGAAAACAGTATGTTGTTTCCTTAAAAAATTAAAAATAGAATTACCGTATGATCCAGCAATTTTACTTCTGGGGCTATATACTGAAAAGGATTGAAAGAAAGGTCTCAAACAGGGATTTGTACACCCATGTTCATAGCAGTATTACTCACAATAGCTAAAAGGTGGGAGGAACTCAAGTATCCATGAATGGGTGAATGAATAAACACAATGTTTATGTTTATATGTGTATATATGTATCTCTCTCTCTCTCTCTATGTGTGTGTGTATATATATATATATATATATATATGCACACACACACAGACACACACACACACATAATGAATTATTTAGAATAGTATTATTACTAATTAATGCTATTATTCAGAGTAATAACCAGAAATTCTGACACATGCTACAACAAGTATGAACCTTGAAGACATTATATTAAGTGAAATTAGCCAGTCACAAAAGCTTAAATATTGAATGATTCCACCTAATGGGTACCTACAGTAGTCAAATTAATAAATACAGAAGAGAGATGTCAGTCAGGGGAGGTGATGGGGAAATATTGTTTTATAGGTATGGAGTATCAGTTTGGGAGGATGAAAAAGTTCTGGAGATGGAAGTGATAGTTGTATAACAATATGAATGTACATAATGCCACTGAACTGTACATTTAAAAATGGTTAAACTGGTAAATTTTATGTTACAGATATTATTACAATTTAAAAAATAAAAGAAATTAAAAATAGAGAAATGAAGTGACAAAATTAGTATCAGTCTTACAATTGTGAGAGCTCCTTCAGATCCTTAAATACTTGTGGTGGAAGATTTTCAATCTTATTACTTCCTAAATCCCTAGAGAAATAATTGCAACCATGTCATATTATTTTCTTAAGACTTTATTGATTGTACTGCAATTTGTTAGGGAACCATTATACAACTTTAAACAGTGCTATTAGTGAGTTATATTAATTACCAGAAGTCTAAACGTTTTAAAAAAGGAGTGTAACAGGAAAATATAAGAATAACCCATTTCGTAACTTTTTCAGAGACAAATGCTTGATGGTATTTGATCTTATCCCAACAGATCCAATTTTCTCATTTAATTAATATATGTGTTGTGCCTCTTTTCCCCTTTCCTTCATTCCCTTCAACCTTTTACATTAGAGCAGTAGTATAATTTGGAGCCTTAAGTTTTTCATTTGCTTGGGTTTACTATGATTACCAAATGGAAATGGATTCTTGTGGGGGCAAGCATCTTTCACAGGTGACATGCATGGGATCTCATATGCTCTTCGGGCAGGATACTTTGGGTGTATGTGTAGAAGTTGGGTTGCCTAGCATAGTATGACCTTGTAGCTTAGTATGACCTTGTAAGAATGTTTTTTTTTGTTTTATTTTATTTTTTAAATTTATTTATTTTGAGAGAGAGAGAAAGCAGGCAGGGGATGGGCACAGAGAGAGAGAGAGAGAGAGAGAGAGAGAGAGAGAGAGAATCCCAAGCAGGCTCCACACCGTGAGCGCAGAGCCAATGTGGGGCTCAAACTCACGAACTGTGAGATGATGATCTGAGCCGAAACCAAGAGTTGGATGCTCAACTGACTGAGCCACCCAGGAGCCCCTGTAAGAAGGGTTGTGAAGGTAACAGATCTTGTGGTAGCTTTGGTGGTGGCAGCACTCATGAAAAAGGTTCAGATTCTTCTAAACAAGATAACATTTCAATAGGTTTTAGTTCTCCAAAGTGATCAAGAGATGCTAAGATAAAGCCTAACCACTTTCCCTACCCATCTCCAAATTCTATTAGTTGCCACAAGGAAAAGTAGGAGAATGTATGTATTTGTTACATGAGTTGGAGTGCTTATAAATCAAAAGTGAGATTATTCAACTTTGAAGGGCATGATAGTTTTAGATTTGAGGTTCTTTAAAACTTATTGATTGATTGATATTTTTGAGAGATAGAGAAACAGAGTGCTCATGGGGGAGGGGCAGGAGAGAGGGAGACAGAATCTGAAGGAGGCTGCAGGCTCTGAGCTGTCAGCACAAAGCCCAACTTGGGGCTAGAACTCACAAACTGTGAGATCAGGACCTGAGCTGAGGTCGGCTCCTTAACTGACTGAGCCGCCCCTAGAACCACCCATTTTAAACTATTGCCTCTTAGAAAACATGCCATTTTCATCCTTGGAAATCGGATTTTTCAAGCCAGTGTTTAATATGGGATTCAGCAGGCTTTTGGTAGGACTAATGATTCACCTTGGTTATGCTCTCTGCAGGTTTTCTTGCTCATTCCTTTACCCCTGAACCTGGATTAGCACTGGTTATGGACTTCACTGTTTGTGTTTCATGTTCCCTGCTGGTTATTGATACTCACATAGAACCTGCACCTTAATGTCACCATGAAAGTTAGGATTTGGAGAATTGCTTTTTTTTTTTATAAAATTTTTTTTTAGGGGCGCCTGGGTGGCTCAGTCGGTTAAGCGTCCGACTTCAGCTCAGGTCACGATCTCGCGGTCTGTGGGTTCGAGCCCCGCGTCGGGCTCTGGGCTGATGGCTCAGAGCCTGGAGCCTGCTTCCGATTCTGTGTCTCCCTCTCTCTCTGCCCCTCCCCCATTCATGCTCTGTCTCTCTCTGTCTCAAAAATAAAAAGGTTAAAAAAAAATTAAAAAAAAAAAATTTTTTTTTAATGTTTATTCATTTTTGAGAGACAGAGAGAGACAGAGCATGAGCGGGGGAGGAGCAGAGAGAGAGGGAGACGCAGAATCCAAAGCAGGCTCCAGGCTCTGAGCTGTCAGCACAGAGCCCGATGCGGGGCTCGAATTCACAAACTGTGAGATCATGACCTGAGCCGAAGTTGGGTGCTCAACTGACGGAGCTACCCAGGCGCCCCTGGAGAATTGCTTTCTGATACTCACACAGTGGTTGCAAGTAGGATAAAACAAGGAAAAGTATGGATCCCATGACTAACTAATCTAATTATCTAATACCTAGATAATAACTTTGGATCACCTGTTTGCATGTCTCCTTAGTATTGAGAATAAAATAATTTCCTATTTACTGATGATGTGGTTCAGTTGCCAAATACCAAGAGTTGTTACAAAACTTGCTTGGGTCTAATACCTATTGAGATTTTCTTGCACATTTAGTGAATGATTGCTACTGCCTACCAAAAAATGTTTCATTTCAAAAAAATGAAAAAATTGGGGGTTTCAATGGCTTGTTTATTGATGTTTTCAAGCAGAATGCGGCATATAAATTACCTCCATCTGTCTCAGTATGTAGGTAAGGTATCCAGAGAAACATTCTAGTTTACATTCTTTAGTTTTTTTATGGAAAAATTTTAATAACTTAATGTTCTGCCCAGCTTATTGTCAAAACATGTTGATGTGTCCACAATCCAGATTCTTTCCAGAAAACACAAAACCAAACTACAGCTGACCCTTGAACAATGTGGAGGTTAGGGGTGCTGACCGCCTTACCCCTATGCAGTTGAAAATCCACATATAACTTTTGACTTCCCCAGAACTTAACTACTAATAGCCTACTGTTGCCCAGAGGCCTTACTGATAACATAAACAGTGAATTAACACATATTTTGTATGTTATATGTCTTATATACTGTATTCTTTCAATAAAGGAAGTTAGAAAAAAATAAAGTGTTATTAAGAAAGTCATAAGGAAGAGAACATACATTTACAGTTCTGTGCTGTATTTACTGAAAAAAATCCAGGTACAAGTGGACCATCACAGTTCAGACCTATGTTGTTTAAGGGTCAACCGTAGTTGTTAGCTCAAACTTTAGCAAAAATCCAATTGAGAAAATTAATACTAAAACATTAAAAAAATTGTCCGAAGAACACGGACTTCATCCATTGCTCAATATATATTTTATTCTGACAATCAGCTACTATGTGCTTGGGCCACAAAGCTTTGGTTTATCAGAGAGTTGTTTTTAAAACTCTTTGGAATTCTGTCATTGATCTTAAAAAAGGGACATTATAAATAGCTGATTCAACTTATGTCTCTCTTCCATTATTATAGGCTGGGATGTTATCCAAGGATGTCTGATTTCTTTTGGATCCAAGATTATCTTTTGTTTCTAGAATTAGCAAAGTATGTCTTTTTGTTTTAAGGTCTCTGAATCCTAACTCTTTAAGAAACTTAAAAACAAATGTGCTGTTCCTCTCTAGCAATGGGACAGAGGATGTATTTTATTTATTAATTTTACCCTGACTTTATTATTTAGCTATGTTTCCTTTATCTCCTTTTCCTTAGGGCACCTGGGTGGCTGAGTCAGTGAAGCATCTGACTCCAGCTCAGGTCGTTATCTTGTGGTTTGTGAGTTTGAGCCCTGCATCTGGCTTGCTGATGTCAGCATAGACCCCGCTTCGGATCATATGTCCTCCTCTGTCTCTGCCCGTCCCTTGCTCATGCTGTCTCTCTCAAAAATAAAAGAAAAAAAAATCTCATTTTCCTCAATACTTATCTTATATATATTTTAAAGTGTATTTTTCTAAGCTGTCTGAGTTCATTTATGGTTCAAAGCGTATACAAATAATGCTAGGAAAAGAGATAAATATTTCTCAAATGTATAAAAGCATATATATGTAACAAGTGTGAACTAAAACAATAGAAAGAAAAGTCTTATCAGTATATGCATAATCAAACTTACAATTCATCTAGCTTTTGTAGAGGTGCAAAAGTATTTTCACTTAGATGATTAATTTTGTTTTTCCTCATTACCCTGAAAGTAAAAAGAAAAATATGTTGTAGCTCTTTGAGGTAAGTGATAAATGAGTTTTTGGAGACAGGATTAACAGCCTAAAAAAAGGAAATAATTATATATAGTGATTTGCACATCAAGTATCTTGTAGTATGATAAATTACCCAGTCTTGTTTTAGTCTTAAATTTCTCAAAATTTTTAATGATGAAAAAAAATTATTTGATTTTTTAAGTGAGGTAGGGAAGAATTCTGCAAGGGAGTTAGCGAAAACTTCAACGCTTGAGAAAACAGACTGAATATCATGCAACCGAGAGCACAGGGAGCTGTTATAGAACTGCCTCTTCTCCAGCCTGTATCGCATGTCTCTCTAACAGAATACCCTGCACACGAGCACTCACACACATTGGAGTTGATGTGATTTAGAGTGGAGTTACCTAAGGAAGTGTAATCTAAGCTGGACCAATTCAGAAGATCTCTAGTTTGGGATGTTGAATCAGACTGTATATAATTCTTGACCAGTTCAGTTTCTTTCTTTCTTTTTTTCTTTTTCTTTCCTTTCTTTCTCTTTCTTTCTCTTTTTTCTTTCTTTTCTTTATTCTTTCTTTCTTTCTGCTTTTCTTTTTTCTTTTTCTCTTCTTTCTTTCTCTCTTTATTTCTCTTTCATGTTTCTTTCGTTATCGAAATGGTTTCGTGGATCTTTCTTCGAGTCTTTCTTGGGTTCTTTCTTCACTCTTTCTTGCTTCTCTGGGGGGAGATTCTTTTCTTTTCGTTGTGAGTTTTTCTTCGTTTCTTTCAGTTTTTCTTTCTTTAGTACTCTTTTCTTCTCTTAAGACGTTTTTATTTTTGAGAGCAGAGAGACCAGAGAATAGTACAAAGCAGGGGAGGTGAAGAGAGGAGAGAGAGAGAGGAGACAGAATCCAAAGCAAGGCTCCAGGCTCTGAGCTGTCAGCACAAGCAGACCGATGCAGGCTCAACCCTCAAAACTGTTGAGCTTCATGGACTTGAGCTTTTGCAAGTTGGATGCTTAACAGACTGAGCCACCCAGGCACCCCTTGATTCATTTCTGCACTGATCTTATGTGTTCTGAATGTTTCCAATTCTTTAAACATTGTGAGGCACGACCCTGGAGGTTGGTCTTGTCCCATCCTAAAGTATTTATTTCTTCTCAGCTCTCCAAACCATTATCATCTCCTGCCAGGATCTCTAGACCAGAAAAGAGCAAGCACCTGCCAAGAGGAAATTCACAAATGATATCTTCACAAAGAGGCTTCTTTAAAAACAAATACAAGTAGAACAACAAAGAAGTTGTAAGTTTTTCAAATATCTATTTGGTCTATGGCCTTTAGTTGCAATTTGGTTTCCTTTGGGCAGTAATAGGAACTGTTTTTTGCATGACTGATATATAAGCATCCTGCAGCCGAAGACTGCTGAGCTCGTTGCACAAGAGTTCAAACATCTCAGTGACCTGAACCCATTGGAATGGGGGGAGCATACTGGAGAAAAAGTTATTGTATCAGTGGTAACTATTGCATTGCCTGTACACAGGGGTCCTAGTATTTTGGTTTCTAGTATGGATTTCTAGATGGATTCTAGTGTGGTTTCCAGATGGATTCTAGTATAATGGTTTTCAAACTTTTCCCACGACAAACACCCACACGAGCCAAGATTTATAAAACAATACATTTAATGATCCAAATTGTGCTACGACATTTTTACCCAATTCAATTCAACTTTCACTAAAAAAGCTAATCAGGGGGCGCCTGGGTGGCGCAGTCGGTTAAGCGTCCGACTTCAGCCAGGTCACGATCTCGCGGTCCGTGAGTTCGAGCCCCGCGTCAGGCTCTGGGCTGATGGCTCGGAGCCTGGAGCCTGTTTCCGATTCTGTGTCTCCCTCTCTCTCTGCCCCTCCCCCGTTCATGCTCTGTCTCTCTCTGTCCCAAAAATAAATAAACGTTGAAAAAAAAAATTATAAAAAAAAAATAAATAAATAAAAAAAAAAAAAGCTAATCAGGAGGTACCATATTGCTTTCATCATCCACTTGTGAGTTTGAACCCACAGTTTGAAAAACACTGATCTGAGAAACTGTAAATGAGGCAGTTGTGTTTTCATATTGCAAGACACCTCAGCATCCTTCACTTTCATGGGAAAAGCCATGTGAATTTAAAATAGGCCAATAGGGGCGCTTGGGTGGCTTAGCTCCTTAAGCGTCTGATTCGGCTCAGGTCACTATCTCACATTCTATGAGTTTGAGCCTCGCGTCTGGCTCTGTGCTGACAGCTCAGAGCCTGGAGCTGATTCAGATTCTGTGTCTCCCTCTCTCTCTGCCCCTCTGCCATGAGCACTCTGTCCCTTTCTCTCTCTCAAAAGTAAATAAACATTAAAATAAATAAATAAATAAATAAATAAATAAATAAATAAATAAATAAAATAGGCTAGAGAGGCAGATGGAGAAATTATACCCAGTAACATTCTAAAGTTTATCCTGGTGTCCACAATTATAGCGTTAGAGGTGTAGACATTCTGCAGTGTTTTAAAAAAATGTAGTTGTAATTCAATTTGTCCCCACAATCTTTACAGTAATAATTTGCAAAGGGCAAACATTCTTATAGAATACGACTAATTTGGTGTTTCTCAAACTGAGATCCAAGGAGAGATTTTAGGTGGTCTGTGAACATTTCTTTCCATTAAAGTGGGTATCACTTAAGTTCGAGAAAAACAGGTCTCAAATAATACAGTACCGTTGCGATGATCCATGTTATGTTGTGAATCTTTGTTAAGCTTGGTTTGAACTCCAATAATTTTGCCAATATGCTTCAGTTTCAGAAAATTTTAAGTCATCAGTGAACATTTGCCATAATTACTGTGCATGTTTATGCTAACTAATGTTCACATAAATGATTCATTTTGTTTGTAAAGAGATAGGCCATCAAAAGGATAAAACACTACTTACAAAACAGTTAAATTACTGCAGGAAATAAAAGTCAAATTTCTTAAATTATGGATATGGTTGCCTTCAAAGTCCCTGAAACATAAAAACAAAAATAATAAAGCTAAATTTTAATCATAGAAATAAATTGATCAAGAATTATTTGATTTCTAATAAAGTATCTTTTTTTCACATACTGTTTGTTTCATATAGATTCTCATATGTAGCCACTTACATAATAGCTGAAATAATATATATATATGTAATGCTTCTTTTTCTGTGTTCATAGTAAAAATGTTTTGAGTCATATCTGAATCATATGTTCATATAGGCACATATGTTATCCTGAGAAATGTGAAGAGAATGAGAAGTCAAATTAAAAAACTTTGTTATGATAAATATCCACTTAACAGACATTTAATAGTGATCTGTATTAAACATCTGTCTAGAGAGTTACCAATAGCATTGTTCTAAGTGGGGTGACCCTATTTGCTACACTCTGTAGAAGATTTTATTATCCTGCTGCCAAAAAAATATTTTACCTCTAACTCCCTTGCCTAAACACCCCCTGGAAAAAATCTCAATAGCATTTTACCACTGAGAACACCACTGTTTGCTTTATTATATTGCCACACAAGCCAATGCTATCCTTGGTTTACAATTTCTAATTCAGGGAGATAAATGTAGACCCTAATTACACTCCCTTGCTGTGTGATGCTATGTCACCATCAGAAGTCTGGTCTGAGCAGTAAAACTTGTCAAAAAACTTATGTTTAGTGTCTCTTCTTCGTGGTGATCATGAAAGCATCCTTTTATTGCCCGTCTTTTATCTTTTGTTAGGTTTATCGTGGAAGTTTGTAGGAAAGAGTTAGCTGAGGTTAGGGATATACTTTCAGGAATAAATACTTGTCCTTAAATCTACTCAGTCTATCCCAACACTTAGTTTACTCTTCACCATATAATATAGAGCTATTCAAGAATAATTGTGACGAATGTATATGAGCTGAAGTGTGACACAGCTACTAAAATCTGCAGGGGAAACATGGGTAGCATTAAAAGAAGTACCTATATTCTGCTGGCTAGGCTACATACATGTGGGAAAATTGGTTCTATTTTGAGCATTGCAATAAAAATAAATGTTGACAAATCAAGGAATATTTGAACAATCTGGAAGACCAAGATGTAAGGGGTTTAGAAACCAAGTCGGTTGAGGAAAAGGGTGTATTTGTAATGGAAAAGAGCGAAATAAGAGAGATATATTTGAAGTCAGGCTGTAGAAGATATTATAGGGTTCTCCTATGTTGCATCAGATTGCAAAATTAGATTTTCTGGTTGAATGACACAAAATATTTAAAGTTCAAGCTCACAATCTATAGTGTCCAGGGAATAAGCTTATTATCACTACAGATATTTAGCAGAAGAAATATACTGTAATTCAAGAATTTTGTAGATAGGATTTCTGTACTATACAGAATATTACATTAAGTCTTAAATCTTGATTCTAGGTCATCCTTCTAAAGAAAAATTCTACTAATCTATTAAATTGGAAATTAAGTGCTTATGGTACTGCTTTTTTTGGTCATCAGCTTTGGTCTAAGCTTTTGGTCGCTCACAATATATATTGTCAGTAACAGAGACTGTCCATTTCTTTCCTCTTTTACTGTCGTTACCACGAGTCTGCCACCAGATGGTGATGCTCTCTTAAGTCTCACACAGTATTCTTAAGGTGAGTTGATAACACTTTTCTTTTTAGCTACTATTGTAACTTTCTTTTTCCTATTAAGCGAACAAAAGCATTTAAGTTAGTATTAATTCATCATTGGTATAAATCAGTAAGAGGTACACACCGAGCCATAAATTAGGGACTTTTGACTAAATTGTTAATTTTGAGTTTATTTTAACATTTATTTGGGAATTTGTTTTGGCTTTCTTCCCACAATTAGAGGTTTTTATCCTTGATACACAGGGATCTGGTTTGAGGCTTCTTGTTCCTTAGCTCCAAGCTCTAAGGGAGCTGACAAGGAGTGTTTTCATTACCTTATGTCTAGATTACTTTTCCAACTTAATGAGCCTCTGAATTTACCCATTTAATTTTTTCCCTTTATACATGGTCATTAAGTTTGGCTAATCTGGTTATTGGTTGAAAGTGAAAATATGGTTCTTTGATCTGAAGAACAACAAAAACAAAACCCCAAAGCATCAACAATCTTGCGTTTCTTCTCAACTTCCTCTCTTATCCCCTAGAATGTAGTGGCATTCTAAACATGCAAATCTCGTAAACCTCTACTTCCTCCCCTACCTTCCAAAACCTTTCTGGCTCCTTTTTCATGGAGAAAACCGAGGTGATGAAGCAGGGAGAAGCCCTTGACCTTCTGCCCAACATCTACAAACTTACCTGTATATGCACCTGGTCTCCTTCTAGTCTCAAGAGGAAGAGATGACCCTTCTCCTGCTTTAGGCTAATCCCTCCATCTGTTTTCTTGAGTTTGGCTTATGTATGTGTATGTCCTAAAATATATGGTCAATTTTGGTGAATGTTCTTTGGACATTCTTTGCTTTCAGGTTTACTTCTATCAGAATTAGGTGCAGGCACATATAACAGACACCCAACTATAACAGCATAAATACACATCTACTGTTAAGCAGTCCAGGGCTAGTATGGTAGTTTTACAAAGTTGTTAGAAACATCTTTCATATTCACTGTTTACATGCCCTTGTCTTCATGGTCCAGGGTGATGCTAAGCTTGAGCCATCATATCTACGTTTTCTGGATAGCGAAAGAGAGTAAGGGGATGCCTTTTTCTTTTTAGGGAGATTCCCCAGAAGTCCACATGATACTTCTTCCACATCATTAATTAGAGCTTAGTCATGTGGTTACATCAAGATGCAGGGAAGTCTGGGAATGTCGTATTTTAGCTGGGCACACTGCTGTCCCAAATAGATCAGTTCTGTTATTGAGAAGTACATTGCACTTTGATATACATCAATTAGAGTTAGTTCATTAATTATGTTATTTAGTTCTTCATATCCCTTTTGGTTATACTTGATATTTCACGGATGAAAAGAGGTGGATTATTATCTCTTATTCCTTGTGTATGCCTGTTATTCCCTTTGGTTACTATATGAATTATTTGGTGCGCATATACTTATAATGTAATGCCTTTTATTAGAAATTGCACCCTGTTGGGGCGCCTGGGTGGCTCAGTCGGTTAAGTGTCCAGCTTTGGCTGAGGTCATGAACTCACGGCTTGTGGGTTTGAGCCCCTCTTTGGGCTCTGTGCTGACAGCTCAGAGCCCAGAGCCTGCTTCATATTCTGTCTCCATCTCTCTCTCTGCCCCTCCCCTGCTTGTGCACTATCTCTCTCTCTCAAATATAAATAAACATGAAAAAGATAATAGAAAAAGATAATAAAAAAGAAATTGTACATTGTAGCATTTAAATGAACTTAGTGTTGTTTAATGCAAATTGGCCAGAATTTTATTTATTTAGATAAAAAATATGATCCCTGCTTTTTAAATTTTGATTTGCATCTACATGGAATACTTTAGGCCAGCCTTTTATTTTTGATCTTTCTTAATCACTTAGATATAGTTTTTTGGTTTTTTTTGTAAATATGGCTGAATTAGGTTTGTTTTTTTTTTTTTTTTTTTTTTTTTTAATGTTTATTTATTTTTGGGACAGAGAGAGACAGAGCATGAACGGGGGAGGGGCAGAGAGAGAGGGAGACACAGCATCGGAAACAGGCTCCAGGCTCTGGGCCATCAGCCCAGAGCCCGATGCGGGGCTCGAACTCACAGACCGCGAGATCATGACCCGGCTGAAGTCGGACGCTTAACCGACTGCGCCACCCAGGCGCCCCTAGGTTTTGTTTTGTGAGCCAATTTGAAAATCTTTTTCTTTTCAATAGGTAAGTTAAGCCCACTTAAGTTTATTGATATGACTAATATATCTGACTTAAGTCTTCTATTTAAAAATCTTACTGTGTGGTGGGGTGCCTGGGTGGCTCAGTCGGTTAAGCATCTGACTCTTGATTGTGGCTCAGGTCATGACCTCATGAGTTCGTGATCTCATGATCTCATGATCTCATGATCTCATGATCTCATTCATCCAGCACCGTGGTGGGCTGTGTGCTGAGAGTGCCAAGGCTGCTTGGTATTTCTCTCTCCCTTTCTCTCTGCCCCTCCCTTGCTTGCACATGCACATGCACGTGCGCTCACTCTCTCAAAAATAGACATTAAAAAAATTTAAAAATATTACTATATGGTTTTATAGGTTAAAAAGCTTTCAACAAATATAAAAACTCTTGGGGCACCTGGGTGGCTCAGTCAGTCGAGCGTCCGACTTTGGCTCAGGTCGTGATCTTGCTGTTCGTGGGTTCGGGCCCTGCGTCGTGCTCTGTGCAGACGGCTCAGAGCCGGGAGCCTGCTTCGGATTCTGTGTTTCCCTCTCTCTCTGCCCCTCCCCCACACGCGCTCTGTCTCTCTCTGCCTCTCAAAAATAAAGAAAACTAATTAAAAAAATTTTTTTTAACAAATAAAAACTCTTCATATTTAGAAACGTTTGTATATTCTATTGGTTATATTTACAATGATAATTTTACCCAATACAGTCTTTCTTTCTTCTTTTTTTTTTTTTTTAAAGTGTTTATTTATATTTGAGAGGGAGAGAGGGAGTGAACCTGAGTAGGGTAGGGGCAGAGAGAGAGGGAAACAGAGGATCTGAAGCAGGCTCTGCACTGACAATAGAGAGTCTGATGTTGGGCTCGAACTCACGAATCATGAGATTATGACCTGAGTTCGAGTCAGGTGCTTAATGGACTGAGTCACCCAGGCACCCCAATACATTGTCTTTCTTAAAGAATAACAATATTTATTAGTTTCCTATAATAAGAAATGATAAAATGAGTATATATTATTTTCCTTTCTGCTTTTACTTCTCTCCCACCATATGATTTTGATCAGTTATATGCTTTTTATTAATGTTCACTTTAGGAATCTTTCACCTTAGGAATATCAAATATCTGCATTTTAGTGGATTTGTTGGTTTTAACTGGTGTCTTATGACTCCTAGTTAGTTTTCTTTATATTTCTGTGGTTATCATCTTAATCATTTTGAAACTGTTTACTCATTTAAGATTATTATTATGTCTTGCTGAATTGACCCTTTTATCATTATGTGATATACCTCTTTATCCTTGGTTATCGTCCCTGTTCTAAAGTCTATTTTTTTTTCAGTATTATTTTGTAGATGATAAAGTTCTTTCTCATCAGTAGAAAGGGAGCAATGTTGTTTTGCAGTTCTATATCCTAAGCATAATATTGTTGGAATAGAATTGTAATACATGTCTCTTCGATGACTTTT
Source organism: Lynx canadensis (assembly GCF_007474595.2). Classification (NCBI taxonomy): domain Eukaryota; kingdom Metazoa; phylum Chordata; class Mammalia; order Carnivora; family Felidae; genus Lynx; species Lynx canadensis. Next base: position 69,361,750 of record NC_044306.2, read on the forward strand.
TCCTTATAATTCGTATTTTGTTCTTGAAACTGAGCCATGTTGATTGAAGTAGGGCAGGTTCATTAATTTTAAATGTGATATATGTATCACATTTTATTTTTTCTGTCTGTTTCCACATCTCCAGCACCTTGCTCCATAGTGTATCCCTATCATTGTCTGTATTTTCAAATTCTTTATACCCGCTTCTCCTGCCTACAAATAAACTTGCGTTGTCTCATATAGGAGTAAGTTTAATTTACCCTCTTGATCTTTAGTTTACCTTTGGCTATTGCCTCATGTGCTTATTTATTACTTATATTTCTAACTCATTGAATTTCCCAACTTCTGTTGTGGTGTTTACAGTTTTTATTTTTTGCTTTGAAAGAACTATAATAAAGGCCTTAATATATTGCCTGTCATGTATCTTGCAAGCAAATTATCCTGGGCTGTCATATGTCTTTTATTTTATGTGTATTTTTCCACTAAATCAGTTAAAGAATATATATATATTTTTACCAACACATCTATCAGATATTTTAGTTTATGCTTTGCTAAATAAAAGTTCATGTGCAAGGTAGAGGCACTTTATATATTTATTTATTTATTTATTTATTTATTTATTTATTTATTTAAATCCAAGTTAGTTAACATATAGTGTAATAATAATTTTGGGAATAGAATTTAGTAATTCATCACTTACATGTAACACCCAGTGCTCATCTCAGAAAGTGTCCTCCTCCTTAATGCCTCTCATCTCTTTAGCCCTTCCCCCTACCCAACACCCCACCAGCAACCCTCAGTTTGTTCTCTGTATTTTAAGTCTCTTGTGGTTTGTCTCCTTCTCTGTTTTTATCTTATTTTTGCTTCCCTTCCCTTATGTTCATCTATTTTGTATCTTAAATTCCACATATGAGTGAAATCATAATGATACTTGTCTTTCTCTGACTGACTTATTTCGCTTAGCATGATACACTTTAGTTCCATCCATGTTGTTGCAAATGTCAAGATTTCATTCTTTTTGATCGCCAAGTAATATTCCATTATATTTACACATACCACTTCTTTATCCATTCATCAGTTAATGGACATTTGGGCTCTTTCTATATATACTTTGACTATTGTCCATAGCACTGCTATAAACATTGGGGCACATGTGCCCCTTCGAATCAGCACACCTGTATCCCTTGGATAAATGCCTAGTAGTGCAATTGCTGGGTCATAGGGTACTTCTATTTTTAATTTTTTGAGGAACCTCCATACTGTTTTCCAGAGGGGCTGCACTAGTTTGTATTCCCACCGGCAGTGCAAAAGAGTTCCTTTTCTTCCACATCCTCGCCAACATCTGTTATTGCCTGAGTTGTTAATTTTAGCCATTCTGATTGGTGTGAGGTGGTATCTCATTGTGGTTTTGATTTGTATTTCTCTGATGATGAGTGATGTTGAGCATTTTTTCATGTGTCGCTTGGCCATCTGGATGTCTTCTTTGGAGAAGTGTCTATTCATGAATTTTGCCCATTTCTTCACTGGATTATTTGTTTTTTGGGAGTTGAGTTTGATAAGTTCTTTATAGATTTTGGATACTAACCCTTTATCTGATATGTCACTTGCAAATATCTTCTCCCATTCTGTCAATTGCCTTTTGGTTTGCTGATTGTTTCCTTCACTGTACAGAAGATTTTTATCTTGATGAGTTCCCAACAGTTCATTTTTGCTTTTGTTTCCCTTGCCTCTGGAAACATGTCAAGTAAGAAGTTGCTGTGGCTGAGGTCAAAGAGGTAGTTGCCTGTTTTCTCCTCTAGGATTTTGATGGCTTCCTTTCTTACATTTAGGTCTTTCATCCATTTTGAGTTTATTGTTGTACATGGTGTAAGAAAGTGGTCCATGTTCATTCTTCTACATGCCACTGTGCAGTTTTCCCAACACCATTTGCTGAAGAGACTGTCCTTACTCCATTGGATATTCTTTCCTGCTTTGTTAAAGATTAGCTACCCATATGGGGCATCTGGGTGGCTCAGTTGGTTGAGCGTCTGACTTCGGCTCAGGTCATGATCTCACAGTCTGTGAGTTTGAGCCCCGTGTCGGGCTCTGTGCTGACAGCTCTGACGGAGCCTGGAGTCTGCTTCAGATTCTGTGTCTCCCTCTCTCTCTGCCTCTCTCCTGCTCATGCTCTGTCTCTCTCTGTCTCAAAATAAATAAAAACGTTAAAAAAAAAAGATTAGTTATCCATGCATTTGTGGGTCCATTTCTGGGTTCTCTATTCTGCTCCATTGATCTTCATGTCTGTTTTTGCACCAGTACTACACTGTCTTAATGATTACAGTTTTGTAATACAAATTGAAGTCCAGGATTGTGACACCTCCAGCTGTGCTTTTCTTTTTCAGGATTTCTTTGGCTATTCAGGGTCTTTTCTGTTTCCATATAAATTTTAAGATTGTTTGTTCTAGCTCTGTGAAAAATGCTGGTGGTATTTTGATAAGGATTGCATTGAGTGTGTAGATTGCTTTGAGAAGTATAGTCATTTTAATAATATTTGTTCTTCCAACCCATGAACATGGAATGTTTTTCCATTTTTTGTGTGTCTTCTTCAATTTCTTTCATAGGCTTTCTATAGTTTTCAGTGTATAGATTTTTCACCTCTTTGGTTAGATTTCTTCCTATGTATTTTATGGTTTTTGGCACATTGTAAATGGGATCAATTCCTTGATTTCTCTTTCTGCTGCTTCATTATTGCTGTACAGAAATGCAACTGGTTTCTGTACATTGATTTTATATCCTGTGACTTTGCTGAATTCTTGGATCAGTTCTAGCAGTTTTTTTTGTGGAGTCATTTGGGTTTTCCACATAGAGTATCATGTCATCTGCAAAGAGTGAAAGTTTGACTTCCTCCTTTCCAATCCGGATGCCTTTTATTTCTTTGTGTTGTCTGATTGCTGAGGCTAGGACTTCCAACACTGTGTTGAATAACAGTGGTGAGAGTGGACATCCTTGTTGTGTTCCTGACCTTAGGAGGAAAGCTCTCAGTTTTTCCCCATTGAGGATGATATTAGGTGTGGGTCTTTTGTGTATGGCCTTTATGATGTTGAGGTATGATCCTTCTATCCTTACTCTCTTGAGGGTTGTTATCAAGAAAGGATGTTGTATTTCGTCAAATCCTTTTTCAGCATGTATTGAGAGGATCATGTGGTTCTTATCCTTTCTTTTTTAATGTGATGTATCACACTGATTGATTTGTGGATATTAAAATAGACCTGCATCCCATTAATAAATCTCACTTGATCGTGGTGAATAATTCTTCTAATGTATTGTTGGACCTGGTTTGCTAGTATCTTGTTGAAAATTTTTGCATCCGTGTTCATCAGGGAAATTGGTCTGTAGTTCTCCTTTTTAGTGGGGTCTTTGGTTTTGGAACCAAGGTAATGCTGGCCTCATAGAATGAGTTTGGAAGTTTTCCTTCCATTTCTATTTTTTGGAACAACTTCAAAAGAATAGGTGTTAACTCTTCTTTAAATGTTTGGTAGAATTCCCCTGGAAAGCCATCCAGCCCTGGACTTGTTTGGGAGGGAGATTTTTGATTACTGATTCAATGTCTTTACTGGCTATGGCACTGTGATTAGTTTTAAAAGAAATGAATACTCATAAAGCAAAAATTATTATTACTGGCATTAAAATTGGGATAATGTTATCAGGAATGCATATGAAATGTGTTATTTTAGATAGCTAAAGTTTAAAGATGGTAACTTTAGTGATGAAATTGTAAAAAGTCCACCTCTTTAGTAGTATAACTTAATCATTTAAATTTTTATCTGAGATGTATATTTGGCTGCCTTTTTAAAGGCAAAGGAAATGTTTATTAGTGTATTGCATAATATCTCCTACATTTGCTGCTGGTGTCAGTGCATGAATTTTTAATTGCTAATTTATGTATGTAAATATTAACCAATTTTGCTTTATTATTAAGTTTGGATTACTGAGCACATAATAACTGTTAATGTGCTCATTTGAAACAAAATTTAATTACAACAAGGAGATTGAACTTAATTTGCCCTTTTCTTGAATACTTTAGCTGTCATCAATGCGGGTACTGTGCTGTCATACCAAGACGCCCTCTGGACTTAGTAATGACTCCGGGGATGTTTGTCTTCCCCTAAATGGTTCCAAACTAGTGTGTTTTGAATTATTATGTCTGTTCTTTATAGCACTCCCATTCCTGCTTTATTATCAGGTTGATAGTTGTCACTTCTCACTGATGTTTTGAACTTCATCTTTCCCCTCTACTTTTAATCTGGCACTTCTAATCTGCTGTGAGCTTAAAAATTAAACAGCAAACAAAACTTCTGAGAATTTCACACAAAATGAGACACAGAGGAGGTTTTCATATAATACTGTATATGCGGTTTATTGTTGAACTTTTAAACAGTTATTTTGGTCACTTATTTCTTCATTTTTACTGTGTTTTAAATGGGCAAATTTACTGGTTCTTAATAGGTAGAGTGATTCTTATTATCATATGCAAAGCTACTGTGTAAAAAACTTTATGGAACATTCTGTTGTGATTAGAGTTAAATATAAATTCTAAATATCATGTTCTCATTATGCAGAATTTAGGAATGAGGCTAAAGTGATTTAGTCTTTCTGTATCAAATTAAAAGGTGAAAATAGATCGACAGAGGGAAGGAGGAGATGTTCTATAGCTACTGTGACATCCTTTCTATCTTTTTTCTTCCTGCCTCTCAATTTTTTTGTTTTTAAAGATGGTTTATGTTGGCGAGAATCTAGAGGAGTTAGTTTAGTCAATGGGGCTGTTCAGTAACAAAAACATGCTAAAGTAATCTGAGGAAATATGATATCACATTAACAACCTATCATTTTTAAAAACCTAATATCCAAAGGGAACTAGGCAAAACCAGAAAAGTTAGCTGACTCCTTTAAGGAAAGGTACAGCAACTTACAGCCAGTGCAGTCTTGGCATGTGCTGGCAAAGAGGTTTATCCGGCAAATGGGTGAGGACATTATTCATCAGTGCTCTGAAAAAAAAAAAGAAAGAGAAGAAGCACCTTTTTCTGGTTCTTTTTTCGTCTTAAGTCAAATATGGTATTATCATTATTCTTTATGAAACCATGAAAATCTATTAAGTTAGTTATCTTCTCTTTTTTTTTCTGTAAGTTTTGTTATATTTGAGTGCTTGTTAGTAATAAAATTCAACAAATGATAGTTGTCATATGGAGGAAGCAGCAATGTTAGTAACTGAAAAAAAGCCTGTACCCTTCAACAGTGGGTAGTGAGAAGGAGGTGATTTTAAATGAATATTATTATTATTATTGTTATTATTATTATTATTTTTACTAAGATGAATACAGGGCAGTAGTGGTATGCTTGAGAATATTTCAATAAAATATAGCAGTGAGGCTGTATTCAGTTTTGAGGGGCTGATGTTCTAGAGGACAGAAGGTCTTATATAATTGTTAAAACTACAATATAGCCTCATAGGATATGATTAAGAGATGATTTTTAGTCAGAAAGGCCTTTCTGGGGCTTGAACAATTCCAAATTGAATGCTGTTGAACTTAAGGCAGTAACTTTTATTCATGTCTTTTCTTTCCATTGAAATAGTTGTCTTAATTTTTAGTACTTACAAGAGAATAAGAGAATTTAGTCCATAAAATGTTAGTGGGGAAATTCGACTGAGGTGATTATCTTCAATTATCCTGCCAGCCAGAAGAAAAAATGGATTCATTTATATATTTAGAATATAAAAACTAATACTATAAAATGACACATAAATTAAACATACAGCCATTCTAGTCTGTGGAGATCTTCAAAAACACCCGGCTTCAAGAAAGTTATTCTGTTATGACTGAGATACCTGAAAAAAGAGAAATGACTACATTAAATGTGTTATCTTCTTCTTTTTCTTTTTTTAAGATTTCATTTTTAAGTAATCTCTACACCCAATGTGGGGTTCACACTCACAACCTTGAGACGGAGTGTTGTATGCTCTACTGACTGAGGCAGCCTGGCACCCCAAATGTGTTACCTTCTTGATATCTAACAATAAGGAAAGGAAAAACAATAATCATCCATCTTAGATTTTCTTGTATACTATTCTTATCAGATCTTTTCCCTTCTTTTGGGTCTCTAAAAGTTCTTTATCACTTACCTTTTCATGTCTAGGTTTTAATTCCCCCACAATCAATCAATCAATCAGTCAGTCATTCCATTCATTTATGCCTTTATTCATTAAACTTTTTTGGGTACCTATACTCTACGGCAGTGTGCTAGGCATATCATCTCTTTCTTTGAGGGGCTTTGAGTCTAGAGGGAAGACAGAGTATGAACAGGTTATTACTGCAACATGGGGAAAAGAGAAGCATATAATGTAGGGTTGCTCTGAATTGCCGAGGAGAAGGCATCTGCCTTTGTTGGGGGCAGGGACTGCAATGCTCCGCAGAGTCAGGAGACAGAAGGCTTTACTAGAGAATGCACAACTGGATGGATAGAGATTCGGATGAAGATATCATTCACAAAGCAAAGAATGGGTAGGAGTTAACATAGGCAGAGGAGATGGCTTATGCAGAGGCAAGAGAGATGAGAGAGAACGACAAGGTAAGGGATCACCAGGTATTTCAGTGAGGCCTCACCATGAAAGCATTGTGAAGAGGGACAGGGGATGAACCTGGGAGGCAGGCAGGGACTGTTCTGGAAAAAAGGACATGGCAACATTGTATGCTTGTTAAGGAGTTTGACATCCACCTCTTCAGTTCTTACTCTTCTGCAGATTGAGTCAACTCTGTTCTGTTCATGTTTCTTTCTTTCTTTTTAAAGTTTTTATTTATTTTTGAGAGAAAGAGAAAAGAGAGAGAGAGACAGAGAGAGAGAACTAGTGGGGGAGGGGCAGAGAGGGAGACACAGAATCCGAAGCAGGTGCCAGGCTGTGAGCTGGTAGCACAGAGCCTGATGCAGGGCTTGAAATCCTGAACCAGGAAATCATGACCTGAGCTAAAGTCGGAGGCTTGACCGACTCAGCCACCCAGGTACCCCTTGCCATGTTTATTTCTACATCCATGTCCATACAGCAGTTTGCTGCTCTGACTCTGACGTCAGATAGTTCAATTCCTAGCTTTGCTACTTATTAATAGTGTGACCTTAAGCAGTTAGCTCCTGAAAGCCTCAGTTTCCCCAACTCTAAAATGGAGGTAATCTTAGTACCTACTTTATTGGGTTGTAACACGTCATAAGCATTCAGTACATATTATTTATGATGCCTCTATTCATGCCTCCCATTCTTATATCCGTCTTCTTTTTCCCTTCTGCCTATGATTCATATGCAAGTTTTACTTAAAATTTCACTTCCACAGATATATGGACCACACTGATGTTGCACTTTTCTCTACTCTTACAATTTGACAGCTTATAAAATTTCTCCCGCTGGGAGACTCCCCGTTCCCACCATATTTGACTTTTGCTTAGGGGTAACTGGAGATGATGCCCCATATTAGAGCCACTTCTCTCCTTGCCTTGTAGGTCTAGAACCCCATTTGGGCACAGGAAGGGTAAAGAATAGCTACAATACTTCCCTATGACCGCCTCAGGGGGCTCCGTTAAAAGCCAATAGCAATCCCTCAGGTAAAAGCATTTGATCCACCCCTGTACTCTATACTCATCTGTTTTTCCCAGTCCTCTTCATTTTCCCCAGCCATCCTTCATTGCTCCAGACCCCAAACAGTCACTTGTTTCAGTGAAACTTAACAAGAATTTTGGTCTGAACAACACGGGTTTCGGATTTAATCGTTCTCTAATTGTTCTCTAATTGTTGTGTGTATATTGGCATAGTTTCCCACCCTAGATCATAAGCCTCTGGAGAGCAAGAGGCATGCCTTGCCCCAGTGGTATCAAAGCCCTTTACTTGAAATATTAAAGTGTAAACTGTTGGAAGGCAGCATGTCTGACTTATCTTTCTGTGCCACCTCCCCATGGTGTCTTGCTGAAAAATTTGCACATTGTAAGGACTAATGAATATTTACAGGTGAATGGAAAGGAGGAATCTAATGATTATCTATGAAAACCCAGAAGTATGTGACATCTTTAACATCTAAACAATAGTCCAGTGCTATGAATAACCATGGAAAGAGATGGGGAACTCTTCAAAATTTGTGGTACTACCCTTCACATCCGTTGGATACTAAACCAAGACTGTAGTATCTTTCACACCCATTGAACTAATGTTCAGACACTGCTTATAAGTTTTGAACAGATTTATGCGGGGTTGGAGAGAAAGATAGGAGCCTGATGGGAATGAATCCGATATTGACTTTGGGTGATTTGTCAAGACACAAAAGAGCAGGGATGGGATAGAAGGGAAGAGGATTTGGTAAAAGTGGTTACTGTTAAGACTCTGAGTCTCCAGGGCCCTTCTTCCATTTTGCTAGTAAAATTATTAGACAGCTGTCTCTCAATCCTAAACCCTGATACCACAAAGTAGGAATCTGACTGGAATGAGTTTCTTGGATTAGGATTAAAAAAAGTGGTGTAGGATAGAAAACAAGGCGACAGAAATAGAAATATAGGGAGTTGTTGATTTATGTGCCTTTTGGTTATATTTCCATACAATTATTTCCTATAGGAGGTTAGGTTCAGATGCTGAAATGGAACATTTAGTAGACTATTTTATTTACTTATATATTTACTTAATTTTTTAAATTTTTTAGAGAGAGGGAGAGAGAGAGTGCATGAGCAGGGGAGAGGGGCAGAGAGAGAGAGAGAATCCCAAGCAGGCTCCAGTCTGAGTGTGAAGCCTGATGTGGGGCTTGAGCCCATGACTCTGGGATCATGACCTGAGCTGAAATTAATAAGAGTTGGACACTCAAACAAACGACTGAGCCATCCAGGCGCCCCAAGAAAACTAATTTTAAAAAGCTTTGCTTTTAACTACAATGAAATACGACTTCATATCCATTAGGATGGCTGTTTTAAAAAGACAAATTCTTAAACAACAAAACCTCAGAAAACAAGAAGTGCTGGTGAAGGCGTGAAGGGATTAGTCCCCTTGTATGTTGTTGGTGCAGATGCTGTGGAAAACGGTATGGTGGTTCCTCCAAAAGTTAAACCTGGAATTATCATGTGACTCACCAATTCCCCTTCTGGGTATATACCCCAAAGAATTGAAGGCAAAGACTCAAACAGATATTTATATACCAATGTTCACGGCAGCATTATTCATAATAGCCAAAAGATAAAAACAACCAAAAATGTTCACTGACGGGTGTGCATGCAAAAACAAATGGATGAACCTTGAAGACATCATGCTAAATGAAATAAGCCTGACACAAAAGGACAAATATTGTATGGTTCCACTTAGGGTAGTCATATTCAGAGATACAGAAAGTAGAATGGTGATTGCCAAGGGTCAGGGGAGGAGGAGTTACTGTTTGGTGGGTACAGAGTTTCGGCTTGGGAAGATGAAATGTTCTGGAGATGGATGGTGGTGATGTTTGCACAACAATGTGAATATACTCAATGCCACAGAACTTCACATTTAAAAATGGTTAAAATGATAAATTTTATGTCATATGTATTTAATCACAATAAAAAAGCTTTACTCTTTTAACCTTACAGCGCTGTATGTATTCATAAAAGCAGGAGTAGTGGAAAAAGAATTACTGGAAAAGTCTGGGTTTTTTCCTTCGAAGATTCTAATTATCATCAGCGTTTCTTATTTTGAATAAGTTCTAATGGCCATCATTCCTGTCACCATGGCCAGTATGTATTGAGTTCTATTTATGCGTCAGATGTAGTGTGCCTAATTCTTCCCAGGGATTTCCTCGTTTGTTTCTTACAACAATCCTGAGGAAGGTACTGTTATAATTTGTATCTTACGCTAGAGGGAATCAATGCCTAGAAAGGAAAATAAACTGCTCAAGTTTATGGACCAAGGGAGTGGTGAATCAGGACTTAAGTGGAAGCCTGTTCAAGTCAGAATTCCATGCCCTCGACCATAGTGCCCTGCGTGCCCCTTCAACTGTTGTGGGCAGGAGGGCTACCATGGAGGGCGGTGGGTCAGCCTGACAGACCACAGTGGAATGGGCAAACTAATTGGCACTGGTACTTACAGTTTAGTAAGACTGTATAGTCCTCTGAAAGCATAGATGGATATGGATCTAATATTATTGTTTTGCAGGCACCTGTGAACATAATTATAAAAAAAACATAATGAAACAGAATTTCAGTTTTGCAAGATGTAAAGAGCTCTTTGGATGGGTGGTGGTGAGGGTGGCACAACAATATAAATGTACTTAATGGCTCTGAATGTAATTGGTTTAAGATGGTACATTTTACAGCATATGTATTTACCACAATAGACTTTTTTTTAATTAAAAAAGGTAAACATAACAAAATAGTGAAACTAGATATGTTATTTTGTTTGCTATTAAATTCGTGTATGATTAGGCTAGTTTTTATTTAGAAACTTAGTTGTAAAGATAAACATGTGATAGTTAAAATTTAATATTTGAACTTTCTTCTTTTTCTTTTTTGCTTTTCAAGTTTTTATTTAAATTCTAGTTAGTTAACATATAAGGTAAAATTGGTTCCAGGTGCAGAATTTAGTGATTCATCACTTACATATAACATCCAGTGCTCATCACAACAAATGCCCTCCTTAATACCATCACCCATTTAGCCCATCACCCACCCATCTCCCTCAATCAACCCTCAGTTTGCTCTCTATTGTTAAGAGTCTTTTATAGAGTGTTTCCCTCTCTCTTTTTTCCCTTCCCCTATGTTCATCTGTTTTGTTTCTTAAATTCCACATATGAGTGAAATCATATAGTATTTGTCTTTCTCTATTTCACTTAGCATAATACAGTCTAGTTCCATCCACATAGTTGGAAACGGCTAGATTTCATTCTTTTAGATGGCTGAGTAATATTCCATTGTATGTATATACCACATCTTTATCCATTCATTATTGATGGACATTGGGCTCTTTCCATAGTTTGGCAATTGTTGATAGTGCTGCTACAGACATTGCTGTGCATGTGACCCTTCAAATCTGTATTTTTGTATCTTTTGGGTAAGTAACTAGTAATGCAATTGCTGGGTTATTGGGTAGTTCTATTTTTAATTTTTTGAGGCGCCTCCATCCTGTTTTCCAGTGTGGCTGCACCAGTTTACATTCCCACCAATGGTGTAAGAGGGTTGGTTCCTCTTTCTCCACATCCTCACCAACATCTATTGTTTCCTCTGTTGTTAATTTTAGCCATTCTGACAGGTGTGAGGTGGTATCTCATAATGGTTTTCATTTCTATTTCCCCGATGATGAGTGATGTTGAACATCTTTTCATGTGTTTATTAGCCATCTGGATGCCTTCTTTTGACAAATGTCTATTCATGGCTTCTGCCTATTTATTAGCTGGATTATTATTATTATTATTATTATTATTATTTGAGTGTTGAATTTGAAAAGTTATTTATATATTTTGGATACTAGCCCATTATCAGATATGTCATTTGCAAATAACTTCTCCCACTCCATAGACTGCCTTCTAGTTTTGTTGATTGTTTCCTTCTCTGTGCCAAGAAGTCCCAATAGTTTATTTTTGCTTTTATTTCCCTTGGCTCTGGAGATATGTCTAGTAAGAAGTTGGTACAGCCAAGGTCAAAGATGTTGCTGCCTGTGTTCTCTAGGATTTTGATGGTTTCCTGGCTCCCATTTAGGTATTTTATCCATTTAGAATTTGTTTTTGTGTATGGTGTAAGAAAGTGGTCCAGTTTCATTATTCTACATGTCACTATCTAGTTTTCCCAAAACTATTTGTTGAAGAGATTGTATTTTTTCCATTGGATATTATTTCCTGCTTTGTCAAAGATTTGTTGACCATATAGTTGTGGGTCCATTTCTGGGATTTCTATTCTGTTTCATTGGTCTATGTGTCTGTGTTTGTGTCAGTACCATACTGTCTTGATGACTACAGCTTTGTAACATAGCTTGAAGTCCAGAATCGGGATGCCTCCAGCTTTGCTTTTCTGTTTTCAGAATTGCCTTGGCTATTTGGAGTCTTTTGTGGTTCCATACAAATTTTAGGATTGTTTATTCTGGCTCTGTCAAAAGTGCTGGTGGTATAGGGATTGCATTAAAAGTGTAGATTGCTCTGGGTAGTATAGACATTTTAACAATATTCTTCCAATCCATAAATATGAAATGTTTTTCCATTATTTGTGTTCTCTTCAATTTCTTTCATAAGTGTCTATAGTTTTTAGAGTACAGGTCTTTTACCTCTTTGGTTAGGTTTATTCCTAGGTATCTTATGGTTTTTGGTACAATTGTAAATGGGATCGAGTCCTTGATTTCTCTTTCTACTGCTTTATTATTGGTGTATAGAAGTGCAATTGATTTCTGACATTGATTTTATATCCTGCAACATTGCTGAGTTCATGTATTCATTGTAGCGATTTTTTTTTTGGTGGAATCTTTTTTTACATTAAGTAGCATGTTGTCTGTGAAGAGTTTAAAATTTCACTTCTTCCTTGAAGATTGGATCCCTTTTATTTCATTTTGTTGTCTGATTGCCGAGGCGAGGACTTCCAGTACTATGCTGAACAACAGTGGTGAAAGTAGACATCTCTGTCATGTTCCTGACCTTAGCGGGAAAGCTTTTAGTTTTTCCCCATTGAGGATGATATTAGCTGTGGGTCTTTCATGTATGGGCTTTATTATGTTGAGGTATGTTCCTTCTATCCTTACTTTATTGAGGGTTTTTATCAAGAAAGGATACTTTATATTGTCAGATGCCTTTTCTGCATCAATTGAGAGGATCAAATGGTTTTATCCTTTCTTTTATTAATGTGGTGTACCACATTGATTGATTTGCAAATATTGAACAACCCCTGCATCCTAGGAATAAATTCCAGTTGATGGTGGTGAATAATTCTTTTGATGTACTGTTGAATTTGATTTGTTAGTATCTTGTTGAGAATTTTTGCATCCATGATCATCAGGGATATTGGCCTGTAATTCTCCTTTTCAGTGGGGTCTTTGATTTTGGAATCAAGATAATTCTGGCCTTGTAGAATGAGTTTGGAAGTTTTCCTTCCAATTTTTTTTTTTTTTGGAATAATTTGAGAAGAATAAGTATTAACTCTTCTTTAAATTTCTGATAGAATTCCTCTGGGAAGCCATCTGGCCCTGGGCTTATTTTGTGGGGAGATTTTGATTATTAATTCAATTTCTTTGCTGGTTATGGGACTGTTCAAATTTTCTATTTCTTTCCAATTTCAGTTTTGGTAATTTGTATGTTTCTAGCAATTTGTCCATTTCTTTCAGATTGCCCAGTTTGTTGGCATATAATTTTCATAATATTCTCTTACAGTTGTTTGTATTTCCGTGGTGATGGTTGTGATCTCCCCTCTTTCATTCATGATTTTATTTGTTTGGGTCCTCTCTTCTTTTTGATAAGTCTGGCTACAGGTTTGTGAATTTAATTAATTCTTTCAAAGAACCAGCTCTTAATTTTGTTGATCTGTTCTACTGGGTTTTTGTTTCTGTATTGTTTATTTCTGCTCTAATCTTTATTATTTTCCTTCTTCTGCTGTTTTTAGGCTTTAGTTGCTGTTCTTTTTCTATATCCTTTGTGTAAGGTTAGGTTGTGTATTTGAGACTTTTCTTGTTTCTTGGGTAGGTATTTATTAGTATATACTTACGTCTTGGAATTGCCTTTGCTGTATCCAAAAGGTTTTGGACTGTCGTGTTTTCATTTTCATTTGCCCCATATATATGTTTTTTATGTCTTCTTTAATTTCCTGGTAGACCTATTCATTCTTTAATAGGATGTGACTTCAAGTTTCATTGTGTGGTGGTCAGAAAATTTGCATGCTATGATCTCAATCCTTTTGTACTTGTTGAGGCCTGGTTTGTGACCCAGTATGTGACTTATTGTGGTGAATGTTCTGTGTGCACTTGAAAAGAATATATATTCTGTTGCTTTAGGATGAAATGTTCTGAATATATCTGTTAAGTCCATCTGGCTCAGTGTGTCCTTCAAAGCCACTGTTTCCTTGTTGATTTTATGCTTAGACCATCTGTCCATTGCTGTAAGTGTGGGTTTAAAGCCCCCACTGTTATTGTATTATTATCAGTGAGTTTATGTTTTTGATTAATTGATTTATGTATTTGGGTGCTTTCAATATGGGGGCATAAATATTTACAATTGTTAGATCTTGATGGGTAGACCCCCTTAATTATGATATATTACCCTTCTTCATCTCTTGTTACAGTCTTTGGTTTAAAATCTAGTTTGTCCAGGGGCGCCTGGGTGGCTCAGTCTGTTGAGCTTCCGACTTTGGCTCAGGTCATGATCTCGCGGTTTGTGAGTTTGAGCCCTGCGTCGGGATCTGTGCTGACAGCTCAGAGCCTGGAGCCTGTTTCAGATTCTGTGTCCCCCCCCCCCCCCGCCCCACCCCTGCTTGTGCTCTGTCTCTCTCTGTCTTTCAAAAGTGAATAAACATTAAAAAAAATTTAAAATCTAGTTTGTCCAGGGGCACCTGGGTACCTCACTCGGTTAAGTGTCTGACTTCGACTCAGGTCATGAGCTCATGGCTTGGGAGTTTGAGCCCTGCGTTGAGCTCTGTGTTGACAGCTCAGAGCCTGGAGCCTGTTTTGGATTCTGTATCTCCCTCTCTCTTTACCCGTCCCCTGCTTGTGCTCTGTTTCTGTCTCTCAAAAATAGACACATGTTAAAAATTAAAAAAAAAAATCTAGTTTGTCTGATATAAGTATGGCTACTCTGGCTTTCTTTTGATGTCCATTAGCATGATATATGGTTCTCCATCCCTTCAATTTTAATCTGGAAGTGGCTTTAGGTCTAAGTGATTCTCTTGTAGGCAGCATATAGATGGGTCTTGTTTTCTTTATCCATTCTGGTACTCCATGTCTTTTTTTTTACATGTTATTCATTTTTGAGACAGTGCAAGTGGGGGAGGGGTAGAGAGAGGGGGACAGAGAATCTGAAGTGGGCTTTGTACTTACAGGCTGACAGCAGTGAGCCTGATGTGGGGCTCAATCTCACAAACTGTGAGATCATGACCTGAGCCGAAGTTGGACACTGAACCACCCTGGTGCCCCTACTCTATACCTTTTGATTGGAAATTTTAGTCCATTTACATTCAGAGTGATTACTGTTAGATACGAATTTAGTGCCGTTGTAATACCTGTAAAGTTGGTGTTTCTGGTGATGTTCTCTGTTTCTTTCTAGTCTTTGTTGCTTCGATCTTTTTTTCCCCATCAAAGCGTCCCCTTTAATGTTTCTTGCAGGGCTGGTTTAGTGGTTGTACTCTTCTAGTGTTTGTTTGTCTGGGAAATTCTTTATCTCTCCTTATATTCTGTATTACAGCCTTGCTGGATAATGTATTTTTGGCTGCATATTTTTCCCATCCAGTACATTGAAAAATCATGCCACTCCCTTCTGACCTGCCAAGTTTCTGTAGATAGATCTGCTGTAAACTTGATGTGTCTTCCCTTATAAGTTAAGGACTTTTTTCTCTTGCTGCTTTCCAGATTCTGTCCTTGTTTGTGTATAGTCAGTTTGACTATAATATGTCTTAGTGATGGCTGGCTTTTGTTGATTTTGATGAGAGTTCTCTGTGCCTTTTGGATTTCAATGTCTATTTCCTTCCCCAGATTAGGGAAGTTTTCAGTTATAATTTGCTCAAACAAACCTTCTGCCGCCTCTTCCTTGCCTTCTTCTTCTGGGACCTCTATGACACTAATGCTATTATGCTTAATGGAATCATTGAGTTCCCTAAGTCTACATTTGTGATCCAATATCTTTTTTTTCCTCTTTGTGTCAGCCTCATTGTTTTCCATAATTTTATCTTCTATATCATGGATTCATTCCTCCATTTTATCCATCCTTGTTGTCACTACATCCGGTCAGTTTTGCATCTCAGTTATAACATTTTTTTTATTAGGCCTTACTAGTTTTTAGTTCTTTTATATCTGTGGTAAGGTTCTCTCTGGTTTCTTCTATGCTTTTCTCAAGGCCAGCTAGTATACTCATGATTGTTGCTTTATATTCTGGTTCAGACATGTTACTTATATCTGTTTCGATTAGATCCCTGCCCATTACATCTTCCAGTTTTTCTTTTTGGATGAAGTCGTCCATCTTGGCCTTTGCCTAGACCTCTGTCTACTGTGTGTTAGGAAAACCTGTTTTGTTTCCTGCTTCTGAGAGTAATGGTTATATTAAGAAGTCATACTGTCCACGGCCTGGTACTTCAGGACATTTTTTTGGTGTTATGTTCTGTGCTTTCTGCTATTGTGATTTGGCTGCTCTTTCTCTTAGATCAGTCCTCTGCAGAGTTTCTCCCTGCCTGCAATGTGGAGTATTTGAACCTGGTCCAGTGTTTGGTGTGTTTTAACTAGAGATGTTTTGGTCTGCTTGTTAGAAAAGGCTAGATCCTGGGGTGCCTGGGTGGCCCAGTTGGTTAAGCTTCCAACTTCAACTCAGGTCATGATCTTATAGTTCGTGAGTTTGAGCCCCACATTGGGTTCTCTGCTGTCAGCCTGTCAGTGCAGAGCCCATTTCGGATCCTCTGTCCCCTCTCTCTGTCCCTCCCCCACTCATTCTCTCTCTTTCTCTCTCAAAAATAAATAAACATTAAAAAAAAAAAGGCTAGATCCTATATCCCCCAGAGCTGAGGCTTTGCACACTCTATGATCAGTGGACTTGGTATTTGCAGGGGGGTTTGTGCTAGTCTTCTGGGGGAGAGGCCTGCTGAACTGGTTCTCAGGCAGACTTGCCTTTGTAAAGATGACCCTGCAGGACATATTGGGATGAGGCTTAGTGTAAGCTGGGGGTGCTGTGTTGCTCACAGAAGTGCTGATGGGCAGAGGGAAAATGGCATCCCCCACTCTGTCATCTCTAGAGAGGGGAGTTCATGCCTGTTGCTGTTCAGGAAACCTTTACAGAAGAGCAAACAGTCTCCTCTCTTGTGTCTCAGGCTTCTTCCATCAGAAACCCTGCATTCATCCTCTCTGTTTCCAAGCCGTCTATTCTTCTGGCAGCACAGTACTCCTGTGTTTTATCTCAGGCGTGTGAGTGAGTTTCAAAGCTCCAAGTTCAGGGACGCAGTATAGCACAGACCCATGCTGATCCTCTGGAGGAGGGTCTTGCCACACTGTGGCTGGGGCTGGTTTTTCCCAGAAAAGCAGATGCACGACCGTGGGGGCTAGGAGTTTATGACAAAGCACACCCAAAAGCTGGCTTCTAGGTTAGCTACCTTCTGTAGGTGCCTCTGCTGCTATGCTAATTAATGGGAACATTCAATGATGTCCACCTTCTCTTTTGTCCCCTGAGAGGCAGTGCTGCCTCTCCCAAATGCACTCCAAGCAGAACTATTTCTCCCTGTGTGACCTAGGGGATCCTCAGAGCATGCTGTCTGCTCCTGGGCCTCTGCCCTCTTTCCCCACAGGAGCACCACTAAACCCACTAGGAATGACCGTGGTGATTTCACAGACTTCTAAAACTTTAGACTTTGAGCTCCACTACTTATAAAAACTTGTGATTGTCAGCCCCTCTCCTTTTCCAAGTCAATGGTTTTGGGGAAGAGTTTTTCTTGTGCAATCCCCTGTTCACTGCTTTCATGCTCTCTCTCTCTCTTTATCTCTCTCCTCTCTCCATGATCAGGGCTCCTACCCCTCTGCAGCCCTTGCAATTCTTTTCTCCCCCAAATCAACTCTCTGCAGCAACTAACTTCCATGATGCGGCTGTTTTTCTCCCTCTACTTGTGCAGTTTTGCTGTCTCAGTTCTCACATCGATTTCTTGGGTGCTCAGAATGATTTGATATTTATCTGGCTGTGTTCGAGGGATGAGGCAAGCAGAGGGTCTTCCTACTGCTCCACCATTTAACTCCTCCCCTTGAATTTTCTATAAGTGAAACTTTAATGCACAGTAAGGCACTCACTTATCAAACAGGCTCAGAAGTCAGACTTTTTAACATTTCCTGCTATAATGGAAATATAGGTGTTTAGCATAGTGCTGGCAAAAGTACAAAATGTGACACCTTTAAGGCCCCAAATCATATTCCATGTTAATCACAAATCTGCTAAGCAAGTCAGCTCCAATTTCATTAATTTGACACTCCAAGTCTTGCTTTAAAAAGTGTTTGAAGAAACTTATAAGAAGTATTTATGACAAAAGAAAAAAAAAGGAATAAAAATAAAGACTAGAAGAATATAAATTAGACTAGCATGTCAAGACAAGAATGTAGTTTTATATAATTAACTAGATTGGCCTGTGTTAATTGGAGGTCAAAGGAAACAGAGACCAGAGCACAAGAAATTGCATCAACTGCATCCTTGTAAAGCTTTGCATTTCTGCGTGCACTGGCCCCAGATTGTAGGGAATGACAAGGTAAGGCTTTGAGCCTGACTTCCTGTTCTGAGTATAGGCCATCGTTGTCCTTGAGGGTACTCTGAAGTTTATATATATATATTTATAAATATTAGGAGCAATAAGGAAGACACCAATACGAACAAATTCTTAGTTAATTAGAAATTTTGACTAAAAAAGATCCTCTATTTCTGCAACATGCAAGAAAACCTAACTTTGATTGTACGATGTTACACAATAAGTTATGTTAAACTATAAGTTTATTGTGCATATAACAATTTCACAGAACATGTTATGGTTCCAATCACAT
This sequence comes from Lynx canadensis, assembly GCF_007474595.2. Lineage (NCBI taxonomy): Eukaryota > Metazoa > Chordata > Mammalia > Carnivora > Felidae > Lynx > Lynx canadensis. The sequence continues at coordinate 69,380,423 of NC_044306.2, forward strand.
AATAGGGGATGCATCTTCCTCACTAATACACAGAGAAACTTTAGCATGTATTATTTGTTTCTAACTATTTTAATAATCTGCTAAGCAATAGACTGTATTGTGTGGAGGTTGAGCAAAGCTTATCTCTAATAACCAGGTAGAATTTTTTTTTTTTTTGTAATTAGGCTATTTTGATCTATTAGGTATAGCAAATTGGCTATTTGAGAATTAATTTGGGGCTCCTGGCTGCCTCAGTCAGTAGAGCATATGACTCTTGATCTTGGGGTTGTGGGTGTAAGGTTGGGTGTAGAGATTACTTAAAAATAAAATCTTAAAAAAATTATTAAAATGTTTATTATGGAAAAATGCTAAACTACCATTACATAAACCTGAATTTTGATATTTAAATTTGAAGTCCTAATTCCTTTTAAACATGTGGACATAAGGTGGTGCTACAGATCAGAAAAATTCTTCATACTCCAAAAATCAGGAAATAAAATACAGAAGCATCCTCTTGAAGATTTTATATAATGCCTAATTTTGAAAAGCTCTTCTCTGCTGATTGCTGAACATCCAGAATAAAGTTTTGAAAGTAATTTTTATTGAAATTTTTATTTTTAAATATAAAACATACTTTTTTTTCAGATTATCTGGGTTTTGAGTACATTTCATTTAATGAAGTAGATTAATATTTCTTCTGATTTTGCTTTCTATTTTTTAATCTTAATTTTTTAAATGTTTATTTATTTATTTTTGAGAGAGAGTGTATACGGTGGGAGAAAGGCAGAGAATCTCAAGCAGGCTCTGCACTGTCAGCACAGAGCCTGATGTGGGGCTCAAACTCATGAACCCTGAGATCATGACCTGAGCTGAAATCATGAGTCAGACACTTACTTACCCGATTGAACCACCCACATGCCTCATATTTGTTATCTTAAAGAAGAATATAGAGATATACATCTATGTGTGAAGTTTCTTCAGTATAAAACCAGAATCAAAAGCAACATAGGTATGAAAATGAAATGAAGAATTCTGAGATCTTTTCTAGATAGCGTGATTCATGAACAAGATGTTTAAACCCAGCAGTTCAAGTATGATATGATTTAGTCACAAAGTTGGCCTAGATATTAGGTAAACATAACCCGGACCATTATGGATTTTTGGAGTATGTATGAAAATGCTAAACTGATGGCAATCTAGCATGTCAGATAATACTTGAGGCCAAAAGAAAACTCAACCTACATGGCTGATGTGAAAATGGAATCAAGTCCCCCAGACAACATGCTCTGGGGTATCAAACCACCATGACTTGCTCTCTTAGTTGGAGACTGAATTTGCAAACATATGCAAGAAAGTTCTTCACAGTCTAGTGTGTGGCAGGAGAAGTCATAGCTCATATGCTCTAGTTTCTTTGGGAATAAGTATCTGAGGTTTTTCTAGAATGGCCTCTAGAACCTCTAAAAAAAAAGTTACCTGGTAGTCTTGAGCTAACAGCTAAATAATTTCCTGAAGAGGAATTAGACTTAAGCACCGGAACAGTGTTGGGTCTCCGCAGATGTAAGAAGAAACAGACATGCCAAAACAATGTTAGTGAATTAAATACTGGGGATTAAACTTTTTCTTACAGCTTCTGAAGGTGATGGTACTTCTTGAAGCCATCAGGAGGAAGCTTTCTTATTAAGTTCCGCTGAAGTGACCTGAAATAAATGTAAATTTATTAAAGTTTCTTAAAGTTTTTCTTCATTACTTTTAAACTACAAATAATACAATAAATTTAAAATAAAATAATTATAAGCTTTATTTACTTTGGTACCAGCTTTCAGGAAACATTTTATTTCATGATGTTAACGTTCATATCCATAGTACCATTTGAATTGGATCTAACTGTTAATTTTGTGTTACTAAAGATATTTATCTTTTCTTAAATTTAGGTTACAACATTGTAATTCTGGCAAAACACAAAAATAATTAAACTGGGAAAATAATTTTCAGTTACATTTTCCCTTTCTCTTTTTATTTAATAAACATTAGGTTTATAATCTCAATTTTGAAGTGACAATAAAAGTAGTGTTTTCTGCAAAGCACATTCAAATACGTAAGTAATTTTATATTCTTCAATATTTCATTGCTCACATCCCACTTTATTTTTTGCTTTTTTGTGTTGTGTTGTTTTATTTCTACTTCCTTTTAAAATTAGTTGTGAAGGAAACTGTCAGTTGGGAAGTACAATTGAGCCGTCTTTATTCAACAAGTGATTTTATTTGTTTCTAGTAAATTGTATGGAAAGTTTTCCCCTTGTATCACAATTTGATATGCAGCTTGACACAAATCAGGTCCACATAATTGTGGCTGTATTGGGATGGACCTAAACCTTTAATCTGTTAAGGAAAAGCAATGTAAGGTAGTAGGAACAAAATTAAAGAAGCAAAAAAGCAAACCAAACAGGGCAAAACGCAAATCATTACAGCTGGAGTCCCTTGCACGAATCATGAATCATACATAATCATTCCTTGTCAGTGTCTTTAACTGTGAAAGCATGGATTTGGACTAGAGGAACTGTAATAATATGATGCAATTATTATTACTATCTTTATATAATACAATGGAACAGACGATTGTCTGGAGGTTAACCACTGTGGGATAAACACTTGGAGATACTCGATCCTCATAAAGGACTCGGGTTATAACAGTGTTGTATAGTAGGCACTACCAATGTTAGTTGTTATGTTGGTTTTGGACCAATGTTGCTTAATCTTGGTAATGAAATCTTCTTAAATAAAAATAGTTTCTCAGATTCCCCAGGACACTTTTGGAATCTAATTTGAGAAATGCTATTCTAGAGTTTAGGAATGCAAGTATTTTCAATGGAGGTATTATTGCCCCAGGGTATGAAAATTGGTTCTAAAGGAATGAAAAAAAAATTTTAAAAGTCTTACCTTTTTAAATGGATGAAGAACAGGTATACATAAACAGATATATAGTATTAAAATTTCACAGGAGGGGACAAACAGAAAAACAATGTCTAAAAAGGCTTGGGGGGGCAGTAATGAAAAGAAAAAAAAATTAAGACACACTGTTCTAGAATATAAACACCAGTCACTTAGTAATTTTTTAATGAATGAGTGCCAAAGGTTGATTAACTATTAATCCTCTCTTGAAATCATTCTTAGCTGCCAGGCTATCACTAAATGTTCTTTCATTTCTTATGTTAGCTAATTGAGAATCCCCTTCCTACTAATCATTCTCCCTTGGCTTGGGTCTTCAGTTCTGCTTTACATCCTGTTTCAATGTTTGTGTTGTATACAAATAAACTGTTGAATATTTGGGTTTGATTTAAAAATATTGACAAAATCTTAGTGTGCTTTCAAAAATGTGCTCATTCATTCATGCATTCATTCATTTTCCCAACAAACATGTTAAATGCCTTCCATTTGCACTTTGGAAAATAACCAGTAATATCCCTGCTCTTCAGAGCTTATATTCTATTGGGGTGAAAAAGAACATATTTTATCTATAAATAGAGATTTTTCTTTGGAAAGTAACTTCAGTTTTATAGCCCAAGGCTAAAAAGGCAATCAGCTTGTTTTATTTTTATTATATATATTTTCTTATAAATTCAATTCAAAAACAGTGTTAAGAGCTTATTATACTCTATTGGGAACTTTGGAGGATATATAGAAAAACCATTTTGTAGGCCCCCATGGAGCTTATGGCATTTCCCTTTCTCTGATAGAGATTAGAACCCCAACCACTGTAGTACAAGGAAGAAATTTGATGTGCTTAAAGGAGACACAGGTGAGGTTCAATGAGAGAATAAAAGAGGAAGAGCTAATTCACCTGAGTGGGAAGGTTACTCTGGAGGAAAGGAAAGCTCATTTAAGGACTCCTAACTATGGTTTCTTAGGAAGTTGGTGTTTTGTTAAGAGTGCCTAGGATTTATAGGCTACTTCCTTCTAAGTGATGTCAAGTATTTTTACAAATAGCGTTCTTGATATTTTCATAATACCCTGTTGAAACGGAAAAAGGTAGGTGTTATTATTCTCACGGAATAGGACAAACTCCAAATTTTTTAATATAATAAATTCTTGAGTTTTAAAATGTAATATTCCAAGTCTGACTCTTCACAAAGTGAAGTGTGTGTGTGAAAGAGAGAAGCTACTTAGTTTAATTACTATTGTCAAAGCTAGCTGCAGTTTTGATAAAGAAAGCTCTTATAATCGATTATGTGGTTTAGTGGTTAAATTCCAGCATCTTATCGTCAGCTCTCATGCAGTCAAAATTAATGTTTAGGAAGCTAGAACAATGCACAAATAATCATGTTTATCTGTTTGTCTCTTTTGCTCATTAGCATTTATGTGAAATGTCTTAAAAATCCCAACTTCAATAAATATATATACATTTTTAAATGCGTATTTATTTTTGAGAGGAAGGGAGAAGAGTGAGAGCGGGGGAGGGGCAGAGAGAGAGGGAGACTCGGAATCTGAAGCAGCCCAGAGCCTGACACAGGGCTCGAACTCACAAACCCAAGAGATCATGATCTGAGCCGAACTTGGAAGCTTAACTGAGCCCCCCAGGTACCCCCCCCCAACTTTAATAAATATTATCTGGATTATTGGTTTCTTTAAAACTTATATATGATTTAGTCCATTTCTGACATTTCCCTATGAGAGTTCCAATTCAAAATATAGAATGAACTCAGTAATAAAATTTGATATTTACTCTTTTAATGTATTTGTTGTAAAGCCTAGTGTTCCTTTTCTCTATGGAATTGAATAAAGACTGGGGTGAGTATGATGCTGAGTCAGCTTTCTGCAGAAAAAAGTAGAAATGAGGAACTTGAATCAAGCTGCTCAATCCAAAGCACAAGAAAATGCATTTTTTTAAAACAAAACAGAAAAGAAAGTGTTACAGACAAACTCCTGAGCTTTATTTCTACATCTCCAAATGCCTGTTGAAAATTTCTGCTGAGTGACCTGTTAACCTCAAGTTGAAAAATCCATCTAAAATTGGAGTCCTAATCTTAGCCACTTACTGTCACCAAGTGTCCCCATTCTTGGATCACTCTATTTACTCAGGAGGGAAACTCTGAAATCATCTTGGACTCTTCCTTCTCTCTCGTTTTCCTGTAGTCAGTCATTCACAAGGAGCTGATCCCAGTTTTTTTTTTTTTTTCTCTGTACCAAGGGTTAAAAACTGGTGGCCCACAGGACTGCACACACCTCTTTATGAACGTTTGTGTGAATGGATGTGTGAATGTATGCATTGAGCCAAAACAGTTTTTTATTTAAATTTGGATCAGAATGCCTTTAGGTATTCTTTAGGGGTACACACTGTCTGGTTAGTCATTGCCTATCTTCTTCCATTCCTCCAGTTCTGTCCATCTCTTCCTTTCTTATGCAAAGTTTAGTTAAGTTGCAGAAGAACAGATTCAAATCTTACTTGTAGGAAAGTGAAAAATGGGACCGGCAGCATCAGGGTATTCTTTGATTTTCTGCTAATTTGATACAAGCAGTGGGGGTGATCAATGTTTTTCCTTGAAAATAGAATGCAATCATCATCAATTTTTATACCGAACAGGTCCAGTCATGACTTAAAGCATGGCAACTCTCCACGGAATCTCAGATTGTTATTTAATTCTAGTAAAATACTAAGACTAATTATCGAGAAAGAGCGAGGTGAGTTGGGGATAGGGTAGAATGCTTGCCTTAGTTCAGGTGGGATTATCACCTACCTTGGAAAATAAGTCTTTGTGGTTTCACCCGTTTGATATTCTTAGATTACCAAGTTGAATAAACTCCTCAGGTCACTATCAATTGAGTAAACCCTCCCAGATTCTGTTAATTTGATGGCACCACTATCCACAGGAACTCTGAACTCTAGCTCTCCCCACCTCTTATACTTCAAGCATATGAGTTGCTGTGTTATGTGGTTTGGGTTGACAAAGGCAGGACTTACCCGTATTTGTAAATTTAAGAATTACTCCGATTTTGTCTTCATATACTCAAAAGTCAGAACCATAAGGCACTAAAACACTTGGGTGAGACAAAAAACTCAGCAAAAATATTGGATGAAAATATCTATCCTCCACTGATTGCTTTTGAAAAGTTTCAGCCAAATGTGTGTGACTGTGTTCCTAAAGTTTGTTGAATTGGAATTATTACTGGATCAACAAACCACTTATTGTGAAGATAATTTTCTTTTATATATATAAGTTTGAGTTACTTGGGAAAAAAACAATAGCAACCTCTCTCAGTCAGATGTGATTCAGAAGAGTTAGATTTTAAATGTGAAGTTCTAGAAATATTTTATCCAGTTTTTGTCCCTTCTTTTCTTTTCTTTTTCTTTTTTTGCTTGTTTGTAGATAGGAATGTTTCTAACAAAGTCTAAAAGAACTCTTTCAATAAATGTCCATTCTTGTAATAAGAAAATTCTATATCATAGTTTAACTGGCAGTCTTTTCTCTTTACTTGCACATAAATGATGACATTTTTTGTTTAGGTAAAACGTGGAGACACTAAATACTTGATAGGATTATTATCAGGGACCAAAGAAATTAATATATAGATGAATTTAGAGTAGGGCCTAGCATTTACTAAATGTAAAATAAATATCAGCAATCATTATAATTGATGGAGAACAATGATATCATCTTTGAATAAAAATGCATTAATAATGACAAGGCCTTAAGTATGATACAATTTTCCAGGTGCTATTCTGGCTGTCAGGTTGAAGCCATTCTTTTCTACTTACATTTTAGTCACATTTGAAGAAACTGATGGAACAGCTCGTAAATTGGTCTCATCACAGTCAACCTCTAAACCTCGGCAAAGACATGGAACGGGCACAGAACCGACCACTGAATAAGGAGGAAGTAGTAAGGAATGGGGATAGTGAGGGACCAGGAAGAGGAGGGTAATGAAAAGAAAGAAATGAGAAACTATGAGAAAATTATTTAGTACAAAAGTATGTCCTGTTTTACCTAAGCAATTTGGGCACTGCTTTAAATTAAGTTTACAAAGTTTGCTTTTAATTTAATGTTAAAATGATGCTAGAACACTAAGATGAGAAAACACATACAATTTACTAACCCACGCATTTTTTGTTTTTTTTAAATAGCAGACTACTCTTCTCCATTTGCTGCAAAAATGAATGAAGTCATCTGCTTTTACTCATACAAGGAGAGTGGTTATGTCCAGGGGTCACATGACTGACAGTGTGTGATGGGCTTTAATGTCCATGTCAAAGCTGCTACTTAAGAATAAAGCATTTATCGGGGTGCCTGGGTGGAAGGTCAGTAAAGGTGAGCCTCGACGTCGACTCAGGTCATGATCTCACCATTCATGAGTTTGAGCCCCCAACTGGGCTTGCTGCTGTCAGTGCAGAGCCTGTTTCAGATCCTCTGTCCCTCTCTCTTTCTGCCCCTCTCACTCATGCTTGCTCTCTCTCTCTCTCTCTCTCTCTCTCAAAAGTAAGTAAAACATTAAAAAATAAAGTATTTATTAATAGCATAATCTAACCCTTAATGGAAGACTAAGTCATTTTTAACTAGCGAGAAAGAGGAGAACTAAACATGAATTATAGTGTTGGTAGAATTCTTTTTTTTTTTTTTCTGGAAAATTCAGGAGTTCTTTAAAGGATTTTTTATGATCTTCTTTTGGATTGGATTACATAGGGATGTAAGGATGTCAAAAATGTCATTTATGGGAGTGAACTTTTAAAAAAAATGTTTTATTTATTTTTGAGAGAGAGAGCACACAAGTGGAGGAGGGGCAGAGAGAGAAGGGAACAGAGGACCCAAAGTGGGCTGCATGCTGACATCAGCAAGCCTGATGTGGGGTTTGAACCCACCAACCGTGAGATCATGACCTGAGCTGTGAAATCATGACCTGAGCCAAAGTTAGACATTGAGCCGACTGAGCCACCCAGGCCCCCTGGGAGTGAACTTTTTTAATGCATAGCCAGCCATTCTATTTTAACTGCTGCCATTGGGAAGAGGAAGAGTTGAATGTATCCCTTTGGCCATCTTGTGGGGCTATAGTGATGGTCTTAAAGATGTGACCTCATAGTTCTAATGTCTGTTAGACTTTCAATGATGTGTTCGTATAGCTCAATAGTACAATAGGAATGGTTGATTAATGAGAACAATGAGGAGTGTTTTCCCTCTACGTTTACTTTGAAACCCTAACCTGTATGGTAGAGGTAACAGACTCTTATGTCCAGGGGACTGGCAAAATAGGTGTAGGCATTGTCCAGATGTCCCAGTGGAACAGCTTCTCCTAACTGTTGCCATATTAGGATAAGAACATGTGTAGTCAAGTCAACCAACTTTCTCAAAGAAGCCAGAAATACAATGTCATACATAGGTACTTATGTACCTATCTTAAAAAATGATAATAGCCAACTTAAAATATTTTAAAACATCACAGAACAAAGAAAACTTTCTATGAGAATTTTCTGCTTATAGGCTTCCAGTTTTTGACCTTTACTGTAAAGCCTCCAGAGAGTAGAAAAGTGTCTTAATGCAAACTAGAGATTTCCATGACAAAGGTGGTAGATGACTTTGACCTACTAAACTTCCCTTTGCTCAGCTATGGGATGACAGGTGTTCTACCTCTCCTCCCAAATAACTCTGCAGACTATTTTATAGGGTTACAAGAGATCAAAATCATAACTTAGGTTTTGTGTTTTTGTAAACAGTCTCCGCCAAGAACTTTTAAACAGTTTTATGGTTGTAAGTAACAATTTTGGCTATGGATCTCTGAAAATGGATTCTGTCTCCAAATTACAGCCATGTCTAACATGAGTGTTGTGGGGAAGGAAGGGTGTGGGTTGGGAAAGAAGATGAAGGTTCTGAGAGTGAGACTAGGAAGGGTTAAAATGGAGGGAGTGAAATTAGCATTACTTCCAGTGTGTTTTTTCTGTTTATATTGACAGAGTTAAAATAATTCATATACGTTGATTACAGGGTTACCTGTAATAGGGAAAAATGAAAAAAAAAATAACACCAAAATATCCAACAATCAAAGAATGAGTAAGCAAATTATGACACTTAAAAATATATAGTATATTCAAAAAGAGCTTATAATAGAATGGATACCTGATTATGTCAAAATGCTAAGTGAAAATATGATACAAATGGTTTATACAGGATATTTCAACTATGTTAAAATAAAAAAGATAAGTAATGCACCAGCAAGTTAGTGCTGGTAGCCTCTGAGTCTATAGACTCAGGAAAGGCTATACAATAAAACAAAAAAATAAAATCCATGTTTTGAGATAACATGGCATAATTCACTAGTTTTTTTGTTTGTTTTTAGTTTTTATTCTATTAGCAGTTAAATTATACCTGTTACCTTTTTCATTCTCAAAAAGTTTTAGCTTTTCAATGATCGAGTAATTTGGTTTCTGTACAAGGAGAAAATGTTAGACTGAGACAGATTGCTTGTAATCTGTGGATTGGCAGGATAGAAGTATGGTCCTTAAATTGGGGACTGTTAGTAGTAGTTTTTTATTATTCTCATCTGAATGCTGAAGACAAAAAAAATATTAAACCTTAAGAAAAAAACTATACTTTACAGCTTGTAATAGAACATAAAGGAAATAATATAGTAAAGGATTCTCTCCACTCCCACCCCCAACTATTTAACCAAGGTTTTGCAGAGCTAAGATCAAATTGTAACTCTCTGGCACAAATTTACATTTGCATAATTTATCAGAATGAACACAAATTATTTAAAAGGAAAAATTGACAAGATCTTCATGTTCTAAAATATTGCAGAGTCCGTCCTAAGGTCATACCCTCCCACAGCCCCTCCTGTGTGTTGGAAGTTTTCAGTATGCGACTAAACATAGCAGGTTATAGCTCTTGTATCAATAGCTCTTGTATTAATGAGACTTTTTTGTATTTCTAAAGTAGTTTAGACCCCAGAAGCTTTTTCACTTGCAAACATTAAAATCCAAACAGCTTCTCTGCCCTTCTGTTTCTACAGTTCCCTTTGTGTCAGAGTCTATAGTGATTGTGAAAAAGGGACATATAATAGCAACCCTGACTGACAGACATTAATTTTGTTCATAACAGTATCTGGCATAATGTATTGTTTTTTTTACTTGGGATCCCTGAGTCACTTTTGAATAGAATTCTCAAATTAAGGCTACATGTCTGATAGAGTTTGCAGTTAGAAAACTATAATTAACCTTTTAAAAAATATGTTGGATCCAACTTTTAAAAACATGATATCTTATTATGAACTCATGGAAAAGGAGACTCAATCCCTCTGATTACTTACGGCATTCAGATGTTCGTGTCTCAAAGTGATACAAGGAAGTCATTTTGTAGTAACTGGCAAAGTATTTGTCAAATTGTATAGGCCATCCATTGTTGTCTCCTAAAATAAAAATGAGAAAGCAGAAAATTCAAGAAAACAGAAATACTCTGGTGTGTTGGGAAAAATAGGTCCTCTCTTTAAAATAAACAGGTGATTGTCACAAGAGAGACAAGCATCATCTGGGAGCTTGTTGAGAAATGGAAATTTCTGGGCCCCCACCTAGAGGTCCTGATTTCACATGTCTGAGATGGGTCCCCACATCTCCACTATGGGCACTGTAGGTGATTCTTTGGCAAGTAGTGTTTGAACCACATTTTAAGAAACAGTGCTTTCTTAAGTACTGAAACACAGCATACAGTTCCTAGCATATTAATTATGATTCTCTCTTCTATCATTTAAACTGATATTGGAGATGTATTAACATGGATAGATGATCATGACTGTTAAAGAAAAAAAGAACCTGACCAGCATGATCACGTTGCTTACTTTTTTCTTTCTTTCTCTCTCTTCCTTCCTTCCTTCCTTCCTTCCTTCCTTCCTTCCTTCCTTCCTTCCTTCCTTTTGTTCGTTCGTTCGTTCGTTCTTTCTCTCTTTTAAAGGGCACCATGGTGTCATGGATGGTTTTAACAGGAATTATCTTCTGAGTGCTTACATATTTTCTCATTTATATTTTCTGATTTTGATATTAAGCTCTTGTATCATTTAAAAAACCATAAAAATTGGGGCGCCTGGGTGGCTCAGTTGGTTAAGCGTCTGACTTTGGCCCAGGTCATGATCTCATGGTTCATGAGTTCAGAGCCCCGTGTCGTGCTCTGTGCTGACAGCTCAGAGCCTGGAGCCTGCTTCAGATTCTGTGCCTCCCTCTCTCTCTGCCCCTTCCCTGCTCATGTTCTGTCTCTATCTCTCAAAAATAAATAAACAATAAACAAAATTTAAAAACATAAAAATTATAAAAGTCCTTCTTTGGGGAGAAAACCAAAGAAATAATTTTACTGTACAAAATTCCTTATGACCTTTTAGTTAATACTAAACATAAGAGACAAGGAAGCCAATCATGTGATAGAACGGACTTTGCATGGGGGTATAGGAGCAACTTCTCTGGACATCTTTGCAGATGGTACAAGCCTTCCAGAGATTCTTTCCAGAGGTTTTAAAATTTTTTCAGAATGTTGCCAAGACTCTTTAAGGATGCATAAACATATGAGAAGATGACAAAACCTATAAAATTTTCTTGTTTTTAAAAAAAAATTTTTTTTTTTTAAA